>NC_138084.1:16170710-17491960 GCF_964212035.1 Myotis nattereri | reverse complement strand
TTTTTGAAGATAAAGTACTTTAAAGCTCCAAGGAGTTTTCTGGGTGGGAAAAAAAAAGTAAGCAGCTTTCCATTGAAAGACATTAAGTTGGCTAAGATTTGTGCTATAAAAGCCTTTGTGTAGTTCTGTGATTGAAACCTCATATTGTATATTGCTTGAACAAAATCAGAAGGCTCTTTAGATAACCCTGATCCTGGCTCTGTTTTCTGTAGCCCCAGAGAATAAGAAAAGGAGAACCTGATATTGCTGGCAGTCCGTGCTCTCTTACTTTTCTGGCCAAGACATGCATTTAAAAATAAAATCAAGGAAATTGTAAACCAGTAGTAAAAATGAATAAAGCATCCAGGGGTTGCCTTCTCTCATGTCCTGTCACCCGAGTCTCTCCTTTTTTGTTTTTAGACTCTGATGTTAAACTAGTGTGGCAAAAATGTCCTCTGGGTTTCTCCTTCACTCTTCTTTCAAATGTATGGGAAATAATCGTGAAAGATATCATAAGGACATTCTTAGAGAGAGAGGAGGGCCGGGGGCGAAGGGGGGGGGGGTGCGGAGAGGAAGAAGAAGGAGGAAGAGGAAGAAGAAAAGGCAGGAAGGAGGAAGGAAGGAAGGAAGGAAGGAAGGAAGGAAGGAAGGAAGGAAGGAAGGAAGGAAACAAACGTCCATTGGCTGCCTTCTGTAGGTGCTTTGACAGGGATTGAACCTGCAACCTATGTGTGTGCCCTGACCAGGAATCAACCCGCAACCTTTCAGTGCACAGGGCGACCCTCTAACCAACTGAGCCATTCCAGCTGGGCATGTTTATTATGTATTTATTGGTTTTAATATATGCTGTTTCTGTCTAATAGCCTCTGGATACATTTACAAGTGCAATTTAAAAAGCCTGCAAACTTATTTAATGATCTAATTTGTGTTATAGATTGTGGCAATGGGATTGGGAAACTATTTAAAAATGACCCTTTTGGACCTGCTACAGGAAGAAAGCTTAGGTGAATAAATGTATAAAAACCTGATACAATATTGCTATGGAATATCTTTTTTTTTTTAAATATATTTTATTGATTTTTTACAGAGAGGAAGGGAGAGAGATAGAGAGTTAGAAATATCGATGAGAGAGAAACACCGATCAGCTGCCTCCTGCACATCTCCCACTGGGGATGTGCCCGCAACCCAGGTACATGCCCTTGACCGGAATCGAACCTGGGACCCTTCAGTCCGCAGGCCGATGCTCTATCCACTGAGCCAAACCGGCTTCGGCTGCTATGGAATATCTTGATGCCTGTTGCTTACCTTTAGTTAATGGCATATCCTATCTCTTTAGATCATTTTTTCCCCTTTGGGCTTGTGAATTCTTGATTTCTGTTTTAAAATATGGTTATAAAATTTGGTTTTCAACTCATTTTATCTTAGTAGCATTTATATTTAGGCTTTTTAATGATTATTAATTTGAGATTAAGGAAAGACTTATGAGTGCAGGGACACTTTTTAAAAATTTATTTTATTTTTTTAGAGAGGAAGGAACAGGGATACAAAGATAGAAACATCAGTGAGAGAAACATCATTGCTCGGCTGCCTCCTACTCGCCCACTGCTGGGGATCCCACCAGAAACACAGGCATGTGCCCTGATCAGGAATCAAACTTGTCAGTGATCTCTTAGTTCATGGGTCAATGCTCAACCACTGAGCCACACCGGTGTGCGCAGGGACGCTTTTTGAGCTTTGTTTTTGGTACTTTCTAGCTTGCAAGTTATTGTGGATCAGGCCTAGGATAGCTGAAGTTCCCACTTATTACTATGAAATCAAGTGCTATTTTTATTTATTAATGATCATCTGTCTGGTATAACTTTGCTCTGAGCTAAGTAAGACCTAGAGAAAGACTTCACTCTCTTCCAAGAAGCATACAACTTAGAAAAATGTTGTATGCTTTTTGGAACAGAATGAAGTCTTCCTTTTGAATTCTGACTGCTTTGCTTCTCAACAAACCAAATGCACAGATCAGATTTGTAAATGACCTGTTTTCTTAAGGTGTCTTCTAACAGAATGTGTCTTGGGAGAGCTGAGTGGCAGCCCACATTTAGCTGGGAGTGGCCGTTCATATCCCTGAATTATAGTCCCTTTGTCGACACACAGTAACTTTGGAGCAGACTTGGAATTTAAACTTATACTTTTCTCATTTAATCAGTTTGATCTATTTTATAAACATTTTGATTTATTATAATTATATTTTGTGTGTCTGTTATATTTCTAATATATATAGGGAAGCTGAAACTTCCTGAGTAGAAACTTGCTTTGAAGAACTTGGAAGTCTTGACAGAGAAGATACTAAATAATATAATTTATGCAATATGATGGTTTGGAAAGAAGTGGCAGCATATATAAGTCACTGAAACGTCATTGGGTTTGTATTTAATTGTTTTTATGAATAGGGAGAGGAAAGATTAAGACTTGAATATATTTAGCTCTTTTGCAAGAGAATCACTAGAACAGTTTTATTTCTTCAGAACTGTATATTACATGGTAACATTTCTTGAAGGAAGCTTGCTGAAGAAAAAGCAGATCAGGCTTTCTGAATTTGCCAGATCCAGAACATAAAAAACAATGCTTTGACATGAAAAAGAAGAAGGGGCGGAGGGGGAAGAAAAGGCCTGCTGGATCCACCCCCAGGAATCCTAGTGGGTCTCCATGGTAACAGCCTCCTTGCTTACAACTTGTCACTGTGTAACTGTCATTGGGGTTCAAAGAAAAGCCAATATCCCAAGAACTCTGTGGCATTAACTACTTTTTGATAAAATGCTGTTGTACATTTGCAGTGAGCCAGAAATAGAAAGTTTAAGGTTTTAATTCTGTGTTCCATTAATTAGGTGCTTAAAAAAGCTGCCTAATTATGGTAAGGTGCAGTAGTTGAAAAAGTGGTGGCTGAGGTAGGCATAGAAGGAAGCCATAGTCTCAGAATGTTGGAATCTTTAGAGATTTTTCTCTAATCTTTTCATTTTGCAAATGAGAGAACTGAAATGTGTTACTTAGGTTCACGTAGAAGCAGAAGCAGGATTCAGCCTATCTAATTTTCTGGCATACCTGTTCTGTTGTCCCCACCCATGCATTGCATTTACCATGCCTTACTTTTCATAAATAAAGCCTCATTTTCTGAGGTTAGGAAAGGACCTTAGAGATTGTGCAGGGAAACTTTCTACCCAGGGAAAGAATCTGTTCTATATTCTGGACAGGCGGCCTTTGCCTCTTCCCCTTTCCTCAGGTTGGGCTACCTAAAAACCCACTGCCTAAGTTCAAAGAGAATGCAGTTTTACATGGATTTCCCACTGTAAAGCTATATGCGTTGTTTTTCTCCCCTTAGTAAAGAGCAGTTGAAAATCAGACCCGAGTGTTTTTCATTAGCCTGTTTATCTCCATTTAAGTCATGCGTGTCAGTCATGACAGGACAGGTGATTCATTAAAAGAATTATGTTACACCTAACCTAGAACTTTGAGGAGACAGTGCCATATTTGGAGCAAACTAGTTCTTTAACAGGTGGGAGGAAAGAGATGATGAATTCTATGTTCAGCTTAAAGTACCTTATAATGAACTTAATGTGATGAAATGATTGTGAGCTAAAGAGTATCAAAAGAGCCCAGCCGGCATGGTTCAGTGGTTGAGTGTCAACCTACGAACCAAAAGATCACAGTTCAATTCATGATCAGGGCACATGCCTGGGTTGCAGGCTCAATTCCCAGTGAGGAGCCTGCAGGAGGCAGCCAATCAATGATTCTCTCTCATCATGGATGTTTCCCTCTCCCTCCCCCTCCCCCACTCTCTCTCCCTCTCCCTTCTTCTCAGAAATCAAAAATATATTTAAGGGGGGAAAAAAGACTTCACATTGATTGTGGGCAGGAGAGGTAGAGACAGACCATGGGGAGAGGGCGAGAGGAAGAGATATGACTGCATACTTACCCTTTTGTAAACAAGGAAACTTGAGTCAAGCTACCTCAGTGAAGACAGTCACTTATTTGGGGCATCCTAGGACAGAACCAGTCCATATAGTCCAAATGCTGCAGTATCTTCCTGGACTTTTCTTGCTTATTGAGGCTCAGTCTTATAAGAATAATGGAATAATTTATTTTTGTAGCCACTCCCTTTCATGTGGTAGTATAATTTTTTAAAATATATTTTTATTTCAGAGAGGAAGAAAGAGGGAGAGGGAGATAGAAACATCAATGATGAGAATCACTGATTGGTTGCCTCTTGCACGCCCCACACACTGGGGATCAAGCTTGGAACCCAGGCATGTACCCTGACTGGGAATTGAATCATGACCCCCTGGTTCATAGGTCGATGCTCAACCAATGAGTAAACTAGTAATCAGTAATGTAAATATGAATTCACTGTCTCATTCTAGAAGTTTGTATTTTTTTTTTAGTGTTTACTTTTTTATATTCTATGTAATAAAAGCCTAATATGCTAAGTGTCCAGTTGGCCGTTCAACCAATCAAAGCGTAATATGCTAATAATATGCTAAGGCTGCTCAACCACTCGATATGACGTGTAGTGACCATTGGGGCCAGACGCTCCGACTGGTAGGTTAGCTTGCTGCTGTGGTCCAGCTGATTAGGACTGAGCGAGTTGGGCCGGACACGCCCTGGAGCCCTCCCGTGTGGTCCCTCCCCGGCTGGCCAACCTCCCAGGTCCCTTCCTGGCCCCGATCATGCACTGGTGGGGTCCCTTGGCCTGGCCTGTGCCCTCTCACAATCTGGGACTGCTCAGGGGATGCTGAAGAGTCGGTTTCGGCCTGATCCCTCAGGCCAGGCCAAGGAACCCTAAGGGTGCACGAATTCGTGCACTGGGCCTCTAGCTTGTGTGTGTGTGTGTGTGTGTGTGTGTGTGTGTGTGTGTAAATATATATTTTATTGACTCCAGAGAGGAAGGGAGAGGAAGAGGGAGATAGAAACATCAATAATGAGAGAGAATCATTGATCAGTTGCCTCCTGCATGCCCCCCACTGGGGATTGAGCTCTCAGCCTGGGCATGTGCCCTTGACTGGGGTCAAACCTGGGACCCTTCAGTCCCCCGGTTGACGCTCTATCCATTAAGCCAAACCAGCTAGGGCCGTGGTCGGCAAACTGCGGCTCGTGAGCCACATGCAGCTCTTTGGCCCCTTTAGTGTGGCTCTTCCTAAGCCTTAGGAGTACCCTAATTAAATTAATAACAGTGTACCTACCTATATAGTTTAAGTTTAAAAAAATTTGGCTCTCAAAAGAAATTTCAGTCGTCGTACTGTTGATATTTGGCTCTGTTGACTAATGAGTTTTACCGACCACTGAGTTCTTTTGAATGCTTTAGGAAAATAGGCACACCTGTTAACCACCCTGATGAGATACTATTTGTGTTCCCTACCTAAACTGTTTACTGTTTTTATTGAAAAGTAGCAGTAATTTAACCTTAGCAAAAGTGGCATGAAAATGTGGTGTTAAAGCAGCATTCATAGCATAGCATCTTCAAGTCATTTAGAAGAAATGTTTGGATCATAATGGAGTTCTTTTTAAAAAAAATTTTTTTTTAATTTATTTTTTACAGAAAGGAAGGGAGAGGGTTAGTTAGAAACATCAATCAGCTGCCTCGAGCACACCCCCCACTGGGGATGTGCCCGCAGCCAAGGTACATGCCCTTGACCGGAATCAAACCTGGGACCTTTCAGTCTGCAGGCTGACACTCTATTCACTGAGCCAAACCGGTCAGGGCATAATGGAGTTCTTAAGGGCAGACAGGTGGAAGTATCCCACCCATGGATCATATAGTAAACTAGGGGCCCGGTGCACGAAATTCGTGCACTGGGTGTGTGTGTGTGTGTGGGGGGGGGAGTGTCCCTCAGCCCAGCCTGCCCCCTCTCACATACTGGGAGCCCTCAGGCGTTGACCCCCATCACCCTCCGATCGCCTGATCGGCCCTTTGCTCAGGCCTGACGCCTCCGCCAGAGGTGTCAGGCTTGGACAGGGGACTCCCATCTCCCCCCGATCACTGGCTCTGGCCCCCGCCCAGGCCTGAGGCCTCTGGCCCAGGAATCATGCCTGGGCAGGGGACCCCCATCTCCCTCTGATCGCTTGCTCCACCCCCCGCCCAAGCCTGACACCTCTGACCCAGGCTTCAGGCCTGGGCAAGGGGACCATCATATCCCCCCAACCCCCGGCTCTGCCCCCCACCCAGGCCTGATGCCTCGGCCAGAGGAGTTGACCCTCATCACCCTCCGATCACCAATCACCGGATTGGCCCCTTGACCAGGCCTGAGGCCTCCGGCAGATGTGTCAGGCCTGGGCAGGGGACCCCCAGCTCCCCGCGGTTGCAGGCTCCGCCCCTGCCCAGGCCTAACGCCTCTGGCCTAGGCGTCCGGCCCGGGCAGCGGGGACCTGCAGTGGCAGCGGGGGGCGCCGCGATCGTGGGCTTCGCTTTAGGCCCAGGCAAGGGACCCCTAGCTCCTGGGACTGCCAGCTTCCATCGCTAGCTCCCATCGCTGGCTCCACCCCTACTTCCTGCTATCACTGGCCAGGGCGGAAAAGGCACCTGATTCTCCGATCATGGCTGGGGGGCAGGGCAAAGGCGGACCCAGGGCCGCCTTTGCCCTGCCCCCCAGCTCTTAGCTCCCCCCTGGGTTTCAGATCACTGTCAGTGGCAGGGGGCTTCTTTCTGCTTTCCCTTTCGCCTCCCTGCATTGTGCCTACGTATGCAAATTAGCTGCCATCTTGTTGGCAGTTAACTGCCAATCTTAGTTGGCAGTTAATTTGCATATAGCCCTGATTAGCCAATGAAAATGGTATCGCCGTACGCCAATTACCATTTTTCTCTTTTATTAGTGTAGATGAGAAACTGAATGTTACATCTTTATTTTGTTCCCTAGTGAGACATGAGACAGGATGATGTCAGACTGTCGTGTCCTTTCTCTCCCTGCCCCCCACCCCCTTTCTTTTTTTGGTAAGTGGTTTGACAATTTTATTTAAAAAGTTAAACATAGCCCTAGCTGGTTTGGCTCAGTGGATAGTGTCAGCCTTTGGACTGAAGGATCTGGACTCAATCCCAGTCAAGGGCACATGCCCAGGTTGGGGACTTGATCCCCAAGGCGGGGGTGTGCAGAAGGCAGTTGATCACTGATTATATGTCATCGTTGACGTTTCTGTCTCTCTCCTCCCTTCCTGTCTGAAATCAATAAAAATATATATTTTTTAAAAAGTTAAACATGTACTTACTACAGTCTGGCCATTCCATACCCAGATATTCATCCAAGATAAATGAAGGTAGCCCTAACTGGTTTGGCTCAGTGGATAGAGCGTCGGCCTGCGAACTGAAGGGTCTCAGGTTCGATTTCAGTCAAGGGCATGTACCTTGGTTTCGGGCGCATCCCCAGTGGGGAGTGTGCAGGAGGCAGCTGATCGATGTTTCTCTCTCATCAGTGTTTCTAACTCTCTATCCGTCTCCCTTCCTCTCTGTAAAAAATCAATAAAATATATTTTAAAAAAATAAATGAAGTTATATGTCCAGACAAATTTTTGTATGCAAACATATTAGCTGTATTTGTAGTAGCCAAAATCTGGAAACAGCCCAAGTATTCATCAATAGGCACATGGATAAACCTTTTTTCTTAAAGTCTGCTTCCCTCCTCCCCAACTCCCATGACCCACAGCCATCCTTTTGGCTCTGATACTGCTTCTTGATTCTAAACAGCTATATTCCGTGAGCTCCTAGAAAAAAAAAGAACATCAACCTCTTCAGACTGCCTTGCAGTCAGTGCCACATTTACCAAATGGCCTGATCTGTGGTCTTACTCTTTTGACTGGGCCTGGTTGAAGAGTACTCCAAATGCTATCTTGATATATGTCCTCACTAGCAATCTTGTTTTTTTTTAAGCCTCCATTTACAAGTTGATTCACAGTGGGAGAGAGCTGTGTTCAGAAACTTTTTCTGATAGCCTGGATTTTCTTGTCTTTCATCTCTGCTTCTATTTATGTTCTTTGTATCTCTTCTTCCTTGAGCTTGTACCTTCTGCATAGTTGACTATTATATCATCTTTGGGGCTGCAAAATAAAAGTTGGAAGATTTTAAAGTTAAAGTTCCCAGAATAATGTCGCCCACATTGCACATATGTCACATTTTGAGTTTACTAGTTAAGCCTCTAAATATGTGTTTTATATACAGTATGTGCAGTGTGATGACTTAGGTTGCCATGAGAACCTAAAAGTTTTAGGCTTAAATGGTTCAGTAGCAGACACTTTTTTTTTTTCTCTTTTGTTGTCCTAGAGCAGCGGTCGCCAATCTTTTGGACCTCGTGTACCACCAGTGGTCTGTGGACCACAGGTTGGCAACTGCTGTCCTAGAGGAAAGCTCGTTTTTTGCTATCTAACGTACTTTTTACAAATTGAGATATTAGGCAGTGGCCATTTTTATAATATCCCCTCTTGCTATCTCTGGATGGGTAGCTTCTTTGTCTATTACCAGTCTTCTTCATTCTTATCTTCCGTGCTCTAGTTTTTTTCCCCTGTGTACCTGTCTCCTGTTACTCTCTTTGCTACATGATAGGGTTAGAAGTAGGAAACTGGAAGCTGTAAATTTAACAAAAAAGTGCACCTGGAAAGAGAGGGATTATCCTAGTGGAATATCTCTAAGCACATCTAAGGAATTATTCTCTCCTGTAAGCCCTCTGAGAAGAGCTTGTAGTGGTGGTAAAATGGCTTCAAAACTTTTTCTTAAATATGTTTTATTGACTTTTTACAGAGAGGAAGGGAGAAGGATAGAGAGCTAGAAACATCGATGAGAGAGAAACACTGATCAGCTGCCTCCTGCGCACTCCCCACTGGGGATGTGACCACAACCAAGGCACATGACCCTGACGGGAATTGAACCTGGGACCCCTCAGTCTGCAGGCCAACACCCCATCCACTGAGCCAAACTGGCCAGGGCTCAAAACTTTTTTGAAAAAAGCATTGTGGCCGAAGCCGGTTTGGCTCAGTGGATAGAGCGTCGGCCTGCGGACTGAAGGGTCCTAGGTTCGATTCCGGTCAGGGGCATGTACCTGGGTTGCGGGCACATCCCCGGTGGGGGATGTGCAGGAGGCGGCTGATCGATGTTTCTCTCTCATCGATGTTTCTGACTCTCTATCTCTCTCCCTTCCTCTCTGTAAAAAATCAATAAAATATATTTAAAAAAAAGAAAAAAGAAAAAAAGAAAAAAGCATTGTGATGTTTGTCATGTAAAAACAATTCAGGTTAGCCCAGCTGGCATGGCTCAGTGGTTGAGCATCAACCTATGAACCAGGAGGTCATGGTTTGATTCCAACTTAGGGTGAAGACCCAGGTTGTAGGCTTGATCCCCAGTGGAGGGCATGCAGGAGGCAGCTGATCAATGATTCTCTCTCAGCATTGATGTTTCTATCTTTCCCTCTCCCTTTCTCTGAAATCAATAAAAATATATTTAAAAATATATATATTTAAAAAACAAAAAAAAATTAGGTTTAGTTTGAATCAATACATTATTTTTTATTTTATTTTTTGTTAATCCCCACTGGAAGATATTTTTTCTGTTGATTTTTAGAGTGAGTGGAAGGGAGGCAGGGAAGGGGGGGAGAGAGAGATAGATAGAGAAACATCAGTGCGAGAGAGACAAATATATCGGTTGCCTTCCACATGGGCCCTGACCAGTGCTGGGGATTGAACCTGCAACCCAGGTACATGCCCTTGACTGGGAATCAAACCCTCAACCCCTTGGTGCTCCGGCAGATACTAACCACTTAACACACTGGCCAATACTGGAATACATTCTTATTATTTTTTAAAATGTTTTTATTGATTTCAGAGAAAGGGAGAGTCAGAAACAGTGACGAGAGAGAAATATCAACATTGATCGGCTGCCTCCTGCAAGCCCCGCACTGGGAATTAAGCCCACAAACCTGGACATGTGCCCTGACTGGGAATCCAATTGTTGACTTCTTATTAGCAAGGGGTCGACACTCAACCACTGAGCAACACTATCTGGGCCATTTAAGTAACCTTAATAAAGTTCATAACAGGTAATTAAAGCTGTGATCTTAACTCACCAAAATAGCATATCAATTCACATTAAGCTACTCTTTGAAGAATCAAAGTTGCTGTAACAGGGCTGCTCAGAAAAATTAAAGCATATAAATCACTATACACAGTTAAGAGGTTTTTAATAAAATGTTGAACACTTGTATGCCTGTGTTTTCTGGGACATGAAAGTGCCACTATTGTAGGAATCCTGCTGTGTTCTTTTCAGTATATCAAACGGTATGGATGGGGCTCTGCCTTGCACTAGGAGATATAGGTACGTGCTATCATTGAGCATCTTTTGTTCATTACCGCTATATTACCTATAAGGGGCAAAGAGAAAATTTCAAATGTTTAATTTGCTAATAAAATGTATTAAAGTAAATAATTATGGTGGACCAGTAAAATCTTAAGGATTTTCTTTAAGTTTTAGGGATTGTGTGTTGTTGGAGGGCTACCTAGTATATTTGTGTATTTATGCCCCATAAACTTGGGATTGTGTACACATGTACTTCAGACAACTCAGTGATGGAAAGGAGCTGGGCAGTGCTCTTTTCTCTGGAGCTCACGTCATGACTGGATGACTTAGCAGTGTTTTGTAATTGAGGATCTCAGAGTACATCAGCATCAACATTTTTTAGTTCCTCCATTTTGTTTCTCCATGGCAGGTACTTGTTTTTCTCTGAATAGTGGTACTAGGGAGAGGTTTCTGAGATGAAAGAATATTTTCCTGAAAGTTAGAGATGTTAGAGTGGATGCTGATTGTATTTGTATCTTTCTTTAGGATACGCTTTCTCTTTGGTTGGGGAAAAAAACTAGTTTTGCCTCCATGAACAGTGTGGTATTAATTGCATACTACTGTGAAACATTTTAGGTTTAAGTTACTTTACATTTTTAAATTATGTGCTAAACGCAGTGGTTCTCAACCTTCTGGCCCTTTAAATACAGTTCCTCATGTTGTGACCCAACCATAAAATTATTTTCATTGCTACTTCATAACTGTAATGTTGCTACCGTTATGAATTGTAATGTAAATATCTGATATGCAGGATGGTCTTAGGCGACCCCTGTGAAAGGGTCGTTCGACTGCCAAAGGGGTCGTGACCCACAGGTTGAGAACTGCTGTGCTAAAGAAATTTCAGGAATGGAGGGACCTTAGAAATCATGTAGTCCAAATCCTATATCCTCACATCTATATATATATATATATATATATATATATATATATATATGCCTAATATGCAAATTGTCCCCTTGGGAGTTGGATTGCTCGCTATGAGGATCGCTTGCTATGACATGTGCTGACCACCAGGGGGCAGCGCGGAATGAAGGAAGGCCCCTGGCCGGCAGCCAGAAGGCTCCAATTGGTTCTGATTGCCGACCAGGCCTAGGGACCCTATCCATGCATGAATTTCGTGCACTGGGCCTCTTAAGATAACTGTAGGTTCTCTTAGTGAGTGTGCTGGTAAGTAGAACCCCTGGAGGGTGTAGGCATGTCTGTCCTCAGTCTTTCTGTTTGCATAGCATTTATAGTTTGTACTCCACATTTTAGTTCTAGTCATATACTATCAGCTTTTATTATCTCCTGTTATCCAAGAACTAGGTTATACTAGTAAGTATTGGGGTTAATTGATAGTATGGTGTATATTTGTTCTATAGCCCATATAATACTGAATAGATAAATATATAGACAGTGTGAAGTACTTGGTTGATTCATTAAGAGCTAAAGCACAGAATCATTTGATCCATTCAGCTGTGCGTTTCTTTTTTTTAATATTTGACTAGAGGCCTAGTGCACGAAATTAATGCCCGAGGGCGGGGGGTCCCTCAGCCTGGCCTGCACCCTCTCCAGTCTGGAACCCCTTGGGGGATGTCTGACTGTCGGACATCCCTCTTGCAATCCAGGACTGCTGGCTTCTAACCGCTCGCCTGCCTGCGGGCCTGATAGCCCCTACCTTGCCCCCCTCCTGGCCTGATTGCCCCTAACTGCCTCTGCCTTGCCCCCACCTAAGCCACAGTCTGGCCTCCCTCTACGGGAGGCACCCTGGCCAATCAGGGGAAGGTGCAGCCCCCATCACCCTGCTGCAGCTGCTGCTACTGCCTGCTTGCCGCTTCGGCTGTCTGAGCCTGGTCCCTTGCAGCCACCACAGCAGCCTGAGCTGCGGCCTGCCTCTCCCACACAGCGCCTGCCCTAGGCCCTCACAGCCGCTGTGGCTTTGTATGGATGGATGTTCGCTCTAATTAGCACATTACCCTTCTATTCGTGTAGATTTCAGAGAGAGGAAGGGAGAGGGAGAGAAATAGAAACATCAGTGATGAGAGAAAATCATTGATTGGCTGCCTTCTGCATGCCCCCTACTGGGGATCGAGCCTGCAACCTGGGCATGTGCCTTTGACTGGAATCGAACTGGGACCCTTCAGTCCACAGGCCGACACTCTAACCCAGGGGTGGGCAAACTTTTTGACTCGAGGGCCACAATGGGTTCTTAAACTGGACCGGAGGGCCGGAACAAAAGCATGGATGGAGTGTTTGTGTGAACTAATATCAATTCAAAATAAACATCATTACATAAAAGGGTATGGTCTTCTTTTTTTTAAGTTTTATTCATTTCAAACGAGCCGGATCCGGCCCGCGGGCCGTAGTTTGCCCACGGCTGCTCTAACCACTGAGCAAAACCACCTAGGGCTCAGCTGTGTATTAAAAAAAAATTTTTTAGTTGATTTTTAGAGGGAGGAAGGAAGAGGGCAGGAGAGAGAGAAACATCAGTTGGCTATCTCCTGCACGCCCCCTACTGGGGATCAAGCTCAGAATCTGGACATGTACTCTGTAATCTAGGAATCGAACATGAAATGGGATTACACTCAACCAACTGAGCCACACTGACCAGGGCAAAGCCATGTGTTTATCTTTGGAGCGTTCACTCTGATCAGAAATTAGGCTTTTCATATATTTCACATTGAGATAAATCTGAATGAATTGTTCCAAGCTAAGTAATTTTGGGAATATAAGTACATTTTATAAGCCTGCATCCTGGGAAATACATTTTTAATATTATATTATATCAGAAATTATTTTAACTACTTCTTACCAGAAAAAAGAGAGCCCAAAATATAGTCTGAAAATTGGAGTGAGACCTTCTTTCTGAAAACAGTAAGTGGTACGTAAAGATTAAGCTCATTCACAAATATGGGAAATACCAGTATCTTTTCTTTGTGTTAAATTTCAGATTTTAGATGATAAATTAAGCCTCACATATACTGCTGAGCTGGTAAGAATCTGACCCAGTAAAGTTTTTACAATGTCTTTTCTGTTTCCCTGGCCTGAGGGATTCTTGGTGTAAGTGACTGAAATTATTGGGAAGTTCCTTGATTGAAATACAATCTCTCAAACCTTCCTTCAAGTGCCAGCCTGCATGGTTCTGTTTTTTGTCTGGAGCATGTGAACAGAGTGCATGTGTGTGAGATAATTGGGCTTTCACTAATGCCCCCTTTCAGCAACCATGTATGGGTAAAGCTGTTCTGGTCTTCTGCTCCTCCCTCTCTGAGCACGGAGCAAAATCTGTTCTGCTAAAGCTCCTGTTCCACTTTTCAGGTTTCTATATTTGTACAGCAACAGCAGGCGCAGCCCACTAGCTAGGCCTGTGTGGCTGCCCTGTGCACCCATACTGGCTCAGGCCTGCTCAGGGCTCAGCCAGGGCTCGAAGTCTGTGTTCTTGCATGCGTCCATCTGTCTGTCTGTGTACATTTCTGTGGAGGACTCAGATTTTCAAGTTAAAGAGGTGACTTGTTTGGCTTTGTTTTGTTTTGGCAATTATAAATTATAGAGAATATTTCAGAATTTCTGGGATGGGGTGAGGAGGCAAGATTTGTATTATTTAACAAAATATGTTTTAGAGGATGCCAAGGTGGTAAAATACAGTGTCAGAAATGGTCTTTGGGTTCTCTCTTAGAAACTTATCTCATTAAAATAGTAGTGTGTGTGGTATTTTTTCCTTTTTTTTCTCTTACTGATCACAAAGGTCAGTTCTCGGGAGATGGAAATGAATTCCTTTCTTGGCATACAAATTTCCTGATGTAGGTTTGAGCAGAAAAGGCTGAGACACCTCTGCACCCTTAAGAAATGATTTTGTGTAGTAGGGGCTGAACCTCTTAACTTGGCCATTTGCTGGGACAGAAACTGTGGGAAACACCCTGTTGCTTTGGCCTGTGCTATCTTTGTACTGATGCAGACTGCTTTGTAACGGTGGGCCTTACACAGAGGGCTTGCAATGTGTTTTGGTGTCATGTCTATTTAAGGAATAGTAGGGGACGTGACATGTAGACAGATTTCAGGCTATTTCCAAACCGTCTTGAGTTTGTTACTATATTTTTAAAGGCTACTTTCTTGATTTGTTACGAGATATTCTGATTAGATAGAAATGAATTCCTCACTCTTAGTCAACTTAAGTCTAAATTCAAGTTTGTTTTATACTTTACTCCCCTCCCCCACCCCCTATGAGTCATAAGCATACATACTTGGGAATAGAATTTGTCAGCTGAGTAGGGATGAGAAGTTCTCTGCACATATTTGTAACTGTGGCGGGTGAGGAGAGAAAAGGACTTCAAATGTTAGAGAAACATATTCACTGAGGCAGCTCCTTCCTGTGGCTGTGGTATGGTTGCAGAGGTCCCTGCTATTTTGCTGATGTATTCTGACTCTGAATCACTGAGGAATCAGTTTTGCCCCTTGGGCACATGTGTTTGTTTAGGGCCTAGGACCTGGTGCTGAGTCTCCCCTGGGTTCTGTGTATTAAATGACTTTCTGTTGAGTGTGGTATTAAATAGGCTTCATCTTCCCCTTCTTGGAAACTCTTGGTATCCATCTCATTTTACCATCCTACTAATGTTTTCCCATTTTTACCATGGATCACTATATACTCTTTGTAGGGGATGTCATTGGAGATTAAGCCCAGTGACAACTCTTTGATATTATAACTCAACCTCAGTAAAGGACACTGTAACAAGCACATCTCTATTCCACGTTTCCTTTTATTTTTTTAGGATATGTATCTTTTTATTGATTTTTAGGGAGGGAGAGGGAGAGGGAGGGAAGGAGGGAGGGAGGAGGAAGAGAGAGAGAGAAGTATCAATGATGAGAGAGATTCATTGATGGGCTGCCTCCTACACGCACCACACTGGAGATTGAGCCTGCAACCTGGGCATGTGCCCTGACCGGGAATCAAACCGTGACCTCCTGGTGCATAGATTGACGCTCAACCACTGAGCCATGCCAGATGGGTACTAAGAGTTGCCAAGAAGGGCATAATATCTTTATTAATCATCTTGTCAAAGAATAAAACTTTTTGGGACTCATTCTGTCTCACCATAAGCACCAATCTTAGTACCTGGAATAATGATAGGAAATATTTATTGAACTTTCATGTGCCAGGTACTGTCTAAATGCTATGTAAATCCCTTAATTCTAATAAATGTCCTGAAAGGCAGATCTATAACTATAACCACTTTACAGATGAGGAAACAAGTATAAAGAAGTTAAACAACGTACCCAAAGTTACCTGGCTAGTAATTGGCAAAACTGGGATTAGAAAGCAGTGTGACTAGAATCTGGTAGGGTATATTGCAGTCTGACAGTATACATTTATCATAACATTTGGAATATTATTTAGGACTGGAGGCCCGGTGCACGAAATTTGTGCGAGGGCGGGGGTGGTCCTCCTCAGCCCAGCCTGCAATGATGCAAGTGTCCCCGCCGGCTGCTTTGTTCCTGCTGCCCAGAGGCCCTCTGTGGCCAGGGTGGACCGCTTGCCTCGTCGCCACAGCGATGAGGCAAGCATTCCCCCAGTCCACTCAAGCTGCCCGCTCTCAGCAGCCATCCCCTCTCAGCAGCCACCCTCCCTCCCCACCGAACTGGGGGACTCTGGCAGGGCTGAGAGGACTGGGCAGCCGCCATCTTTGTGATGGAGCGATGGTTAATTTGCATATTACCTTTTATTAGATAGTATTATTAGAATCATGAATCAGTCTAACCCAGTTTTGTTTTAGAATTTCCTTATGAAAATGACTATATGACTTTGGTTTTGCAGGTCACTATCAAATTCATTTATTGATGATAAAGAGCTGCAAGGCAAATAACCAGTCCATGAGCATCCCTGAAATTACTCGTTTATCTCTGCTAGTGCCGGACTATTATTACTGAAGATATTAAAGCAGAATTTTAGCTTCCTTAACTCTTTTTTTAAAATTAAATCTTTATTCAGATTATTACAGTGTTCCTCTTTTTTCCCCCCATAGCTCCCCTCCACCCAGTTCCCACCTCACCCTCTGCCCTCCCCCCCCACCCCACTGACCTCATCCATAGGTGCACGATTTTTGTCCAGTCTCTTCCCGCATCCCCCACACCCCTTTCCCCCCCAAGAATAGTCAGCCCACTCCCTTTCTATGCCCCTGATTCTCTTATAATCACCAGTTTATTCTGTTCATCGGATTATTTATTCATTGATTTTTAGATTCACTTGTTGATCGATACGTATTTGTTGTTCATAATTTGTATCTTTACCTTTTTCTTCTTCTTCCTCTTCTTAAAGGATACCTTTCATCATTTCATATAATACTGGTTTGGTGGTGATGAACTCCTTTAGCTTTTCCTTATCTGTGAAGCTCTTTATCTGACCTTCAATTCTGAATGATAGCTTTGCTGGATAAAGTAATCTTGGTTGTAGGTTCTTGGTATTCATCACTTTGAATATTTCTTGCAACTCCCTTCTGGCCTGCAGAGTTTCTGTTGAGAAATCAGCTGACAGTCGTATGGGTATTCCCTTGTAGGTAACTGACTGTCTTTCTCTTGCTGCTTTTAAGATTCTCTCTTTGTCTTTTGCTCTTGGCATTTTAATTATGATGAGTCTTGGTGTGGTCCTGTTTGGATTCCTTTTGTTGGGGGTTCTCCGTGCTTCCTGGACTTGTAAGTCTATTTCTTTCACCAGGTAGGGGAAGTTTTCTGTCATTATTTCTTCAAATAGGTTTTCAATATCTTGCTCTCTCTCTTCTTCTGGCACCCCTATAATTCGGATGTTGGTACGCTTGAAGCTGTGCCAGAGGCTCCTTACACTATCTTCGTATTTTTGGATTCTTTTTTCATTTTGCTTTTCCGGTTGGGTGTCTTTTGCTTCTTTGTATTTCAAATCTTTGACTTGATTCTTGCGCTCCTCTAGTCTGCTGTTGGAACTCTGCATAATATCCTTTATTTCAGTCAGTGTATGCTTAATTTCTAGTTGGTCCTTTATCATAACCTTGAGGGTCTCACTAGATTTCTTGAGGGTCTCACTACATTTATCGGCAGTCTCACCAGTCTTTTTGAGGGTCTTACTAAATTTATTGGCGGTTTCCAGAAAATTCTTGAAAAACCTTAAAAGTGTGGTTTTGAATGCTATATCCAGTAGTTTGCTTTCCTCCATTTCTGTCATTTGTGACCTGTTTCTTTGTCTCTGCATTTTTTATGCTTCCCTGTGTTGATAGAGTGGCTTTCTGTGCTAGGTGTCCTATAGGGCCCAGTGGCTCAGCCTCCCCAATTACCTGAGGAGGACACTCTTGGTGCACCTCCTTGTGGTTTTTGTGCACAGTCTTGTTGTAGTTAAGCTTTGATTGTTGTAGGTATCACTGGGAGGAATTGACCTCCAGGCCAGTTGGCTGTGAGAATCAGCTGTGTTTGCAGTGGGAGAACTTCTGTGCTGGAGACACCCTTCTGGGGCAAGACTTGCTTCAGTATGCTTTTCTCTTTCCTTCTAGTTGTAGAATTTACACTCAGCCAGCTTTCCTGTGGTTCTGGATGATGTTCATTCAGTCTTTTAGTTGTATTTTTGAAGTGGTTGTGCTAAGCAGCAATCTCCGGTGTTTACCTATGCCACCATCTTGGTTTTTCTTCCTTAACTCTTGTTCCCTGCACTACACTGGTGCTCACTGAGTCTGCCCCCTGAGTGTGTCCTTTATGGATCTGAGGAGCTGCAATCTGGATGGTCCCACTCTGACCACCGGGCACACTGGCTCCTGGATCTCTAAGGAGGTGCTAATCTAGCCTCTGCCTGAGGCTACTTAGCAGGAGCCAGCTGTGAAGGACCTTGGGCCAGCTGCAGCTTGTTAGGTAATTTTCAGATTGCAAAGGTCCAGGCCTTTTATATGCAAAAGCCCCATGCACAGCTTGGGCGGGGCGGGGTCCCAGGGGATCAACAGGGCGGAGCAAGCAGCTATGGCTGCCCTCAGAGGCCCCGCTTCTCAGTGTCCTGGCAATCGCTGCAAGCACCTCCAAGAGAAAGCTGTCCTCGAGTTCTGACCGATGCCAGACAGTCTAGTTTCTCCTGTATGAGTCTGGGTCCCCAGAGACTCGCCCGGAACTGGAGCTCAGAGCTTGAGACTCCCTCCCAATTGAAAAAAGACAACCGTGTCCTCAGCCACCAGCCCTCTCCGCATGCGCCTCCATACCTCTGTACTTTACTTCCGCACCGCACCTCCTCTGAGTCTCAGTATGCTTTTCTCTTTCCTTCTAGTTGTAGAATTTACACTCAGCCAGCTTTCCTGTGATTCTGGATGATGTTCATTCAGTCTTTTAGTTGTATTTTTGAAGTGGTTGTGCTAAGCAGCAATCTCTGGTGTTTACCTATGCCACCATCTTGGTTTTTCTTCCTTAACCCTTGTTCCCTGCACTACACATTCTCAAGAGAAGCCCTCATAGCAGAAGCATGAAGGAGCACTGGCAAATTTTGCCTAACCCATTAACTAGATCTGTGTGAATAGGATAACAGGGAGGTCTGTTCAGAGAAATGATGATGGGAGAATTATGATAGGCTGGGTAATTTCATTGGAGGATAGCAAAAATGATATTCTATCTTAGTATGATTGAATAGCACAAAAGTGTGATTTAGATAGGAAATAAGAACCAGTTCTCCTGAGATATTTTTTAGTGTCTCTCTCAAATTAATGGCAGATATGCTTTCCTTGGATATATGCTATGCAATGTTTTTTGTTTGTGGTGTAAGTTTTGTCTTCTGAATAAGACTTACAAATTCATTAAAGACAGGGATTGGGCCTTTTTTTGTACTGTCTAGTTCTGGGTTTATAGTGGATGTTCTCTACATGTGTTTTTGATTCCCATTTTATAAAGAGCTATTTTTTTAAAATCTTCACCTGAGGATATTTTCCCATTGATTTTTAGAGAGAGTGGAAGAGAGAGGGAAAGACAGAGAGAAATATCAATGTGAAAGAAACACATTGATTGGTTGCCTCCTGCACAAGCCCCAACCAGGACCTAGACTGGGGAGGAGCCTGCAACCGAGGTATGTGCCCGTGACTGGAATTGAACCCAGGATCCTTTGGTTCGCTGGCCGGTGCTCTACCCACTGAGCAAAACCGGCTAGGGCTAAAGAGCTTGTTTTCATAAAAATGAAATCAAAACACTGACAAGTTTAATTTTGTGGAACAAGTTTTTTGGGGTTTTTTTTGGAGTGATTTGAAGGCGGTGACATCATATAAATGCGTGTTTAAAGGTCAGAAGTGCTTTTAGGAGCACAATTTGAGAGTAATGAAAGCACGATAATTGAAGTAACTTTTTAAAAAAAGTGATAGTATTAAAGATCTTTAGAATTTGCCCTAGGGCTAGCCTGAACATAGTCTCTGACTGGCTGAAGCAAAAGTAATTTTTGTACTTTTTGGCATATAACCTAACAGTCCCAGAAATCATTTCCATAGAAAGAAGTCTTTTCTAGTTTTGTAGGATATAATATTAAGAACAGTAAAGATTGAATAAAGTTTCCCGCTTGTCAACAAAACAGAATAAACCTCCTGAGACAGGGCCATATGGAAGCATCCTGCTTGAGTGCCCATGTGCTTGGGGTGAGGTTGGGGCAGATGGTACAGGCAGGGTTCTTGGCTACTTGGTCAGTGGTTTTAGAGATGATACAAGTTAGATGCTAGGTGCTGTGGAAGGGCTGTTATATGTTGTATGTATCGGGCATATCTGCCTAACAGGTGGAGTGAGCTCAGTGAAGGATATTGATGAGTTGGATAGTTGGGGGCTAAGATAAGGGAAGAGGTGGGAAGATGCTGACCTGGAATGATATCTACAATTTGATCTTAACCTCCCTCTGAGATTAGGGAGAGGGAGACAAGATATGCTGTGAGAAACAAGATTCCAGATCCCTGGCCTCTTCTGTTCTCTAGAGCCTTCAAGTAAGATATTGCAGAACTAGGATTTTTCTTTTTAAGCTTGAAGCTGTTTGATTCCTTTGTGAGATACTAGGCCAGAAGCTGCATTTATAGAACTTGTTTTGACATACTATCTCACCCTGTCCCTTGTCTTCTTTACTGGAATTCACCTATTGGTGCACTTTCCCTGGTAGAAAAGGTTGATTGAAGAAAATGTACACCCAGATGTACAGCTGAGTGATTGAAAATGGCTCCAAACTTTGTAAATAGGCCAGCCTTAATATCAGTGGAGTTGCTGGGGTAATTTCAAGCAGTGTAGTATAACTGCCCAGCTCACTGGTGGTACACTGCGAGTTCACCTGGACAGTGGCTGTTTCCACACAAACGTTTCAGGCAAAGCAGGAAACAACCAAAAGTACTCTTTGGAACAGCGTGGGTTGGGCTTTTTCTTTACTTTGTCCCTCATAGTTTCAAGAGTTTTCTTTTAAAATTTTTCTGTAGAATGGCCCTAGCTGGTTTTTCTCAGTGGATAGAGCATCAGCCCGTGGACTAAAGGGTCTCAGGTTAGATTCTAGTCAAAAGCATATACCTTGGTTGCAGGTTTGATCCCTGGCCTTGGTTGGGGCTCATGTGGGAGACAACCAATTGATGTGTCTCTCTCACATCAATGTTTCTCTCTCTGTGGCTCTGCCCCTCCCTTCCACTCTCTAAAAATCAATGGGAAAATATTCTCAGATGAGGATTAATAATAAAAATTTACTGTAGAATAGGTAACATCACTTTGTAAATAATTCAGCCAGTATTCCACATTTGCAGCTTTGTTAGCAGTTTTTTCTTTATCCTTCCAGTGTCCTGTTTATGTACAAACAATGTGTAATTCCTTTCTTATATAAATACTAGAGGCCCAGTGCACTAAATTTGTGCATGGGGTTGGGGGTTGGACCCTCAGCTCAGTGTGCACCCTCTCCAATCTAGGACGCCTCGAGGGATGTCCGACTGCCCATTTAGGCCCGATCCCAATGGGAGGTCGACATCCCTCTCACAATCCAGGACTGCTGGCTCCCAACTGCTTACCTGCCTGCCTACCTGCCTGATTTCCCTAATCATTTCTGACTGCTAGCCTGATCACCCTCTAACCACTCCCCTGACAGCCTGATTGATGCCTAACTGCTCCCCTGACAGCCCGATTGCCCCTAACTGGCCTCCCCTGCAGGCCTGGTCGCCCCCAACTGCCCTTCCCTGCTAGCCCGGTCATCCCTAACTTCCCTCCCTTGCCAGCCTGGATGCCCCTAACTGCCCTCCCCTGCTTGCCCGATTGCCCGTAACTGCCCTCCCCCGCAGGCCTGGTTACCCCTAACTGTCCTCCCCTGCTGGCCCGGTCACCCCTAACTTCCCTCTCTTGCCAGCCTGGTCACCCCTAACTGCCCTTCCTTGCCAGCCTGGTCACTTCCAACTGCCCTCCCCTGCAGGCCTGGTCACCCCTAACTGCCCTCCCCTGCCAGCCATCTTGTGGTGGCCATCCTGTGTGCACATGGGGGCGGCCATCTTGTGTGTTGGAGTGATGGTCAATTTGCATATTACCTCTTTATTAGATAGGACTAGAGGCCTGGTGCATGAACTTTGTGCACAGGTAGGGTCCCTAGGTCTGGCCGGTGATCAGGACTGATCTGTGGGGTGACCGGCAGGGCAATTGGCCACCTTGGCTGGCTTGGAGCCGGCCCCGCCCCCCCACCACTGCCACCGGTTGCCTCCCTCTGCAGGGCGACCATGGAGCAACCACTGGTACCTTCCTTGGCTGGCCTGTGGGCTGGGGGCAGCTCTTGCGCTGAGCGTCTGCCCCCTGGTGGTCAGTGCTCATCATAGCAACCTGTAGTTCTGCCATTCGGTTGATTTGCATATTAGGGTTTTATTATGTAGGATATCCTTCTGATCAATCCTTAATAGAGGTTGGAACTGCCTTTCTTATTCTTTTTAATAGCTGCAGTATTCTGTTGCATTGCTATACTGTAATGTATTTAACCAGCATCCAAATGATACTTATACTGTATGTTCCCAGTTTTTGCTATTATAAATAGTATTCTTACAAATGACCCTGTGTACATCACCTACTTGAGGGATATATTTCTAGAACTGGAATTGCTGGATTCAAAGGGCATGTGCAGTTTTCAGTATTGATAAGATACTTAAGATCTTTTAAAAATGTTTAGCAAGGGATATTATCCTGAAGAATATTATTAGTGATCAAAAAGATCTCAATGCAATGGCAGTCAAACTAGCATCCCAAAGAGTTACTAGAATGAAGATATGATCTGAAATGGAAGATTTAAGAAGCCTTGAGATAAGTTTTATTATTATTTTTTTAAAATATATTTTTATTGATTTTTTACAGAGAGGAAGGGAGAGAGAGAGTTAGAAACATCGATGAGAGAGAAACATCGATCAGCTGCCTCCTGCACATCTCCTACTAGGGATGTGCCCGCAACCCTGGTACATGCCCTTGACCGGAATCGAACCTGGGACCTTTCAGTCCGCAGGCCGACGCTCTATCCACTGAGCCAAACTGGTTTCGGCAAGTTTTATTATTAAAAAATTTTTTTTTAATGGATATTGTTTTCATTTTTTTAGATATAGTGGAAGGGAGGGGGAGAGCCAGAGAGAGAAACATCAATGTGAGAGAGACACATTGATTGGCTGCCTCCCCCAGGCACCCCTGACCTGGGCCATGGATGAAGCCTGCAACCGAGGTATGTGCCCTTGACTGCAATAGAACCCTCCACCCTTCTGTTTGAGGGCCAATGTTCTAACTACTGAGCACCAGCTAGGCCGAGATAAGTTTTATTATCAAGCCTAGCAATCATTAACACCACAGAAGTAAGTTGCCTGGAGTAGGCAGGAGCAGCCCCTCCTTTTTTTTTTTTTTAATCCTCACTGGAGGACATGTTTAGAGAGAGGAAAGGAGAGAGGAAAAACAAACATCAATGTGAGAGAGTGAGAGAGAAACATTGAATGGCTGCCCTTTTAGACGCCCCGACTGGGATTGAACCAGCAATCTCTTGGTGTGCTAGACTATCCTCAACCTACTGAGCCACTCCAGCTGGGCCACCCTCTTTTTAAAATTTAAAAAAAATTGTTTTATTTTAAGGGAATTAGTGATGGTAGCTGAATCTGCAAGTCATCTCTTACTCTTAAAATGTTAGTTTCACCCATTTATGATCTTTACCAATTAGAAAAACATTTGTGTTACCTGGCTCATTCCGTCCTTTTACTCTTAAAACTATCAGATGGATATGAGACCATTTAGTCATCATAATTAGCCTTTAAACTCCAAGTTACTTGAAGTTCAGTAATCACTTTAGACAATAAAAGCAACATACTATTTTGAGCTTCCCCTCTAAAAAAGCACTTTACAAATGGACTTATTTTACCAGAGTGCCATGATTCCAGAAAGTAAAACTCTCACTGGCTGGTTATGGAACCTGGGTCACTTAATTTGTTCTCTTCATTTTAATTCCCTCATCTGAAAATGGGAGTGAAAATGCAAAAGAATCTCCTTTGAGCACTCAGAAAAATAATTATAAAGTCATTTCCAGAGGTTATGTATTACAGAAATGACTCTTCGGAGACATCAAGATTATAAAGTAATTTTAGAAGTAATTCTTGACAGTGTTTTTGAAAAAAATTAGTCACATTCTGCCTACATGGTACTAACATATGGTGCAGCCCTGATGAGCTGCACAAGTGGGCTGAAATCAAAATGCAGTTGGAGAGGAGCAGTAGTGACTCACTAGATGAGATGGATTTGGCCTTATGGCAGGGCAGTGAAACTAAGGCGGAAATGGTGGTCTTAAAACATGGCCAGATTTAAGCAAGTGATACATGAATATCATGGGAAAGTGTAATGACTGAGCCCTCAAGTTTGGATTAGGTGCTTTGTCTCAGTCCCTGTAGGTAGGTCTTTAGAGCCCCCACTTCTACCATGTAATGGGAAGTCCTTGCTGCCTGTGATTTCTGTGCATGGTTCCATGTCTTGAAGGTAGAGGCCACCAGTCAAATATTTAATTTTGATATTGCCAGAACACTGGGTTCAAACTAGAAAGATACATGAAAAAATTAGCAATTCTCCCCAGAGAAAGCTACATATTAGCTTAGCTACCATGTGTAAATTACTGCTGCTCCATCCAGCAATGTGCTGCCAAGGAAACAGGAGGAGCTAGAACAGATGAGATTCCTGCACCCACCCCCGACCCCCTATAGAGAGCTATAGTAGGAGAGTGAATACTTGATGGGGATTTGAGAATTACTTTGAAAGTATAGGCATTTTAGAAGGAAGTAGGAAAAGAGGTTTAAAAACTATGTATTTTACATTCCCTCACTGCTTAACCTGAACACCTCCAAAATAGAATCTCCATCAGGTGAGATGGCTGGTTTAGGTGCCTATATAGTCTGTGGAAGAATCATATAACTATACAAAAGATGGGATGACCTAGGGAAAGGAAGGAGAAACAAAGAGCCAACTCTCACCCTCATCCAACTTCACTGCCTTTTTTAAAAAAATATATTTTATTGAATTTTTTACAGAGAGGAAGGGAGAGGGATAGAGTTAGAAACATCGATGAGAGAGAAACATCGATCAGCTGCCTCCTGCACACCCCCTACTGGGGATGTGCCCACAACCAAGGTACATGCCCTTGACAGGAATCGAACCTGGGACCCTTGAGTCTGCAGGCTGATGCTCTATCCACTGAGCCAAACCGGTTAGGGCACAGCCTTTATTTTTTTTTTTTTATTTTTTTTTTTTTAGCAATTTCAGAGGACTGGATAATTATGTTGGCTTTGTAAAATAGGTGTTGTTATATTTATTGGTTGGTTGTGACATATAGGAAGAATGTTATTGGCAAAGTCAGGCCAATTCTGACTGATTCTTAAATATGGGCTGCTCACAAGAAAATGTTTATAATTGTAAGTGAAAAAAGTAGGTTACACAATAGAATATACAGTATACTTAATTTGATAATAATTATGTGTATTTGAGTGCGCATGAATTTTAATATATACACAGAAAAGAGCCTGGTAGGCTTTTTTACCTAAAAGTTAACCTATATAGGTAATTTTTTTTAAAATTGAGGAAGTAGAAAAGTTAAAGGGAAATAAGTACTTAGTAAGTCTTCTATTAAACGGTAAGGCTGCTCATAACATTGCTTTTACCGAAATACCCACAGTTGAAAGGGGGGAGACTTTTTTTTTAATGAACAGGTGTACATATTTATGTGCAGATATATTAATGTAAATGTTAATGCAAAATTTATAAATTAGACCAGATAAACTAGGGAATTCCAGTTCAACAATTGAAGGTCTGATACTGTGTTATCTTTATTCCAGATGTCTCTGGGATATAAGTAGAAAAGAGAAGGAGGGACTTGTTATTTGTTCACAAAATGATAGCATATGAAAAATACTTCATTAATACAAATTTAGAAATGAGATTTATACATAGTTTCTCCTAGGTGTATCTCATATGTGGTGGGAATTGAACTAGACCTTAAATAATGGTTTGAAATCTGTTTGGAGAAAATAGTATTGTGCTTTTAGATGATTTAGTGATAATCTGGATTAATCTAGTCCTGTATTCCAGTTTTATAGATGAGGAAGCCCGGGAAAAGTGACTCACTCAAGATCACACAAATGACATCAGATCTGGCCTAACATACTGTTTTATTCCTTTGCAGCAGAGAGAATCAAAGCTCAAGTGATTAGAGCTGCCGTGGGCAAACTACGGCCCGCGGGCTGGATCCGGCCCGTTTGAAATGAATAAAACTAAAAAAGAAAAAGACTGTACCCTTTTATGTAATGATGTTTACTTTGAATTTATATTAGTTCACACAAACACTCCATCCATGCTTTTGTTCCGGCCCTCCGGTCCAGTTTAAGAACCCATTGTGGTCCTCGAGTCAAAAAGTTTGCCCACCCCTGGATTAGAGAATCTGATGAAAATTTTAGATTCTCTCTTCAGGAAATCACCCATGTCCATCTCCACCCACTTCCGCAAAAAAAAAAAAAAAAAAAGTCATGGGTTTATAGACCTAGGATTCCCCTTCAAAGCTCATCTATGGACTTTGAAGAGATCTGAAGTTCTCAGATTAAGAAACTTGATGAAAAAGGCAAGATCTTAAAATTGTTGCCACATCGCACAACATGTTGACATACTGAACTGTATTAAACATTGTTAAGATGGTAAATTTTATGTATGTGTTTTTCCACAGCTTTTTTTAAAAGCTGGAAAAAAAATTGTTGCCACTAAAGAAAGGATGAGCATACTGGCCAGTGGAGGAGATGAGACTGAGATCTGTTTATAAACTCTTCTTCTAGGGTCAGGGAGAGGACACACATAGATGACTCAGTCAGTAAAGAGCCAGAAGCCCTAAACCTAAGCCTGAATCATGGAAATAGTAGTCACAGAGCAGTGTCACAAGGGAAGACGGATTTTTGTATACCCCACAGAGCAAGTGTTAAGTTCTATCCCTGTTGACCAAGACAAGTCAGAACTAAGCCTGGTGCAGGACAGGACCCAGATTGTTCAACATAGAGTAATTTATTAGAGTGGAGGGGATTCTCTGGGAATAACGGAACTAGAAAGGGATTTACTTCCTGCTTAATCCACTTAGTCATCCCCATTTACAGATTAGCAAAGCACTTGGTGAATAGTTTTTCTCTGGTCATTCAGTCTTGGGTCCACCTATTTATTGCTGAGTGCTTTTACATATTTTACTTTATTTTAATGCACTAGTCTTCTGAGGTAGATTCTACTCCATTAGTTGTGATGTGTGTGCCCAGGATCTTGGATTAGAATCTGAAGGCAACTGTTATTTCTCTGCTACAGGTTCCCAAGGAAGATAAGTAGATTGGCTACCCCACTCAAACTGTACTGGACTTTAGCACCATTCTCTGGTGGAGTTTGGCATAGAGATGAACCTGGCTAATATGATAAGTATGGAAAGCTTTGAAGTTGATCCTATTATGTGGTTACTTGGATTTCTAGAGTATGGGAGCAAGAGGACATGCAATTTTCCAAAGCAGTAAGCCCAGCCTTCTTTCCTATTGAACCAGCCACATAATAGGCAAAAAAGAAAGGGCTTTGCAGGCAGTCTAACAGGTAACAGACAGACATTTAAAAAAAAACACAATTTTCCCAAGTCATTTTCTATCATTCTCTCCTCTTCCAGTTAGAAATTTGTACAGTGGCTTGAATTCTAGTCATCCCTTTGGTTCCTTTTGAGATAGGTAGTTAAATCTCCTTTTATAGGTGAGGAAACTGACACTGAAATAGATATATTAACTTGCTCAGAGTCACTTATCTACTGAGTAACAGCATGACATTTTCACTACCCTTAATTGTATCTCTCATGTGACTGAGACTTTCTACATTTATCTACTTAGAAAATTTGTCTTAGAAGAAAGGTCAGACTCAACTTTATGGCCCTCAGCATTTAAACAGTCTTTTCGTTCATTTGTGTATATGATATGATCGTCCTTGTACACAGTTTTTAACCTGAGTTCTCCTTTCACCCAAGGTTTGAAGTGTCTGGTTTTGAACATTTTCTTTTTTTGCCCTCACCTGAAGGTATGTTTATTGATTTGAGAGAGAAAGAGAGAGAAACGATCAGTTGCTGATTGGGGATCGAAACCGAAACCTTTCGTTGTGTGGTATGATGGTTCCAACCAAGTAAACCACTTGGCCATGGCTAAAGTATCTGGCTTTATATTCCAAACCTCTTCATTGCCTGGATTCAGGTGATCTTGACAGTTATTTAATTTCTTTGAATCTTTTCTCATCTGTCAATAAGGTTAGGATAGGTATGAGGATTAAATATAAAGCACCAAGATACTGCACAGCATATAATAAATGTTCAAAAAATGTTAGCTCATAATTATTATCACTTTGTAAATATCTAGACATTTCTCCCTACTTGCAGATAAGATTTACAAATTTTAAGTACCATATTTTATTAATTTGAGATGCACACATTTATCATCTATGGCATCTTTAATTCCTTGATTTGTAGTAATCTATTCGATTCTACTGTTCAAAAAGCCACCTCAGTTCTGATTTTATGCTTGTCAAGGAACATCTTTGTCTTCAGGAAGGGTAGGTAGAGCGCAGCGTCTCAGTTCTGGTCTGGCTTTGACATTCAGGGTTCTTACACTTTCCAGTGTAGACTTCGTCCTTGTTGACTTTGAGCAGTTCTCTGTGTATTTAGCTGGAGGAGTTGTCGATGATGTTTGTAAGGATTTGGGCAGCTTTACAGAATCGATCTTTACTTGCAAGATTGTTTGATAATGTTTAAAAATAAAACAAATTGGTTTTGTGGTTACTCTGTTTGCTTTTACCTTCAATTAACTTCCTTATCTTCTGACTTTTTTGGTTTCAGTGGTTCATCACCACCCTGCATTCACAGGGCTAGTGAGAAGCATTTACACAGGCAGGGACTTGGTTGCCTTTGAAGAACTTTATGCCTGGCACCTATTCAGGAAGGTTGCTTTGGGGAAATAACATGGCCTCTCTACATTAATAGCACGGTCCTTAATTGTGAAAAGAACTGTGCAGCCTTTAGCTTTATTGTAGTTTTCTATCCAAAAGCAGATGTTAAAAATGATTGTTTTGGTGACTTAGATGTATTGAAATTCAACCTCATGAATCCTAATCATTGTTTTACAATTTGTCTGACATTTGGGGGCAAGGCTCTTTTAAGCCGTTTGGAACTTTGATTACCCATCTTTTAAGTTGATGGTGTTTTTAAATTAGTTTTAACTTGTTAAATGCAATTAATCTTTAAGGTATTGTGTACTTTAAAAATGGGAGAGGGCCCAGCCAGTGTGGTTCAGTGGTTGAGCATCGATCTATGAAAACCAGGAGGTCACAGTTTCAATCCTGGTCAGGGCACATGCCCAGGATGCAGGTTTGATCCCCAGTAGGGGATGTGAAGGAGGCAGCCTATCAATGATTCTCTCTCATCATTGATGTTTCTATCTCTCTCACCCTCTCCCTTCTTCTCTGAAATCAATAAAAATAAATTTTTTAAAAATGGGAGAGGGAGGTAATCTTTTTTTTTTAAAGAGGAAAGGAATTTAAAAATATGTATATTTTATTAATTTTTTACAGAGAGGAAGGGAGAGGGATAAAGAGTTAGAAACATCTATGAGAGGGAAACATCGATCAGCTGCCTCCTGCACACCTCCTACTGGGCATGTGCCCACAACCAAGGTACGTGCCTTTGACTGGAATTGAACCTGGGACCCTTCGGTCCGCAGGCCGCCGCTCTATCCACTATCCACTGAGCCAAACTGGTCAGGGCTCTTTTTTTTTTTTTTAATCCTCACCCAAGGACATGCTTTTTTAAAATTGACTTGAGAGAGAGAGGAAGAGGGAGGGAAAAGGGGGTGGAGGGGGGGAGAGAGAGAGACATTGATATGAGATATGAGAGTGAAACATTGATCGGTTGTATCCCACATGTGCCCCAACTGGGGATCAAACCCGCAACCTTGGGCACATGCCCTGACCTGGACTCGACCTTTCCATGCATGGGATGATGCTCCAAGAGGGCTTTTCTTTGGAAAGAAGATACATTACATATCTGGATTATGAGATTTGTAGGCATGGCCCACTTATTTTTCTTTCCTTGGTTTTTTAGAGTGAAGACATAGTCCAGAGAGGGAGGTGTAAAGCTCCAGGTATGGGCTAACTGCTGGATGGGTGTGCTCCGTGGGCATCTTTTTAACCTTCTTGCATGAGGCCTGTTGTGCAGATATGAAAAAATTGCCTTCAGAAAGGTGATGGCTTTTTTTCTACATTATGGGATATAATTTCCTGTTCTTAGGAAACTAGAAATATTTTCTAGCCCTTTCCCAACTCTCTCTCCTTAGGTAAAATTTTACAAGGCAGGCTTATCTCCCACTTGAACTAGTTGTTGCCTAGTTCTAATAGCTTTGGGAGAGGTGGGGAGAGGGAGGGAAGGAAGGGCGGGCGGGGGGCGGGGGGGAGAGTTGGTAGTAGTATTCCACTCATCAACTACCCAGCTGACTTTCTTTCCCATTCTCCTTCATAATTGGAAGACCCCAAATAAATTAGAACAAGGATGAGGACAGAATTTAACGGACTTTACACAGATAATGTTACCTTCCTGGAACCAGAAATTACTCAGCATACTGATTTTTTAATCATCACTGGACCTTAAATCAAAAATTACACTTAAGTTCCAGAGCTAGTTTGGTATCTGAAAATATGACCTGATTTGAAGGGTGGTCACAGTTTGACAGTACTCTCTGAGGGAGGTTCTGAGCAAACTTTTGCTGACAGCACTAAGTAGAGAAGAGGTCTTCTTTCTCTTGGTCCTTTGACACCGATTGGGGGAGGAGACAGTAGTGATTAAGGATGGGGGAGGCAACGGAAAACCTTTTAGATTTCAAAAAGGTGGTACTTTTTCTCCCTTTCTCCACGTCCTTTCAGTACACCATATATGATACTTTTACAGGCAAACCAACTTGGGTACAACAGTCACTGGACTCAGTGTTTTTTGTCTAACAGTGATTTTAGATTTGAAATGAAAAATTACTTACAATATTTTTTTTGTTACTTTAAAACTCCCTTTCCCCCAAGTTCAGAAAAATTCATTGTCTATATCAGTGATGGTGAACCTTTTGAGCTCAGCGTGTCAGCATTTTGAAAAACCCTAACTTAACTCTGTACCGTGTCACATAGAAATTTTTTGATATTTGCAACCATAGTAAAACAAAGACTTATATTTTTGATATTTATTTTATATATTTAAATGCCATAACAAAGAAAAATCAACCAAAAAAATGAGTTTGTGTGTCACCTCTGACACGCGTATCATAGGTTCGCCATCACTGGTCTATATTCTTATTGGAAACCTAAGAAGTTTTCTGGCTTGTTTTAAATTATACTTAACGGTCACATTTTTTGCAAAACTCCCACAAAGTGAGATGCCAACGACATTATTACCAATTTAGGTCAGTATATTTTTGCATATGCAAGATACTGGATTGGGAGCTGGATCAGGAGACCCACTGATTATAGTAGAACTACACAAGTTTTGAAGTGAAAACTTAAGTCCATAAAGGTTTTAAGCTAAATTTAGTTATTTTGGTTGATTATTTTCAGGTTGTATCAATTGCTGCTTTTCTGCATTCCTTACATCATCTAATTGCCAGAAGTTGAGGGGCAGGGAGGGAGATAAACAGTCCACTTAACTGTCTGAGGTTACGACTTCCCTAGATTTTTATACTTTTCCATATACATACACTGATGGTGATTAAAAAAAATTTTTTTTATTGATTTTAGAGAGGAAGGGAGAGGGAGAAAGAGCTGGAAACACCAGTGGTGAGAGAGAGTCATTGATTGCCTGCCTCCTGCACACCCCACACCGGGGATGGAGCCCGCAACCCAGGTGTGTGCCCCAAACGGGAATCAAACTGACCTCCTGGTTCATAGGTCCACACTCAACCACTGAGCCATGCCGGCTGGGCCTGATGGCGATCAGCTGCCTCCTGCACATCTCCCACTCGGGATATGCCCGCAACCCAGGTACATGCCCTTGACCGGAATCGAACCCGGGACCCTTCAGTCCGCAGGCCGACGCTCTATCCACTGAGCCAAACCGGTTTCGGCTCTACCCATCATTTTTAATGATTTGGAAATTTAATGTTATAGCAGACCGATTGCCCCTACCTTCACACATAATAAGGCTTTGAATTGTTGCCCTTAGAAAATAGAGACTATTCAAAGCAAAGAAAACGGAGACAAACCACCAAAGAAAGAAAAGGAACTCATGAATATAAATTCAAAATATATTAGAATTAGAGAGCACAGGTGGTAAAAAGGGACTGAGGGAAAGTTAAGTCATTTTTCAGGGACCCTTGGTTATCATTCTTCCTGCCAACTCTTTCTTTTTTTTTTTTAATTTCAGAGAGGATGGGAGAGGGAGAGAGAGAGAGAAACATAAATGATGAGAGAGAATCACTGATTGGCTGCCTCCTGCATGTCCCCCAGTGGGGATTGAGCCTGCAACCTGGGCATGTGTCCTTGACCAAAATCGAACCTGGGACCCTTCAGTCCACAGGCTGACACTCTATCCACTGAGCAAAACTGGCTAGGGCTTCCTGCCAACTCTTTATTTCTAATATATTCTTTGTGGGAAAAGTTTGGAATGTGTTTCTGATTTAGAAATTAAAAACATCCTGGGCATATTTTTTTGGAATAACTCTTAATTCTCCTTTTTAATTTTAACACTTGCATTTTATATTCCCATAATTGTTTTTATCATCAATTAACTTTGTAACCCTTTTCTAAAATTGAGTGATTTGTGATTAGTTTCTGTGATTCCCCACCCCAAGCATGTTGAATTTAATTATACTGAGCTAACTCTTGTGACTTGCCTAAAAAGAAGCATTCTCCTTCATGTAATAACATTTCCATCTTGTATGATTTTAAAAGTGTTGCTTTATATATCGTAAAGTGGCTTTTAAAACATCAAGTCAATGCTTCTCAACATTTGGCTTGGTGAAAATTACTGTAAGGAGTGCACATCCTTTCATGCACTGAGCGGTGCCAGGCTACTCAGTGAAGTCTCCCACATTTAAGTACTCTGTTGCTCTAGATGTGATTCTGATTGAAACAGAGATATAATTACAAGCCATGTATTTTTACTGAATAATAAAAGCATAACAATAACCAGTGGGAGTCTTTACAATTTTTAAAGGATCCTTTTAAAAAATCTGATTTGGTTAACTGATCTTACAAATTTACTCATTGGTCCAGATAGCTTTCTATAGGAGGAGGCATAAGATCAGCACCAGTGACACAGGAGAAACTAGGACATACCTAACGAGTAACTTTAACCAGTCCCAGCTTGGATTCCCATCCTGTGCCTGGCAGCAGGGCCTGGTGAACTGTGAATTGTGTGCCAGTCTCCTCTCACTTGTAGCTTGTTTTTGCTTCCTCCTTCAGTGGAGTGGAAGAGAGCTCCTGCTACTTCTGCCTCTAAATCAGTAGATCAAATGAGCCAGGGTCTCTGAAAAATAAAAAAGTAGTAAACTGCTATTATACTTGTAAGTTTTAGATAGTTATGTATGGATATTGGACAGAAGACAGTTTCTACGTTCCTCAGTCACATGCAGGATAGGTGTCAGCCATTTCTATGCACATGAGAACAGTTAGGCCTATACTAACTTGTTTTTTGTGTGTGTGTTTTTTAAGTAACTATACACCTTTAGGAGTGCATTCGTTTACCTCTTTAAAGGCTGAATATAACTTCTTTTTTCAAAGTTCCCTGTGTTGTTAACTGAGCTTGAGTGAAGTGAAATCTTTGAGGTAAGGCAACCCTAATGATAAAAATGCAAAGAAGGCCTGTGAAATTTGGGAACCTTCAGAGATACAGTTTTAGAGTCATTGCCTAAATATTGAAATGCCACCATTTGTTGTTTGGAGGGATGTGGAGCTAAATTGAGAATGGGAGCACCACATCTGCCTTATTGCTAAGTATATCCATCTCTACTGCTCCCCACAATAGAATTTTTATGTTGCATTCATTAATCCTGATTTAGCAGGTTTAAAGGAGGACAGAACGAAGAGGCTTAGCCTGCATTTCTCTGCCCTTCCTTACATGTTTGAGTGCTTGTCCCTAGCAGGCCCCATTTCTTTTTCATTATTAGGAAAGTCAAACAACTGAAAAGACATTATTTTTTAGTACTCGGTCAAGAGGCAGAATATTACAATTCCATTTTCATTTTTGCCTTTTAAATTTTCTGGCAAATTAAGATTCAGAGTGAGGGAAGAAGTTCTGCCTTGTGCCACCTACTGAATGTCACTGAAACAGCAATTTTTAAAGCCCCTCACTCTGATGAGGAAGCACACTTTGCTATCAGCACCATCAAGAAAGCAACGTCCAGTGCGGGTAGTCGTATGTGAGCAGTGAGTTCCTGGTGTCCAGTTCTTCAGCCAGCTTGCTCCTGGATGCTCTTGATAGTCTGAACCAGTGGTCCTCTCTATGTGACTATTCTGAGGTTAATTTGGACCTAAGCACTTGTGCTCATTGCTGTCTTCGGCACGTGGAAACTAAGTTTTGACCAACGCTAACAACCCAGTTTCCAAAAACATTTTCAGACCATGTAAGGTGAGGTGTTTTTTTCTTCCAGGCAGTTTCAGGTTTTGGGGGTCCTCAAACTAATTTGCAGGGAGAGGACTTTGGAAGATGTGAAACAAGTTTGTGTTTCTTCTGCTCTGTTAGCCACTGCTATCTTCATGGATCTGACACTCTGTTTATCTGACAGTGCACTTAGTACTGCTTTGCCAGGGAAAATCACACAAAACAAGCCTGGTGCATCAGCACTTTCATTGTGTGCAGGGCTGAGCCTCCCTTCACATGGTCACATCCCCCTTTTAATCCAATGCTCCCTTTCCCTTCCCCAGTCCTGCCTGTTTCTGTGGCACTTACTGCTGGTTTCCCTGAGCTCCTGTTTCCACTTTGTGTTTTTTGTGGGGCCCAGGAAGCTAAAGCTGTGTGTATTTGTGGATCAGACAAGTGCAGCAAGTTATTATCATTGGCTTCTGAAGGGGAGAGTGAGGTGATGGCTGCGTTTAAGTTGGATTTCCTTCCAGAAATGATGGTGGATCATTGCTCTTTGAATTCCAGTCCCGTGTAAGTATTTTTGTTGTCTAATTTTTTATAAGCAGAGGAACTGGGTTGTTTTCTTTGTAATTTAACGTAACTGGTTCTTTTCCTTAAGAAGAAACATTTGGGTGAGGAAGCCAAAGTCCACGCTATTGTTATTTTCTTTTTTAATATATATTTTTATTGATTTCAGAGAGGAAGGGAGAGGGAGAGACAGATAGAAACATCAGTGATAAGAGAGAATCATTGATCATCTGCCTTCTGCACACCCCCTACTGGGGACTGAGCCCACAACCTGGATATGTGCCCTTTACCGGAATCGAACCAGGGACCCTTTAGTCCGAAGGCCGATACTCTATCCACTGAGCCAGACCGGCTAGGGCTATTGTTTTTATCTATTAGAGTCTGATTCTGTCTCATTACTGCTGGTTTCCTCAAAGCTATAATGAAGTTCTATACACAAGAGGGTACATTTGGTCTATGACCAGCAAGTGTGTTGGCTCCTGTCCCTCCAAGCTATAATATTTTCCCATATGATAGGTTCTGAGGTTTGTTTGTTTTTAACTGTAATTTTATTGCTTTAGGTTGGGTATGTAATTTCAAAGAATCTTTTGGGAAGGTATTTTTAATAATGAAATTCTTAGACTCATTACAGAGGATGGTTTTAGTAGTGTATGCAGGATGCTATATTGCCATGTAAACTGTAATTCTGGATTTTCACACACACACACACACACACACACACACACCCCAATCTAATTGAAAATGCAACACAATACATGATTTGGGAGATATCAGATGCCCCCACCCTCCCAATTAGATAAATTTTGATTGGCAATTTGCCCAAATAAATTTTGAACATGGGGATGAGAAGCTCATTAGTTTGCAGTACTTGTTTAAGAAGTGACACTGCCATTCATTGTACACGCTAACCTGGCCCTGAGTTGTAGCTACAGGGGATCTGAATTGCTGGGCTTTGTAGGGGACACATTTATAACTCCTGATTTCAGATACTTTAACCAGGCTTCAGAGTATTTGGGACCTCAAGTAAATGAGTCTTAAGTTATTCAAAGCCAAGAATATTAAATGGTAGAATATTTTCTAGATAATGGGATAGTTACAAGTCTGAGTTTAGGCCTCCACATGCAAATCAGGCTACCCTGGGATTGGGTGTAACTGATGTGGATAATAGATTCAGAATAGCTCTTCATGGAATAGTTTAGTGGTCCTCAAAGTTAGTTGACTTGCTTGTTTGAAATAGATCCTATGCCTTCCCTGTAGTCTCCAAAAATAAGTTATTTAGGTCTTTTTATGAGAGTAGATAACAGGTGAAATCAGTGAATGGCATCATTATAAAGATTAACTATATAATAAAAACATTCCCATGTACCAGATATATGGTCCCTAGAAATAGGACTCTGTGGCTCAAATTATCTTTCATTGTAACACTTTCTCTCTCTGCTTTGTTGCTACCTAGTATTTAACCCTTAGATACAGCATTTTTCCTCAGTCTGTTTTCTCATCTTTTAAAAGGTTGGACTGATTCAGCATCCCATGAAGGCTGGCTATGGAACATTGCATGGAAATTACCTGGAATATAAAATTGCAGATTCTTGGGCCCATGCAAAGATGTTCTTATGCTGGAGTAGGGTCTAAGAATCTGTATTTTAACGATGTCCCATGTAGTTTTCATGTACACCAGCGTTTGAGAACTAATGGGCTGAATGTAGGCCATTCTGAATAGAGGTAATCAGGGAGTAGACTGTTATATCATTTTTTTTCCCCTAGTGCATTCACATCTGCTTTAGTCCTGTATCTTCACAAAAGATTTTTGAGGTTAATTGGGCATAGGCTATTGCCCGTATTTTACAGATGAGAAACTCAGTTGAGAGGGGGTAAAACTGGCTTGCCTGAGGAGAGTTGGTGTCAACCTGGGCGCCTAAAATGCAATTTTAATGATACACTTCTTATTTTTACCCCTTAGACCAGGCCTCAGCTGTCATTGAGCAGAGTTACCCATCCGTTCTCATTATTGCAAGTCCTTGGGCCTCAGTGGACCATATACCAAAACACACACCATACAGTTAGGAAGAAGAAAGTTCTTGAGAAGGTGTGTGCTTGCCACCCCTTTCTTGGATTGTAAGCCCTTTGCACCTGCACGACTTTAGCAGGAGGCCTGACCTCAGTGCTTTTACCTCTGAAGAGATATTGCCTGGGAGTGTGATCTAGCAACGTATCTTATTTAGAAATTTCTGGGCCCTGGGGCCGGACCCCTAGTGCCTTTTCTCACATATAACAATGTCCTTGATTCTGCTTTGACCACTCCAGCTTCCATTGGTTCCTCTTACTTTGCATGCACTGTAAGACATGGATGTTCTCCAGGGGTTGTATCTTAGGTCTTTTCTCTTAGCTCTCCCATTGCTTAAGGGGGTGCTAATGTGCTTTTCTGATTCTCAGATTTCTGTATGTATTCCATAAGTGTCCCCTGAGCTCTCTGACTTAGTTTGAATATCTCCATCTGAAGGCTTCCTCACGCAAAAACAATCCCTCATATTGTCTACACTAGAATCCAAGAGTGATTGGTAACTTCTTCCTCTTCCTCATCTCCTTGATGGAGTGATCTCCAAGTTCTAGTGGATTCTGCCCCCCAGATTTCTCAGCTTTGCCTAGGACTGGTTCCTAATTTTAAATATATATATATATATATATATATATATATATATATATATATATATATATATTTTATTGATTTTTTACAGAGAGGAAGGGAGAGAGATAGAGAGTTAGAGACATCGATGAGAGAGAAACATCCATCAGCTGCCTCCTGCACATCTCCCACTGGGGATGTGCCCGCAACCGAGGTACATGCCCTTGACTGGAATCGAACCTGGGACCTTTCAGTCCGCAGGCCGACGCTGTATCCACTGAGCCAAACCGGTTTCAACTGTTTCCTAATTTTAGGAGCTAGTTTTTTTCAAGAGCCTCCTGATCTCCATATTTCCTCACTTTATATCATCATCTTCTAGATCATTGCCAAATGTCTTTTAAAAGACAGATGTGATCCTTGTTTAAAAATCTTGGGTTAAAGTCCAGTTCTTTCAGTATAATATGGAAAGCCCCTCACTGGTCTCTCTAACCTATTTCTTTATTCTTATCGATTTTCATTTATACATATTCCCCCCCCCCCTAATATTTTAGATTATTTTCTACTCCTAATTTTCTCAAGTTCTTTTTTCTAACTTTCTAATGTTTTCTCAATCTTCTCTCCTCTTCCTTCTGAAGTCCTTACCATTTCCTCATCACCTTTTAGGCTTTCATACCTCTGTGCTGTATAGCACTTTTCCCAGCTGCTTAGTCCATTCACCTTTAATTTCTGCACATACTTCCCCCTCCAAATAAAATAAAACTATTAGCCATTTTTTAAGAAAATATGTTTTTATTGATTTCAGAGAGAGGAAGGGAGATAGAAGCATCAATGATGAGAGGGAATCACAGATTGCCTGCCTCCTGCACACTCCCTACGTTCCCTACCGAGGTTTGAGCCCACAGCCCAGGCATGTGCCGTGACCAGGAATCAAACCATGACCTCCTGGTTCATGGGTTGCTACTCAACCACTGATCCACATTGGCCGGACTGTTAGCCACTTTCCCCCCACAGAACTTTTATTCATTTGCTAAAGCATTTGTTGGGTATTATAGTTGCGTCCTTCCTTTTGTTCAGTGCCACTGCCTCTAGTGAGTGAACAATTTCTGTCCACTTTAATAGACCCTTATAGTGTGTACTATCCTGGCACATTGTAGGAACTTGGAAAATAAGTTTGAATGAACGATAAGCCCTGTGAGTTTTTTTATAATTAGAGGTGATTACAGAGATAGACACTCCAGGCATTATCTCCATACCTCAGGGAAAAGGTTGAAAACTTTTACAAGCAGATTGTTGGCTGTTCTATTATTGAGTGATGTCTTAAAAACCTTTATTGATAGCTTTTTCTAGTACCTAATACCTCAACTAACATAGGAAGAGCTCCCTTTATCCAAATGAAAATTACTTTTTTTCCAGCAAAGACACATTCTGTCTTGTTCTTACTAGAGAACCAGCTGCTAAGTAATTTAGGCCAGTGTTTCTGGGTCCTTTTTATTACGATGTTCTTTTGCCGGTTTTTTCATAGTACAGTATGTGAGCCAGAGGGACCTGGTAGAAGTGGGTGGTGGCTAGAGACTGGGATGCAACAAGTATTTACACAATGGGGGTTAACAGGTAATGAGAAAGAAGGAGAGAGCAAAAAATGAGTAATGAAAGGGTTTCGAAATGGTTTTTAAACAGATGTGAAGGTAGTATTTAAGGGTTTTCTTGTAAGGACACATGTGGGCTGGGCTATAATATAATCAGAAACTCCGCAGCTGGAAGACCTGGAAATGATCTTTTCTGCCTCATTTCTGCTCTCTAAATGTTCTGCTCTCTGCATGTGCTGCTGCTAATACTCTTCATCTGCTCTATAACTTTGGTTACAGCACAGCTTTCTTTGCCTTGCCCCTGCCCTTCCAGCCTGTCTTCTGATTCCTCACTCCTTTTCTCTGTCTCTCTATTTTATTAGTATATAATTCACATAACATAAAATTTACCCTTTTAAATCGTACAGACATTGATTTTTACGATATCCATAAAGTTGTGCAACTATCACCACTATCTAATTCCAGAACATTTTTATCACCCTAAAAAGAAACCCTGTATCCATTAGCAACCATGCCCTCCCCTCTCTCCCCCCACCCTTTACTCCCATTCGTAGGGAACCACTTGTCTACTTTCTGTCTTTATAGATTTGCCTATTCTGGATATTTCACATAAAAAGAATCATACAACATGTAGCCTTTTGTTTTGAACTTCATCTATGTTGTAGCATGACCCTGTCATCTCTAGCCACTGCCCTGTTATCTTGTCAACTTAACTCATACTATCTCTAGTTGTACCTTTCCCACTTCTGACTTCACCACTAACTGCCTGTTTCTGTTAACCAGTTCCAGGCTCTTTAGAGCAGTGCTGGGCAATAGAGCTTTCTGTGATAATAAAAATGTTCTGTATCTCTGCTGTCCTATGCAGTGTCCTCTAGTTACAAGAGTGTGACTGAAGAACTGGATTTTTAAAATTAAATTTAAATAGCCACATGTGGCTAGTGGCTATTGTCTTGCTCAGTGCACTTGTAGAGGAACTCTCTTGGTCAGGCCTTTCTTTCTGTTTTGAGCGTAGGTCATGGTTTTAGGTTTCCTGCCAGCCAGTGGATCAGCAGGGCCCTGGGGATGGGAAGGAAGTGGGACAGAACATTAGCTCTGTCCTCTGAGCTGGGTTTGGACTGGGAAGTTTCAAGATGAGTAAAGATAGGAGAAAGAGAAAAGGGAGTTTAGAAATTTTGACTAGATACATGCTTTGAAAATAAAACTTTATTTTCCCTTCCCTGTTTATCTTCCAAGTTGGTTCTCTACTCTGTTTTCCTATAGCATGTTTCATGAAGAATCAGGTAGACAAGGCAACCTCTGGTCCTGATTTCTTATTCTTTTTTTTTTTCTTTTAATTTATTTCAGAGAGGAAGGGAAAGGGAGAGAGCGATAGAAACATCAAAGAGAGAGAATCATTGATCAGCTGCCTCCTGCACACCCCTTACTGGGATTGAGCCAGCAATTCAGGCATATGTCTTTGACTGGAATCAATCCCGGGACCCTTTAGTCCGCAGACTGACGCTCTATCCACTGAACCAAATCAGCTGGGGCGACTCAGTTTCTCATTCTTTATGATTTGCCAGTTGCTGCCATTATTGCTTCTGCTGTCAGAAGCAGAACATAGAGGTGGGTTGGTGCCATGCCTCTCCCCTAAAATACTGGCTGCCTTCTTATCTCCCTTCTTTCCTCACTGCTGCAGACCCTACTTTTCCTCTCTTCCATCTTACTCCCAGTTCAGTACCTCCACAGAAGATAAGAATTCTATCGACTTGCCTTTTAGAAATGACAGGTACTTCCCTGGCCGGTTTTGCTCAGTGTTTAGAGCATCGGCCTGTCCACAGAAGGGTCTCGGGTTCAATTCCTGGTCAAAGGTGCGTACCTTGGTTGCAGGCTCAATCCCCAGCCCTGGTAGGGGTGAGTCTGGGAGGCCGCCAATCGATGTGTCTCTCTCACGTGGATGTTTCTCTTTCTCTCTCTCTGCTCCCTCCTACTCTATTTAAAAACAATGGAAAAAATATCCTTGGGTGAGGATTTAAAAAAGGAAAAAAAGAGAGAGAAATGACAGATATACTATAGACAACCCTCTCCAGAGGGTTGCTGAATGCATTGGTCCTTGAGCAGGTGTAAAAAATCCTAAGGAGCTCTCCATCGGTGGGAGGTAAGGCATAAATATGAGAATGGATTTAGTGGCATATAAATCCCATACCTGAACGATGTGGGATCCTTGTGGGGCATATCACACTGGGCATCTTGTCCCAGATGACTTTTTTAATGCACTAGTACATTTTGGGGGGTTTTTTTTGTGTGTGTGTGGTTTTCTTTTTTTTTAGAGAAAGTGGAAGGGAGGCAGAGAGACAGAGAAAAAAATTGATGTGAGAGAGACATATTGATTGGTTGCCTCCTGCACGTGTCACAACCAGGGCTGGGGATCAAGCCTACTAAGGTCATGCCCTGGATTGGAATTGAACCCAGGACTCTTTAGCTTACAGGCTGATGCTATCTCTATCCACTGAGCCAAACCAGTTAGGGCTGCAGTGGTTACTTTTATATGTTTTTTTTTATTTTATATTTTTATTGATTTCAGAGAGGGAGAGGGAGAGATACAAACATCAATGATGAGAGAGAATCATTGATCAGCTGCCTCCTGCACGCCCATAACTTGCTGTGCTCTAGAAGTGCTTCTCATGATGGTGAAGGACTGTGTCCTGTGCCTTTTCCAACTTGTAAAATACAGTAAAAACAACTGAGTAGAAAACAGAATAAGGTGTAAATTTGCATTTTGTGTGTCTTTTTATTTTATTGGATTGAACATTTACAAAATTACTTGATCCAGTTGCTGTAAAAGTTTCTAAAGAGTTAAGTTTGAAGATTGTCCCTAGGAGGTCTTTAGATACTTAGAGCAGCACAACTCTGTGGATTCTTCTAATGAATTGGTATTGTCGTGGGGATGTTAATGGAGTAGGTAGAATGAAGACATGGAGAAGGATTGAGAGAATAAAGAGAAAGGAAGATCATTTGTCTGGAATTTTGAGTTTTCACTAAACTTTTGGATAAACCACAATCCACATTTGTTGACTGTGTATATGCTTTTGCACTAAATAATGATGTAGAAAGTTTAGAAATGGCACACAAATATAGATGGAAGGGATAAGCTGAAAGCATTTTCTTATAATGTAATACAAGTTATTAAAACCCTGCCTCTTTTTTAAAAACAATATTTTCATTGATTTCAGAGAGGAAGGGAGAGAGAGACAGAAATACCAATGATGAAAGTGAATCATTGATCAGTCGCCTCCTGCACGCCCCATACCAGGTATCGAGCCGGCAATCCCAGGCATGTGCCCTTGACTGGAATTGAACCTGGGACCCTTCAGTCCACAGGCTGATGCTCTATCCACTGAGCCAAAACAGCTAGGGCAAAACCCTGCCTCTTTTCTTAAGTAGCTGTCAGCTTCCTTATCAGGACATTCTGAGCACCATTGGTTTTCTATGTTAACCCTCCCTAGAATAGAACTATGATGAAAGATTAGCAACATTTTGATAAAATATTATAATTGGTCACTAAAGTTGTTGGCAGCAGTTTATAGGGAGTGACACTCATTGTTTCACTAGTCATAATCTATTTTTTATTTTGTTTTTCTATTTTTATTTTTTATATATATTTTATTGATTTTTACAGAGAGGAAGGGAGAGGGATAGAGAGTTAGAAACATCGATGAGAGAGAAACATCGATCAGCTGCCTCTTGCACATCTCCTATTGGGGATGTGCCCGCAACCCAGGTACATGCCCTTGACCGGAATCGAACCCGGGACCTTTCAGTCCGCAGGCCGATGCTCTATCCACTGAGCCAAACCGGTTTTGGCCATTATCTCATATTTTGCTCCCTTAACCCTCTACTACAGGTAGATTGATCCTGTGACAATCAAGTAATCATAAGAGATAATAGCTGCTCTTTAATTTGTGAGTCCTCTTTATGCACAACATTTATTTTTATGAGGGTTAGTTGCTTAAATAGGGAAATTGTTGAGAACAAGAAATTTCTCCCATCCCACATTGAGTATGTGCTTACTTTGAACCAGGCACTATACCAAGTGTGGCTACAAGGATGAATAAGAAATAAAATTGTTTCTGCATTCAAGGAGCTCTAGACTAAGAGCTAGAGAATGGGTACCCTCTACAGACATAGTGACAAGAGTTTGTTTAGCCTGGCCAGGGTGGCTCAGTGGAGGTCAGTGTTCCATTCCCAGTTAGGGCACATGCTTGGGTTGCGGGCTCATGGCGGGGAGGGGGATCATGCAGGAGGCAGCCAATCAGTGCTTCTCTCATCATTGGTGTTTCTCTTTCTCCCTCTCCCTTCCTCTTTGAAATCAATAAAAATATATGTTAATGCTAGGTTCTGTAAAGGTGATGTGAGACTAGCCCTGGTGGGTGTTCAGTTACAAGAGATTTAGGAATTAAAAGACAGTGGTTGAGCTGCTTTTATAGATTCATCATTCTCAATGATCTTCAAATACTATTCAGAAGATAGCAGTGGAATATATCCCAAGAAATCAGAAAGGATATATACACCCCTATGTTCATAGCAGCACAGTTCACAAAGCTAAGATTTGTAAACAGCCTAAGTGCTCTTCAGCAGATGAATGGATTTAAAAACTGTAGTACTGCCCTGGCTGGTTTGGCTCAGTGGATGGAGCGTCGGCCTTCGGGCTGGGGGAGTCCCAGATTCAGTTCCGGTCAGGGGCATGTGCCTTGGTTGCGGGCGCATCCCCAGTGGGGGGTGTGCAGGAGGCAGCTGGTCGATGTTTCTCATTGATGTTTCTAACTCTATCCCTCTCCCTTCCTCTCTGTAAAAAATCAATAAAATATTTTTTAAAAAACTGTAGTATATCTAGACAATGGAATTCTATGCTGCTGTAAAAAAGAAGGAACTCTTACCATTTGCAACAGCATGGATGGACCTGGAGAGCATTATGCTAAGCGAAATAAGCCAGTTGGGGAAAGATAAATATCACACGATCTCTCTCATTTGTGGAATATAATGAACAACATAAACTGATGAACAAAAATAGATCCAGAGACATGGAAGTGTCGAACAGACCATCCAACCTCAGGGAAGGCGAGGGGGAGGGGGATAGGGAGGGTAAGAGCAACCAGAGGACTTGTATGCATGCATGTAAGCATAACACATGGACACAGACAATAGAGGGGCAAGGGCATGTGCTGGTGGGTGGGAAGGGCTGGGCAGAGGTCAGTGGGGGAAAAAGGAGACATGTAATACTTTAAACAATAAAGAATTTTAAAAAAAGATAGTGTAAAAACATGTTTCCTTTAATGAAAACTATTTATTTAGGGTTAGATATTAAAACATGGCAAATTTGAATATGGTGATATGGTTTTGGATTAAACAGCCAACACTAGCATAAAAGTTCATTATGATGGCTCTTTGGAGTTTAAGTTGTTACTGATGTAGATCTTAAAACAATGGTAGGGAGGGTCTTTGATTTATTTTGAATGGTAGAAATATTTGTAGTGTAAGAATCTCCTGAGGTTCTTGGCAATTGCAGGGGTAGCAATGAAGGTATTAAAGTATGAGCATTACAAGTTTGGTGAGAAGATTGGAGGAATTTGTTGGAATGGTTGCAGTTGGTAAGGGAACTAACTGGTAAAGTCTTGGAAAAGTAGCATTAAATTGGATAACTTAGAAACAATAAAAACCTAGAATGATGACATCATTGTTTATGTTTGTATAACAACTAGAAGCTGGGTGCAGGTCTGTGGGGGGGGCTCAGGCAGTTGGCTGTTCAGCTCCGCCCCCTGGCCAAACTCCCTGTCCAGGGGCAATTTGCATATTAGTCTTTTATTATATACTAGAGGCCCAATGGACGAAATTTGTGCAAGAATAGGCTTTCCTTTCCCCAGCTGCCAGCACTAGCTTCCCTCTGGCACTAGGGACCCAGGCTTCCCTCACAGCCCCGGCTTCATCCGGAAGGAAGTCCGATCTAATTAGCATATTACCCTTTTATTATTATAGATAACAATCATTTGTTAGAGTTTAAGAGGCAAACCTTTGTTTTGGGGCGGGGGGGGGGGGGGTGGCTATCTCAAGAGCACCAGAATTAAGCACATGATACACATTCAAAGACCAACATTCTAGTCAGTCCGTAGCTTAGGCCTTGGAAATCAAGTGCTTCTGTTCTAATGTCTACTGAAACAAAACTTTTAAACTATCATTGTACTATTGAGAGTCCTGAATCTTATAGTTAATAGTCCTTTGTTTATTTTATGGACATTTAAAAAAAACCTTTGTTAAAATTATTAAAATTTGCTTTAGAAACTCTGCCTTTTAAGTTCTTCTGAGAATTCTCATGCTAGATAAGGAATAAGTGACACTCAATTTCTTAATTAAAACCTAGGACAGTGATGGCAAACCTATGACACGCGTGTCAGAGGTGACACACGAACTCATTTTTTTTTGGTTGATTTTTCTTTGTTAAATGGCATTTAAATATATAAAATAAATATCAAAAATATAAGTCTTTGTTTTTTTTTTTTTTAAATATATTGATTTTTTTACAGAGAGGAAGGGAGAGAGATAGAGAGTTAGAAACATCGATGGGAGAGAAACATCATTCAGCTGCCTCCTGCACATCTCCTACTGGGGATGTGCCCGCAACCCTGGTACATGCCCTTGACCGGAATCGAACCTGGGACCCCTCAGTCCGCAGGCCAACGCTCTATCCACTGAGCCAAACCGGTTTCGGCTATAAGTCTTTGTTTTACTATGGTTGCAAATATCAAAAAATTTCTGTACGTGACACGGCACCAGAGTTAAGTTAGGGTTTTTCAAAATGCTGACATGCCGAGCTTAAAAGGTTTGCCAGCACTGGACTAGGATGTCCTAATCAAAATGGCGACTTTAGTTTGGGATCTAAATCTAATGGGAGGGGTGACCATGGTGAGGGAGGACCTGGGAACTTTGGTAAATTGAATGGATGTCATGAAAGGAAGTAGATTCCCCCAACCCCCACTTTCCCAGGAAGTAGTTGAAGTCTTTAAAGGAAACAAAACTCCCTTTAGAGAGCAACATGAATGCATAATAGTAGTTTTATTTTATCTAATGCAGCTCAAAGAAAATGAACGGCACCCTGGACCACCCAGACCAACCGGATCTTGATGCTATCAAGATGTTTGTGGGCCAGGTTCCGAGGACCTGGTCTGAGAAGGACTTGAGGGAACTCTTTGAACAGTATGGTGCTGTCTATGAAATCAACGTTCTAAGAGATAGGAGCCAAAACCCTCCTCAGAGCAAAGGTGAAGATTTGGTTTTATGTGCAATTTTTTGTCATGTGCCTACTGTCTCATTGTCAGAATGTTCCTATGGTCATATGGGGTGGGGGGGGAAATATGTTCTTTTATAGACCCTATTAGAGGCCCGATGCACAAAATTTGTGCAAGAGTAGGCCTTCCCTCTGGCTGCCGGCATCGGCTTCCCTCTGGCCACCAGCAGGCACCTGGGACCTGGGCCTCCCTTGCAGCCCCAGCTTCGTCCTGCAGGACATCCAATCTAATTAGCATATTATGCTTTTATTATTATAGATATATTCCAGGCCAAAATCAATTTAATGACTTAAAAATAAAAAATTAAAGTGACTTAATGAGGTTGATTTGTAATTTGGATCTTGGGTAGTCCATTTAGTAAACCGATCACATAAGGTTTTCTTTAGTGTTTTGGCTATGGTAAGCTAATTCTAATGGGAGGGGTAGGCCATGGAAAGAAAAAGACAGTCCCTGTACCCATGGATTTCTGTTATTGTATATAAAAGCCTTGCAGGCTGACTTAGCAACTAGGAGAGCCTTTTTTGTAGGTAACCTATTTGCTATAGCTTATAAAATGAACAGGAGAAGAAAGGTTGAATTGCTTCCAGATATATCCAGCAGAGTGGAAGTTTCACAGGGCTGATGGTCGATAAAGCATAACCTTTGCCACTACACACACAGACATACTCTTATATTTCCAAGTGACCAACTCGGAATAATTTTCTGTGAAAGCTGTTCTACAGTGCAAATATCAACAAGTATGATTGTCATGTTTGAAAACCAGTTTAATAACAGGATCTAGAAGCAGAGAGATTAATTTTTATTTTTGGCATTCTTAACCAAAAATATAAAGTATTGTAGTTTCAGCTCTGGCTGGGTAGCTCAGGTGGTTAGAGTGTCATCCCAGTATGCCAAGGTTGCAGGTTTGATCCTAGTTCACGGCACATACAAGAATCAACCAATGAATGCATAAATAAGTGGAACAACAAATTGGTATGGTCTTCTCCCCGCCACTCCCCCGCCTGCTTCCCCTCTTTCTCTAAAGTCTTGTAGTTTCTGAAAATGACTGGCAATATAATGTGCAGTAATTTAAATCTTAATTGCAGAGTGATTTTTAAAGACATCTGTATCGTGTCTCTTGGACTATGGACCCAAGATTTACAAAATATACCTCCTCCCTCCTATCCCCAACAAAGATACAAAGCACAAAATTTACAGATCTCAGCACCATGTGCTGCTAGAAACATAATTATATTTGATGAGAACTAAGAGTCCCTCAAAAAAGATACTAAGAGGTTCTTGCTTTTAAATCATTTTATAATTTAAAATGATAATTATGTTTGAGGCATATGATAGAAATTGGCTACAATGTAAGGAGTGGTTTATTCTAAAAGAGAAAGTTTTTGAAAGATGAAGAGCTTCTGATAGAGGAAGAGCCACAAGTGTTTAAGGCCCCTCTTTGTCTTGTTTGTAGTTGAGTCCTCTTGCCCAGCACACTACCTGATGCTCCAAATAGGGTGGGTTGAATGGCTTGGTACTGTGACCTTTGTAAGGGAAGTCATCTTTCCCAGAGAAGTGATAGGAGCAGCTAAAGAAGAATTTTAATAGAACTAAGAGACTATAACAATAAAGAAAATGCATAGGAAAAATGTGGGGGTTTTTTGTTGTTGTTTTTTTCTCTGCTAGATTTTCTCTCTCACTAATTTTAATAAACCTTACCCTTTCTTTTTAAATTCTAATACAGGGTGGAGCAAAAGTAGATTTACAGTTGTTTGGGAAATAATTCAATAAATACTAGCGATGCAAGAATAAACTCTGTTTTGCATACTCACAACTGTAAACCTACTTTTGCCCCAACCATGTATGTCCAGGGAGTACTGAATGCTCTAGGAATTCTCTACTTTCAAAAGACTGGTTTGATTTGTGAAATGGTCTTTATTGCAGGGTGCTGTTTTGTTACGTTTTACACCCGCAAAGCTGCATTAGAAGCACAGAATGCTCTTCACAATATGAAGGTCCTCCCAGGGGTAAGAAAGCTCCTACTACGTGGAACTGTGGTGGTTTTGACACATGGCATGTACTTATTTGTATCAGATACACATTGAAAACCATTTTTGGGGAAGGGTGACTTTCACAGGAATGGATGTAAAGGGAACTTTTAAAGATGATAGGCTGAAAGTAGTTCTTCCTCAGCCAAGAGAATTTTTACTTCTTAATTCAGAGTTCTATATATTCTGATATTTTGTGGGGCAAAGGTCATGAAGCAGATGTGAGTTCAAGAGAACTCTTACAGGCTCTAGTTTTGTTATTTCTTTAGAGTCCTCATTTATATTTCTGCTTCAGTGTGTACAGCGATAATATTCACATGTTCTTCTTTTCAGATGCATCATCCTATACAAATGAAACCTGCCGACAGTGAGAAAAGCAATGGTAAGCAAGCACGTAGGCCCTCCCCTTATCAAGTTTTTTCCTAGTCTGCTGTTCTCATGGCATCTGGATTGCATTGTGCTCTAAGTAATTCCTTTTTGAGATAGAAGTGACATACAGCATTATGTTAATTTCAGGTGTACAGCCTAATGTTTTGATAAATATTGTGAAATGATCACCACAATAAGGCTAGTTAAAATCTGTCACCATACTTGATTACAAAAATTTTTTCTTGTGATGAGAACTTTTAAGATCTACTCTCTTAGCAACTTTCATATATGCAGTATAGTATTAACTGCAGTCTCCATGCTGCAGCTTACATCCTCATGACTTACTTATTTTATAACTGGAAGTTTGTACCTTTTGGGCCCCTTCACTGTCAACCATCAGCCTGTTTTCTGTATGAGTTTGGGGTTTGTTTTCTTTTTTTAAGATAGAAGAGAGGTCATACTGGTATTTGTCTTTTCCTGTTTGACTTATTTCACTTAGCATAACGCCCCCAAGTTCCATCCATGTTGTCACAAATGGCAAGATGTTATTCCTTTTTATGACTGAATCCTACTTCTCTGTGTGTTTATGCGTGTGCTGCGCACACACATTTTCTTTATTCAATTATCACTGTACACTTTGGTTGTTTCCGTATTTCAACTGTCGTAAATAGTGCTGTAATGGATATAGGTATCCATGTATTTTTTTGTTAATGGTTTCATTTTTGTCAGATAAATTCCCAGAAGTGGAATTGCTGGATCATGTGGTAGTTCTAGTTTTAATTTTTTGAGGAGCTGCCATACTGTTTTCTGTAACGGTTGCACTAATTTACATTCCCACCAACAGTGCACAAGGATTCTTTTTTCTCCAAATTCTTGCCAACATTTGTTCCTTTCTTGGCTTTGTTTGTTTTTTGTTTTTGTTAATCCTCACCGCAGGATATTTTTCCCATTGATTTTCTTTTTTTTTTTTTTCTTTTTTTTTTGAGTGTAAGGGAAGGAAGGGGGTGGGGGACATCGATGTGAGAGAGACACACATCTATTGGTTGCCTCACACACATCCCTACCAGAGCTGGGGATCAAACCTGCAATCCAGGTACATGCCCTTGAATCCGTGGCCCTCCGGTTTGCAGAACCACACTCTAACCATTTAGCCATGCCAGTCAGGACCCTTTCTTGGCTTTTTGATAATAGCCATTCTAATAGGTGTGAAGTGATACCTCACTGTGGTTTTGACTTGCATTTTCCTGATGATTAGTAATGTTGACCATCTTTTTATGTGTCTGTTGTTCATATGTATGTCTTTTTTTGGGAAATGTCTATTCAGATCCTCTGCCCATTTTTTAATCAACTGGTTTTTTTCCCTCTTTTTTTGCCTTTGAGTTGTATAAGTTCTTTATATTTTTTGAATAGTAGCCCCTTATCAGATATATGATTTGCAGATATTTTCTCCCATTTTATAGGTCGCTTTTTCATTTAGTTGATTTTTCTTGCTGTGCAGAAGCTTTTTAGTTTGTAGTCCCACTTTTTTATTTCGCTTCTGTTGCCTTTACTTTTGGAGTCAGATCAAAAAAAGTCATTGCCAAAACTGATGTCAAGGAACTTACCAAGTATGGTTTTCTTCCAGGAGTTTTATGTTTCCAAGTCTTATATTCAAGTCTAATCCATTATAGTTAATTTTAAAAAATATATATTTTGCCAAAACCGGTTTGGCTCAGTGGATAGAGCGTTGGCCTGCGGACTGAAAGGTCCCAGGTTCGATTCCGGTCAAGGCCATGTACCTGGGTTGCGGGCATATCCCCAGTAGATGTGCAGGAGGCCGCTGATCGATGTTTCTCTCTCATCAATGCTTCTAACTCTCTATCTCTCTCCCTTCCTCTCTGTAAAAAATCAATAAAATATATTTAAAAAAATAAATAAATAAGTAAAATAAAATATATATATTTTTATTGATTTCAGAGAGGAAGGGAGAAGGAGAGAGAGCTAGAAACATCAGTGATGAGAGAGAATCATTGATCGGCTGCCTCCTGCATGCTCCACACTAGGGATTGAGGCTGCAACCAGGCTTGTGCCCTTGACTGGAATCGAAACCGGGACCCTTCAGTCCACAGGCCAACGCTCTATCCACTGAGCCAAACCAGCCAGGGCCATTTCAGTTAATTTTTGGTGTATTGTATAAGATAGTGGTTCATTGCTCTAATGTCATCTAAATTGTCTATTTTTTTTCTTTAAAATAAGTATGGCAGATAACTCAGATAAATAGAGTTGATAGGGAAACATTACAAGAACTTTTTATAGTGAACTGGAATATCTTTGGTCAATATAATTTCTTATGGGTAGAAGTGAAGAGGGAAAATGAACAAATTAGGAAGGAGAACTTAGTCCTCAAGAGGATAGTCAGAAAAGGAAAGTGGATGAAGTTAGACTCTCTGTAAGGTGTGTCCTGTTTCTCTTACCATATTAATTAAACGTGCAAACTCATTCTTTAGCATAGTAATATTGCTAGTAAGAGCAAATATTACTGAGTGCTAGGCAACAACCTAAGTGCTGTGCTTTTCATACCTACAGCTACCTTTGGGGTAAACCCCATTTCCCTACCAGTCAGATGAGGAAACAGGCACAGAATGGTTAAGTAACTTTCACAAGCTCATAAAGCTATTTATTTTCATCTGAGTGCTTTCAATTATATTTTTAAGATACCATCGTTTATAAGAGGAGGTGCTAACTTATGGGGGGGGAAAGGTACATCTTATAATCTGTGAAATATGGTATAAATGCACCAGAGCCAGGTTTCAAACCCAGGTGGTCTTGACTCCAGAGTCTGCTCTATTATCTCTTGTAGTAATAATGTTCAAGCCTTCTGTGTTTTATTCTCTTAGCAGTGGAAGACAGGAAGCTGTTTATTGGTATGATTTCCAAGAAGTGCACTGAAAATGACATCCGAGTCATGTTCTCTTCATTTGGACAGATTGAAGAATGTCGGATATTGCGGGGACCTGATGGACTGAGCCGAGGTGGGTACATTTTTTAACTTTAAAGATACTCATCTTGTCCTTGGCTGGTTTAGCTCAATGGATAGAAAGTTGGCCTACGGACTGGAGGGTCCCAGGTTCAATTCCAGTCAAGGGCACATGCCTGGGTTGCGGGCTCGATCCCCATTAGGGGGCGTCCAGAAGGCAGCCAATCAGTGATTCTCTGTCATCATTGATGTTTCTGTCTCTCTCTCCCTCTCTGAAATCATTAATAAAATATATATATATATATATATATGTAAAATATCTTGCCCCTGGCCTGTGTAGCTCACTTGGTAAGAGTATTGTCCTGATATGTCAAGATTGCAGGTTTGATCCCCAGTTGGGGTACATACAAGAATCAGCCAATTAATGCATACATAAGTGGAACAATAAATTGATGTTTCTCTCTCTGTATATATAAAATTTTAAAAGATGCTTATTTTGAATTTGGAGTTGTTTTTTTAATATGAACAGTGGAAACCAGTAATCCCTAGCCAATATGGCTCTGTCATGATGGAGAAGTTGGGCTTGAAGTTGTATGTGTAGGTCCTGTCACAACTCTTCCTTAATTTGATCCCTTTTGTATTCTCCCAACATCCATAAGGAGTTTATATTCTGTTCTTCAGTGTCATGTATTAAAATTCTCTCTTTTTATGCTGGGAGAGGTTCTTGATGTTAAAATGGAAACACTTTCTTCGCAGGAGGAACTTGATGCTATGAATCCTCCTTTATCTTTTAAGCACTTTGTTTCTTATTTCTGCTTCCCTAGGTTTTCATTATAGCACTTACCACTCTGGTGTAACATAGTTCTCTCTTCATGAAACTCTGAAGGCAGGAACCATGTCTATATGTATCGCTAGCATGGTACTTGCTCATAGTTAAGTGCTCAGTTAATATCTATAAGTAAGTAAGCGAATGCATGAGTTATTGACCCTTCTTTTACCAGGTTGTGCATTTGTGACTTTTACAACAAGAGCCATGGCACAGACAGCTATCAAGGCAATGCACCAAGCACAGACGATGGAGGTAGGGAGATGAATGCAAGGGGGAATTCCTTAGCCTGAGAGTGCTAGGACTTTGGGCCTTCAAAGCCCAGTGTCATGTACAACATATGGTGGTTCTAAAAGTTAAGCAGGCCAAACATCTTAAAAGTTAAAAACTGATTATTTCTTTAACAGATTGGATGTTATTAAATGAAAGTTAAAATTAATATATTGGAACTAGTTGCCCTTTTAAATTGTCTTTTGCATGTATTAGGAAGAGAGTCATTTGGCAGTGAATGAAATTAGAATGCAGCCTGTGTGTCACTAGAAAGGAGGATTTTTCCTTCATCCAGGAGGAGGAATTTGACCCTTTGGTTTTGGTGTTTTCATAGGGTTGCTCATCCCCCATGGTGGTAAAATTTGCTGATACACAGAAGGACAAAGAGCAGAAGAGAATGGCCCAGCAGCTCCAGCAGCAGATGCAGCAAATCAGCGCAGCATCTGTGTGGGGAAACCTTGCTGGTCTCAATACTCTTGGACCCCAGTATTTAGCAGTGAGTCTTTGTGGTTTGCTTTCTGCAGACTATGCAAGCTCCCAGCTGTTTCTTCTGCTATCCCCAGCAAACAGACTCAATGGCATTCACAGCTTTAGCACATTGAAATTTTATGTAAAAATTCAGGCAATGAAGTGTTCTTTAAGTCATGTTATTTTCTCTATCTCTCTGGTCACACATCTTTGGTTATATCTTGAGGGTTTTGGTTATATGTTGAGTTAAAGTGAAACCATAATTTTCTGATAAAAAATTTTTGTGGAAACAACTTATATCCCTACCCCCCTAGGGAATAAGATTCCTGAGGGAATCTTAATTATAAAATATCTTTTTCTATATCTCTTTCTGTCGGATGTAGAAGGCATCATTAAATACCTTGTTGATTCTCCCTGAAGAGTAGGATAAATGTTTCTTTCTGCTGATTGAGAGATCAGGCATGGACATTATGAAATAATGTTCGTATATTTGAGTTTGCTGTGTTGTAAATAGATTTCTTTTAATTTGATCTCTTGTTGAGTTTAAGTTATATAATCCAAAAGAGGGGCAGGCTCCACTTCATTATTAAGATTTACTAGGTCTGCAATATTACAGGAGATTTGCACTGTTTAAACCTTTAAAGGAATGCAGACAAGACAACATAATTAAAACTGTGCCATCGGTAAATCAGAATGAAAAGGTCATCTGTAAAGCTACCAATGAAGGAAAATAAATGGTGAGACCCCTAGATGTGTATGGGTAGTCAAAAAATATACACATAGGATAATAAGTAATCCATTCCTCATCCTTTCAAAGATTATTCTCTATGGAAACAGCAAAGACGATGATTTCTGCCCCCAGTACTGAATTTTGACTAATTTGCTGCTTCCTGTCTTCATACTTCTAATATGTTAGAAGAAATCCCAGTTTTTCTGAAGTCCAAAAGTGAAGATGGTTGTTCTATTTCAATAGATCAAATTGTTTCTTAGTGCCAGAACATTGCTTAAAAGTTTAGAAAATTCAGAGAAATTTTAGTCTTCTGCCAAAATGATAATTCTTTGAAAATGATCTCCATGATACACTTTAACTTCTTAGAGAGTTTTAGAGCCTTTTTTTCAGGGAGCAGTCCCCATCCTGTTCTCGTTGCCACATCCAGCAAGTACATGGTGGTTTATGGTGAGAAGTATGGTCTCTTTAATTTAGGTGTGATCCCCTCCCTAGGAGCTATTCTCATTTAGGGAAGAAATAAAGGGGACAAATACAGTATGCACAGTGTACCAGCTGGGACTGAACACATTTCCCAAGGATTTAAGAAGACAAAAATGAAGGCATGGGTGCTAATGGGCTGTGTAAGTGATAGTGCATCATCATTCATTGAGTTTTTTTCTGGAATATGTGGATTGAACCTGATCTCTGTTTGAATCAGAGTGGTGGTTTTTAATTTTTGTGGTATTGTGGACCCCTTTGAGAGCATGATACAAATCATGTGTATGTGGTTTTGGGGGTTTTTTCCCCCTCATTCTGTTTCTGGAGGTTTGTAGATCTCCTGAGACCCATGGATTAAAGAGATCCATGATAGAGAAACCAAATCAGATGCTTGTGGGAATGGACAACAGGTTGAATAAAGGATCTAGAAACAAGAATACCAATTGTTCATAATGGAACAGTGATTGCATTTGAATGGAGCAAATGTTTTCAGCAGGTTGATTAGATGAAGATTATAGTTTACTCTGATACAAAAGAAGATCAAGGTCATGGAGATCCATAAGCTCATGGACAGGTCCTCTTGTTACATTTATTATGGACATCCATTGAAAGAGTATGTACACTGAACTGATAAAGACTGCTTCATCAGTCATTCAGTCATCTGCAACAGTAAAGACCAATTTGGAGGGGAGTGGATAACTGGGCTCGATGGATGTGTAGCATGAGAGAGGTTGATCTAGACATGGGTCTGTTGTGGCTGATAAAGTGTGACACTAAGAAATACCCTGAAATAGTGAGATTTTATATTTAAAGTAGTGGTTTGAAATAGAAATTGGGTATCCAGATAGAAATAGAAATGTTAGGCATCCCCCACAGACACTCGCCGCAGTCGATTACAGAGCTGCTTGAGTTGAGCTTAGTTCCCTGCTCTACTTCTGTTCTCTGCTGTGCTGCATTCTGTCGCCCAAGCACTTGAGCTTGGCTCAGAACTCAATGAGCATTACTGTCTTCTGGGCCAGGGCTTTATCTGTGTTGTATCGTATTGTGCTGTCATAAGCCTTATGTTTCTGTTGTGTTGGCTTGGGTTCTTGTCTTCAACATTCTTCTCTCTGGGGGCCTCTGCACTCTCGCTTTGCTGTGCTGTAGAGTTATCCCAGATGCAGAACCAGCCCTCACTCTCACTCTTGTTCTGTTTTTTGGTGTAATGTCTAGCTTTATTTGCAGCTCCTTCAGCAGACTGCCTCCTCTGGGAACCTCAACACCCTGAGCAGCCTCCATCCAATGGGAGGTAAGTGTCTCACTGCTGTGGAGGAGCAGCAGCAGCCAGGCCATCAGACCCAGCTAACAGCAGTCTGAGAGTTTGCACCGTTTGTGCAGAAAAAAACCATTTTCCACTCACGTAAACCTGACCTAAAGTGAACGTCACAGGATTCAACTGCCTTGTCTCTAGAAGGTGACTCTCTTAGTCATTTATGCCAGGTGGTTCTGGAGTTGTCTACTGCTCCCCACTCCTTTCAAGTGTCTGTTGAGGAAGAAGATAGAAAAGAGCTGTTAACACCAGCAGACTACCTGAGGCCATTTTAATCAGGAGAAAGTTGCAGGAACCCTTTATTTCCACAATAAAGTGACTTTTCCAATGACTGAAGAAAAGCCTAAGAAATACTTTCATTCAAATAGCTTACCCTGAAGTTGCTAGAATCCAGGCAGTTAGTTTACCTCTGTGTCTTATACATGTTTCATAGGTGAATTACCTTTTGTTGCGGTTAATGTGCATGGAAAACTTAATTGACAAATACCGGAGTTTATAACAAAATAGAGCTCCATAGACAAACCCGAGGCAGGTTCCATCAGAATGCTTAGTGGGGGTGGGGGACAGGAGCTGCCCCTCCCCTTTGTCTGTGGGATAAGGCTAGGCAAGTGCATTTGAAATTGGGGTGGTCTTAGGTGAACTGCATTAATCATATGAAAAATTTTGATAGTGGTTCACTTTGTCCCAAGGACTGAGAAAGTTGCTAAATTGTAAATCTGTGTTGTTTTTATTCTCATTAATTCTTCCCTCCACCCCTCTGCCTTTCCATCATCTAAATGGTTTGCAACACATTGTCAGTGCAGTCCAAGTTTCTTCTCCTTTTCATTGTTGCCCAGGTTCTACTTGGAAGTTTTCCCCTCAGTGTTTTTTTCTCTCTTCTGATGATTAATCTGCTATTCAAGTGGTGGTGTTGTGGTTTTTTTATTCTTTGTCCTCTTGCTGTTCTCACATGTATTCTCCCCTGTTGTTCCTTCCTTTCTGGGTCTCTGCTACATTTTCTGTTTGTTCACCTCCATTTCAAAGAGCACATCCCCTGTGACGTCTGAGTGAGGGGCTCAGATGCAGGCCCATTCGATGCCACAGGTGTGGGCATTGTTGTCCTCTTGGACACCTGAGCACATAGTAGACCACTGACCAACCCCCTTTCCTGGATTCCTGATTGCCCATCCTTTTGTTACTAGTGATACTCACTTGGGGTATACTCACTTGCTATTGGATTAGATACCTCTTCTCTGAGGAAATGGTATCAAGTTTCTTAATGAGTTGAGGGATATCTGAATCTTTTTGGAACCCTGTAACGTTGCTTTTAAGGCTTATGTAGAATATTTCCTCTTTGGAACTAGCCTTCCACTGGTGTGAGCTATTGTTCCAGGATCGGATAAGGAGGCACTCTTACCTGCTCACTGATCTCTTGCTTTGGATGTTGCAGGGTTAAATGCAATGCAGTTACAGAATTTGGCTGCCCTAGCTGCTGCCGCTAGTGCTGCTCAGAGCACACCGAGTGGTACCAACGCTCTCACTACATCCAGCAGTCCCCTCAGCGTACTCACCAGTTCAGGTAAGCATGTAGCAGGGGCCAGTGGGCCCTTGTGTGCCTTGGGCAGAATCCTAAGAGAGGGGTACGTCATTCTGAGAGCAGTAAATACCCATTTCCAAAGGGGACAGATGATGAACAACAAATTTTCAAATGCCATCTTCTAACTTGAAACACATCTGATAATTTTTAATTTCTTGTAATCATTTGTTTTTATGTCCAGCAGGAACAGTTATCAAAATTAGTAACTGAAAACTTTTTTCTAAGAGAATACTGAAGTAGTACCATTCTTGGGCTTTGGTTCCTGCTCAGAAGGCAAGTGTTGGCTTCAGATTAAGTCGTGGATTTCTTGTCGCAGGGTCTTCACCGAGCTCCAGCAGTAGCAACTCTGTCAACCCCATCGCCTCCCTTGGAGCCTTGCAGACATTAGCTGGAGCAACAGCAGGCCTCAATGTCAGCTCGTTGGCAGGTGAGAGGCAGCCCATGGATGTCATCAGGCCTTCCTTTGTGCAGGTAGCACATTATAAACAACCCTGGTAAGGGTACTGTTAGAATGATTGAGTAGCCCAGTGAACCAAAAAATAATTATGAGTTGCCCTGGCTGGGGTGGCTCAGTTAGTTGGGCATCATCTGTGCACCAAAAGGTTGCTGGTTCGATCCTCTGTCAGGGTTGTGGGCTTAATCCCTCGTAATGGGCATGCAGGAGGCAGCTGATCAATGTATTGCTCACATCTATGTGAGGATCGAGCCCACAACCCAGGCATGTGCCCCCGACCAGAATCGACCCAGGACCCTTGAGTCCACAAGCCAGCACTCTGTCCATTGAGCCAAACCAGCTAGGTCAACTCTCTCAAAATCTTTTAAAAAATAATAATCATGAGTTATATCCCACCTCTACCACTAACCAGCTATAATTTTTGACCACCTTTCCAAAGTCATTTTCTTTTTTTTCTTTTTTTTAAATATGTTTATTGATTTTAGAGAGGGGGTGGAGGCAGAGAGAGAGAGAGAAACATCATTGATTGGCTGCCTCCTGCACACCCCATACTGGGGATTGAGCCCACAACCTGGGCATGTGCCCAGGAAACCTCTTGGTGCATGGGTTGATGCTCAACCACTGAACCATACCAGCCAGGCTTCAAGGTCATTTTCTTATCTATGACATGGGGATAGGATACTTTGAGGGTTATTAAGAAGTCAGATGAGAACACAGGTAAAGTGTGAGCACATTGCTCAGTACAGAGTCTGGCATGTAGAATATCCTATGTAATAAAAGCCCAGCGAACGAACGGCGGAACAACCAGTCGACCAGTCACTATGATGCACACTGACCACCAGGGGACAGACGCTCAATGCAGGAGCTGCCTCCTGGTGGTCAGTGCGCTACCACAGTGGGAGCGCCTCTTGGCTGACCGGAATGAGCGGTTGCTCCCGCTGCGAACCCCGGGCTGATGGGTAGGAGCCCGGGCTGCAATCATGGCTTTCTCGCCCCAGGCTCCTCCTCCTCCTCACTCCCTGCCGCCTCCTCCAGATGCCCGCAGGCCACAGAGCACCGCCACTGCTGCGGGACTGAGGCCTACTCTGCCGCCTCTCAGTGCTATTGGGCCTGGGCCTGGGCCTGGGCCCGGCCCCGACCGGGTCTCATGGGGAGGCGAGTGCTCCAACTCCATGGAAGATGCCGGACCAGGGAGCAGCGGCTCAGAGGGCGGGTCCACAGCCGCTCAGCTGACCGGGATGAGCAGCCCTCCCACAACGGGCTGATCCCCACAGGCCATGCCCCCACCAGCGCACGAATCCCATGCACCAGGCCTCTAGTACTCCATAATGTTACTGCTATTGCTAATGATAGAGTTACCTACATCTTTTCATAGAGCACACGTGCCCCCTTTTGTCCCCAATCCTGGGACTTCTGTTTGCCAGGTTCCAGCTCTGTGTGAGAAAGTGGCAGGAAAGCTAGAGAAAATGGGGCAAGTCATGTGTAAAAGGTGCCACATCTGGGTGTGGCATTTTTTAATGTCCCCATTAGCAATGAGCTCTGGTGAGTGTCCTGAAGTCTGACCACTCATGGATATTCCGCCTCAGGGTGAAACTAGGAGCAAGGTGAAAGGGAGGACTTTGGAATTTTTCTTTGGCATTAGTTGAGTCTTTCCAATACTGTTAATTCTGTTCTCTCCCCCAACCAAGGAATGGCTGCTTTAAATGGTGGCCTGGGCAGCAGTGGCCTTTCCAATGGCACTGGGAGCACCATGGAGGCCCTCACGCAGGCCTACTCGGGGATCCAGCAGTATGCCGCCGCGGCGCTCCCCACTCTGTACAACCAGAATCTGTTGACACAGCAGAGTATTGGTGCTGCTGGAAGCCAGAAGGAAGGTGAGTGCAAAGGGTGGTTGGGTTGGGCGGGGTGGCTTCTCCATCTGCACCAGAACTGAACGGCAGGCGAAGGCTCAGAGTCCTTCCAGTGGTCCGACCACCCCTTTTCTTTGACGGTGTCGAAGATGGACTGAGAAACTCCAAAGTGTGACCTGCTTTTGGAGTGTTTTCTGGATGTGGCTCAGATCAGAGCCTCTGTGCACCCTTCTGGGTTGGGGCTGCCATTTTAGATGAAGAAATACACCGACCTTACTGTGTCTGACACATTTGGCAATTAGGAAGCCTTCCCTGTGGGTTATAAATCTGTCAAACGGTATCTGCTGGGTAGGTGTTCCTTTTAGCTTTAGCATTTGGTGTTTTCCTCACTTTCTGATCTGTGCTTTCCTAAGTGAGGACAGACTGAACGCTGTTAGGGCCCATGTGTTGATGCATGTGGGAAGTATGTGTTCTGATGGTATTAAGTTCAGGAGAGGCTTTCTAGGCAGTAAGGAGCCTGAAGGTGGTTTATATGACCAGAAAGCCCTGCTGACACCTCTCTGCTTGTATTTGTATTATAAGCAGGACCTGGCAAGGTTGAAGCACTAATATGGGGAAAAGATAAGTATTCTCTCTTGCCATAGCAGCATCCTCTCCTGGGACTCCTGTTTACCAGGTTCGAGCTCTGAATCAGGCACTTATGTGCCCTAGAATGTGATAGTAGGGGAACTGGTGGAACTATGCAGACAATAAACCAGTAAGAACACAGGGTATTCCAAATGATGCTCTGAAAAATGATGGATGGGAAAGGGGATGGGGAGTGCCGGGAACACAGCATTTTATATGGAATGTTCAGAGAAGTTCTCAGTAATGGGGACAGAGGAACAGCAAGTGCAAAGGCCCTGAGGCAGCGAGGTTCTTTAATGTGTTTGACAACATCAGGGAGGCCAGGGTGGCTAGAGAATTGGCTGCACTGTGGTTGTAATGAAACTCTTTTTTGGTTAGAAAATCGTTGAGTAGTTGGAAGAGGAAAGCATATTCTATTTTTGAGCTCAGTGTTAATCATAGTTTAAAAAGTAATTTCTTTTTACTGAGGCACAAGTGACATAAGGTAAAATTCACCTTTTTTGTAAGATAGCTCTATGAGCTTTGATGAATGCATACAGTCATGTAACTACCATCACAGTAGAACATTCTGTTACCCCCAGAAATTTCCTCATGTCCCTTTGTAGTCATTTCCTGCCCCCCACTTGCTGCCTCAATGTATTTGCCATCACTGCAGTTTCTAGGCACAATTTTGAAACCTGTTGAGTTTATAATTTTTTTCCTCCTCTTCTGTATTTTTCTACAAGCATCTAGTCTCTGGTTTTATGCTCCACACGCAAGTCTGCCTATTTTATTGTCTCAGCACACCTTCCTCCTACAAGGTCAAATTCTCACATCCCTCAGTAAGACACAGAGCATAGCTAAACATGAGGGAAGGGACCTGTTTCAGTGAATGCCCTTCAGTTCCCCGCTTAGTATTTGGAGAATCTGTTTAGTTCTCCAAATGAATGAATGAATCTGTTTGTTGGTGTTTGGATAGTTTTAATGGGTGGGGGAGGGAGGATAAGCATGCTTCACACTGATATCTTTTTAATCAATGGATGTCTTGAAGGTCCAGAGGGAGCCAACCTGTTCATCTACCACCTGCCCCAGGAATTTGGAGATCAGGACCTGCTGCAGATGTTTATGCCCTTTGGGAATGTTGTGTCTGCCAAGGTTTTTATAGATAAGCAGACAAACCTGAGCAAGTGTTTTGGTATGTTGGTTTCTCTTCTGGTGTGTGTGTGTGTGTGTGTGTGTGTGTGTGTGTGTGTGTGTTGGGGGCTGATAAGTATTTTTACCACTGAAAAAGAAAGGGAAGGGGCTGATAGCGGAAACCTGGGATGGAGTTTAGGTTATTGTTTAACTCAGCCTTCAGCAGATTACGTGACCTCTTTTGGAGCCTGTGTGCCCCCCCCGCCCCCCTTTCTGTAATGGGCTCAATGATTTCTGCCCACACTGTCTCTCCAGAGGATAAGATAAAGCAATGTATGGAAAATGGCTTGACCAAAATACTTAAAAGTACTATGTCGTTGTCAAAGTGGTACTGTTTAGGAACCTAATTTAAGTTTATGTAATATAATTTTCAGAATTCTTTTTCCTGCTGAAGAAAATTGGGATTTGAGGCTAAGCTCATAAGGTACCGCTCTTGCATAAGGAGGACTGAGAATGTCTTTGCCTGGTTATGTCCCTCACCTAGGTTTCTGCTTGGACACACAGGTTTTGTAAGTTACGACAATCCTGTTTCTGCTCAAGCTGCCATCCAGTCCATGAACGGCTTTCAGATTGGCATGAAGCGGCTTAAAGTGCAGCTCAAACGTTCGAAGAATGACAGCAAGCCCTACTGAGCGTGCTCCCCTCTGGGACTGGAGTGAGGGTCTTCTGGTAAGTTGGGGAGGAGCACCCTTAATGATTCGAAGCCCTAAGGCTGTGTGTTGACAGCCCTGGACCCTGATCCCTGCCACTCTCGCAGGCACAGCTTGCCCTGAAGACTCGGCTACTGCCTTCTGTGGGAGTTCGCTTCGTACAGAGGACGAGTTTGTGCTTTGGTTTCCAGTGTTTTATTTTGGAGTTTAGGTGCCATATTCTGAGTTTCTTTTTTCTTTATTTAAAGTTTGCTGTGTTTGTAACCAGTATATGTTGAGAAGGACCAACATCAAACCACCCTGGGGGAGGAAAGGGAATGGAGAAACATTAAAGAAGATCAGAACTTGTCCAGAACTACCCTGAGAGAGGACTGAGTGAAACCAAAAACTGACCCCCAGAATCTCCCTGAGTTTGAGAGTGGATGAAATGAGAGCTGCCATCCAAGAGCTGGGCATGGGAGGGTGGAACTGGTGGGGTTGGCTTTGAGGAGAGAGCGGGACTTGATGTCCACTGCCCTGCAGGTGTCAGCGGGAACTCTCCTGTAGCTGCTTCTATGGAAGCACTGAGATTTTGTCCAGGGTTTCTGCCCCTCTTGCCCAAGAAGGGGCTAACAATTTCTGGAAATAAAACACCCGTTAAATTAGCCTGACGTATGCAAAAAGCAGGGAGACCCCACCCATTACCAGCTGTTCCAGCCAGCCATTGGTGTTGGGCTGGCCTTGCCAGTTTGGGGGCTGTTAGAAAGAAGCAGCCGCTCAGGTCAGTTTTAGTTTATTTCAACAGGTCATTAGACCAGGGCCCATTTCTTACAGAGTGTCTAGGGAGGCACACTGGTTTCCTGCTTTGTAGTTGACCACAGCAAGGAGTGTCCTTTCATCCCAAGCCACCGTTTTATCATGAGGGCAGAACCAAGAGGGGCTTACAGTACCTGGCTGAGGGGGCACTTCTCCTGAGCAGAATCATCAAAAGCCATCTAGTTGGGGCAGAGGAGCCTGCTTCTTGGTGCACCTGCATCAGAAGGTCCCTTCGAACCAGAGTACTTCATTTGCCAGAGGCCCGCCAGCACTTGGTACTTAAAAGGACTAAGAAACGCATGCTTGCCTCCTTGGTTGAGGTGTCCCAGATGTAGTATTTTCATCAAGGCAGTCCCTTCTTCTAACCACTCCAGCCCTGTCTTCTTCTCTTGGGGACAGAGGAGACAACAGGACGTTTACAGCCTCCATATGGACTTAGTGTTTATTTACCTCAGTATTATCATGTTCATTTCTGTCCACGTGCTTATAGTTAGCTCCCTGCTGCCTCCCACGGCCTTACTCCAGCTCTTGCCTGTGATCTCCCCAGCCTCTGGGCTCTGCCTCTGCTCCAAGAAATGCTGGGGGTGGAGAGCCAGGAAGGACATGCTGTTGGGAAGTGCACTTGGGCCCAGGCAGCCCTGTTAGGATATGACTTTTATTCCAGGCCAGTGACTGGGTCCCTGGGATCTTAAATTTCACCAACATCAGTCCTGACCCCTAGCAGCAGAGATGAGATCAAAGGGTTGGTTTGCTAATAAGTTGGGTGGGGACTCTCTCCTTGTCATGCTGTCCATTTGGGTCACAGACAGGGATTGACCATCTTGCTGTTGTACAGATATTTGGTTATCCCACTGAAGCTGGGACAGCTGTTCCCTTCTCATAATGATAACTTGGGTCTGTTGTCCTCTAAGAAACGTGAACACACTTCTTAAGCTGAACCACGTAAACTTGAATTCTGCGCACTGGGTGAAATGTGTCCTGTGTTTCAAGGATAAAACTGTTCCAAAGGCTTCCAGGGTCATGATGGGATTTTTTAAATAAATGCAAAAAATAAAAATGAAAAAAGAAAAAAGAAAAAAAAAATGCTAGGTTGGGGAGGCGCTGTTCTGAATCCCAACCGGCCGGAATTAAGAATGTTGTTTCTATTTTTATAGAAGTTTTATACAGCTCCGGGGTGGAGAATATTTATTACCTAAATTATATCTCTGGAAAAGGCCAGGATTTTGTAGAATCCAGAATGTGATTGTTATACACACAGGGTGCTGTGTATGATTGAAACTACTGACTTTCTGTAGCCTGTTTGCAGCCCAGCTAATCTGCCAGAGGGGGAAGGAATTAATGCTGTGAATTGGCGGAGGAGGGAGCTGTGCTCTCCAGGGTGCTGTGGTGCTGTGATCACTAACCTTCTGTTCTGTCTTCCTCCTTGGCCATCGTGGGGTTTTCCAAGTCCCAGAAGGTCCACTCCATTCCCACTTTTTCCCCTCTCTCCCTCCTCCCCCATTTCACCATTATTGCCCACAGATTTGTCCTGGACTCTTGAGACCGTCAGAAACCCCTTTCCAAACGACATGAAGGCAAAGGTGTGATCAGCCTGCCTTTGATAGCGCACCCTGAGGTTCCTGACCTGCTGTGGGTGTTCTTTTCTAAAAGGAGCCTTTGCCCCAGCAGAGTCCTGGGCTGCTGCGGAGGCCAGCGGGTGAGACTGGGCACTTCTGTCCGTTCTCTTCTCTCCTGCCCAGTGAGTTAGCGCAGCAGCGCTGCCCTCGAGCACAGTTTTCTCCCCAGGCCAAAGATGGTTTTGTGCAGAAGCTGCTCCCCTACAAGTCTCCCGGTGTGAAAGGGTTCAGCTCAGAGAGTGGAGACTCGCAGTCAAGTCTTATGCAATCTTTTGCTGTTGTGTGGGGGTTTCACTTACATAAATGTGTTTTATCCTGTAGTAGTTTTTGTTTTCTACTTGGGTTTCATCATGAAATTGATTTGCCTTGAACACATCCACACTGTTCCCTGGGTCCCACATGAGTGACCAGGGCCTGCGTGGAAGCTAAGAGCTTGGATTTCTGGGAACAAAGGGCCATCCCTATAGGATTGAGGAGAAATCCTGGCCCCCTCCCCTAAAGAATTCCCCCACCCCAGGCTTCTTTCTCCCTGGGCCTTTAACAGGGAGCTGGAGAGGCCACGGCTCTACACCCCCGGAGATCTCAGACGTGTGTGGATGCTGCGGGGGAAATCCAAGCCTTAGTTTCCCTCTGTCTCTGGCAACTGGATGTTCTCTTGGTGTCCTCCATGTCCTTTTTGACTTTCCCTGTGTCCATTGTTAGCATGTGCAGAAGTTCCCTGTCATTGCCCCGCCCCCCCGCCCGCCTCCTCATTTCAGGGCTGTGCACAGTGAGTGTTCCTGTTCTCTCTCTCTGTTTGGATGTATTGCTCTGTGTAACTCAGTGGGTCTCCCTCTTTCTGGTTTGTTTTTTTTTCTAGATTCCTGCCGTTTGTTCATCGTTGTGCCTAAAGCATGTCGATGTGGCGTCAAGTACATCGTCCAAATCCCTGTCTCTTCAGCTTCTCTGATGCTTGAACTCTCACCTTTGACCTTGTGTTTGACCTTTGATGCTGATGTGTATTTTTATTATGTTTGTTTCTTTTCTTTGTTTTTTCTTTTTTCTTTCCTTTTTTTTTCTTTTGTGCTGCCAAATTGGTTTTGCTAGAACGACTGCTGAAGGGGAAATATTTAAACTTGCATTTGAATATAAAAAAATCTATTTTTCTAGAACTTCATAAGATAACCACTTGATTTTGTGATTCCAATTCTTTGTAATTGTCTTCAGAGCAGCCCTACTAGCACATACCGCGTAGTGTTTGTATTTCTGTGAACACACAGCCAGTCCGTTTCTAGGCTTTGTTTCTGTGTGCTTAGTTTTAAAGACAACTTTGAAGTAAACAATGAAATAAAAGATGTCACTGAAACCATTGAGGCTCCTGAGCACATTTTGCTGATACAGTTTGTGGGGCTTGAGGAGACCGCATGTGTTTATTTTTGTTTTTCTGAGTTCTCACTGCAGAAAACACCTGAACCCCTTTCCTTTTTGACAGCAGGCTGCAGCCAGCCCGCCCTTTTCCTTTTGGGGCTCTTCCTGCAGCCACCTGCAGGGAGCCTTCAGATCCTCCGGCCCCTCCCCGGCCGCTGTCCCTACCCACGCTTGTTCCTATAGTCTCCACAGCAAAATGTGATGCTTTGATACTTTTTTGGTTTTTGTTTTTGTATTGTTTTTGTGCTTTTGTTTGGAATTTTTTCCTTTCCTACTAAGATTATGCCCAGAAAAAACAAGTTTTGCATGTTTCCTGCTGTTTCTTCACACCTTCTTATATATCACCTTCACCTCTCTGTTTTCTATAGTTTGTGCAAAAACTGACCGATTTAAAAGGGTTTCAAAGAAGCTGTTTTAAGTTGTTGTGGGGTTGATTATTTTTTTCAAGATTGTATTGTTTTATTTTGAAGTGGCAACTTTCTCCTCTATTGCCCTTAGAGCGTTTGCCTGTGCACTTAGACTGTCACCTCATGTGGCCTCCAGGCCTCAGCAGGGCCTCCAGGAGGCTGGCTGCTCTGCTCAGAGATGGGTTAGGAGGGTGCCTGAGAGGCACGGGAACAGAGGTAGAATCCAGAAGGTGGCTGCAGGTGGGCAGGAGGCTTAGCACATTAGGGGTAGTGAGCATCTCGCAGCCCAGAGAAAGGAGGGTGCTCTTGACCACTCGGAGGCGGCCATCTGTGCACTAAGCGGCAGTACACCTGCCAGCGCTTTTCCTAGGTGACAAGCACAATACTACAGTCTTCACACTGTTTACAGCCCTGGCCACCAGCCACCCCACACTGGCTCTTCACCGCAGCTCTGCTCTTGCTTATTAGCTAGTGAGATGGGGTAAGGGCAGGGATTTGTTTTGTAAAATTGGGTGAAGAGCCAAATAGCTACTGTCCCTGGGTGCCAGGCAGACCAGCTCCTTGGTTCCCTGAAGGGAACTTGCCCTCCGCTCTGTGGCACCATCAGCCTCAGGGTCTTAGGGGCTCGAGTAAGAATGTGAACGGCAGTGGGAGAGCCAGGAGAGATGAGGGGTCACCGGATGATCTGTGGAGGTGAGAGGTCGCAGAGAGAGGAGTTTGTGATAGATCCACCCAGAGAAGAACTGAGCTGCGGGTGGACGGGAGAGCTGGGAAGCAGGAGGGCCCAGGGAAGGGTGGAGAGGGAGGGGTAGCCGAGGGACGGGGAGGGGTGGGGAAGGTAGAAGCACTGTTAGCATCATCCATGCTGAGGTTGATGAAGGAAGGGATCCCAGCAGAATTTCTGGTCTGGGACCCAGCGGGTTGCCTAGTATTATGCTTGAGGCCATTCTTACTAGAAGGAAAGGGCGGCCCCGTGGAGGCCCAGTGTATGGTAGACTGCTGAATTTCCTGGAAGGGGCGAGTGGATGGAAGGAGGCCAGGAACCCCAGCCTGAGCAAACTGCCGTGCACCCTACAGTCTGACTGCACAGAGCCGCCTCTGTTGGCAGAAGGCACTGAGGCTCCCCTTCCTGTGTATTCAGAATCCGTGTTTGCCAATATATTTTGCTTTTAATTCCAAGAGGAGCTCTGGGAAAACCTGTGGATAAAACCAAATGCCAAACGTTGGACGTTTCCTTTTCTTTTTCTCTCTGATTGTTTTAATTGTTCTGTGGTGGTTTTAATGGATTTGAGACCCTGGAGCGGCAGCTGCCTTTCTGATTTCCAGCTGCTTTTTGTGAATAATTTAAAAAGAAAAAAAAAAGAATCTTTACATTTTGGAGACAAACCTGTGTGAGTTTTTTATTGGTACAAACGTTGTATTTAACACTAGGGGTTTTGTACAGTTTTTTGCCTTTTCTACTAGAAAACAATGTAAAGTGATTTCACAATGTGAAGAGAAAAAATTGCCACTATGACCAAACGCACAGTCTGTTCTGCAGCAACAACGGGATTCAATCAACTCAAAGTCGTGATTCAGCCGTAGAAATGCTTTTCCTTTACCTTGTTTGAGCTTTTCCTTTCTTCCCTGTTTTGATTTGCAAAAGAAAATGTCTTTTTTGTGTGAACTTGTGTTGTACAATGTAGAAAAATTATGGATTTTACTTTAATGGTTTAAAAAAAAAGGCAAGAAGAGCCCTTGTCGCTTTTCTGACCTGATCACAGTTTGTGTAGTGGATTAAAAAAGAAAAAAAAAATTGTTAAAAGTTTGGAGCAAGGGAGTATGTGTTTAAAAGAAATCTCCTTTTTTTGTGTGTTTTTCCTTTTTTCCCCATGGGGAACCTAAATCTGTTTTAATTGCACAGACACACGGACAAAAAGTCATTTTGTATCTGCCAAGTGTGGTACCTTCCTTTGTTTATTTGCTATTAAACTGTTTGAGAAGAACTGGTGTTGTCTTCAGAGTTATTGATTGTTGGGGTGGACGGTGGGTTTGGGGGGTTATTGGCATTCCTGGGGAGGGGTTGGGTGCCCTGATAAGGTTTCATTTTGATGTACCTGAATGTGACCGAACCCACCAAAGGCTCCTGAAAAGAGGTAATCTGCCCAGAAAACTGCCTTCTCCATCACCCTCTCTTCTTTTGCAACATTCCTGCTGAAACGGAAGTACCTTAAAATTTTTGGGGGCATCCTTAATTTTTATGCTTTTTCTATTCCCACTAGCGCTGCCACACTGAACAACTTGCCTACCCCTGTGAGTGCAAGTCCCTTCCCTGGGCTGTGGAGTCCTGTGCCCTGGAAAGCGACTGGACAGTGTGGAGTTCAGAGCATGCGGTTCTTCCTCTAGGCCAGTGGTTCTCAACCTGTGGGTCGCGACCCCTTTGGGGGTCAAACGACCCTTTCACAGGGGTCACCTAAGACCATCGGAAAACACATATATAATTACATATTGTTTTTGTGATTAATCACTGTGCTTTAATTATGTTCAGTTTGTAACAATGAAGATACATCCTGCATATCAGATATTTAATTTACGATTCATAACAGTACCAAAATTACAGTTATGAAGTAGCAACGAAAATAATTTTATGGTTGGGGGCCACCACAACATGAGGAACTGTATTAAAGGGTCTGGGCATTAGGAAGGTTGAGAACCACTACTCTAGGCCTTAACTGCTGCAGCCCAAAGTGGGGTCAGCTCCTTTCCCCTCATTCTGACCTCAGAGCAAGGTCACAGGGGGGCATTTCTATTCGTTTATTCTATGTTTTTATTTTTAAAATAGATTTTTTTTGATCTCAGAGAGGAAGGGAGAGAGGAGAGAGCAACATCAATGATGAGAGGGAATTATTGATTGGCTGCCTCCTGCACGCTCCCTACTGGGGATGGAGCCTGCAACACATCCAGGACCCTTCAGTCCGCATGCCGACGCTCTATCCACTGAGCCAAACTGGCAATGGCTACTATTCATTAATTTTAGATCTCTCTCCAAGGGAGGCCCCACACCTGCGCCTCCTAAGTCCTTGAATGACAAGTTCAGCCACAGGGCCGGGAGGCTCAGGTCCTCTGACTGAAGTGTATCTTACCTGCTCCTTCACTGCCACCCTCCCTCCCCCGGGAGGCCAGTCTGTGCTTGCCTCAGGTGTTCAACCCACACCTGGCCTGTCAGAGGCTTGTCTGACAGGGGTAGCTTTCCCAGTGGGGGTGGCACTGAAGACTAGCCTATGAAATGTTCTGTGGAAGTGAGGATTCTGAATACTAATGAACTTGGGGAAATAGCCTTTTCAATTGTATTTCTCAAAAATGTGTTTAACTGAAAATCTGAACCTTGTATTAATAGGCAGTAATTATTCTAGCCAACGTTCACTGACCACAGTCCAAGTATTGTGGGAAACACTGGATACACATTGGATTTTTTTGGCTTTTTCCCTCCAAAGAAGATCCTTGACTGAGTTCTATTTAAAACATTACCATCCTTGATTCAAATAAACTTCAACTTAGTTGACTGGTGATGGCCGAGCTAGGTAAAGGCCTCACAGTGGTAAAAATATGCCTCACGTGTTGCAGTCTTTCTAACATCACTGGGAGGGAGCTGCTATTCTCATCCCCATTTTGCAGATGAGCAAACTGAGGTTAGAAGAAGTCGGGCTGCCTGCTTGGTATTTGGTGGCACTGAGAACCAAACCAGATTTGCCCGGTCCATGCTGCTCAGTGGTTGAGCATCAAACTATGAAGCAGGGGGTCGTGGGCTCAATCCCCAGTAGAGGGTGTGCAGGAGGCAACCAATCAATGATTCTCATCATTAATGTTTCTCTTCTCCCTCTCTGACATCAATAAAAAATGTGTGTGTGTGTCTGTGTGTGTGTATTTAAAAACCAGGTCTGCCTGGCTCCCAAGCCCTTGTAACCACTACTGAAGAGAAGTCGAAAGCCAATGAATATGCTCTAGTTAACCTGTGCCATCTCACCGCACGGGCTCACACAGTCCTCCAGGCTCTAGTGAAAGGAACTTGGGGCCCTAAGCTCCTGTGGCTCCCTCAGGTGGCAAATCATTACAGCTTCGCCCTCCTTAGAGCAGCTGTCCTGGTGTTGAGGGGTGTTCCTAGGTAGCTCTGTTCCCAAACAGTTGGTCTGTGCTCCTGTGAGGCCGTTTCCTGAGGACTGGAACGTCAGTCCTACCACATGTTTCTTTCCTAGATCTAGTACCACCCAAACTATGTACCTGTTTGTCTTAATTTTTTTTATTACGGTAAAAAACAAACTGTTCTTTATTTTTAAGTGGACAGTTCAGTGCATTCACTATGTCATACAACCCACCTAATGTGTTTTTTTGTTTGGGTTTTTTTATTTTTAGATATTTGATTGATTTTTAGAGAAGGGAGAGAGAAACATTGTTTAGCTGCCTCCTGCATGTTCCATACTACAGGTTGAGCCCACAACCCGGGCACGTGCCTTGGCTGGGAGTTGAACCGGCAGCTTTTTGATGCCCGGGACGATGTCCAGCCAGCTGAGCCATACCAGCCAGGGTGTCACCACTAATGTTTTAAAGCCAGTTGAAGTGCACCTTTTTCAACTTGAACTCATTCTGACCATCAGTATTTGTAAAATCTCCTAATTCTGTGCTTTAAAATACACACTAATCTGCGCAGCCACCTGTATGTAACGTGTTCGCTGCATGCCCTTGCAGGTCTGTGTTTCACACTGGGAAGTTGGGCCGGGATGGAATGTCAGGGGCTTTCTCATGGACTTCCTTCCCGAGCTGTGTCCTCTGTAATTAGAGGGAGATTGAATTTGAAGATTCTTTCCTTTTAAAATTGAAGAACAATTGACTCCCAATATTATCTTAGTTTCAGGGGTACTACCTAGTGACTCGGTAGTAAATAAATTACGAAGTGATCACAGTAAGTCTGTTACCTCCTGTCACCATGCAGAAGCTATTACAGTATATTGACTGTTCTCAAGGCTGCTCATTACATCCCCAACTAGCACCGATTTTTCTCTGACTCAAGATCAAGGTGATCTAGATCTAAGTCTTTGCCTTAGAACTCCTGATACGGAGCTTGATAGAAAAACAGAATGTTAAGTACAGCTTGAATGTCTTCCAGTATAACAGCATACTTAAATGTTTCTCTTTAAAATTCACAAAAAGGACTGCGCTAAAAATACTGTTTTTAAGCCTTCAAAATTTAGACTTGTGCATCTTTATAACTGGGTTTTAGACTGTATTCCTTTTAAAAACAGACATTCAGCCCTGGCCGGTTTGGTTCACTGGATAGAGCGTCGGCCTGGGGACTGAAGGGTCCCGGGTTCAATTCCAGTCAGGGGCATGTACCTTGGTTGCGGGCACATCCCCAGTAGGGGGTGTGCAGGAGGCAGCTGATCGATGCTTCTCTCTCATCGATGTTTCTACCTCTCTATCCCTCTCCCTTCCTCTCTGTAAAAAATCAATAAAATGTATTTAAAAAAAACAAAAAAAAACAAAAACGGACATTCAATCACCTTTCACTTTTGAATGGATGCCTCAGTACCATTTTGCCCCCTCCTGGTTCCTGGCTTCTCGCAGAGAAAGCCCGTGCCCCAGCTTCCTCAGCGCACAGGTTCTGCACGTGCTGTGCCCACCTGAGCATCCCGGTCCCTAATGAAGAGATGCCATCGGGAAGGAAGTGAAAGACCAGGCTTGTCCCCTCACCTGTGGGAATGTCAGACTACCGTCTGACAGCAGCCCTTCCAGGAGATCACAGGTGGCATTTTTCTTGCACCCTTTGCGTTTTTCAAGCATTTTCCTTCTGTCTCAGGAGTCCTTTCAAGCCCCCATCAGCCAGTGTTCAGTTTCTCCTGCGGGCATCGACTTTCTCGGCCCTGGTAAAGGCTCCAGCCATAGGGAGGGCTCTTGTTTTTTACATCAGAGGCGGAGCCTCGCGGTGGGAAGTTGACCTGAGGCCTGAAGTTTCAGTGCTGTGGAGCTGCTTGATGGAGATTCGCACACTGTACATTGTCCACTTGAAGCATAGTCGTTAGTGTTAGCCTTGTGCAGCCCTCACCACAGCTCAATGTCATCACCTCCCAAAGAAGCCCCGTTCTCTTTATCAGTCACCCCCCCCCCATCACCCCCCCCCCCCAGCCCCATTCCCAGCCCCCGCAATCACTAATCTTTCTGCTCTTTAGATGTGCCTGTTCTGGAGGGATCGTGTCAACGCAGTCATGCAGCATGTGCCTTCCTGGGTCTGGCTTTCACTTCGCCTACCTCCTGAGGCATGTCCTTTCCTCCCCTACACCTGCTCCTGCCATTCCTGGCTCTTCTGAGCCTGTCTCCTCGCCATCCAGCCATGTGTCTGCAGCCCCCTGTCCCCTCCACATCCCCCAGCGCCTGTGTGCCAGCTACGCCACCTGGCACGCCCTGGGTCCAGCGCTCTTCTAGACCCGCCTGCATTGTCCACTACGATGACCGCCCAGCCACTCGAGCTGTTTGGTAGATTTCATTCCTCGATTTCACTGTGAAGCCACATGAGCTACCGTATTGGACAAAGAACATTTCCATGATCCCTGGCAGTTGCTGTCAGGACTGTTCTAGACAGTCACTCTGCTTTTAAGAATACCAAACAGGCCCTAGCTGGTTTGGCTCAGTGGATAGAGCGTCGGCCTGTGGACTCAAGGGTCCCAGGTTCGATTCCGGTCAAGGGCATGTACCTGGGTTGGGAGCACATCCCCAGTAGGGGGCGTGCAAGAGGCAGCTGAATCGATGTTTCTCTCTCATAGATGTTTCAAACTCACTATCCCTCTCCTTCTCCCTTCCTCTCTGTAAAAAAATCAATAAAATATATATTTTAAAAAAATACAAAACAGTCGGGCTGGCATGGCTCAGTGGTTGAGCATCTATAAACCAGGAGGTCATGGGTTCGACTCCCAGTCAGGGCACATGCCCGATTGCAGGAGGCGGCTGCTCGATGATTCCCTCTCATCATTGATGTTTCTATCTCCCCCTCCCTTCCTTGCCGGGGTCCAACCCCAGCAGGTCCAGGGGTCCCCAAAGGTGTGGACGGAGTCGGCGAAGAAGGAATGACAAGGAGACAGCGTTCAGTTGATCAGCAGCCTAGCCAGGATCTCTAGCCAGGATCTCCAGCCAAGTTCTGGTCTGGATCTCCAGCGAAGTTCTGCTTAGGATCTCCAGCCAGGTTCTGTGTCCATGTTCTCTTGCTAGGTTCTCCAGATTCTCCAGCCAGGTTCTGTAGCCATGTTCCCACGCTAGGTTCTCCAGCCAGGTTCAGTCCAGGTTCTCAAGCCAGGTTCTCTTGCCAATTTCTGTAGTCAGGTTCAGTCCAGGATCTTTTGCCATGCTCTCTCCAGCGAAGTTCTTCTGTCTCTAGAGAATGTTCTGTGTAGATTCTGTGCCAATTTCTGTCTCTCTCTGTGTCTCCTAAGTTCTGTCTGCTGTTGTCTTGTTTCAACTGTATTTATACCAGTTGATTCCAATCCTATCAATCTCTATTACAAAGGTTAGGGCGTTTCTTATCTCCATTCCAGGGAGTAAAGATTATGTAGCTTAAGCATGATTATTCGTAGTTAAAGTGATTACCCGCCTGGCACTTAGTTAAGGGATTTTATTCCCTCCCTAACTTCAGGGGAAAATCCCTACTTGGGGAAACAACCTTTCTCAGAGAGGCGACCTTGGTTAAAACACATAGTGCCAAGAAGGTGAGCAAACATATTAAGAACAGTATGCCATATATGCCAGGTCCCTTGAAACAGCAAGCATGGACCAGCTCCCAGCAAATTCCCCCTTTTTTATTCTTTAAAAGCGGGCATTAAAAAGAAAAACCTGAAATGCTCTCTTGTATCCATTTTAAGAGTAGGATTGGCGCTTTCCGCTATTACCTGAGGCCTGATCTATCACCCCAGGGAGAGCTTGCCAATCCTGCACTTTCCCGGGGTGGAAAGGCTGCAGTGGGGTTAAGGATAAGGCTCCTTGGGCCTACCTTCTCCCATGCCTCTACATTTACCTTTCGGGCACCTTTCCTTCCTCAGAAAAGCATGGACGTGTTTCTTGTATAAAATGTTCAATCTGACTGGGAGTAACCTTAATTCCTCTGCTAGCAAGCATATGTGTTAAAAGATCAATACAGAGTCTTATTTCTTTAGACTCAGTATGGCACATCTTCTTAATCTAAAGATCAATACAGAGTCTTCTTTCTTTGGACTCAGTATGGCACATCTTCTCAATCTGAGTTCTGTACTATCCACCTTCTTACCCTACTTATCCTCTGTAGGGAGGTCTGCAGTACCCTGGTGGAGTCCTATCCGTCCCGAGTGTGGGGTTTTCAATGGGGGTGGAGGGCTTACCTAGGGGAATCCTGTTCCAGGAGTTCCCAAAGGTGTGGACGGAGTCGGCGAAGACTATCCACCCTCTTCCTACGGTGGAGTCCTATCCGTCCCGAGTGTGGGGTGCTTACCTAGGGGTCCCTGTTTGGGCGCCATATGCCGGGGTCCAACCCCAGCGGGTCCAGGGGTCCCCAAAGATGTGGACGGAGTCGGCGAAGAAGGAATGACACGGAGGCAGCGTTCAGTTGATCATCATAGCCGGGTTCTCTTGTCAGGGTCTCCTGCCAAGTTCTGGTCTGGATCTCCAGCGAAGTTCTGGCTAGGATCTCCAGCCAGGTTCTGTGTCCATGTTCTCTTGCTAGGTTCTCCAGCCAGGTTCTCCAGATTCTCCAGCCAGGTTCTGTAGCCATGTTCCCTCGCTAGGTTCTCCAGCCAGGTTCTGTCCAGGTTCTCCAGCCAAGTTCAGTCACCAGGTTCTAGTCAGGTTCTCTTACCAATTTCTGTAGTCAGGTTCAGTCCAGGATCTTTTGCCATGTTCTCTCCAGCGAAGTTCTTCTGTCTGTAGGTTCTGTGTAGGTGCTGTCTTCTTTCTGTCTCCTAAGTTCTGTGTCTTGCTGTCTTATTACATCTGTATTTATACCAGTTGATTTTAATCCTGTCAATCTCTATTACAAAGGTTAGGGCGTTTCTTATCTCCATTCCAGGGAGTAAAGATTATGTAGCTTAAGCATGATTATTCGTAGTTAAAGTGATTAATTACCCGCCTGGCACTTAGTTAAGGGATTTTATTCCCTCCCTAACTTCAGGGGAAAATCCCTACTTGGGGAAACAACCTTTCTCAGAGAGGCGACCTTGGTTAAAACACATAGTGCCAAGAAGGTGAGCAAACATATTAAGAACAGTATGCCATATATGCCAGGTCCCTTGAAACAGCAAGCATGGACCAGCTCCCAGCACTTCCTCTCTGAAATCAATAAAAATACATTTAAAAGAATACACAATAACTACCACTTACAAATTGTAGTCACTGTACTAGTCCACCAGCAATGGGCAGCGTGGGAAGGTGGGAACAAGCACAGAGAAGCCGCGGCTCCCCGGTCACATGGCTCCAAGTTCTAAGTTGGATTTTAACCAGGTCAACCTGATGGAAGTCGCCTTGACGGACCCGGGGTGCCCTGGTTGAAATTCCGCTGCCAGCATGAGCTTCATGAAGGCAGGGACCACATCGTTCTCTCCTCCCTGGAGCCCCAGGGCTGGCACGTAAGTGTTGAGAGAATATTTAGTGAGTAAATGAACAAATATCAAAAGATGACAGTTACTTTTGTCCAAGAGTTTCCCCAAAAGGGTGCTCCCTCCCTCCACCACTACACTGGAGTTTTATTTTGAGATTACCATCCACTCCAGAAGAAGGCATAACTACTTCCGATCCAGGTTTATAGGTGAGCTACCAGCTGGTACCCAGTCTTGGCAGGCCCTCAGTGCCTGGGAGACAGATGACAGCGAGTCCCTTAGAGCCAGTTGACGGGGATCCTGCGAATACAGCCTCTGAAGCAGTTCCTCCGGGGTCTGGCCTGGAGGACGAGGGTGAGGCCAGCACCTGCTCACAGGGGCCTGTGCTGCTGGAGGGCCCCCCTGGCCGGCAGAGGAGGGAGGAGAACCTACTTCCTGCACTGATAGTGCCACCGCCCTGCTCATCCCTGCTGTGGAGCCTGCCCAGAGCCTGAGGCTTATGCAACCCAACGGCCTTTTTCAAAAGTCATTTTAGGATTTTTTATTGCAAAGCATTCCTGTAGTTACGGAGGTGACCTTAGAGTGTGGTGGGGAAAGCTTGTGTCTAGGAGTCTCAATCGGTTACAACACCGGCTGTGTGACCTCGGGCAGGTGACTTGATTCTCGGCCTCAGGTTCCCAGTTCACTCAGTGGAAGTGAAAATACCTGCTCCATGGGTTGGGAAGAGGAGAGAATGTCCCAAACGCTTGGCAAATGCCACCTGGGAAGTGCTTATCCACGTTACTAACAACCCTGCATACATGCAAGTTAAAAGTGTTTCCGCACCCTGGCTGGTGTGCTCAGTGGTTAGAGTGTCCCCCTGCCTACCCAGGAGTCTCGGGTTCCATTCCTAGTCAAGGGCATGTACCTGAGTTGCAGGCTCGCTCCCTGTCCCCGGTCAGGGCATGTGCGGGAGGCAACCAGTACATGTGTCTCACATCAATGGCGCTCTCTCTCTCCTCTTTCTCCCCCTTCCCTCCCTCCCTTACAATCTCTGAAAAACAATGGAAAAATATACTTGGGTGAGGATTAAAAAAAACAATGAGTGTTTCCCCATCCCACAGCCCATTGATAAACAGATGGAATAGGTATGCTTCCAGAATTTTTCTCTCTGTGTATGAAAATATGTACATATGTAATTTTGTTAATAAAAAGGAGATCACGCCATCATGTACAGAATGTTCTGCAGCTTGAATTTTCTCAGTTACTACGTCCCGGGCACCCTTCCATCTGGGATCCTACACCAGCGTCGACAACTTCCGTAGCCTCTCCTGGCTTCTCAGCCGCTCTCCTGTTGGACGCAGGTTATTTCCGTTTGTTCACTGTTACACATAGTCAGGGCAGTTCCAGGAAGGTTCAGGAGGTTCATCGGGGGGCATGTGTTCAGAGTCTGGTTTCAAAGCAAGTTCTTACTTGATCTCTTCTGCTGGTTTTCCTGGAAACCTTACCAGAGAGGTGATACCCCATTTACGACCTGGAAAACAAATTGGTTGAGAGAGACAGGCTTCCCAAGGATCCTGATAATCGTGGTAGAGGGGGCATGGGACTGTCCCCTCCAGTGACGTTGTGCTTCTGGAGCAGAGCTGCGAATGCAGGTGTGTGCAGAGGCTAGGCAGGTGACGCAAGCATGGGAAAGGACAATCTAAGATGACAGGTGACGCCTGGCATCAGTGTTAAGGTGAGACTAGGGGACACCTGCCCTCAGTGTCAAGGTGAGACTAGGGGACACCTGGCCTAAGTGTCAAGGTGAGACTAGGGGACACCTGCCCTCAGTGTCAAGGTGAGACTAGGGGACACCTGCCCTCAGTGTCAAGGTGAGACTAGGGGACACCTGGCCTCAGTGTCAAGGTGAGAACAGGGGACACCTGACCTCAGTGTCAAGGTGAGAACAGGGGACACCTGGCCTCAGTGTCAAGGTGAGACTAGGGGACACCTGGCCTCAGTGTCAAGGTGAGACTAGGGGACACCTGGCCTCAGTGTCAAGGTGAGAATAGGTAGCGGCGGGGTTATGGGTGAGAGACATACTTGGTCACCGACCACATGACTGTGACACAGTCACATGTCCAGTTGCTTGAGCTTCAGTCTCCAAGAGAAGCAGGGAATGCAGATTTTTCTCTGAAATCTCCCAGATACAAATGGAGTCAACTCAGAAACCTGCCCTGTCATGGCAGATTGTAACCCCTGCAGAGGCCCAAACTTCATTTTCTACTTTTTTTTAAAAATTAAATCTTTATTGTTCAGATTATTACAGTTGTTCCTCTTTTTCCCCCCATAGCTCCCCTCCACCCAGTTCCCACCCCACCCTCTGCCCTTACCCGCCCCCCACTGTCCTCATCCATAGGTGTACGATTTTTGTCCAGTCTCTTACCACCCCCCACCCCTCCCCCCCCCCCGAGAATTGTCAGTCCACTCCCTTTCTATGCCCCTGATTCTATTATATTCACCAGTTTACTCTGTTCATCAGATTTTTTATTCACTTGATTTTTAGATTCACTTGTTGATAGATATGTATTTGTTGTTCATAATTTGTATCTTTACCTTTTTCTTCTTCTTCCTCTTCTTAAAGGATACCCTTCAGCATTTCATATAATACTGGTTTGGTGGTGATGAACTCCTTTAGCTTTTTCTGATCAGTGAAGCTCTTTATCTGACCTTCAATTCTGAATGATAGCTTTGCTGGATAAAGTAATCTTGGTTGTAGGTTCTTGGCATTCATCACTTTGAATATTTCTTGCCACTCCCTTCTGGCCTGCAGAGTTTCTGTTGAGAAATCAGCTGACAGTCGTATGGGTATTCCCTTGTAGGTAACTAACTTTCTTTCTCTTGCTGCTTTTAAGATTTTCTCTTTGTCTTTTGCTCTTGGCATTTTAATTATGATGTGTCTTGGTGTGGTCCTCTTTGGATTCCTTTTGTTGGGGGTTCTCTGTGCTTCCTGGACTTGTAAGTCTATTTCTTTCACCAGGTAGGGGAAGTTTTCTGTCATTATTTCTTCAAATAGGTTTTCAATATCTTGCTCTCTCTCTTCTTCTGGCACCCCTATAATTCAGATGTTGGGATGCTTGAAGTTGTCCCAGAGGCTCCTTACACTATCTTGATATTTTTGGATTCTTTTTTCTTTTTGCTTTTCTGATTGGGTGTTTTTTACTTCTTCGTATTTCAAATCTTTGACTTGATTCTTGGGATCCTCTTGTCTGCTGTTGGATCTCTGTATATTATTCTTTATTTCAGTCAGTGTATGCTTAATTTCTAGTTGGTCCTTTTTCATATCCTTGAGGGTCTCACTAAATTTATTGGCGGTTTCTAGAAAATTCTTGAAAAACCTTATAACCGTGGTTTTGATCTCTATATCCAGTAGTTTGCTTTCCTCCATTTCTGTCATTTGTGTCTTGTTTCTTTGTCTCCGCATTTTTTATGCTTCCCTGTGTTGATAGAGTGGCTTTCTGTGCTAGGTGTCCTATAGGGCCCAGTGTCTCAGCCTCCCCAATTACCTGGGGTGGACACTCTTGGTGCACCCCTTTGTGGGCTGTGTGCACAGTCTTGTTGTAGTTAAGCCTTGATTGTTGTAGGTATCACTGGGAGGAATTGACCTCCAGGCCAACTGTCTGTGAGAATCAGCTGTGTCTACAGTGGGAGAACTTCTGTGCTGAAGACACCCTTCTGGGGCAAGACTTGCTTCAGTGGGGCTTTGGTGCTCACTGAGTCTGCCCCCTGAGTGTGTCCCTTATGGATTTGAGGAGTTGTAATCTGGATGGTCCCAATCTGACCACTGGGTACACAGGCTCTTGGATCTCTGAGGACGTGCTAATTTAGCCTTTGCCTGAGGCTACCCAGCAGGAGCTACAGAGAGATCTGCAGGTTCCTCTTCCTTGTGTTGGGTTTGGAGGTGCCCAGATGAGGCCCAGCTGTGAAACAATGCAAGCTGCTGTGGGACCTTGGGCCTTCTCTTGGAAGTTCTGGGTCTTTCTGACTCAGCTGCAGTTTGTTAGGTAATTTTAGATCTCAAAGGGCCAGCCCATTCATATGCAAAAGCCTCTGCCGCAGCTTGGGTGGGGCGGGGTCTCAGGGAATCAACAGGGCGGAGCAAACAGCTATGGCTGATCCTCAGTCCTGCCCCAAAAGGCCTCGGGACTCAGTGTCCTGGCAATCGCTGCAAACACCTCTGAGAGAAAGCCGCCCTCGAGTTCTGCCCAATACCAGACAGTCCAGTTTCTCCCCATATGAGTCTGGGTCCCCAGAGACTCACCCAGAACTGGAGTCAGGGCCGTGGGGAGCTTGTGCCTCCGTCCCGATTGCAAAAGACACCAGCATCCTCTGTTGCCAGCCCCTTTCCGTGCGTGCTCGAGCCTCCGTACCTCTGCACTTTACTTCCGCACCTCCCCTGAGTCTCAGTGTGCTTTTCTCTTTCCTTCTAGTTGTAGAATTTCCACTCAGCCAGCCTTCCTGTGGCTCTGGATGATGTCTGTTTTGTCTTTTAGTTGTATTTTTGAAGTGGTTGTGCGAGGCAGCAATTTCAGGTGTTTACCTATGCCGCCATCTTGGTTCCTCCTCTTCATTTTCTACTTTTGATTATACATCTAAGGCATGGTAGCTGGTACCTGACACAGCTGTCACCTCCATGCCCGGCTGTGCCACCCCTGGCCCAGAAAAGACCAGATTATTCTGTGGCTCATTCTCTCGACTTCCAGGAGCCTATTGGCCACTTCATTGCTGAGCACTGGGGAGCAAGGCTGACTTGCCTTAGCTGCCTTTGTGTGCATGTCTTCTGCCCACCTCGGCCAGAGCGCGAACTTGCGTGTCAGGTGACGATCACTGATTCCCAGAAACGGTGTCCAGCACTCCTTCACAGTCTCCCTCTCCCTCACCTCCTTTCAGGCTCAGCATCATGGTTAAGAGACACACCTCTTGGGGTCTGGTCTCTGTCCCTGGGTAGCAGTGTGGTCTTGGGCAGGTCACCTTAGCACTGCGCCTCAGTGTCCTTATCTGTAAACTGGAGGAAATGCTTAGGTCAGGAAGTGTAGTAGTTATTCCTCTGCTGGCCTCCTCTCCCTCTGCCAGGGGCTGTGCAGGGCTAGTGCTGCAAAGACAAACCACAGCCCTGGCCCTCAGGGAGCATGACTGTGACCTAACCATGCACAACAGTCAGCAAAAGGCTGACTCCGGCAGAGGAAGTCTTTCTTGGGTCAAGTTTTCAAGTTTTGAAATCATTTGAGTTCTCAGGCGCCCGGAAGGCTGGGGTCCCTGACTGCTTTGGCGAGCAGCTGCGGGCTGCCACCTCCTTTCCTTCCTGCCAAAGATCCAAGGTGCACTTGTGTCTGGAGTGGGGGGAATCTGCTCCCTCTTCAGCTCCTTCCCTCTGGGCCCAGCTTCCTCCTCCTCTGGGGGTTCTCTTCAACCCAGGGGTCCTCCTCCAGGTGAGAGGAAGATCCCAGCCAACTCCCCACCAGAGGCTCCCCTCTGCCCCAACTTCCTGTGGGCCCGGTTCAAGGGCAGTTTCCCTTGGAGAGTCCCTGTGGCCTTGTCCAGTCCATGGGCCTGCTCCTCTGGCCTCTCTACTTCTGCTGAGCCACAGCCCTGCAGCATGAAGCCCTGAGCTGACTGTGCGCCCCACTCCCAGGTTGCCCCTCTCCGGACTCACTGTGCTCGCAGTAAAGGGGGTGGGGGTGGGGGTGGGGGTCATCTCTGCCTGTGATGGAGCAAAACCTGGCAGGTCAGCTACTGAGCCTGCAGCAGTTGCTTTAAATTTCATTCCTCTCCCTTTTTATCATTCATTCGCTCACTGTATTTACTGAGTGACTACTGTTTGTCAGGCCTTGCTCAGAGGATACGGTCAGTGATGAATGAGACCACGTCCAATGAGACCACGTCCCTACTCACACATTTGAGTGGGGGAAGCAGACATTAAGCAAATAACCTCATCTATATATATAAAATGGAGGAATATGCAAATTTTCCCAGAAGCCCTCACGGTAAGGCCTGCTGGATCGGGTGGGTGTGGTTGCATGCGGCAGGAGGCCGGGACCTGAGGCTGCGTCAAATAAAATGCTTCACATGCCCTGAAGCACAGACATCCCAGCAGATAACTCAATGCAGGTTATTGTGTAATCACAATGATTACACAGTATCGATTACACAATAAACTTATTTTCACCGAAAAATAACATCTTCACTTGTAGATGCCCCAGCACAGCTGCTGAGGCTTTCATCCGTCCCTTTCTACACTGAAGACGGCAGGGTTCAAGGAGGAAGGGCTCCAGTTGGGTTTTCTCAGTGCCCAGCTAGGAGGCCTCCCTGGGGGGCTCTCCCCTCCGAGCCCGGAGGGGAGGCAGAGCGAAGTGCTTTCCCTCTGGGACCCCGCTCTCCCTGGGAGCCCAGAAATCCGCTCCTGGGCGACCTACCCATGCGGACGTGCACGCTGGCGGAGGCCGCGCAGCTGCCATAGTTGAAGTCGTCCTCGATGGAGGATGGGGGTGGGGAGTGGGGATCGGAGTCAGCCATGTCAGCAATGGAACCCCAGCTCCCCGCAGAATGACGGACAGCACACGGTCCTCAGTCACTTCCTGAGCAGCAGTCAGCCCCGACCAGGATCAAACCCGAAACCTAAGTAGGGGCCCTGGCAGAACGGAACCCAAACCTTTGCTGTGGCAGAGGAGCTCCGGCCCACGGCAGGCGCAGGGCACCAGAGGGGTTTGCTGAGGCCCCTGACAGGCAGCGCGCAGGGCAGTGGGTTAGAACCTCCTCCCGGTACAGCCAGGCTGCGGGTTGGATCCTGGTCAGGGCACAGACAAGAAGGAACCAAAGAGAGCATAATAAGCGGAACAACACACTGGTGTTTCTCTCGCTCCCTTCCTCTCTCTAAAATAATCAATAAAAATTAAAATAAGAAATAAACCCTCTGGCTTGCAGAGTTGCTAAAACAGTCAGAAAGCACCCTTCAGTCCGCCTGCTGAAGCACTGTCCACTGAACCAAACCAGCATTTTTTTTTCTTTTTAAGTCCTCCTCTAAGGATATGTTTTTTTCATTGAGACAGGGGGGGAGAGGGAAAGAGAAAGAGAAACATTGATCACTTGCTCAAGCAATCCGACAGGGCTGGAACCCACAACCTGTGTATGTGCCCTCACCTGGAATCGAACCCATAACCCTTTGGTGTGCGGGAGGACACTCTAACTCCTGACCCACACCAACCAGGGCCTGGAGGTACATTTAAAAAAATTTTTTTCAGATCTGCCCTGGTCAGGTGGCTCAGTTGGTTGGAGTCTCAACCTGTACACCAAAGGAGTTCCTGTTGGATTCTAGGTTAGGGCACATACTTAGGTTTAGGTTAGATCCCAGTGGGTCAGTAGGTGCAGAGGCAGCCTACTGGTATTTCTCTGTCACATGGATGTTTCTCTCTCTAAAAATCAATTGTAAAAACGTCCTCAGGTGAGAATTAAAAAAATATTAAAAATTTTCAGATCTAAAATTTTATTTAGTTCTTTTTAAAATTTTATTTTTCATTTACAGTTCACATTCAATATCCTATCCTATATAATAAAACCCTAATATGCAAGTCAACTAAATGGTGGAATGACTGGTCCCTATGAACTGACCACTAGGGGACAGACGCTCCACATAGGAGCTGCCCCCTGGTGGTCAGTGCGCTCCCACAGTGGGAGCGCTGCTCAGCCAGAAGCCAGGCTCACGGCTGGTGAGTGCAGTGGCAGCAGTGGCGGGAGCCTTTGCGGCAGCACTAAGGAACAACGAGCTGAGCGGTAGGGAGCAGCAAGCAGGGGGGAGATAAGGAGCAAAGGGTCCTGAACTGTGAGAGGGCACAGGTTGGGCTGAGGTCCCCTACCCCCACCCCACCCCAGTGCACAAATTCTGTGCACCAGGCCTCTAGTTAATGAATATAAAACTACAGAGATAAATCTTGTATCAGAATGGAATATAGTTCTCTGAGAGGATAATAACTTGATTTACCCTAACTGGGCTGCCAGGAGCGAGAGGAGGAAAGGGATCAAGAGGTGCAAAGGCCCCACCCCCCAAAAAAAGAGGTGCAAAGGCCCTGGGGCAAGCAGGTTGGTGGTTCCTCAAAAGTTGAACACAGAGTTACCACATGCCCCAGCAATTCTGCTCCTAGGTATGTGTGTGTGTGTATATATATATATATATATATATATATATATTCAAGAAAAATGGAAACATATCCATGTGAAAACTCATGCATGAATGTTTACAGCATCATGATTCATAGCAGCCAAAAAGTGAAACAACCCAAATGCCCGTTGACTAATGAACAAAATACGATGAGCCATAAAAAGGAATGAAGCACTGATACATGCGACAGCATGGATGCACCTTGACAACATTATGCCAAGTGAGAGAAGCCAGTCAGAAAAAGCCGCATACGGCAGGGCCCCATTTATATGAACTGTCCAGAGCAGACAAGTGCATGGACAGCAGACTGTGGTTGCGAGGTTGTTAGTCTACTCAGGCTGCCATAACAAAGCACCGCAGATGGGGGCGCTTAGACAACAAGAGCTGATTTCTCAGTCCGGAGGCCAGAGTCAGCGACGAAGGTGCTGGAAGGGGTGGCGTCACTCCAAGGCTGCTCTCCTTGGGTGCAGACGGCCGTCTTTCCCCTTTCCCCTCACGTGACTGTCCTCGTCTCTCCTCAGGACACTAGCCCCACGGATGATGGCCCACTCCAGTGACCTCACTCTGCCTCTTCAAAGACGGTGTTTCCAAATCAGTCACATTCTGATGTACTGGGGGGTTAAGGCTTCAACATAAGAATGTGGGTTCAGCCCTAGCCGGTTTGGCTCAGTGGAGAGAGCGTCGGTCTGCGAACTGAAAGGTCCCAGGTTCGATTCTGGTCAAGGGCACATGCTTGGGCTGTGGGCTCCATCCCCAGTGGGGGACCTGCAGGAGGCAGCCGATCCATGATTCTCTCTCATCATGGATGTTTCTCTCTCTCTCCCTCTTCCTTCCTCTCTGAAATCAATAAAAATATATTTTAAAAAAAGAGAAAAAGAATGTGGGTTCAGGGGCACAGTTCAGCCCATAACACGGAGGAGTGGGGAGTGACTGTGAATGAATATGGGGCTTCTCTTTGGGGTGATGAAAATGTTCTGGAATTAGCGACGATCAACGCACAGAATTGTGAATATCCTGAAAACCACGATCTTAACTCTGAAGGGGGGAACTTGGCCTTGGTGGGAGAAGAAGCCTGGTTTGCAGAGAGGGAGGAGAAAATGGGGTGCTGGCGGTTGGCGGGGGCCCCGTTACCAAGGGCCTCTCTCAACCCCAGGTGCCCCTGCGCGCCAAGTGTCTGCTCCCTGCATAGACTCTGTCCTCCCCAACGTCTGGCATGAAAGCTCCTGACCAGGGACCCTTTCACATGGGGACTGGGATCGGAACTGGGAAACTTTCTGAACCTCCCAGAGTCGCCCCAGCTGGTTTGGCTCAGTGGCTAGAGTGTCGGACTGTGGACTGAAGGGTCCAAGCCTGGGTTGCATGCAGGAGGCAGCCAATCAATGATTCTCTCTCATCATTGACGTTTCTCTCTCTCCCCCTCTCCCTTCCTCTCTGAATCAATAAAAAAAAGTATAATAAAAAAATAAACCTCCAGGGTCAGCTCTGTCCCTGGAGGGCAGTTTGCCGTGGAGCAGACAGGGCTCGGGGTGGCCTCTTGCTTGTCGACACCTGGAGCGTTTCCTGTGTGCCAGGCGCTGTGCTAAGTCCCGGTCAGCTAGTCCGCCATGTAGTTCTCACAGTCCAGTGGCGTGGGTACCACCTCTCTTGCCCAGATCACACTGCCCACACAGCTCACAGTGGCGTCAGACTTCGACCCTGGCAGCCTGGCTCCAGAGCCCATGCTGTCACCCACGGCCCTGCTGCCTGTGCGTTAGGGTTGATCAGCCTCTGGTTGCCCTCATTTTACAGGTGAGGTACTGCGGCCCAGAGAGGACAGTGACTTCGCTGGGGTTACGATGTTGGGACTGGTGTGGGCAGGTTCATGTGGGTATGTGAGCTTGGTGCCCGGGAGACCACAGGAACGAACCCTGGGGGAGGCTGTGCCCTGCCCCTGCCGCCCACACCTGTGTGCCCAGTCTCAGTCCTGCTGCCTCCCAGTCCTCTCCCCAGGCCTGGAGGCGGCTCCGTGGCAAGCCTGCAGGAGGGCCTGGCCTGCCAGGAGGGTCAGGGCCAGTGTCAGAGGTGCCGGAGAGACACCCAGGGGCTGCCCCGGGGGCAGGGTGCCTGTATCCCTGGGAGGCCACCTCCCAGTTCGGGGGCGGGTGCCCCAGAGGCCGCGTGACCTTGCGGCTGACATTCCTAATGGCCACGTGTCTCCAACTGGCAGGGACAGCTGCAGACAAGGGGCCGGACCAGCTTTGTTCCCAGAGCGGCACCCGTTCTCCATCAGGCCCTGCTCCACTCCTGCCTGGAGCTGCTTCCCTTCCTGGGGCTCAGAGGGCGGCTGGTACTGGGGGTCCCCCGCCATGAGTGCCTAGAGGCAGGGAGCCACCGAGGTCCGCCCGGGTGGGGCACGGGGCTCCGGGGATGGGGCAGGACCAGACGAAGCAGCAGATCGAGAAGGGGCTCCAGCTGTACCAGTCCAACCAGACAGAGAAGGCGCTGCAGGTGTGGACGAAGTTGCTGGAAAAGAGCTCGGACCTCGTGGGGCGCTTCCGCGTCCTGGGCTGCCTGGTCACGGCCCACTCGGAGATGGGCCGCTACAAGGAGATGCTGAAGGTGGGCGCGCCCGGCCCTGGCGAGGGAGGGTGGGTCCAGAGCTGATGGCCCCAGGCTTCCTGGCCCCGCTCCCGCTCCTCAGGCCTCCCTGTGCCCCACAAGCTAGCCGCCAGAGGACTGGGGCTCTGAACCCACATCGGAGGCCTGGGTCTTAGATGCTGCGTCTTGGCTTGGGGTTCGGGCCTGTGGCTTTGAACTGCAGGGGCTAGGACTCTCGAGCCAGGAGTCCAGGTTCCAGCCTTCCTGGTGGGGTTTGAGCCTGAGTCTGGGGGTGCTGGCTCCAGGTTTGAGGCTGGGGCTGGGTGGGTGGTGGGGCTGGAGATCTAGGCTGGGGCAGGAAAGGCGGGGCTCTGGGGCTGCGCTTGGGAGGTGGAGGCTCAGGGCTGAGGCTCCGGTCCGCTCTGGCTCCAAAGCTTCGGGCTGTGAGGCTTGGTGGGCAGAGGCTGACGGCCAGTGCCCACCCGCCCTGTGGCAGTTCGCTGTGGTGCAGATCGACACCGCGCGGTCGCTGGAGGATGCCAACTTCCTCCTGGAGAGCTACCTGAACCTGGCGCGCAGCAACGAGAAGCTGTGCGAGTTTCACAAGACCATCTCCTACTGCAAGACCTGCCTCGGCCTGCCTGGCACCAGGGCGGGCGCCCAGCTCGGAGGCCAGGTCAGCCTGAGCATGGGCAACGCCTTCCTGGGCCTCAGCCTCTTCCAGAAGGCCCTGGAGAGCTTCGAGAAGGCCCTGCGCTACGCCCACAACAACGACGACACCATGCTCGAGTGCCGCGTCTGCTGCAGCCTGGGCAGCTTCTACGCCCAGGTCAAGGTGGGCTGGGCCGGGGGAGGGCCGCGGCGGGCTCAGGCTCCCCTGCGTTACCTCGTTCAGTCCTTTCGTTTAGGTAGGGACGAGGTGGACGAGAGTCCGAGAGGGGTGACCCTTACCCAGGAAGGTAAAGACTGGGTCAGGAAGGGCAGAGCCGGAAATCAACCCTTGATCTGTCTGATTCTCTGGGGGAACGGGAGGCTCCTGGGTGAGGAGGGGCTGTGAAACAGCCCTGCCACGCACTTCCTGTGTGAGCCTGGACACGGCCTTCTCCTTTCTGAACCTTGGTAGGTATCTATACTAATAAAAGCATAATATGCTAATTAGACCAGACGTCCTTCCAGACATCCTTCCATCCTTCCGGGCAAAGCCAGGGCTGTGAGAGAAGCCTGGGTCCCAGGTGCCTGCCAGCGGCCGCAGGGGATCCCAGGTGCGAGAGCGGGGACGGAGGCCTACTCTTGCACGATTTTCATGCATCGGGCCTCTAGTATCTATATAATGAGGGAGAGTAAGGATTCATTCATCATATATTTATTGAGCATTTACTGTATCCCAGGCACTGTTGGCCCGGGGTGCAGCAGTGCCAGCAATAGCCAAGTCCCTGGCCTCCTGAAGCTTGCCCTCTAGTTGGGGGGAGAAAGAGGATGAACACAGTGAGTAAGTAAACTACACAGCATGCTAGAAAGTGCTTCCGAGGAAGAAGGAAAGCAGAGAAAGGGGTCAGAGATGCTGCAACGTCAAACAATTGGACGTTGCAAGACTCACAGACGTGGTGCCCATGACTTGAAGGAGATGAGAGTGCGAGCCATGCAGAAACCTGGGAACGAGTGGAAAAGATGGCACAGCTAAGGCAAAGCTCTGCCCCGGAAGGGGGGAGCAGACCTGGCATGTTCCAGGCAGGATGGAGGCCGGGCAGGGGAGAAGGAGAAAGGAGGTGGGGTCAGAGGGTCAGGGGAGGGAGAAGGCAGACTGTGAATGAACTGATGGGACCAGTGACCGCAGGCTTCTGGTCCTGAGCAGTTGTTCTTTCTCTGGCAGCCAGGCTGCACTTGGCAGATGTCAGTGCCTGGCGCATAGTAGATGCTCAGTAAATCTCAGGGTCAGGGAGTGTGCAGAGCGTTCAGAGCTGGGTCATGAGGAAACGAGTCGTCCAGAATGACACTGAGGATTTTGTTTTCAGCAGCTAGATGGACAGGGAAGCCACCCAGTGAGATGCAATAGGATTGGAGAGGAATAGGGGTGTTCTCAAGCCTTTCTTTATTATGAAGAAAATTAACCATACAGGAAAGTCAAGAGAATAATGTAATGAATTTCCATATACCAACTTAGATTTAACAGTTCTTAATATTTGGCCTTACTTGATTTACATATTTTTTCTATTTTCATCTAAAATTTTTATTTGAGCCGAACCGGTTTGGCTCAGTGGATAGAGCGTCGACCTGCGGACTCAAGGGTCCCGGGTTCGATTCCGGTCAAGGGCATGTACCCTGATTGCGGGCACATCCCCAGTGGGGGGTGTGCAGGAGGCAGCTGATCGATGTTTCTCTCTCATCGCTGTTTCTAACTCTCTATCCTTCTCCCTTCTTCTCTGTATAAAATCAATAAAATATATTTAAAAAATAAAATAAAATAAAATAAAATTTTTATTTGAAAAAATATTTTTTCAATTGACTTCAGAGAGGAAGGGAGAAGGAGAGAGAGATAGAAACATCAATGATGAGAATCACTGATTGGTTGCTTCCTACTGGGGATCGAGCACGCAACCCAGGCATGTACCTTGACCGGGAATCGAACCATGACCTCCTGCTTCATAGGTCGATGCTCAACCACTGAGCCATGCCCGCTGGGCTAAAAATTTCAGTTAGAGTTGACATTTAATATTATATCAGTTTCAGGTGTGCAGCATTTACATACCTTACGAAGGGATCCCCCTGAAAAGTCTAGTACCCACCTGGCACCATCTATAGTTATTACAGTATTATTGACTATATTCCCTGTGCTGTGATTTACATTCCTGTGACTATTTTGTAACTGCTAATTTGTACTTTTAATCCCTGAAGTGTCATGATATAAAATGATAGACATCACGATATTTTTACCCCAAAGTAGTTTAGTATGCATCTTTGGGATAGAGGGGGGAGGACATTTTCTTATATAAGGACCCTTTCATACATAATCACGAAGCTATTACCACACACACCATAATGAGCTACTTTATTTATCTTAAATTTCTGTGCTTATCCTGGAAAGACGCCTGTGCCCTCGGTGCCTTTGGACTGGAACAGAAACAGGAGCCACACGTGGCAGTGGTTAGTGTGCCTCTTAAGTCTCTTTGGGTAGAAAATTCCCTCCCTTCCATTATTTCCCATCATTTATTGAAGAAGCCAGATTAACTCCCTGGTAGAACGTTCCATCTCATTGTCTCATTGCTTCCTCAAGGAGTCGTGTAATTGTTCCCTTATCTCTTTTTCTCCCCGTGAACTGCAATGTGAATAAGGACGCGGAGAGAGGTAGGTGGCCCACTTCGGTAAGAACGTTACATGAGCAATGCCGTTGTCAACGTCAGAAACGTTCAAACCCATAGAGAGTTTTTGTGAGTTTATTTGAGCCAAACTGTTGACAATTGCCCGGAAGCAAAATGTCAAGGGATTGAGAGAATGCTCTGGAGAATGGCAGTTTTGCACCTTATTTTATATATCCCGGTCAAAAGAGGAGACATATGTAGGTTACAAGAAATCCATTGGTGATAGGTTAGGGAGGCGGGAGAAAGCAGAGGGGAAACCTCTGGGAGTGGGTAAAAAGTAAAATTGCAGACTTCTTTTACTAGATGGGTATAGAATGGTTAACAGTCAACCATGGACTCAGTAACCATGCGGGGGTTTGCGGTCTCCCTAGAGCGGTGCCTGTGCTGAGAGGGGTCCGGAAAAAGGAAAATTACTTTGACATTCCCAAGGTCTGTTATCATAGATGCAAAAAGACAATAGACAGGCTCAGCTGAGGTGAAGATTAACCTTTGTCAGGAAAGATGCTGGCCCTGGGCGTGACGACCCACTGTAAACGATGTGTCGTTTAAAAGCTTTCATTTCAGGCCGTCCTCTGTGGCTAGTTTAGGTCTCAGCGTGTAAGGCCTCCCCGAGCGTGTCAGGTTCAGGACGTGGCCCCTTTCGTCCACGCCGTGTTCTTCATATCACAGCCTATCGGGTGGTTGAGGGGGTGGCCGCCTGATCCCTCCGTTTTAGGGCTTGTGTCTTTCCTTTCATGGTGCCTGGGAGCATTCAGCTCTGCAGTGACATTTACTGTAATGGTTTTAGCATCCGTTGCTGTTTGTTGCCTGGATCAACCATTCATTTTTACTCTAATAAAATGGCCATTTCCAAGTACTCGTATTCCTGCTACAATTATGAGCTGAGAACTTTCTAAAGGGAAGACCTTTCCCTCATCTTTTGGGACTAGGCGGTTACTTTGAAATACCGTTCCTGAAGGAAAGGCCGAATAAGCACTTTTTCCTTCTTTAGTTACCACTTTTCAGAGTAAGGAGTGGAGGTGATGGCTGCCTTGCGTGGTCACACGGACAGGTTTGTTGCTTCCTCTTCTCGGGGTATCGTTATGAAAGCGTGGATTTTCCTCATATCCAGAGCTCTTCGGTCGATCGCTATGATTGTTCTTTTTGATGTTCATATTACCTCAGCTCTCGTCCGTGGAATCCCGTTCAGTAAGCGCCTGTGTCCTCGGACGAGATTAATTTAGTCTTGGAAAGCGTTTTGCTTTCTGGCACAGGAAACTGCCCCAGGCTCCTTTTCTATAGTCCTCATCTCAGACCCGGAATCAGCCATTTCTTTGGGTTCTTTTTAGTAGAAAATGGTATTTAAAGGCAAACTGTTGGCTCTCGGGGTGCTGGCTGCTGGGTTGTCATTGCTTCTAAACCTTTTCAGTTGCCAGGGTGTTTTCTAGTGATGCTTCCAGTTCAAGTCTAATGTTTCTGGATTTTCCCTAACTTATTTTATTTTTTTTAAAATATATTTTATTGATTTTTTACAGAGAGGCGGGGAGAGGGATAGAGAGTTAGAAACATCGATGAGAAAGAAACATCGATCAGCTGCCCCCTGCACGCCCCCTACTGGGGATGTGCCCGCAACCAAGGTACATGCCCTTGACCGGAATTGAACCTGGGACCCTTGAGTCTGCAGGCTCTATCCGCTGAGCCAAACCGGTTAGGGCACCCCTAACTTATTTTAAACTCAATTCTCTTTTCTCTTAGACTAAAAATCTTGGTTTCTAACAACACAATTAAGTGTTTACTTTATCCTACAAAATACATAAAATAGTTTCAACAGACAATACCAATATTATTTAAAAAAAAAAAAGCTGAAGGAAATTTAAGATTTCTTTCCTTTTTTTATCTTTATAATACATCCCACTATGGATGAACTGTCCAAGTATATGTTGTAAGTTCATTTGAAAATTTTTTTTCTGTGTAGTTATACTAATGTAGCATAATGCGATAAAATGTATTATAGTGCAACCATATTATATTACATTATGTTATATATAACATTTTATATATATATATATATGTAACATTAACGTATTTATTATAATAATCTTTATATAAAAGCCTAAGTGACTGTCTGACTACTGTTCAACCATCCAACTGGAGCTATGATGCACACTGACCACCAGGATAGAGACCTGGTGCACGGATTTGTGCACTGGTGGGGTCCCTTGGCCTGGCCTCCGGGGATCGGGCCAAAACCAGATCTTTGACATCCTGTGAGGGGTCCCAGATTACAAGAGGGCAGTTCTCGGGTGATGCACCCTGGAATCGGGGTCCCTCCTCTCTGGTTCTAGGTGCGTCATCTAAGAATCGCAGCTGCCAAGTCACTGCAGCTCAGCAGCTCCTGCGTTGAGCATCTGCCATCTGGTGGTCATTGCATGTCATAGCTACTGGTCGGATGGTCAAACGGTCAGATGGTCACTTCAGCTTTTATATATATCGACTAGGGGCCTGGTGCACATATTCATGCCCTCGTGGGGTCCCTCGGCCTGGCCTGCGGGGATCAGTGGATTTCTGCGCCGTCACAGCCTGGCCTTACCTGCCAGCTCGTCGGCTCCAGCCCGCTGTCTGCTTCGATCCCATGCAGCACAAAGCAGTGCCCAAAGCGGCAGGTGGCCAGGGAGGAGCCCGTGCCCTGGCCGGACGCCGTGCCGGACGCCGTGCTGTCCCACTCCGCTCATCCCAGCCCCGCTGCGCCTGCCGCCGCTGCTCGGTAGGCTCACTGCCGCTCCACTGTGCTGCGGTCTCTACGCACCTGTCCTAGGGTGACCGGTGCACTCATGACCACGCAGCTGACACTTGTCATAGCAGCCTCGCTCCTCGCGTGGCGTGAGAAGCAGCTGCGGGCTTACGCCCAGTGAGTCCCAATGCCAGGACCGGGAACCATGAGCCCAGCGCCCGTTGGTCAGCTGAGCAGGGCTCCCTCTGTGGGAGCGCACTGACCACCATGGGGTAGCTCCTGCATTGAGTGCCTGCCCCCTGGTGGTCAGTATGCATCATAGCTACCAGTTGACTGGTTGACTGGTTGCTTAGGCTTTTATCTATAGACTAGAGGCCCGGTGCACAAATTTGTGCACAGGTGGGGTCCCTCTGCCTGGCTCATGACCAGGGCCATGTCGCCCAGTCATGAACAGGGCCAATTGGGGCCAGCCAGCCAGGGGGAGGGACTGCAGGAGATTGGCTATGGGAGCACACTGACCACCAGGGGGCAGCTTCTGCATTGAGCATCTGCCCCCTGGTGGTCAGTGTGCATCATAGCGACCAGTCAACTGGTTGTAACAGTTGCTTAGGCTTTTATATATATAGAATAGATAATAATTATAGTTATCATAATTAATTACAATATAATAATATGATATGCATTTAGGGTGACTTATTTCTATTTTCTGTTTTTAGGGTTTTTGGTTTTTTTCCTCACCTGAGTAGTATATTTTTCCATTGATTATTAGAGAAAGTGAAAGAGAGAGGGAAAGACAGAGAGAAATATCAATGTGAGAGAAACACATCGATTGGTTGCCTCCTGCACACACCCCGCCCAGGGTTCAGGCTTGGGAGGACCCTGCAACCGAGGTACGTGCCCTTGAATGGAATCGAACCCGGGATTCACAGAGCCAAACTGGCTAGGGCTGTCTTTAGGGTGTCGTGTTTTGTGTTTTTTTTAATTAAAATTTTATGAAACTAGAACATTTACATGACTTCAAATTAAAAGTACATGTTAGGAACAGGTTTCTGCAGGGGTTATTGAGAGTTCTGTTGGTCATATTAACTTAGAGATGCCGGTTGGCTCTTCGGTGGAAGGGCAAATAGGTTTCTATGAGGATGAACAGGGAAACGGGGCTGTGGCTGAAGGAGACGTGAGTCAAAAGAAGATTGTTGGACTTTTATTTTTTTCTTTTAAATGAGGCGAGAAAGGCTGATGGGACTTGTTCCCGAGCCCGAGGAGGGGCTCACGTCTGATTGGAGCGGGGAGCCCTCCGGCACATCGGCAGGAGGGAAGCAGAGGGCCCGTCGGTGGGGTTGATGGATAAGCCGGTGAACGGAGCTCCTCTCTGATTTTCTTCTGTTTTCCAAACCGAGTGAGGCGAGGTTGTCGGCTCATCCTGGGCGGGTAGAAAGGGGCTTGGAGGTTTGAGGAGAAAGGAAGGATGAGAGAATGATTTCATTGCCGCAGTCCCGATGTTTCATTCCTCAGTGAGTCAGTCACGGACCTTCAGGGAGCAGCTGCTGCTGGGTCCAGGAGGCAGCCTGCTGGGTGGGGGTGGGGAGGACACCAGAGCCCCTCCCCCCTTCTGTGTGTCTCTGAAGCTGAGGGACCCCAGGGGCTGGGTGAGAAGAGAAGCCAGCTGTATTTTCTTGCCTTCTCACTCACTCATTCATTCATTTAACAAATATAGAGATTTAAAATATTTTTATTGATTTCAGAGAGGAATGGACAGGGAGAGAGACATAGAAACACCAATGATGAGAGAGAATCATTGATTGGCTGCTTCCCGCACGCCCCCCACTCGGGATTGAGCCTGCAACCCAGGCATGGGTCCTTGATCGGAATTGAACCCGGGACCCTTCAGTCCACAGTCCGATGCTCTATCCACTGAGCCAAACCGGTTAGGGCCATTCAACAAATATTTATTGTACATCTACTAAATGCCAAGAACCGAGCAATGGGTTATAATCCAACATCAGCACACCAGGTGCAAATCCCTGTGTTCATGGAACCCACACCTTCCCACTGGCTGTTGCCCCTGCCTGGTCAGCCCTTTCCCTGGATTCCAGAAAGGATGAATGAACACCCCACGAGGCCTGTGGGCCCCTGACAGCCAGAGAAGCCAGGGCCTACAGCCTTCAGCTTAGGGGCAGCTCCTGACACTCGGCGTGCCCCCTCACCCCACCCCGCCCTGTGTCCCTGCAGGACTACGAGAAAGCTCTGTTCTTCCCCTGCAAGGCCGCAGAGCTCGTCAATGACTATGGCAAAGGCTGGAGCCTCAAGTACCGGGCCATGAGCCAGTACCACATGGCTGTGGCGTATCGCCTGCTGGGCCACCTGGGCAGTGCCATGGAGTGTTGTGAGGTGGGGCAGCAGGGGAGCGGGCAGGGGGTGGTGTGGGCCAGGGTCTGGGGCCCAGAGCAGGTGGGTCTCCTCCTTCCAGATCAGCCCACAGAAGCCCCATGTCTTGCTCCTGCTCCAGCCTTTCCATAGCTGAGCCCTGAGGCTGCATGCTTCTCCCGTCCCCACCTCACTCCTTCCAGTCCATTCTCAGGGTGGGGGGCTTCCCTGTGCCCCCCCCATCCTCTGGGGGACACTTTAAGTTGGAAGAGAGCCATCTCTGAAGTTCCACCGACCTGGGTTCAAATCCCAGCTTTGCCTCTTCCTAGCCAGGTGGCCTGATGGAGTCACTTCTGCTCTCTGAGCCTCAGTTTCCACTTTGCGGGGTGCTGCGAGGCCCCACTGCCTCGGTGTGTGGGGCCCCAGAACCGTGATTGGTGTGTAGGGCTCTGAGGATGTTGGTGATCCCTGGGCGCCCCAGTGGTGGGGGCAGACAAACAGCCCTGAGCGACCGGCCTCCCTCACAGGAGTCGATGAAGATCGCCCTGCAGCACGGGGACCGGCCACTGCAGGCCCTCTGCCTGCTCTGCTTTGCTGACATCCACCGGAGCCGCGGGGACCTGGAGGTGAGGTCACCAGGATGTGGGGCAGGGGGGGCAGGCCTGGCCCAGCCTGACCCCACCCCCACCTGGCTGTGCAGACAGCCTTCCCCAGGTACGACTCCGCCATGAGCATCATGACCGAGATCGGCAACCGCCTGGGGCAGGTGCAGGTGCTGCTGGGTGTGGCCAAATGCTGGGTGGCCCGGAAGGCGCTGGACAAGGTGAGGGTAGGCCCGGCCCGATGGCCCCCAGCTCTCCCAGGGCTCCCAGCCAACAATCTGTGGGTCTGGTCCTCTGCAGGACTTTCACACACGTTGTCTACCGTCAGCTTTCCCCCGATCTAGGCACCCAGGCCGTTTTCCAGGCTCAGAGAAGGCCCACGTGTTGCCCAGTCACACAGCTAAGCTAGTAAAGGGCCAGAGCTGGGGTGTGAACTCAGAATACTGTAACTGCTTCCCGTGCCTGCACAACACCCCACCAGACAGAAATGTTTCCCCCTTCTGCATCTGAGTAAACTGAAGCAGGAGGCAGCACCCACAGAGCTCTTGCAGCGTCACCCCAGTCTCCTCCTGCTACCTTCACACACAGGGCGGCTGCCCAGCCACGGCACCCTCCCCATGCCCACCTCTCCCTACCCGCTTTCTTGCCTGTGAGCCAAGGCCTCAGTCAGACAGCTCTGTGCTCAGAGCGGTGCTTGCCTTCCAGGCCCTGGATGCCATCGAGAGAGCCCAGGACCTGGCCGAGGAGGTGGGCAACAAGGTCAGACCTGATTCCGTCTCTGGGGCTGGAGCCAAGAGCCCAGGTGGGATAGTGGGTGGGAGGAGAGGGCCCCCGAGCCCGCTCATACCCCGAGCCCTTCCTGGTCTCCAGGAGTTGCCCCAGCCATCCCCAGACCCCGGCTGTCTCTCTTTCACCCAGAGAGCCCTGCAAAGGGCTGGGCGAGAATTCTGCAGTTCCGAGGGTAGCAGAATTCCTCAGAACTTTCTTGATGGTCATCAAAACTCCTAATATGGCCTCCACTCGCTGAGAGATGGGCATCCCAGGGCTCTTGTAGGTATCGCTTCCAGTCCTCGCTGTCTCTCTGCAAAGGTGGGTAAGGTGAGCCTCATTTTACAGATAGAAAGGCGAGGCTCACAGGGGTGCTCAAGATCCTACTACCTGGCAACTGGCCTGTCTACACTGCCCAGATATATGGCCTCTCTAAATTCAATATTTGTATCCAAACATCTATACAGTGAAAACAGGCTCAGCGTTTCTCACAGTCTTCTAAAAGATGTGCATTTCTCCGGAGGTGGGTCATAGTCCCAAAATGCTTGTTTGTAGCCACTCGGGTGTACCCGAGTATCTTGGTCTGATCAGAAATGCTAGCAAGTTGCTGTGTGTATTTAACCAATGAGAACAGGAAAACAATTATGGAGTCGATGCAACAGGTTCGGTCAATTAAACCCTTCAGAAACGTGGGGTCCCAGCTGGTTCTAGGGGTGAAGACCACTGACCTCACCACCCCCTAATTCTGCATGAGGGGAAACCAAGGCCCAGAGAGGGCAGGACGTTTTTTCTAGGTCCATCAGCCAGGCAGGAACGTGCCCAGGACTGGACCCTGTACGGCCTGACTTCAGGACAGCTTCTCGGGCTGGGCAAGGGGAGGCGGGACAGCTGCTCACCAACACTGACCTGGTCTCGTCCCCTCCGCCCGCACTCCTGTCCCCACGGGCCCAGCTGAGCCAGCTGAAGCTGCACTGCCTGAGCGAGAGCATCTACCGCAGCAAGGGGCTGCAGCGGGAGCTGCGCGCCCACGTCGTGCGCTTCCACGAGTGCGTGGAGGAGACGGAGCTCTACTGCGGCCTGTGCGGGGAGTCCATAGGCGAGAAGAACAGCCGGCTGCAGGCCCTGCCCTGCTCCCACATCTTCCACCTCCGGTGAGGGCTCCCGCTGGCCGGGAAAGGGGGCACGCGGGCCTCTTTGGGGTGCTCTAGGTTCTAATCACAATAGTAATACTAACAGCAGACATTTACATAGTGCTTTCTGGGTCCCAGGTGTTCCTAAAAGCTTCCCATGTATTAACCCATTGGATCCTCCCATTCTTACAATCATTCTCCCCAAAGAGAATCCCGAGAGGCCTCTGAAAGGTCATGGCATTCAGACACCTGGAAGTGACCCCTTCCGGGCCAGGGCAATGGGCAAGCAGGGCTGCAGGCAGGGAACTGAGGGCCATCCTCTTCCCCTGACACCTTCCAAGCCCCTGCAGAGGAGAGGGTAGGAGAGAGAGGCCCTGGCCCAGGATGGAAGGAAGGGCTCAGTGAGTGCACAGAGCCCTTTGCCTCCCAAGGTGCCTGCAGAACAATGGGACCCGGAGCTGCCCCAACTGCCGCCGCTCTTCCATGAAGCCTGGCTTTGTGTGACATCGTCAGCACTCGTCACCTCACCTGCTCGGCTCCTCCACCCCTGACTGGCCATGTTTTGGACACCTGTTTACTCCCAGAGCAACCACCAGGCCTCCTTGGGCCTCCACCAGGGTCTGAGGCCTGCCAACGACTGCTCCTCAAGGCCCCACTGTCATCGCCCACCTCTTTGTACTTTGTTCTTTATAGAAAAATAAACCGTTTGTACGTGGTCCCAGCGATTCTGACTTCCCTGCCCATGTGAGCGTCCTCAGGCACAAGCGTCCCTCCGCACATGTGTGTGAGTGCCCCCAGCTGCCCCTCCAGGTTCTTGGGATGCCGGTGAGCCAGAGACAAAGATCTCTGCGGGGGGAGCTGCTGGCATGCAGGGGTGGGTGGGAGGATGCAATAGACAGTAATGATAATCAAGCAACATAGAAAGTCTGTTAGGGCCCAGCTGGCATGGCGCAGTGGTTGAGCATCAACCTATGAACCAGGAGGTCACAGTTCAATTCCCAATCAGGGCACATGCCTGGGTTTCGGGCTGGATCCCCAGTGTAAGTGTGCAGGAGACAGCTGATCAATGATTCTCTCTCATCATTGATGTTTCTCTCTCTCCCTCTCCCTCCCTCTCTGAAATCAATCAATGCACACACACACACACACATACATAAAGAGATCTATTAGAAAGATGTTATGGATCGAATTGTGTTCCCCAAAGTGCATATGTTGAAGTCCTAATGCAGAACAGAGGACACAGGTGCAACAAATGAGTCTCATTTGATCCAAAGAGACCTGTCTTACTCAGTGAGATGAAAAGAAACGATTACAGACGTGATGTTTACTGTTTTAATTGTAGAGGCTCATTGCCAACTGAGCTCTTCCCACAGGGGCAGTGCTGTGGCTCCTGCTCTGAAGCTAGTAGCAGCAGTGATCATTCTTTAAAACTGGTTAAGGAATCTCTCTTAAAAATGCTGCCTGAGGTGTTATCCCCCCCCCTTTTTTTTTTCGCCCTTTGCACACGGCTGGCGTATGTTGTTTATAGTTTGGGAGGAGGGGCCGTTGTGCAAATCCCCTAATTCCTAACTGGGCCATACTCTGAGGTTGAATCACTCCTTCCAAAGCGCCCCTTCAGTTATGGGCCAAAATAAGACTACATTTCCCAAGGGGCTTTGCGGCCATCGTCCTTTCTCCCGCCCCTTCCGGTTATACATCCAGGCCCCGCCCGCTGCACGCGTCGGCCAATAGCACGGTACAAACAGGACGAGGGCGGGAACTTCTCAGGAGACAGGGGGTGGCTCCTGTGGCCCGGCGTGGTCTTTTGAACCCGAGAAGCAGATTCGCGGCTGGAGATAAATCGGCTAGAGTCAGGACCTGAAGAAAGAGGTCTGCTACTAGTCCACGGCTGGTGTTAAGAAAGATAGTACTAATTTTCTGCCACGGCTCCTGCCCAGTCCGATCTTCGATCTTTTCCTCCAGGAAACGAATCTGCTGCCGGAACTCGAGAGTTCAGTGACTCGGCAGGAGAAGATGGCGACCGTGTGGGACGAGGCTGAGGTCCGCTGTGGGGCAGCCGGGGGTCCTAGAGCCGGGCCCGCGGGGAGACCACCTTGGCGGGAGGGGAGGAGATGCTCGGGGGTCGAGGTCTGGCCCGGTCCCAGGGTCGGGGCCGCTGGGGATGTGGGCAAGGATCCTGATTCCTTCGTTCTAGTCCTATGGACGGGGAAACTGAGGCCGAGTGGGCTTGGAGAAGGCGGGCACGAGCCGCTTTAATTAAAACAAATTTTTTTTTTTTTAACAGCAAGATGGAGTCGGGGAAGAGGTGCTCAAGATGTCCACAGAAGAGATTATCCAGCGGACACGGCTGCTGGACAGTGAAATCAAGGTGGGCGTCCAGGGCAGGCCCGGGGTCCCCGCTGCCTCCCTGGGGGCGGGGGTGGGGGGAGCATGGGGACCCTGTTTCCTCCTTGGGCCACAAAAAGAGAAAAGAAAACTAAGCCTTAAGAGGGACCAGAGAGGGACAGGATGTTGGGAGCCCAGGCCTGGAGGTAGGAATCGGACGGCCATTCCCCACGAGGCCTTTCCGTATTCCTCTCGAAAATCCTTCTTTCAGGAAGTCGTCATTTTACAGAGAGGAGACGGAGGCCCGGAAGGTTTTTATTGTGAGCCACCCAGCCCTTAATGAAAGGGCGGAACCTAAAACTTCTCTTTGACCCGAGGCCCTATGCTTTCCCGCCTTCACCAGGAGGTCGGCCGCGGGCTGGGCGCTCAGGGAGCCTAAGAGCCGCGGGAGCCGGCGCGGGAGGGTCCCCGGCCATGACTTCACTCCTTGCAAGGCCTTGCGATAAACAGCCAAGGCCCAGCATTTGCTTCCACTTGTCTTCACCCCAGATTATGAAGAGCGAAGTGTTACGCGTGACCCACGAACTCCAGGCCATGAAGGACAAGATCAAAGAGAACAGTGAGAAGATCAAAGTGAACAAGACCCTGCCCTACCTTGTCTCCAACGTCATCGAGGTGTGTGTGTATGTGGAGGGGAAGAGAGGGGTTCGAGCGGCCTGGAGACGGCCTGTGATGGGCCACTGGGGAAAGGGGGGGTGAAGTTTTGAGGCCCAGATTGCATGTTGGGGTCCCCTTCTGAGGGTCCCCTTCCTAGTGTGCATGTCTCGGTGCATGTCTAGGGCTGGAAAAGGCCTCAGATGCCTCCCATGTCTAACGTTCTACTGGTCACTTTTCCTTGGGGGTAGGTGAGCTTTGTGCAGAGAAGCATCATCTAAACCAGTGGTTCTCCACCGTCCTAATGCCGCGGCCCTTTAATACAGTTCCTCATGTTGTGGTGACCCCCAATTTCATTGTTACACATTGAACATAATTAAAGCACAGTGATTAACCACAAAAACAATATGTAATTACATACGTGTTTTCCGATGGTCTCAGGCGACCCCTGTGAAAGGGTCGTTCGACCCCCAAAGGGGTCATGACCCACAGGCTGAGAACCGCTGCTCTAAACAAGAGGTCTTATCAATCCCATGGTTTATCCACTGCACTTGCTGAGCTCAGGGCCAGTGAGGAGCGAGGTAGGGATGGTCAGCCCTGCTGGCGTTGGGCCTGCCTCAGCCCAGGAAGCACCGGCTCTGGGGAGTTCAGTGGGCTGAGCCCGGCCTCGTCATCTAAGCTCTTCCCCCTCCCAGCTTTTGGACGTTGATCCCAATGACCAAGAGGAGGACGGTGCCAACATTGACCTGGACTCCCAGAGGAAGGGCAAGTGTGCCGTGATCAAAACCTCCACACGACAGGTGAGGCTGGCTCACCGGGAGAGAACGGAGGAGGGTGAGGGGCGGGTGTGGGAGAGGACCAGGGAGCCTTCCTGAGGGCAGTCACGGAGGCCGCTTCTGGGTTTTTCTCACAGACATACTTCCTGCCTGTGATTGGGTTGGTGGATGCTGAGAAACTGAAGCCGGGAGACCTGGTGGTGAGTGGTGTCCCTGAGCCCAGGCAGAGCTTTTCTAGTGAATCTCCCACTGAGCAGCTGAGCCCTGCCCCAGGCCCAGGCCACTGCTGGCCCGGGGTCTCCCAGCAGAGCAGCCCGAAGAGTCAGACCCTGTCCGTCCGCTCTGCGAATCTTGTGTTGGCCAGTTCTGTGTCATTCTTTTCACTCTTCAGATACCTGTCACCCAGCCAATTAATTAGGCCTTGAGCTGGGACAAATCTGAAGGCTGTGCTGTGTCTCCAGGGTGTGAACAAAGACTCCTATTTGATCCTGGAGACTCTACCCACAGAGTACGACTCACGGGTGAAGGCCATGGAGGTGGACGAGAGGCCCACAGAACAATACAGTGACATCGGGGGCTTGGACAAGCAGATTCAGGAGGTGAGGGAGGAGTGTCAGCTACTAGCAGCTCGCCAGCCTTTTGTGTGTCTCTGCCTCATTGACCAGGGCACTTCCCCTAATGTGCCTCTTATCCTCATAGCATCCAGGGAGGCAAGAAGGATGCCGTGTGACCGTTCGGGGGGCTGAGATCCAGAGAGAGTGAATGATTTGGTTAGGGTCATGGGAGGTTAAGGCCTGGAACTCAGGCTCAGTGTTTCCTCCATGTTCTGCTGTTGCTGGAGAGACCATAGTCAGCCTTGATGGGAGCGAGGTTCTGTGCTCTCTTGATAGGGGGGAAGGGGAGGGCAGTGTCCCTGAACTGGAACAGGAGGGTTACAGATTGGGGTCGAAAGCATTAAAGGTTGGGCTGTAGGAGCCCTCAGGGCTTCCCTCTCCTCACCCAGGACTTCTTCCTGGCAGCTGGTGGAGGCCATTGTCCTGCCAATGAACCACAAGGAGAAGTTTGAGAACTTGGGGATCCAACCTCCAAAGGGGGTGCTGATGTACGGGCCCCCAGGGACGGGGAAGACGCTGCTGGCCCGGGCCTGTGCTGCACAGACCAAGGTGAGTGCTTTGGGAGGATGGAGAGAGATGGGCAGGCTGAGCACGAGGGCCCTAGGGGACCTGTCATGGTGCTTTTGGCCTGATGGCGCCAACCCCATTCCCACCCCACCCAGGCCACCTTCCTGAAGCTGGCTGGCCCTCAGCTGGTGCAGATGTTCATCGGGGATGGTGCCAAGCTGGTCCGGGATGCCTTTGCCCTTGCCAAGGAGAAAGCTCCATCCATCATCTTTATTGATGAGCTGGATGCCATCGGCACCAAGCGGTAAGGGGGTGCTGGGTCCCATCAAGGAGATTGTTCTAAATTCCTACTATCCCACCATGTCCCTTTCCCTGGGTGATGGCAGCTTTACTTTTGTGTTCTGCTTCCTAAATTCTTTTCTAACGAGCTTCCCTGCTTCCTGCCTGTTCCCCTGACCATCCATTTTCACAGCTGGCTGCGTGTTCCCTACAAAAACCTTGTCACTTCAATCATGCACCCACGGCCCCTCACACACACGGATTCTACTTAAAACCCTTCCTGGGCCTCCCCCATTGCTGCTTGGGCTAAGTGCCTGGGCGTTCCATGACCTGCAAGGCCCCCTCAGTGGTTGTCCCTGCTCCCCTCCGGCCTCATGCTGGTTCTGCCCCTGCCTCCCCCTCTGAACTTCCCAGAGCCCCCCGGGCTTGCAGGCCCACTCTGGCTCTGCAGCGAGAGATTGTGCATCTGCTGTTTCCTCTCTGGAACGTGCTCTTCCTTGTCCCTCTTCTTCAGTGATTGGTTGCCCAGCTGATGTGTTTTCAGCCTGTAGGTCTCAGCTGAGGGACACTTCCTCAGGGATCCTGCCTCGGTTCCCCTTACGCTCCAGTCTGGGCTGGGTCCCGTCTGTCTAAGCTTAGCGCAGTTTGCAGTGGCATGTTCATCAGGCGCTGGCCCAGGCAGTGGGTGGTTTTACCCTCAGCTCCCCACCTGGTCCCTGAGCCTCCCCAGTCTCTGAATGCTGCAGTCCACAGTTACACACCTTTCTGTGCTAGCCCCTGGCCGGGGGCCCCAAGTTGAGTGAGACATTTCCCGCCCTGGATGGGTTGGGTTCAGCTTCTGGTGGGTGGAGAGGAGGGAGGGGAGGGCTCTGCCCAAGCAGTGGCCTCACCAGTGTCTTGGGCCTCCTACGGGCCTCAGCTTTGACAGCGAGAAGGCCGGGGACCGGGAGGTGCAGAGGACGATGCTGGAGCTTCTCAACCAGCTGGACGGGTTTCAGCCCAACACCCAGGTCAAGGTGTGTATTGTCGAAGGTGAAAAACATGGGGCTTAGAGGCCAGGGTACCTTCCCGGTTACCTCGCTATGGCAGCCACAGTAGGAATTGGGGTCTGTCTTGAACATCCCCTGCCCTTTCACCGGGACCCTGGGCTGTCTTTCTGCCTGTTGTGGCCATGACTGCTGCCAGTCTGAACCCCTTTCTCCTCAGTTCAAGTTGCTGCTTCTTTCCTTGTTCAGGTAATTGCAGCCACCAACAGGGTGGACATCCTGGACCCTGCCCTGCTCCGCTCCGGCCGCCTGGACCGAAAGATTGAGTTCCCGATGCCCAACGAGGAGGCCCGGGCCAGAATCATGCAGATCCACTCCCGGAAGATGAACGTCAGGTGAGCACAGACAGCAGGAGCAGGCGCTTCGTGCCGGCCTCCCGGGCCTCCGCCCGCCCCTTCCTTTCCCAGCCCGTTCAGCACAGCACCTTTCTGTCGTCTTCTAACCTCACTTCTCCCCGTGCCTGAGGTAGCCTTGCAGGGGCCAGGACTCCCAACTGTGCAGCTCTGCTCCTTAGACTCCTCCTCCCCCACGATAGGAGGTCTGCAGGCCAGAGGGCCTCCGTTTCCCGGCCTCGCTGACCTCAGCACATGGGCACAGCCCAACACGGCCCAGGGGGACCCAGCCAGGGGCCCGGAGGACCTAGGTTTGGATCTCTGTGACCTTCAGCGGGTGACATAACCTCTCTAAGCCTCAGCTTTCTTACCTGGGACTTGGGGGTAATGGCACCAACCTTATGGGGTTGTGGCAGCATCAAGCACAGTGCTCGGCAAGTGAGATTTTTCAGTGGTAGCAGCATGCTGACACGGCCTGTGCTACTCGGGAGGGCAGGTGGCCATCCTTATCTCCACACCCTCCTGCTCCCCCGCCTCAGCCTGAGTAGGTCCCTGGGGTCTCCGGTACAGATTTCTAGAAGGCTGGAGCTCGAGGCAGAGAAACCGCCTTGTCTAGCCTGCTTCCCCCAGCTTGTGCCTTGAAGAGAATGAAGCTCAGTGTGAGCTGACGGGGTGGGGCCGCGTGGGAGCACATCTGTCCCCAGAGGTGACTGAACCCCGTGGCATCTGTCCCCCCACAGTCCTGATGTGAACTACGAGGAGCTGGCCCGCTGCACAGATGACTTCAACGGGGCCCAGTGCAAGGCTGTGTGTGTGGAGGCGGTGAGTGGTGGGTGAGGTGGGTGGTGGGTGCTTCCTGCCCCCCTCCCTGGACAGGGCAGCGTGACTTGGCCTGTGGACTGCTGAGGGGAAGAGGCTGAGAAGGCTTTGGCCCCCGGGAGCCAGGCCTCGGGTGCGGGGAGGCACCCTGAAGCTGTGTGTCCTGGGTGCAGGGCATGATCGCACTCCGCAGGGGTGCCACGGAGCTCACCCACGAGGACTACATGGAGGGCATCCTGGAGGTGCAGGCCAAGAAGAAAGCCAACTTGCAGTACTATGCCTAGGGTGCCGCCCACCACACCATCCCCTGCTCTCCTGCTGGTTAACATTCATAATAAAAGATGGTTTCAGGTCTCTGACACCTGCCTATCTCGCTTCTTAGTGGAAGGGTGGGGGTGCTCGCACGAAACCCCTTCCCCACACTCCTGCCTGGAACTCAAGACAGCTGTGGCCTCAATCCGGTTGTCACGGCGAGGCCCTCAGAGGCCTTCCCATGGGTCCCTCCAGACTCCTCCCTCCCCACTCCCTGCCCCACCTCTGAGCTTTCAGGGTGTGGTGCTGAAGCCCTAGGATGAAGGCCCTCCATGGAGCCAGCCTTTTCTTCTTTCCACATTTGGTGCTCTGGCCCTTGGCCTCGCTTTCTTGTAGAGCCAGACTCTGGGCCTTTTCCCCTTGAAACACCTGTTTCCTAGCTTCCAAGCCTCTTGTTTTTCCACATGTCTTCATTAGCTGCTGGTTTTTAAAAGAATATATTTTTAATTGATTTCAGAGAGGAAGGGAGAGGGAAGATAGAAACAGCAATGATTCGGGAGAATCATTGATTGGCCCCTCCTGCACGCCCCGCCCCTGGGGATCGAACCCACAACCCGGACAGGTGCTTTGACTGGGAATCGAACCGTGATCTGCTTCATTGGTCAACACTCGACCACTGAGGCACACCTGGTCGGGCCCCATTAGGTCTTTTGGTCCATTTCCTCAGCTGAAAATGAACCTTGAGCAGGATCTTGGTTCCATATGCTTTGAAAGCGCCCCTGAATGGCCTTTCAAAGCAGCAGCTCTTCAGAACTCAGCAGCTCTCACTTGCCCTCTGACGAAAACCCCTACACCCTCCTGGTCCCTGGTCCCGTCCCCTGAGGAACATGCCTTCTGGAGGTCAAGCTCCTAACCAGCTCCGATCCCTCCCCTGTGAACCCACCACCTCCAGGCCCGCCTCCCTCCCACAGTGCCCTGAGATGCACCTAACCATTGACTCCCCACGCCTGCCTGAGGAGCCCCCGCACGGCCTCCGAAGGACGGTCTGTCCCCTGCCCGGCTCAGCTGTTGCCATTCCTGCATTCCCTGTTCCCTCTCTGACCAGGTGGGGCATCACCCGGCCAGATACCCGAGTAAACCTGCACGCACCACCTGAGGCTCCACATGGGGGCCCCAGCGCTGCCCAGGGGAGGGGTGCTGGCTGGAGCCCGGCTTCCTTCCTTGACAGATCAGGCGCATGTCCTCCAGGTCCCTTTTTTGCTGAAAAGAATGACTCCGAGCCAGGCCGAGGGCACCGCAGTTCCGGCTTCACAGCCCTGAGCAGACTCGGCGGTGCTGTGCAGACATGCTGCTCTCGGCCAACGGGCTAGTGGAGGCTGTCCTGCTTGGCTTGGATAGACAACCCTGTGGGGAAGCAGCGCCCCCCGGTGCCTGGTCCTGTCCTTACACTCAGCACATTCAGACGTTTTTCTTTTTAATGAAAAAGAACCATTTCATTGAAGCTAAACCTGGAGACGCCTTTATGGATGGAGCTCCCTTCCTGGATTAAATTGACTCTGGGGCAGGCTGGGAGAAAGCCGCCGGTTCGTAGGTCTATATGAGGCCACCACCCTTGGGGGTGCATGGGCTACAACACAGTGCAGGCTTGTTTTATTGGGACAAAAAGCTAACAAGACAAGCCAGGAAACTGAAATGCAATCCCATTCTGAGAAGCACTGCAAGGGTAACAGTTCAGAAGCAGCACAGAGGAGAAGGGTGGGAGGTGGGGACGAGACCGGCAGGCGCCAGCCGGCGCGGGGCCTTGGAGCGCCAGCCCAGTAAAGCCCTGCTCGACCGTGGCTGGTGCACAGGACAGAGGCAGCCAGTTTGTGTATAATATTTATTTGCATCTTATATATAGAACAGGTATTTACAGATACAAATGGAATCAGCAAAACGGCTGTGAAACCATTCAGACCCTTTGGCCACTTCTGAGAATGTCCGAGGTCGAGCAGCGGGGCTGGGCCTGGCTGTGGAGTGGGCCAGCTGAGTACCTGGGCGTCAGCCAAGGGAAATAGCTGGGGATTATGGCTTCAGCATTCTCCCAGAGCACATTCCTGAGTGCTGACCACATGGAGCCCTCACCACCCCCACCTAAAAGGGGCCCGAGCAGGGAGGGGCAACCACGGACCACTCACTTCCTGCCTCTAGGATATCTGCCTGGCCCCTGTGCTGGCACAAGCAGCCCTGAGCGGACCAGGAGGTCTCCCTGGCCCCGGCTGCTGGCTGCCCTGCAGGCTGCTGTTTGGCAGCTGGAGGTGGCAAGAGCTGCTGGTGCTGCCACGGAGCATTCGCTGGGGGACGGGAGCTGGCCCAGGTCTGAGAAAGCATCTCTCGGCTTCATGCTGGGAGGGTAGGACTGTCAGTGCTGAGTGGGGCTGGGGGCTGCGAGAGCACCTGCCTCTCCTTTCTTTGGCTTTAGAGATGGCGAAGGAAGGGCCACGGCCGTGGATGCAGCAGAGTTCACCCCAGCCTCGGCCCCTAGGCTGCCCAGGGCTGGGTGCATGAGCAGAGGGGTTTACTCCCTCAGCCAGGGACCTATGAGGCCCTACTGGGAGACAGCTTTGGGGTTCCTTGCAGCCATGGGCTGCTGGGGCTGCCCTTCACTCCCCTGGGGGTCGTGGTGGGGAGAGGCCTCTGCTTGGGACCAACGCTGGCTTTCTCGCTGCTCTCTCTGGGAGGTGCAAGATGACAGGGTGGCAAGGAGAGAGGACCACAGTGTGGCTGGGGCAGGCGCGGGCATTGGGCCCTGGGCATGAGGGATCACAGTGTCGGTCTCACACACCTCTGTCCACACGTGCACACACACACACACACACACACACGTGCGTGCCATCCTCTTGTCTGGTAGGAGGCTCGCTGGCTCTCAGACACTCGCCCTCTCTGCCTTCACACACGATCACAGAGTAAATCCGAGTCTCTTATTGCTGTGGGGGGAGCGGGCGTCAGGGATGGTTACTCCACCAAGAGCGAGAACAGCACCATCACCACGATCCCCGTGCAGAGCAGAAGCACTTGCTGCAGGGAGTGCCTGTGGGGAGAGAGGCTGGGACTCAGGGGTTGGCACGGGGTGAGGGGCAGGGAAGGGGCCAGAAAAGCCCCTCCTCCGCCAGCCTGTAAGGGCCCATGAGTGCAGTCCCAGTGAGTCACTCACCATGGGTCATCTTCCTCCAAGATGTCGGGCAGCACGTTCACCAGGGCGATGTAGAGAAAGCCGCCAGAGGTGAAAGGCAGGATCCAGGCCACAGTCTCCTCTGCAGTGGGAGAAGGCCCGACTGGCTGGGAGCCCACGGGTCCCTCACCCCTCCCGCAGTGGGGACCGAGGGCAGGACCCGGGCTCAATATTGGGGTGGGGCCGGTGTGCCCTTGGCTGGGACCCCTCTGCTGATGGCCACCTGCCACCACCACACGCCCCGCCCGTACCTACTCCCTTGGGGGACTGTGTACAAATGGCGAAGCAGGCGCCCAGCAGGCCCCCCAGTGCCGTGGAGAGCTGTAGCTTGGCTGCACTCCATCGGTCAAAGCCAGCCCGGAGCAGGATGGCAAAGTCGCCCACCTGAGGAAGGTCCAGAGGATCACTCTGGGCCCGGTAGGACCAGACCCCGAGCACCTCAGGGATGGACACGCACATGAGCCCCTGCACCCGCCCTGCTGCTGGGCTCCAGCCCGCACCCCCTAGCTGGGCCCCCAGCCCGCACCCCCTTGCTGGGCCCCCAGCCTGCACCCCGCCTCTGGAACTCACCTCATGGGGGATCTCATGCAGGAGGATGGCCATGGTGGTCAGGAGTCCGATCTGCAGGAAGGGGAGTCTGTGGGGTCTGTGCCGAGGGCCAGGGCACCCCCTGTCCACTCAGTCTACCAGTGTCTACTCTGCTCTGGGCACTCTGGCTGGCCACCCTTCGGTGACCAGAAACACAGCAGCCCATCAAACACACAAGGAAGCTGCCCTCATGAAGCTCACAGTCTGGAGGAGGGAGGCCACATGAGCCGTGTGTCTCTCACTGGCACTGCTGGGGGGAGGAGGACTGGGTGCCAGGGGGCAGGAGTAATGGGGCCTCATCAGACGGGGGGTCAGCAACGGCCTGTCTGAGGAAGTACATTTAGCCAAGGCCTAACGGCTGAGGAGCCAACACTGAGGGTGCGGGGGGAGAGCATTCAGGCAGATGGAACAGTGTGAGGTGGAGGCCATGAAGGAAGGGAAAGCGTGGTGTTCACAAGTCGCAGACTGCGGGCAGGGGAAGGTGGGGGAGCATCTGGAAGCAGGCAGGCAGAGGCATGGATCCCCAAAAGGAGTGTCTGCAGCCAGGAGAACAGACCAGTGTCTCGGGACCAAAGAAGGCTGTGTCCAGGAGAGCGACAGGGAGGACTGGGGCTCAGATGAGGGTGTTGCTGATGCAGGGAGCAAGAAGTGATGGACTGGAGACCTATTTTAGAGGCAGAGCCAACTGGTCACCACAAGCACCATCATTCCCACTGGAATTGCCTGGGCACCACCTGCCCCAATCCCCACTCACCTTCTTGCTCACCAGGAAGCTGGCAGCCACAGCCAGCCCGTGAGTGAAGTTGTCAATGGTGTTGGCCAGCAGGTTGAGATAGCCACTGACCTGGGCGAGGGGAGAGAAAGCCAGCTGAACAGGGCAGGCAGGGCTGAGCTGGGCTGGCCACTCGGGTGGGGCGGCTGCAGGAGGAGGGGCCCTGCGTGGGCCACTCACTTTGACGCTCTGGACCACAGCGCTCAGCCCGGGCTCTGCAGCCGGCGGGGCCACATCGCGGCCTCCACTGAGCACGGCGGCAGCAGCAGCGGGGTCTTTGCGGGGGGCCTAGGTCCAGGAGAAGGAGGGAGAAGGTGACATTAGATGCCCTCCCCCGTCCCCCCCCCCTTGGCCAGGGTGGACACAGAAGGGGAGCGAGAGATGGAGAAACAGAGACAGGGAGCACCCCTTTTCTCTGTCTAGACTGCTCTGCTGCTTGATCCGCCAGGTGCCCTCAAACTCAATAGACTGCCGGCCTCCTGCACTGCCGTCGTTATCAGTCGGAGAACAAGCCATGGCAGGGGCTGATGCTGTCATTCCCCAGATCCCCAAACAAGCGGCCCAGCCCCCCGAGGTCCCAAGAAAAGGCCAAGAGACCTTCTTTTCAGGGTTCAACTCAGAACCTGGGCCTCCAGGCCCTGGAACCACCACAGAACAGACTGAGGTGCCCCGGTCCTGGGGTTTGGGGCTCACCTGGTTGGTCTCCTCCTGCTCCTTTCTGTCCAGGAACATCTTTTCCAAAGCCAGGAAGGTCAGGAAGCCAGCAATGACCCACAGCCCCAGCTGCTGCTGCTGCTGCAGACTCTGCCTCTCACCACCTGCAGGGGGCAGCACTGACATGCCAGGCCAAGCCAAGGCCAGAGAAGGAGGGCCATTTGGAATGGGACCTAGTCCAGGGTAGGGACAGAGGCAGGGGGCCAGGATTGGCTGGTGGGGTAGCGGGGCCCCAGGGACTCCCACAGAGGCCAGGGCAAGTTCCCGGCCTGATACCCAGAATCCCTCTGCCAGCCATTCTGGGCATGGGTACCAGCTCCCCTCCACCCCCACCTGCCTGCCCCCAGGCTGTGCCTCACTCACCAAGGCTGGAGCTGCATGTGTAGGCCCAGGCCTCAGGCAGCAGGTGGAGAAACACATTGCCCAAGAGGCCCCCCAGGGCAAAGCTGAGCAGCTGCTTCAGGCGCCGGGCCCCAGCTGCAAGGCAGAGATGCGGGGCCTGGGGGCTGACCCACCTGGGCCCTGGCCCGGCCTCTGCCCACCCAGATGACTAGGCTCTCTGTGTTGCCCCAACCAGAATGTCAGCCTCCAGAAGGCTGGGCGTGGCGCACCGCCCTTCCTGGGCTGGGTGCTCGGTGGGAACACGCCCCAACCTGACGATGGACTGTAGAGCCACTGCCTCTTGGTTAAGGGCTCAGCTCTCCAACCCACCAGCTGGTGCCCTTGGCAGACTGCCTTCGGGACTCAGTTTCCCCTTCTGCAAACTGGGGATAAGTGTATCCCGTGGGAATTCAGTAACAATGCACACAGCGAGCACTCATTAAACGGGAATTTTCTTTTCTCAGCCACTGTTACTCTCAGAAAAGTGACAGAGATGTGGGGACTTTTGCCGATTTGCAGCATCCAGAGCTGGAAGTGCCTGAAGGGGGCCAGAGGGCAGAGGCACCTTGGGGGTGGGGTAGCAACTATCCCAGGGGAAGCTGCTGCTTCTAGGCTGTGTGACCTCAGGCGGGTCAAAGGACCTCTCTGTGCCCGTGCTTCCCCATTTGTAAAATGGAGCGAATAATCCAAGTCCTCCCGACCCTGACCTCGCAGGTCGCAGGGATGCCATGAGGGACTGAGCTGGGGTACAGGCGTGACAGCAGGGCTCCGCTCACAGCCGTGGCAGCAGCCTTCAGCCCAGGGACAGAATGAACAGGGGAGCACAGCGCCTGGGGCCCTCGTCCAGACTTACTGTGTCATACTCTGGGGTGGGGGCACAAGGCATCCGGATTTTTGGCACCTCCCCACCTGATCTCGTGGACTTTTCATTACAACATGCCAGGTGGACAGACAGTACATGCACACCATACGAAAGGGTAGCCAAGGAAAGCCTCCACCCCGTGCGTGTGCCCCACCTGCCAGACCCCTCCCCAGAGGCAGGCCTGCGACCAACCTCTCTCATGTTCCTGGGTAAGCCTGACCCAGGGGCTTCCAGTTTGAGGGCTCTTTTGCATGATGAGCAGAGACTGCAGGGAGAGGCAGTGCTTTGCTGGCCACGGCACACCCAGCACGGGGCCCGCACACACGCAGCCTTCTCCCTGAACCAGGTGGTGCCTTACTGGTATGAGCTCATTCAATTGTCACAATCGTACCTATGAGGTAGACACCATGGTTATCCCATTTTTAAGGCTGGGAGCCTGAGGCAGAGGGAAGTGAAGTGACTTGCCCGGTGGTACCCAGCTGGTAAGTGGCAGAGCCGAGATTGGAAACCAGGCGGGCTGACATCCATATTTCTCACCACTATCTACATCGCTTCTTGGTGACTGTTTGCTAATGGTTATTCTTTCAGAATAAAAGAACGCATAAATGAATGAACAGATGAGCATGGTGCGCCCTGGTCTCACAGGACCAAGGTGAGAGATTGTGTTCTGTCCTCACCCTCCACCTCGGACACACTGGAACCCAGGACGTGAGACCCAGCTCTCCGGGGACGAGCAGCATGTTTCCCACGCTGCTGGCTGCCCCGGGGCGCCAGGGGAGGGTCACCCACCTTCTGAGCGCAGTGAGGCCCCCATCTCCAGGGGAATGACCAGCAGTGGGAAGACCCCGCTGAGTCCCACCAGGAGGGAGCCCAGGAGGGAGCAGATCCAGGTGTCCAGCCTCTCCCCGCTCAGCAGGGCTCCCCAGGACTCACTTTCCTTGGTATCGAGGCGACAGGCTGCTGCAGCCCCCCGGTTCCGGAGGGCCTGCTGGGAACCCCCAGCCGCTCCCAGGAGCTGCAGGGCAACAGCAGCGAAGAAGAGGAGCCTTTGGCCCGCCATGCCGCAGCCAGAGCAGGGGCATCCAGGCATGCCAGGTGCTGGAAAACACAAAGGCCACTTGCGTGAGCCGCCGCCGTTGGCTGAACACCTGCGTATGGAACATGGCGTCTTAACCCGCCTGCGTGTCTGGCCCAGGGCTTGCGTGGCTCCAAACGGTGGGTGCACAGAGCAAAGGGGCTCTGCTCCTCCACACGCCAAGGATCACAGTTTTTCCTTCTGAGCCGGCTTCCGGCTTCCAGCAGTGTGTCAGCATGTCTGCCCGAGGCTAAACTTTTCCTAATGACAGGGTGAGGCGCTGGCTGGTTCCCCTCAGCCACCGGCAGGGCAGGCCCGGCCCAGCCGGGTGCCTCTGGCTGCCAGGGGAGGTTTTGCCACCAGGATGTGCCCTGGCGAGGACACCCCAGGGACAGAGGCTGGCACTATCTAGCTCGATGGGGCGACATTAGGAGGTGCAGGCTGCGAAACCACACCACTGAGCTAGGACAGGACCATTAGAGCTTCTTCCTAGGAAATGAGCCCCGTGTCCCCGGGGCACAGAGACAGACAGGAGGTGGGGCTGAAGAGAAAGGATCCGTCCGTCAGCAGCTGCCTCACAGATGCTCAGAGCACTGCTGCTCGCTTGGTGCTCGGCAGCTTACAGCTGCTTGTGGGCAAGTCCCTGGAGCCCCTCTCCCAGCCTCAGTCTCCTTGTCTATCGGATGAAGATAAGCATTGCCTCCCTCACATGGTCCTGCACATAGATGAGCTGGGTCATGCAGGTGAAGCGCCTGTCAGGGCGGAAGCACAGCGCCCTCCGTACGCTGTGGAGGCCTCAGCCCTGGGCAGCAGGAATGTACCCAGCCGGGGTCACAGGACTCGAATGTGAGTCAACCAAGAGAGGTTCAGTCTGGAAACTCAGGCATGCGGTGTAAACGCGCGCGGTCCGCCCCGCCGCGTGCTGCCTGGGACCTTGACTGCACAGTCACTGCCTCAGTTTCCCCATCTGCTGTTAGAGGTGGGAGGGAGGGGAAGCAGCTGCTCCGGAAAAGATGCCCACGTTCGGGATCTCCAGCCGGAACGGGAGACCCTGATGAAACCCACGGGGCTCCACTGGGGACCAGAGGCCGGCCAGGGCCAGGTCGGGCTTGGAGGCCGAGGCGGGTCACGTGGGGTGAGGGGATCACGCAGAGGTGAGGCTTGGGAAAGGGGAAGGGGGTGCGCAGTCTGAGAGGAGAAGGAAAGCAGCAAGCTAGAGGGCCGAGAGGGAGAGATCAGAGATCGTGGGTGAGATGGACGAGCAGGGGAGAGCCGGGGAGAGATGCGGAGTGACGTGTGGGCGACAGAGGAGCCCAGGGAAGTTTCACTCCAGGTCCCGGGCCGGGGTCGGGGGACCGCCAGGTCCATCCCGCCCAGGCGCGGGCCCTGAGGCCGGGCGGTCACTCACCGTGCAGCGGCGGCGGCAGCAGCGCTCCGGGCGGCCCCGGCCATCCAGCTGCGGCGCGGCGCCCCGCCCCGGACCTGCCCCGCCCGGCCCCGCAGCCCGGCCCCCGGCCCGGAGCCGCCCCCAGCGCGCGGCCACGTCACTCGGGACCTGTCCGGAACCCGAGGCGCCGCGCGCCACGGTGTAGTGGGGGTGGCTGTCCGGGAGCGCTTCCGCTTCGCGGCCGTGGGGGATCCGGACGGCCAGCGCACTTCCGCTCGGGCCGGACTAGGGGCGGCGAGGAGGGCCGGGCGGAAGTGGGAGAACCTTGGGTACCGCGCTCAGCAGCAGGCTGGGCAGGGCCAGGGCTGGCTCCGCGGGGACCGGGAGCGGCGGTGCGGCTGGGCTTGCGGGTCCGGCGCCGCTTCTTCTCTCGGGCTGCAGTCTCCCCCGCAGCCGCACGGGGGCGCCCTCGACTGCCGGACTCGCAGCCTTCGGCCGGCGGCCGGGCTCCGGGTGGGAGGATGGCTGCCGCGCTCCAGTTCTGAGTCAGCCTGGCCTGGCTCCTCCATGAACACGGGAAAGGGGAAGTGCCTGCCGCAGGGAGGGAGGGCCTAGCCCCGGGAACCTCAGAAGAGGGAATTTTATTCTTACTCATCGAATTATTTTTATGCTTTGGTTTTTCACTGGGAACCTCAGGTCTTGTCTCCAGCGCTTGTAACCCTTTGGGGTCCAGTGCATGGTGGCTTGACTGCTGCTCTGAACTCCAAACCCGAGGAAGCAAGGGCTCCCGCACCCAGAGGAAGCTGGCCTGGCTTCCTAGACTAGGGCAGCACACTATAGCATTATTATTGTAAGTGCAGTTTACCCAGCACCTACCCTGTGCCATTCACTCGCATTCTCACTGAATCTTCATTCTACCCCATTGAGGTGGGTGCCATTAGCCCAGGGTGAAACAATGGACCAGATGGCAGAGCCAGGATTCAAACCTCTGAGTGTCCCTGGGCCCAGAGCATGAGCGCACCTCTCATTTCCAGAGGGTGGGGGTCTGGCTTGTGTTTCCACTTTGCATCCTTCTCTGGGCATCAGCCAGGACTGTAGACTGTTCAAGAGGAGGCATGTGGGTACTTACTTGGCAGAGATTGTGATGGGGTGGGGTTCTCCAAGCCTCTGACCCTCATCTGCATCCCGTGATCGCTCCCTTCATCTGTCCTGAGCCGATCTCTCCTTCTGGGGGCTGTATCACACTTGGTGCCCTGTACCACCTCACATCCAGTGTCTAGACTCCCAGCTCCTTCCAGGTAGGGTCAGCTTTCCTCTGAAAGACCCTGGCTGCCTCACCCCACCAGGCCCATGGGTAGCGCAGGATGCCCTCTTGGGCCCCTCCCTGAGTTCTGAAGTGGAAACCCTGGGTTGGTTTCTTTGCAGGGGGAGGAAGATACTCAGGGATGCTGCTCTGGGATCTCTCAGATGCCCCCCCCCCCCGTATGCAAATCACTCCATCATATGCAAAGCACTTCACAATATACAAATGATTTCACAATAATGCAGTCAGCATTCCTGCCTCTGGGGGCTGAGGGCCGCTGGCCACCAGCCAGAGGATGGGCAAGAGCCGCCATTTGCTGCCTTCTCACTGGCTTTTCCTCTCACCTGGCCTGGAATTTCCACCATCAGACTTCCTAATGGATTAAAGAAAATGGGCATTGGGGATGGGACTCTAGAAGATGACAAGAAGCAGGAGGGCCAGGTGGGATGACATGGTGGGTGAACTAATGTGAGACTGTTAAAAACAGTGAGTTAGATCTTCCAGGGGGCTTCCAGGTATAACCAAGTGAGAAAGGAGACATTAAATAAATATTTATTTGACATAATCCACTATTTTAAAATAATGGTAAAAGGAACCTTAAACTTGTATATGTACATGTGATCATGGGAATCAGTATTTAAAAGTCTATGTATAATTATAAATAAAAAAATATATATATAATCACACAATAGGGTGATAACATGAATTCTATGGTTGGGGAAAGAAAAAATATAAAAGGGCCCTGGCCGGTGTGGCTCAGTTAGTTGGAATGTTGTCCTGTGCCAAAGGGTTGTGGGTTTGATTCCTGGTCAGGGCACATACCTAGGTTTCGGGTTTATTCCCCGGTCAGGGCATGTACAGGAGGCAACTGACTGATGTTTCTCTCTCTCTCCCTTCCTCTCTTTCTAAAATAAAAAAACATATCCTTGGATGAGGATTAAAATTTGTTAAAAATATATAAAAAAGGAAAATTTAAAAACGTGTTAAAACATGTGTACAATCACATTCAATTATGTTAAAAATGATATATAAAATATAGTCATACACTCATGTGGTATACCACTTTCATATTTGTGGACCCTTGTTGACTGAAATGTTATTCAGCACATGACTGCATGTACATACATATTTATGTGTATATATGTGTATTGTGTGTGTGTGTGCACATATATTAGTATATCTGTAATAGTCTCCTAATTTGATGGTTAAGGTTAAGACAACCAGATTCTGGTACTAGGTTTTCTGAGGCAAATTACTTAACTCCTTATGCCTTAGTTTCCTCATCTGTAAAATAGATTACTATATCTGATTGTTGTGAGGATTAAATGAATGTGTCTAAAGCACTTAGCACTCTATCTGGCATATGGGAGTTCTGTTTATGGGTTAGCTATTGTTTATGTCTGTAGATAGATACATGGGCGTAAAAGAAATATTACAGCAATGAAAAGAACAGATAAAGACATGGGGGAAGGGGGAACCTCTCTCCTTGTGAGCACAGGTGAGTTTTTGATCGGCCTGGAGGTCTCAGGGACAGACAGACTTCAGCAGGGCGGGATGGGCCTGCACACTGCTTGGGTCTGAGTGGCCAGGAGGGGTTGAGGGACTGCAGGCCTCTTTCTCTAACTTCGCTGGATTGCCCAGCGTCTGACTTTAACACGTTGCTACTGGCTCTGGCACCTTTGCAGGGGTCTTTCTCAGCAACTCGGCCTCAGCTTTCTATTTCCAGGAGGTAAGACTGCCGGGCCGGCTGACCAGGCAGTGGCTGTGAGACTGGCAGTGCAGGGCTCGAGGCTCCGGGCTGGGGTGATGATGATGCACACTTCTTCTGCTTCCAGAGTGTGGCCTTTAGCTTCTCAGGGCTTTCCCGGGGGCTGCAGGCAGGCAGACCTCCTGTGGAAAGCATCTGAGGCTCAGGGCGGTGAACACCTTGCCCAGGGTCTCAGGTGGGAAGGGGCAGAGTCGGGTGCTCACCCAGGACCCGCTGCTCCTACAGAGGCCTCAGACTCCCATCTCTCCAAGCGGGACCTGCCCCTCTGGAACCCCGGACCCTAACCCTCGGGCTTCTGAAAAGATAGGCAAGCTTGCTCATACCCTGAGTAAAGTCTGTCCAAATGAATCTAATGTCTTCCTTTTCCTCCCTCCAACCTCAGAAGGGCAAATTGGGGCGAAATCCTGTGCATCTGAGCTTTGCAGGGCCCACGTTTACTGGCTGGTGTTTACTGATATATCTGTTTACTTGTTACGCCTCCCCCATCCATCTCCCTGCCTCCTCCTTGGGGGAACCTGAATTTTTGTGTTGATCACAAAATAGAGTTTCAATAGAGTTTTCATTTATCTACCTACCTGCATACATACATATATGCCTAGACCTGTGGTTGGCAAACTGCGGCTCGCGAGCCACATGCGGCTCTTTGGCCCCTTGAGTGTGGCTCTTCCTAAGCCTTAGGAGTACCCTAATTAAGTTAATAACAATGTACCTACCTATGTAGTTTAAGTTTAAAAAATTTGGCTCTCAAAAGAAATTTCAATCGTTGTACTGTTGATATTTGGCTCTGTTGACTAATGAGTTTGCCGACCACTGGCCTAGACTATATTCTAATTGATTTGGCTTTTTTTTCCCCTTTAATAAGGGAAAAAAGCTGTTCTAAGGTTTTCTTTTATATTATTCAGTGATTTTTATAATTGTGTTTGTATAGGTCCTGCACAACTGTTTACTTCTGCGTAATAAGTTCACTTCTAGGTATTTTACATTTTTGCGGCTATTTTGAATAGGATATTTCCTGTTACATTTTGAAGTACTTGTTGATAGAGCACAGGGGCCAACAACATTTTCTTACTGGTTACAATAATTTCTCAGCATTACCGTGGAGTCTTTTGGGTGTCACTCCCCAAACACAAAGGTATTGGAAGGAAGGACCCAACTTTGATACTTGTCGAGAGTTCACAGGAAGTATCTGTCTTCGGGGGCTGGCGTTCTGATTCAGCATCATTGTGCTAAGATTCATTCATGGTGCCGTGTGGAACTGGTTATTTGCTTGCACTGCTGAGTGAGGGGCCACTGTGTGAATGGACCCCCTGTAATTAACGGAGCCGCTCTCTGGTTTGTGGGCACTCGAGTTATGTCAGGGTTCTTGCTGTTAAGAACAGGGCAGCTTTGAACGTTCTTGTCCATGCCTCTTGGAGCACTTGCCAAAGTTCCTCTTGATTTCATGCCTGAAGGCGATATAAGATAAGGCTCGATTGTGTGAGCGGGGCCCTGGCCAGGGTGCTATCAGCTGCACTGAGAGCAATCACTGGAGGTTCTGCGGGCCCACCTCTCCGCCAAGACCTGGGCTGGAGGCTGTCATTTCTGCTCCTCGGATGGTGGAAAATAGCCTCGCATGTGTCTTCATTTGCATCTCCCTCAGCGCCAATGAGCTTGCGCATCCCTCAGAGGCGGCTGGGACAAATGTGTTTCCTTCCCTGCGAAAATGCCCGTTGGTGTCTTTATCTTTTTCTGTGGGATCACTTGTTCTTTTCCTGTGGATTTGCAAGAGCTCTTGATGTGTTTTTGATGCTTATCCTTTGGATCTTCTGAGGCGGAGTCTGCCCCAGTTTGTGGCTGGCTTTTCACTTTCTCTAAGGTGTCTCCACTTCTCCCTTCCCTCCCACACCTGTGCCAGGGACGCCCACGCGTTGTGCGTTTGTGTGCGTGTGCGTGTGAGAGTGTGTGAGTGTGAGCGTGTGTGCGTGTGAGTGTGAGAGTGTGTGAGTGTGAGCGTGTGTGCGTGTGAGTGTGAGAGTGTGTGTGTGCGTGTGTGTGTGTGTGTGTGTGTGTGTGTGTGTAGGAGGGATGGGGGTCTCGTGCCCCCCCCCCCCCGTGGACACCGACCCCGCTGCTTCCCCTGCCCCCTCGGGTTTTAGGGAACCCGAACCCCCTCCCCGCTCTGGCTGGAGCGGCCTGGCTGGGGGAGCCCCTCTCTGACGGGGTGGACAAGCTGGGGCAGGGGAGGCCTCCTGGAGGTGCCCCGCTTCCCCCGAGTTATTTATCACTTCCGACCCCTCTCCTGGGGGCCGGGCCGCTCCGCCCCGCTGGGCACAGGGCACAGCCCGGCAGCGCGCTCCCTGGGGGCTGGCGGCGGGGGAGGGGCGCCCCGGGCCGGCCCCGGAGGCGGGGGCGGGGGCCGGGGGGGGGGCGGCGGAAGCTGCCCGAGCAGATAAGGGCCGAGGTCTGTTCTGCGGCGAGACAGTGCGGGACGCTGCCTCCGCCCTCCCCCGCCGAGCCCGCCCCCGCAGCCCCTGCCCCGCTCCGGAGCCAGGCCTGCCCGGGGCCCCTCCTCCCAGCCCAGGGCCGGGCGCCTGGTCCTTCAGTTCCAGGGTAGTTATTTCAGCTGGAAAATGGGGGTAGGGGCCCCCACTTACCCCGCAGGGCTGTTGCAGATGAAACAGTCCGGGCTGGTGAGGGCCTCTGGATTTGGGGACCCTGAGCTCTCCTTGCCCCCGCTGCACCCCCTGGCTCTCCGGGGCGTCACCCCCTTTGTGCAGGTGGGAAGGCGGGGGTCTCCCCCGAAGTCACAGAGCCAGCGCGGAGCAGAGCGGAGGATGGGACCCTTTCCACTGCCCCCAGTCTGCGCACTGAGCTAGGTTCTGTGGAGCCGGACACTTAATTTAATTTGGGGGCCTCTTTAAGAAAAAGTGACAAAATCACAAATACAGATTTCCCGAGGCCTCTCTCCCAGGACCTTGGCAGGGACCCAAGCAAGTGAGACGCTCAAGTTCAGCTTCTTGCTTTCCTGGCCCCAGCCCCCAGGTCTCCTGGAAGGGCTCACAGCCCTGAGGGGAGCAGGCAGACACCACCACGGTTGCAGGGGTGCAGGGTTGCAGGGTTGCAGGGGTGCAGGGGTGCAGGGGTGCAGGGGTGCAGGGTAGGGCCGCCTGACACAGCGGGGAGCTGCTGGGGGAGGCCCTGCTGCCGCTGGTCCCCACGCCTTGCACCTGGCCTGCCCAGGCAGCTGTCAGCAAGCCCAACCCAAGAGCAAGAGCAGTCAGGCATTTGGGGGCTGCACCAGGGCTAGGCAGGGCCAAGTCCCCCCAGTTCCAACCGGTTCTGGTTCAACTTGCCACTTCGGGCCTCTGACCCTGCGGGTGGCGGCGGTGGGGAACCATTTCTAGGAGAAAAGAAAGGGGGACCTCTCGGGGGAGTGTAAGTGCATCTGACTTGGAGGCACAGGGAACTGGGGTTCAAGGCCCTGCAAGGCTGTGTGACCTTGGAAAGACTCCCTTACCTGTGTCTTCTGTAAAATGGGAGTAGTGATCGTACCTTCTTGTCAGAGCTGTTATGAGGGCTTCGAGGAGACCAGGCACGTAGGAGGCCTGAGCCCTCAGAAACGCATTTCCCTCCTGTGAACTCTGCAGGCCAGGAGAGCCAGCCCTTCCCTGTTCATTTTAGGGTGAAGTCACTTACCGGGGGTGGGGTCTCAGGTCCAGAGCTGAGATTTAAGCCTGTGACTGCCTGGCACCAATGCCCTGGTTCTAACCACCAGGGAGCTACGTGTCACTGCTGGGTGTGCACGCCCGGCCAGGGAGCCAAGGGGAGCGCTTGATTCAGGGGTCTGCTCACCTTTCTGCGTTTTACCATCTCTCTGCTCTCTTGGGCACCGGAGGCTGGAAAATTGCCAACTGATATCCTGCAACCTGGACCAGGAGAAGCAAGAGCTCTGGTGATGGGGAGAGAGCTGGGGAACTGGATAAGCCGTGGGCCTGGGCAGCAGTGACACCCCGACAGGCTCAAAGGAAGAGGTGCTGCTTTGCATCCTGGTTTGCATAGGATTTCCACTGGGTCGGCCGTCAGAACCGAGCCCTCATCTTGGAACGGCACCTTTCTGGACAGCTGATCTTGTACCAGTCACTCCTCCCCTCTGAGCCTCTGTGTCCTCATCTGTGAAATGGGCATCAGAATACCTGCAGCTTCAAGGATCGCCAGACGTTGTGTATGGAAAGTGCCCGATGAATGGCACCAGTGCCTGAAACAGTCGTGGCTGCCTGAGGAGGAAAGGGGCATCTGTGAGGGTAGGAGGAGAGTGAGCAGAGGTGGGGAGTCCTGCCAGGGCAGGTGTTTGGGGCCTCCAGGTCCCCGTCCCAGGGAGGGAGCGCCTTGGGGTAGGGCTGGGAACCGCAGCTACAGCATGCTCCCAGACCTGACAGGTCAGAGCGAGGCCAGGGGCCCTGGGGGTGCAGAGAAGAACTGGGAGCTGAGGTTCTCACCCCCCTCAGGCAGGTGAAGGGGAGAGGAGGGAGGAAGTGGGGCTTCTGAGTGCTCATGGGAGAGGCCTCTGTTGTGTGATGCTGGCCTGACGCTGGCCACACGAACACCCCATCCCATGACCTCCTTTGTCTCTTTGCAAATTTTCAAGGTAGGCATTTTCCAAATGGGGAAACTGAGGCCCCAGAAGTGAGGTCACTTGCCCAGGTTCACGCCCTGCATGCTGTTGGATCTGTCTGGCTCGGCAGTCTGGACTCCCACAGTCACTGCCACTTTCTTATCTTCTCTGCCTGACAGGTTGGGAGGGAAGCAGCGTGATCGCTGAGGCTGGGAGGGTCCCAGGCCGTGCCACGCTCTCCTGCGTCCCTGCCCCAGCTGACAGCCATCCAGCAGACGTCGCCGGAGCCCCAGGGCTGGCACTCAGGGGGATCTGCTCCTAGTGAGAGCACAGGCCCCTGGAGTAAGGGAGTGAGCGCACCGTCTCAGGAAGGCTTCAAGTCGAGGCCTCCTGAGTCTCCACCCATGTGCTTCGATGGCCGAGGAGCGGCTGGAGGAGGGTCTGCCGGGCATCTGAGGGCATGGCTCATAGTGGCCCCGAAAGTAGCCGAAATGTTCCTGAAGTTCCTCATTTTATATCTTGAAAATGTATGCAGATGGGCATCCTTCTTTTTAATATGTCAGCTTTCCTCCCCTTTAAAAAAAAAAAAGTCTCTACCTGAGTGGAAGGCATGCCATGGTGCCCGCAGTGCCCGCACAGTGGTGCCTGGCCCCCAGCCCCTGTGGTCCGGCTTCGGGAATTTAGCAGGGACAGCGCTGAGGTCAAGCCCTGCCTGTCCTCTCTCGCAGTCCAGGGCTCTCCCTGCCTCTCCCTGCAGGGTGCTCCTGCCTCTTGCTTTGGGCCCGCTTCTCCTCTCATAGACGTTTGTCCAGCCCAGCCCAGCTCTCCCACTAGGAATTCTCAGGATGCCTCATCCTCCCTTCGTCCCCGAGGGTCCTTGTCCAAAGGGCCGATACCCATCTGCAGCTCTCTCTGGAGGCGGCCAGCACCCGACTCTCAGATTTCTGTGCCCATGAAGAGGAAACAGAGACTCAGAGACAAGAGGTGCCCAGCCCCAGGATGCACAGCAAGAAGGGTTGTTGGGTGCCCAGGTGCCTATGCCTGGGGCTAGGGCACCAGATCTGGGCCCTGGCTGGGGAGGCAGGAGGGAGGAGGGAAGGCCTTGGGGCACCGGGGGCTGCTGCCTGGCAGGTCCCTGTGCCCAGGGTAGGGAAGTTTCTTATTTCTCCTGCTTGACTTCCCCCTTTGATTTATTATAGCCATGAAATGCTCTGCTCTCTTCTCTTTTCCTTGCTGTCCCCGGGCCTGGAGGAGCACAGACCTCCCCAGGAACTGGGTCTTGGCCTCGCTGGACTCCTGTCTCCCTCCGAGGGTTGAGCCAGGAGTCAGAAACAAGCGGTGAGTTGGTGCAGCCAGGGCGGGATGAGGAGGGGCCCGGCCTCCCAAAGGCTAGCCTGGGTAGGACCCAGGGGCTGGCACAGTCTCAGCTAGGAAGGCATGGGGCTGGGCAGAGAGGGTGTGGCAGGCAGGTGTCGGCTTGAAAGCAGATGGCTCCCTGGGGTCGTGGGGGTGGCAGGCTCTGGGCCAACGGCCTCAGTGAGGCTGGGGGATTGGGTCCTGTCAGGGTCTGAAGGCCGGGCCCAGAGTTCTCAAATGCCAACCACCAGGGCAGAGAAATGGCTTTTCTGTGACCCTTGACCCCAAATTCTGATTTAACAGTGGGCAAAGCAGACCTGGCTCAGGCCGGTTTGCGGACTGGGCTGAGAACCCAGAGGAGGGCATGAGGCCCGAGCCTGGGAACGACCTGCTGCTCCAGGCCACAGCTGGACACCACCCTGCGGCCGCCGCTGGGGAGGGAGGGCTGGAGCCTGCCTGTCGGGCTGCTGGGCAGGCCCGAGGGTCGGCCGGAGCGTTTCTGCCTGTGCGGTGCCTGTGGTAATGGGGCTGTTGGCGTTTTGCAATGGGCCGGGGGTGGGGAGGCTGCGCACACACGCTTCCTGTGGTGACTGGGCGCTTCCTGTTTTCTCAGGCGCCCGGACTTGCTGCTGCCGCCGATGTGGAAACAGGGCAGCTGCAGCCTGGGCGGCTCCAGCCCAGGGCCAAGATGCGTACCCTGAGCGTCGCCCCCAACTGTGCCCAGGGGCGCCCAAGTGGGCCTGCCACCCCCGCCCCAGGCCAGGCTCGATGGCCTGAGTTACCCCAGACCCCAGGCCTCTGTCTTTCCCATCCCCAACGGCTCCCGCCAAGAGGAAGGGGTCAGCAGTGCTGTTATTCAAGGTCAAGGCCGAGCGGATGGCCCAAGGGGTCAGAGGCAGGGGGTTGGGGGGGTGAGAGCTGCAGGGGGTCAGGGCACGTGGCTCTGGTCTCAGCTCTCCTTCGTTCCCTGAATGGCTTGGCCACCCTGACCCACCCCAGGCCGAGGCGTTCTCCTTGGTGCAGTGATGGGGGCACCTGTGCTCTAAAACTCTTCATCCACTTCCGCCCCAATTTTTCCTTGATTATTATTATTATTATTATTTTTGGTTAATCCTCACAGGAGGATGTTTTTCCCACATTGATTTAAAAAAGAATAAAAGGGAAGGGAGAGGAGAGGAGAGGAGAGGAGAGGAGAGGAGAGGAGAGGAGAGGAGAGAGAAACATCGATGTGAGAGCCACATCAGTTGGTTGCCTACGGTATTTGCCCCTACCAGGGCAGGGAACCTGCAACTCGGGTAGGTGCCCTTGCCCGGAATGGAACCCGAGATCCTTCAGTTTTCGGGCTGTTGCTCTAACCACTGAGTCACGCTGGCCAGGGCTTGTCTTGAGTTTTACATCCCAAGAGCCTCAGCTTTGGGGAAGGGGCTGGGGGCCTCAGCACAGGCCTGGACAGAGAGGGGGCGTGGGTAGACTGGGGGATGGAAAGGGCATGCCAGGCGGGGCCAGACTGAAACAAGGCTTGGAGGTGGGGAGGCCAGGACCAAGTTCGGGAGGCAGGGTGTTGGTGGGACAGTCAGAGAGGGTGGAAGGTGACCAGGCTGACCCAGAAGGTTCAGAAGTGGGAGGAAGGTTTTAAGAACCTCTGTGCTCCTGCAAACCTGAGGAAAGGGTTTGACACCTTCCTCGAATTCTTCCTCAGAAGAAAGGCAAGCGGTTGTGTGGGGGGTGGGGACAGAGTCGCCCCGTCCGTGCCCCAAGGAGGTGAGGAGAGCCATGTGCTGTGATGGGGGCGCCCTGGGAGGGACCCAGCCTTTCCCCATCTGCCGGGGGCCTCGAGTTCCACCCTTAGGCCAGGCCTCCGGGTTCGGCACTGCCCTCTTCCCGAACGTGTTGTGTTCTGTTTTGAAGCGGCTATTGCAAGAAGGGGAGGGGAGATGACTTGCTTCTTGTTGAGTTTGCTGACAGCATCTGACCTCTGGAGGAAGTTTTTTTTGCAGGAAGGGTGAGGCCTGAGCCCCCTGGGCACTGACCAGTCCACTGACTGAGTTCAGCCACCCCCTTGGTCCAGGAGGTCCTAAGATGCCGGCCCACACGCAGCTCCCCCTGCAGCTCCAGGCCTGCTCATCACAGAGCACAAGGACCTGTCCCAGCCAGAGAGGCCGTGGGGACCTAAGACCTCGAGGCCCAGGCTGAGGGGCCACCAGGCCAGCCTGGGCCCCGCCATGCTGTCCCTCCTTGGTGCCCTGGGCCAGCCCAAGTGCTGAGTTGGCGGCTCAGCAGCTGCTCCTGCCCGCGGAGGCCCAGTTATAAATAAGCCTCGTGTGGCCGAGTCATCAAGTTCTGTCTCAGCTGCGTTACCTCAGTGACCACAGCACGGGGCTGCCCAGAACTGGGCCCATCAGAACCTGCCCACCCGGGCCAAAGGCCGGACAGGCCTTGACGCCTCCTGGGGTCCCCAAATCCAGGGTTTGTGCATCTGCAGTGACTCAGACCTGGGCCTCCCTGGACACAGGCCACAGGAGGGGCAGGGCCATCCCGCCTGCACGGAGCCAGCAGCTATTTACAAACCGAAAGGGGAGGAGTGAGTGGCTGCGGCCAAAGTGGCTCCAGGCCCCAGCCCCCACTCCCACTCCATCCCCAGCAGCCCCCTCCCCCCTCCCCATGGCTTCCTCTTTCCTTCCCCACACAGCCCCCCAACCTCCCACTGCCCGGCCAGCTCTCTCTGGAAGACCTGGAGGTGCCCGACAGTGACCCTCAACCCCACAGCGGCCAGCCTGCAGGTCCCCTTCTCCCCTCGACCCCAGGACCCCAGTCGTCGGGGCTCCTGAGAGCAGCAGCCCCTTCCCACGGGTCCCAGCCCACCCTGCCTGCCCGAGGCTCATTCCCACAATCTCAGTTCCCCTTCGTGCTTGGAAAAGCTCCAACCCCAATGGCCGCCACCATGCGGCCGGCCTTGCCTGAGGGTGGCTTCTCGGGGTGCCCTCAACCTGAGGCACGTGGGGACTGTAGGGGGCCCGTTTCTGGGTAGGAGGCCCCAGCCACTGCTCTCTTCGGGCTGGTGTGGGTCACAGGCCCCTCTCACGGTGCAGATCTGAGCGGGACAGATGGACACGGCCCGAGACCACAGCACACCCCGCTTAGGAAATGGCAGGCAGGGTGGTGCCGCAGCAGGGACTGCTCCACGGAGAGAGAGCAGGGGACAGTCCGCACACACATCGCTGATACTAGACCAGTGCCCTCCCTGTGGTGCGGAGGGTGCAGTTACCGCCAGCCAGTTCGCCCTGGAACAAGCCTATCCCTTAAAAAGTGGACACTGAGGCTGAGAGAGGGAACTGGGTGCCTGAGATGACGCAGCTGGCAAGTGCCTGGACTGAGCTTCCAGATTTCCAGACACCCAGGCCCCTTCTCTCTCCAGCCGATGGCCCCCTTGCTTCGGCTCGGACCTCAGGCTCCCTACTGGGAGGACAGAGTCGCCCAGCACTGGGACCGGCAGCAGTGGCTGACCTGAAGCTTGAGGGGAAGCAGGCCTTGGACAGCAGCGTTCTCAGATGGCCGTCCCTGGCCAGGCCACCCGTGCTCAGGACCCTCTGCCCGGCCTGGAGGGAAGACTGTAACTGCCCCGTCCCTTTCCTCCCGCCAAGTCCAGGTGAGGCAAAAGGCCTGGCCCGAGCCCCGCGCAGCCACAGCCGGCTGGCTGATGGCCACCTAACCTCTCTGAGCCTCTGAATCCTTTTCTGTGAAATTGTTATTTCACAAACACCGAGCTGAGGACAAGCTGTCTCTAAAGCTAGGACATGGCCCTGCCCACAGGTCTGTGGGGGAGGCAGGTGAGTTACAAAATCCTGGGAGACACCAAGAAGGAGTGGTGAATACTTGGGGTGGGAGGGTTCCCACTTGGGATGGGCCCTAAAGGACAGGAGAGGGTTCCCCAACAAAAGCAGGTGGGAGCAGGCTCTCCATTCTGAGTCACATCCCTGTGTCTTGGCTTCAGCATTTCCCACGGTCCGAGTGCCCTTCCTTCCTCTGAGCTTGGTGAACTCCTATTCATCCGTCAGGGCCCATGGACACACTCTAGCTGCCTGGCCTGGCCTGGCAGCTCCTTACAGCCCCTTTCCCACCCAGGGTCTGAGCAGACCCAGAGGCCAGGCCCCTTTGGTCACAGCGCCCTCGCCAGCCCCACCCAGGCCGGCATCTGCTCCGGAGCTCCAGCCCCCGCCGTCCTCTGCTCCGAAAAGCACCGTTTCCCTTTTCTGGGTGACCACACGCCATGCACAGGGAATTTCCATCGCAGCCTGTGGAGCCTCTGATTCACTCAGGTCCCTCTCACAGTTAACTCCTTCCGGGCCTGCGCCTCTGCGCCCGCGCCCTGGGCTACCCCCACCCTGCCTGGGACTCCTGGGCAGCCTCAAACTGGCCTTGGGCCCCACAGCTTGGAAGTGGAAGTCAGCCTCCCAGTCGCTGGCCCCCTCGGGGCCCTCTCACTCCCATCCTACACGCAGAGACCCCTGCCCCAAGGGCTCATGCCCCCACACAGGGCAGCGAGCTGAGCACAGGTTTGGCAGTGACATAAGCCTGGGCCTATCCTGATTCCGGCCCTTTCTGCTCTGTGGCCTGGAGCCCTGTAAGTACAGGCTCAGCTCTGGGCCACATTGCTCATCTGTGAAATGGAGCGAATCTCTGGCCCGTGGCCTGGTGCAATGCCCTGGGTGCATGAAGGGAGCGCAGTGATGATTTCTTTTCCTCCTTCTTTCCAAAGGGCCCCTCCTACCCCCTCACAAGGTCCCGACTCCAGACCCGAGGCCTTTTTTCAGCCTGGCTTGCCCCTGCCAAGATCTAGTTGCTCAGACACGGTGAGAGAGAGGTGTGTGTTTTGCGGGGGAGAGGGGGGCTGCTGTCTCAGGGTTCTCTGGCCCCTGCATTTCTCATTTTCCCCAGGAGACTGTGGAGAGGCCTGGGTGGGAGCTCTGAGGGGCTGAGGCTGCAGAGAGCCGGAGCCTCGGAGACAGAATAACGCCGCCCTCCTCCCCGGGGGGCACTGGGCATGCGCCTCACTCACAAACATCACACGTGCTGTCTGATCTCATGCTCACAGCCAGTGGGAACATCCTAGTATCACCCCATTTCACAGACGAGGACGCCGAGGCCCTGAGAAGTGACTGGCCCTCAGCTACACAGCACACGGAGGAGGGGACAGGATTCCAGTCAAGGTCTGTCTCCAGAGGCTCAGTAAACATCTGTGAGGCTGATGAGGGGACCTGCACTGACCAGACCCCCACTGCATCCAGGTTCAGGCAACCGTCTTTCTCAGCCCTTTGAGCAATGCTGGGGCGCGGGCCTGTCGAACTCTCTTAGAAAGGAATCCTCTGAGCTTTGGCGAGGGCAAGGAACTTGCCCAGAGGCCACACTTCCAATCTGGGATTCAGGGGTTCCCAGAGAGGAGAGGAGGGGGAGAGGGGCTCCACAGACAAGGGGCCTGAGGGGAAGCAGCTCCCGTCCTAGCGAGCCAGCAGCGTGGGGGTGCTGCCCGTGGTGAGCAGAAGGAAGTCGCTGTGGGTGGCGGTGGGTTTGAGGTACCGGAGGCTGAGTGATGTGGCCAGGAGGTGAGCTCCCCGTCTGTAGGCCTGGTCAGCAGGAGACAGGGTGTGGTGGGGTGGCCGTGATTCAGGGCCCAGGGCGGTCGGCCTGCTCTGGAGATCTGTGCCTCCTGTGGCTGAGACTGGCAACAGAGGACAGGAGTTGGCACAGATGGGAGGAGAGACTCAGGGGGGCTGGGAGAGAAGGAGGCGAGCAGGGGAGAGGGTGTCTGGAGGGCAGCCTGGAGGAGGCGAGCCCTTGGGAGACTGAGCCTTACGGTGTGGAAGGGGGAGGCCTGTGAGCAAAGGGGGTGGGGGAGGGTGGACAGGCCTGCGGACTCTGGGTGTTGGGGGCTCCAGCACAGGCCTCAGGGGTTTGCACTTGGCCTGTGGACGAGTGAGAGCTGAGGAAGACGGTTAGGTTCGGAAACACCCCTGGGAGAAGTGAGAGAGGGACCGCGGCAGCCGGCCCTGGGCCCGCGGAACTGCAGCCCCTCGCTGTGTGTCCGCACCCCCCGACCTGAGCCCAGTCCCCGCCGAGCGAACGGCGCTGGTGATAACGTGGCTGCCCCGCGGGGCTGTGTGCGGGCGGGAGAGCTGCTGCAGGTGGACAGCGGGCCTCTGCAGATGCCGGCTCCCCCGCCCCCTGCCTTTGTCGGGGCCACAGGCTCTTTGTCGGGGCCACAGGCTCTTTGTCGGGGCCACAGGCTCTTGACGCCCCGGCGCCCCGGCTGTGGGTGTGAGCCGGGTCTCAGGCCGACCCTCCCCTGAGCCACACGGTGCAAGTCACCAGCCACTTCCGAGCCTCAGTGTCCTCATCCGCCCCACGGGGATGATGGTGGCACCAACCTGAGATTTGAAGAAGAGAGAATGTGCCTCGCTCTGACGCCTCCCTTCTATCTGGAGTCAAAACCCAGCTCCACACAGCCCTCCCCAAGGCCCACCAGACGCAGCCCCTCACCTCCCCTCACCCCACGCGGCCCCTCGCGGCCTGGTTCCTGCCCCTGCCTGGCGTGGGCCCTGGCTGCTCTCAGGTCTGTCTCAGGAGGCACACCCTCCGCCCTCTTCAATGCCCCCCACCCCCCCAACCCCCCCACTTTCTAACGTGCAGGGGAACGCCTCAGCGACTCTGCTTATCCCTGTGGCCTGCTCCAGGTCAGCCCCAGGCAGGGGTCTTCGCCTGCGTGGGGCAGGCCCACAGGGCCCCGAGTGAACATTTGATCGATGTCCTAATGCACTAGAGAGCCAGCGGGGCTCTGCCCAGCGCCCCAGAGCTCTGAGGGGCCCAGGCGACCGAAGCTGGGGCTCAAGGAGCCTCTCCCAGTGTCTCAACCGTAAGAGGAAGTTGCAAGACGGCCATTTCTGTACATGGGCTCACTCTGTTTGTCAACTTTCCCAGCTCGCGGTCGAGGCCTGAGTTTTCACATGCCCTAGCTCCTCTCCGCCTCCCGGCCCCGCACTAACCCCCGCCCCCGTGGGGACCAGTGCTGGGAAAGGGTGAGGGGGCTTCGCTCCCTCATGCTAGAGCTCTTTGGGGTTGAGGCTGGGGCGTCTGCAAGCTCAGGGGTTGTGTCCCCTTTGTGGACTCAGCTTCGAGGACAGCACCCGAGTTTCCTGTTGTCTGCTTACTTTGTGATTGCAACAGCACCCACCTACCCCCTCAGCCACCCAGCCCAGTGGGGGCAAAGGGCAGCCCAGCCAGCCCTCCCTCGCCCAGGCTGGCCTGGCTACCCTGCCCTTTGCAGGGCTCAGCCTGACGGGGCCGCCCACTTGCCCAGTGCGGAGGCGGAAAAGCAGTCATGTGCTGCTGGTAGGAGGGTAAGTGGGTGCAACCTTTACCAAGGGCAGTGTGACAACCTCTCTCTTTCTCTCTCTCTCTCCCATATCTATCTCAAACTAATACAATATTACATGTCAATTGTATATCAATTAAAAAAATACATCTTGCCCTGGCCGGTGTGGCTCAGTTGGTTGGAGCGTCATCCCGTACACCAGAAGGTGATGGGTTCGACTCCCATCAGGGCACACATGGGAGGCAACCAATCAGTGTTTCTCTCTAACATCAATGTTTCTCTCTCTCTCTCTCTCTCTCTCTCTCTCTCTCTCTCTCAAATCAAATAGCCCAGCCAGTATGGCTCAGTGGTTGAGCGTCGACCTATGAACCAGGAGGTTATGGTTCGGTTCCTGGTCAGGGCACATTCCCACATTTGTAGGCTCGATCCCCAGTGGGAGGTGTGCAAGAGGCAGCCAATCAATGATTCTCTCTCATCACTGATGTTTCTATCTCTCTCTTCCTCTCCCTTCCTCTCTGAACTCAATAAAAGTATATTTTAAAAATACATCTCCTTTGACATCAAAAGAGGTGAGTAAAAAAATCCCCGTACACTTACTTTGCAAAATCTAAATAAGTGATCTCCGTTCCAATGAGTTAAGAAAGATCATGTCATTTTCAATATTATGGCTTAAGGGCTTTCTATTTCTATTTAAGTAATTTCTGATACTGGTATCAGTGTCTACAAGAGGTGCACAGGGCTGTTGCCTCGGCCTGTATTTGGTTGTGATTTTCTTTTTGGTGCCAATCTCTTAACTATCAAGGTTAACCTTGGAAAATTAAATACAGAAAAAGGAGAATTTATGAGAATTGTAGCTTCCCTTCCGACAGATACTTCCACAGAAGCAGTAGGTCCTTCTCCTGCATCGTCATCGAAGACAGAAAACTACGCTTTGTTCTTTGCTACTGAAAGGAGCGCTTTTTTGCAGGGAGAGAGGAAGGGAGAGAGAAACATGGACATGAGAGTCAGCCGCCTCCTGCACGCCCCCCTCCAGGGATCAAACATGCAACCTTTTGGTGTGTGGGATGACACCCAACCAACTGAGCCCACTGGCCAGGCCGGAGGAGGCCCTTTTATAGACAAGCAAATGTAAATGCATAAGGATCACCACCCGAAGCCAGTGCTCCAGTCCAGCGGTCGCCAACCGGTGGTCTGCAGACCACTGGTGGTCCGTGAGGTCCGAAAGGTTGGTGACCGCTGCTCCGGTCCATCCAACCCAGGAAACAGCATTTAACTCCAGTCTTCTTCCCCGACAACTATTCCAGTGCACACTCCCCTCTAACTTCCCTGCTTAAACACACACACAGACACACACACACACACCCCTTGCCCTTTGACCCACCCAGCATTTCAACTTTTGGAAATTTATCCTAGACATACACTTGCATATGTGTAAATTAACAAGTTTTATCGATTGTTGTATTATTTGTAATAACAAGACTGGAAAAGACCTGAATGTCTATCCATAAAAGACTGGTTACGGAAAGTTTTAGCAATTGGAATACTATACAGCCATAAAAACGGACGAGAGCTACATGCAACGACATGGTGGGAAAAGATGCAGAATTCCCCTACTATTTACATTATGATTCTCTTTATATAAAGATTAAAATCTGTTAAGATGAAAACGAAACTATGTGTTGGGGATATTTACATGAGTGGTAAAACTGTAAGGAAAAGGAAGGAAATCATTACTGAACACATTAGGGTGGTGTTGCTTCTAGAGAGAGGGAGGGGTCTTGAAAGGGACTTTTGTGGATGTTTCTGGAGGACTGGAAATGTTTTATTTCTTGACCTGGGTGGTGGTTACCTAAGTGTTAGCTTTATAATCATTCTTTAAACTGTAAATGCTTTGTGCACTCTTTAATATGAATGAGGTCTCTCATGATGCAAAAATGCTGCAGCCCATCCAAACAGTGGAATACTATACAGTCATTCAAAAGAACAAGACAACTCTACCGTATATGCATGGGCGTGGAATGGATTTTTTTTTTTGGGGGGGGGGGAGTGAAGTACAATGTGTTCTTATGCTACCTTTTAGGTAAATTTAGCAAGAGAACACCTCTGCCTGTGTGCTTATGTATGCTTACATTACCTCGAGAAAAATACGCAAGGACCAGGTAACTTGCAGGGAGCCGGTGGAAGAGGAACTGGGCAGCGGTTTCCCTTTTTGCACATTTTGAGTGTTGTATCGTATGCATATATTATCTATTCAAAAAATAAAGTAATTTAAAAAATTTTGTCTCTCATTCTCTGGAACCCCCAAGATGTTTGGGTTCAAACTAATTCCTTGCCAAGAAGAATGAGAGTCACAGCCCAGGCCGGAGGCACCTGGCGACCTTCAGCAGGTCGGGGACCCCCCGGCCCCCATTTCCTCCACGCAGAAGAAGGAGCCCTGTCACCCCGCTTCCCAGCTCCCCTCCCCCCAGGCCTCTGTCCTCCTCTTCTGCCGTCCGCACCCTCTTCTCTCCTTGCTTCAGGCTCTTGCTGCTTCACTTCCCTCCGTGGGCACTTGCTTCTATTTTGTTTCTCTTTCTTTTTTTCAAAATCCTCACCCGAGGATATTTTCCCATTGATTTTTGTTTGTTTGTTTGTTTAGAGAGAAATATCGATGTGAGAGAAACACATCAATTGGTTGCCTCCTGCACAAGCCCTGACCAGGGCCCAAGGGGGGAGGAGCCTGCAACCGAGGTACATGCCCTTGACTGGAATCGAGCCCGGGACCCTTCGGTCTGCAGGCCGACGCTCTATCCACTGAGCCAAACCAGCTAGGGCTTGTTTCTCTTTTCCTCCCTTCTGATCCTTGCTGCCTCTCCCCCTCTCTGCCCTTCCTGCCCTCTTTGTGCGTGCCTTCTCAGCCTTTCCTCCTCCCCTCCCCTCCCCTCCCCTCCCCTCCCCTCCCCTGTAGGACCCAGCCTTTCCTAGAGTCCCCATAGGGCGGGGTTCGTGCCCCAGCTCTCCACACAACCTGGGAGACCTGGACGAGTCACTGACCCCTTGCGTTATGTGAGGCCACAAGGTGGAAGCAGCCAGCACAGTGCTGGGCACTCAGAAAAGAATTTCCCTCCTTTTAAAGGAGCTGGTAGCCCTGGGGTTGTGGATGGTCTGACCCTTCCTGCTCTGCTTGGAATTGCTCAGAATCCGGGCCCTCCTGTTCTGAAGGCTTTGAACGACAGCAGGCCCCTGGGTATGGGAGGTCTTGGGAAGAGGCCTCTGGTAGGCTTTGGGGGAGGGAGGATGGGAGGAAGGATGGGGAGGACTTGGTGTGTGAATAGAAAGGGAGGCTCGAGTCGTGCAGACAGTGAGTCCTTCTGCCCATTTCCAGAGATTCGGGCCCTGGACCTTTTTGGGGGCTTCCTTACTCGGGGCTCTCGGGCTTGGCCAGTCTTGGGACAATGGAATCTCTTTCTCCTGGGGTCCCCTGAGACTGAGGCCCCAGAAACACATGGCCGACCTGGTGTGCCGCCTGCAGCACAGAGAAGAGCGCACACTCCCTGCCGACGGTCAGCAGAGGCTGCACAGTCGCCCCTGGATGCAGCCTGGCTCCTCGGCTTGGCTCTCAAGGCCCTTCGCCCCCCTGTCCTGTCTGGCTTCCAGCCACAGGGAAGGCGGCTCACTGTTCCCTGTTCTTCTCCACCTCCTGGCCTTTGCTCAGGCTGGCTCCTCAGCCAGACAATGCCCTTTCCCTTGCACGCTTTCCTCCCTGAGTCCTGGCCAAATTAATTGTTCCTCAGTGTACCTAGCACCTCCCTCTTGTGCCCCCACCTCCCCAGAATACTATGTGTTTGCATGTCTGTTATCTGTAGCCTGTGAGCTCCTGGAAGCCCAGGGAATGCCTCATTCATGTCTGTGTTCAGCACATGGGAAGTTAGTGATTAAATGAATGAGTTAGTGGACAAATAAACGTTCAACAAACCAAACCAAGAGAGTAACGAATGAATGAATGAGTGAATGAATGGAGACATCAAGCAGGACCTGGTTCTCATGGAGCAGACCCACCCTCACGCACCTCCAGTTAGCTGGGGCTCTGCCTTCTCCACAGGGAAGCTGAGAGCAGGATGGAGCGGATGTCAAGTCAGCCTGCCTCTCCCCTCCTCTTGGGGAGGGGCCTGGGTCAGGTTCCTAGGGTGTCTTGGGGACTTGCGACCTGGAACCCCTGGAGAATCCCAAGTGTGGATGCAAAAAATCGGTGAAGATGGAAGTGATTGAATGGTGAACCTAGACCTATGATCCCTGGTCTTTGCTGCCAGTGAAGACACACTTGGGGGCCTGGGGTTCTACTGACTGGAAGGAGGCAGGCTAGTCTTAGTGGGAAGGGGATATAAAGCAAGGGGTTAGACTACACATGGGAGGCAATTGGACTCACTGGACATCAATGGGTCAAATATGCCTTTATTCATCTCGCTGCTCTCTAGACTAGATCAGGAGCTCTCTGAAGGCAGGGATCTTGTTCATTACTTTTCTGTTTTCCCAGAACTCAGCATAGAGCCTGGAACTCAATTAATATTGGCAGGGTGCACAGATAAAAGGATGAGTAGATGGATGGATGGATGGATGAGCAGGTGGGTGGATGGATGGATGGGTGGGTGGGTAGGTAAATGAATGGGTGACAAGATAGATGGATGGATGGGTGGAGAGATGAATAGGTGGATGGATGGATGAGTAGGTGGATAAATGGACTAATAGATGAACAGATTGATAGCTGGATGTACAGTAGAAAGACTGATGGATGAATAACACATGAATGGGCTGATCTATGAATATATAGACGGCTAGATGGACAAGTAGATAAAGAGATAGGTGAGTGGATGAATGGACTAACAGACAAATGAATGAGTGGACAGTTGGATAAACTGATAGATAAATGAATGTATGACTGACTTGACGGGTGGATAGACGGTTGGACAAACAGATAAACAAATGGGTGGGAAAATAGATGAATGGACAGACAAGAAAGGTTAGTAAACTAGAAAGCCTGGATTCGATATTCAGGCTTCGGCAAGGAGTGAGGAAACAGAAATCTGGGCTGGGAATAGAGCCCCCAGGGATATGGAAGAAGTGGCGATATTCAGGAAACTGGTAGGGGTGGTGTAAGAACCCAGGACCCACCTTCGGAGGAAGGAGGGCTGGTGGGAAGGGTTTGGGATGGGGGAGGTGGAAAGCCTCCCTGTCCCAGAGCCCAGCGCCAGGCTGGGTGGAACCCAGGGCGTGGGGGCCTGGCATCTGCTGGATCAGCCCCCACCAGCCAGCTGACCCCAGAAAGTGGAGGCCCCAAGAGGCCACCCTACCAGCCCTGACCCCACAAAAGTGACTGTTGGCCACCTGGGGGGTCTCAAGAGAAGGAAACATTTGTGGGCTTAGGGGTTAGAGCAGTGGTTTTCAACCTTCCTAATGCCGCGACCCTTTAATACAGTTCCTCATGTTGTGGTGACCCCCAATTTCATTGTTACAAATTGAACATAATTAAAGCATAGTGATTAATCACAAAAACGATATGTAATTATATACGTGTTTTCCAATGGTCTTAGGCGATCCTGTGAAAGGGTCATTCGAGCCCCAAAGGGGTCGCGACCCACAGGTTGAGAACCGCCAGGTTAGAGCCTCAGCACAGCCTGGGGGCAGCAAAGGCCTCCCTGTGGTAGAGCTAGCCTTCCTCCCTCCCACTCTTCCTACCCACCCACCCCCCAAGGCCGCCCCTCACAGTCCCAGCTTCCTCCGGGCAGGGGGCCTGGCCCCCACAGCCTTCCAGGCCGGCCCCTGCAGCACCACCTGCCCCAGCGGCCAGAGACTTCCTGTAGCGCAAGAGATTTATGCAAACGGGCTGGGGTGGTGATGTCACCCCAAGGGGACTATCTCCCAGTGGCAGGCCCTTCGATAAAATCAGGAACTTGTGCTGGCCCTGCAATGTCAAGGGAGGGGGCTCACGCAGGGCGCCTGTAGCTCAGGGGCAGGCCCAAGCCCTGCGCCCGCGAGTCAGTCCAGCCCCTGACGGGGCTTCCCATCCCAAGGGGCTCCGCACTGGCCCCCACCGAGGCAGGGGACCGGACCGGACCAGAGCTCGGCTGGATGTTACAGGCGTGCAAAATGGAAGGGTTTCCCCTCGTCCCCCCTGTGAGTACTGGGGCTCCTCCACCAGCCCAACCTGTGGCCCTCGGGCGCCTGCCCGCAGGCTGCCCTCCAGGCTTGCTATCAGTGGGAAGTTGGCGTTTCCTCCTTGGAGCTCTGGCCTGAGAACCAGCCAGGGGGCCATTGGGTCCTCAGAGCGTGCCCTGGCGGGCTGAGGCTGGGCCCTTGTGGGGCTGTGATCGGTGGGGCCTGAACGGTTATTTATAGATGGGGCTCGGTGGCGGGCCTGAGCTCCAGGGCAGGGCACTGGGCCGAGAATGGGGAGGGCGGCGGCAGAGAGGTGGTGGGGAAGGAGATGGGGAGACTGGCATGGGGGAAGCCTTGACTGGGATAGTAAAGCCTTGAGAGCAGGCGGCAATGGGCCAGGGGCCTCGCCCTTGGCCTGGGAGCTCCTGGGGTCGAAGGCTGCTGTAAGTCTGGGTCCCCGGCGCTCGGCCTACGGCCTGGCACAGAGGACATGGTTGTTGACCGAAGGGTCTGGGCCCAAGGGCCTGAAGGTCCGCAAGAGGCCAGGCAGAGGCGGGGGCCAGGGGTGGGGCAGAGGCTAGGGCTGCCGTTAGGGCTGGGGCTAGGCTGGGGCCGGAGACATCCTGGGGCTGAGATTGGGGCTGCGTAGGACCTGGTTGAGTGTGGGATTGGAGTTAGGGCAGGGGCTGAGGCTGGGACAGACACAGACGAGGTAAAAAAGCAGTACCAGGGGACCCCAGGAGGTTCAGGGTAGCAGGCTGGGGCACCCCCCTGCTCCTGCTCTGGGTGACAGTGGCAGCCTCAGGCGGGTGTCAGACTTGGGCTCCTCTGAAAGGGTCCCTTTCCTTTTTCTCACTCCATCTCCACGCAGCAAGGGTGGGGAGCCCCGGGAAGGGCTTGGCAGGGCCTGCCCACCTGACTCAGCTTTCCCGGCCTAAAGGCAGCCCCCTCCCCTCACCTACCCCAGCCGCCCACCCCAGTGGGGCCTCAGAGCCCCAGGGAGGCACCACAGCCCTGACACCCTGCTGCCCAGCTGCCTGACGACCCAGTGCTGGGCTCCCGGCTCCCCACTGGGCCTGGCCTGACAGCACCAGCCAGCTAGCCCCCTGACCTGGCCCTGTCCCTCCCTTCCCCCTGGGACCAAGGAGGTGGGGGAGGCAGGGGAGGATGGAGGTGGCCCCAGGAAGAGTCAGTTCTGTCTCAAGAAGGTGATGGGCTCAGGGGCTTGGCCACCCTGTCTTTGACCCTTGAACTCCAATCCCTAAGCTCCAGATAGAGGGGCTGGAGGCACATCTCAGACTCCCACACCTAACCTTCACCCCTCTCCCCGTCCAGGGGCGACTGAGTGCTCCTGGGAGGGAAGGCAGGCTCCCAAGGCAGCCCTGACCCCCAACCCTAGCCCTGAGGGCCAGAGTGACTGTTGTGCAATCCTTGGGCACACGCGTCGGGCTGGGGAGAGGCCTGGTGACTGCTGGGAAGACTGTGGGTGTGCATGTCCCTGTGCCTGTGCCAGGGAGTGGGGAGGAGGAGAGGGAAGATGGGGGGGAGGAGAAGGGAGGGTGGGGGTAGGGGAGGAGGGAGAGGAGGAGGGGAAGGAGGATCCCAGGGAGGGTGTCGGAGGAGCATGGCTGAGGGGCAGTGAGAGGATCAAGGCTTGGCCATCTCATGGCCCCCAGAACCTGCCTGAGTGAGACTGTGAAATCCATCAGCTGGGCAGCCACTGGAGACCACGGTGGCCCTGAGTACGCCTGCCTGGGCCTGGGCACAGGGAGTGAGAGAATGGGGGTTGGCTGGGGGCTGGGGAGGCTGGCAGGAGGACAACGGTGAGGACAAGTGTGCAAGTGGAATGTGAGTGATTATGGGAGGACATAGGTACGAAGGTGAGTTTAAGGTGCTTGAAGGCAAGGATATGGCTACCTGTGTGAATCCGGGGACTGTGTGGGCCTCCAGGGTGAGCGTAAGTGTGTGTGTGTGTGTGTGTGTGTGTGTGTGCATGGCCACAGTGCATGTGGCTGCGAGTGACCTTCAGAGTGAGTGTGAGGGCGAGTGCGCGGGGACCTGCGGGCATGAGTTGCTGTGTGTGAGTGTGTCATAGGGACGATGCGTACGTTTGGGGGCTGTAGGTGCATCAGTGTGAGTGTCAGAGGGCAGATTTGTGAGATTGGGACACTCGGGTGTGAGTGTGAGTGTGAGTGTGAGTGTGAGTGTGTGGTGCTTGTGAAGAGGAGGGGCTGGGGGGTGAAGGGAGGCAGTCCTCTCCCCTCAGCATTTGTCTTCTTTTGACCTCTGACCTCCAGGGTCCCTGTCACTCCTGGGTCCCTGCTCCCACTCTCTGTGGCCGCCCCTAGTCCCCAGCAGAGAGAGGCCTGATGCAGCTGCTCTTTCTGGGAGGACGGTGTGGACCCTACATCCTGGGGGGCTGCAGGCCTGGCTGGGGTCTCCCCACCTGTGTGCGCGCTGACATCCTCCTTTCCCAGCAGCCATCGGAAGACCTGGTTCCCTATGACACAGAGCTGTACCAACGCCAAACGCATGAATACTACCCCTATCTCAGCAGTGATGGAGAGAGCCACAGTGGTGAGTACAGGGCCCCCTGCCCACTGCCCCAGCCCCGCCTGGGCGCGGAGTGACTCCCGGGGTCTGGAGAGAGAAAAAGAAGAAATGGCTCCCAGGACCTCTTTGGAATTCTGAGAATTGGACCATGCTAGTTCCTAAAAGCCCCACTCCACACCCACACCCACACCCACACCCCAGCCTCCATGGACTGAGCATCTACGGTGCCCAAGGCACGAGCCAGCTTCGTTTATCTTGTCCAATCCTTGTGGTCTTTTTACAAACAAGGAGACAGGCTTAGGAGGCTGGGTGATTAGGACAAGGTCGCACAGCTGGTCAGGGGAGCCCAGGTCCGTCTGCTCCGGGTCCAGTGCTTTTCCACTCTCCCCTCCCCCCAGTTTCTCCCTCCTCCTCTGTTCCTGCCGCCCCCTCACCCCGAGCTGTTGGCGCAGGCCCACGCCCTGCTGCGTGTAGCTAGCAGCGTTTCTTAACCCCTATTGGCACCTGGGACTGGATAATGCTCTGTTGTGAGGCCTGTCTGCTCACTGTTGTATAGTGAGTGGTGCCCCTCGCTTCTACCCATAGATACCAGTAGGACCACCAGTCACGCAACCAAAAGTGTCTCCACACATTGCGGAATGTTCCCCGAGGGACCGAGTAACCCCAATTTGACAATTGCTGGGCTAACGGAGGCTCTGAGGGTCCCCTTATTCAGCAGGGGCTGAAGCCCCCCCCTTTGCTGGGGTGGGGTGAGAATGGAGCCTGGGCTAGGGTGTCCTTCTGTCAGGATGTACTGCCCCCTCCTCCCCAAGGCCCAGCCTTGATCCTGGAGCAAATTCAGGGGAGGAGAGAGAGGCATTAGGTGCTGGGGAATGAGTGGGTCTTGGCCTATTGATGGGGACACTCCGGAACCAAAGGTGAGGGATCCTAGTGAATGGGTCCTCATTGGGGTTCTGAGACCTGGGCAGGCCGGACACGAGGGTGTCTGCAGCCCCAGAGGGAGAGGCCCACTGGGTGTCACAGCTGAGCAAGGTTCCACACTTGAAGGCCACCCCTGGGGGCCAGTCACACGGGTAGCTCCATTCTGCAGGCACATTGAGGGCGGCCTTACCCTGGTGGCCACACCCAGGGGTGCCACATGCGGCCAGTCCTTACTTAGGGCTCTCGTATCTGATGCCAAACCTGGTGAACAGCTCACCCGGAACCCACACCTGGAAACTATCAGAAAGACCATCCCTGGGAGCCATGTCGGGGGAGGAGGGGGTGGATGTGTCTCAAGACCACTTCAGGGGACACACAGGCTTCTTTCAGAACCCCAGGGCGGGAAAGGCTTTAAAATATCCTTCTTCATCCTTTTAAACTTATTGATAATTCTGTAAGAAATGCATCCTCCCTGTGGAAAAGCCAGGCAATCTAGAGAGAACGTCTCCTTCATTCAGCTCTACCCCCAGCTCCCCCAGCAGGATGGGTCTCGGTGAGTCAGGACCGAGGAGGTTCCTCTGGGCTTGAGGACTGGCGCCCCCTGGTGGCTCCAGGCCGCAGGACAGCTCGGGTCCAGGCGAGCTCAGGGCTGCCTGGGGCGGCTTCCAGCCTTAGGGATGCTTTTGCCTCGGGCCTGACCCCCTCTCAGTTTCACTGGGTTTGGGTGCATTTCCTTTGGGTTTTCCCTCCTTTAATGGGTAATATGGGGGTGCTGTTCATATATTTAGAAATGAGCTAGGCCTGGGGCTGGGCTGATGGAGGGAGTGCTTTAGACAAAGCCTGTTCCTACCTGGCTCAGTGCCCTGCCCGATCCCTTATATCTGGGAAGTGACTCCCGGTTCGATGCCTGCGCACCCTGTGTGGGTCATGAAGGCCCAGTGTCTTCAGAGATTCCTCCACGTCCCCACGTGCCCACGTGCCCACGTCCCCATGTCCCCACGTGCCCAGTGCCCCAGCGCCCCCTCCTCCAGGCATCTGACCTGGCCCTTCCTGATACCTGTGGGAAGGTCTTGTCTGAAGGCTCAAGAGAGAGACAGCCCCACACCCTCCCCGAGTTCCTACATGTTCCTTGGTCTAGGTCAGTGGTCGGCAAACTGCGGCTCGCGAGCCACATGCGGCTCTTTGGCCCCTTGAGTGTGGCTCTTCCTAAGCCTTAGGAGTTCCCTAATTAAGTTAATAACAGTGTACCTACCTATATAGTTTAAGTTTAAAAAATCTGGCTCTCAAAAGAAATTTCAATCGTCGTACTGTTGATATTTGGCTCTGTTGACTAATGAGTTTGCCGACCACTGGCCTAGGTGTTAGGCAGTGAGGCTCAGTGAAAAGGCACCGGGCCGGCCCGAGTCTCGTCCAGGGCCCATCACTCAGTGTGTCACCTTGGAGAAAGTGGCTCCATCTCTGAGCCCTGTTTCCTCATTTATAAAACTGGGAGCATGAAAATACCGCATGGAGTTGTGACGATTAAACAAGGTGATGCAGGTGAATATGTGAGCTCATGTACTGAGCACCAGGCCCAGTAAACTTCCAGGACACGTAGGGTAGCTTTGCTGCGTCCCCCAGGCAGCTGGAGAGCAGGAGGAGTACAGAGGGTCCTGGGACAGATCAACCAGCCCAGTCACCCAACACTTACTGTCCCACCCACTTGTCCACACACCCACCCAATAGCCTCTGATTGTACCCACGCACCAGACACTGTTCTAGGCACTGGAGGCTCCAGGGAGTGAGATAGACAAGGCCGCTCCTCCCATGGAGCTGTATTCCAGGGAGGGAGACAGTCAGCCAGCAGATAAGCAGACACGGAGTCCTAAGTTCCATGAAGAGCAGAGCGATGCATGTGGCACCTCTACGCTGGGCTACTGTAACCTGGGTGGTCAGGGAGGGCCCCCGAGGAAGTGAGTGTTGAGTGACACCTGGGTGAAGAGAAGGAAGGTGGGTGCAAAGGCAGGTGGGGGCTGGGCGTCCCGGGCAAAGGGCCAGAGTGGCTGTGAGCACCGGGTGGGGGGTGGGGGGTGGAGATAAAAGGTAGGCAGGGTCTGCAGGGGGCAGACTGCACAGGGCCTGAGCGCCAGGGTGGGAGTTTGAATTTTATCCTACAAAAATACAGCCATTGGAGGTTTTGAGTAGGAAAATGACATGATCTGAATAACCTTCTGTGTGTGTGTGTGTGTGTGTTTGGCGAAATTCTAAATAAATTTTAACGTTTGAATTATTAAAATAACAATTACTCATTGCAAAAATCTAAAAAAATGAAAAGTATAACAGTATATCAAGTAAAATATTTCTCTCTTCCCAATCTTACTCCCCACTGATAGCATCCTCAGTCCATACTCACAGACGTTTTATTCTACATATATAATTCTGTATGTTTGTAAATATTTGCTATACATGTGTGTAGTCTATTCATTCAAAAATGGAATTGTGCTATCAAACTGCTCTGCTATTTACCATTTTTTTACTTAAACTTGTAGACATTCCTTCATGACCTCCATAGCATATCAGAAACAGATTAAAGATAATTTTTCCAGCCCTGGCCGGTGTGGCTCCATTGGTTGCACATCATCCTGTGCACTGAAAGATTGCCGGTTCAATTCCTGGTCAGGGCACATGCCCGGGTTTCAGGCTTGATCCCCAGTAGGGGGCGTGCAGGAGGCAGCTGTGTTTCACGTTCACATCGATGTTTCTCTCCCTCTCCCTTCCTCTCTCTAAAAATCATTTTAAAAAATCATTTTCCAGTCTATTACAGTGCTATGTACATGTATGCATGCAGATTTGAAATAGAACACAGAACAATATTCCTGTGTTCATTTACAAACATTTATTGAATGCTTCCTATATGTTAGATAGAGCTGAATCTAGCTTGATCTATTCACCTGTACTATAAAAGATGAGAAGTTGCCCTAACCGGTTTGGCTCAGTGGATGGAGCGTCGGCCTGCGGACTGAAGGGTCCCAGGTTTGATTCCGGCCAAGGGCATGTACCTTGGTTGCAGGCACATCCCCAGTAGGGGGTGTGCAGGAGGCAGCTGATCAGTGTTTCTAACTGTTTATCCCTCTCCCTTCCTCTCTGTAAGAAATCGATCAAATATGTTTTTTCAAAAAAAGATGAGAAGTTGGCTTTCTAGTCATTCACAATACACACACACACACTTCTCCACACATACCAAGATAAGTGTATAGCAACTTTTTCTTTTTTTTCTAGTTTTGTTAATTAATTGACATATAACACTGTATATATTTAAGGTATACAGCATAATGACCTCATGCATATTTATGCTTATATATATTATATATATAAACTTGATTAGCATTAGTTTAATTAACGTCATCACCTTGTATAGTCACAACAAATTTTTTTCCTTGTGATGAGGACTTCTAGCAACTTTAAACATCCCATACATCAGTGTCAACTGTAGTCATCATGTTGTACATTACATCCCCAGGACTTACTCCTCTTATAACTGGAAGTGTATGCCTTTGACCACCTTCCGTCAATTCCCCACCCACCACCCCATCCCCTGCCTCTGGCAACCACAAATCTGATCTCTGTTTCTATGAGTTGTTTTTTGTTTGTTTGTTTGTTTGTTTTTAAGATTCCGCGTGTAAGTGAGATCATACAGTAGTTGCCTTTCCCTGTGCAGTAACTTCTGTTGAATGTATCTGAATTTCCCACTATTATGACCATGTGACTATTACGGCTGAGCCCCCTGGCGTACTTTGCCTGTATGTTCTCCTCCCCGTGTTTCTCAGGGGCAGTGCAGCGAGGAGAGAAGAGCCCTCATTCTGGGACTAGGTTGCTGGGGGGCACACCCCACCTCTCCATCACTCTCTGGGGTGACCCTGGGCAGGATACTTCACCTCTCTGCGCCTCAACTTTCTCTTCTACTTCACGGGGTTGCTGTGAAGATTGAGTCATTGTATGTAAAACGCTCAGGACAGTGAATGTTATTCTATAAGGATTTGCTCATCGTATCAGTCTAGTTTCCTAAGAAGGGGGTGGGCAAGGTTTTGTGGTTGTTTGTTTTACCTCGAATCTTTAATCTGTGCTTTCACTTGATTAATGACAGCGCAGCTGTGTATAGAAATCTGGGTTAAAAATCATTTTTTCTCCTTAGAAATTTGAAAGCCTGCCCTAGCCGGTTTGGCTCAGTGGATAGAGAGTTGGCCTGTGGATGAAAGCATCCTGGGTTCGATTCTGGCCAAGGGCACATGCCCGGGTTGAGGGCATGATCCCCCCCAGTAGGGGGAAGCCAATCAGTGATTCTCTCGTCATTGATGTTTCTATCTCTCCCTTCCTCTCTGAAATCAATTACAAACATATATATATATATATATTTTTTAAAGAAATTTGAAAGCGTTTCTCTACTGTCTTCTGGTTACCAGAGTTTTCTTAGGAAGCCGGATGCCTTTCCACATCCTCTTTTTTTTAAAAAATGTAACCTATTGTTTGTTTATTTTTTGTTGGTTTAGTTTTGTTTGGAAGTTTATAGTATCTTTTCCCAATATCTAGTGGGTCCACTGAAAAAGCTTTTAAGAAGCTTTCTTTGGCTGCTGTGTGGAGAGTAGATGGAGAGGAGGCAGGCACAGGCAGGAAACTGTTGGAATAATCCAGACAAGAGATGACGGGGGCTCGGACGAGGGTGCTGGCTGTAGAGACAGGCAGGAGTGGATAGATTCAGGATAGATTTTTGAAGGCAGGGCTCATAGAATTCGCTGTTTGTTAGATTATTTTTTAATTGTGCTGAAATACACACAATATAAAATGTATCATCCTGACCATATTTAAGTGTGCAGTTCAGTAGCACCATGCACACTCACACTGCTGGGCGACTGTCACCATCACCCCACTCCAGAACTCTTTCCTCTTGTCAGACTGGAACTCTGCCCCCATAAATGCTAACTCCCCATTTCCCCCTCCCCTCAGCCCTTGGTAACCACCAGTCCACTTTCTGTTTCTCTACATGAGGTACCACATATGAGTGAAATCATACAGTATTTCTCCTCTCGTGTCTGGCTTATGTCATTCAGCATAACGTCCTCAATGTCCATGCTGCAGCCTGTGTCAGAATTTCTTTCCTTTTCAGGGCTGAATGCTATTCCACTGCCTATATGTACTCCATTTGGCTTATCCATTCCTCTGTCGTGGGCACCTGGGTTGCTTTAGCTATTGTGGATAATGCTGCTGTGAACATGGGGGTACAAACACTGCTCCCAATCCCTGCTTCCAAGTTCTGTTGGAGTTATATTCAGAAGTGGAACTTCTGCATCACATGGTAATTGTATTTTTATCTTTTCGAGGAACCATCATACTGTTTTCCACAGTGGCTGTGTCATTGCACATTCCCACCAGCAGCGCACAAGTGTTCCAGTTTCTCCACATCCTCACCAACACTAGTCATTTTCTGTTTTGGGATGATAGCTGCCCTCCTGGGTTTGATAGGATTTGCTATTTGTGATGGGGTTGGTAAAGGAAACAGAGTTCCAAGTATGACTCCTTCTCTCCATCCATCCATCCATCCATCCATCCATCCATCCATCTTCCCGTATGCTCTTTCATAGCACTAACCATAACGTGTTTATTCATGCATCGATTTCATCATCCACTCATTCACCTTTCCAATCGTCCTTCCCTCCACCTACCAAACCCTCCATCCATCTCCCACTGACTTATCCATCCAATAGCTCTATGGAAGCATCGTGAAACCTCAAGCACATTGCTAGGTGCTGTGGGGTGACTACGATTCAGGTCCTTTCAGATTTGTCTTTGCAACACGGGAAATAGCTGAAGCCTAATAACTAAGATCCCAGGGAGAGAGTGACAAGTAGCATGGGGCCTGGAGCTCTCTACTCTAAGCCATCTCTGAAGAATTTGCAGGAGGCTGGCCTTCATGAGCCCAGTGATCTGTGATTTACTGAGAAGGTTGCTTCTCAGCTCCTGCTTTCTTAATTCCTCATCTCCCTCCTCTGTCTTGCTCTTACTTCTGCTCCCCTGGGGGAGCCCTGGCTTCAGGCTGGGATTTCTCTTCTGAGGAGATAAGGTCAACTAAATGACACTTAAGGCTTGAGTTTTTTGTGTGTGGGGTTGTTTTAAATTTCCTTTTTTTGTTTTGTTTTGTTTGTCCTGGTTACATACAGGTATTACTGCAACCAAAAACCTGAGTAAGAATAGGGATGTGTGGATAGGACTTTGGTCCCAGATTGGGAGCTGGTTTAGAGGGAGGAAATGAAAGATTTAGATGAATGGGTTATTGCTGACTGGATGGATGACAGATGGATAATGGGAGGATGCATGGATGCATGGATGTTTGAATGACAGATGGATGGATGTTTGGATGGGTGGATGGATCATGGATAGATAATGGTTGGATGAAGAATGGATGATGGATGAGGGGTGGATGATGGTAGACCAGGTGGGTAAGAGCAGTCAGTAAAGTCTGTCCCCCTGGTAGGAGTGGTAGGAGTTCAGTCCCGTGGAGTCATACACAGGGAGGTTTGGATGAAGGTCGACTGTGACCTGCTTTGGGAAATGCTGGCCTCAGGCTGGGACCACCAGAGTGAATGCATCTTCACCTCGGGCAGCAGAAGGCAGAAATGGGGAGGGCCAGGAGCGGGGCCAGAGGGGGATTTACAGCTCCAGTACTTTCTGGATCTCCCTAACTCACAGCGAGGTGAACGTGCAAATGCAGTGTTGTTTTGTCTTCCCGTTGGGTTTAGTAATTTTGTGGAGGAAAGTCAGAGAGTTCTTAAGAGAATAGGATTCATTCACACATTCAGGAAACGTTTGCCGAGTGCCTGCTGGGTCCAGGCACGGGGAATGCGGAGCTGAATAAAAGCAGTCACTGCCACCCTGGGTCGTGCTGGGGCCCCACTCCAGCCTCTGGGGGGCGTGACAGCGGGGGCCCCTAAAACCTTTTCTCAGGGCCATTGACTAAGGTGACAGGAGCAGAGGGAAGAGGACGAAATAAATATATATATTGAAGCACCTGCCTTTTGCTCAAGTGCTAATCTGGGCTCTTTAAATAAACTAGTAACAGTAGTGATAATAATAGAGGTTTGTGTGTGCCAGGTTCTGGTCGAAGCACTTTGCAGGCTCATTTAATCCTCACCACAAGCCTAGGAGGTGGGTGTAATGATTAGCCCCATCTTACAGGTGAGGAGACTGAGGCTTGGGGAGGTGCAGAGACCTGAGCATGTCACACAGTGGTAAATGGCAGAGTCAGAATTTGAACCCAGGTCTGCTGACTCCCGGATCATGTATGTCTCCCCTCTATGTTATGCGGCCTCATAGAGGTGGGAGTCTGGACGGAGGAATGAGTTCACACGTGAATGGGACGCCAGTTAACTACCCAGCCGGGTCTCCCGCGTGTAGCATGGGGAATGAGAGGCTCAGGGTCACATGGCAAAGCCACCACAGAGCCCCCAAACACATGCCATTTCTCAGGGATGCGTGAGTGGGTATATGCTTGCGCGAGAGAGAACAAGAACGAGGGAGACAAACCGACAGGCAGGCAGGCACACATCACACACACAGGCGCACCTGGGCCGGCGGTGGTCCCCCTGCAGGGCCTTGTGCTTGTCCCAGAGACGCTGCCCTAGCCTAGCGTCCCACACACCCTATGAGAAAATCCCTCTTGTCGCTCTATCACCACACCTTCTTCTGGACCCCGAAATGTACCCAGGAAATCCTCAGACATGCGGCAGTTTTTGTTCTTGGAAAAGGTGCCCAGAGGAACCATGGTGAAGACCTGTATGAGTCCCAAAACAGGGCTGCCAGTGGCATGTGACTGTTCCCCAAACTCGAGTCCACCCCGCCGCAGACTGAAAGCAGCCGTGGGGGAGTTTCCAGGAAAGCCTCAGCTCCTAGTAACCTCGCAGGAACACAGATACAGCTGCCCGAGGGCTTGGCTTTGCAGGGGCAGCACCGTGAGTCCGGAGTGGTTCTGCATGTGAAGAATGCCAGCCCTGTGACTCTGCAGTGACACACCTTGGCCATGTGACAAGGCTGGGTGCATGTGACTGTGGGCAGCCAGTCGGCTCAGGAACCACTGGGAGGTCTTAACTCCCAGCCTCCTCGGGAGCCGGGCGTTTTACAAATGTGAACTCATGGGTAATCTCCTGACAACTATTATCCCCCTTTTAGAGGTGAGTCAACTGAGGCCAGAAAGGTCCATGCCTGAGCCCACACAGGAATTACATGTCAGAACCAAGATGCAGACTCTGGCTCAAAGCCTGTGTCCCTGTGGCCGCCCGGGGAGGCAGGAGAGAAGTGTGGTTGAGAATGCAGACTTCGCTTCAGCCCTGGGTCCTGGCTCTGCCCGAGACAAGGCGCTTGACCATGGGCACGCTGTGCGTGTAGCCTCTCCAAGCCTCAGGGTCCTCATCTATAAAGTGCGATTGTCAAATACAAGCTGGTGGTTAGATGGCTGATGTCGCTTGTAGCTCAGCCTGGCCCGTGGTAATTGCCCCATAAGACCTGGCATTCTTTTTATTGGTTAAAAATGTTTTTATTGATTTTTTTTTGAGAGAGAGAGGAAGGGAGAGGGAGGGGGAGAGAGAGAGAGAGAGAGAGAGAGAGAGAGAGAGAGAGAGAGAGAGAAACATCAATGTGAAGAGAAACATCTATTTGTGAGAGAGAAACATCGAAGACATCGATTGGTTGCCTCCCACACACACCCTGACCAGGGACTGAACCCACAACTGGGCATGTGCCCTGACCAGGAATCAAACCAGCGACCTTTGGGTACACGGGACAATGTTCAACCACCTGAGCCACATTGGCCAGGGATATTGATTATTTGTAGAGAGAGAAAGCAAGGGAAAGAGAGAGAGAAATATTGACTTGTTCCACTTATCTATGCATTCATTGGTTGCTTCTCGTATGTGCCCTGACTGGGGATTGAACCCACAACCTTGGCATATGGGGATGGTGCTCTAACCAGCGGAGCTACCCGGCCGGGCCGGCCTGGCATTCTTATTTGTTAAACCATTCTGACCTTTTCCTGCCGGGCCCACCCGGCTCACCGCCGGCGGCCTGGCTGTGCCCCGCAGACCACTACTGGGACTTCCACCCGCACCACGTGCACAGCGAGTTCGAGAGCTTTGCGGAGAACCACTTCACGGAGCTGCAGAGCGTGCAGCCCCCGCAGCTGCAGCAGCTCTACCGCCACATGGAGCTGGAGCAGATGCACGTGCTGGACACCCCCATGGCGCCCGCCCACGCCGGCCTCGGCCACCAGGTGCGTGCGGCCTGACCCCCGCAGGCGCCCGAGGCTGGTGGGGAGGCCCAGCTTCACAGGAAGCTGACACAGGCTCTTACTCAACTCGGCTTCCTGCCCCACAGTGCCAACGGCGGCCGGAGCCCCAACGGCTCCTCCTGGCCCTCGGCTGACCTCATGACCCCACGCCCCTTATCTCCTCTCTCCCACGATGGACAGAGTCCAGATAATTCCCCGCCCGCCCACCACACACTGATCCACTCGACCCTGACGGCCTTGTCAGAGGCCTCCCTGACCCTCACTGGCTGCAACCCTCGTTCACTGGGCCCCGAGGGACCTGGCATCCATGTCACTGACCTGTGCGGACCCCTACTGGCCCTCCCTCTCCTCACTGGCCCTGCTTCCTGACCCTCGTCAGCCCCCCAGCCCTAATCCCCGTCAGTGACCTCCACTAACCTCTGCCTCCCCTCACTGCCCTCCACGGCGCTTTCACTCACTCATCATCGTTCACTCGGGCGCTCTGCACCCCCACTTCTTGCCCAGGCCACTGCTAGTCCACACGGTACCTTCGTGTGTGTGAGAAAAAAGGGCCCCTTTCCTGGGTCACTGAGCCCTGAACCAGGGGGTCCAGCTGGACGGGATTTCCCGACCTGCGCCCGGTGTGCGGTGACCCTGCCTGTAACCTGATTGACCGCCACTGTCCCCAACCTTCTTCCAAACCTCTCTGGGCCCTGCTGGCCTCCCGCCCTCAGCACTTCTCTCACTCCGTGACCCCTGCCTTGCAGCCCTGAGCTCCCGATGTCCCTCCCTGACCTCAGCTCTCTTTCCAGGTCTCCTACCTACCCCGCATGTGCCTCCCGTACCCCTCCCTGTCCCCGGCCCAGCCCAGCACGGATGAGGAGGAGGGCGAGCGGCAGAGTCCCCCACTGGAGGTGTCCGATGGGGAGGCCGATGGCCTGGAGCCAGGGCCGGGCCTCCTGCACGGGGAAACAGGTAGGGGGCCCCGCCCCAGCCCCATTCTGGCCATATCTGCCCCATGCCCACTCCAGCCGAGGCTGACTGCGAGTCATACCGCAGAGCTGAGTGTGTGAACATTTGCCAGTGTGTGTGTTCCTGTGTATCTTGTGGGAGCATCTGTGACCGTCTGTATCTGTGTGTGTGTGTGTGTGTGTGTGTGTGTGTCTGTGAGCACGTGTGCATGAGAGCTGAGTACGCAGCTGCTCTGTGCCTGGGCGTGGACGGGTGTGTGTGCATCTGCACCCCTCTGTGCTGTGTGGGAGTGGGTGGGAGTGGGAGTGTGTGTGCCAGGCATAGGGTGGGGGAGCTGGTTCCCCTGTGGGCCTCCCCGAATCCCGTCCTTCCCCACATAGAACTCCCAGGGGCCCCTTTCTGGGTGGTGGGCACGGGTCCCGTGCTGGGGCGCTGACCACCCCCCGCCCACAGGCAGCAAGAAGAAGATCCGCCTGTACCAGTTCCTGCTCGACCTGCTTCGCAGTGGGGACATGAAGGACAGCATCTGGTGGGTGGACAAGGACAAGGGCACCTTCCAGTTCTCGTCCAAGCACAAGGAGGCGCTGGCGCACCGCTGGGGCATCCAGAAGGGCAACCGGAAGAAGATGACCTACCAGAAGATGGCCCGCGCCCTGCGCAACTACGGCAAGACGGGCGAGGTCAAGAAGGTCAAGAAGAAGCTGACCTACCAGTTCAGCGGGGAGGTGCTGGGCCGCGGGGCCATGGCCGAGCGGCGCCACCCGCCCCACTGAGCCCCGGCGAGTGACCCGACCCGCTGGGCCCACCAGGCCTCCCTGCTGGCCATAGCATTAACCCCTCACCCGGCCCGGACACAGGGAGGGAAGCTCCCAGGGGCCAGGGCAGGACTGTGGTGGGCCAGGCGCGCCTCACCTCCCACTCCCTCCTCCTCCAGGCCCAACCCACATCCCTGCTTCGCCTCCCACCAGGACCCCAGCCCTGGCCCCAAAAGGCACCTGGGGGGTCTGACCCCTGGAGACCGTCAGCCTGGATTAGTGCCGCCAGGTGCTGCCTTGAGAGTCGAAGCCATCAGACCTGTGTACATTACCCACCCTGTAAGCACCTCTCCCTTCTCACACCTCTGTCCCATCAGCTTCCTCAAGAAACTTGCAGCACAAAGAGTTTCTTTTAAAATGGATTGTCTGCCCCCCCCCACCCCCACTCCCACCCCCATGATCTCTCCTTTTCCCATTTATGTATCGGCATTTTCTAAGGACACCCAGTGCTCAGATGCTGGGGATGTGAGGACACAGGGATCAGCCTGGAGTTAGAGCTGTGGACAGAATGAGTCCTCAGTTCTTATTAGGGAAATAAATCATTGCAAAACTCTCCACACCTGGCAAATGGTTTTTAAAAAAAGCCTCAGTGAGGCTTAAACTCATAATCCTTGGGTTATGCCCCCGGTGGTGGTGGTGATAACTGTGGCCATTTATTACATGTCAGCCTTGGGACGCGGGGCCCAATATCACCCCAGGGTACAGACTGGGAAACAGAAGCTCACAGAGGTCAAATACTTTGTTGAAGGTCACACAGCTGGCGAGGGCCGCAGGCCCATGGAGCGCCAGGTGAGCAGCCAGGTCAGTGTGAGGGAGGAGGCTTCACGCGTCCGGAATGGGGTACAGTTCGGCAAGGTGACCCCACGCGGCCAGTGGGACACAGAGCGTCTGCCGGGACCCGTGTGAGCAGGACCCCTTGGGTGGACTCAGTGTGTTGTGTCTCTGGCTTCCAGGCCACAGCGGGGGAGGAACAGCCGAGGGGGTCGGGGGGTCTCTGAGCTTCTTGCTGCCGACTGCCCAGTAGCAAGAAGTGGCGGCCGCCGGCCGGGAGTGAGGCGACTCCCCGCAGCAGCCTGCAGGCCGCAGGGAACCCAGATTCTGGGGCCAGCTGTGCTGGGCAGACACCCCGCATGCCTCCGCACCCCGTGACACTCCCTACGCCGCCGCCAAGCCCTGAGAGAGGGTCAGGGGCGCGCAGGCCTGCGATGCGGCTGAAAAGTGGTTTAAATGGCAGAAAAGAATGGATTTCTGTGTTCGCAGGGATGTGAGTTCCCACCACGGGGGGCACGTGGCCTTTCCCGACCTCATGGTCAGCCTCGCTAGGGCATCACGTGTAACCTGCTCCTTTCACGTATGTGTAGATATGTGTAGATATGTATATACAAAGGGAGCAGAGAGGCCCTGTGAGCTGCACCCAGGGCCCCACAGCACGAAGCCAGCCAGGCCCTGAGTTGTGATGCCCGGGGTCAAATAGTAGGAGCACACAGTCCCTCCGCATTTCCCACACACCCGGCCCTGCTCCGGCGTCTCCGTAGGTAAACCCACGGCGCGCACGGAACAGGCCCAGGCGGCGGGTGCTGCCGTCACCGCCCCACGTTACCCGCGAGGAGACTAAGGCCCTGGGAGGGGAAGGGAGTGGCGGTGGCAGGACTCAGGGCGGCCCCAGGGTCTGTGTGGGGAACCCCCACCCGTACCGCCCAGCGAGGATGCGCATTCGATCCACCCACCCCAGGGCCGTGGGCCCAGCTCACTCCCACGGCACCGTGTGCCCGTCAGATGGACATACAGGCAGGGCTTGGGGTTCCCCTGAGGTTCACTGAGGATGTGGGGGGGCAGAGCCATCATCTTGGGCTGGTGGGGGAAGGGACAGCCAGGAACAACACGGCCCCACCTTCTCCTGAGAGCCCTGCTCTCTGGAATTTGTCTATATTTAGCAGGTAGCTGGGAAGGAGGCAGATAAGGGGGCCCTGGGGAGGGGGAGGCCCCTTATATAGTGGGGGACGGGTCCCTGCCCAGATCCTCTTCGGGTGGCCTGTGCCTGCTCCGTTCTTGGTTTGACTTCTCTCAAGATGCCTGAGCCGGGGAAGAAGCCAGGTAGCTCAGGCGGGGGGTGGGCTGAGGTGGGCAGGGCGGGCTGGGGGCCTTACAATCAGGGGCCGGCCTGGGATCGAGCCCTGAGGCGGGTACGTACTGTCTTTCTGGGCCCTTTCCTGACTCGCAGTTTCTCCTTCCTTTCCTACTGCTGGGAGTGAGGGCAACCCAGGGTCAGGGGCAAGGGGGCAGAGAGCCAAGGCAGGAGGTCCCCAGCCCCCCAGCCCCCGTCAGATGCTGGGGACCGTCCCTGAGCCCCATCTCCTTCTGCAGCAAGGGTAGGCCTGGCCTGCCTTCTGGGGAAAGGCCCCAGGCAGGCGCCAGGTGGAGTCTGGATGCGCTTGCTCGCTGAACGCTCCTGGACAAGGCCTTCCCCCATCCGGGTCTCCGTTCCCGTCTCCACCAGGAGGGGTTGGGTTGGTTCTTTCCACCTGTGAGAGGCTCTGCTTTAGGAGCCGGCGCCCCCGTGGCCCCGACCCCGGGCACGGCCCTGCGTTGAGGTTACGCAGACGCTCTGCTCTGGGAGAGGACAGTCAAGAGGCCCCAGCCCGGCCAAGGGCAGAGAAAGTCACAGCCTTTCGCGGGATCGCGGGCCCGGTCCTGGCCTGTGTCCTCGGCGAGGCTGTGCAGGGCAGGGATCCAGTCCCCCGGCCCCAGCCCCCTCCCAGGCCGGCTTTATCTCAGTCGCTGATTCTCAGCCTGAGGCCCTTAGGGGACAAATTTAGCCGCGTCCAAGTAGGCAGATACCCGTCCCTCGCCAAGACCCCAGATGGCGCGGTGGGGGGTGGGGTGGGGTGGGGGGGAGCTGAGCTCCCGGGTTTCCCTGGGCGGGTCACTCTGGGATGCACTTAGCCAAGGTCTTGTGATTAGGACCACAGCCCTGGCTTTCCCGCCTACTGGCTGTGTGATTTTGGTAACGCACTTAACCTCTCTGAGTCTTGGTGCCCTCATCTGAGAGATGGGCGTAAGAGCGACCCCTTTCATTGGAGCAGGAAATGAGGTGATGCGTTCAAGTGCTTATCACCGTGTTGAATGAGAGGGGCCCCAGGGGTGGGGTGCACGGGCAAGCCAGGGCCCCCGCAGCCTCTATTGGGCCTTCAGTCTCAGCCTTCAGCAAGAAGCCACGGTCCGTGGAGGTGGCGGCCGGCGGCCCTGCCGTGTTCGAGGCCGAGACAGAGCGGGCAGGAGTGAAGGTGCGCTGGCAGCGAGGGGGCAGTGACATCAGTGCCAGCGACAAGTTTGGGCTGGCGGCCGAGGGCACGCGGCACACGCTGACAGTGAGGGACGTGGGCCCCGCGGACCAGGGGTCTTACGCAGTCATCGCAGGCTCCTCCAAGGTCAAATTCGACCTCAAGGTCGTAGAAGCAGGTAAGACGCTGGTCAGTCTCCCCTGAGGTTTGAACTTCTGGGGGTTGGAGCAGGGGCCGCCCCGCCACCTCTCCATTGCCCGGGGTGTGGGAGGTGCTTTCCCATCTCTCGCCTTTGCTTCGGCTGTGCCCTCTGCCAGGAAAGCCCCCCTCTGCTGGGAGAGGCCTCTCTGAGTGCCCCCTGCGGCTCCCTGGCCTATCCAGCCACTGTGGAGGCGGGGAAATTCAGAGATGAGCAGTGCGTGAGGCTGCCCTCCCCCTGGACACCCACACTCAGCCCGAAGGTGTGCGCCCCAGGGGAGCCCTGGGGGCTGTGGGCCTGGAGGGAGCCCAGCTGGGGGCCTGGGCCAGGGCAGAGCCTGGGGAAGGAAAGGAGGGTGGACGCCAGAACTGGTCAGAACGGACCCACCGACGTGAGCACAGAGGGTGTGAGCTGGGGAAGCCGGTGCTGGCTCCCGCTCAGTGTGCGCCGCCCACAGGGCTGCATCCAAGCGAGATGCCCCGTGGACAGTGGGTTCCTGGGCCTGATGCTCGGGAGGGACAGTGAGCTCACAGAGGTGGTGGGTAGAAAGGGAGAGAATTTAGGGGAGAGACAAGGTCATGGCGGGTGAGGAAAAGGGAGGAACCAGGTGAGCTGTGCACACACCACAGTATTTAATGCAGCTACAAAGATGGAGGCGAGACCTGGGGCAGGAGGGGTCTGGGTAGAAGCTACTCCACAGCCCCTACCCCATTCCCTGCAGAGCCGGCAGAGCCTGTGACAGCCCCAGCCCCTGCCCCTGCCCCTGCCGAGGCCCCCGGCATTCCCGGAGAAGCCCCGGCCTCAGCCACTGAGGTGGAAGGAGGCTCCCCGAGTCCCGAAGGTGAGAGGGCCGGACAGGGAGGGCCTGGGCCAGTGTGGGGTGTCCCAGCGCAGGTCTCAAAGGCCTCTGCCCACAGGGTCAAGTTCAGCAGCCACCAATGGGCCCGCTGCCCCCGATGACCCCATCGGCCTCTTTGTGACGCGGCCACAGGATGGCGAGGTGACCGTGGGTGAGTGTGGGGCTACCGCAGCCCAGGGGGGAGGGAAGGGCGGCAGCAGAGCTACCTCAAGCCCACTGCCACCGTCTCCTGCAGGTGGCAGCATCACCTTCTCGGCCCGCGTGGCCGGGGCCAGCCTCCTGAAACCGCCCGTAGTCAAGTGGTTCAAGGGCAAGTGGGTGGACCTGAGCAGCAAGGTGGGCCAGCACCTTCAGCTGCACGACAGCTACGACCGGGCCAGCAAGGTGGGCACGGGGCCCTGGGCCCTGGGGTTGTGGGGACACATGGACACTGGGGGGCACACAGCGGTATAAAGAAGGGGGATGGGGAGCCTGGGAAACTCCTTCCACGCCTGTGACTGGCCCAGGGGCGGGCCTCTGGCAGGCAGGCCCACAGGTTCGGTTGTGTGTCTGTGCTGTTGGTTGTGTGGCTGTGCTGTTAGTTGTGTGGCTGTGCTGTTAGTTGTGTGTCTGTGCCATTTGGTTGTATGGCTGTGCTGTTGGTTGTGTGGCTGTACTGTTGGTTGTGTGTCTGTGCTGTTGGTTGTGTGGCTGTGCTGTTAGTTGTGTGGCTGTGCTGTTGGTTGTGTGTCTGTGCTGTTAGTTGTGTGGCTGTACTGTTGGTTGTGTGGCTGTGCTGTTGGTTGTGTGGCTGTACTGTTAGTTGTGTGGCTGTGCTGTTGGTTGTGTGGCTGTGCTGTTGGTTGTGTGGCTGTGCTGTTGGTTGTGTGTCTGTGCTGTTGGTTGTGTGGCTGTGCTGTTGGTTGTGTGTCTGTGCTGTTGGTTGTGTGTCTGTGCCGTTTGGTTGTGTGTCTGTGCTGTTGGTTGTGTGGCTGTGCTGTTGGTTGTGTGGCTGTGCTGTTGGTTGTGTGGCTGTGCTGTTGGTTGTGTGTCTGTGCTATTGGTTGTGTGTCTGTGCCGTTTGGTTGTGTGTCTGTGCTGTTGGTTGTGTGGCTGTGCTGTTGGTTGTGTGTCTGTGCTGTTGGTTGTGTGGCTGTGCTGTTGGTTGTGTGTCTGTGCTATTGGTTGTGTGTCTGTGCCGTTTGGTTGTGTGTCTGTGCTGTTGGTTGTGTGGCTGTGCTGTTGGTTGTGTGGCTGTGCTGTTGGTTGTGTGGCTGTGCTGTTAGTTGTGTGGCTGTGCTGTTGGTTGTGTGGCTGTGCTGTTGGTTGTGTGGCTGTGCTGTTAGTTGTGTGGCTGTGCTGTTGGTTGTGTGGCTGTGCTGTTGGTTGTGTGGCTGTGCTGTTGGTTGTGTGGCTGTGCTGTTAGTTGTGTGGCTGTGCTGTTAGTTGTGTGGCTGTGCTGTTGGTTGTGTGGCTGTGCTGTTAGTTGTGTGGCTGTACTGTTGGTTGTGTGGCTGTGCTGTTAGTTGTGTGGCTGTGCTGTTGGTTGTGTGGCTGTGCTGTTGGTTGTGTGTCTGTGCTGTTGGTTGTGTGTCTGTGCTGTTGGTTGTGTGGCTGTGCTGTTGGTTGTGTGGCTGTGCATCGCAGGAAAGTGCCTCATCTTCAGCGAATGCCACTCGCCCGGTAGCCATCACAGATTTCTGTTTTCTTACCATCCTGTGCCCGCAGATGGCAGTGTGAGTCTTGAGAAGGGGCTCCTTTTGCTATTTACACACAACTGCACGGGTTAACTTCACCTTGAAGGGTGAGAAGGTCGGTGGCCACTAGCCACCCCCCGCCTCCTTCAGGGGTGAGGGCCTCGTCTTTTGACCCCCATCTCCCCAACACCTCACCGCACAGGTCTACCTGTTTGAGCTGCACATCACCGATGCCCAGGCCACCTCCGCTGGCGGCTACCGCTGTGAGGTGTCCACCAAGGACAAGTTTGACAGCTGCAACTTCAACCTCACTGTCCATGGTGAGGGCCCCGGCCCCATCCTGACCTCGGGCTCCCCATGGGTCTGTCCCCGGCACCCGCCTCCGTTCCCCAGCACCAAGGAGGGTGCCTCGTCCCGGCCAGACAGCGCTGACCCTGTGCCCACACCGCCCATGCAGGGGCCCGAGAGAAACCCCGGGAGGCTTCCAGGGCTGGGCTGGGGGACGGCCAAGTGCAGATCTCGTCTGGGTCTTGTCTTGGTGTCCTGGGCTCCTGGCAGGGGAACAGGTGAAGGCGAATTAGGAGAGTAGGAGCTACACCACTTGTGCTGAGGGATTGGGGATCCTAAACCGCCCCCTCCCTGGACCTCGGCCCCGGGCAAGCTCAGGATGTGGGGTCCTGGGGCAGTGCCCCCTCTCCATGGGCCATGGATGGGCAGTCTGTGACCCTGGATGGCCCTCGCGGAAGTTCCTTCCCTGACTCACCTCCCTCTTTGCACCCAGAGGCCATCGGCCCTGGAGACCTAGACCTCCGGTCAGCTTTCCGCCGCACGTGAGTGGCCACCTCCCCTCAGGGCCTGGGGAGGCCAGCCTCGGGGTCCGGGCTGGGGGTGATGTGGGGGAGTCAGGGTTGGGGGTGGTAGGGGGTCCGGGCTGGGGGTGATGTGGGGGGTCAGGGTTGGGGGTGGTAGGGGGTCCGGGCTGGGGGTGATATGGGGGTTCAGGGTTGGGGGTGATAGGGGGGTCTGGGCTGGGGGTGGTGTGGGGGGTCCAGGATGGGGGTGATATGTGGGGGGCAGGGCTGGGGGTGGTGTGGGGGGTCCGGGCTGGGGGTGGTGTGGGGGGTCCAGGCTGGGAGTCATGGGGGGCTTGGGGCTGAAGTTGATGGCCTTGGGGGAGAGCAAGCTCCCTGGGCAGGTGAGGAACTGGGTCTAATTCCCACAGGAGCCTGGCTGGAGGTGGCCGTCGGACCAGGTACCCCTCCCCCGGCCCTACTTGCCCGTACACAGGCCCCGGGTCTGCGATGGGCAGCGAGCCCCCACCCGGCCAGTGTCCCTCTCTCTCACTCTACTCCACCCCAGTCTTCCCGGCTCCCAAGCCCCTCTGGCCGCTCCCGGGGGTCTTCACCGGGTCCTTCTCCACAGTGACAGCAGCGAGGACGCCGGGGTCCTGGACTTCAGCTCGCTGCTGAAGAAGAGGTGAGCCGGGGCGGCTCCAGGCTGCGGTGAGGCCGGGCTCAGCCTGGGTGGCCTCTGCATCCCATACCTCTGAGCTGGCTGTCCTGTCTGTGCCTGGGGCAGCCCTGCCGCTGGGAGGAGTGAGGAGGGCTCTGCAGACGCCCCCGAGCCCTCACACTGCAGCTCTGGGGACCCAGGAGACGCTGGGAGAGGCCCCAGAGCTGCCGGGGTTGCCCGTCCACCCCCACCCAACTGACTCGTGCCCTTTCCTCTCTCCCCACGACCCTGCATCCTGGCCGGTGCTGCTGCGGCCCAGAGAGTAAGCGTGGGGCCTGGTGCTGTGGGCAGCGGGCGCCCTGCCACGCGGTGAGAGCTGGGAGGGCTGGGAGCCGGGCGGACCTGAGCGAGACCCCAGTGACGGGAGTCTCTGAGCCTCGGTTCTCCTGACGCCCGGCTGTGAGGTGGGCAGGGGAGCCTCCAGCCTGTGGTGCGTCCTAGCTGCCCCCAAATAGAGGGGCATGAGTGCTGGGAGGAGGGAGGAGGGTGACCCCTGGGGACCCAGGTCTTGGGGGAGAGATGGCCCTCGCGCTAATGTGTCCCCGCTTTCTGCCCCACCTGGAGCAGCAGCTTCCGGACCCCACGGTGAGTGCGCGGTGACGCCCAGCACCCTGTCCCCTCTGTTACCCCAGGAACCCTCCCTGGCCCCACCCCCAGGCTGAGCCGTAAGCCCCTGGAACCCCGGAACTGGCTGAGGACCCATGTCAGCTCAGGCCACCCCCCCACCCGCCGCCCCCAGGAGGAAAGGATCAGAGGGCGGGGCAGCTAAGGCTCCTTGGTCCTGGCCCCGGGAAGCCCGGCCCCGGGGAGGGGGCTGCAGTCCGGCCCTGGCCATGGGCACCCCCTGAGGCCGGCGTGCATGGACTGCGGACACAGGGACTCGAAGCTGGAGGCCCCAGCCGAGGAGGACGTGTGGGAGATCCTGCGGCAGGCGCCCCCGTCCGAGTACGAGCGCATCGCCTTCCAGCACGGAGTCACCGACCTGCGGGGCATGCTCAAGAGGCTCAAGGGCATGAAGCGGGACGAGAAGAAGAGCACAGGTGAGCCCTCCGCCCCAAACCAGGGACAGGCCCAGGGGAGCCCTCCGCCCCAAACCAGGGACAGGCCCAGGGGAGCCCTCCGCCCCAAACCAGGGACAGGCCCAGGGGAGCCCTCCGCCCCAAACCAGGGACAGGGCCCAGGTGAGCCCTCCGCCCCAAACCAGGGACAGGCCCAGGTGAGCCCTCCGCCCCAAACCAGGGACAGGCCCAGGGGAGCCCTCCGCCCCAAACCAGGGACAGGGCCCAGGTGAGCCCTCCGCCCCAAACCAGGCACAGGGCCCAGGTGAGCCCTCCGCCCCAAACCAGGGACAGGCCCAGGGGAGCCCTCCGCCCCAAACCAGGGACAGGGCCCAGGTGAGCCCTCCGCCCCAAACCAGGGACAGGGCCCAGGGGAGCCCTCCGCCCCAAACCAGGGACAGGGCCCAGGTGAGCCCTCCGCCCCAAACCAGGCACAGGGCCCAGGTGAGCCCTCCGCCCCAAACCAGGGACAGGCCCAGGGGAGCCCTCCGCCCCAAACCAGGGACAGGCCCAGGGGAGCCCTCCGCCCCAAACCAGGGACAGGGCACAGGTGAGCCCTCCGCCCCAAACCAGGGACAGGCCCAGGTGAGCCCTCCACCCCAAACCAGGGACAGGCCCAGGGGAGCCCTCCGCCCCAAACCAGGCACAGGGCCCAGGTGAGCCCTCCGCCCCAAACCAGGGACAGGGCCCAGGGGAGCCCTCCGCCCCAAACCAGGGACAGGGCACAGGTGAGCCCTCCGCCCCAAACCAGGGACAGGGCCCAGGGGAGCCCTCCGCCCCAAACCAGGGACAGGCCCAGGGGAGCCCTCCGCCCCAACCAGGCACAGGGCCCAGGTGAGCCCTCCGCCCCAAACCAGGGACAGGGCCCAGGGGAGCCCTCAGCCCCAAACCAGGGACAGGCCCAGGGGAGCCCTCCGCCCCAAACCAGGGACAGGCCCAGGGGAGCCCTCCGCCCCAAACCAGGGACAGGCCCAGGGGAGCCCTCCGCCCCAAACCAGGGACAGGGCCCAGGGGAGCCCTCCGCCCCAAACCAGGGACAGGGCCCAGGTGAGCCCTCCGCCCCAAACCAGGGACAGGCCCAGGGGAGCCCTCCGCCCCAAACCAGGGACAGGCCCAGATGAGCCCTCCGCCCCAAACCAGGGACAGGGCCCAGGGGAGCCCTCAGCCCCAAACCAGGGACAGGCCCAGGGGAGCCCTCCGCCCCAAACCAGGGACAGGCCCAGGGGAGCCCTCCGCCCCAAACCAGGGACAGGCCCAGATGAGCCCTCCGCCCCAAACCAGGGACAGGGCCCAGGGGAGCCCTCCCGCCCCAAAGGGACAGGGCCCAGGGGAGCCCTCCCACCCCAAACCAGGGACAGGGCCCAGGTGAGCCCTCTGCCCCAAACCAGGGACAGGGCCCAGGTGAGCCCTCGGCCCAAACCAGGGACAGGCCCAGGGGAGCCCTCCGCCCCAAACCAGGGACAGGCCCAGGGGAGCCCTCCGCTCCAAATGAAAACCAGGCGATCCCCCCCCCCCGCCCCGCCCCCGCCCCCGCCCCCCGGAAAAGAGGAGAAGCCTGCTGCACCCTCTCTGCCCAAGAAAAGGGGAAGAAGCCAGGTTAGGCCAGAGACCTCCACCTGGGAGGAGAGAGGGGCCTGTGACTCCTCCTCTCAGGAAACAGAACAAAAGAAACAGAAGGGGCGGGGCCAGCCCCTCACCCAAGGCAGGTGGCCCTTCCCCAGCATGGCTGACAGCCAGGTGGCAGCCCTGAGGATGAGCTGGGAAGGCAGGGGCCTCACCCGCCCTCTGGGCAGGAGCGCAAACACCGAGGTTGCTGCTAACACCGAGTCCGGGGCAGACAGGGCCCTTCCTCCCGCCACCTGCTTCCTCGCGGAGCCTCTGTCCGTCTGGAAGCCCCCGACCGTGTCCCTGAGCTGAGCAGGTACAGAGGCCCCCGAGGAAGACAGGCGAACAGAGAGAGACTCAGCACAGTGGAGACCAGGGCGACAAAGGGGCGGCCGGAGGCTGGGCCCTCTGCCACGTGGCTGTGGGCGAGAGCCTTCCGCCAGGGCCAGCCGGGGTGGGGGCGGGGCGGGGCGGCCGGGAGCAGGGCTGAGGGGTGGTGCTCAGCCTTCCAGAAGAAGCTGCAGCCGGCCTACCAGGTGAACAAGGGCCACAAGATCCGGCTGACCGTGGAGCTGGCCGACCCCGACGCCGAGGTCAAGTGGCTGAAGAATGGACAGGAGATCCAGATGAGCGGCAGGTGCGCCAGGGCCGGAGCAGGTTCTGGGGGCGGGGGGGGGGGTGCGGCGAGGGGACCCTGGTTGGGGGGTGCTCCCAGCCCTGCCCTCTCTGCCTCTCCATCGTGTCCTCTGTCTCTGTCCCTCTCTCCGCATTTCTCTCTCGCTGGGTCTAATTTCCCATGTTTCTCTTTCTTTCCATCTTTGCTCCTCGCTTTTTCTCTTGGTCTCGCTTCCTCCCGTCGGGGACACACCTATGGCCCCTTCTGTTCCACAGCAAGTAAGGCCCCGCTCGCGCTCACAGGAGGCTTGGTTACGGCATGGGGCGGTGGCGGTGGCGGGGGCGGGCAGGGAGGGGGCACCAGGAGCTGAGGCCACAGCTTTCACCTCTCTTCCGCGGCCTCTGCCCAGGTACATCTTCGAGTCCAATGGCGCCAAGCGCACACTGACCATCAGCCAGTGCTCGCTGGCGGACGACGCGGCCTACCAGTGCGTGGTGGGCGGGGAGAAGTGCAGCACCGAGCTCTTTGTCAAAGGTGGGCCCTGGGCCCGGGGACCTGGGGACTCAGCAGAGGTGGCCCAGAGGGACCCGTCCATCACGCCCCCCCCCCCTGCCTCCGCAGAGCCCCCTGTGCTGATCGTGAGGCCCCTGGAGGACCAGCTGGTGATGGTGGGGCAGCGGGTGGAGTTCGAGTGCGAGGTGTCTGAGGAGGGGGCTCAGGTGAAGTGGTGAGTGCCAGGGGCCTGGGGCTGGGGCCTGGGACGGGGTGGGAGGCCTGGGCACCCCCAGAGGAGGCCACAGCACTTGCTGCCCCCCACCGGCCAGGCTGAAGGACGGGGTGGAGCTGACTCGGGAAGAGACCTTCAAGTACCGGTTCAAGAAGGACGGCCGCAAACACCACCTGATCATCAACGAGGCGACCCTGGAGGACGCCGGGCACTACGCGCTGCGCACCAGCGGGGGCCAGGCGCTGGCCGAGCTCATCGTGCAGGGTGAGGCCGCGGCCGGGGGGGGGGGGGTGTGGGGGGAGCACACGGCCCCACGGCCCAGGACAGGAATCATGCCAGCCGGATCGAAGCCTCACCCGGACACCCCGAGCTTCACCTTCCTCATCTGTGAAAGGGGGAGGCTGAGGCTGCCACCTCAGCGGGCAGGGGGAGGGTCGGGTGGGCCTGGCTAGTGCCACGCACACACACTTGAGGTCCCTTCCCATGCCCACGTGCTCTCCCAGGGATTCCCGTCCACACCCGCACACGCCCTCCCCGGCTCACCAGCTCTGCCCTGCCCCCCAGAGAAGAAGCTGGAGGTGTATCAGAGCATCGCCGACCTGACGGTGGGCGCCAAGGACCAGGCCGTGTTCAAGTGCGAGGTGTCGGACGAGAACGTGCGGGGCGTGTGGCTGAAGAACGGGAAGGAGCTGGTGCCCGACAGCCGGATAAAGGTGTCCCACATCGGGCGGTGAGTGTGCGGGCCATGGGACAGCGGAGGCTGGGACAGAGACGACAGAGAGACAGACTGACACCCCGGGAGACGGAGACAGACAGAGAGACACACAGAGAGACAGGGAGAAGCAGACAGAGGGACAGAGAAAGAGATAGAGACGGAGACAGACAGAGTGGACAGAGATGGACAAAGAGAGACAGGCAGGCAGACAGGCAGGACACAGACTGAAATGGAAGGTAAGAAGAAGAGACGAAGACAGACAGAAAGCTGTGGGGAGACAGAAGCACAGAGGAGAGTCCCTCAGAGCCGGAGAGAAGCAGGGAGAGAGGCAGAGGGGCTTCGCCCTGGGCCCAGCCCTCCCCAGTGGTGACGGGGCAGGAGCCACGGCGAGGCCAGGCCTGGCGGGGGGCCCTCACTCTCGCCCACTCTCTTACTCATGCCCCGAGCATCTGGGCCGGCCCGTGCTGGGCCCAAGGTCATGGAGATTAATGAGACCAGCCTCTGTCCAGCCTCCAAGGGCCCAGCCTAGGGACACTTCTACCCTGCCTACACGAGAGGCGCTGGAAAAGTCAAAAACAAAGAAAGAAAGCACTTAAAACATCAGAACCCCAGTGAGCTAGGAGGGGGCCAGGGCCCCTGGAGCTCTGGCTGGGGTGTCCAGGGAGGCCAGGGGCGTGTGGCCCAGTGGGACCCTCTGAGCCACTGCTGCCCTGCAGGGTCCACAAACTGACCATCGATGACGTCACGCCTGCGGATGAGGCTGACTACAGCTTCGTGCCTGAGGGCTTCGCCTGCAATCTGTCCGCCAAGCTCCACTTCATGGGTGAGCTGCGCCCTGGCGGGGGGGGGGGGGGGGTGGTGGCAGGGGGCCCTGTCGCTGGGCCCTGCCTTTGCCCTGGTGCCAGCTGCTCTTCCTTCTCTTGCAGAGGTCAAGATTGACTTCGTGCCCAGGCAGGGTGAGTCTCAGGGCCCCTGTGTGCCCCCTCCTCATACCCCCACCACCGCCATGTCTCCCCTCCACTCACAGAGAAGAACAGAGATCTGGGAGAGGGACCTTGAGACCCAGCCCAGCTCTGCCACTCAGGACTATGGGCCAACGATAATTCTCAGCCTCAGTTTCCTCATCTCTAAAATGGGGACCCTAGTATTGTCTCCTCCATAGGGTGGTGGGAAAGATGAGAGGAGATGGTGGGTGAGCCATCAGATGGCAGCACAGATGTGAGATTTTACTATTTCTTTTCCTGCTTTTGGAAGAGTCTCTCCTACTTTCAGATAAAACTTTAACCAGGAGAATAGACCAGACTGAGGCATGCTCTAGAGCAGGGGTCCTCAGACTACGACGGCCCGCGGGCCACATGCGGCCCGCCGAAAACATTTGTTTTTTTCCTTCAAAATAAGATCTGTGCAGTGTGCATAGGAATTTGTTCATAGTTTTTTTTAAAACTATAGTCCTGCCCTCCAACGGTCTGAGGGACAGTGAACTGGCCCCCTGTTTAAAAAGTTTGAGGATCCCTGCTCTAGAGTAGTACCTTCCAAATGGGGTTCACTTCATATAAGATACTCCGTTCAGAGGGGTTCCGTGGTAAAGTAACTTTGGGGAATACTGAACACCTGCCCCCATACCCCCTCTTGCATAGTTAAGAAATGTGCTTAATTTTGTTTAATCCAGGGTTTCTTAAACTGTTTGTTTGTTTTTCTGGCAGTACATTGATGTCCCTGCCCCTCCACTCCCCACCCCCCAGCACAGTTTAAGAAATGCTGCATGAGGCATCCTGATAATACAACTTCCCCGGAACTTCCTGGAGTGATAGAATATTCTAGATCTTGATTGGGTGGTGCTTATGCCAGTGTGTACATTTGTCAAAACTCTGCAAGCTCTATGCTCAGATCTCAGCATCTCATTGTGTGTGAATTATGCCTCAGCAATAAAACGGCAGGGACACGTGCTCCTCCGGGTGTCCCCTCTGCCTCTGACCTGTGTGTGTGCCCACCCCAGAGCCTCCCAAGATCCACCTGGACTGCCCTGGCCGCCAGCCGGACACCATCGTGGTCGTGGCCGGGAACAAGCTGCGCCTGGACGTTCCTATCTCCGGGGACCCTGCTCCCACGGTGATCTGGCAGAAGACCATGACACAGGTGCCGCGGGCCCCTCCTCCACTTCCCATCTGTGAAATGGGTGCTTGGGACCAGTGAGCGCCGCGACCTGCTCCCCCCATGTGCGTGCCCTCTGGTGGCCCCTGGCCGGGAGTGTGGAGATGCAGCTGGCTGGGTGATGGGCAGCAGAGGAGGCGGGCAAAGGAGAAACAGAGGGGCCGCTGGGCAGGGACTCCCCCTCACCCCCGGGCTGAGTCAGCCACCTTCCCCCTCCTTCCCTTCCCTTCTGCTCTGTTCCCAGGGGAAAAAGGTCCCAGCTGGGCAGGCACCTGATGCCCCAGGGGATGCAGGTGCCAGTGACGAGTGGGTGTTTGAAAAGAAGGTGAGTGAGGCTGGAGGTAGGACCGGGCTTGTTTGCACACGGGACCCACCCTTGGGCAAGGCCTCCGAGAAGGTGCCATAGAGAAGGTGCCACATCTGGTCAGCGGTGCTCCTGCCCCAGGCGGGGTCTCCACGCACACACCACACATGTCTGTCCAGCATTTCACCCTCCTCATCGCGGGAAGCCCTCTTGCTCCTGCTGCTGCTGGTCCTCTGCCAGCAGCCATGAGGGACCCTCACAGTGGCTCTGTGAGGTCACGTTATCCCCACTCAGCGGACAAGGAAACAGAGGCACAGAGAGGACACGGGGCTGTGCCTCCCCCAGACCCTGTGCTGAGCTCCTTTCCCATCTCGGGGCTGTTGGCCATCCCAGAGGCTGCAGAAGCTTCTGGAGTCCAACATGGACCCTCCCCCCGCCCATGTCCCCCTCCCCAGCTGCTGTGTGAGACCGAGGGCCGGGTCCGAGTGGAGACCACCAAGGACCGCAGCATCTTCACCGTCGAGGGGGCAGAGAAGGAAGACGAGGGTGTCTACACGGTCACCGTGAAGAACCCTGTGGGCGAGGACCAGGTCAACCTGACAGTCAAGGTCATCGGTGAGGCCGGCCGGCCGGGGTCCGGGCAGGGAAGGGAAAGGGGCGACCAGGGAGGGCCCATCCGCCGACTCATTGAGTCACTGAGCACACGTGGCAGGCCAGGCTCGCAGGTCCAGGGGGAGGATGGGGACGGGGACACGGGTGAACATGGGCAGTGGGAGCCATGAAGGGTGGGTCCGAGGCGACATGACCAGAACTGCCTTCCAGAGGGCTGCTCTGGCTCTGGGGGTGGTTGGGGGGTAAGGGGATGAGCAACATTGACCCTGGGCCCGGGCAGGGCTGATGTGGGTCCCCGACTCCCCCAGATGTGCCGGATCCCCCTGCGGCCCCCAAGATCAGCAACGTGGGCGAGGACTCCTGCACGGTGCAGTGGGAGCCGCCTGCCTACGACGGCGGGCAGCCCGTCCTGGGTGAGTAGAGGGCACCAGGGCCGACCCGAGGGCAGGGTGGGGGTGCCTGGGCCCCAGACCGCAGCCCCTGCCTCCCTTCGGCAGGCTACATCCTGGAGCGCAAGAAGAAGAAGAGCTACCGGTGGATGCGGCTGAACTTCGACCTGCTGCGGGACCTGCAGCACGAGGCGCGGCGCATGATCGAGGGCGTGGTGTACGAGATGCGCGTCTACGCGGTCAACGCCATCGGCATGTCCCGGCCCAGCCCTGCCTCCCAGCCCTTCATGCCCGTCGGTGAGCCGGCCCCGCCTGGCGCGGCCCTCGTGCCGTCCCCGGCCAAGGGGCTCGAGAGCAGCTGCTCTGTGTGGGCGGCCACCACACTGGGCATTTACACCCCTGGTCTGTCATCTGGGATCAGGGGCAATCGCTCATCTCACAGATGAAGCGAGTGAGGCTCCGAGAAGTTAAGTGACTTGCTCAAGGCCCCCCAGCTGGTGGGGCCGGAGCGGGGACTCACACCCCCTAAGCCTTGTCTCATCTTCGCGAGGCTCACCTTCCACTCTGTGGAAGGGGGTAAGGCACCGACTTCACAGAGCTGTGGTTAGGGCGACAGGAGTTAGTGCCGGCAGAGCATCTGGTCTACAGCAGGTGCTCAAGAATGGCAATTGCCCCCTGTCCTCTGCTCCCTCCAACCAGGGTTGTCCGGGGGAAACAAGGGGAGGGCAGCAGGTGTCTGAGGCCCGAGGCACGTCTGTCTGTGGGAAGGGCCCTGGACCAGGAGTTGGACATCGAGTTTGCCCAGCCAGCTCCACCGTCCCAGGAGGCCCGCCTGAGCCGTCGCCTCACCGAAGCCTCAGTTCCCTCGTCTGCAGTTCGGGGGCAGAAAGGGTAGCGCAGACATGGAGGGTGTGGCAGGCTCTCCAGGAACCCCATCCCTACAGGGATGTGTGAGCCTTTGGGAGCAGCTGTCTGAGGCTGGGGGAGGCGCCCCCTCCAGCCCAGGGGGAGGGCAGAGCTTGGGGCGATGGCAGGAAGGGGTGCCTGTGGGGAGAGGGGTCCAGGCCTCCTTCGTTAGGACTGACTTGCCGTTTGCTCGGCTCTGAGTCAGCTCACCCGTTGCAGGGGAGGAGACGCCCGTGTTGCAGGCTAGCTTCCCGCACTCGCGCTCTCGGACAGAAGTGGCTCCTTCTAAGCTCTCTGAGGCTTTGGGTGCCTTCTCCTGCTTGGAGCTCTTTTGTACCTGTTTGTTTTTAAGCTTATCTAGCGGCACGCCTGTTAACGGAGCTTAAATGTCTCTTAAAGTGCTTGAAAGCCAGCCGAAGGGGAAGCCCCGGGTGACTCAGGCCCCGCTCTGCCCTCCTCTGCCCAGGCCCCCCCAGCGAGCCCACCCACCTGGCGGTGGAGGACATCTCCGACACCACAGTGTCCCTCAAGTGGAGGCCCCCGGAGCGCGAGGGAGCCGGAGGCCTGGATGGCTACAGTGTGGAGTACTGCCAGGAGGGCGGTGAGTGTCGCTGCCCAGCCTGGGCCCGCAGCCTGTGCCCTTCTCTAAACAGCCCTGCCGGGCACCTGCCACCCCGCGGGGCCCTCCCTGCAGCGGCAGCCCCGACAGCCACCAGAGGCAGGCAGCAGGGTGGTGTCGATGCTGACACTGCCCGTGGTTTTGCAATCCCCCCAGGCTCCGAGTGGGTGGCTGCCCTCCAGGGGCTGACAGAGCGCACCTCGATGCTGGTGAAGGACCTGCCCACGGGGGCCCGGCTGCTCTTCCGGGTGCGGGCACACAATGTGGCCGGGCCTGGAGCCCCCGCCACCACCAAGGAGCCCGTGACGGTGCAGGAGATCCTGCGTGAGTGCCCCTTTGGTCACAGAACTTGCCACTGACACCTGGCCCTGGGGCCCCTGGAGGTGGGGACGGTCAGACGGGCCCTCCTGGGGGAGGAGCTGCCTGCTGGGCAGGGACTGGAGGGGCAGGAGCCTTCATCCAGGCCCCAGGCCCAGGGCAAACCTGGGCAGAAAGTGTCCTCTTGGTTTCCCCTGTCAGCCCGTCTGGGGCAGGGAAAGCACGGGTTATTGTGCATCCTCTGCCCCGTGAGTCTCGGCTCCAGCAGGTAGATCTTGTCCTTGTGCTCAGGACTGAGCAGTGATGCCTCTTGGGGTCAAGCTGACCCATCTGGGCCTCGCTTCCTAACAAAGGATCAACCGTGTGTAAGGACTGGTTCTCAGGGTGGAAAGAGACAGCAAACTGGGTGGTAATAGGGTCCAAAGCCTAGATTTGCATCCTGGCCTGTGTGACCTCAAGCAAGTTGCACACCCTCTCTGATCCCTGCCTCCTGAGCAGTGTGGTGAGGCTCAGGGGGAAGCAGGCGCTTTGTGAACCCTCTGGGGCTGGGTTAGGGGGAGCTATAGGAGGGGACACCTAGGGAGCAGTGCTTTTTTAGCTGCAGCTCTCTGGGCCCTGCCTCAGGAGAGAATGGAGCCATGGCACACCTCAGGCCTTGGGCCGGGGTGGCTCTCGCTGAGCTGCCCACTCCACATCCACAGAGCGGCCACGGCTCCAGCTGCCCAGGCACCTACGCCAGACCATCCAGAGGAGGGTCGGGGAGCCTGTGAACCTCCTCATTCCTTTCCAGGTAGGGCTGGCCCCTTCTCTGTCCTGTTGTGTGTGGCTCATGCCTCGCGGACAGATGTGCCTCGGGGCTCACCCGAGACCCCACCCGGGCACGTGAGGATGGGGGTGGCCGGCTCTCAGGGAGAGCCAGGCTTGGGGGTGAGCTGTCCCTCCCCACAGGGCAAGCCCCGGCCTCAGGTGACCTGGACCAAAGAGGGGCAGCCATTGGCGGGCGAGGAGGTGAGCATCCGCAACAGCCCCACGGACACCATCCTCTTCATCCGGGCCGCTCGCCGCGCCCACTCCGGCACCTACCAGGTGACGCTGCGCATCGAGAACATGGAGGACAAGGCGACGCTGGTCCTGCAGATCGTTGGTGCGTGGCCCTGGGGCCTCCCTCTAGCCCGTTGGCTTCTGGTCCCCGAGCTGGGCCGCCAGGCCCCGGCTGGCGGGGTGATGGGCCCTGGAGCAGGGTGTGGGGTTCCACCGGGTCTGTCTCCTGCAGACAAGCCAAGTCCTCCCCAGGACATCCGGGTCACAGAGGCGTGGGGCTTCAATGTGGCTCTGGAGTGGAAGCCACCCCAAGACGATGGCAACACCGAGATCTCGGGGTACACGGTACAGAAAGCAGACAAGAAGACCATGGTGAGCCTGGGCCCCCCCGACATGCACCCCTCCTGGGGCCTGGCAGGCCCAGGTCTCAGCTGCACTCCCCTGCCCTGAGAATGGGCCGCCTCTCACCCTCCGTGACCTGGTCTCCGCACAGCTGGGGTGCAGACACCAGGGGTACCGAGAGGCCCCTGGTAGGAAGCAGGGCCTGCCCTCCAGCCCCCAGCCCCAGCCCCAGAGACCCCTTCTCCACCCCGCAGGAGTGGTTCACGGTCCTGGAGCATTACCGCCGCACCCACTGTGTGGTGTCCGAGCTCATCATCGGCAACGGCTACTACTTCCGGGTCTTTAGCCACAACATGGTGGGGCCCAGTGACAAAGCCGCCACCACCAAGGAGCCCGTCTTCATCCCCAGACCAGGTGCTGGGCCCTCACGCCCACCCCCGGGGGCGTTGGGGCAGGCAGCCAGTGGGCACAGGGAGGGAGCCTGGCTGGGTGCGGCCCTCTTGGTACAAAACCCTGTCACCGCCAGGCATCACATATGAGCCGCCCGACTACAAGGCCATGGACTTCTCCGAGGCCCCAAGCTTCACCCACCCCCTGGTGAACCGCTCGGTCATCGCCGGCTACAATGCCACTCTCTGCTGTGCCGTCCGAGGCAGCCCCAAGGTAGGGAACCCAGGCCCAGGCGGCAGAGCTCCGGCCTCGAGCTGTCCCCTTCTCTCTGCCTCTCCCTGAGCAGGGCCTGGCACACCCCATCAGCTCTCCGTTCCCAGCCTTGGACAGTTTGGGACTCCAGTGGGAGCCCCCGGAGTAGAAACACAAATGCCGATCTCCCTCCATCCCTGCCAGGTCCTCTCCACCTGAGTCCCCCTCCTTCCCACTGTCTGGTTTATAGCCCAAGATCTCCTGGCTCAAGAACGGCCTGGACCTGGGAGGAGACGCCCGCTTCCGCATGTTCAGCAAGCAGGGCGTGCTGACCCTGGAGATCAGAAAGCCCTGCCCCTACGACGGGGGTGTCTATGTCTGCAGGGCCACCAACCTGCAGGGCGAGGCACAGTGTGAGTGCCGCCTGGAGGTGCGAGGTGAGGAGCCCGCCGGGCCAGGGCCTGGGTGGAAGAGCGGGCGGGGCCCCAGCTGCTCTGCCTAGAAGAGCAGTGGTCGCCACATCCGCTGCTCCCAGCCTCTGGGAGGACGGGTGGTGCTGGAAGGTGCAGCCCACAGCACAGCCTCCTTCTCTGCAGTGCCTCAGTGACCAGGCTGCCTCCTCGGGGACGGCCAGGTATGTGCTCGGAACCGCCCCAGGCCCAAATCAGCCTTGGCCCTTGGTGCAGGGCCACAGCCCTTGGAAATGGGGTGCAGGTGGCTCTTAGTCCAGCTCACTCACAAGGGAATCTGTGTCAGAGGTGCCACCGGATGCCAGCCGTGTGACAGGAGCCTGAGGGGAGCTGGACAAGCCTCCTCCGGCTGCTGGACACGTGTGCGCGGTGTGACCGGGCCGGCCGGAGCATCGCAGGCTGCAGAGGGGTGATGAGCAGGCGTGGGGACTGTGCAGACTGACCCTTCGGAGCTCCCGCTGAAGCTCTCCCATCGTGGGGGCGAAGAGCGCGTGAGCTCGGGAAATGATGGCTGCGGACGTCTTTCTGGCCTGCCGCTCTCCCCGGGGGGTACGGGCAATAAAGATCAGTGCAGCACAGAGACCTGGCTCGTCCTGTCCCACGGGTTTCACACAGGCACAGGGAGACTTAGTTGGTCTTCAGAGCAAACTGAAGGCAGACGGTTAAATGAGGCCCAGAGCGGAGCCCGAAACTCAGAAAACATGAGTCCTGGGAGGAAGCTGTCTTCCCCCACTGCACGGTCTTCAGAGGAGGAAACGGAGGATCAGTGATAGAGAACGTGCCTCAACACAGAGCCAGCACACCCGGCTCCTGCCCGCTCGCATGTGCTCAGTACTGTCTTCGCTCTGGTGGCCACGGTCACAGCAGCCGGGGCCTGGGCAGTGCTGCGGTTCTGTGCCCATAAGGCCTGGGGGCTGCTGTGGGGTCTCGGTGGGCAACAAGCCCATGGCCTAGGCACCCCTGAATCCCATGGCGGGGAGCCCACACCTGACCATCCGTTTCCCTTTGGAAGGAGGAAGCCAGCAGGTCTCAGAGGTGCCCTGACAGTGTGGTGTAGAGGGTCCTTCCTGCCAGGGAGGGTGAGGTTTCCCCATGGCAGAGCAAACAACTCCCTGACGGCCGGGCCCAGGGTCGCTTCTCCGAGTTCCACCCACCCCGACACTCCTGGCCCACCCGTGTCTGTGCAGCTCCAGGTCCCGGCCACGGGACAGCACTAGGGATCACACCTGGAAGGAACACCAGAGCTGGGCTGCCCCCTCTAGTGGCCAATTCCGAGCATAGCAGCCCTCTGCGGGCCCTAACAGGACCCAGGGGGCCCGGGAGCGCGGGGCGGAGCCCGGCTGGGCCGGCAGGTGGGAGGCTGGGCTTCAGCGCCAGAGCTCAGGTGGGCGTGACCTCATCTCCCGCTCCCTTCAGACCAGAGGTGCCTTTGTAGAGTCTAGGCCAGCCTTCCTCAGGCCCAGGCGAGAGGAAGCATCATTTAGTGCCAGGAGCCCACGGAGAGTTAAGGACATTTATTTCACATTCACACGTCTGTACATTTTCTATAAATAATGTGGAGCTGAAATAAATATGTACAGTCATCTCTTGCCCACTCCCAGGCCCTCTCTCCCTTCTGGCACCCGGTGCCAGGAGACGCGCCTGCAGATACGGGTGTGTATACCGAACGTGGCCTTTGCCCACCCCTTCCGGTTCCTGGGAGTCTCCTGGCCCCAACCAGTCTGCTCTCCTCTGCCTAAGGCCAGGCAGACCCCAGGGGAAGAGCTGCTCCGCTGAGTGGTGGAGGCCATGGTGACAGCAGCAAGACTGTGTGTGGCCCACGGGCGGGCGGGCGGGTGGTAGCTGCCAGCTTAGGAAATGCGTCAGGAAGCAGGGAGGTTGCCACTCACTCTGCTGCCCCGGGCCTCTCCCTCCTCTCGCCGCCCACCCCGCTCAGGAAGCCTTAAGCTTCCCTCACTACTCCCCAGAGGGGGCTGTTCCAGGCGCCCGGCTGTGCTGGATCACAGAGGACAAGAGCCAGAGTCCTGCGCTGGGAGGTCACAATGCCAAGGACACGGAGCCACAGCACAAATGTCTCAAGGGCATGCAGGCGTGGACTCACACTGGCCTGTGCCAAAGAGTTCTTAGAAGCCACTGGCCCAACAGACACAGACACACACACACACACACACACACACACACACACACACACTCACACTCACACACCGAGCCCTGAGGGAACAGTAGGCTGGTCTTCTGGGAGTGAAGAGGGAGAAGGCGGAAGAGGCTAGCTCAGCCCTGTGATGAACACACTAAGACACACCAACAGACACATAACTGGGAACCACCTAAGCCACGCGAGGGGCTTGCAGAGAACGTGCGTCATCCGCATCTGGTCTTAGCAGCATCATGCACTGGGGAACAGCAAGAGGCAAGAGGCCAGGGCGCCCCTGGGCTGGGGCAGCCGTCACCCTCCATCAGCTGGAGACGGGCCGGGGTGGGGTTCGGAGGTCGTCCTCACTGCTGCGGACCGCAGCCACATACGAGAAGAGACACAACACCGAGTAGCAGATCTCGTGGGCCTAGACGGGGAGAAAACCAGGCGGATCAACACCCCTGAGACCTCACCTCTTCACACGGAGCTCTGCCAGGGAAACGCGTGCCTCGCCCTGGGCTCGGCCCTCAGCCAGGCCTCAGAGCTGGCCGGTGGGAGAGGGGATCAGTGTGCGTCTCTCCCCCAGGGCTGAAGACCTGTCAGCCTCAGCTGAACCTCTGGCATCCGGACCAAATTCGCCTCAGGTCACTCCTATCACCCCTCACCCTGTGCTCGCAGAGCCCCCGTTCTGTCCGAAGCCCTGTGCAGACTGGCCTGTCAGGGTTGATGGCACACTCACCATGGGTGTCTTGTACTTGTGGCTCACCACTTCTTTAATTTCAGGAACTAAAACCGGACGGGCAAGAAACAAAACAGAAAGTTCAAAACTAAGAGTAGTGCCGAGCTCCCCCAGGCGGCAGCGCCCGGCACAGGGCCCTTCCCTCCGGGCTGCTCCTAGGGCTGCAGCTCAGGCTACGGCAGCGTCTGTCCAGCCCCTGCAGGAGGAGAGGACACGTCCCCAGACACTGCCCTGAGGTCTGCATGGCTCCTTGCTGGTGGCCGCGACTCTACCCACTTCTCTGGGAGCCCCAGCACGGCAGCAGGTTAATCTTTCACCAGCCTGGTCCCTGCTGCTGTCCAGGGCCCCTGAGAAGCACAGGAGGGTGGAGTACCCTCAGTCGGGCTGGGAGAAGAGAGCTGCATCCCTGTCACCAGCCGAAACTCGGGTCCTGTTATGCACAGTCCCCTGTACTCCCAGCCCCGACACAGAGCGTCCTGAGGCTGGATGAGGCGTGTTGACACTAAACCCACCAGACGTGTACGTTTCCTTTCCTGAGTGGCAGGAGAGGCCAGGCCCGCCTGTGTGAGGGAGAGCGTCAGAGGGCTCTGGAGCAGACACACCGAGCAGGAGAGGCAGGCGAGCACAGCACCCGGGAGGGAGGTGACGGGAGGCATCAGGCAAGGTACACACGTCCACAGCCCCAAATGCCAGACTCAGAGTCGCCCCTGCCCCAGCCATGCAGGGTTCTGCTTGGCCAGGAGAAGGCGTAAGGCACAGGCGCAGCCATCATCATGGCCCCTGAAGTTGGGAGAAGCCGGGCATGACGTCCCCTGGGGACCAGAAAGGTAGGATGAGAGTTGGCCACACCTCCTGGCCCTGGGAGATGAATTCAGGCACCCAGGGCCACCAGGGAATAAACCCATCAAAGGTGGAGCAAGTAGCGCAGGTCCTCTCCTGAGTCGGAAGATTCCCCCAAATCTCTCTCTGGCAGAAGAGAGGGAGTACACGGGGGAGAACCTCAGAACCAGTGAGCCAGCACGGGTGGGGGGAGGCTGGGAAGGAAGAGGGTGGGGAGAGAAGACGGACTGGCGATGTGAGCAGCTGCCTTGGTTGAAGGGAGCCCGCCCCACCCACCGCAGGGCCCCAGGTGGAGCCTGGGGGGAGGCAGCAGAGCTGGGCCACGTTACCTGCTGGAGAACGAAGGTTTTCATAGCAGCGATGAGGGGCACAAAAGAATGAAGCACAAACACAGCAGGAACTCAAAGCCCCAGGGTGAGAACCCCTGCACTACAGGTCCGCTTGGCCTGGGGGAGGCTGGCTCCTGGCTTCCAGCTCCAGCTGCCCCGTCTGCCTCTGGGGTCCACTAGGCTTCTCTGCCTTCTAGAGTGAGTCTGCCTGGGCCACCACTTGCCCCTCTTCCAGCACAGGGGCTGGGCAGACGCCGGAGAGGCACTGGGTGGGTGGATGGCACCCTGGGCTACTAGGAGGCTCGCAGCAGGTGGTGTGACCTAGCAGGCGTGGGGGTGGCCTAACTGCTCTGCCCCAGAACTTTCTGACCCCTGGCTGGCCAACTGAGGGAACCTGGTGCCAGTGCACGGAGCCCCTGCAGTGCCACCTCCAAACGCTAACCCGGCTAAGGCCACGTGCTCTCTGGGACCCACTCCCTAGCCGCCACTGTCTCTTTTCCTCCTCCCCTCTGTCCTCTGGGGCTCTTCTCTTCCCTGCCACGCCTGCCCTCCAGGCCTCTCTGCAGAGGTTCTCTGCCTCTAGGCCTCCGCTGGAGCTCCGAGGTTTGAGTTACTGCCATGTGAGTCCAGACCTAAGAGCAAAATAGTGTAATTACCAAATTCCTCCAGGACAAAGACGCCTCGAACTGTATTGCACTTTTTAATGTGATTCAGCTCTATGAAAACCTGAAAGAGAGGGAGGAGGGGGTAAGGCCCAGAGGCTCCCCTGCCCACAAGCCCCCTCTCACCGCTACAGCCCCTCCCCCACACAGAAAACCTAGTTCCCAAGGGAGGACAGAAGAACACACACACACACACATACACGCACACGCACACACACATACACACACGACTCAAAAGCGCTAAGAAGCGAAGATAGCAGAAAGGGCATGTACCTTCCGCTCCTGGCCGGAGGAGAAAGCATGGGAGAGAAATGAAGGCGTTAGTTTTAATGGTCAAACCCACCCAAAGGCCCCTCTGATGGCTTGGGCTGCCCGCCCGGACCCTGTGTCCAGGGCAGCATTTGTGGGACACTGTGCCCCAGGGGTCCCCCCACTTAGCCCATCAGCTCTCTACCCTTCCATGCATCCTCCTCCGGCGCAGAGGGCTGGCACGGGCGCAAAGCTCCCCTCAGACTGTCCTCGGGGTGAGGCGCTGCTATCTTCCTTGGAACAGGATCCAGGCTCTCCCAAGAAGCACGAGGTGATGACAACAACAGCTACCGCTCATGAGCACCTACTGGGAGCTCGGCCAATGCTACTCGCAATCCTTCCATCTATGGGGCACGGCACAGAGGTCCGCCCTCACTCCACAGAGGAGGACCTGGGGGTCACACGGTTTACTTGCCCGTGAATAACAAAGTTGGGCTCCGAATCCAAGTCAGTCCTGACTCCAAAGACCATGCTTTTGCCATTTGTTTGCCCCAACTGTGTCACTCCCCTGGAGGGTCCCAGGCTCCTCAACCCCAGCTGACGGCGCTGTGGCCCTTATCTCACTGTCAGTCAGGCTCGGATCCCCCCTCCCTGTAGGATCTCTCTCTTCGGGGCAAAGCCTTAAACTCCAGACCAGCTCAGACGTGCTTTGTAACAGTTAGACATTAGGTCCGTCCGAAGGGGCGATATACCGAGGGTGGGACCCGGTGAGGGCATCTGGGTGTTGAGATCCTGTCTTCAGAAGGTGAGGCATTGGTGGAGGCCACAGCACTAAAATGTGGTTAAGAAGCCTGCTCCCCAAGAAGTGTCAGCACCTTCAGGGTCCAGACAAGTACCTGGGTACCACTGACAACATTACTGTTACCACTAATCAATATACTAAGGAAAACACTGCCATCGCACCAAAGCTGCCCAGCTAGACTCCTGAAGGAGAACTGGCGCGGCAAGCGGAGGGAGGAGGCACGGGCTCTAGATGTTCCCCTCCTGGTATCTGCTGCCTGGCCAGGGCTGTGGCTCCCACATGCGGATCTGGCTCTGAGCCTCAGGAGAGGAGCAGGGAAGGGGGAGGGGAGGCACTTGGTGAAGAGTCAGAACTGGGAACGGACCTGGGATGATGTGCTGGCCTCAGAAAGGAATTAGCTTAAGGGATGTCCACAGAGAAAAAAAGTAACATTGTGTTAAGGACCAGGAGAAAGAAGCAAGTCAGCTCCTACTGTGGAATCACAGTGAGGAAGAGACGGATCCTGAGGTGTCCCAGTCAAAAGAAGGGGGTGGGCCTGGGAGGCAGGGGCAGAACCGACACTTGGAGGGAGGAGAAAAGAGTCGGAAGAAGAATCAGCAGGAGAAAAAGCAAACACACGCCAGTAGGATAGAGACAAGCTACTCACACTCACACACAAACTACGCACACCAGACACACATGAGCGAGATCAGCTGGTCTAGACTCTCAAAGCAAAACCACCGAGCAGAAGCGTACCCTGGGCACAGGGAAGGCAGACGCTGCAGGGCCAAGTGAGACGCTCCCACTCACACTGTGCTGTCTCGTGAGTCTGACGACGAGGCGCCCTCTCTTCCCGGGTCTCCCACAGAACCGCCCTGCTGCACCTCCAAGGGGCTGTCAGCGTCTCATGCCCTCCTCTCTGATCTGTCCCCGGTCCAGCTGCTCCAGCTCTCCCACTAGCCCCTGAGGCCCTCTCTCACGCTCACTGGGAAAGCCCTGGGGACCCTGACACTGATCCTAATGCAGATGGAACAAGGGACAGGAAGCCTTGGGCTGCCACCTGCACCTACCTGGTTGTGCATGAACTTGAGATTGATCCCTTCTAGGGTGACCTGCAGCAAGCCACCCTCACCAGTCTTCATGTCCTGCACGGGGAACTCGCCACCTAGTTCAGGCCCTGCGGTGAGGGAGCAGGTGGTCAGCCCGCTGGGGGACAGGGAGTCCATAGCCTGACCTCCTTGCCAGGCCTCTGACACGAACGAAGGCTGATGAACATACACGGGGCACGCGCTCGGGGAGCTCTCTCCTCACCAGGTTTGATGCTCTGCTGCCGGGCGGCGGCTCGCTCCATGCTGTCCTTCACGCAGTAGTACAGCTCCCGACACTGCGGCACCGGGAGAGAGCCGTGTCATTCAAGCCTTCCAGGGCTCCCGCCCTCGACTCCGCAGGGGCTGCTGAGGGCCTGGGCCGCTGCCCGGACCTCAGGACAGCTTCACAAATCCCACACAACAGCCAGAGGCAAAAGTGGGGCTCTAGCCGTGGAGTTTGGAATTTTAACTCCCAGACAAGAAACTCAACACTTTGCCCTCAACGCCCACCCCCAACCCACAGAGCCCACGGGCACCTTCTTTGTGTAGAACTTGTTGAGCTGGGTCTCCGAGCCGTTTCTGCGCCACAAGCACAGCACCTTGGTCTTGGGGCAGTAGGTCATGTTGATGAGCTTCTCGTACCACCAGCGCTCGTACACCGTCCCGATGTTGCTGCGCAGCACCACGCAGTCATCACACACCTGGAGGGGCCCAGAGCGGGGTCGGCGCTCCTGGCCCGGCGGGGCCCGCGCACCCCAGGCCACACGACACTGTTGGGACAACTGGTTCTGGGGCCTCCCCAGGGTCAGGGTCTCTGACTTATGCTCATCGTCTTCTTTAGATGGAGACACAAACCCTGAACTGCTGGACACTTTGTACGTTGGAAAGTTTATTGAAAGAAAAGGAATCTGTAAGCACTTTTCTTTTTAAAAATGTGTAATTTTTTTTTTATTTGAGAGAGGAAGGGAGAGGGAGAGAGAGATAGAAACATCAATGATGAGAGAATCACTGATCATCTGCCTCTTGCACCCCCGACTGGGGATCGAGTCCGCAACCCAGGCATGTGCCCTGACCAGGAATTGAACCGTGACTTCCTGGTTCATAGGTCGACACTCAACCACTGAGCCATGCCAGCCAGGCTCACTTTTCACTCCCATCACTGTTCATTACCTCTTACATGTTCTGGATTTAAAGTACTCAGCGGACAGCTCATGCCTCCACCTTATAACCTGAGGAGTGCCTCTGCTGATAAGCACAAAGGCAGGGGATCAGGGCAGGCTTAATCAAGGAGAAAAATGGAATCAACACATTTCTAATCTTGGCTTGGCCCTAGTTGTGCATAAATCTTAAAAAAACACAAAACTTTTTATTGATTTTTTTTTTTTTAGAGAGACAGAGGAAGGAAGAGGGAAAGAGAGAAACACTGATGTGAGAGTGAAACATTGGCTGCCTCCTGCATGCCCTCTACCGGGGATCAAGCGCATAACCTGGGCATGTGCCCCGACCTGTAATCTTTCGGTACATGGGACGACACTCAACCAACTGAGCCACACCGGCCAGGGCTCTGCATAAGTCTTTACAAAAATTAACTCACAAGTGACACATGGACAATACTTATTGCAAAAAAATTATACATACAGGATGATAAAAATTAAAAAGCAAAGTCTTTCTTCACATCCTCTTCTTGCTCAACAGTCTCCATGGGGCAAAGGTATTATGGGAGACAGCACAGCACAGCGGCTAAGAGCAGAGCTAAGCGCAGACTGGCTGGGTGAGGTTCCACTGTCCCCTTCTGCAGCTATGCCTCCTTCAGCAAATAAGCCTGCATCGACTTTTCCTCTCATGTGAGACGAGGAGAGTAACAGTAATAACTTCATGGAGTTATTGTGAAGATTAAATAACTTTGCATCAACTGCTTAGAACAAAGCCAGTCACATAGAAAGTACCCTAGTGTTAGCTGCTATAACAACAATTATGATAGAAGCAATATAATAATTATGATGATCATGTGGATGGCTCTCAAATCTTTCTCCATATGAGACCTATCTTCCTGAGTTCCTGACCTCCCTCTATCTGGATGTCTCACAGGGAGCACCTCAAATTCATCTCCAATCTCCACTCAACATCTCCACCTGGGCAGATCCTCCTTCTAAGTCCCCTGTATGAGTAATGGCATCACCATCCACCAAGTGCCCACGCCAGATGTGCAGGAGTCATGCAAGGCTCCTTCCTTTCCCTCTCTCTACACCACTGAGTCCCGTTCCATTCGACCTCAAATGTCCCTGGAACACTCCCCCAATCCAACCATTAACCCCTGCTCTTCAGATCTAAGCTCAAAGGTCATTTCTGAGGGGTCCTCCATGACTCCTAGGCCCTCTGCTATGCATTCCCATAACACCTGCCTTGAACATCTTCTCTCACAATGCTCATCGCACTTTATGACACAGCTTATTTCATTATCTGACGTCCGAAAGGGCTTGTCAACTCTGCAAGGGCAGCAGAAACCACGTCTCCCTTATTCACTGCTGAAAGCCCAAGTCCAGCAGAGTGCCTACGATATAATGCGTGCTCCATAAACATGAGGTGAGTAAATAAGGAGCATACAAGACTACCAGATTTAATTGATTACCTAAGAGTTTACTGGGCTCCTAAAAGCCTTATGAAGAAAAGGTCCAAAGTAGCTGAGTAAGAGTCAGAAACCTGGGTTCTACCCCAGTCTAACTCAGTTTTTTTCCATGTGGAAAATGGACAATACTGTTCCATTCTCCATAATCCTTGAAGAACATCTTGTAAAGGAGAGGGGCAAGTATTTAGGAGAACACCTAATTTCTAGCCTAGGGAGATGATGGTAATAATATGTGATACTCGCCTATGCCGCTGGTGTAGGTGCAAACTGGCATAGTTTTAGGAATGGCAACTTGGCAGAATCTATCAAAATTTTAAATGTATATAACCTTGATTCAGAAATTTCACACTAAGAATCGATCTTATAGGAATTATCTTTTTTTAAACTTTTTTAAAGAATAGTTTGATTTTAAGTGAGAAAGGAAGAAGAGAGAAACATATATGTGAGAGCATAACATGGGTTGGCTGCCTCCTATATGCCCCCTATCGGGGATCAAGCACACAACCCAGGCATGTGCCCTGACCAGGAATTGAACCAGCAACCTTTCAGTGCATGGGATGATGCCCAATCCACTGAGCCACCGGCCAGGGCTATCCTATAGAAATTGTCATGTGAGTGTGCAGAGATACATATTCAAGGATATTCTATGAAGCATTGTTTAAAAAAAAATAGGTGGAGCCTGGCTGGTGTGGCTCTGTTGGTTGGAGCGTTGTCTAGTACATCAAAAGGTTCTGGAAATTCTTAGATAAACCTACACATGTATGAAATGAAGCAGGCACAGCATCATTCATAGTAGGTTATTAGCAACAGCAAAAATCTGGAAGAAAAGCAAGGGTACACATATACCAACTGGTTAAATGAACTATGGTACAGCCACACAGTGAAATACTATGCAGCTATGGAAAGAATGAAAAAGCTCTTTTTTTAAAAAACTGATGTTGCCAAAACCGGTTTGGCTCAGTGGATAGAGCGTCGGCCTGCGGACTGAAAGGTCCCAGGTTCGATTCCGGTCGAGGGCATGTACTTGGGTTGCGGGCATATCCCCAGTGGGAGATGTGCAGGAGGCGTCTGATCGATGTTTCTCTCTCATCGATGTTTCTAGCTCTCTATCTCTCTCTCTTCCTCTCTGTAAAAAATCAATAAAATATATTTAAAAAAAAAAATTAAAAAAAAAAACACACAAAAAAACTGATGTTGAAGGTCTCCAGGATATGTTTAATGAAAAAAGGTACAGATCAAGGATAGATACAATGTGCTAAGAAAGGAGAAAAATAAGAATTTATGTTCAGATTTTATTGTGTTTGTGTAAAAAAAGTGGAAGATACAAAGGGAACCAATAAAAGTGTTTACTTATAAGAGCAAGGGGGAGGTGGATATAGATAAGAATGAGAGCAAGGCTTCCCAATGTATGTATCATTTTATGTTGTTCTGACTTATGGATAATGTGACTATATCATCTATTATATAAATATAAATATAAATATAAATATGTGAAAGAAATGATGGGGAATAACTATTATATTATTTGCATAAGAGCCTGACAATTTAATGCTAAATGGATCATGAAGGTGAATGAGATAAATGGTAAAATATCCTGGCATCAGTTGTAGGAGTTCCTTGTGACATTCAAATGTTCCTTTGGGCCTCTAGCATGAGCCAGCACCTACCTCCATAAAAAAGATATCTCCATTTGTGTCTGTCCCTGCATGTACCACAAAAGTCTGCTTCTTCATGTGCCGGCTACCACTGGACCGGACAGAGAGATCACGGCCATTCTGAGGAAAGAGAGATCTTTTAGGGACGTCCATACATACATCTCTCTCACAGAGTGCCAAGAATCCCCCATTCAGCAATTAAATCCATATCAGCTTTCTTAGCAGCGTGCTATCTGCTGGCCATTGGCCACCAGGGAAGTGTTCTCAAATTGTTTGGTCTCAGCACTCCTATACCCCTTAAAAATCACTGACAACCCCCAAAAGCTTATGAATAATAAGTTGAAGCATAGTAATATAAATAACATATTTTTGGCAAAACAATTATATTTCCCAAAACAAAAATTAGAAGGATGGCACTGCTTTAATTTTTTGCAAATCTCTTTAAAGTTTGGTTTAATAAAAAAATAGCTGGATCCTCATATCTGCTTCTGCATTCAATCTGTTGTGATATATTGCTTAGGTGAAGACATACAGAGAAAACCTGGCCTCACAGATATATATTTGGAAAGGGGAGGAGTATTTTGATAGCCTTCCCAGATAAATATGCACATCCTTCTTTGATACTGTACCAAAACTTGAGAAGTAGCAATTTCTAAAAAACTTGGTTGCAATGTGGAATTGAAAACACATCAGTGAACAGTCTGTACTTTGTTAAAAATCCATTTTTCTGCCTCACATTTTGAGGATCTTAATAAGGGATCTGCTCTGCTCTTTTACCTATACTTGAGTTTGTAACATCGCACATTAGTCATTTGTAAAATACTGGTTCATCAAGTTATGCAGTTCTTCTGAATGTTGACATATTTCATAATATCAAATATCCACACTTATTAACATCATCATCAATCACAATTGAAAAGTGTTTAAATATCCGGAAGCTTCACGTTTAAGTGTCAGACCCAACACTGAATAACCATAGTTTGTTAGCCATTCTTCCGAGTAAAATGATGTCCCATAAACAATGCTGCCAGTTCACCTTGCAACTCAAACGGTCACAACTGCTTTTCCTTGAAACGATCATATTTTGGCTTACAGTAGAACTATTTTATGCAAATGTCTCATTTTGTCACACAGAATATTACAAAGACATATAATCAAGGATCAGATACATAAAATTAATTTTAACTGCTTTCATCAAGGACATTCTTTTGTTTTAACTGAGAACGCAATGCATGGAAGTGAGGACTACAGTGGCCACTGGCATAGTTTGGTGCCACTGCCTTCATTGTGTTAAGGCATAGTGGTTTTACCCACCATCAGTGCAAATGCCAACCAGTAAAAAAGGCAAATAACATTTTAGCATTCTTATGAAAATAGTTTTCACCTGGTGGACCCTCAGGGGTCCACGGACCACGTGTTAAATGGCTGCACTAGCCATTTAGTACAGAGAATCCTATCATAGAACAGAAAGGCTAAGGCTTCACGTAGAGTAATTCTATTTTCAAAATTGGGGACTTTGAACATATGCAAGCCTAGAAATGGCCAGTGGGAAGCCTCTGCATGAGGCCACGAGGCCCAAGCCTGGGAGGCTGGCAAGTGCCGTGGAAGGAAGCCTAAGGAACAGCCCCGAGATGCTTACCAGGTTGGCCAGCTGATCAAGTACTTCATTGATTTGCTGGCTGTACACAAGCCCAATATGGGACTTTCCCATCAGGCGCCTCACCTTCTTCCGGATGTCATTCTTCTGTACCTGGGAAGCCAAAAGAGGATCTTTCTAAGGGATCTGCTCTGCTCTCAGCTTAGGTGGGGGGAATGCACAGGTAAGTTTCCTGTTGACTGCGAGAAGTGTATCTCTAACAGACCGTATCACTGAATAGGAGAGAAAACATTCCACTGTGTGTTCTGCCAGAAAAACCCTGGTCTGTCTCTTGGTGGCTTCGGTAGAGAAGTGGCTTTCAGAGCAGTTCTGGTTTAAGTGACTGGGGCTTAAGCAGACACTTCTTCCCTCTCCCCAACCAATACTGTACCATCCCTGATGGGGCTCTAAAAGCCCCCCGGGGTTCCTTAGAGTATAATTCACAAACCGTGACTTAGAGTAGCAACACTGTGTACTCACTCATAGCCAAGACACCTTAGTGCAGTGGTCAGCAAACTCATTAGTCAACAGAGCCAAATATCAAGAGTACAACGATTGAAATTTCTTTTGAGAGCCAAATTTTTTAAACTTAAACTATATAGGTATGTACATTGTTATTAACTTAATTAGGGTACTCCTAAGCTGGCCTTTGCTAAAAACGTCCTCAATCTGATTGAGGTATGTTCGCTGAGGTCGACCCCTTCCAACTCTCCCATCCACACTTATCTTGTATACTTGTTTCGTCTATCTCCTTTCGTTCATCCTCTCTATATGTCCAAACCATTTCAACATACCTTTCTCAATCCTCGAAACTACATCTTCTTTCACTCCACAACGTTCCCTAAAATTAACTTAATAAACTTTACTTTTGTCACCCACGCGCGATTTGCGGATGCGACTAGCACTAACCACTGCACAATGAGACTGATGGCTGGCTGGCTCACTCAACTCATGCATGAATCGCACGTACCTCCCACGCGCTGCGTATCCCATGGCCTGCCTGCACTGCGTCTCCCGTCGCCTGACCGACCGACACCCCCCCACTTACTTCTTCAAAATAGACTCACCCAGGCCAAAAACCGACTTCTGCGCATGGGCCACAAAGTTTCAATCGCACTGTACACGCACCCGCACGTGGTATTTTGTGGAAGAGCCACACTCAAGGGGCCAAGGAGCCGCATGTGGCTTGCGAGCCGAGGATTGCCGACCACTGCCTTAGGGTCAGCACCCTTTCCCAACCAGAGGTAACTGGAACCCTTCCAGTTCAGCAGAGTAGAGTGAGACTTACAACAGAAAAAGAAACAAACTAAGAGGGCCTTCCTGGAAGGCATTCTCTATATTTGATCAACCAATCCCTGCACATTTAGAGAGGCTGGGAGGACAGGGGGAGGAGAAACCCAGGGGCTCATTGTCAAAACAACTCTCTTCTACTCACTAAGTCCCTTAACTCTTCTATTTGGTAACATACTTTCCCCACAGCTATAAACACCAAGTACAGTGGGGCCTTGACTTATAAGTGTCCGGACTAATGAGTTTTTCAAGATACGAGCCATCTCTCGGCCGATTTTTTACTTTGAGTTGTGAGCTAAAATTCGGGTTACGAGCCAGCTTCAGATACCCGGCCGCTAGTTGGCACAGCGAATGTCACAGTGAACGCCACAACATCAGCCCAGTATCATGTGTCTCACTCGTTCACTTTAAGATTTGACATACGAGTAATTTGAGTTACGAGCTCCGTCACGGAACGAATTAAACTCGTAAGTCAAGACCCCACTGTACAACCATGTCAAACTAGAACCTACCGTTACTTTTTAAATAAGTAACCCTTTTTATATCTATGGAAAATTCTATGATAAAGGGCTAGTGCTAAAAAGTGAATCCTGAGAATCCTTTTTAAACTTTTTAGAACCAACTACTTAAAAATTTTTTTTAATTCATTGTATTCTGTGGGAAGCTCTACTGGAATCCTAAAACTATTTAGCAAAGGAACCCCATTTAAAATTCAAAGGAAACAAATGGGTTGGAATCATCAGTCACCTTTGCAATCTCTCTTAGGACAAGAGCCTGCCAGCTTCAGATAAATGAAGCTTGTGTGAGCTACAGAGAGGCCTGAGACTTTCAATCAGAAAGAGAGCCCTGGTGAGACGTTCTGTCAGCTCCCCAGCTGCCCCAGAATTCTCATGATGGGCATGAGCCTTGTCCTTCAGCAGCAGCCAGGCATAAGCAAAATCAACGCTACCTTCATCAGCAGCATATAGGAGATCAGGTTGTGCAAAAGCGTGGCCAGCAAACGATCTTCATCATCCTCAAGGCGTTTCCGGTCATGCTCTCCCAGTGACAGGTACCTAAGCAGGAGACCAGGGACAAGTCAGCCCTCAGGTGGGAGACCACAGAACCAACTACGAAAAGGCTGAATTTTCCCAAGGATTTCCTAAGCCTCATACCTGTCTATCATCTCCTGGGGACCCTGGTCCATACCCATCCCTTCTCTCTCCAACATCACAGCATCTAAGAATGCATCTTCCCAGAACTGCATTTGGTCCCATAACGTAGAACGCTCTTTACCTGTGTAGGATAGAGGTCTTTAGGGGCTTATACAACATTTAAAGAATATAGTTGGCAACCAAAGTAGAGTAAACTCCAGTAAACGGGAGTCATTACAAGTTCCAAAGCAAAGGAAACCTGAGCCTCTCCACCCCAGATCTAGAGCCCCACTGCCTCCGAGTGAGGCCCAATCCCCCGAGCAGGAGGGGTGAACACAGCACACAAAGAAAGGTGGTTACTCATAGAAAAGGTCTCCATAGCAGCATCCTCTAACTGGTCCCACATCGATCCTTTGTCCCTTCCTGCCAGTTTGCAAGCAGGAAGGACCATGGTAGCAAGAAAGGAAAGAAAGGAAGACAGAGACACAGAGGCTATTGATTAATACCAAGATCCAGTCTCTTCTAGAAAGTTTCACCCACCGCTTCTTCCAGACCCAGTAAGTCACCTGCTTCAGACGTAAAAATGCCTCTAACATTAGCATTGAGATCAGCAAAGAGCCGAGCAGCTGCTACTTGTCCAGTGCCACCCTCTCCCCCTGGCTGAGTCCAGCTTCCTTCCAGTGCCAGCGACCTTCCGGTCTGTTTCTCACCTATGAGTCCCTCGTAGAGATAGACTCGCTGGCTTACGTCTTCGTAAGAGCGAACCGGGCTGCCCGCCAGCTTCTCCCTTACGCTCGGCTTCAAGCTGTGGGCTTTACCCTGCAGAGAAGAGGTAGCAGGTCAGCCACCGAAGGCACCAATGAACAGGGGCAAAGTAAACCAAGCAGCTCATTTAGAGACTCACCCACCAATCACCATCATCGACAACATATCCTCCCAGAGCCCTCCTTCTGCTACCCGGGGATTGGACCAGAAGTTGATCTGATAATGCTGCTTTCTGTTACTGCCCCCTAAACATGCAATCAAGTTTTCACTCTGACTTATCTTTACTCTTAAGTCTATAAGACTCTGCTCTAAACACAGAAACAAAACATGCAGATCCCTATAGCAGCATGATGCAGTAGAAAGAACACTTGGTTTGAAGTCAGCCTGAGCAAGGTTCACAGCTCTGCCTCTTACTGGCTGTGTGACCTTAGGCATGAAATTTAGCTTCTCTGAGTCTCATTTTCCACCTGAAAAAAGGAAGGTGATAATACTTACCTGATGGAACTATTATAGGAATTAAATCAGAAAATACATTAACAGTGCCTGGCAATGGTTGCTATTCGATAAATGTTAATTTTCTCTTTTCTACCATCTCAGAAATATCTGCCCCTTAGATATACCACTAACTTTTATCTGCCACTTCTGAAATATTAGACTTTATATTCATTCAAAAAAGACTTTCAACTGGGTAAGAGGTAGGTTTCATGCCCATTTCACAAAGCATACAACAGCATAAGCAGAGATGCAACTGATCACAGTTATTAGGCAAATCTAATTAGTGTGTCTAAATGCCAGCCTCCTGGTTCACAGCGTAATTCCTTGTTCAATGGACCATACCAACTTACTATTAATTTATTTCCTGCTAAGACAGCCATTTTTGAGCCAAGAAATTTAGGTAACTGCTCTCAGGTATTCAACTGTATGAAGAGTCCTTGCCAACCAGCACAGAACAAGAAGAATTTGTCCCAGGAAGGTGCCAGGAAAGATAGCACACAGCTGAACGGCTTCTTGCAAGACTGCCCTCCATAACACCCAGCTTAACCTCCAGAATGGAGGTGCATTAGACAGATTTAAAACGCTCTTCTTAAAATGGTCTGTTTAGACTCAGGGAGAGTTAAGGTCCACTAACCTGAATGGCCCTGCTGACTCTAGGTCAGCCGTGGGCAAACTACGGCCCGCGGGCCGGATCCGGCCCGTTTGAAATGAATAAAACTAAAAAAAAAAAAAAGACCGTACCCTTTTATGTAATGATGTTTACTTTGAATTTATATTAGTTCACACAAACACTCCATCCATGCTTTTGTTCCGGCCCTCCGGTCCAGTTTAAGAACCCATTGTGGCCCTCGAGTCAAAAAGTTTGCCCACCCCTGCTCTAGGTCCTATTCCTTATGTGCACTCCGGGACGTCACTTGCTCTATTAGAAACACTTGTGCCGGAGCCATGAGGGTGGGAACGATCATTTCCATTCTCCTCACAGACAAAGACAAGGCCCTCTGAGCTCTTGTAGAGAAAGTGGTGAGTGGATCAGAGTGCCTAACACCCGCTGCCCGAAGTAGCAGTACACACTGAAAGGCAGTGTATCTAGCCTGGCCGGTGTGGCCCAGTGGTGGAGTGTCGACCCATGCACAAGGAGGTCACTGGTTTGATTCCTGGTCAGGGCACATGCCCAGATTGTGGGCTTAATCCCCAGCAGGGGGTGGGCAGGAGGCAGCTGATCGATCGATCATCGATGTCTCTCTCTCTCTCTCTCTCTCTCTCTCTCAAATCAATAAAAACATATTTTTAAAAAAGAAAAGCAGTGTGTCTAAAGACAAGGACTAAAATAATTTAATTCCAACTGATCATGGCTTATTGTGTGATTAGGGCAAGTTCTTCTTTCCCTAAGGCTTTCCGCCCCTTACCTGTCAAGAGAGATTAGTCACAGCAATACACTGAATTGCAAATTTCTTGAGAGTGAACATCATGCCTTATTTATCTGGTTTTTTTTTTCCAGTACAGAATTTGGCATTGAGTAAATCACTTAATAGATGTTATTAATGAAAAAAATTCAAGTAACTGTTAGGAATATATTAAAAGAAATGCCATTTTAAGGTTCTATGTAAATAGAGCAGTGACCAGAATAAAACTAGACTAGTCCATAAAATAAGCCGACTGATACTAGATAAGAGCTATAACAGACGTTGCCACAAAGGTATCACTTTGCTATTTTAAACATAGGGTTTATTGCTAGATAGGACTCCAGGCCCTTATCTAACTCATCAATGATGCAGGAGAGGGTTCTAAAAGCCCCAGATCATGGAGTCGAATGACTGTTAAAGCCTTAAGAGACATTTTCTTTAAAGTCAAATAGATGAGGCTAACCATTCCTTACTTCCTCTTTTACTTCTGATTGCCTCCTAACTTTTCATTCTTTTCTACAACTCCCCTCCCCCCATGTAAAAACAGTCTCCTTTTGTTAGTAAACAAAGCTTACAAAGATGGCGCTGGTGGCAGAGTTGGTCTCAATTTCACTATCGGACAAAGTGCCCCGAGAGCTTGTCAAGCGGGTGCTTCCCTCGCCACCTGGTCCATCGCCTGCATTGCTGCTCAAGTCACTGTCGGCTCCAAGGGTCTCTCCAGAACTATTACTCACCTGGAAAGGAAACAAGGTAGTGAGGGCTATTCCCCAGGGGAGGGTCCCAGAAATGCCAAACTGAGAGCTCTCTGCTGCCATCAAGAAGTACCCCCTTTCAAAGGTGAGCCAGCGCCTCTGCAAGTACCTTCTTGGCCCGAGGAGGAGAAGCCCTAGGTGAAACCTCCGGGCCTGATCCCGTGTACAGACCTATGACAGGTGGGCATCTCCACCATGAGAACCAAGCTGACCTGAAACTAACCGCAGCCTCCACCGGAGCCCACCCCCACCCACCAAGATGCCAGTGTGGTGTTCCCCTACCACGGTGCTAACTTCAGAATCCTGACTGGAGCTTCGGATCAGGACAGCTGGGCTCACACCGATGACAGAGTCTGGGTCTGTCCTCTGAAACAAGACACAGGGCCTCAGACACACGAGGGGAGGTGTCCAACCTACTCCCAGTTTCCCTAAGAAATACTGTATCTTCTTCCTTCTCCCCATCCCCACCCTTCTACTATCCTTTTTCTTAATATAAAATATATATGACTTACATAATAAGAACAATAATAAACACTAAAGTAGTACATGCTCACTACAGAAAATACATGAAGGAATAAGGAAACAAAAATAAGCCAAGAACTGACCCCTTACATTAATCACTGTCAAGTCTTTAGTTTACTTCCTTTTAGTCTTTTCTATATACATTGTAAAAGTAAAATGGGAATCATACTGTATAAACCTTTGTCAACATTTTCCCATGTCACTAAATTTTTTAAAATACAGTTAACAGAGCTCTGGCTGGGTAGTTCGGTTGGTTGGAGTGTCATCCCATGCACCAAAGGGTTGTGGGTTCGATTCCTGGTCAGGGTGCATATGGGAGGCAGCAGATCAATGTTTCTCTCTCACATCGATATTTCTCTCTCTCTCTCTCTCTCTCTCTCTCTCTCTCTCTCTCTCTCTCTCCCTCTTCCTCTCTCTCTCTAAAGTCAATAAACATATCCTTGGGTGAGAATTAAAATATATTTAATGGATACTAATATTATATTACATGGATATATTATACTTATGTCATCATTCCCCTATTATTGACTATTTATGTTGTTTCAAGGTTTCTTGTCTTTGGTTTTTGTTTTAACTTAAAGAAGTATTTTGAGATAGCACATCATTATCAACAAGGGTCACACACCTGGGAACCAGATGTTAGGCTCACACCACTATCTGCGCTGATCTGGGACTTTTTCTCTTCCGTCTCGCCAAGGTCAAAGGCAGGTTTGAGTACTTCAGGCCCTGAGTAGGGGAAGACGTCTGTTACTCAGTACACAAAGGCTAGGGGCAGGCCGGGAAGGGAGTGGGGCAGCAGCGCGGCCTGGACCCCATCACCTTTCCAGGGACTGCCCCCTTGGGCCCCACTGACAGAATAGTCTCCAGATGCCTTAGGACCCAAGTAGGAAAAACAAGACTTGGTCTCAAGGGGTTCTGCAGCCACCTTCTCCACCTGAGACCATTCTGAGTACATCACCCAAAAACAGAAAAGCTCCACAAACGTACGTCTAAACCACACTCCTGCACCCAGGTGCAGCTCCACCGGGGCCTCCAGGTCACTCCGTGCTTCCCAAACCAACGTGGCCAAAGGGGCGAGAAAAGGATGGGCCCAATGGGATCAAGAAACCCCAGCTACTTCCATGGACACTGCTCACCCCCACCCTACAACTCCCACATTTTAGATAAAATCCGCCCCCTTTCCCCACCCACCCACAATGATATGGCAGAAGGACAGAATGACAGAAAGCAAGAAAGCGTGCCTCGGCAAGCCACCAGAGAGAGCTGGGAAGCTACAGACTCACACGGAGGGACAGCAACCATCTCTGCCAACTGTGCCCACAGGCCTTCTAATGGGTGAGGGAGGTATCAGCCAATGAGGGGCATGAAATAGGCAAGCGTTCTCCCCACCGACGACTCGGAAGCAATAGAGAACCACGTTCTAAGGGGCTTTACTCAGTAGACGCCTCAATTTCAGTCTGAGTGCTGCGGGGAGGGGCGGGGGACGCACCCTACGAGCCACACACCTGAGTCACATACCACCTGCCTGCTGTCCCTCCAAATACCCCCCTAGAGCAAATTTGGGGTGGGGCTGACAAAGGGAGCCTGCCCCAATGGGCCTGGGGAGTTGGCAGGTATGGGAGACTTGGGAACGGGAAGGGGGCGTTTGTTCCTTACTCTGTTTTTCCATAGCTTTTTGCTTTTTCACTTCCTGGTGCTTGTTCCACAATTCTACCCCAGATGCAATGTAAGCAGGAGAGAAAGACAGACAGAGTCAGAGGCTGGTCAGGCAGACGAAATGGAAACCCACCCACCCAAGTTGGTTCAGTCTCAGGCATAAGATTACAAACCAAGAGATAAAAAGAGATCTTCATTTGTGGAAATCAAACTCATGGAATCAAGACTCCAAATGTCTAACCCTAACATAACGTGGCAGTAAAGAGCCTGCAGAGCCTTAGAGCTTGGAGGGCCTTTTCCCGAGCTCCTTGGTCTTGGCCAGAGGAAACGGACCCTAAAGAGGCCAAGCAGTCCCTCGAGATCATGTGACTTAGGATGAGGTTAAACTTCCACCACAGCACACTCTCTCTGCCAAATGAGCTGGGCAAAGGCACATTTTAAAGATTTCAGATGAGACAGATGACCACCTCGAGCGGCCAAAGGGATTTCAGAAGCACGAGCACCGATCTGTTTTATTCACTGGACTGAACCGAGGTCACTCATGCAAGCAGTGGGCATCCCTCCTTATTGCTACCAAAAAACCCAACTCACCCTCAGAATCAGTGCCTGTCCTGATAAGAGACCCATTCTTAGCCAGATACCTGGGAATCCAGTAGCGGTAACAGAGACTATTGAATGTCAGGCATAGCCTCTTAGCAGGGGTAAAGAAGAGAGCAGCGATCAGAGCGACTGTTTTCCTGGAAGAACGTTAAGAGTCCACTTGGTCCAGTCCCCTCGTTTCCCAGATGAGGAGACAGAGACCCCAAGAGGGAGAGTGATTTGCCCAAAGTCACATTCCTGGTTGAGGGCAGGCCATTATTTTTCCTGAAACATCACTTCAGGCAGGAGAAAGGGCTGATTGCTGCTGGAGAAGTGTAACAGCCTAAAAAGGACACTGGTTCCTCATGAGCATTATGGAAGCCTAAGGCAACTGCTAATGGTTGTGGCAAAGAGGCCTCAGTTAGAAGCACGCTGCCCGGGGACCTAGAACTGGAAAAAGAACCTAGAACCTACGTGACCTTGAGTCAAACCGAGGTGACACCCAGAGAGCTCCCTAGGCTCTGCCTTAGTGGGAACTGAGAAACATGGAATGTAAACAAGTTCCAGTGAGGAAAGTTTTAAAGAAAAGCTGACTCAGAAACCTCTACCCTGAGGTTCAGAACCCGTGAGAATGGGATTGCCGGACACACCCCAGAGGAGCCAATGTGAGGGCAGTGTAATGGTTGGATGGGGGGGAAACTGGCTTTAGAGACTCAGATGATCATAATTCTATTGCCTCAAGATGCATCTATATACTTCCGTACAGCTTCCAGGAGCTCACGTGGCCTCTCCACCATGTGAAGAAATCCAGAAGCAAACAAACACAGGGACCAGGGCACAGCTCAGACTCCCTGCAGGAGGCCTCCCTGGGCCCCCTAAGAAAATCTCCCATGTGAAGATGTGGGTGGGGGTGGCTGCAAATGAAGCATAAGGGATAGAGAAGTGTAAAGAAGTACCATTAGAAATGGACACAGGCCTACCTCCCTCTCTAGAAAGCAAAGCATGGGAAAGAGAAAGGCAGGATTCTGGATGGATTCAGAGGAGGGAGGGATATCTAAGACACCAGAACCCCTCCAATACACCAAACACAGCGATACATACCAACAGATGCTACAAAATTCTCTTCCTTTAAACTCCTGGTATCTAGTTCCTTAGGACCCTTTCCTGTAGCACTTGGTGCCCGAGGCCCCAGCTGGGGAACTCTCAGCTGTGCCGTAGCCTTTGGGTCCCCCCGACCAGCCAGGCCAGGATCCTTGCCAACTGGTGTATGCACGCTCTCTGTTGGACTTCTCTTACGCTTGTCTGGTTCTGAGGAAAAGATCGAATATAGGAAGAGGTCATAGGAGAAAGTGGGTGCCAATCAGGGCAGGGAAGGTGCCGGGGGAAGCAGGAATACAGGAGGACGTGGAATGGAGGAAGTGCAAGGAAAGAAAAACAACATCTTATTTTTCATGACAGGAAGACGCCCACTGCACATAAACATGCCCTGGAAAATGAAATCCCAGAGCCTGGTGGGAAACAGCTTGACTCTGGGAATTTTGTCAAGGAACAACTTTCTTTCCTTCGGAGACAAGCGCGAGAGCTGTGGATGGCACGCTGCCCCGCTGGCACAACCCCTACCTTTGCTGTAGTAGTGGGTCTGAGCGATCTCCAGAAGCCCAAAGATGCTGGCCATGCCGCCCAGACCTGCATGGGTATAGGACTGCTCCAGGCTGAGCACCGTGCACTTGAGCAGGTCTAACATTCCCTTGTACACCTTTCGACTGATCTCCTGCAACAATAATCCAGGGGCTAGAGTTGGCAAAACTGCCTGTGGTGTCCACATCCTCTTCCCAGTTGATTCCAGCTCCCAGCCAACACTGACCACGTCGGGGATGAGATCTTGCCGGGCATCGTCCTCAGACTGCACCGTGCGGTTCAGCTTGCTCAGGACAAAGACCCGCAGCTGCTCGCTCTCCAGCAGCCGTCGCACCTTCTTCATGTTGAGCCAGCCGACGCCCTGGCCATCCAGCACGCTGTGCACCACCTCCTTCAGGAACTGCTGGTTCTCGCTGTGGGTTCCACAGACCACTTCTGTGGTCATCAGCTCCTTTGCAGAGCATCCCACCTTCCACCAGCCAAGTGCCCAGATGTCCCAGTCCACTGCATCCCCCACCTCCCCATTCAGCCTGCTTTGCCCAAGTACCCACCACCGCTGCCTCACTCTCTCAGCACTTGAGCTATTACTGCTGCATGGGGAGTGAGTCAGAATGGGAGGTGCTGACAATAACTTCATCCACCCAGCTGCAAGTTTCTCTCCCACTCTTGAGCATCCATAAAGTTTGGTACAGGAATCGCTACCTCTGTCCAAGAATCTTAAAGCCGCTCTGCCATTTAGTACCTAGAATTGCTGGACCGGCCCTGGGGTGACGGGGGTTCTCGCTTCACTGTTGGGCTGTGTTTAATGACAGATGACTTCTGGTCCACCAAGGCCCTCCTGTTTCCTGCAACGGGGCGGTGGAATGAGAGACATCACTAGTGTAGTCCAGGAGCCAGTGTCGGCACAGCCCTGGTAGCCATGGTCCACACCCACTCCCCAGACGGGCTGGGCGAGGATGGCACCAGGGCGCCACACAGGGGCAGAAACCAGCCATGGCAATGTGGAGGAGGTGGGGATGGAAACTCGGGCCACTCCGCATGCACCAGCAGCACGCCCAGGGGCAAGCACGGGCCTCACGGGGGACAGGGCAGGCAGGTCAGCGTGTGATCTGCTTGCTCCATGAGGAGGATGGCCTCAGGCAGGCACAGGAGATGCTAGGAAAAAAACGATCATGCACAGCTCACGGGCAAGACCCACCTTCACCACTCCCGGGGCCGGCTTCAGTAACAATCTCCATTAGAGTATTTAGCCCAAATACTGGGACACAAAATACACAATTAGTAGGTGCGCCACAATACCACAACCCCCTAACCCTCAATGGAGCTGTAAGTCGGATAAACTGAGCATTCTCCCAAAGCTTGGTGCATAGAACCTGGGTTCTCAGGCACCTCAGAGCTGGAAGCCAAGTGACCAGGAGACAACCAAGCTCTAGGAAAGACCATCCCTAAGACTATGGCCTCTCAAAGCCAGAGGCAGGGTAAATGACACAGGAGTCTTTGGGTACTAAACAGGCACATGCTGGCGGTCATGAAACATCTAGCACAGGGTCCAGAGGGCCTGCGGGCCATGGAGGGCAGGGACCCCCCCTGCAGATGCTGTCATGGGAAGTGGGGTGGAGGAGTGAGGATGGGGGTGACAAGTGCAGCAAATGAAGTGAAGCACCGCATGCAATGAAAGCATCTCCATTGTTCTCTTCAACTGCATCAAATGAAACACCTTTCCATCCCTCACCTACCGAGCATGGCTGAGTCCACTCAGGAGTTCCCTACACCGCCAGCTCTGATGTCCCTTTGCCCATCTATCCTATGTTCCCATCCCTTGCCCAAAGAGCACTCCTCAGATTTCTGACAATTTTAATCACTTGGAAGAGAGGTCAGTTAAAAAAAAAAATGCATGGAGCTGCTTCTCACTGTGCTTTCCACTATGATTAAAGATCAGCACAATAACCAGAGGAAACAAACAAAAGTCAGAGTAAATTCCGAAGGGCCCTCACCCTGGCGGAGATCACTAATGAAAACCAAGTGAGGTCTCAACTGCCCCTGGAAGCCAGCCAATACCACCTGGTCCATGAACTGGCCCTAAGTTGACGTGAAGCTAAAGTAAGAGGCTTTTTCACTCAATAAACACTGCCAAACTCCAAACATAAAATAACTTCACAGTGCCAGGCTCTCCACGACAACCCCCTGCTGGGCCATCGCTCTGGGATGGGGTTCATCCCAAGTTCACACAGCAGGAACGTGGCAGGTAAGTGGTGGCCCTGGATGATCCCCATGTTAATGATGGACCTCTGACAATGTTTCCCCCGAAGCAGCAGCCATCCCACAGTTGCCATTATCCTAAAGGATATAACAGGGCTTCTCTTTAGCTACCAAGTCAGTTTCCACCTGAAAACCAGCAAGAGCCACGATGTGCAGTGAAAGCCATGAGAAGCGAGATGAGGGGCAACCACCAGATCAAGTGGCTCATCACACACAGGGCCTGACAAGCACTCATGGGCCCGAACTCGTTCTCAGAGAACCCTGGCTTGGCAAAAGGCGGGCTGCAGTTACCTTTCAGACTGGGGAAGGGCGTGGTCTTCTCCCGGGCACCTTTGGTGGGCAGTGTGAGGTTCGAAAGACTGAAGCTTGTACTGTGGTTCCGATATAGGCTGCCTATCAAGGTGTGGGGAGAGTGAGAGCAATGAGTTACGAGGATAAAGAATCAAAGCTTCATATTCTGAGGACTAGTTCATCATCTCTACCTTCCTCCTTTCCCAACAGCCCAGTGACTCTGCTCTATATTAGAAGGGGCCAAGGCTAACTTAGGGCAAGCAAAGGGGCCACTGCCAAGACTGCTCAAAACCCAGTAACAACTCGCTCCGACTACCTCCCCTGACAATATCCAAGTCTCTTATCAGCTGCTAATTGGGCACGAAAGCGGCAGTTCATGTGCTTCTCGTCTGAAGTTGGTGCTGCCCCTTCCTGGCTTCTGAAAAAACTCACAATCACAATGATCCCCTATGTGGGCTTTCTCTGGTCCCGAAGCTGTCTTCAAGCCTTCTCTGACACCACCCCTCATTGCTGGAAATAATCTCTATGCAGGAAAGTCAACCTCATATAGATTTCAAAACATGTTCATGAAAAAGCCCTTCACCAGACAGAGAAGATATTAGACCAGACTATTTCCACAAAATATGTGTACAAGTGTATAATTCTTAATCTAATGATTATTTTTCAGTTGACCCACTACCTTACCTGAAATAGGCTGAACCCTCCAGGCAGAAAGACAATGATTAACCTGTCCCTGTTCTTTATTGACCTCCCCTGAAAATACCTATTGAGTATCACCAAACAACCTGAATTGGGGCTTGCTAATGCAACCCAGCCTCTGCCGTAGCCAAGCCCTACTGGGAAGAAAATGGGACAGAGGCAGAAGAGAGCTGAAAGCACTTACTGGCAAAAGACATGATGCCCCCAAAGCTCTCGGTGCTGTTGTTGGAGATGGTGGAGGTGGGAGAGCTTGCTCGGGAGTCTGACTCTGCGTCTGAGTCGCTTGCCAGTTTCAAGCTGTTGGGCCGCAGCAGCTTTTGAGCCCTTGAATGCACAGTGGCACCTATGAGCCCAAGATGACCTTGGGTGTGTGAGCCTGATGCTACACTGCAGTCGCCATGCCCTTCCCATGATTCCTAAATGCTGAGGTCGCAGCAACACCCTCTGGACACGGCAGGACCACGAGGGCACTGAGACCTCTCAGGCCCATCAACCCTCGCCCAGCTCCACTGCAGGGAGGTCCTGCAGTCACCCATCCAGGAGGACTCCCCGGGCTCTCACCGATTGCCACTGACATGTTGGCTGAATCGGGGAGTGTAACTTTCCCCCTGGTCATCATCGTCTTCCTCAGGGGGAAGGCCATACTGGGGCTCGAAGTATGGGTTGTCAAAGGTTCGCCGGCACACTGATCCCTCTCCAGTTTCTGTCTGGCGCCTGTCCACAACCGATTTGCTGATGCTGGGAGGCACGGGAGGGAGGGGCTTGGAGATGGCTGCTGCTGCCTTATCATCCATCTCTGTTGAGTCAGCAGGTTCCTACAGTCCATATCAAATGAAAAGTAGTCACCTGGTGCCCGGTGACGCTTTCCCATAGTCTCGGTTTGGCAGGGCCTGTCAGATTCCTACCCTAAGAAATGTGTGAGGAAAGATCTCTGTAACACCCCTGTTCTCTGTCCCCACAAACTATGCAAGAGGGATTTTAGTTAATCCCTGAGCAAAAACCCAGTGATCTCCTTCTGGGATCAAAACTATATCTTATAGGCTCTAAGTTGTAGGGCCTATGGTCAGGAAGATAGGAAGATGGTGAAGAAAGAAGCAAATTAAATCCACAGCTTCACTCCAGCTTTCCTAAGAGAGGTGAGGCCCACACCCCGCAGTCCTCACTTTTCCACCCCAAGTCCTCACTTACAGCGCTGGCTCCGTGGATGACGGTGCCGGGGCCACTGCTGGCCGTGGTGCTGGAGCTGGAGTGCGGTGGGGGGTGTTCCTGAGCGTTCTCTCTGTGGGGGCCAGGCTCCCCGGCTTCCTTCTGGCTCGGCAGCTCGTCAATCTCCACCTCACTGGCATCCCCCAGCGCTGCATGCGTCAGAGGATCCACATCTGCCAAAACCCAAGGGTGCAGGTACAGACCACACCACCCCAGAAACCAAACCCTGCCCAGAGCTGGCCAAGTTCTCCGATACACTTACTAGGCGTATCGCCATTGATGTCACACTTCATCATTTCACTAACAAAGTCACCGAGGGAGGAGTAGGAAGAGCTTGAGTCACCATAGTCCATACTATCACTGCCGCTGCAGAGTGAAGAGCATACAATAAAATCAAAACAGAAAAGAATCAACCGTCAGCACTGGGAGAAATAAAAAGAGGAGCACCCTTAACTCAAGGCCAGGGAACAATATGAAATAAGGACGCTAACATAAAACAATCAAGCCTGGCTGGTGTGGCTCAGCGGTGGAACAGCATCCCATGCATCAGGAGGTTGCTGGTTAGATGCCTGGTCAGGGCACATGCCTGGGTTTTGGGTGCAATCCCCAGCAACGGGTGTGAAGGCAGCCAATCATGTAGATGTTTCTTATCGATGTTTCTATCTCTCTCTCCCTCTCACTTCCTCTCTCTCTAAAATCAATAAAAACCTATTAAAAAACACATAACCAATCAACCAAAATATAACCCAAGGCTTCAAATGCTGCTAACTTGTATGAGATTTTTCCATGGTGCTACGTAAGGGCCAGTGGGAGCCTCCTGACCTTGCACACTGTGTTGTTGCCATAAGGGACTGCTCACCTGTCATCAGTAGGATCAGAGTCAGAGTCACGCTCTGGAGGCACACTCAGCGCTTCAGCCAGCTGGGAATTGCTATCATAGACGCGATAGTGGATGGGTTGCAGCTGATGAGCGTACCACTTTGGCTTATCACCAATCAGGGCCGGATCAAACATATCTACCAGAAGAGGAAAAAGAATAGACTTAGCAAAACATAAAAGAAGGGTAGGAGCAAGTCTACAGCAAAACAGGAATGGAAGGAGCAGGCCCAAGAAAGGGAAAACGCCAAGGGAAGAGCCATCAGAAGGACAGAGGCTGAAGGTGGGGCTGCGCAGAGGGTAGGGGGACTCACTGTTGTGAATTCGCTGAAAGGCATAGTTGGTAGGGTTAAGGATCCATTCCCCAAAGTACTCCACAGCCTGAGTCCTGGCCAATTTCTCAGCAAAAGGAGTCTGCCGGGGACGCGAGGCTAGGAAGGAGCCAACTTGAAAAGCTACCACAGGCCGAGGGAAGAGACGCAGGATACGCGTGTGCATCTGAAAGCCCTGCAGCACGTTGGGGGAGTTGAAGAAACGGACCATGGCCACTCTGGGGGAAAAGAGGAGGCAAGATATCCGAGTCCCACACCTTCCAGAGTGACGATTCCTATGATCCAAAGTCTCAGATCACCTCCCAAAGCCATCAGTTAACAGACTTCCAACATCAAGGGGGTAAGTATCTTAAAGAATCATCAATCCTCTTCTTCATTCAAGGCCTAAAATGCCTGACAGAAGGATGAACTCTTCCTTTTCTTTGCTTTTACTAAGGTGGCAAATATAACCCAGTATTACACGTTTTATATACAAAGAAACTCTTGTTGAGGGGAGTACCCTGCCCCAAGGTCACTGTGTAAGCAGAGAACAGTTTTGGAGTCGTGATTGTCTAGTCTGCTTGGTTGGTACCTGGTTGCGACATCCACAGAATCCACATCATTGCCATAGATGAGTGGGTTGAATTCCGTGGAAGGGGTGGACTGCAGGTCACTAGTAGGCTTTCCAAAGAGCAGGGGGATCTCCTGGCCCTCATGGAATTTTTCCAGATTGAGGATTGGCTGGGTGTTGAGGCTCATGCTGGCAAGGGCCTGTGGAACAACAAGAAATTCCTCATTGAAGGCAGAATCCTGGGCAGCTGGCTAATCTCATCTCCTAGGAACAAGCCTTCATCCTATATAATAAAATATGCAAATCAACCGAACGGAGGAATGACTGGTCGCCATGATGCACAATGACCACCAGAGGGCAGACGCTCAACACAGGAGCTGCCCCCTGGTGGTCAGTGCGTTCCCACAGGGGGAGTGTCCCTCAGCCAAAAGCCGGGCTCATGGACTAAGGACCCCTTGGGGGATGTCCCCTGAGAGGTCCCAGACTTCCAGAGAGCGAAGGGCGGGCTGAGGGACCAACCCCCAATGCACAAATCTTGTACACTGGGCCTCTAGTCTTTGAAATAACTGTTAGAGAAAATATTTTAACCTTTAGAAAATAATGTGTATTCTACAGATCTTCAGCTTAAGCCAACCTGGCTCAAGGCAACTCAATCAAATTCAGGGCAATAGCTTTCAAATTTAGTTTAGCCATGAAAGCTTATTTTTTTCAATGGAAATCTATGTGGAAATATAAACAACTGAAACTTCAGCTTCTTTGAAGGACATAAGGAACCCAGAGCCTCACGCGTTTTGGCACTTGCAACCTAAATCAACCCCTAGTAGACTCCACAGGGCAGTTTGAAACCACTGGTTTAGATCGGAGAGCTCCTTAAAAGTTAATGAGCATAGGTTTCACTTGGTCATATTGTTAAAATGCAGATTCTGATTCAATAGATTTAGGTGATTCTGCACTTCCACCAAGCCCAGGTGAGGCTAGTGCTGCTGGCCACGGACCACAGAGGTGCAGATACAAGATCAACGAGCCCAAGGATCTTAGCTCCCACAGACATGGTAAGTCCAGTTCCATCCGCAACCTCTCCATCGTATTAGGCATACTAGAGCAATCATCGAGAATGAAAACAGCAAAGGACTATAGCTCAAGAACGTTCTGAACTTGCAACCCTCACCAGACTAGACTGCAGTAACAAGGTATCATATTACATCAGCAGTGATGAGGCAAGTGAGGGGGATGATACCAAATGAGCCATCTAGGTCCAAGCAGGTATCATCTAGAGCAGCGGTTCTCAACCTGTGGGTCGCGACCCCTTTGGCGGTCGAACGACCCTTTCACAGGGGTCACCTAAGACCATCCTGCATATCAGATATTTACATTATGATTCGTAACAGTAGCAACATTACAGTTATGAAGTAGCAACGAAAATAATTTTATGGTTGGGTCACAACATGAGGAACTGTATTTAAAGGGCCACAAGGTTGAGAACCACTGATCTAGAGGTACTGCTATGCAGCTCGGACATCAACTAGAGAGAGTTCTTCAAGTCAGAGCAGGTATTCCTAAGACAGAGCTATCTACTGGGCCTGCGTAACACACAGCAGGCAAAGGAATGGGCTTTGTCAGGGTTTGCCTTCACATGCTGTGTTCAGCAGAAGCAGCTCAATCAATGAGAAAGGCAGTTAAGGGATTACGCAAAGCAAGGAATTTTTGAAAAACGATGCTATAGGGACAACCTAAGGATCAATTTAAGAAGAAAACATTTAAAAATCCATTCTGTCCTAACTCCCTCCTTACAAGACTGAGAGACAATGGCCCGAGGCCATAAAGAATAGCAGATGTGCCCTGGCTGGATGGCTCAGCTAGTTGAAGGTCATACCGACCAAGGTTACAGGTTCGATCCCTGGTCAGGGTGTGTAAGAGAGGTGACCAATCAATGTTTCTCTCTCACACTGATGTTTCTCTCTCTTTCTCTCTTCCTCTTTCTCTAAAAATCAATAAAAAAAATATCCTTGAGTAAGGATTAAAAAAAAAAAAAAAGAATAGCAGACATGGCAAGAAACTGGAAGTGAAGGGTTGTTTTGTACAGCATTATAAGTATCAGAGGGTGGGAGGCCATACAATGAATAAGAAGGAATCTGAAAAGCCATTTTTTGAGGTTCACCCTGCACCCCCCTCAGAAATGGGGTACACTTCCTCTTAAGCCCACCCAAGGTGAAGAATATCTACTCTACTTGACGTCTGCAAGGAAGCTGGCTCCTGCGATAGCTGTCTGCCTACAGCAGTCCTGCAGCAGCCACCACTCCCCTTCCTTTTCTTCATTCTTCACTTACCTGCTTCAGATGTTTTTTCAACTCTAATGACTCTGGTTCTGGCAGGACAGGTAGCACTTCTGCATTGGTGGGGGCAATCACCTGCACCAGAAAAAAGATAAAAGGCATGACCCTAGAGCTAAATCCTTAGGAGTTTCTCTCACATAAGGGTAAGCAAAAAGAACAGGAAGTTGTATATACACTATATCATTTGTATGTGAATACATACATTAGATACCAACATACATGAGATATCCATCTGCACATGTGTATGATACACATACACACCTGAAAGGAATTAGACCTAAATGTTATTGATGACTATCTCTAGATAATAGGATTATGGTTTTTATTTACTTCTTTAGACTTATTTGTATTTTCTAGTTTTTACAATGAACACATAAGGGCTTCCTACCAACGTTTATATTCACACTACAGAATGTTAATATGCATTTTTAAAAAGTCTGTACTGAAAGACAGTTTCTTAATAGAAACTATACCCCCAAGAAAACAATTAGCTGATCCACACCATATGTAATTGTCCAGCAACCACTGATCTGAGATGCGGGGGAACACTTAATTCTGGCAACATTAAATCTTGTAATTCTTGGAGTCCTAAAAAGGGTCTATTAAACCAATAAAATGAAAGCAGGATTTAAAAAAAATTGTTTCAATGAGTCACACAATAGAAATCACCACCAACTCAGGACTTTCCTGGGAGTAATCTAAAAAAAGAGGACACCACCCTATTGTAGACCCTACAAGGCCTCAGCCAAGAACCTCACCCTACTGCCGTCCAGGTCCACTAGCCATACATCGTCAGGCATTTTGAAGTCCGGTTTGTAGAGGAAGAAGCTGGCAGGGACCCCGATGATGTATGGGGTTGGGGCCAACAGCAGCTGTGGAAGAGATAAAGAAGATGAGAAAAAAACCCATTGTGATCACTTATCAAGTCAGGATTTTTCTAGATAAGGAAACAATCCCTTTTCCAAAACCCTTGAGGGTAGATGAGTTTCAAGATTCAGAATTTTTCAGACTTTAGAAATGCGCCAGTCCCTATTCTGCATGTTAAGTGATACCTGCACTGGTGCAGTCAGTAGCCTCTAGTTGCTAACATTAACTGTGACAAATAAAAACATAAACAGCATAAATTTTACCACCAGACCAGTGCAAGTCAGGTCAGATTTTGCAGACACATAAGCTGTGAGAAGGGACTGCAGACCAGTACTGAGTTACAACCTCTCTGGGCATTGAGCCTTCTCCCCCAGAGCTGGGCAGAGCTGGAACACAGAGGTGACAAAGACAGAGACGTCTTGAGACTCACCTGCTCTGCCGATCCCATGCAGGTGGGCAGCAGCGGGATGACAGGAAACATATACTCCAGGGGGTAGATCATTGCCACAAATGCCATCACAGACATGGAGAGTGCGTTGTAGTCGCGGGACTGTAGCACCACCTGCCACAAGTCATAGGAATCACTCGACAGCGTAAGGTTTATGAGAATACAACTTCCAACACTACCGTTTGTTTCACCCTGCCTATGGCTCCAGGAGCGTAGTTGCCACAATTACACTGCTCTGTACCCCACCTTGCACCTCCCAGTCCAAGCACTGTAGTTGTCCTCTCTCGAATCACTCCCTATGTTCCTAGTTCTTGTACCCCCAATCCCAGGACCACTCTTTGGAATAGAACTACTGATATTTCCAGAGAATTAGATCAGTATAGTTAAAGATAATTCAGGTGAGTGGCAAGTCCACTGAATACATCCCACACGATACCAGCACCTTAATTCAACCCACATCTACTGAGTACCTACTCAGTAGATACCTGGCATCTTATTACCCCCTGGAGATAAAAAGATGAAAAGGGTATAGTCCCTGTCCTCAAAGAGCTCATGGTCTAGCCTCTGCCATATTTCAAAGGTCTAGAAAGCTGGCCCTCTCACCTTGTGCTCTAACAGGATGCAGGTTAGCACCTGAAGGCAGGCATCCACACCCAGAAGTTCCAAGGGAAGGTGCAGTGGGAAATCCACCAGGGTGAATCGAGAGGGGTCAGGAAGAGCAAAGGTCAGAGCTTGCTGGAGCTCCTGGGGTAGGACCTCAATGTCTACTCGCTTCTGCCCAGAGACGGGCACTGGGGAGCGCAGCAATCGATAGATCCAGGCCTCAATCTCTCGAAGGTCATGCAGAAGGGCACCTGACTTCTCCTCCACCAGCAACGATCCAGTGAAGATGCGCCACATGGTGTCCCTGGGGGCAGAGAGCAGGAAACAGACACATGTGCACCAGGGGCTGATACCCCACTGCAACCCACTGTGACCATAAAGGGGATAAGGATGACAACTGGAAAATCCCACCCTTTGAGCTCAGCTAGGACCACAGGGTAGGGACAAGAGTGAGAGCAAGTATAAGAATGCACACACGGTGGGGCTCATTGTCCTGCCCACCATGAAACATCAAATTCCTCAGCACTGATCCAAACACAATGATGATAGGAGGTCTAACTCAGCAGCAGCCTTTTGCTTAGTAAGGACTAAGGTCTGATGGACTTCAGGCTTTAGAGAAATTTCCTCTGCCCCTCACAGACCAATTATACCTCATCTCTGAAATGCTCCACCTCTCTGAGCACCAGCGGCAAACCATACCTTTGTATGCCTCGGGGGATGCCCAGTTTCTTGCCCAGCAGTCGCTCACTGCAGCAGTCCACCAGACGTTTGAGGGTGTACAGACACTCTCGGAAGGTGGAGAAGAAGGGGTAGTGGCTGATCACACAGAGGGAAGTCAGAGTACTGTTGCGGGACCGGCTTCCCGCCTTGGCCCGGCGTTTCCCGCGAGGAGACTGGTTCACATCGGGGGTGGAGTCGGCACTGGGAGGCTGCAGGGACGAGCCACTCTCCGAACTCTCAGTGCCAACCTCTTCTGAGGCGCTGGGGGGCCGGGAGCCTTCCTTCCCACGGGACCCTGCCCCAGCTTCCCCCTTTTCCTTAGGCATTCGCTTCTGGAAGGAGCGGTAGAAGTTAACACAGATGCCATAACGCGTGACTCCGGTGTCCTTGTCGGTGAGGGTGAAGACAAACGAGATATCATCCCGCAGGCTCATGCGCCGCTGCCGCACACTCAGACAGCCCTCTGGCTGGCAGAAGAACACGACATCTGGGGGCAGGGGAAACTCAGGGTGATCCTCTAATGGGTATCGCCGAAGCAATTCAGGAGTCTGGGCCACACTGTCACTGCTCGGGTGCCTGAAGAACAGAAAGACCAATTCAGCAGCCTGAGGAATAGGATGCGCTATCAGAGTTTACCGCGGTCTACAAATAAAGTTCATAATGCTATACTGGCCATAACCGGTTTGGCTCAGTGGACAGAGCGTCGGCCTGCGGACTGAAAGGTCCCAGGTTCGATTCCGGTCAAGGGCACATCCCCAGTGGGGGGTGTGCAGGAGGCAGCTGGTCGATGTTTCTCTCTCATCGATGTTTCTGACTCTCTACCCCTCTCTCTTCCTCTCTGTAAAAAAAAATCAATAAAATATATATTAAAAAAAAAAAATGCTATACTGGATCAAGTAACTAACTGCAAGACCTTGGCTGCATTTAGCCGGTAGGCTAAACGAGGCCGGCACTGTCATGAAGACACCTATCCTGAACTGAGAGAAAAATTTCAACAATTAAATGATCACTCACACCTTTTCAAGGTATAATAGCCAATGACAGAGCATACTAGTATGTCGGTAGAGAAGGAGCACAATGTACTTTCCCTTTTTACGAAACAAGGAAAGTGGGTACACAGAGCACATTTGCTCAAGAACAGAAAGATGCTAGTCAAGAGGAGTTTTGCTCCAACTCTGTTCCTCCAGGCCTCTGCTCTCAATCCACCTGACTGTGTTGTTTTCCCAGAGGCATCAATGCTCCCATCAGAGTAAAACAGTGGGATAAGAATAAGATATGCAAACCAACATGGAAATGGAAAGGGGACGGATTCTGTGGCTATCCCAGATGACAAGACAAAAATTATTCTCTTTTTGGTTACCTGGCGCCTACAATCACTAGGTAGTCAAGTAACCGAGGACAGAGCTTCTTCTTTTGCACCATGGTTCCAGTTCATCAGTTCATCTCGGAGAAACTTCAAGGCACCAAGCAGGGAGTCAGCATTCCCGGGGGAATTCTGTTATTATCTGAAAATCCAAGGCTAATAGGAAGAAAGTACTGGTAAGATCCATTGCTGTGCCTAAGGAACTCAGCCCTGCTAGCTTCATCTCAGCCAGAGGCATAGGTAAGGTCTTCCATTCAGCACTAAAGATAAAGGAACCCGACACTTTTCCCAGCCTAGAGTTCAGCGTAGGCTTATGAGCTCACGGAATCAAATGAGAAGGATAAATATGGCCCATCTCCCCATCCCTACAAACAAGTTCATTCTCAGCCTTGCCCCTGGCTCTCTGTTTTTGAAAAACAGAACCAGTTAGTCTAATCTGGACTCAATCATTATGGTAACAAAAATTAACTCATTTTCAGGACTGCTCCAGGGGGGATCCAGGATCAAACCAGACTCTCTAATCAGCACTCCTCTGTACTCCGAGCTCTAGATCAGTGGTTCTCAACCTTCCTAATGCCTCGAGCCTTTAATACAGTTCCTCATGTTGTGGTGACCCCCAATTTCATTGTTACAAATTGAACATAATTAAAGCATAGTGATTAATCACAAAAACAATATGTAATTATATATGTGTTTTCCGATGGTCTTAGGCGACCCCTGTGAAAGGGTTGTTCGACCCCCAAAGGGGTCGCGACCCTCAGGTTGAGAACCGCTGCTCTAGATGGAAATCCATTTATTCTGTTCCAATATTCTGCATTCAGCTTGATATGAAACTAGTATATATAGTGTATAGTTCATTGTTCTCAGACAATAACAAAAGCTGGGTGTTCTACCCTGTGCAATTTCAAATGAAGAATATCTATGTTCCAATTCCTTGTCTAGATCAGTTTTCTTCCCTCTTCAAGCAAAAAAGGGACCCAGTGGCTACTGCTACTGGCTCTGCCCTTGGTGCTGAATCATAGTCTTTCTACTCTATTTTGGTCCAAGGACTGGAATCAGTAATACAATACACACAGATGAGGCCTTGTCCTATATCTTACAGAGACTAGGAATTAGATGCAGAAATAACAGGATTTCTGCAAGGACAGGGAGAGGTGCTCAGTGGAATTTCTAAACCATAGTCCAAAAGTCAGGAAAAGCTTACAGGGTCTTAATTATAATTCATTTCCTGCTGAGTCTCCATACACTTCTATAATAAAATGTTTAACTCTACCTCAAGATTATTTCCAGTGCTTCCAGAAGTCCACCTCTGTGCTCTGTACATAGCCACGCTAGGACCTTGTTCACTGCACACACACAGAGAATCTCATACACACTCACACACACTCACACACCAGTCCCCGTTTTGCGGCTGCATGCACTACTATACACACAAACATCCACACTTCCTGTATGCTTAAGGTACTCTTGATACAGATGAGAAGTTCTACCTCCCCCCCCCTTACTTAATAATAAAAGAGACCACCCTAGCTGTTTTGGCTCAGTGGATAGAGTGTTGGCCTGTGGACTGAAGGGTCCTGGGCTTGATTCTGATCAAGGGCACATGCTCTGTTGGGGGCTTGATCCCCAGCAGGGGGCGTGCAGGAGGCAGTGGTTCAATGATTCTCACTCATCATTGATGTTTCTCCCTCTAGCTCCCTCTCCCCTCCTCTCTGAAATCAATAAAAATATATTTTTAAAATAAATAAAAGTTTATTTTAAAAAAATAATATTTTTTTTAAAAAGAGACCTATTTGCAACATCTCTCAAATCCTCAAAATACTGCTCCCTCCTTTCCCTTGCTCCCAATAGAGGACCAGCAGGTAATAGGATTCAGTTTTATCTCCATAGTGACTGACTCCCAGTACTATTTATAGCAGAGCCACAGCCCCTCCCCTGCCTGGTGACCTCACAGTGCTAGCAGCTGCTACTCCAGCATCGGCCAGGGCCCATACAATTCACTCTCCTTGAATTTGGAGACACCTCTTCCTCTGACAGCACCTGCTAATTATTAAGTTATCTCCTTTGGTTTGCACTTTGTCCTAATTCTGGAGTTTGACAGAATTATCTCCTTTCCACACAACCATAACCAAGTTTCCAAGCACGCCATACACTCATTTCTAGGCATCATTGCCACCCAGAAGGTCCTCTGGTTCTCTCTTCTGCTATGGAGCCATGAGCATACTGCAGAAGGTGGGGCGCTGTTACACAGCTTAACTGAGCTCCTCCCAACCAGAATGAGAAGGGGAGAGGAACAGAAATGAAATGGGAGGTGTGTAAAAGCATAATTCATTCTAGAAGAATGATGTGGATAATGCCTAGGGTGAGACCCAAAGTATAGTAAGTCTTCACTTAATGCCATCAGGTTCTGCAACTTTAAGTGAAACGGTATATAACGAAACCAATTTTGCCATAGGCTAACTGACATAAACAAGAGTTAAGTTCCTATGGCACCTCATCAACATTATAACTAAACAATGTTGAGCAAAATGACATTATTTGAGGACCTGCTGTGTCTTAAAATAAAACAGAATTTATAGGACCAGATCTCAAGGCTAGGCCTTGAAATCTATATTTACATTAAAAGCTGGGAACCCTTTCCTGCCCAAATCTCAAAGATCACACCTGAAGCATCTTCTATTAAAATACTAGGCATCTAGCCTTAGTGGGATCCCGGTCCCTCGCCATGGAGAAGCGTTTGCTTAAAAGCAAGTGATTACACTCTGCAGTGCTCATCTCCCTCCCACAAGGACTCCTGTGACTATTCTAGTTACTAGCAATAGATAGATTCCTATCTCATCAACAGCCACTGCTTTTGGTTATTCAGACTGCAGAGATAACAAAGGCTTTTCTTCCCATTCTCACCCTCCTCACAAATCCTCTACCACCACCTGTAACTCACTCTCTGTCTTCATGCCCACCCAAGCTCAGACTCTGCCTCCTGCCTCAACCACATTTACTAACAGGGAGCCCCTGGTTCCTAGGTCCTATATTCCAAAGGCATCAAACTCAAAATGCATACCTATCTGCTGAAGGCCTACATCACCTTCCACTCCACCCAGATGCAGATTTGGAACCCACAGACGTTTCTTTAGGTTATTGAGGTATTTTCCGCAAATGGCCTCGTTAACCAACCCTTTGGATTCGTCCCTCTTCGGGGGTAAAATGTCATAGAAAAACCACAGGAACCGGAGAGCGATATGACATCTTTGCTGACGTGAGCACAAGAGGCTCTCTCACCTCCTCCTCCTCCTCCCCAGGAAGTGACCTTGCAAGCACACCAACACAGACTGGTCCAGCATGGGGGAGCACAGAGCAACGAGGCAGGCAATAGGCGGGTTGGGGAGGAGGAGAGCAGAGAGAGGAGGAAGCATTTAGGATGCACGAGGCTGGGGAGGGAAGCTGTTGCATGAAAGATCACACGGTGTCTCCACCCTCTAATAAGCCAATTTTGAAAACGCCAAATTAAAAAAAATGGTAAAGAACCGAATGTGGTTCTTCAAACCCTAACAAAAAATAAGGCGCACAGCACACGCGCGCACACACATACACACACACACACGCACACGCGCGCGCACACATACACACGCACACACACACACGCGCGCGCACACATACACACACACACACACACGCACACGCACGCGCGCGCGCCAGGTGCCAATCCCGGGCCGGCCTCGGGCTGGACAGCTCTGTCCGCCCCCTCACCTGCTGGACAGCTCTCCCCGCCTCCGCCGGAACCAGGGCCACCGGCCAGTCCGGGAAGAATCGAGCCCAGAGCCGCAGGCTGCGCCCAGGCAGCAGCCCGCACCCCCTCGGCGGCTCGAAGCACCCCCACGTCAAGCCCGGCCCTTTCGGTGCGGACCCCTTCCTCGCTCTCGAGACCCCTCGCGCCCTGACGTTCCTTGAAGGGCCGCCCGAGACCCCGCCCCCTAGACCCTTGCTCCTCTCGGAGCCGTTTCCCCCTGGGAGCCCCGTCCCAGATACCCTTCCAGGGCCCCCGGCGGCGCCGACCTCCTACCTCCCGAGCTGCGGGGGACCGGCCGGCCCGGCTGGACGACCCCGGGTCGCAGAGCGTCAGTCGCTCCCGGCGCCAGTTCCGCGTGAGGGAGGGGAAGCCAGGGGGCGAGGGGGGCGGGGGCCCTACCATTCACCCCCGCGGGGGACAGGGCGGCACCTAGCCGAGCGCAGAAGGGCGGAGCCGACCTCGGGAGAAGGCGGCTACGCACACACCTATGCGAGTGGGAGTGGAAACGCGATGGGGAGCGCAGGGCCAGCCTAGCGCCACTGACTGCCAAGGGGGAACCCACAGAAATACCTTTTGTGTCCACTGCGCAGAGATTTTAATTCGGCATGGTAGCAGAGCGCACCCCGACGAAATGCCGGTTGAGCGGGAAGCTACTTCTCAGGATGAACTGCTCCTGACACTTCTGACCGTCCCCTCCGCCGCCCTCCCCTCTCCCTCTCCCTCCCCGCACTCGGCTTGGATGTGCCCAGCCGCCGCGGCTGGAAAGCGGCAGCGAGGCGGTGGAGCCTACCATTTCACGGCGGCGGGGGGGACCGAGGCCGGAAGGCGCGGCGCCGCGCCACCGACTCCGGGTGAGCGCCAAGGGAAGGGGGCGTGAGCGGTGCCGCGGTGCTCGCTGGGAAATGGAGTCCAGTCCCCGGGAGAGGCGCAACCCCAGGCTGGGCGGGCCCCCCAGCTCCCCGCCTCAGGGGACTTTTCTTCCTGTCCCGTAATGTGGGGGCCGAGAGGAGGGGGGATTGATGTGCCCGCGCCCACAGAACACAGGTGCCTAGCTGAGGCGCTAGTTCTGAAAGTCCAACACCCCCTCCCCTACAGAAGGCAGGATCCCCTCCCCGCTCCCATCATGACAGGGGAAGTGGTCTCAGCGTTTCATTTACCCTCGGGGCGCAATGGGGCTAGTGAAAGGAGGCTGGCACTGGGGACTTGTCTCCCTCTAATTCTGGAGGCGATCCTAAAAGACACTGCAGGCTTCCCTCCTCTGTTGCCGCTCCTCCACCCCAATCCAGAAATTGTTTCTCTCATTCCGTATTCATTTTTGTCTTCTTGTACGAACAGTACCAGGCCGACTATCAGGGAGGCAGCCCGGAGGCATTTATGGTCAAGCCGCAGCGTGACAGTGAGAATTTCTCTAGGGGCCCTGTGGGGAAAACAGGAAGTGGTGGAGGCAGGAGAGGCAGGGCCTGGAGAACCTTGTGCAAAGTGGCCCCCAGGTTCATCCTTTTGATCAGGCCAGTACAGTGTTCAAATGGAGCACAGCTTTGGCAGGACCCTCAGTGCCCAGCAGTCACAAAACTCCCAACCCGTTACTCTCCTTTAATGCCAGGAGGATCTCTTTTGCACAGCGCCCAGGAATGTTTGCCCTTCTCAGTCTGTTCCACCTCTAGGAGGCCACCGGCGGCGGGACCTCAGCCAGCCAGGCCTCAGCCAGCCGAGGACAGTCATTCGTGCACATCCCAGATCTCAGAGAGCAGCGGGGGAAGCTTTTTGTCCTGCAGGCGCAGCGCAAACACTTGCTCTGAGTGGACGCTGCTCAGTGTCCGGAGGCTCACCAGCTTCATTAGCATCCGTGGGAACATTAGTGGGTCCTGGGGAAGGAGAAGGACAAGTTCAGACTTTATCTCTCCTCAGGGAAGAGGGCGAGGGTAGGGGAACTGTGGGAGAGGTATAATCAGAGAGGGATTCTTGAAGGGAAAGTAGGTGTATCAGGGAAGGAGCCTGTGTTGAGGAGAAAGGGCACCTAGGGGAGACTCACATGGGGGTGGTGGATGGAGACATAGGCATGCAGGGCCTCCACATATGTGTGTTGCAGCCTCTCTACCTGGAGCTGATCCTGCACGTTGGGCCGGTCTATATTCACAAACAGAGTTGAGGAGCAAGTCTGGCCAGGGTCAGTTCTATACCCCACATCACAACCAAAAATAGGAACATGTCCCACCCAACCTCTCCCATCCCAAAGTAACAGCAAGGGCCTCCACCCTTACAATGCCTGCCCTACGGGGCCCGCAGCCCTCCGAGGGCTTGCTCATTTTCAAGTCTCTTGCTCATTTTCCCTCTTGACCATCTCCACACCTGCAGAAAAGATGCTGATGGCAATGAGCAAGGCAAACTCGGCATCATTGAGCTGCAACTCATTCATGGCTCTGGAAAACTCAAAGATGGGGTTGATGAACTCCACTTGCAGTCCTGGGGAAGAAGGAGGGAGGCTGAGTGTGTGGCAGGAGTGGCAGGAACTTCCTCCTCTCCTCCAACTCCGCAACTTAGAGAACTTCTAGCAACTCAATAAGAAGTATCCAGGGCTCTGCTCTGTAACCTTGGGCAAGTTTATTCACCTCTCTAAGCCTCATCTGTGAGATGGGAATCATATCTGAATTTATAAGACTACTGTGATGGTTAAATGATAAAGCATGCACAGCACTTAACACTGTGCCTGGAACATAGGATGTGTGGATTGAATGATAATAATAATTCTGTTATTCGTATTAAAATTATTGAGGGCCCCATTACTAGATATAGAAGCAACTCATTTCTGTTTATAAAGAAACCTCACTGGCAATTGGCCTTACTTATTTGAATACTAGAGATACATTTCATGTTTCATATCTTGGGGGAACTCAGCAATGTGGTTGCGGGTACAGACTGTGGTGCCAGACTGCCTGGGTTTGAGTCCTGGCTCTACCATTTACTAGGCGGAGCCTTGGTTTCCCCATCTGTAAAATGGAGATAACAGCGCCTGCCATAATTGGTCCTTAGAATAATGTGTGGCACATATGGTAACTACTGTATATATAAATAGTAAATTTGTAAATATAGAACCAATCTTCTTGATGAGACTGAAGTTCAACAAACCATGACCTAAAGTCATGGCATCTAAAAAACACTTCTCCCATACACACTGTCAAAGTCCCCCACCCCACACCCTCCTCCAGGCTTTCTCAGATTTCTTTTAGCAACCATCTGCTAACTTTTCCATTCGAGGTTTCTTGATTAGTCACTTCCTGTATTTTCACCCTGATGTTTATCAATGTGTGTTGATACATTTAATGGACAAGCCCCATTTTATAAAGTATTTGTTGTTGAGGTATTGAGTGAGCCTTGAATTGTGCTAAACAGTCTGTTTGTACAGAGAGGGCAAGTAGGTTTTAGGGTTGGGTTATGCACCCTGGAAGGGTCTGTCTGCTACTGCTCGCTGAATGAATGCCCCAATGGCATCAGTCCACATCATCAGTCATGTAGAGAGGGAAGGAGACCCTGTTCCCTCTCCCTGAGACCTCACTGACAAAATGACAAACAAAAGGCAAAGATAATATCAAAACTGCTTATATAAATGAATCTATAAATAGGTACAGATTCAGATGACATAAGCCTGGAAGTGCTGAAGAAACACACACATAAGAACTGGAAAGGGTTCAGAAAGGAGGATGCTACGAAGGAGAAGGCCATGGTTAAGAAGGACTCGGGAAATAACCACTTGGGGAAAGGTGGTTGGCTAGAGAAAGGGGGTAGGGCTGGGTTTTAAAGATGGAAAAAGTCATGACATTTCCCAGACATTCTGGCAGCACACAGTAGGCAAAAGGTGCTAACACAGCCCTGCTGTGCCCTATAGTTAAGAGAGGCCTTCCTAGGCATGTCACTGGGTAGCCTGGGTTGGGATAAGAGGCACATGAGCTGAGTACCAGACAGCATCAGCCATATTTTAAACTCACTCACTCCATTGTTAGACTACTAGGTCACCTATTGAGCCTCAGCTCCAGTCCCTCCAAAACACCCTTAGCCTTTCATCCTTTGCTAACTCTGCTCCCATAACATAAACATTACCAGCAATTGAGTATGAGGAAACCAACACTGCTTAGCCTGCAAGCATCAGATAGAGAGCAGCAATGGGAACAAATTCTTGGAGAAAACACTTCAAGTACAGGGTGGGGACAGAAGCATCCACTCTGATCTTAAAACTGCATCATTTGGACATGTTTGTTATGTACCAGCTCCAGTTTCATGGCTCTTCAGAAAGAACAAGTGAAGAAGAGTAGGGGGAAGCAGGTCCACGTGATCCTTAAAGAACACGTCTGAGAAATTCTTGCTCATTATTGACTACTAAAGGGCTCGGTATGGTTGTTTTCAAGCCTTTCCCTCGTTATGAAATCTTTCCTTGAAGCACATTATGTAGAAGCATGATATATAATGCAGATTTACATGGAGCTTCTTGTTTGGCTCCATTTAAAGTAAGAATGAAGGACATTCCTGTGCCTTCTTGTTTATTCTCTAAAGTGACAGTTCTGTGGAACCCCTCCCTCGGGTTCCTGGGAACACAGTTCGAGAAACGCTGGCCTAAGGCAACAGAGGACAGGAGTCCATTTGAGACAGTTGAAAGAAACCTATAAGCATTCTAACTTTCTGTCTTGGAAAAACAGGTGAAGCCTTCCCTTTACAGACACCCAAACGTTGGGCCTGTGACTGGAGTCACTCTGGGCTCCAGGACAAAAAGTTTCTGTCCATCCAAACCAGTCCCTTTGTTATCTCAGGTCTCACCTGCTTTAGCAAAGTCTTCCCGGTTATAACTGAAATCCTTGAGGAAGGTGATACTCTCACTCTCAGGGTTGTACCTCCGAGATGTCTCCAGAAGCATCACCTGCACACAAGTAGCAGACCTCAAACAGGGACTCGGCGGGCTGGTCCTGGCAATGGGGCACCTTCAATGGAAGGTCCCTACTTCCCACTGGTGGCTCTGGCTTCCCAGCTGGCTGTCTAGAGGCCCTTCCCACAGACAGTCCCGCTCGGGCTCTCCCTGCACCCCTCAGCCCTGCCAGCCACCTCAATAGTGGAGGTCTTCAGCAGGGCGATCTGGTCCTCCCGGCTGAGCTGCAAGAAGCCGGGCAGCTGTTTGGCAAAATCAACAATCTCCTGCACAGAGACGATGGCCAGCTCAGTGAAGTGGGCAAAGCGCTGCTGACGGGCCTCCCAGCTCTGGGGATCTGGTGCCATGGGCCAAGGCTACCCAGAAGGGCAAGGAGGGGAAAAACAAACCGCTCTGAGTCAGATATCGCGAAGCCAGCTGGCGCTCTGGGTATAGCCACCTCTCCCCAGGTCCCTCAGGTACCGTGACGCGAAGCTGGTCAGAAAAGGAGCGTCTGTTACACTGTTGCTGGGCAGCCACTAGCTTCTCAATCATACCCAGTTGCTCTGGGCTGAGTTGGGGCAGGACTTGGGGAGGTGAGGATGCTCTTGGGGGCACGGATGTGGCCTGAGCCTGTTCCTCCTCTTGCCGCTTCAGTTTCTTCAGTCGGATCTGTTCTTCTGACAGGACACCTAAGGACCGGCCAGATGAGAGGAGGGAAGAGGAGGGGGAGATGAGAAGCAAGGAAGGGCCAGAGGGGTAGTTTAAGGTTCCAGAAAAGCAGAGATCACAGGGTAAAAGCAAGGAAGAAATTTTAATCCATATTTAGGGACCATATAGGAAGGTCCTGTAGGCTCAGCTGCCTGTCTGCCCTCACACCCTGGCACCCACATGCCCCCTCTTTCCCATCAGCCCCTTCCCCATTCCTGTCCCCAGGTACTCACACTCCTCCCGCATGCCAGCTTGGCGGCATTTGCGAAGGCGACACTCCTGGCACTTGCGACGCATATAGGTGTCCATGGGGCAGTGGCCCCCGCTGTGGCAGATGTAGCGCGCCCCTTTGATGACACTGCGGCGGAAGAATCCCTTGCAGCCCTCACAGCTCAGCACGTTGTAGTGGAAGCCAGAGGCCTTGTCCCCACACACACTGCACAGCTCATTCCCCAGCATTTTGGGGGCTGGCCCCTTTTTCCGCTTTTGTGGACGGAGCTCTGGATACAGGGAAGTGCCTTAATGTTCTTCTCTAAGAAACAAGCTTGGTGCCCAGCTGGCCACTGCCCTGAGCACTCAGTGACCTTCACGCCCCTTTTAACATGCAGTCTATCTAGTCCAGCCGTGGGCAAACTACGGCCCGCGGGCCGGATCAGCCCGTTTGAAATGAATAAGACTAAAAAAAAAAAAAAAAAAAAAGACCATACCCTTTTATGTAATGATGTTTACTTTGAATTTATATTAGTTCACACAAACACTCCATCCATCCTTTTGTTCCGGCCCTCCGGTCCAGTTTAAGAACCCATTGTGGCCCTCGAGTCAAAAAGTTTGCCCACCCCTGATCTAGTCACTCTATTATAAGAAAGTACCTCTCATGTCCCAAGTGCTATGTATTATGTCCCAGGTACTGTCTTAGCCCTTTATATGCATTGATCCTGATGACATCCAAAAGAGATAGCTACTGTTATTATTTCCATTTGCTGAATAAGGAAACTGAGGCTCAGAAAGGCCTAAGGTAGAGACAAACTCACAGATCACTCATGTCTAGTCGACACTAAAGCTCTGGTACTTAAACATGATTTTATATGGTCAGAGCCCCAAGATACCCCTTCCAGATCCAGGGAGCCCCTACATCCTCCCAATCCAGCAGCTCCTCACCTGTAGACTCTGGAAAGACTTCCACTCCTGGGAGCAGGGCTGTGGGATCTGCCACCTCCAACCCTGCCCCCGAAGTGCCCCCCGCTGATTGGGGCATGCTGGCTTCCTCCCTGAGGATGCAGTTGCTGCCTCTCAGCGCCCGGCTGTTTGCATCTTGTGCATCTGGTTCCCACAGCTCCACTGCAGAGTCTGAGTCAGGAAAGAGGAACAAGGGGAGGATGAGGGGGGAAGTCTCAGGTCCTCCCCCTCCACTTCCACTGCATCCTGGCTGGGAAACTGCAAACTTATCTCCACCCATAGAGGGCAGCAAAACATCAGCTCAGGCTTCAGGCCCTGGCGTTTGTGTGGGCTCCAGGGCTGGTCTTGCAATTCCCTGCACCTCAATACTTTACATGAGGATGTTAACCCTTGTCCCCTTGGGGGCCAGCATGCATCTATTTCCGAGATCAGACAGAACTCTTAATTAAAAGTCAAACTGGATGAGCACTGTACATGCCCTCTCCCCAGCAGCAAGTCCAGACAGAAGGATCGGCAGGTCCCTGCAAGGGCCAGGCACCAGAACCAGGATGAAGGTAGTCTGGGCAGAAGGAGGCAAGGATGTCTCTAGACTGCTCTCTGGGGAAAGGCAGAAGGCAGGTAGTGAAGAGACCCTGACTGAGGGGAGAGGGCTGGAATAAAGCAGCTTACCAGGAGAAACATTAGGCACAGGGGCCTCCAGCCACAAGGACATTTCTTTCTCTTTCTGGAGCCCTGGACATTACCAAGGGACTGTCCTGCAGGAACAACTCAGGTTATACTCTTCCAGAACCAGGCTCCTCCTTTATCAGTACAGCATATTAGCTAACATTTACTTGATCTGCATCAGCCTGTGCTAAGGCTTTACATGCCTTGCTCACTGTGTCCCTCTGAGGTCAGGACTATTCTTTAGCCCATTTTACAGATGAGAAAACGGAGTTTCAAAGGGATGAAGTAAATTGCCTTTGGCCACACAGTTAGGCAGCAAAGACTCCACCTCTGATCTCTCTGACTCCAAAGTCTGAGCTCTCAGCCACCGTGCCACTTTTTCTCCCCAGGGCCCACCTCCTGGCCATCAGGGAATATTGGGGCACATCTGCTCTGGTTCTATTAAAGCCCCTTCCCCTCACTCCAGCACTGGGGCAGCCAAAGTTGGGCAGGACCAGGACATGGGATGGAGGCTCCACCCAGTGAAACATGCTGCTTGCTGAATAACCTCACTCCTGCCACCTCCCAGGATCCCAGCACAAACCTGTTGCCTCTGAGAGTCGCCCCAGTTCACATACAGGACCTCCTCACTCCCAGCCCCTCAGGGGTTATTCTGGGACTAAATGGGATCCTGCCCAAGCTTCCATCACTATCATCATCCTTCACTTTTCCCCAAAGAGACCCCTTTCTAAGATCCACAGGACCCCCACTCCTCACCCGCACGCACCAAACACACACAGGGCCCCAGGCAAGTGCTGAGGAGCCGACCCACCGAATGCCTGGGCCGTCAGACTTCCTGGCTGGGGCAGTCTCTGGAGCCCCCTTGCTGAGAGAGGAGGACGGTGCAAGCTCTGTCCAGAGGCCTCCGCGGTGGCTGAAGCCGTAGCTGAGCTAGACAGGGGCCCGGAGCCCCAGGGAAGTAATATGGGGAAAACCTGAGGGGAGGGACTGCTAAGGGGTCAGGCCACCGCTCCTTCTAGCCAGGCAGAGGCCGGAGTCAGAGCTGGCGCCAACCAACTGACCGACTGGAGCCTTGGCCTCCTCACCCCCGCCCACCGGGCAGCCAGCTTCCCCACCACACTGACTCCTCCCCAACTAGCCACCCCCTCAGCCCAGCGCCATCCCTGCTCTCCTACCCCCAACCACAACAGTCGCATTTCCCTGCAGACCAGCCCAGTTCTCTCCCCTTCCTCTGCTCACCCAGGCTGCTCTGACAGGACTGCCTCCCAGGCACCCCCACCCCAATCCCGGCAGCCTCCAGAGTTGGTGTCCCCTCCCCTCCACAGACATTTCGTGGAGCAAAGGTCCCAGCACAGCCTGGAATTGCAACACGGAGCCCCAGCCTGCTTTCCCAGCCTCCCTCCTCCTCCCCTGCCTCTGGGAAGGGGCCAAGAAACTCTCCCCACCCGCCCAGCCTCAGCCAAGCTGGTAGAACTCCATGGGTGGAGAGGCTGGTGCGGGGCCTTCCTGTAAGTCTCTGAATGGGGGGCCCGGTGAAGGCTACCAGCAGCGGAGAGGCCAGAAGAGAGGGGAGCAATGGCCGGTGCCAGGGTGGGGGTAGAGAGATGGCAGGTGACCCAGGTGCTAGCCCATTATGGATCTGGGAAGGTATGCAAGTTCCCTCATCTGGGGAACAGTTCCATATGAAATGCTGACAGGCTCTGCCCAGCAGCTATTGAGCCTTCCTGCCCTGTTGCCTGGAATATGAGATCCATTCCTGAATATAGACACCATGTTTAATTGATCTTATCTCCCTTGTAGCCCATGGATCTGGGCCTGGCATAGTTTAGGCAACAGAGTAGGTACTGTATTCTTGTTCATTAAATGAATAAGCAAGCAAGAAAAAAATATATGACCCCCTTCTATTTTATACTTGTTAACTCTAGTCAATTTCATTTCAGCATATTTAGTTTTTTGGCCTTAGGCTCAGAATTTGGGTTCAAATTCTGGCCTTGCCTTTTATTAGCTGTGTGATCTTGATTAAGCAAGTTACTTAATATCTCTGACCCTCTATTTCCCTATCTTTAAAATCGGGATAATAATAATGGTTTTTGCCACCTAAGGTTGTCATGAGAACTAAACAATATGTCATAGCACAATGTGTAGCCCATAGTGTGTTCAAGCGATGGCAGCAGTTATTATTAAATTTCCAATCTTTCAGCTATGGGTACTTCCCAACACCGTGCATCTGTACACTGTTAACCCTCCAGTGCTTGTTTCCATACACAAACCCTGCACTCTCTCTTTTGGTCCTTCGAGCAGCCCAGGAGGGAGGGTAAATAACACAAGCTCCATTTTACAAAGAATACTAAGCTCACGGGAGAGGCTTCTCGAAGACCACACACAGTGGCCAAGCTGAGATCAAAATCCAGATGTCCTCACTCCAGTCTCTGTACTCTTTCTTTCTCCTGCCTCAGAGTCCAGGAGAGTCTTGTTGCCTTTCAGGTCTGCTGGATCAGTGAAATGTCGAGACGGAAGAAGCTGGGAGGGAGGGGGAGAGGACGGCAGTAGAAGAGGCAGAGAGCTCTGGGGATGCTTCAGTCCAGATGTGGCAGGGGAGGAGTTGAGGTTACTGCTGGCTGATCACCCCCTGCCCCACTCCCAGCTTCCTGCTCACAGGCTCTTCCTGTTTTGCTGTGAACTCCAGTTCCCATGGGCCCCCCATTAAAGCATAGGACAGGGGGCCAGGGCAGGCAGCCAGAGGGACAGAAACAGATGAACAGGGCACCAGGAGAGAGGACAGTGAACAGGGAGAGCGTGGATGGGGGCAGGGGGGAGAGCAGGCTTGGAGGACAGGGAAAACAGAAATAGAACAGGAGCTTGGTGAAAGATGGGAGGAAGCACACAGGGTGGGGCAGGGGGAATAGGTGGGGGGTGGGGAGCACAAGCTTGAGATGATGCGGGCCGGGTGGTGTTGCAAAATCTGCCCATGTGCTTGTTTTCACATCTCAGAAAAGCCCCTCTGACACCCACATCTCAAAGTTCTGCCTCCAGCTTTTGCTCTTGTTCCCTTTCATCACAAGGTCATCCCCTCGCAAGGCCTCCACCCTGGTCTGGGCATCTCTGAGTCATGAGCACAAGGCTCTCCATTCCTCTGGTGTGTGCTCCCTCCCTGATTTTCACAAGGCCCCAGCTGTCCTGGGAAAGTAGAAACTAGGACTCAAGCTCCTGGGAAACTGGAACCGTTCTGTCCCAGCACCCACATCATCCATCCAGCTCCTTTCTCCGCCTGTCCCCACTGCCAGTAGCTCCAGCAGAGGAGCACAGTCGGAGATGTCACTGAAACACCTGCTCGCAAGGAACTCGGAATGGAACGCTGCTCTGAGGCCTGAAGACTTATCTTCTCTCGTCCACTCCTGTTCCTCAACTCCCTAGACTCCCCGGAGCCCAGGACCACACACAGGCCCCATCTGGAGCCTTCTGACCCAGGCTAGAGCCAGTTGCTGAACAAGCAGTTCAGGGCGTCATCTCCCCCATGCCATGTCAGCCTCAGCCTTGTCTCAAGTAGAGGAGGAGGGAACATTACCAGTGCTATACAAAGAGCTGCCCCTTAAGCTACAGGGGCTTGGAGCCCCCACCTAGAGGGGATTGGGGAGAAAAATGAGAAGACCCAAACCTGTAGTCAGTACCTCCAAAGAGTTTCCAGAGATCAACCACTGGACTTGTCCCCCAGGCCAGGGCAAGTAGTCAGGTTAGCAGCAGCTGGAATCACATGTCCCACCAGCCCACAGATGTCAGTTACAAAACCTCCCAGTCCCATGGGGCCTTTCCTAGCTTTCCTTAGCTCCTAGAGGAGGCACCATGCCTAGGAACACCTTCAGTGTTCTTCCAAGTCCCATTTCTGACTCCCAGGACCTCCCAAGTCTTCTCATTGGAGCAAGGGGAACCTTGAAGCAAAAATAGTAGCACTCACCAGTCCTATGTACTACTGAATTACTCCCCTGAAAGCACTCAAACTCCCATAAAGCAGGCCACAAGGTATGGTTTAGAGAAACAGACTAGGGCAACTGCTTCTTGCTCTCTCCTTCATCATTCTGGAAAGGTGACAAGTGTGGGAGCATCTTGCAGGTTCCTACATGACTTCTACTCAACCTCCCAATCACAAGATAGAACCCAAGAATTCCTGCTTCCCAGACTAATGAGTTCAGAGATGATATAGAAGACATGTGGGCCCCACTACATGTATTATTTATCCTCGTATATAGCCTAGGACCGTGGTCGGCAAACTGCGGCTCGCGAGCCACATGTGGTTCTTTGGCCCCTTGAGTGTGGCTTTTCCTAAGCCTTAGGAGTACCCTAATTAAGTTAGTAACAATGTACCTACCTATATAGTTTAAGTTTAAAAAAATTCGGCTCTCAAAAGAAATTTCAGTCGTTGTACTGTTGATATTTGGCTCTGTTGACTAATGAGTTTGCTGACCACTGGTCTAGGAGATAGTTACTAGCAAGGGGGTAAATATCAAATTTGGATATAAGTATGGCTGATTCAAAGATCAAATTCAAACACAAAAAACTTCCTCACTCCATTACACAAACTACCTCCCCAGATGGGAAAAGTGGTTAACTCACCTGGATTTAGGTTCACTTCTGCCAACACAGGGTAGAGCAAGTGATTCCCAAACCTGGCCTCACTTTCAGAGATTCTGACTTATTTGGTTTGGGATGGCCTTTGTATCTACCTATCTACATTGTGTGTGTGTGTGTGTGTGTGTGTGCATCTGTAGTTAGGAACCAAGGTATGGGGACCACAGAATCATCTGGTACAAAATATTCAGAAGCTAGGGGTCCAGAAAATCCAGGGCTCAGCTATGGGCTCTACCATGTACTTGTGGTGTGACCCTTACTCTTCCTGGATTTCTCACTACAAAAACTGGAATATCTGCTCCATCAATCCCTTCTAACATGGGATACTTGCAGGCACAAAGGATATAGACATACTTGAACAAGTGGGAATGACAAGCAAAAGATGAGTTTGAGGGATTTTCATTCTACTTGCCAAAATTTACATTCTCAAATAAAAATGGTTTGGCTAGTTTGCAAGGAAAGTAGAGGCATATTAAAATATTCAAAAACTCTCAGTAATACCCAGTATTTTAGCAGTTAGCCATGCCCATTCAGCCCCACCAATATGAAAAGGTTTTCTTTATTAGAAATCTCTTTATTGAAGGTATTTGGGACCACCGAATACAGGTTAGCCATGTAGTTTGAAAAGCCTGTAAAAAAACATCTCATTATAAAGACTACTTAACTGGGGATCTGAAAACTTGCGTTTTAATTCATTCTCCTAAACTGTGTGACCGTGGCCAATCACTTCCTTTCCAGGTTTGCTTCCTTATCTGTAAAGAGAACTAGATTAAATCAGGAATTCAAAGATGCAGCTTTATGAAGCCTCTCGGTGGTCTTCGTGAACCACTTGGGCTTATTTTCAAAATTCTCCTTGAGTTTGTGTGTGTGAACATTTTTTTGATGAGGGGACTAAAATTTCATCTGATTCATAACTTATGACTAAATAAGAACTACTTGGCTACCAGGACTTCAGCTCTCACATTCTATTCACTACTCCACAACAACTCCGGAAGCAAAATTTAGATCCTGAGGTATATATACCAGTAAATCATTTAATCTGGAGCCCTAGGGCAAGATCATGACCCTGCTTTCTCCCATGATCCGGTTTTATTTTTGTGATGCTCTGAAGTGCTTTGCTTCTAGTGAGCAGTTTAGATCAAAGCATCCCAAGGGCCTATGATCTGACCTCCTAGAGCTGTGAATCACTCCCAACTCGGAGTCACAAAGCCTTGAGACCAAACTGGATGCACTGGGACCCTAAAGGCCAATGCCAAGAGGGCCTCGGATTCTGCCACAACCCCACCTACTCCCACTTGGTAAGTTCCTCCCCGCTCCCCCTATACATCTCCCCCCTGGTCTGAAGTTCCTCCCTTGGGGATTCACTGCTTTGGTTTTGCCAAGCCTGAACACCGTGCAACCCAACTCCTTCGGGAAGAGGCATGACATTCTGATCCTAATTAACTAAAACTAGGAATGGCAGGAGGGCAGGGAAGTGACTGGAAGGTGAAGTGAGAAGGCTCCTGAGCTTTGCTCAGGGCATGAGCAGGAGGGCAGACTGGGAACCAACTTCAAGGGCACAGGAGTCCAAAGGGTTGTTTACACGCTGTGCCCTGCACCTCAAACAAGACCTCTTCCGGGGAACAGAACCGGACCACGGCTCAAATTCCACCCGAAGGCAGGGGTGTGGAGAGGGCGCCCTATACCACCCCTCGTCCCAATTTTGCGTCCGCTGTGGCTCCGCGGTCAGGCCTGGCAGCCCCCGGCCCCCGGGGGCCCTCGCTCTCCCGGCCACTGGCCCGCCCGGGGCCAGCGCCACTCGGGCCCGGCTTCTCCGCCGGCCGAGGCAAACCCGAGCTCAGGGCTCTCTTTACCAAGACAAGGTCTTCAGGCCCTTTCTGCCGCGCGAGGTCGCGCTGCATGCCCACGCTCCTCTGCCCCGGCCGGGTGGCGAGTCTCCTCCAAGCATTCCCTCCCGAGCCCTCCTTTAGCAAGATGGTGGCGAGTGCACTTCCGGCGAGTGTCCTCCAGGGCGCGTCCGGGCGGCTGCTGCAGGTGCCGCCCAGCGGGTTCCACCCTCTTTGCTGCTTAGATGATAACGGTGATGGCGGGCGGACTGTTTGGTTGGAGCCGAGCGGCTCTTCTCCAGCTCCTTCTTGGCGTGAACCTGATGGTGATGCCTCCCATCCAGGCCCGGACTCTGCGCTTCGTTACCTTGGTAATGAGAGACGGGGTCGCCCAAGGGTCGCCAGAGCTCGAAGGGCACGGGCTCGCTGGTGGAGGGAGGGGCGGGGTTTGTGGTGGGGGTGTGGGGGACTGGAGGAGGAGCTGGATTAGGAGACTACTGGCCTGCGGTTTGGGGGGCTCAGGGTTGGGGGCCGGGTTCGGAGGTGTTGTGGAGCCGCGGGGGGTGGGGGTGGGTGAGCTGCAAGGAGTTCTATATCAGGGGATAGGTCGGTGAATCTGCCCTGAGAAGGTTGTAAATGGGTAAGAGACCCATCCCCCTACAGAAATCTTTAGTGATCTTTCCAGTCCTCCCACTCTCTGCCTTGCTTTTATTTCTCTTTTCCTTTCCCATCTGTACCTTTGGCTTTGCCTATGACCTCCGTGCTCATTGCTTAGCCATGTTAGACTCTCTGGAAGCTGGAAGAAGTTACTGACTTTTGAATTGGGGTCTTTTGCAAAGGGTAGAGTTAAGGCTTCCCAGAGGGATTGAGGCTTCCCTCTCCATCATGGGGCAGAGGTGGGCTCTGGGTCCCCATCAGGGAGACCCTTGTGACCCCTAGGCAAACCATTTTCTTTTGTCAGCTGTACCGACATGGAGACCGGACACCAGTGAAGACATTTCCCAAGGACCCCTATCAGGAAGATGAATGGCCTCAAGGGTTTGGCCAGCTCACTAAGGTGGGTCAGAAGCCAGTCCTTCCTCAGTATGAGCTGCACAATGAGTGACCTCTAGAGCAGGCTACAGAACTAGGGCCCAACAAACTGCCATGTCCATTGTGGGTGCTGACTTTGACTAGATTTCTTGCCAAAGACAATGCCACACACAACTGGCTACTTAATAAATAACTTCTGGGATCCCATTAACACACTCCTACTTCCAGCCAGGGGTAAACTGAAAAGCAAAAGTGCCTAAACCCTGTGGGATTTGTGAGCCATCCCTAATCCTTGTGTTTGCCCGTAGGAGGGGATGCTGCAGCACTGGGAGCTGGGCCAGGCCCTGCGGCAGCGCTACCGTGGCTTTCTCAACACTTCTTACCACCCACAAGAGGTAAGGCTGGGAGCTCAAGATGCAAGGAGAATGGGAACTGCTGTCCTCACCCTCTGTCCTCAGGGAGCCTAAGGGTGAAGCTGGGCACTGCCCTCCCCCCCCCCCCCCCCCATGCATTTTTGGTTACAACTACAGGACAAGACATCCAAGGGCTAGAACAAAACCCTAGAGCAGCGGTTCTCAACCTATGGGTCGCGACCCCTTTGGGGGTCGAACGACCCTTTCACAGGGGTCACCTAAAACCATCGGAAAACACATATATAATTACATATTGTTTTTGTGATTAATCACTATGCTTTAATTATGTTCAATTTGTAACAATGAAAATACATCCTGCATATCAGATATTTACATTACGATTCATAACAGTAGCAAAATTACAGTTATGAAGTAGCAACAAAAATAATTTTATGGTTGGGGGCCACCACAACATGAGGAACTGTATTAAAGGGTCGCGGCATTAGGAAGGTTGAGAACCACTGCCCTAGAGACTGAGTTGCCCCTGCTTGGGTGGGAAGAGGCAACATTTATCAAGCATCCAAGTTCAGACTGAAGGAAGGGTCTGGCAGAGTAGTGTCTGGCTCTGTGAAATAACTCAGGTTTTCCATTCAAGACACATATTGAGTACCTACAGTGGGCTAGCATTTTGCACATAATGGTATACTACACACATATGATCTTTGTCTTTGTGGAACTTAGAATGGAAGATTGGCAAGTTTTTTGGCTCCTTGAGCTCCCCCCCTACCACCAAGGAGGAGGATAGCTGTTCCTTTGGTTACTACTCTCAGCCACAGCTCTCTCAAGTCCCTAGATGTTATTGTTCCCTTGAGGGCCAGCTCTGTCTTGATCTTGCCTACCCCCACAGCTTTCTCCTTTTCCCACAAGCAATTATCTGTTCCTTGTCTTATTTCCTCTCCCTGGCCTCCAAGCAAGTTTATAAAAGGGGGTTTGAATAGAGATAGTTTCCACCCTCAAGGATCCTGGCCTAAATAGGGAGACAGGATAAAACTAGACAGACAGACCAGACAGCCTTACTGACTAAGCACTTTGGACTGGGAGGGGCATCTGAACTAGAGCCATTCCCATAGGAGCCATTCTCAGAGTAGGGATAGCTAGCCCCCAGCTGAGTGTTTAGACCTTTGCTGGGAGAAGAATGGGGAAGGCCAGAGAGGGTGCAAGGGCCAGATGCATGGTGGGATTACAGTCTGTTCAGTAACCATCAAGAACAGGTTCTCCCCTTAGGACCCCACTGAGGAGCCAAAGCTCCTCACCTCACCCCCACAAGAAGAGACTCATGTTGTTATCTCTGCAGGTTTATGTGCGAAGCACTGACTTTGACCGTACTCTCATGAGTGCTGAGGCCAACCTGGCTGGACTTTTCCCTCCCATTGGGATGCAGCGTTTCAATCCAAACATCTCTTGGCAGCCTATTCCCGTCCACACTGTGCCCATTGCTGAGGACAGGGTAAGACTGGCCAGCCCTTCACTGCAGGCCGTGAGAGGGGCAGCTCTGGCCATGGGCCTGCTGACCACTGATTCCCTCTCTGCCTCTGCTTCTCCCTTTTGGTCTGCAGCTGCTGAAGTTCCCATTGGGCCCATGTCCCCGTTACGAGCAGCTGCAGAACGAGACCCGGCAGACACCAGAGTATCAGAATGAGAGTATTCAGAATGCAGTGAGTGGGGCTGAGGTGGAGGTCATCACACTGTCCTTTATCCCAGGGCAGGATTGACCCCCTGATCCATTTCTCATAGCAATTTCTGGATATGGTGGCCAACGAGACAGGACTTACGGACTTGACACTGGAGACCATCTGGAATGTCTATGACACACTCTTCTGTGAGGTGAGCCTGCTTAGGGTCCCCAGTGTGACCCTTTCCTCTTACACTCAGCAGGCTCAGGTGACCAGAACACGGAGAGCACAATGCCTGACTACCATTCCCACTGGGGAGGTCCAGCCCAGCCGCCTGCTTCTTGTGAAACAAGGGAACTTCCCTCAAGGGTGAAAAAGAACCCCAGAGTGGGAAATAGCTTATTAATTGTCAGCAGTTCCTGCCCTTCTCCACCCAGAGCGCTGGTGGTATCTGACTCCATTCTGCTGAGTCACGTTCTTTCGTGCCTGAGCCTCCTTCCCTGTGCCCTGCAGCCTCAACACTGTCCGCTATGTCCCTGGTTCCAGTCCCTCTGCCTCACCTCTCCTCTCCTCTCCCTCCCCTCTCACACACACACAGGCACCTTCTCACTGGGGAAGAGAGATGCCCCGGGAGAGGCTCTGGCCTAGGCCGGGGAGCTAACCTGCCCGCTGCCATACGCAGAAAACACATGGGCTGGTCCTGCCGCCCTGGGCCTCGCCCCAAACCATGCAGCGTCTGAGCCGGCTGAAGGACTTCAGCTTCCGCTTCCTCTTCGGGATCTACGAGCAGGCAGAGAAGGCCCGGCTTCAGGGGGGTGAGTGACAAAAGCAGCATGTCACTCCCTTCCTCAGGACCCTACAGCATTAAAAACCAGCTCTTGGGGGCTTCTCACACACTTCTCCACCCGAAATGTTCTCTGCTCTTTCAAAACCCCTCAGATCCCCCTCGTCGTCCCGTTCATCACCAAAGTCTCCCTAACTCGCCAAATGCTTCGCACATTTGCACTGGACCAATGACCACAATCAGGCCCACATGCTTCTGTTCTGCCATTCATATTCTTACGTTTCACTAATGTCAGAAGGCCCTTCCCACTTAAAGGAATTCCCACCTCCAGAGAGCCATGGGGGCCACTCTGACAGGAGGCCGAGAGGAACGCCAAGGAGCACCCAAGGGAGAGCTGTCGTCAAGCCTTTCTGGCATCTCAGGGTTTTCCAAGCCTGCATATGGCAGAGTTCCCTGAGCCTGGGGCCACTGCCATGGGTGTCCTGAAGCAGTCTTAAGTTTATATTTGTTCTGACGTGGAGGACTTCTTCAAACATGGGCAGGGCCTGATAGCTCCTGTTTATCTTGCTTCCCTCTGTGCACTTGAAAGGAAAGTTGCCAGAGAGCAGGGCGTTCCTCTGTGGTTCACAAACACCTGAAGAGTTCTCTGTGTCAGTGATCAGACCCAAGAGTAGCAGAGGGTGACAGGACCACAGATAGAACTGATCGGAAGTGATGGCTGTAGCCACTGACATGGGGATTTTTCTCCTTCAGGAGTCCTGCTGGCTCAGATACGGAAGAACCTGACACTGATGGCAACCTCCTCCTCCCACCTCCCTAAGCTGCTGGTTTACTCCGCGGTGAGCCCCCTTAGTCCCCAGCATGCTAATGTCAAACAAGGAGCTGGATTTCTTCTCTATTCAGTGCTGGGGAGGGGGGTGCAGGGGAGCATGCTAATCGGGAGCCCTTCTCCCTTACAGCATGATACCACCCTGGTTGCTCTGCAAATGGCATTGGATGTCTACAATGGTGAACAAGCCCCCTACGCCTCCTGCCATATATTTGAACTGTACCAGGAAGACAATGGGTGAGTGGAGCTACTAGTCTGCCCTCTGGAAGGGCACTCGCATGGTGGCTATGGGCACCCGAAGGACTCCGTAACAGGCCTGGTGGGCAGCTTCCACCTTGTCTCCCATCATCCCTCAGGAATTTCTCAGTGGAGATGTACTTTCGGAATGAGAGTAACAAGGCCCCCTGGCCACTGAGCCTGCCTGGCTGCCCTCACCGCTGCCCACTGCAGGACTTCCTGCGTCTCACAGAGCCTGTTGTGCCCAAGGACTGGCAGCAGGAGTGCCAGCTGGCAAGTGGTCCTGCAGACACAGGTGAGCTGCTGCCTGCCTCTGTGCTAGGCATGTCCCAGAACAACTTGCAGTTCATATCCACAAGTCTCGAGAGAGCGCTCACGCTTCCAGCCATCTTATTGCATTTCCTTAGACAGTTTACTACCCACCCCGAGACCATTTCACCTATTCCCTAACACGCTCAGGGGATGCCCTCACTTCTTGTAGCACTGAGAAAATAAAAGCCATCAGGAGAGAATCGTTCCATTTTCCTACCACCACATCTCCCAGCTACTCACTGGTGCAAGCTGCTGCTTAAGGCCCTGCCTCTCCAATTATACTCTGGGCTCATCTGTTCTCCACAAGGACCTCTGATGTTTCCTCTCTGCTGGATCAGTCCCATCTCAAAAGCCTAGTTAATAAAAACCTCTCAGACCCCCATCTTTCTCTGTTCCCTGTTAGAGTGCAATCCTTCAGAGTTTCCTAGATTCTGCTTTCGCTTCCTCACTGTCCATTCTCTCAGGCGCCCACTGGACAGTCTGGTGTCTCCTTTCACTCCATTAACTTTTGTTAAAGGCCCAGTGACCTCTTACCAAAACCAGTGACCAGTTCTTAGTCAGCTTCTCTCGCCTCTCGGCAGCATTCTATAACTGGCCACTCCTTCCTTAAACACTTCCGTGGCTTCTCTGCTTTTTCTCCTAATTTATAGGCACCGTCCTTACTGGCTCTTTCTTGGCCCTTTTCTCATCCCTGCCCACTCCCAAGGTGATCTCATCCAACCTCACGGTCAGAAGTACCAATGCTAAGTTCTGTCTTTTTTATTTTTTTATTTTTTATTGATTTTCCACAGAGAGGAAGGGAGAGAGACAGAGAGCTAGAAACATCGATGAGAGAGAAACATCGACCAGCTGCCTCCTGCACATCCCCCACTGGGGACGTGCCCGCAACCCAGGTACATGCCCTTGACCGGAATCGAACCTGGGACCCTTCAGTCCACAGGCCGACGCTCTATCCACTGAGCCAAACCGGTTTCGGCATGTTCTGTCTTTTTGTGATCTGCAGATTCATAGCCTCTTCTCTGAGCTAGGCTGACATATCCAGCCAGCTGCAGACTTGAGGTCTCTACATGGATGTGGCATCTCAAAGTCGGTATCTGAAACCAAATGCTCTTCCTCCCCCTTAAATTTATTCTCCCCACAGGCTTCCCCATCTAAATAAATGCCACACCAGTTACCTAGTCACACAGTATAATCATAGGATTTATCTTGAATACTCTTTCTTAGACCCCACAACCAATCCACTAGGAAATTCTAGCATGCCAACCTTTAAAATACATGTTCTTACTTTTAATAGTATTAACTCACTGTCTGACTTCTCTTTGTTCATTGCATTTACTTCTCAAGTGCAGCCTGTAAGGTCCACTTGAATTTGGCTCTGGCTCTCTGTAGCAGACGGTCAGCAATTCTCCACCCAGTCAGACCTAGCACTCTTGTGTCTGTAGAGCTGTCTTTTGGACCTGAAGGTTTTCACATTATGGGGGAAGGCAGCATGACTCCATGGCTAGAAATCTGGGTAGCATAACTTTGTGGCTAAGAGCACAGATGTTGTCAGATCTTGTTTTGACTCCTGCCTGCCTTTTTATCATCAGACTTTTGGCAGATTGTTCAACCTCTTTCAGAACTTTCATTTCATCAATTACAATAAAAAGTCTACCTTGAACAAAACACACACAAAACATGCTCTCGCTCCCTAGTCCAATCTACCATCATCTCTTGCCTGAACTACTGATGGCTTCTTAACATTCTGAGTCTCTTCTTGTCCCTGCCAGTCTCTCAGCCAGCAGAGTAAATTTCTTAAAAAAGTAAGTTAGTGCCGAAACCGGTTTGGCTCAGTGGATAAAGCGTCGGCCTGCGGACTGAGGGGTCCCGGGTTCGGTTCCGGTCGGGGGCATGTACCTGGGTTGCGGGCACATCCCCAGTAGGAGATGTGCAGGAGGCAGCTGATCGATGTTTCTCTCTCATCGATGTTTCTAACTCTCTATCTCTCTCCCTTCCTCTCTGTAAAAAATCAATAAAAAAAAAAAAAAAAAAAAAAAAAAAAGTAAGTTAGGCCCTAGTTGGTTTGGCTCAGTGGATAGCGCGTCAGACTGTAGACTAAAGGGTCCCGGGTTCAATTCCTGTCAAGGGCACATGCCCGAGTTGTGGGCTCGATCCCCAATAGGGGTGTGCAGGAAGCAGCTAGTCAATGATGCTCTCTCATCATTGATGTTTCTAGCTCTTCCTCTCCCTTCCTCTCTGAAATCAGTAAAAATATATTATAAAAAAAAAAAAAAAGAGTTAAGTTGGGCCATAGCTGGTTTGGCTCAGTGGATAGAGCATTGGCCCTCAGACTAAAAGGTCCTGGGTTCAATTCCAGTCAGGGGCACTTTTGTCTCTCTCACATCAATGTTTCTTTCTTTTCCACTTTCTCTAAAAAACAATGGGAAAATATCCTTGGGTGAGGATTAATAACAACAAAAAAGTCAGTCAGTTCACATTGCTACCCTTCTCAGATTCTTCCAGTGGGTTCCCATCACATTTGGAATAAAATCCAAGTTCTTTACCACTTGGCCTGGCCCTCCACTCTCATCTCCTACCTGCCCCCCACTTACTCTGCTCTGGTGATACTTTCTTGAAGATCTAGAACATGCCAAGCTAGTTGCACATCAGGGCCTTTTGTGCTTGCTTACTGTCTACTCTCCGCCCCCAGCAAGGACTCTCTCCTCTCAGATCTCGTATGTCTCAAGGGCTCCAGGTCTCTGTTCAGATTATCCTCAGGGATACCTGTCCTGACTGACCTCTCCATCCTTTCCCCCTTACCTTGCTTTGCTTTATGGCATTTGTCACTAACTGTGGATATCCCCACTGTGAGAACAGTTCCTGGCATATGGTAGGCCATCAAATATTTGTTGAATGAACACTGACATGTCCTTTCTCTCCCTGTCCCCGTGCCCAGAGGTGATCGTGGCCTTGGCTGTATGTGGCTCCATCCTTTTTCTTCTCATAGTGCTGCTACTCACCGTCCTCTTCCGGATGCAGGCGCAGCCTCCCGGCTACCGCCACGTTGCAGACGTGGAGGATCACGCCTGACAACCACTCAGCCCCCTTCCCTCTGCCTCTTAGGGGAGGTGGGCTTGGCCCTCACTCCTGACTGTTGCTGCTCCCAAGCCCATGGGCAGGAGACCCTGGGTTGGGCCTTCCTCTGATTACCCCAACCTAGACGAACAAGTGGGACTTGGCTTGGCCCATGGCACCTGCCACTCAATATTCACGTGCCCGATGTTTCCCAAGTACTGTGCTGGATGTTGGCTCTCTCCAAATAGGATTTGCCTCCTCCATGCTCCCGAAGGACCTGATATGTAGACAATGTTTAAAGTTTCACTCAGGACCTGGGATAAAAAACTGAAGGAGTTGGTGCTTCATCTGCCTTGCTCCCCAGTCAAGACCTGCTCTCTCTTCCAGCCCGGAGTCTTTGGCAAATGGCTCAGAAGACACAATTTTGCCTGTCAGTGCTTATTTTACTGGGAAAAACTGCATAACATTGGGACACGAACACTGGCCACCAAGGAACCAAATCACCCAACAGCCAGCCGGTCAAGTTTCCCTTCTCCAGCTGAAGCTACCATGAGTCAGACATACTGCCTCAGGCATCCTGCTTAGCCTGTAGCTTGAGTAGGTCCGAAAGGTGTCTATACTTGGGAGGGAGTCGAGGGAGGTGGGAGGAGAGTGAGGGGTGGTACAGTCATGAAACTACTACCCCCCTCTGCTGGGCTCAGGTCTCCAGGGATATGAAGTAAACACAGGTTGTAAGCTGGACAGCTGTTGACTATGGCCCACAATAGGGCTGAGGTAGCTTGAGAAAAAGGAAAATTTTGGACTCTTAGTGCTGTTTCTGTGCCTGTTCTTCGTACTGGAGACCCAGGAGTGCTTTGACCAGGTCAGCGTTGGAAGAGTCACTCAGAAGCTCATTGGGTATATATAGTTTTATTGGCCATGTCAATAGTGAGCACAAATACAAAACCACCACCTGATCACTCTGCCACCACATGTCAGGAAGGAGAAAAGCCACTTGGCTCCAGAAGGAGCTTGGTTCCAAGCTCGATATAGCAGGGAGCCTGGAGGAGCTGTGTCGCCAACTCTGGGTAAGTTTCGGAGCGAAGTCCAGAGCAATAACATAGCCAGTGTCCCAGCCTTACAGTATCCCATGCCACAGCATCCTCGCTCCAGCCCTAAGACTTGGATACCTTGGTCCTTTAACACATAGCTGCCTCTTCTCGCAGGACTTGTTCTCATGTGGCTCCAAGTCCTTGCTTGGCCCACACCTTCATTATTGTCTCTCATTTCCATATCCCAGCTTTCTCCTGGCTCCAAATGAGAACGTGATAACCTAGGATGAATAACACCAGTCTGACTCACCTTCTGTTATCTGTCTCTCAGAGCTTGGGGCTGGCCCAGGAAGCCTAGAACTTGGTAAGGAAATACTAGGGAATTGGACAACAGCCAGGCATTACCAAGACCAAGACCAAACAAGGGTGGAGGGCCTAGGCCAAATAGACCACTGTCCCCTGGTTATCCTCTTCACTGACTGCTACCTTAGGTGAATGTGGCAGGGCTAAGCTGAGGTTAGCTTACACTGAACCTTGGGAGGTAGGGTCAGGCTTCAGATAACAACCTACTTCACTCACCCATCAGAGAGGCCAGTGTGTCCCCCATAGGATTGAACTCATTGAGCTGCAGAGACAAGGGGATAAGCATGAGGAGGGGGTGAAGGTATTACTTCTGGTCATTTTTGGTCAATAAGGTAGGTTGAATCCCTGCTTCCTCCCATCATTATTTGAGGGCCCAAGTCTCACCGAAATGATACCAGAAGATTCTGAGTCATAGAGCTGATGCATCAACTTCCCTGAGCTTCCATCAAACACATCGATTGTCCTTAATTCATGGGGGAAACAACTTTTGAAATTAGGATCTGGGTATCTGCCCACAACAATGAGGTTGTACCGTGGATGCCAGGATGCCTAGGAGATGGAAAGGCTGGTTATGAGAGTAAATGCAGAATACTATCAAGAGGGTTCATAAGTATTCTTTGCCATTAACAATTGTTAATACAGTTGTCAACGATTTAATAACAGAGATAAGATCTATATAAAACTACAAGAATAGTTTTCAATTGCGTATACATCTACCAATGTCAATTTAAAACTCCAAGCTGGCCCCCCTGGCCCTTAGGACACCTTCAGGCCTTCTCTCTTGCATTTGCTGAGATCATACCAACTGACAAATGTTTTAACATCAGCCTGATGCAGACATTAACCAAAGAGTAAGCCTACAACAAAGGAACAAGCTTGTGGTAACCAAAACCAAATTGGACATATGTTCTGAAGTAACCCCACTACTATCTCCTCTATCAACTTCAATGACAAAGAGTTGAGTAGAAAATGCTAGTGTCTGAAAAGAGGAGGAAACCTTTGCTCCCCAGATTATCCCTCTCAAAACAAATCTGACAGTGATTGGAATGACAGATTGGATGGGATTTTCCTAAGAAACTTCTCAGAGAAGTTTTGAAGGAGGAAAGACATGGTAAGCAGGAAGGAAGAAGGGGTACATGCAAAGGCTTAGAAATAAGTCACAAACCAGTCACACCTGGGAAGCTGTAGTGGGCTTCACTGGATACAAAGTGAAGATGCCAATGGGAACACAAACGGGTGAAGGATCTGATGCCATTAGAACTTGGATTTGATTTGAGGTGCGTGGGGGCCACTCTAATACTAAATCGTCCTTGTGTACTGAGTAGGCATGGCGCCATGTGCTCGAAGTGCACTGACTCAGCTTCACAGCAACCCCGTCAGTTAGAAACCATTATTCCCTTTATAGACAAGGAAACTGGAACCTAAAATTGAAGTAATTTTCCCAAGATCCTAACCCAGAGGGGTCTGCCTGCCAGAAGCTGGTGCCCCTCACTATTGACCGAAGTACAGGCATGAAACCTGGAGATTTGCAGAGAAACTGCGCAGGGGCGTGGGCAGGAAGGAATCACAGGACGTGAAGACTGTAAGCCATGGGTGCCGAGGCCAGAGAAGCCGCTAACGAAAGGCTAAGGATAGCCTGTAGATCAACCGTACACACAGAACACACTGAAGGCAGAACAGAAGGCCAGGATTTTAGAAAATGCCATCTGAGGAGATCAGGGCTGGGTTGAAAAAACTTTGGAAAATAGCTTATCAGAGACAAAAGAAAACCCAGCACAGCGGGATTGCAGAAGTGGGACAAACGGAGCAGGGAGAGCCAGGGGATGAGACTACTTTGTGTCAGGGCAGGAAGAGATCTGGGAGGAAAGGCTTCTGTAATCTGTCCTTCCCCTGCTCCCCCCCTTGGGCAGACCCGATCTGTCTCCGTGATCCCAGTGCTTTACTCCCTCACTTACCTTGATGGGTGTCAGGTGCTGGAAGTGGCGGTGAGGATGTGGGATCAGGCTTGGGGGGCTGTCCCACTGGGAGGCAGAGTAAACCCGGATCTCACTCTTCTGGTCGGTGGTCAGGAGCTGGGCTCCATCAGGACTGAAATGAGCTGGCAAGTGACAAGTCCCTGAGCTGAAGGGCCTTCTCTTGCAGGGACCCCTCCCTCCCACTCCCTGACAGACAGGGCTGGAAGGGAGGAGGTGCATCTGGGCTCTGAACAAAAACATTCTAGAACTCAGCAGCTGACGAGGGCAGCTGAAGTCAGAAACGTTCGCTGTCAGGGGTAAAGGTTTGACCTAGCGGCTTCTAAACTTTGAGGGCAAACCCCAGGAGCGGTGGGGTAGGTAGGGCCTAAGGAGGGATGAGGATATCACACCTGCATTGACAGGATGACTGTGTGGCAGTGAGTAGAGGAAGCTGGATTTCCCTTTAACCTGGCGCAGGTCCCAGATTTTCACTGTTTGATCTACAGAGGCCGTGGCCAGGAACCAATCACAGCATGGGTTCAGGGCTGTATGGGTCACTTTCTTTTTGTGCAATCTCAGGTTCCACAGCTGCAGAGAAAAGCGGTTCAGGTGGGGGCAGAGGCAAGGGAGGGGCAGGGAGGACCGGGCTCCGAGAATGCACCTCCCTGCCGTCCATGTTCAGCAGGATCACGTTCCCCACATTGTCTCCTGTGACCACCACTCGGCTTTTCTCGGACACATCCAGGCTGCAAAACCAGAAGCTGGAGGGAGAGACCTTGCTGTAAGGTTCTTGGGGACAGAGGCAAGGTCCATTTATTTATATTTTTTTAAAAAAATTTTTTATTGATTTCAGAGAGGAAGGGGGAGGGAGAGGGAGATAGAAGCATCAATCATGAGAATCACTGATTGGTGAGCCTGCAACCCAGCCACGTGCCCTGACTGGGAATCAAACCCGTGACCTTCTGGTTCATAGGTCAACGCTCAACCACTGAGCCATGCCATCCAGGTGCAAGGTCCATTTATTCATGGTGTAGCTCCAGCGTCTAACACATAGAGATATTCAATAAATATTTGTTCAATGAATGAATATTATCTTGCCATGGACTTCCAGTGAGGAACGGACTTGTCTACCATCCAGACAGAGGTTATGGAGTTGATGGGGCTCAGAAATTGTCTGATGGGCCCAGGGTCCTCAGCTAGTATGAGTCCCTGAAGCAGTCAACCTCAGAGCTATATGACAAGCCCCCAGGTTAGCTTGCCCAGCACAGGCCTGGGTTCTGCGAGACTCCTTAATGATCCTCCCTTTACCCTCCACCTGTTGAGTCAAAGGAGGTGACAAACCAAACAGGCTGCCTGGCTCTGTTCCTCAGAGCTGGCTAGAAGGGAACTTCTGCCCCCTTCTGAGCATTCAGGGGGAAAAGCACACACAACCCAGAAGTTGTCTGGCTCTTGTCCCTCAGACTCCTCGAGGACGAAGGGGATGGGGAGGGGGGTGCTTCAGGGATCCCGAGAGCCAGGAGAGCTCAGATTCTTCTCTTTTCTCTCAAACCCTCAAATCCCTGCTCTACCGCCTTTTGCATTCCCTGTAAATCTCTTCCAGAGGAAGAGTTTCTTGTGGAAGAGAAACCTAGAGCTGTTCTAACCTGTCCCCTGTCCTGATAACTCGTGGACTTCTTACGCCTGTGGGGTGGTCCAGGATCACATCCAGTGCTAGTCAGACCCCCACACCCCCGGTTCTTTAGGGAGCAGGATCATGTCTCTGGCCAGGAATCAAAGTGACAAGCGTTCTGCAGTTTCTACAACCACTTACTCTTGCAGAGTCCAAAGTGCTTTATGGACACAATTCTATCCATTTAAGCTTCATGGAACTGGTCCGGTCATCACACCCCATTGGATGTAGGGAATAAAATTTAAGTTCTTATTTCCTGCTCCCGGCTTTAAGTGGCTTATTCTAGGCCAGCGATGGTGAACCTTTTGAGCTCGGCGTGTCAGCATTTTGAAAAATCCTAACTTAACTCTGGTGCCGTGTCACATATAGAAACGTTTTGATATTTGCAACCATAGTAAAACAAAGATTGATATTTTTGATATTTACTTTATATATTTAAATGCCATTTAACAAAGAAAACTCAACCAAAAAAAATGAGTTCGCATGTCATAGGTTCGCCATCACTGTTCTAGGCCAATGCCAGTTTGACTTGTCCAGTGAGAATAAAAGTCTCACCTGACACAGGAATGACTTACAGACGAGCTGAAGCCCTTCCCTTGCGGAGAAGAGTGAGGCTCCAGAACTCCACCAATTAGTACCCCACCTGGACCAGAGGAAGCAGCTAAAGAAAGGGTTTGAGGAAGAGACTGAACGGGGGAGAGTGGCTAACACCTTTTCTTACTTCCCTGTGGAAGAAGAACTGGGACCTGGATGCTCTCACCAGAACCTCACTGAGAGCCTAAAAGCCCTTTCCCCTGTTAGACTACTCACTTGCAGGTGTCATAGCTGGTGTAAACTTGGAGAGTGTTGCCTTTAAAGTCTTGCAGCCTAGTTGTTCCCTCCATGGAGGAGGTGAAAAACTGGTTGGTATTGAGAGGGTTAAACTTCAGCCCAGTGATGCTGCCTCCAGCTCCAATCTAACACAGGAAGAGAAAAGCCAGTGAGTGAGGATGGCCCAGGAGGAGGAGGAGGCCTGGTGCACATACTCTGCCCTAGAGAAGTGCCAGGCAGGCGGCACTTGGGGCCAGGCCAGTTTACATGCCCAGACCCTGGGATGCTCTCCACAGTGCTCTTTGTTTCTTGAAGTTTTAGTTTTTGTTGTTTTTAAAATATTTGTTTATTGATTTCAGAGAGGAAGGGAGGAGAGATAGAAACATCAATGATGAAAGAGAATCATTGATCGGCTGCCTCCTGCACACCCCCTACTGGGGATCGAGCCTGCAACCCGGGCACATGCTCTTGACTGGAATCAAACCCTGGACCCTTCAGTCCACAGGCTGACACTCTATCCACTGAGCCAAATCAGCTAGGGCAAGTTTTCATTTTTTTACTTTATTTTAAAAATTAACCTACAGTAAATTTGGTTGTTTTGGGTATGCAGTTGCATGAATTTTAACACATGTATAGACTTGAATAACCACTGCCAAAATCAGGATGCAGAACAGTTGTTACCCTCCCAACTCCCTCCTGCTCTCCCTTTGTAGAGCTCCCCCTACCTCTAACCCCTGACAAACACTGCTCTGTTCTCTATCACTGGTTTTTGCCTTTGATAGCCTCTCATATAACTGATCATAGAGCATGTAGCCTTTTGAGACTAGCTTCTTTCATTGCATCAGCACGATGCGCCTGAGATTCATCCAAGTTGCTGTGTGTATCTATAGCTGGTTCTCTTCTTGCTGAGTACTCCATTGTGTGGCTGTACCAGTTTATCACAGTGTTCTTTTTAGAAGAGTTTCTGCCCAGAAGAGTGGCTGGGTTAGGAGGGCAGGAGACAGATCTGAGCTCCTTCCTATTTTTCCAAACCTTCCAGATAATGATGATGAAAACAATCATATAAACGTTATTAAGTACTTATTATGCATCAGGTACTGTTTTAAGAATTTTACATCCCCAAGAGTCCCTTCTCCACTTCTTCTTTGTGCTACTATTTCAGCCTCATGGACCTCTTACACAACCACCACTCCACTCACTCAACAAGCTAACTGGCACTTTCCATTCCCTCTATAAACATTCTGACGGATGCCCATGGTCTGACAAACCCTTCCTGCTAATAAGATAATCTGCTCCCACCAGTTGAGGCCAGTGCTTATGTGGGTTAGTCGTGTTTGTTCTTAAGCCTGTATATGCCAGTTTTACTTTTTATTATAATCATATAATGCAATTAAACAAATAATTTAATCACACATAATTTATTAAACATTTAATTAAATATTTAAACTAAACATTTAAACATTCAATTAAACATGTAATTTAATTAAACTGATGAAGTACATGCAAAAAGAAAGACCATTGTTATTTCTATGAAGTTATATTGAATGCTTTGGAAGAATTAGATAAAAATGAATTGCTAAAAATAATAGTTGTCAAATTAAGCAAGGGTGAGAAACTTATAAACAATTAGGGTGGGAAATAATAAAAATTTCAAAAGAATCTGCAATCAGGTTGCTTCAGGACTATCTTCAAATTATGTTTCCACTTTAGACCATATAAAGAATACATTTTGTGTGCAGTTTATATAAGACCAGGGACATCCTAATCAATGACCCTTACTCCTGGAAAAGGATAGGCCCTATGTCAAAGCATTAGTAATAAACACACATACACATTTTAAATTAAAATGCATGAGTGTTCTCCTAGCAAGTGTGGACTAAGTAGTTTGACTAATTTTTACACTGAGGAAGACTAACAAAACCTGGACAAAATATGAAAAAGAAATATATGTGAGACTTTCAACTCCAGTGATGGTGGGTTAGCCTGTATCTGGCCAACCTTCTTCTGAGAACAACTAGAAAAGGTAGATAAAACATGTATTTAAAGAATGTAAAATGATGCAGCCACTTGAGAAAATAGTCTAACAGTTCTTCAAAAATTAGCCCGGCCATGGCTCAGTGGTTGAGCATCGACCTATGAACAAGGAGGTCATGGTTCAATTCCAGTCAGGGCACATGCCCAGGCTGTGGGTTCAATCCCCAGTGGGGGATGTGCAGGAGGCAGCCGATCAATGATTCTCTCTCATCACTGATGTTTCTCTTTGTCTTCCTCTCCCTTCTTTTGAAATCAGTAAAAATATATTTTTAAAAAATCACTAAACATAGTTACCATATGACCCAGCAATTCCACATCTAGATATACATCCAAGATACATGAATACATATGTTTATGTAAAAGCTCGTACACAAATATTCATAGCAGCATTATTTGTAATAAAAGAAAGGCGATAAATCAACGACTCAAACATCCATCTCAAGATGTTGTAAAACTAATAGGAAACTAAAGCCAAAGAAAGTAGAAAAAAACACACACAGAGAATGAAACAAAACAAATATATTGTGGGGAAAGTCAACACAGCCAAAAGTTGGTTCCATAAAAAGACCAATAAAATTGATACACCACTGGTAAAACTGACCAAACAAATGAGAAAGCACAAGTAATTTAATAAATGGAAAAAGGGACATCACTATCAATTTTAGATACTTTAAAAGGTAAGAAGATCATAAATAATCTGCATGGTGTCTCATTCATCCTCAAATACTTTACTATATACAAGGTAAGGCAAAAGTAGGTTTACAGTTGTTTGTATGGGAAATAATACAATAATTAATAATAATGCAAGAATAAACTCTGCTTTGCATATTCACTGTACACCTACTTTTGCCACACTCTGTATTTCCCACAAGAACATTCTCCTACATAACCGCAATAAGACCATCAAAACTTAGAGGTATCTTAAGTAGTTCAAACTCATAGAAACAGAAAGAATTGCGGTTGCCAAGGGCCGGGGAGCAGGGGAAGTGGGAAATGGTTATTAAATGAGTATACAGTTTCAGTTTTACAAGACAAAAAGTTCTAGAGATTTCTTGCACAATAATGTCAATATAGTTAACACTACTGAACTGTATACTTAAAAATGATTCATATGATAAATTTTAGGTTATGTGCTTTTTACCACAGTTTTTAAAAGGAGCAGTATTACTTGTTAGAGGTATAACTGTAATTGTAAAAAAGTAAAAAATTAAAAAAAATTTAAGTGAAAAAAAGGGAATTTATGACAATAAAAGTGTAATATGCTAATTAGACTGGACATCCTTCTGGATGTCCTTCTGGACAACCTTCCGGACAAAGCCGGGACTGTGAGGGAAGCCCGGGTCCCAGGTGCCAGAGGGAAGCCGGTGCCAGCAGCTGGGGCAAGGAAGGCCTATTCTTCACGAATTTCATGCATCGGGCCTCTAGTATAACTAATAAATCAAAACAAACAAACAAACAAAAAACCAATTAGTATAGTTTACCACATTAACAGAATAAAGGGGGAAAATCATATGCTTACTGACTTCAGTATATACAGAAAAGCATCTGATGAAATTCAATTATCATTCATAATAAGAACTTTTGGCAAACTAGGAATAAAAAACGAACTTAATATGATAAAGGGTATTTAAAAAACAAACAAGCTCCTAGGTATATATCCAAAAGAACTGAAAACATGTTCAAACAAAAACACAGGAACATTCAAAAGGTAGTAAAAAAAGTAGCAAAAGGTGGGTACAACCCAAATGTCCATCAACAGATGAATGGGAAAATAAAATGCGGTATATCTACATGATGGAATAATACTCAGCTATAAAAAGACATGAATATAGCACAGAGGAACCTTGAAAACATTATGCTAAGTGAAGCCAGACCCAAAGAACAAATATTGTATGACACCATTTATATGAGGTACCTAGAATAGTTAAACTCATAGAGTCAGGAAGCAGATTAGTGGGCTGGGGAAAGGATAATAGAAAGTCATTGTTTAATAAGTACAGGGTTTAATTTTGGAATGATGAAAAAGTTCTGGAAATGAATAGTGGTGATGATTGCACAACAATGTAAAAGTACTTGATATACTCTTACAAGGTTTAAAATGATAAATTTTATGTTATGTATATTTTACCACAATAAAAAGTAGCAGAAATTATATGTAATGATAAAATATAAAAACCTTCTATGATCAAGAACAAGACAAAGATAAAAGCCTCAAGACAAAGCACCCAATGCACGCTCTCCCTCTGGGGAGTGGCACGTGCCATTCCCTTCCCCATCTTCTTCTTCCACAGGCATGTATCTCCTACCCTCTAAGGGTCTCCACAAGACTTGCAACCAGGGGAGCAATGGGCAGCAGCAGCTTGTCCCAGGCTAATCCCCTGAGCCTGTCCCAAGGCCCTGTTTTCTCTGACTTCCCAGTGAGTCAAGGCAGCCCAGTTTCTTCTATGCTAAGTCCTTCCTGTTTTACTATCCCCAGCTTTAATAAACGTACCCTCATAGTAAAAAAAAAAACACAAAAAACAAGACAAAGATGTCTGCTATCGCCAATATTCAACAATGTATTACATGTCCTTGTCAATGGAATTAGGCAAAGAAAGAAGTATAACAATGGTAAAAGAAAAAAAATCAAACTCGTTATTTGTAGATGACAAGATTATGTAGGAAAAATTTTTCAAGCCTTAAATAAACTATATATTAAAACTAAACGTAGGTTTATGCTTCCAATCATGAACAGCACGTTGGTGACGTGTAGGACAATACTAGTAGCCTAACATATATGTAATTGGAGTGCTAGAAAAACAGAGAGGGAGGAGGAAAAAATTCTTTGAAGAAATAGTGGTCTAACGTTTTCCAAATTTGATGGCAGTTATAAACTAACAGATCCAAGAAGCTCAGTGAACCACAAGCAAAAGAAACAGAAAAAGACACTAAGAAAATCATAATCATTTTTAAAGCAGCCAGAAAAGGGAAAACTTATGAAAAGAGAAACATAAGAATGAGAACAGACTTGGCAGCAGACATCATTTAGAGTCTAAAAAAAAAAGCCCCCCCAAAACCTATGAATCTAGAACTCTATACCCAGCAAAAATATCTGCACCCCCCCCAAAAGAAAAATACTGACTTTTTAAGATAAACAAAAGAAAAAAAATGCATCACCAACCAACCTACAATATAAGAAATGTTAAAGGCAGAAGGAAATGTTACCAAAAGGCCATCTGGATCACACAATGGGATGAAAAGCACTGGAAATGGCAAATATATGGGGTTTTATTAGGTTTCTTTTCTTGTTTTAAAACTATCTTTAAACGATATCTACTCTATAACCCAACCACAAATAGGCATTTACTTTCGAAAAAGAAAAATATATATCCACCCAAAGATTTGTACTTGAATGTTCATAGCAGCTTTTTTATTTTTGCAACTATTTTTTTTTTTTAATTTTATTGATTTTTTACAGACAGGAAGGGAGAGAGATAGAGTTAGAGACATCAATGAGAGAAAAACATCAATCAGCCGCCTCCTGCACATCTACTGGGGATGTGCCTGCAACCAAGGTACATGCCCTTGACGGGAATCGAACCTGGGACCTTTCAGTCTGCAGGCCGACGCTCTATCCACTGAGCCAAACCGGTTTCGGCATTTGCAACTATTAATAACTGGAAAAAATTCAAATATCCTTCAGCAGGTAAATTAATAAATAAATTGTGATATATTAATACACTGAAATACTACTCAGAAAGAAAAAAAGCTATTGATACCCACAAAAATGTAAATGAATCTTGAATAATTATACTAAGTGAAAAAGCCATGCCTAGCCAGCCAGCGTGGCTCAGTGGTTGAGCATCGACATGTGAACCAGGAGGTCACAGTTGATTCCCAGTCAGGACATTTATATTTATATTTCTCTCTTCCTCTCTGAAATTAAATAAATAAATAAATAACATTAAAAAAAGAAGCCAATAGAAAGTATATTGTATTATGCCGCTTATATAAAAGTCTAGAAAATGCAAATTAATCAATAGGGATAGAAAGTAGATCAATGGTTTTTAGGGGACAGGACAGAAGGAAGAAAGATTACAAAAGGGGCTTAAGAAAATTTTAGGAATTTGGCTGGCATGGCTCAGTGGTGGAGTATGGATCTATGAACCGGTTCAATTCCTGGTCAGGACATATGCCCAGGTTTCAGGCTTGATCCCCAGTGAGGGGTGTGCAGGAGGCAGCTGATCCATGATTCTCTCTCATCATTGATGTTTCTCTCTCTCCATTTCGAAATCAATAAAAATATATTTACAAAAAAGAAAACCTTAGGAGTGATGGATATGCAATAATGTAAGTAGAAATATGAGATGTGAATAGTGTATACCTACCTAGAAAGGTGTACAAAGTGGGAATTTCAGGTAATAATTACCCGATTCTTTAAACTTTCCTCTGTATTGTTTGAATTTCTTATGATGAACATAAATCATTTTTGTAATGAGAATTAAATTTATCTTCTTGAAAGTGTAATACATGTTCCCTTCCCAAGGGTCTGAAAGATGTAAAGATGAAAGTCAAGATCAGATGACTAAAGAAGTGACAAAATGAGGCACTACAGTTCCCGCAGTCATTGGGTCTCAAATCAACTTTGTTGTCAGTATCTGGGAATAAAAACAGACAGTTTTCCAGACCACCATACCCTTCTGTGCCAACCTGCTAGTCAAAGTTCAAATGTCCAGACCAATCTCCACATGGTGTGAGGAAACTTCACTTAAGCACACATTATACTAAAGGGTGGTGTAAACCAAAAGCCTTGGTAAGTTCAAGACAGTTGTCATTCCGTTTTGGTTGGGAGGCTCTTCCCCTAGGATACCTCTAGGCTACATATTAATTTTCTCTATTCCCTGGATTTCTATAAAAATATAAATCTCTTCCTGCCTGAGCTCTGGTTCTGACTTCAATTTAAAGCTGCCCTTCCCAGTCCTGTCTCACCAGCTGGGCAGGAAGACCACTGAGCACTGTCCATAGCACTCTGCCGGCTGCCTTTCTTCCGGCTTCGGATACCTGTTTTCTTCAACATCCATCTCATACCTTGAATCCTAATCTCCTGAGCCTGTCTAACCTGGCTGTTTCCGACGGACTGCTTTAACTCTTCACTTAAGAGAATTCATTCTGGATTTATCCTTGGCCTCTTCTATCTCCAAATCAGAGATGGAAAATGGTGAGCTGAAGAGGAATTCAGTTCACAGATGTGTTTTGTTTAGCAATAGAGCATGCTCAATTTTATTTAGTTCCTAACATGAAAAATCAGGATGTTTTCAATTGAAACCCTTGTGTACTATTGGTGGGAATATAAAATGGTGCTGTCACAATTTTTAACAGTATGGCAGTTCCTCAAAAAATTAAACAGAGTTACCATATGATTCAGTAATTCCACTTCTGGGTATATACCCAAAAGAACTGAAAGCAGGGACTCAAAGAGGTATTTGTACACCCCCATGCATAGCTACATTATTTACAATAGCTAAAATGTGGGAGCAATCCCAGTGTCCATTGACAGATGAACAGATAAGCTAAATGTGGTAAACACATACAGTAGCATATTATTCAGCCTTAAAAAGGAAATTCTGACACATACTACAACATGGACGAACCTTGAGGACAACATGCTAAGTAAGCCAGTCACAAAAGGATAAATATTGTATGATTTCACTTATATGACATACTCAGAATAGTCAAAATCATAGAGACAGAAAGTAGAATGCTGGCTGCCAGGGGCTGGGGGATGGAAGAATGGAGAGTGTTTAATGGGTATAGAGTTTCAGATTTAAAGATGAAAAGTTCTAGAGGAAGTGAATATACTTAATGCCACTAAACTGTATATTTAAAAATGGTTAAATGCTAAATATTGTTGTATGTATTTCACCACAATTTAAAAATATCAGAGCCAAAACCGGTTTGGCTCAGTGGATAGAGCGTCGGCCTGCGGACTAAAAGGTCCCAGGTTTGATTCCGGTCAAGGGCATGTACCTGGGTTGCGGGCATTTCCCTAGTGGGGGATGTGCAGGAGGCAGCTGATCAATGTTTCTCTCTCATTGATGTTTCTGGCTATCTCTCTCCCTTCCTCTCTGTAAAAAATCAATAAAATATATTAAAAAATAATAATAAAAAATAAAAATATCAGAACATTTCATGTAAATAACCAGGACTTCAGGCTCCTAAAAAGAAATCAGGCCTGATAGTATGGGACCTAGATTCTCACATGTCAACCATCTCCAGTTTATCACTGACCCTACCACCGAACATCATTCTTTTATCTGTTTAGCTTCTTTAGTCATGGGGGTTTGTGGTTTTCGCTCTCAACCAGAGCAACACTTTTCATAGTGCAGCCCAGAATCCAGCTGGGCAAGCTAAGGGTCTTCTCTTTAGTGGAAGGGCCAACACCCTCACCTCTCAGTGACATGATAAATACCAGCATGATTAAGACCATCCCTGAAAAACTCTATCCCAAACCTTGTCCCAAACACACTCTGCCTTTCCTCCTTTCATCTCCGTTTATGTAAATATTGTCCTTCCTCGCTCTTCACTCAACCATGAAGCCTTCTCTATAGACCCTAATTTGAAAGAGGTTCTTCCTTCTCTCATGTTCTATAGCATTTAGCGCTGTCATGCTAATTATTGTGTATGTCTGCAAGCTATCTACCCAGCTACATGTCAAGCCCCTCATTCATTCAACAAATAGAAAGCTGCTACTCTAGGCCAAACATGGTTCTAAGCACTGGGGACAAAGTGGTGGACCAGAAAGACAAGATCCCTGCCATTGTAGAGCTTACTTTCCAGTGGGCAAAGTTAATAAATAGGTAACACGTTTCAGATATTAATAAACATTGTGGGGGAAAAGTGAAGCAGGGAGATATGGAGTGATTGGATGGGATGGCGGCTACCTTAGACAGAGTGGTCAGTGAGAACTCTCTGAAGAAGTGTATTGAGCTGAGACCTGAACAATAAGGGAGAACCAGCCAGGAGAAGACCATGAGAAAGAGTACTCCGGCCAATGGGAACAGCAAATGCCAAGACCCAGTTTTAGGAATAGAAATAGCTAGCGTGGCTAAAGTATAGGAAGTGAGGAAATACAGCAGTAGAAGATGAGGTCAAGAGTTATTAAGAGGCTTAGATTCTATTCTATGTGATGACTTACTAGAGGGTGATCAGTACTTTATACCTTCTAAAATTTTAAGGGCAGGCACTCAGTAAAAATGTGAGTATCATCATTTACTTGTTTGAAAATACCCACAGTTACTTTTGATCCCAATCATTGCCTTTTTCACTGGTTGACTTTTCATTCCTTCAACACTTCTTCAGCACAGTTATCTGGCACAGGGACTGCTCACCCCTTTAATGAAGGTGGGCTTGTCCTTTATGCCCAAGTTCCAGAGCATGATATCTCCCCCTTTGGAACCCACGGCCAGGGTGCTGGGGTGAGTTGGGTGCCATGTCAAGGATGTGGCCCTCCTGTCAAAAGGGGCAGCCTTTTGGGATATCCGGTAAGAAGCCAGAGAGTGCAAAAAGGACTGCTGGAGATCCTGAGATAGAGAGAAAAGAATTAAGTTGAATTAAAACCCAAGTCTTAGGTAAGCTGCCAATCTCTGCCTTCCTAGGGCCAAGTCCTCCCACCAAAGGAAAACTAACTCCCTGGCTCTGTGCGTGAAAATATTTGAAATATACATGAACTAATCTTGGAAAGCAAGAGGCAGAGTGCATTCCAGCTGGGACCTTTATTGCTGGAATGAGTGCCCACAGGCCAGACACCACGGTAGGGGTGATATGACCCCCCGGTGAACCAACTCAGCAACTAATTTTGAAGCATCCAGTTGTACAAAAGCACCATGCAAACCCTTGTGCACTTCAGCCAGGAAACGCCTCACCTTCTGTAGAGATGGCCAGGCGGTTCTGCCCAGCTTGTGGTGATGGAGGGCCCTGACGATGCTCCTGCATTGTGGTGGGACCTGCAGGCTAGTCAACCTCTCCCTAAGGCAGCCTGAGTCAGATCTTCTGCTACAACCTGCCAAGTAGAACAGAGATATTTTCCCCTCCAATCTTAATGAAGAAAGGTTTTTCTGCTGAAATCCCGGGAAGAAAGCCGTGTTGTTCCATTTGGCATAGCCAATCCCTCCCATCACCTCCGGAGGCCTTTCCATGGTCTGCTCAGTCTCACCCAGCGCAAGAAATAAATAGTGAATAGGGATTCGGCCCCCTTCCCCAAAACAGTAAATCTGAAATGAAACTAAATGTGATTTTGCCAGGTTTCTGAGAGCTGAGCCAAAGAAACAAGAATAAAGTATATGCAGAACTCTTCCTAGTCTGGTTTGGAAAACTCGTGATAAGGTTGGGTGACAATTTTAAAATCACATATATTGCATAATAAAAAAAATTATGCAATCATTTTTGTACAGCACAGAAATGACTATGTAGGGAAAGAAGTATCTTTAAACCCTATATTAAAATAATGTAGAGGGAACCAGCTGTTGGCCCAAGTCCAATCTGTTCTCCTGGAAAGCAGCAGGATCTAGGGCATCTGACGTGGCTCTAACTAGGCTACTTTGGGAGAGGCAGAGCCGCGGCGACAGGAACAAAGCCACTCGGGATGACCAAGATGTATTTGAGAATCCGATCGCTATGAATCCCGCCCCGTGACAACCAGTTCTTTTTTCTCGTGGACAAAAAAACAAAACAAAAAAACCCCCACTTCATCAACAACCCCTGCTCCAGTTTTTTAGTTTCCCCCACTCTCCTTAGGGCCCAAGGGTCAATCCCCAACCAACCTCACAGAAAGTGCTTTCTAAGGAAATTGAGGGCTCGGCTCGCACAGCTACAGCTAAGGACCCACAGCTACACAGAGCACCAGCAAGGAGGGATTATTTTAAGCAGCCCTCGGCGTGTTAAAAATCCTGGTACAGCCCCAGCCGGTTTGGCTCAGTGGATAGAGCGCCGAGCTGCGGACTGGAGGGTCCTAGGTCCATTCCAGTCAAGGGCATGTGCCTTGGTTGCGGGCACATCCCCAGTAGGGGGTGTGGAGGAGGCGGCTGATCGATGTCCTAACTCAATAAAGTATATATATATATATTTTTTAAAAATCCTGGTACAAAGAAGGAATTTGAAAAGTCTGTGGTGTCTTATGTAATGGAACTCATCTGCCTCTTTTCGCCACCGGAGGGAGGTGAAGCCCAAACTCTATGATGTGAAAGGCTCTGCAGACGCGCAGCGCAGCCCGAGGCATCTGAGATTGGGGCAGCCTCCGCGACCTAGTGCCCCGTCCCCCGCTCCAGCCTCCTGCCTCCTGCGTGAGCACCCCACGGCGGAACGATTACAGCAGCAGGCGCGCAGTACCGGGGCCCTTCACACAGAGCTTCTTGGCTGCGGGCTCCAGCTCCCGGGGGCTCCTGCTCTTCTTGCTCTTGGGGCACAACACCATCTCGAGGGGCTTCCGGGTCTCTGGGCGTTTCTTGGGGGCCATCGCGTCGTCCGTGCAAAGCGGTACTCTGCCGTACGCAGAGATTATGGAGGGACGATAGAGAAGCCTCTGGGGAGAAAAAGGGTGGGGAGCAGGGAACGGGTCCAACTTCCCGCCAAACAGGCCAACTTCCCGCCAAACAGGTTCCCGGCTTCCTACTACCTACTAGTTCCGGCCCCGCCCCGCTCGGCCTCTGCCGGGAAGGTGGGGGCGCGCGCGGAGAGATGGGAAGTGTGTGAGGGGGAGGGGTCTTGGGCTCCCTAAAGAAATGGGAGGTCGCCTACGTATTTGCTCTGATCTATTCCAGCCCGCGGACTTGCCAGGAATAAAGATGGCCGCCAGGGCTAGGCCACCCCACTTGAAGCCTCTTCGGACGCGACGCTGCCAGGCCTCCGCGGGTCCTCAGGCGACCGCACGTCAATCAAAGAGTAGGCTCCGCCTTCTCTGCCTTTTAATTGGTGGTCACGCCGCTCGGGCTTTGCCATTGGCTGATCCGTACAGAAGACAGGCGGCTTTGTAGAAAACTAGCTACTTCCCCGCGGCTCGGTGTCGAGTACTTGGATTCCTCCAGCTGAGCGGGATCGGTTTCCCTGTGGAGAGTGGTTGAAATGCGCAGCTTTCCCCAAACCTGCGGAGAGCCCGCCTAGCGAGCAGCTGGGGCAATGATGCGCTGGAGGGCGTGCTGGCCAGCCCGGCTTAGAGGTCTTAATGTCCTGACTTCCGCCAAATGCCAAGGCAGTGAGCCTCAGAGGTGTCCCTCCTGGCCCGAGAGGAGACGGTTTGGATGCACCCCACTTTCTTCGACGAGCCAGGTTGGAGCTGGGGTTAGCCTGGGACTGCTGGACCTTTCCTTCCACCCGCTAAGCCCGGAGCCAGGCGCTTTGGTAAGGTGAGAGGAGACACAGGCATTAACGGTAGAGCCTGCACTGAAGGCCAAGTAGGGATGGAAGACGTTTCAAGATATTCCTTTTGGAAAGAAATGAATGCTCCAGAAGAAAAATTCCAGAGTGCTGTTTTGATGGGAAGATAAACCACCAGCAGGGCAAGTTGGCTGCCTCTCCCCTGCTGGCTTGTAGCTGTGTTACAAAAGAAACATGGCCCCCTTTATTCAGACCAGCCTTTAGTTTCACCTCAGTAGGGTGTTCATTTCTGGAGGATACTGAAACATAAGAGATGACTGGGCCCCTGCAGGGTTTACAACACACGGAGAAGAGAAGAAAAATACTTGTGAAACAAGTAAACAATTCAAGACAAAACACAGTTGAGTACTAAATTGTGGCATGCCAACCAAGACTTTTTAGATCAAAAAATAATCGAATGGAGAAAGAAGTGTTTAAGGAAGTCTCACAGGGAAATTGGAATTTCATGGGCTTGGCTGGGGAAAGGAGAAGAGAATCCCCGTGGTAGGCATCCTCTGTTTCAATGAGCAGTGAATTCTAAGTTCAACTGTGTACAGGAGTGACCCTAATGGTGTTTGGCTTGAGGGCATTGGTATTTATGAATAGGGTCGGAGACAGCCTGTAGAGGAAAAAATTGATCACATTGAGAATCACATTGGCAAAGTAAGAAAGGCCCATAAAGGGGGAAGTTGAATGGCAGGCAGAAGAATTCAAATTTCATTCATTCTACTGACATCAAAAACCTACTCTGTTCCTGGCACTATTTCAGTCAAAGAGAATACTAAAATGAAAAATGCTCTTTGCCCCCATGGAGTGTGCCTTTTAACAGACAGGTAAACCTACAATTGTTAGTGGTGAATGGCACCAGATGTTAGACCATGGTCCTTGAATTTTAGCTGAGAAAGAATTCAGAGCCAAGACTCAAATACAAGCAAAAGTTTAATTGGAAAGTCACAGAGGTAGAAGAAGTGAGCTGTGGAAGAAGTGAGCCAGCTGGGCTGTATGGGCTCAGAAAACAAGCTACAGAGTAAAAGAAGGGCCCTTGGAGCTTAGAAGAAAAATGCAAAGAAAACCCATCTGGGGGAAGGTGAGGAGGAAAAGTGAGGGTGTGCTCAGGGCTTGGGAGGGAGAGCACTGAATTCTTTGAGGATTTTTACCTGCTTTCCAAAGATAGGGGTTTCAGGGGGGGATCTCAACCAAATATTCATCAACTTTTCAGGTGTGTCCCCTCAAGGTTATAGTCTGCACTGATAGTCATCACAGCTGGTCCTGATGTCAGCCATGGCGTCACCCTGGCTGGCCTTGCTGCTTTTCTGGGCCTGGAGCTGAAACACAAGTGAGGTCTAGATGTTATCTCTAGTTTGACCAAAACTCTGTCTATCGTCAACAGACCCGAGGCTTCGTTCTTAAGATTTTTTGATGCAGGTCAGAACCTCATTGTACTGAGGGCTTAATGCTTAAGGAAATGGTCATGCAAGGGCTTGTATGGGAGTCCTGTTTTCTAGGCCCCTGCTTCCTCCTCTAAGGGGCTCTATGGCATGACTAGTAACATACCAGGGGAGGAAAAGTTAAGGGAAGATCCGAACCTCATGACCATCGATATGAACAGTCAGGGAGACAAATCGCTTGATCAATGATATGCAACTGTCTGTTGCTAGGCACCTGGGGGCTTTCAGCCCTGGTGACCTGTAATTGGCCTATCGCTTCTACTCTGCTCATGCCTGTCTGACTGCCTATTGTATCACAACCACCATAGAGTGTGATAAGCTTAGTGAGAGAGGGAGCTTTGGGTTCTGGTGGGATGGGGGACAGAGAGAAAAGTCACTTTAAGCTTGGAGTGGCATAAAGAAGGGAGAGTGTCAAGGAAGTCTTCCAGAGAAGGCGACACTTAAACTGAATCTTGAGAGATTGACGAAGGGGAAAGAGGAGGGAGAAATGGAAAGGCATGGAGGCCATAGTTAGCCATGATGGATTCGTGAACAAAGGAAATGCCCTGCTTAATGCTAGGTTTCCCCAGAGTCTGTTTTTAGGATTGGGGAGTTTTCCCTGGTGGCCTAAGCAAACTACATGTGGCCAGTGGAAACCGTCCTCACCTGCCAGGAAAGAACTTTGTTTCAGGTTGTGCTTTGGGGCTTTCTTACCCTGGGTTTTGCTTTGCTTCCCCAGAAAATAACCCTCTAGACTGAGGCTTGATGTCTTTCACTCCCATCTGGTGAGCCATCAGGTGCAGAGTGGACAAAAGCATTTCATACATATTTTTTAATGCTGCTAATCAGACAATGAGGTGAATGGTGAAGCATTGCTCTGGTTTCATGCCATTGCGAGGTTGTGCCATGCAACTCCGTTTATAGATGTTTTGGTCCTGTCTGTGACACAACCTTTGACATAAGGCATCACGAGGCAACTCATTCAAAAGTTGCTGGTGATAGCAAATAAAGGTCTCGTGTTCACACTGGAAGCTGGGCAGACCATGAGCATGATCCTAAATAATGCCAGTTTCTTTGATCAGCAAAACAATATGTGGCTTAGGTGTTTTATCTGGAACAAATGACATAACACAGTGGTGTAAGAGCATTGTTCTTAGACTCTGTGATCTTGGGTTCATTATTTCACTTTTCTATGCCTGTGTTGCCTCATCATAAAATCAAGGAGAGGGGCGAGGTGGCTCAGATCTCTTCCAGCTTTAAAATCTGTAATCCTGTGACTTGCTGTTAAAGCGACAGAAACCAGTGACCGCTTTGAACTCTGGCCTCCCTGCGGGAAATTTCCATCAAGTAGGAACCGTTTTCCTGGTGCGGGCTGATAGGTGACTCTGATTCTGATCAAGCTGTCTGTGGACCCAAACGTTCTGCTGAGACTGCAAAACCATCTATAGTCCATGTGGATGGCGTGTGCAGGCTTCCCACAGAGTTACTGCGTCCAGCGGTTTGCAAATGACAGCCTCAAGGATTCTGCAGAGCTTGCAGGGAACAAGTTGAAATTCCTCCTGAAGGATTGGAAACAGACTGAATACAGCATTCAGAGTCCTTGCAGCTTGGCATCGCCAATACATATTTAAGTGCCCAAATATAAATAAATTTGTAATAATGCTAAATGAGGGCATGGCTCCCACCCTCTGGGAATAGCATTCATTTCCAAAAATATAGTTTTGGGTAGCTTTGGAAGTGTCGGACAGCTGTGTAATTACCAAAAAACCTGCCTTCTGTCTTTACCGTGGGGGAAGAGGCACCATCTCCATGCTGAATCAGCATCCTGTCCTGGAATACCGTAGGTCCAGGGTGCCAGGAAACTTCTCCAGGCAGCCAGATTTTCAGGGCAACTGCCAGAGTGCTGAAATACTATACGTGAAAGTGCTCTGCAAACTGTAAAGTGTTCCACAGATAGGAGTTATATTATCTCCTTGTGATACGTTATTTACCGATAAGGTCTAATAAAGGTAGTGAAGAAGCTCTTCGCTGTTCTCACCACTCAGATAACCACCATGGAGAGAACAGAGACCAGAGAGTCAGAAACCAGGGTTTGAGTCCTGGCAGTGCCTCCCCCTCACTCTTCTGATGCCAGAGGGCTGTTCCAGGACTGCAGGACTCCCAAGTGACAGAAATAAAAATGGTTCCCTCTGTGTGACAGCCAAGCCAGTTCCCTACGAGTGGGTGAGTCATGTGCTAGTGGGACTGGGAGAACTACATTTGCATTCCTTCACACTCCCCTCTTCCTACTCCCCTCTTCACTGCCCTGTTTTGGCTCCTGTCCCTACTATGACATGTTAACTCTAAGAGCCTGTGACAAAAATCTTGCCCAAGGAACCCTAACTAAGTTTGTCCTTATAGAGGAAGGCAGTGAGCTGCCAGGGTAACTGTGGTTCTTACTGGGGAAGCCAGTAGCCTTGGGGAGGGGGCGGGTATCTTGGTACAATCTACACGCATCCTCCCCAACACTCAAAACTCTGAGTGGGCATCCTCCCAGGCACAGTTACTGTATGCTACCCTTTGTGCTTGACTATCCCTGTGTCATTAGGCCCCAGAGTCTGAGAGTTTTGTCGTAATTATAGGCCATCTAGAAGTCCAAGCCACATTGGTGTTGGCTGCTGATCCATTCTGCAAAGAGACACATTTGTGAAACTGGATGGAGAGAAACTCTGAAAGTCAGGCTGCTTTTCAAGTTCAGGAAGTATTTTACTAGCTTTCCAAGGCTAACCGCTGTAGCCCTCTCCAGTCCAGTGACTTGGGTTGAATGGCTGTCCCTGAAAAGATGTAGCTACCTCCTGATCTCCAGAGCCTGTGAATGTTACTTCATTTAGAAAAAGGATCTTTGCAGATGTAGTTAAGGATTTTAAGATGGGAGGCTGTGGCCTTCTTTGTAAACTGGGAAGAATAAGTCCTACTGGACCGGGTTGTTGAGAGGCTCAAGTGACCAAGGGCTGAGCAGAATGCCTGTGTACCACAGACTCTGCAAACGCATGCACTCTCCCTTCGCCACCCTGGGTCCTGCCTCCCCACAGGCACAGAGCTGCCATTATCAGAGTAGGCCCTCCATCCAGTGGCCGAGTGTCCTTATAAGAGTGAGACCGAAGAAGATGAGACACAGATACAAAGAGACTGACGTGAAGATGACCTGAAGACAGAGGCAGAGATTGGAGTGATATGGCTATAAGCCAGGAGATACCAAAGGTCATCAGACTGTCAGGAGCCACCAGAAGCTAGACAGGGGTGGGCAAACTTTTTGACTCAAGGGCCCCAGTGGGTTCTTAAACTGGACCGGAGGGCCGGAACAAAAGCATGGATGGAGTGTTTGTGTGAACTAATATAAATTCAAAGTAAACATCATTACATAAAAGGGTACGGTCTTTTTTTTTTTTTTTAGTTTTATTCATTTCAAACGGGCCGGATTCGGCCCGCAGGCCGTAGTTTGCCCACGGCTGAGCTAGGAGGACAAGGAAAGACTGTCCCCCAGAGCTTGGGGAGGGAGTATGGCCTTGCCAACACTTTGATTTTGGATTTCTGGCCTCCAGAACTGTAAGAGAAGGTATTTCTGTTGTTTCACGCCACCCAGTTTGTGGTCATTTATTTCGACAGCCCTACCCTAGGAAACTAATAAACCCACGCCCGTGGGTGCTCAGCAATACCAGGTGGGAAAATCTCACACTGTGTTGGGGTCAGACAGCCCTCACATTCCCACTCCCTAGTTGCGTGTTTGAGCTAATCTTAGCACCTTCCTGAGCCTGTTGTCTTCTTTGTAAACCGGGAAGAATAAGTCCTACTGGACTAGGTTGTTGAGAGGCTCCAGGGACCAAGTGCTGAGCAGAATGCCCCTGTACCACAGACGCTGCAAATACATGCACTCCCGCTTCGCCACCCAGCCCTGCCCGCCCCAGGCACAGAGCTGCCTTTCTGAGGTTGAGTTGCATGGTTTCCTCACCTTCCCCCAGGTCTCGGAGCTCATCCGTGATGTCCAGAATAGTACCTGGCCCCGCCTTCTTGACACGACCATTTGGACATCTCAGTATCTCAAACCCAATGTGTCCAAGAGTGAAGTCTTGATCTTCCTTTCTCCTCCTGCCTCTTTCACATCCCCCGCCATCTCAGTAAATGGCACTTCAAGCTAAAAACCAGGGAGTCATATTTTTCCTTTGTTTGTTTTAACTTTTCATTTTGAAATAATCTCAGACTTACAAAGAGTTGCATAAAGCTTACAAAGAATTTCATACACTCTTCCATAATTCCACAAATGTAACATCTTACGCAAGCATAATACAATTATCAAGGTGAGGAAATTAGCACCAATAACACTAATCTACAAACTTGGTGTAAATTTTGCCAAGTGCCCCGCTAATGTCTTACTCTGGTCCAGAGCCCACTCCAAGATCTCAGGTTGGGAGCCACTTTGAAATACCTCTCCCCACTTAGCATCCACATTTAACTCATCAGCAAGATCTATCGATTTCCCCACATACTTCTCCAATCCCTTCACGGGGCACCTCCACGGCTACCACTCTAGCAAAAGCCACTTTGTTCTTGCACTTTTGACTGTGGCAACCTCCTCATTGGTCTCCCTGCTATTCATCTCCCTCTAATCCAGGGGTCAGCATAGTTGAGAGTAAAGGGCCTGATAGTAAATATTTTAGGCTTTGCGGGCCATACAGTCTCTGCTGTAACTATTCAACAGTGCAAAAGCAGCCATAGACACTTTGTAAACAAATAAGCGAGGCCGTGTTCCAATAAAACTTTATTTGGGGACACTGACATTGGAATTTCCTGGAACCTTCATGTGTTACAAAATATTATTCTCCTTTTGATATTTTTCAACTGTTTAAAAATATAAAACCCATCCTTAGCTTGTAGGTGGCCCAGGCCACAGTTTGCTGATCCCCTGCTCTAATCTATTCCTCACATGACATCCAGAAACACACTGAGGTCTCTCTTCTGCTTCATTTCTGCACTCAGAATAAGACAATGCCTGTGGTGTCTGGGTACTGCCCGCCCCTCTTCCCTCCCCCACTCATTCACCATGCCCTACCCACTCTACCCTTCTTCTCTAGAAGGTCATCTCCATGTCGTGGCCTTTGCACACCTCAGTCCTTCTAACTAGAATGTTCTCTCTTAGGTTCCCTCTTCACCTAGATGACTTCTACTTGTCTTTTGGATTTTGGGGGCTTCTGTGGGTAGAGAAGCTTAAACTTCCGGAATGGTCTTCTCTGATCCTCCTATATTTTTTAAAAAATATATATTTTATTGATTTTTTACAGGGAGGAAGGGAGAGAGATGGAAAGTTAGAAACATCGATGAGAGAGAAACATCGATCAGCTGCCTCCTGCACACCCCCTACTGGGGATGTGCCCGCAACCAAGGTACATGCCCTTGACCGGAATCAAACCTGGGACCCTTCAGTCCACAGGCCGACGCTCTATCCACTGAGCCAAACTGGCTAGGGCGCCTATATTCTTAATGCTCCCTTTCTTATTCTCTCAGTACCCTGTCCTTTGAATGTTTCTGTTTCCCTTAAAACACTTACTACAAAGGGTAACTATGTATTTGGGCCTTAATTTGATTTTAGTGGAAAACTCCATGAAGTCAGGGACCATGTGTGCCGTGTTTGCATTGTGGACCAAGCACCAGGCATGGTATCTGGCATAGTGGGTGTTCCATGAACGGCAGACAACGGAGTGGATTTTCCACTAGAATTCTTTCAGGAGGACCCTGTGGACTTCAGGGAAAGGCCCACACGAGCCAGGGCAGGCTTCCTAAGCAGAACCCTCCTGTACACCTGGGCTCTGCAGAGGCATTTCCAACGAATCTGCTCCAGGCAAATTCCTGGCCCTGGAGAAGCTTTCATTAAAGTCCCCACTCTGAAACCTGCTATGCATTTTCACTCTAATGTCATCCATCTGCTGTTCTTCCTGCGTTCCAACACGAAAACAGCCTCCCCCACTGAGGTTAACCCTTCTCAATAACTCTGGGGTTGCCTGAGATCTTAAAAACATAGCTGTTGAGTCAGAATACTTTATTCAGCTGCCAGTCAGGAATGCTGGGGCAATGTCCAGAGGCCACGGAGAGAAACACAGCAGCCTTCAGCCCTCTGCCCACTCTAATCTACCCTCTGCAGGGCTGCCAGAGTTACCTTTATCTAGTCACTCTCATCCACACTGCCCACTGCGCCTGTAGGATAAAGTCCAAATTCTTCAGCCCACCTTGCAAAGCTTCACCATTCATTCCATCCCAACCTATCTTACCAGCCTCATCTCTCATCTGCCTCCACCAGATCCTAAACTCAATATTCTAGACCAGAACTGTACAATTCAGTTGCCACTAGCATTGTGGCTATTACATCTTTAGTTAATTAAAATTAGATTAAATTTAAAATTCAGTTTCTTAACCACACTAATCACATTTCAATGGCTACAGCATTGGACAGTGAGGCTATAGAATGTTTCCCTCACTGCCAAAGATTCTATTTGGACAGCACTGTTTTAGACAATAAGACCCACTCACCATCTCCTAAAAGGCTCTTTATTTTAAATATGCAATTTACACATAAGTACATTCTCACTGTTAATTTTCTAACCTTACAAAAGTCTCCTTTACCAATTCTATACATCTCACTAGAGATAATCACAGAAATAAATTTGGTGAATATTCTCTCTGAATATTTTGTGTGTGCTGCACTTTGCTTTTTTTTCCACTCAACAGTGCCTTGGAGATCTTCATATAAGAACACATCTCTAGACACCATGTATTTTAGGTGCTGCAGAGTAATCCAAAGCATAAATGAACTTTATAGGTTATTTAACCATGGCACTCCTATAGACATTCGTTTTCTATTTCCCCTTATTGCAAACAATACTACATGCAAACATCTTTGTATGTTTTCATGTGCTTGTACACGTTTGTCTAGGACAGACACCAAAAAGTGGAATTCCTGGGTCATATGCTAACACCCCTGGGGCTTGGCACACCCTGGTACTCCCGCCTAGAATGCCTCTCCACATGACGAATTCCTGCTCATCAAGACCCATCGAGTGTCACCACCCATGGAAGGCAGTCTCTTCTGTCTCTCTTCTCCCATAGTACTTCATGTCCACAGAGAATCATTATTGTGCACTTAGAGCCCTGCCTTATTTATCTTTGTGTTCCCAATACCCTAGCATAGGGCTTAGTATAGAGCAACAATTCAAATGTTTTCTTGGTTGGATAAATGAATGACTAAATAAATAAACAGGTGAAGGCACAGGGGTTAGGACATTCCAGATGCTCAAGGTGAGTGAGTCTGTGAATGTTTCAAACCTGGGCTCTGGACCAATCTGCCACTTGGTGCCTCAAGCCAAACCACGTCTGTAGGTCTCTGTCTATCCAGCCCTCTGACCTTGGGCATCTCATTTTGAAGTTTCTTCAAGCCGGGCACTCCACTGATAGAGCAGTGTGAGTGTGTAGGGGCTCTGGCTGTGGAGCATAGAAATCTGAGCCCTGGGGGCAGCCCTAACAGGGGGTTGTCTTTCAAGAGCAGCTCTGTCTTTTTCCCTTTTGAAGCAGCTTGGTGTGCTCTGGGTTTGGGTTTATTTTTTCTCCCTATGATACCTTAGGGGCAATTAAGATCAGCTGCAACATTTCTGCTTTCTGCTTCCAGATTGAACCCAAGGGAAGCCAGATGTTTTACACCGGCATCCACTCCCGGTGATCTCATTAACAGCCCTGTTTTCTGAGTCTCTGTGACCTGGCTTCCCCAGACCCCAGGGCCTGGCTTGCAGCCTTGCTTTTTAATGGGGTTTTAATAAGTGGCTCCTGTAATTAATTTCATTCTTGTGTTTTCACACTTTCTGTCTAGGTGCCTAAAGGCCCTCAGGCGCTAGGTGGGATGTTAACAGATTTTAAATAACACAAACCACTGTGACTGTCATCAGACACTACCCCAGCTCTTCTCATTTGCAGTTGTTTTACAATCTGCAATTAGCCGGGGCACGCGGCCCATTTGGGACGCCAGCCGGTCACCTGTCATGTCTTATAGAGGTAGAAACAGACACGGAGAAAAGGGACTTGTCCAAGATGCAGCAGAGAGTGGGTGCTGAGCCTGGTTTCAGAAGTTCATCCTGCTGGGCACACACCCTTGTGAGAACCCAGGCAAGGACCCACTACTCAGGTACCACTTGCCAAGCGGCTGAGGCCTCAGACCAATGGTCTTGGGTGCCTCACTGGGTCTTGGGGAGGCAGTTTCGCCCTGTCACCGGGACTACGGAGCAAGTCCACCCTCAGCAGCTCATACTACCCCCTGCAGTTACCTTCATTCATTCCCTTCTGGCCCTTTCCAACTTATGAGCGGATTTATCTGCACAAAGAACGCGCCAGTAATTCCTCCCGGGTTTACTAGAAACATAATTTCGCTATTTTTAAAGCTACGGTTTAAAAATCCGCGCACACGTACTCACACTTCTCTGGGAGTGTGTGTCGGGGAGGGGGTGGGTGTCGGTGTGTATCGAGTGCGTAAGGAGAGAACGTGACCCTGGGCTTCCCAGAGCTCCGCGTCCTCCCCCTGAGGGCGCACTCCTGGGAGGGCACCCGGCTCTCCAACCCCGAGCGGATTTGCGCGGTCTGGATCCTCCGAGCGCCCGGGCGTCGGACCTCGCCGGCCTGAGCCCCCTCTCGCCTGCCAGGGGAGGACGCGGCCGCCGGGTCACCAGCGCAGGAGCGAGCGGGAGGGGAGGGGTGGCTGAGCAGGTGGCGATTAGGTCAGCTTCGGAACATTCTTGGGCCGCTCCAGTGGATATAAATAACAGAGGGCAGGCTCCGAAAAAATGCCGGGGTGGGGACACGGGCGCGAGAAAGAAGGGATTTGTTTAGGGTGGGGTGGCATCGTGGGGATCTGGAAAAATCCACCCAGGCTGGTGACCGACACAGTCGGTGGAGGGGCGAAAGGACTTAAAAGTGAATACAGGAGTGACACAAAATGTGGGAATAAGAACGCGGAGGGGGAGGAGCTCTTTCTTGCCTTTTGGCCCCACCCCTACCGCGTGTGGGTCCCAGGCTTCCGAATGCGCCTCAGGTTGGCAGGCCGGGCTGGAGTTGGAGTCCCGGCCCTGCCCCACTGCAGATCCCGTGCAAGCCGCTGAAGGTATCTGACCTCAGTTTCTGCATCTGCACAATGGAAATCCTAATGCTCACCAGGGGATGGTGGTGAGCTACGTCGGAGCTAACTTCTAAGGAGTCTGTGATCTGCAAAAAATGTAAGGCGGTGTAGCCCCCAGACCTCCCTCCAAAGGATGTCCATGCGCCGGTCCCTTCCCGCTTCCACAAGTCTCCCAGGCTCGGCAAAAGCCGGGGAGGGGCAAAGCTGAAATCGGACGCCCTGCAGCGGCTCGGCGCCACCCTGGGGAGTCGGCCCTGGCACTTCTCACGCGGGAGCCGCGACTCACGGCCCGCGTCCCGGGAGCCGCCGGTGGCCGCGATGCCAGCGGCCCCGCGCCTGCGGACGGACGGTGGGGTAGGGGCCGCGGCAGCGAGGAGAGGGCGGGGCCGGGGGCTGGGCTTCCCGGGGGAGGGCCCGGAGCGCTCCGGGAGGCGGCGGTCAGGGCCCGGAGCGTCAGGACTCCAGCAGGAGCGTGGCCGGACCCCAACTCACCCCAGCGCGCAGGGCGGACGCGGTGAGTGCGGCAGCGCGGAGACCGCGGGAAGGTGGCGGCGGGAGCTCCGGCTGGAGCCCGCCTTCCCCTCGCTCCCACCCCTGAAGTTTGCAGTGGGACCGACTCCCGCCCCCGGAGCCCCTGGCCACCCAGCTCGGTGCGTGGACGGAGAGTTGCCGCTGAACCGAGGGGGTGGTTCATCTGCGGCGGCGGCGCGCACCCTGAAATCTCCCAGGCCGGCCGGGGGGAGGGGGCTTCGGGACCGGAGAGCACACCATCTCCTGGGGCCTCTTCAGGGCTCCAGATCGACCTGGGGCCCCCGAAAGGGCCTTCGCTCCCCGGCGACCCTTTTGCCCTCTGTAAAGAGCTCCAGTTCCCGGGGCCGCTGCCCGGGCCACCATGTCGAGTCCCCCTGCCCTCAGCAGTGATCGGCCGGCCCCACCCCCGCCGAGACCGAGTTCGACAAGTTTGGCCAACAAGTCCGGGAACCTCCGTGGCTGGGCCTGGCCTGGCAGCTCCGTTTGGGCTTCATGGCTCTGAGTTGTGCAGCACCCGGCTGGCCAGAGGGGCCGGTCGAAGGGCGACGTCCACAGGGTTGAGAGCAGAGCCCGCCAGCCCCTGGGCTCCGAGGTTTGGTGTGGAAGGTCCGGGTTTGGAGTGCGTCATCGGGGAGCAGGCACCTCCGCAGGCAGGTCGGGTTTCCAAAAGTGCCCCTTTGTTATGCCCCTCCCAGGCCCTGCCTCCTCCCCTTTCCCCGCGCCACCCCCTCCCCCAGCCGCCCCGGCCACTGATTCCAGCCGCTGTAGCCTAGGTGTCCCTATGTTTGCCGCCCCCTCCGTGCCTTCAACTCAGGGCTGCCGGCTCTCCGGGAGGGGCAGCTGGAAGAAGAGGCCTTGGGTGCAGCCTGTGACTCAGGACAGGATGGTTGGGCAGGGCAGGAAGGCAGTACTCCCTCCCAGGGGCTTGCCCCCAGCTTCTGGGAAGGGGGAGGGCAGGTCTGGGCCGGGATTACCTACCTGCCTCAGGTAGGGAGAGTGGGTTCTTTCCTGAACCCCAGGATTCCTTACCTTGGCCCAGGCAGCTATGAGGAGACCCTGCCAAGTCCTAGCCGACTTCTAGGGGTCCAGTAGGTGCTGACTCCCTGGGCGGGGAAGCTTTCATTATCTGCTTTCTGACCTCTTGTCTGTGGCAGGGTGTTCTGGGGACCGTTCTGCGTCTCTGCTGAGATCGGGAGGTCCAGGGTGCAAGGCCCACCCCTACAGCTAGATCCAGCCGGGCCTGTGGGGCCTGGCTGTGCCTGGGGCTGGGTCTTGTGTTTGTTCTGGGAGGCTGGAGGGAGCAGTGCCAGCCCTGCACACAGCTTGCTCTGTTCTGGGGCCAGAGAGAGGGAATGGGCTGGGGGCAGCTCTCCAGGGAGCTGGGAGCATGGAGCTGGGGCGGGCAGGGGGCTGGGGCCCCAGGATGCCTGACTGGGATGGCCCCAAAGGCCGGTGATTGACAGCCGCAGCTCCGGTTCTCTCCATCTGGTTGGCAAGTGGGACAGACTCAAGAGGAAGCAAGGTGAAGTGCTGAGGACCCTGGTGGGGTTAGCTGCTCTACGCTGTGCCCAGGCACCTCCGTTGCAGGCCTGAGCTCTCCTGTTAGCTGAGGGAGGGAGGGGAGGAAGCTCGCACAGGCCAACCTTTCACACAGCTGCTGTAGCTGTGGGTTTCCTGGTCTTCAGGGGAATGACATTTGTGTTTTCATTCAACTAGTAACACCAGTGCCTGGAGGAACCCAAATTGGACCCTCAGGAAGTCTGTCAACGGCTGCGGACAGATCCTGTGGGATTTATACCCTGACTGAGGGGTCAGAGGGGCTGTGGGAATGGGGATGGTGGGTGGGGCTGTGGACGGGATGCCTCGATTTGAATAGGAAGAACGGGTAGAGGTTCGTCAGTGTGGAGGGGGCACTGCGATGAAGCCTTGCTTGGGGGCAACAGGCACATTCCGTCCTCCGTCCTCAATGGGCCTGGCGGAGTCCCCTGGGCTTGCTCAGAGGAGGATGCGATTTCCTTCTAGGAGCCCGAGTGGCTGCCTCGGACAGCTGAGACCCTGCGCAGAGGCAGGCAGGGAGTGGCCACGTGCCACCGTGTCCTCTCGCCCCTGGGGTGGTGGTGTGGGTAGGAATCCGCCTTGCCCTGCTCTGTGATTCTGGAGCATACTCATAACTGGCCCGTCACCTGTCTGACTCCCTCATGGTGTCGCAGACTCTGAGCTTTTTGAGGGTGGGGCTGAGTTGCTCATTACCCACAGAGCCCTGTGGGACCTCAGATGCTGGGGCCAGGATGAGTCTCCTTGTGACCGTCAGGCCCCTCATACTGCTGTTCATTGCTTGGTTTGAGTGTTATACCAGCCCTGGCACAGAAACAGACCGGGGGGCAGAATTTCCATCTGAGGAGGGATCTGAGGCTCCCTTACGAGGCCAAGATGGGACTCGGGCCTCTGGGCTCTCAGTCCTTCCCAGCACAGGGAAGAGTGGCTGGGCACCCTCTGACTTGGCCTGGTCTGGAAAAGGACCTCCTTGTTGTTCAAGGAAAGGCGGCAGGACCCCGGCTGGGGCAGGCGTCCTCTTTCTCATCTGCAGTCAGGGTGGTGAGGCCCTCTGCCCACCACCCACCCCCGCCTGCCATCTAATCCCCGGCTGGATCGGATGACCGGCCTGGCATTCTCCTGGCTGGAATCTGGCGCTTCTGACAGCAGTTGCTATATTGGGGGAGCTGGGCACCGCCCTGGACGGTCTAGGTCCCCGCCCTCACCCCCTGCTTTGCTCTCATTAGCTTCCAGGCAGAGTCACAGTGGCAGCTTTGAGAGTTGGACTGCCAGGTCCCTGAAGTGATCTCTAGGCTCCAGGTACATGGGGTGAGATGGGGGAGGGCAGACCCAGGGCAAGAGAAGGAGCTTGGAAACCGCCATCTTTGCCCCTATCCTGGCCCCTCTTGGAGACTTCCAGACCCCTGCCTGCTAAGTCCTAGTTACAACAGCCCCGTGGGTGGTGGGATGGCAGTGGGGGTGAAGCCCAGGGACAGGAGAGGGCCTCTTGCTCTCCCAGAAAGCATGTGCCCAGCTTCTCTGCTTACCTCTGTACTCCACAGCCCCCGCCCGCCACCATTCCGTGCTGCAGGGACACCATGGCTCCAGAGGAGGACACTGGAGGGGAGGCCCTAGAGGGCAGTTTCTGGGAGGTGAGCAGATGGATTTGGGGGCGGCACTGTCATGCCCACCCCTCTGGGCTCAGCCACCTATCTGGGGTTGTCTAGCTGGCAGCGCCAGCCCCGCAGGGGGCTTCTCCCTGGCCACTCCGCCCTTTCCATGTACACCCCAGGCTGGCAACTACAGGCGGACAGTGCAGCGGGTGGAAGACGGGCATCGGCTGTGTGGGGACCTGGTCAGCTGCTTCCAGGAGCGTGCCCGCATCGAGAAGGCTTACGCCCAGCAGTTGGCTGACTGGGCCCGAAAGTGGAGGAGTACCGTGGAGAAGGGTGAGCCGGCATATGGGCCTAGCAGGGAGGAGAGAGCTACCAATGTGGGGAGATCAGGCAGGCAGCTTCTTTTTAATCCTCAACCAAGAAGTGAGGCTATTTTTCCATTGATTTTTAGAGAGAATGTATGGGAGAGGGGGAAAAAGAGGGGGGGGGGAGAGTGAGAGAGAAAAAGAGAGAGAGACGAGAGAAACATCGAATGGTTGCCTCCCATATGCCTCAATGGGGTGCGGAGGGGGTGCAGACCAGACCTGCAACCCAGGTATGTGCCTTTGACGGGGAATCGAACCCGAGACTCTCCGGTGCCAAGGCAGGTGCTCTAACCATTGAGCAACCAGCTAGGGCTGGCGCAGCTTCTTTTTGCACCTGTGGTGGAAGGTTGAGGCTCTTGTGTCTGCTTTCCTGTTAAAGGGAAGATCCTCCTGGTAATTCTCATGGCAGTGCTGTTAGCGTTTGCTAAGCACAGTCACGAGTCATTTGATATTTCTAACAACCCTATGATGGAGACAGGCCTGATGTACACATTTTCTAGAGGACATTTGGAAGTTCAGAGAAGCTAAGACTTGCCTGAAGCCACACAGCTAGGAATAACTTAAACTGGAGCCAGGCCTTCTGATATGGGATCTTTCCACCCTAACTATCGGCCTTCCCTGGGAACAGACTCTGGTTCCTCCTTTTGAGGCAACAGAGTATAGAGTTTATGCCACAGGCTAGATCTGAATCTCAGTCCCACTTGCAGCTGTCACGCTCTGGGCAGTGAACTTTAGTATGGGCCGCCGGTTTTTTCACTTGTTAACAGTTGATCATGACACTGTCTTCATGGTGGTGGATAAGGCAAGGGTTTAGTGAGATCTGGTATGTCAAGGCACAGAGCGGGTATGCAGTAAGCAGCAGCTGACATCGTTGCTCTTCTTTGCATCCCCACTGCGTGCCTGGCGCCTGGAATAGCACCTGGGGGAGAGAGGGGGGCTTGTTTCTGGTGGCTTTCCTGGCCTGGCCTAAGTCCCATGCCTCCCTGCAGGCCCCCAGTATGGCACGCTGGAGAAGGCCTGGCATGCCTTCTTCACGGCGGCGGAGCGGCTGAGCGCGCTGCACCTGGAGGTTCGGGAGAAGCTTCACGGGCAGGACAGTGAGCGGGTGCGTGCCTGGCAGCGGGGGGCCTTCCACCGGCCAGTTCTGGGTGGCTTCCGAGAGAGCAAGGCGGCAGAGGACAGCTTCCGCAAGGCCCAGAAGCCCTGGCTGAAGAGGCTGAAGGAGGTGAGCCTGGGAGGGATGCGCAGCAGTGGCCTGCTCCTTACTAAGTCCACGGGCCCGGGGTGTGGTGTGCTGGGTCCAGAATTGTCCCTGTGTGTGCCAGGTTGAGGCCTCCAAGAAGAGTTACCACGGAGCCCGGAAGGAGGAGAAGACAGCGCAGACTCGGGAGAGCCACGCGAAGGCAGACAGCACGGTCTCCCAGGACCAGCTGCGCAAGCTGCAGGTGCGGGTGGACCGCTGCACCAAGGAGGCCGAGAAGGTACCGCCATGGATGGGCTAGCCCAGCTCAGGGCTTCCTGAATGCCGTTCCCGGCCCCCAGCACTCTTCCTGCTCTCGTCCTCACCTGCCACCCTCTCTCTAGATTACCATTTAAAGGAGGAACCTGAGAAAAGACGATGCTTTACCCAGGGAAAGAAACGGTGCAAGCTCAGGCATTGGGATAATTTTAGCAGCTGAGACCTTCCCAGCTCCCTTCCTTTCCTGATTTCTTCCACCCCCTCCTGGGTGGACCCCATCTCACTCTTCACTCTCCATCTCTTCTTACTCTCACGTTTAGTCTTCACTTACCAGACTCTAAAAGCTGCTGTGCCCAAATGTCACCTCTCTTATTAGGCTGTTAGGGGCAGGAGCCAGACCTTGTGACTGGTTGCCCCTGGTGCCTAGCCCAGGGTCTAGCCAAAGGCAGGTACTCAGTAAATACTAGCGGAATCGTAAGTGGAAGGAGGTCTCGTGCTGACCAGGTCCCCTCCTCCCCCACCCAGACAAAAGCCCAGTATGAACAGACGCTGGCAGAGCTGCATCGCTACACCCCACGCTACATGGAAGACATGGAACAGGCCTTCGAGACCTGCCAGGCTGCTGAGCGCCAGCGGCTTCTCTTCTTCAAGGATATGCTGCTCACCTTACACCAGCACCTCGACCTCTCCAGCAGTGAGAGGTATGGCCTGCGTGGGCATGGAGATCTGGGCAACTGCTGGGTCTCTTCCACTCCCTTGGGCTCTGGCTGGGCTGAAGGAGATTAAGGAGGTGCAAGGGCCCAAGGCTTCCTAGTTTGAGGGTTGTGCCTCGGGCCACAGGTTCCATGAGCTCCACAGAGACCTGCATCAGGGTATCGAGGCAGCCAGTGACGAACAGGATCTGCGCTGGTGGCGCAGCACCCACGGGCCGGGCATGGCCACGCACTGGCCACAGTTTGAGGTACGTGTTCCAGGTGGGGCTGGGAGATGGGATGGACTCCCATGGGGCTCAGCCTGGACCTCAGGAGGGAGGCCAGGACTTGGGATGAAGAGGTGAAGGTGATTTGGATGGCCCTGGATGCCACCACAGCCTGTAGCCCAGCCTGACCCTAAGCACTGTCCCCACAGGAGTGGTCCTTGGACACACAGAGGACAATAAACCGGAAGGAGAAGGGTGGCCGGAGCCCTGATGAGGTTACTCTGACCAGCATCGGGCCCACAAGAGATGGTGCTGTGCCCCCACCTCAGTCCCCCGTGTCCCCAGGGTGAGAGCCAGAAACTTGGTTGTTCAGCTCTGGCCCCTGCCCTGCCCGCCTTTCCTTCATTCCCTTCACACCTGAAGTGGGTTGAAAATGGGTGTCAGAGCCATAGCCAGTTTGGCCCAGTGGATAGAGCGTTGGCCTATGGACCAAAGGGTCCTGGGTTCGATTCCGGACAAGGGCACGTACCTTGGTTGTAGGCTCCTCCTCAGGGCTCGTGCAGGAGACAACCAATCAATGTTTCTCCCACATCAGAGTTTCTCTCTGTCTTTCCCTCTCTCTCTTCCACTGTCTCTAAAAATCAATGGAAAAATATCCTCAGGTGAGGATTTAAAAAACAAACAAAGAAAATGAGTGTCAGGGACCTTGGACCTCCCGAGTGGCTGTAATGCCAGCTTTCTTGGTGGTTTAGGTTTGCCAGGTGTTCCCCCGTTCCCTCTCACTTACTGCTCATGTCAGCACCGTGTGGCAGGAAGCCCTGAGCTCACAGGCAGGTGTGGCAGAGGCCAGGCTATCTTCCAGTTCTTCCCCACCTGCCTCGCCCAGGGTCCCTCCCGGGGGTGGGCCCTTGACTGTGGGTCCCAGGCTCTCTCGGTCAAGGTGTTCCTTATGCCCTGAGCCTGCCCCTTCTGCCTCCCCTCTCCCGCAGTGGGCAGGATGAGGAGTGGTCAGACGAGGACACTCCCCGGAAGGCTGCCACTGGGGTGCGGGTGCGGGCGCTCTATGACTACGCTGGCCAGGAAGCTGATGAGCTGAGCTTCCGAGCAGGTACCCTGGGACCCCTTTCCTGTTCCTTTCCAGGCTTCAACCTTCCCTCCCCATTTATTGTCTTGAACAGGGGGGTGGCAAAGGGAAGCCAGACACCTACTTCTTAAGGGTCAGTTCTCTGACTCTTAAGGTTGCTCTGGGTCCAGTCTGCAGGAGTCAGAGTGTCTGCCTCTCGAAACCTCCAGCTGGGGTCCGACTGCTGCATCCAGGGCCTGGGGTGGGGTGGCTTGCTGACTGGGACCTCCCTCTGCCTGAGCCAGGTCTCTTCCCCTAGCTGGGTTCTCTGGGTTACTGCCTGCCCCCCTCAGTCCTTGACCCAATTGCAACAACGGGGCTGGGCCAGGGCAATTGGCAATGACCAACCCCCCTTCCCCCAGGGGAGGAGCTGCTGAAGATGAGCGAGGAGGACGAGCAGGGCTGGTGCCAGGGCCAGCTGCAGAGCGGCCGCATTGGCCTGTACCCTGCCAATTACGTGGAGTGTGTGGGGGCCTGACAGCCCTGGCAGCCCTTCTGCAATGTTTCTCCACCCTGAGCCAGAGCCCAGCTTCTGGACAGCCGGACCCGAGGGCCCTGAACCAGTGCCCCTGCTGTCCCTCTGTCCCCCGAGGAGGGAGGAAGTCCTGGGAGTCAGGGAGGGGAGGGGCCGACTGAGTCTAGGCTGTGGGTAATGGGAGGTCAGGAGGTCACAGAAGGGTTCAGGGTACCTCGGCCTCCCCAGGAGTGTTTGGTCTCCCCAGAAGCCATGGACCCAATTCCTGGTCTCTGCGTTTTGGGGTTCCTGGGGGTGGGCTTGAGGTGAGTGTCGTTCTGAGCTAGCAACACTCTTTTGTGGCTTGTTCTAGTGTGTATTAAACTTGAAAAAAATAAAAAAGCATTTTCAGGCTTGTGTGCACCTTTTTATTTATTTTCATCTTTTATGATACTCCACCCTTGCCAGGCTGCAGAAGGCCTTGGGGGAGAGAGGCACTGAGGGGAGGTCCGTGGGCCCAGAGAATGTTACGGGGACGGGGGTTGGGCAAAGGTTGGCCAGATGGTACCCTAACCTTGGGTGGAAGAGGCTAGCATCAGGCTTGGTTGGTGTGAGGCGGCCAAAGCTCGAGGCGGGGTGCCAACTTCTGAGCCTGGTGGGGGCGGCCCAGCCAGTCTGTCTTCCCTTTCGGGCCTGTGGCACCTTGAGCGCTTGGTAGGACTGTTAATCATTACTCACCCGCCGGAACCGGCCCCAGCTACGGCTCGGATCCCCCGACTCTCAGCTCAGGCCAGCTGGGAGGCTACTCCACCTTCCGAGGGGAGGGGAGCGCCCCGCCCCGCCCCCCTCCCAGCCCCGCCCCCCCGGCCGGCCCAGCAGGGCGCTGTCGCACCGCCCTGGCTGCGGATTGGCCCCGGCGGGCGCAGCGTGAATGCGGCGTGGTTTGAGGAGGCAGGGCTCTGACGTCTGCGTCGGTCCCGCCGGCGCTCATTGGTCCAACTCAGGACGAATCGCCCCACCCCTCGCCGGCTCCTCGCGCCGCGGAGGCCGATCTCGTGCCCCGCCTTCGCGGCCGCGGATTGGCCCGCGACGGGGCCCGTCAGTCGCGCTGGTGTCTGGGAAGGAGAGAAAATGGCGTCCGAGCCGAGCAAGACCGAGATCCAAACCCTTTTTAAGAGGCTTCGCGCAATTCCGACCAACAAGGTGCCTGAGCGGGAGGCGCGCGGGGTCTAGCGCCGGCCGAGAGGAACTCTCCCGGCTCCCCCGGGGCCCGAGGGAAGGAGCGGGGGCGGACGTGGGCAGTTTTCCTGGGTGTCGGTGCCCGGCCTCCGCTCGGGGTCCCTGATCATTCGCTCATCGCCTCCTCCATCCAGGCCTGCTTCGACTGTGGCGCCAAGAATCCGAGTTGGGCCAGCATCACGTACGGTGTTTTCTTGTGCATTGACTGCTCCGGGGTGCACCGCTCCCTGGGTGTCCATCTCAGCTTCATCAGGTGGGGTCTCCTTATGGCGGCTGTGTTTCTACCCGGCCAGGGGTGTGCGCTCAGCAGGGCAGAGTGGCGACCTGGACGGTCCTGAAGTCGGTGTTCAGAAACCTCCCGGCCGGGGTCCGGTAGCCTCCCACGGGAGGGCATCGCCTGTGTAGACCCCTGACCCCAGACAGTGCGTTTCCGCGTCTGGGTCAAACTCCCTTCTTTCCTGGCGGCCAAACTGGACTCTCCGGACGTTCGGTTTGGAGAAAAATTAGCTGCACTGCCCTTGTCGTTGCTGACGTATTGGTCGAGTTCGTCTGAAGTGAGACCGGCCGTCCTCAAGTAGAAAGCCAGGTCCGAGCTTAGGGCCTGAGAATTCAGCCGCCCTCTCTGATCTGGAAAATAATTAGCGCCCGTTTGACTCTGAGGCCGAGGAGCAGAGCTTTCGTGGGCAGGGAGCAGGGGAGGACATGGGGTGGCGGGGGCGGGGGGGGCCGGGACGGGTGCTGCCGCCCGAGACCACAGGCAGGCCGGGTCTGCAGGGAAGCGCCCCCGCGTCTGCTGGTGACACGCAGCCTTGCACACAGGTCCACAGAGTTGGATTCCAACTGGAGCTGGTTCCAGCTGAGGTGCATGCAGGTCGGCGGGAATGCCAATGCGGTAAAGCCCCTCCCCGCGATCCTCTCTGCCCTCATTCTCCCGCCCGCCCGCCGTGACCCCGGAGGAGGCCCCCCAGTTTCTCTGTTCAGAGGATTCTTTGGGCTATGGCAGCGCTGTCCATGGCTCTCTAAGCGTGGAAATGGGTCACTGTTCCTCTCAGAGGGGCTTCAGATGGAAACTAAAGCGGACAGAGGTTCCCGGGGGAAGGCCGAGGGGGTTGGGGCCTCCAGCCATCGCGGTCTCGGCCTGGATGGGTGGAGGATGGGCACAGCGGGGACGGCATGCTGTCCTCAGGCGGGGTTGAGTGAGGGCTGGGCCTCGGTCCGTCATCCCCGGACGGGAGGCTGTTTTCCGCAGGGATTCCTGAGTGTCTTTACCTCCGTGAAGAACTTTACCTCCATTGTTTATACAGGATAACACCTCCTGTAACTGGGCTGTTAGAAGGGGCTGCGTTTTACTTTGCACTGGGGAGAATCACCTGTAGCACGCTCTCCTCTCTCTATTCTCCAGACAGCTTTCTTCCGCCAACATGGATGCACAGCCAGTGATGCCAACACCAAGTATGATAGCCGAGCTGCCCGGATGTACCGGGAAAAGATCCGGCAGCTGGGAAGTGCAGCCCTGGCCAGGCATGGCACCGATGTGAGTGCCTGGTCCCGGGCTGGGGGGTGTGATGAGGAGGGATAGTCAGAGCCCTGTTTGAAGCTGTCTTGTCCTTTCCAGCTTTGGATAGACAACATGAGTGGTGCTCCCCCCAGTCACTCTCCGGAGCGGAAGGATTCTGATTTCTTCATGGAACACACTCAAGTGAGTACCCGCAAGGACTGTTTCCCGTGATGGCTGCTGACAGGTGGTGAACTGGCCAAGGCCGTCTGTGATCCCGGGCATGGCTCCCATTCGCCTTGGTGTGATACCTCAGGCAGGCCCAGGTGCCTCCTCCTCCCGGAGTAGGTGTGCAGTGTGGGCCTCCGTAGGAACGACCCCTGTCTGTGGACGGGCGCTAGGGAGGAGGAGGAGCATCTTGAAGGCTCCAGCGGTGTGGGGAGCCTCCAGCAGCTTTTCCTGGACTCTTCCCCTGTCAGAGAGGCACTTGTGGCCGGGACAGTGAAAGGAACCTCCTCGGAAGCCCACCCTGGGCGGAGGTTCCCCCTCCCCTGGCGCCGGGGCTGATGTGAGACTCTGTCAGTTTGAATCCCAGCTCCTCTACTTGGCGTTTCCAGGATGTGGCTAAGTCACTTAACCTGTCAAAACCCAGTCTTTGCAGTAGAGATGTATCTATTTTACAGGGTTTGCTGTGATAATTAAAGTTTTTGTATGTGAAAAGCTGTTAGACTTGTGCCTGGCACATGGTAAGTGCCTACTAGTTGTTAGTTATTATTAAATTAGGGGTATGGCCAAAACCGGTTTGGCTCAGTGGATAGAGCGTCAGCCTGCGGACTGAAAGGTCCCAGGTTCGATTCCGGTCTAGGGCATGTACCTGGGTTGCGGGCACATCCCCAGTAGGACATGTGCAGGAGGCAGCTGATCAATGTTTCTCTCCCATCGATGTTTCTAATTCTCTATCCTTCTCCCTTCCTCTCTGTAAAAAATCAATAAAAATATATTTTTAAAAAAAATTAGGGGTATGGGTCTGAGTAAATAGTGGAGGGGTGGAAGTGGCTGCTAGTTTCCTACTTCTTTCTTCCATAGTGAATAGCAACTATAATTGTACTCACTATCTGTCAGTCTCCTTTCCTCATGGGCTTGGAGTAGGGCCTGGTATCCAGAAGATACTTGTAGGTTCTTTGTGCTCCCTGCAAGCTCATTGAGGTGTCTGTGATCTGGCTTCCTTTTCAGCCCCCTGCCTGGGATGTACCAGCCACCGACCCCGCAGAGCCCGAGCAGCCAGCCCCGTCTACAGAAAGCAGTGGATTGGCACGTGAGTTCAGCCCAGAGTCCACCCAGGAGCCCTGGTCCTGGCAAAGGCCTCGGAGTTGAGACATCTGGTCAAGGGAATAGGAGTAGGGAGTGTCCTGTATCTCTGGGTGGGCTGGGATGCATTTTAATCCTTTGGAGAGAGTAATGGGCATTCCTTTATCTTTTGGTGGCCTCAGCTGAGGAAAGCCAGTGCCTCCTACTCTTGTCCCCTCATCTCCCTAAAGGGAAGTCACAGGAAACTTTGAGCCTTATACCTAACTCCCACCATTGCATCCACAGAGCCGGAGCATGGCCCCAACACGGACCTGCTTGGCACCTCACCCAAAACTCTGGGTCAGTATGACAGTTGGTGGGGTGGGGTAACTGGGAGAGGCTCTTTTCAGATCTGCTCCTGCCTAGTCATATGGACTGAGGCCCCAGGACACTGAGCATCTTACCTCTCTGGATTGGGATTGGTGTTGAATTCATGGCTTCAACATCAACTGCAAGGGCTTGAGAGCCAGGCCTTTGAATTGATGAACCTGGGTGGGTTGGTGTGTAAGGCCTGGGCTGGCCTCCTGGTGTGGGGCTGGCTCTAGCCAAAGTGTGGAAAGGCCAGCTTGAGACTGGACATCTAACCCTGAGGTCTGAGGCAGGGTTGGCCTTCTGTCCATTTCATGGGATGGGGGGACAGCTCTGAGCTGCTCAAGGCTGGAGGTGACATTGTCCTTTCTTAGCCAGGGAGGCCTTTCGGGTCTTTGCTACTCTTTAGTGTCCTTCTGGTTCAGGGTGAACAGTCCATTTACTGACCTCGGTTTGTTCTGTTGACCTTTGGGGGTTGGGGCAGGAAGCCAGCAGGAGACTGTCAGACTGATCACATGAGAAGGCTGGCATGACTTGGTCTAAAGCAAGGCTCTGTAGAGGCCTCTGGGCTTGGGAACTACATGGAGGCTCTGGGTGGGCCCCTTGTTAGCCACAGTCTGTTTCTCTCCAGAGTCCATGTATCTGTCACCTAAAGGGGCCCTTCCTGCCAGAGGTAACCAACAGCCACTTGGGGAGCCTAGCCCCTTGCACGCAGCTCCCTGCTTTAGGAACTGAGGCTGATGTTTGGCATCTGCCCCCGCCTAGTGGTCCTCATATTTGTTCAGGAACTTTGTCTCTGCTGCTTCAGGTCTAGTTCTTGTCTCAATCTGCTGGGAATCCCTTAATCTTGTCTGTCTTAGGCTTAGACTCTCCTGACACCATTAATTGGAACTGGTGGTGGCAGCTTTGCCTTCCCTGCCCGAAGCTATTCTTTTTAGAAGCTCTTGCCAGGAAACTGCATGGTGTGGACTGAGCTGCTGCCTCTGACCTCCCTTTGTCTTCACTCATGCCTCACCTTGTTTCTCATGCAGAAATGAAAACCTCCCTCATTGGCAAGAAGAAGCCAGCAGCCACTAAGAAAGGGGTAGGTGGGGAGAGGCAGTATGGGAGAGGGGTTAGGAGCCAGAGTCAGCCTGCCTGGGTTCACCCCTTGGCCCTGCCAGTCACTGGTTATGTGACTTTGGCAAAGGTCCTCAACTTCTCAGAACCTTATCTGTGCAAGGGCTGTGAAGATGCCTATCTTCAAGGGGCTCCTGGAGGAGTCCGGGATTGTGCACACAGTGTGCTTGGGACATGCTGGTCTGGTAGACATCGGGCCCTGAGGCCTCTGCTGGGACTGTGTGAGTCACCTCAGGCCCAGCTCTAGCAGAGCCCCTGTTCTCCCTCTCGACCATGCTGACTGGACTCCTATTTTTTACCCTGGACTTTAAAAAGGAACCGTGTGGGTGTGCTAGAGTGCCTGGGAGGGAGCAGGGGACATTGTGGTTGGCAAGGCCCCCATCACATGATTCTCTTCCCAGCTGGGTGCCAAGAAAGGCCTAGGGGCCCAGAAGGTGAGCAGCCAGAGCTTCAGCGAGATTGAGCGGCAGGCCCAGGTGGCAGAGAAGCTCCGTGAGCAGCAGGTGGCTGATGCCAAGAAGCAGGCCGAGGAGTCTGTGTGAGTGTTTGCCAGAGGGGCCCTGGTTCCTGTGGGGTTGGGTGGGCAGGTGGGACAGGTCAGGATGGGTGCTGGCCTCTGACACGTTTATTTCCTCCAAGGGTTGCCTCCATGCGTCTGGCCTACCAGGAGCTCCAGATTGACCGCAAGAAGGAGGAGAAGCAGCTACAGAATCTGGAAGGGAAGAAGCGAGAGCAGGCAGAGAGGTTGGGCATGGGCTTGGTGTCGCGAAGGTGAGACTCGGCTCTGGGGTGCGGCATAGAAATTCCATTGTTCTCCCGGGAACCACTGCAGGTTCTTCCCAGCAGTTTGGGGTTCTAGGCTTAGTCTTCCTTCGAGGCTGAGTAGATGGTTCTGTTTATTATCTTAAGGCACCTAGTACAGTGCTCGGGACAGTAGGTATGTGCTCACTATTTGTCGAATGAATGAGACTCAGGATCAGGTGCTCTTTCAGTAGATTCAAGAGACTGGGACAGTGGTGCTTTTTTTTGTTTTGTTTCTTTTTTTCTGTGTTTCTTAATGGGAGTGCTGATGGCACTTTAGGGGGGCGGGGGGCAGTTCTGTATTTTTCAAGAACTCTAAGAACTGCAGGGCTTTTAGCATCCCTGACCCTTGCCCACTAGGCCAGTGGTGCTGCCAGATACCAACACCTGGAAATAACCCCAGACACTCAAATGTCCTCGGGTTGGACAGTAAGCTTTCTGTTTTGGGATGTTGTGTTGCTGTGGTTTCTTAAAAACAAGGGCTGCAAACCAGTTTTGGTATGCATTTTGTTTGCTCTCCACTAAGAGTTAATATCTGGAGATTTCCGTAGTACTAGGTTTTTTATCTCGTAAAATTGGAAAGTCTGACAGCACTGACCCCAGCAATCCTGGCTACAGTCCGCTTGTGCTGAGTGGTGGCTGCTCCTTGAGGGGCGTGAGCTCCGCCATTGACCAATGGACTTAAACATAGCAGTCCTGTGCACAAGGTATTGTGACCCCTTTTCACAGATGAGAAAATTGGCACTCGGAGCATTTAAGCAACTTGCCTGAAGCCCACAGATCTAGTAATTGACACCAATAGGTTTTGAACATAGAACTATTTGATTCCAAATTCAGTATATTTGGCCATCATGCTCTACTTCTCTGGAAGAAGATGATTTGTCAGAACATGTGCTGGTCGGGTTCCATGCTGGTTGGATTCCAGTTATTCCCTTTCAGTCTGTGTGCTACTAGTGTAACACAGCTAATCAGGGAAACAAAATTGTAATCCCGAGAAGAACTTTAGGTCTCCTCCCCTGCCCTGTTTTGGTCACAAGAATTACTGGGTTAAAGGATATGAACAATTTTTCAGTTTTTTTTTCCTCTTTGTAGTGCAAGAGAATCTTCTTTAAAGCCAGCCCACCCTATTTAAAGCCCTATTGCAAAATATTCACTCCTAATTGATATTTTTGTGTGAATTTATTTCAATGAAATTAATCCCTAAAAAGCCAGTGTGGAGCAGAGCACAGTAAAAAAGTGAGGCATCAAGAGTTGGTACTGCCTGCCCAGCTCTGCCTCTTCTCGCTGGAAACTGGACAGCAGACCCAGGTCTTAGACTCTGTACTTGTTAGTGCTCTCCTCTTCTTAAAAAAACAGGTGAGATAATTAAGAACTCATTCTTTGATACCATTAGGCTCATTTCCCTGGTTCTGGGGCATTTTTCTTCTTTTTTGTTTGCTTGTGTCCATCTTGGTGAAGGATGTGGCTCATAGTTCAGCAAGTCTGTTAGTACTGTCACTTGGTGCACATTATTAGTTGTTTGGCAGGGAACACTTACTCTGAAAAAACAAAGCAGGTGTAGAAAGTTAAGGGTGTGCTCTCCCGTTGAGCACAGTTCTGTGCACAGGTAGTGGGAGAAGGCTCTGGGTGTGAAGGAGAACCCACGCTTATGCCAGCAGCTGGGTCCCTTCTTGGGTGGTGACACGAGTGTTCACCACCGCTCTCACGCCCGGCTCTGCTTTCTCCGCAGCTCCGTCTCCCACTCGGTGCTGTCTGAGATGCAGGTGATTGAGCAGGAAACTCCAGTGAGTGCAAAATCCTCCCGCTCACAGTTGGACTTATTTGATGATGTTGGTACTTTCGCCTCTGGACCCCCAAAGTAAGACTTGTTGGGGTGAAAACTTGGCCATTATATTCCTCATCAGGTTCTCTGAGTCATTCCACTGTCTCCCTAGGTACAAGGACAACCCCTTTTCCTTGGGGGAAAGTTTTGCTTCCCGCTGGGATACAGATGCCACCTGGGGTATGGACAAGATGGAGGAGAAGGAGCCAGAAGTGACCATCTCAAGCATCCGGCCTATTTCAGAAAGGTGAGTGGTCTAGGGCAGCACTGTCCAGTAGAACTTTCCATGATGGAAGAGTTCTGTACCTGGACTGTGCGATGTTGTAGCCACTAGGTATGTGGCTACTGAGCCCTTAAAATGTGGCTAGTGTCACTAAGGAGCTACATTTTACATTTAAGTTTAAATAGTCACATGTGGCTGGTGGCTACGGGTCAGATAGTGCAGGAATCGGGCTTTGGTTTGAGCTGTGCTTATCGTCACGGAAGGTCGAGCAGCCTCTTGTTCAAGATCCATTTCTTTGGCAGGAGTGGTCTCTGATTTTATGCTTCAATCCTTACCTCCCAAGGGTTATGTGTCTTTGGCCCCATCTTATTTTATTTTCTTTTCTTAAATATATATATTTTATTGATTTTTTTTACAGAGAGTAAGGGAGAGGGATAGAGAGTTAGAAACATCGATGAGAGAGAAACATCAATCAGCTGCCTCCTGCACACTCCTTACTGGGGGTGTGCCCGCAACCAAGGCACATGCCTCTGACTGGAATCGAACCTGGGACCCTTGAGTCCACAGGCCAACGCTCCATCCACTGAGCCAAATTGGTCAGGGCTTATTTTCTTTTCTTAACAGTTTATTCCATCTTAATCTGGGCAGTATGTTTAATTAATAAATTATCTGCAATTCATCTCTCTGTAAAACGGGGACATAAGTAATGACTTCACAGGGCCGCTGAAAGGATTAAATGTAATGAAACTTGAAACACCTATCCAGCATCTGTGCATGTCAGTGCTGAGTAGGAGTGACCATACACCTTGTCATCCACACTGGGATGCTTTTTGAGAGTAAGAGGGGGTGCTGTTAATAGTTATGCTAGGAGAGTAAGTATAAATCCAGGCCAACCGAAACATGGTCACCAGTGTCGGGCAGTTGTACCTAGGAGGAGAGTGGCAGTAGTGACATAAGACACCCCTAGACCTTGACGAAGCTGTCGTGGTTGGGGCAGAAGCCTTGTCCCCTCCAAACCACACTTGCACGCCACCTAGTGGAGGTAAGAGCAGCTCTCTGTGCCTTGGCTTCAATGTGGAGAAGGGGGGGGCCTTATCCAGGGGAGAGGGCCCCTCAGTTCCAGAGTCAGTCAGATAGGGCCTTGGTAAGCACCCCCAGATTTGCCTCTGATCACAATGGGATAGTAACACCATCCCCCGACAGTAATGGGAAGGTTCAGAGATGGTGTTCCACATCCACTCTCAGAGTCACAAACCGGAAGGAAGTGGAGAGCCGGAGCTCAGGCCTCGAGTCCAGTGAAGCACGTCAGAAATTCGCAGGAGCCAAAGCCATCTCCTCTGACATGTTCTTTGGGCGGGAGGTGGATACGGAGGTGAGTAGAGTTGTCCACCCTGAGGCTAGAGGCAGCGGGTAGAAGCAAGACCTTCCTCCCTGTCACCAGTTTGGGCTTTAGCACTAGGGTGGCTGGCCTGTATGAGTTCTTGGGACGTCGGCAAAAAGATCCCCAGCCTTTTCTTCACCACAGTATGAAGCCAGGTCTCGGCTACAGCAGCTCTCAGGCAGTAGTGCCATCAGCTCTTCAGACCTCTTTGGGGACATGGATGGAGCTCATGGAACAGGTAGGGACCAGAGGTGTGGGTACCAAGTGAGGCCTGTGAGTAGAGGGGGAAGGGCTTCCTGCAGGCCTTGGGGTCACCCCTTTCCTTGCTTTTACAGGCAACGTATCTCTGGGGAATGTGCTCCCCACAGCTGACATTGCCCAGTTTAAGCAGGGTGTCAAGTCTGTGGCCGGGAAGATGGCAGTGCTGGCCAATGGTGTGATGAATTCTTTGCAGGTGAGGCGGGGCTCCTTGACTTGGAGTGGGAGAGGCCTGAAGAGTAGTGCTGGAGGCGGGCCTTCACCACATCCAGACACTGCCGCCGGGTAGCCCCTCAGCCTGAGGGAGAGCTTTTCCTTTTCCTGGAGGGCAGCTGCACTGATTTCCCCCGTCTTATCACCTGCACTACTTTCTCCTTTCTCAGCTTCTGTGAGATTGGGCAGGGCTTCCCCTTTGGGATCTGGCCACAACCCCTTTCCCGAGTCACAAAAAATAAAACAATCTCTGCCATGGTGAGATTGGTGCCCGTTTCCCCCACACCCCCAGTCCCAGTCCTGTCCGGTGTGCTGCGGGAGGGTGTGCGTGCTGGGTTGGAGGTGCTGACTTAGTTTTTTCTTCCCCCATTTCCAGGATCGCTATGGTTCCTACTGACCCAAACTCCATGGCGCAGGCATATGGTGGTGACAGCAGCAAAAACCTCATGATTACCAGGCCAGGGCTGCTTGCCTTGTGGTTGGGGAGGAATTGTTACTTTATGTGTGGTATGAGTGGGGTGGCCTTTGAGGACCTCTGGTGAGGGGATGGGCAGAACCAGCCCTTGGCCTCTGCCTATAGATGGAGCCCTTTTTCCTTCTCCCTCACACCCTCTCTCCTGTGTGCTAGGTTATTGTCCTTCAGTCCTGCTCCCAAAGCTGCTGCTCACTTGTCCTGCCACGCTGGGTGGGAGGGAGGGCATCTCCTCAGGATGGCTTATTCTGGGCCCAGCCCTTCTCTGATAGGGAAAGGGAGAAGTTTAAGGCTTTTTGGCTGGCTCTAGGATCCTTCCAGGTTGTCTGGGGGTTTGGTCCCTGACCTCTGGAACCGGCGGGGACGTCTAGGAAGAGTTCTGCTATAGACCAGCCCCCAGAGGAGGGAGGCTCTGGACTTACTGCTGCTGTTGCTGCTGCATTGGCCTCTTCTGGGCCCCAGGAGAGGGCAAGGGAGACGAAGGACCTTCGTCTGGGCCTTACTAAGGGCTAGAAACTTGACCTGGTACCTAAAGGTGTCATTTGGGATCAGACTGGAGGCCAGAGTGATGGTCTGTCCCACCACCCCTTTCTGTAGTGGTCGTTGGGAAGGTTACTTTTCCTGGGTGTGTTGGAGCCCTTTATTGTCCACGTGGACTACAGGACCCGTCCCCTCGAGACTCTGTTCTTTTCCCCGCTTGGTGGCCATGGCGAGTCTCATCTGCACTGTGGTGTCCTGCTTTGGATGCAGAGGACGTGGAGATGGAAGCAGGCTGCTGGGGCTCAGCTTTCTTCCTCTACATCATCCTGGGCTTAGGGGGGCCTGGACAGCACCCCACCAGTGAGAGCACGAGGTGCCTACAGAGCTGTAAGCCTCGCCCCCTGGTCACTGGGCCATGCACTGTATCATTCTTGGTGCCATCTTCCCTTGCCATGCTGGCAGTGTAGGCCCACTGCACCCTCTGTGGGTTGAGGGTAAGGCTCCCAAGCAACATAGACCACTTCCCACCACCCTCTCCCCCAAAGGGACTGGAGTTTCTTTCTGGACTGTTTGTATTGAAACATAGTGGTGTCAAATAAAGCCCCAGCAGGGCCCTGGGCCCGTTGGTCTGAGTGAAGTGGTGTCCTCGCTGGATCCTGCCCCCCTGCCCAATGCAGGCCCCTCGCCTCACTGTCTGGGCTCCCACCGATATGGGTAGGGCGTCCGTGCCGAAGCTGAGGGCACTTTCTCCAGGGCCTCCAGCTTGTCTCTTCTCTGAAAGCCAAAGGCCCCTGGCTTCTCGGCCCTGTGCTGCCTCGAGGTCCGGTGCAGCCTCGACCTCACCACCCTGTTGCACGCGGAGGAAAGAGCTGGTGTTAGTTGGCCCCGGGGCTGGGGGCAGGCGAGCAACCTCAGCAGCCTTGCACCTCATCCCAACAGTAGGCTTGATGAGGTGTTTCTCAGTGGAGTTTAATAAAATATACAAACCTTAATGGAATCCTTTTAAATCCAGGAAGAAAGGATGTGTGTGTATAAGCCCCTGGTTTAGTAACCCTCTTCCCCTATAGGGGCTCTCAGAACATCTCTACCATCTTAGGGGTCCGCAGAGTAGTTAAACCACTAGTCTGGAAGATGGATTGTTAGAAGGGATGGGTGGAGGGAGCAATGGGATCTCTACTAAGTCAGTGACTTCCAAACCATGGATCCGGGACTTTCAGCTTTGGAACGGTCTGGAGTGTTCATAATCACAGACTTGTGCCCCACCCCAAGCTGGAGTTGAGTAATTTGCATTGTAAACAAACTCCCCAGGTGATTCCCATGCATACAGGACTTTCCAGCTGCTTTTAACTAGTTGGAGGCTGGATATGGTTGTGGGCCTGGAGAGCTCTCACGGTCCTAGAGCTTCCGTAGCTCTGGATCCTCCAGTCCTTGGCCCTCCCGGGCTTTAGGGGCCAGTTTCTGTTAACTCCAGGGAGGTTACAGTATGTGCCGGGAAAATGTGTGCGCTCAGTCGTGGAACCTTTGGCTTCGGTTCAGAGGAGGCATCCTGCTCTGCTCGGTGCCCTGGGTGGGTTTTGCTTTCTGGAGGACCCCTGCCCTCCTTCAGCCTTGGCTGGAGGATTGTACTCCTCAGGCCTGTGTCCACAGCTGCATCCCCACTGCCCTAACCCTGAGCAGGTGCTTGGCAAATGTTTAATGAAACTCTGGCTAGAAGGCTCTGCAGTGCTGACCCTTGGTGGCCAGGGCCTTTAACATTATGGGAACCTGGCCTTGAACCCTCAGAGCATGTTCCCTGGAGACCCATTCCGGCTAGGAGAACCTTTCCTTTGAAAGGCTGTCATGGGCAAGAGGTAAGCCCCTCTGTTCATTATCTGAGGGAGTTCTCCAGGCTGAGTGGCCCTCTGGCCGCCACCTCCTGGAAAAGCTGAGATGCTGGCACCAAAACTCCAAAATCACCCCTTTCCTTCACCCCCCTCCTTCAGTCTAGTGAGTTTAGACTCACCACTTAGCAGACACAAGGGACTTTATTCATTTCATGTTTAGCTAATTGACAAAGGAGGCTTGAAGCAGTGTTTGAAAGTGAAATGGTCTTGCCCACCCTTCGTCCCATCATGCTAGTGGCTCTTTCTCCAGTAGAAGGCCACTGTGATCCTGTCCTCCCATACTGGCATCACCGGTGCCACCCCTGACCATGCAAGGCCCTGTGTGGCTATTCATGGTCTTCTCCTTTCCTGGAGTTGCTGTGAGATGAACCTTCTATGGGGCCAAGTCCCTTCCTGGTGACCTCAGTTCAGTCTGCCATTAGCTTGGTGCCTGGGACAGGGAGAGTAAGCTAACTTTCTTGAATCACTGCTTGGGTCGGCTGATATCAGAACCCCTGGCAGGTCTTGGACTGGGGCTGTTATTTGGCCTTTCCACCAGCAGAGGGCAGCATGGCACATGGACAGGAGGAGTTGGGTGGGAGTAGGAGTTGGGTACAGGGTGTTGTAGGCAGGACCCTTCAGACTCCTTAAATCTCGGACTCGTCTGTCTCTTCAGTGGAGCCATCGCTCTCTGCATCCACTTTGCGGGCGTGATGGAGGGGTCTCCAGGAAAAGCCAGCCCGGTGAGGGGTCCGGGAAGGCAGGCAGCTGGCCTCTGGACTGGCACTGACTGAGTTGACCAGGTCTGGGATCTGGGCCAGCCTGAAGAAGGAAAGAAGCCCAGAGGGCAGCAAGGTGCCTCCTGTCTAGAGACCAGGACCTCCACACACTTGCATTTGGATGAAACCAGGGGCTATATTCCCAAGGGATTCAAGGGGACAATACCTCAGGCCTCTGTTGGCCCCTAAGCTCTTCCCTGACTGATGGGGATGTTATAGACGAGCACTATGACCCACGATGGGGCACTGCCATGTCCGATTGAGGTTTGCCCCCATAAGGGGGCAGCACCTTCCCACCTGACACTTACAGACGGTCCAGTTCCTCATCCATGGCTGGGTCATGCATCAGGTCCCCTTTGTCAGGCAAAGCTCCTAGGAAATAATGGGGGGAGCGGGGGTCATAAAACTCAATCAGACTCCTGTCAGATGCCACTGTGCCCCCACCTTCATATCTGCTGATCTACGATCTGGGAAAGAGCTTTACAGAAAAGTTTAAGAGGACTGCTATCAGGGCAGGGAATCTTGGGTACTGATGGATAGATTTAATGTTTTTAATGTTTAATAGCCCTGCTGCCTACCCCCCACCCCCCCACTGGGGCAGGGACTACAGCTGAGGAGACATCCCCAAATTTCAGGTCACTGCACAAATAGTGATCCCCTTCCAAGACGAGATGGTGGGTTGTGAGCTGGCCTTCTTCGAGGCCCCCCAGTATTTGGCTAAAAAGCCAGGGATACAGGATATGGCTCAGGCTAACCACAAAGACCAGAAATTAGGTTTATGCCCCCAAATGAGGGTGACCCCACTTTGAATACTGGTAAAAAAGGTTGCCTCAGCTCCTCCAGGGGGGTTCCCACGGGTCAGGAGCAGACCAAACTGGCATGGCCGGAGCCAGCTGGAGAGCTGTCCCATCTTTGCTGTCACCCATTGCTCTCAGCTGGTTTCCTCAGCTATAAACCAGGGGAAACAATTCTTTGACCTTGGGGAAAGGTGAGAAGAGAGTCTTGGATGCTCTCCAGAGCTGGGAAGGAAGGTGGAGCTAAAGTTTGCAGATAAAAGGATTCTCACCAGCAAATTGTTTAGGGAAAAGAGCTCATTGGTAGAACCCAGATCTGGCAATTAACAATGCTAGTCTGTAGAAAGCCTCAATCTTAAAATTACCTACCTGGCTCCAGTTCAATTCCCATCTTTTCCAAAGCCTTTTCACATGATGCCTCCTGGTCCCTTTTGCTCTAAGTGGTTTTCAAACTATGTCCCCCGGAGCCCTCTCTCATTTTGTGGTGTGGTGGGTGCCTTGACGACCAAGGGAACAAACAGGCTGAGCCCTGGGTGCAGCCAGAACTCCAGATCGCTCTCATGCCCGGGAGAAGCAGGTGAGGGCAGAGACTACATGCTTCTTCCCATCTCCCACTCCACCAGCATTAGTGCTCCGTGGAAGTGGTTGACTGAATGACTGTCCTTTTTAAAGGCCCTAGAAATAGCGAGGGGATGTGGTTGGCCCAAGCTGTGATGCAGATGCCCCTTAGCTTTTCCTTTTCCTTCCTAGTGGCTGTGACTGGTGGAGGGCCTGGGAGGATGGTCTGTTACCCAGGAGTGTGAAAGAGGCCTAAGCAAACCCCCACCAGTCACTTCCAGCTGGTGGCCTTGGCCACCAACCTCACTGGGCTGAAGTGTCCCCAGACCTGTGCATGCCCCAAGCACTGACTCAGAATAATGGCTGTCAGGTGGCATCATGGCTGAGTGGGCCCTCATTCAGTATCTACAGAGCACCCTAGCAGGATCTAGATTGTATAAGATCTAAAGCATCTAGCCCAGTACTGGCCTACTGTGGCTGGCATTTAACAGATGTTAAATTTCCTTCCCTTGACCCTGTCCCCTCAACTGGCAGAAGGAAGGGGAATTCGGAGTGGAGTGTCTCTTTGGGACTCAGGAATGGGGGATTCCCAGCACACCGGGGTCCTCTCAGAGAGAGACAAATAAAAACCACTTGCCCGGCTGGCATGGCTCAGGGGTTGAATGTCGACCTAGGAAGCAGGAGGTCATGGTTCAATTCCTGGTCAGGGCACATGCCAGGGTTGTGCGCTTGATCCCCAGTAGGGGGTGTGCAGGAGGCAGCTGATCAATGATTCTCATCATTGATGCTTCTATCTCTCCCTCTCTCTAAAAATTAATAAAAATATATTAAAAAAATAAAAATATATTTAAAAAAAAGAACCCCTCAAGCTCTGCTGAATGGTGACCTGGGAGGGCAAAGGGTGTGGGAGAGGAGCAGGGTAGGGGGGGAGGGCGGAGGTAAGTGTTGAGAAGGCCAGCCAGTGAGAATAAAATGGTGGACAGAAAAGACTGGGCCAGTGCAGGCCCCTCCCCTCCATTTGCTCTTTTTCAAATGAATCAGATTCTTTTCCTAACTGGGAAAAGGCCTCCCCAGATACACCTTTGCCCTTGATATGTAATCATCCAGTGCTCCTGAGTAAACAGCGTTATGTCTGCCAGGCCTCTCCCTAAATAGAACTGGGGGTTCTCTGGGGAGGGGCTGCATGGAGGGGTCTTCATGTTGGGGCAGGGCTGCGGGCAGGGAAGGCCGTCCCTCCCCATGGGAGTGCGAGAGGTCTGGGAGGGCACAGTCTTGTGTTGTGCATATCCTGGCTTCCTGGGCCTCAGAGTCTGGCCCTGAGAAGTCAAGGCAGAGGTGGTGATGCCCCTCCTCCTGGGACCAGTCGGCCAGTGGAGGCCAGTTCCTCTGGGGCTTTGTACTGTGCGGCCACAAGAGGCTGTGGCCACAGCCAGCTCTGGCTTACCGAGGGCTTGGCTGATTCCACGATGCTTGGAGAGAGCCACAAGGAACCCGTAGAAGGTCAGTCTCTGAACGTTGCTTAGGACCTCTTTGACAAGTGCTGGGGGTGGGCAGCTGGAAGAGGGAATACATGCCGGATTCAAAGATGAGCCAGTCTGTGCCATCTCTTCATCCACACCTTCAGGCTTGGGAAGGACCTGAGTTTCCTGGGGCCCCTAGGACTCTGGGGGAGCCTGGCAGATGGCCAGGAGCAGGGAGCAAGGCCTTGACTGTGAACATGAAGGTCATGTCACCATTTGGTGCTTTTACTGGGAGCCAGGGCGGAGGCGGTGGGGGGAGTGGGAAGGGGATGGAGACATTGCAATAGGTAACAACAGCCTCTTCTAGAAAGAAACCAAAAGTGGCTGTGCTGTCTCCAGGGGACTGTGAACCACACAGGACAGCTTTGCCCTCCCTTCCTGTACCGTGAATTTGTTACACAGCGCATGTGTTTCCTTCTCTCTAAAACGTCAAGGCCAGTCTGTGTCCCAGGAAGAGAAGGGGGCCAGGCTGGTTGTCTGCGGTGGCCTTGCCCAAATGAAAGCAGACCTCCCTAAGAGAGCGCCTGGTCGGGGGGCAGATGGCACGGTTCTAACTTACACTGTGCCCATCAGGACCCTAGAAGCCCTGGGCCAACGGAACAGCCTGATGGAGGTCTGTCCCAGGGCCAGTGGCCCACATTTCCTGGCACCAGTGGTGGTGGGGGTGTCTACGTGGACATTTCTACCTGTACTTGTGCCGGTCACACAGGCTCTCCAGGCGCTGGTAGAAGAGCGATGCCTCGACCCCCTCCAGCATGCTGGCCTCACCCAAGACGGGCCGCTGGCGGTGCTGCCCACTGGACGATGTTGGCACAATCACTGTGTTGGGGTTCTTGCCTGACAGTAGGTCCTGGTAGATGGCAGCCACACTCTCCAGGAATTCTGGGTACCGTGGAAGAAGGAGACACAGGTCAGGCAGGGAGGACATCCTTCATCCTGTCACTGTGTCCCCTTCTGTTAGCTCCACGTGAGTGTCAGTGCTCAGGGCATGGCGTGACCACCACACTCAGGCGAGGTGACACTCATGTGTGTTCAGTTCAAATGTCCCCTCTTCTGGGCACCAGGTGAGGTTCCCCCATCACATACTCACACACCCTGTGCTCCTCGTAACATTGTCAGTGATGAGTTTTCTGAGTAATTGCTTGTGGACTCTGTCTCCTTGCTGGCACGGGAGCTCCTCGAACAAAGGCAGGCACCATACATGCCTTGTCAACCCCCTATCTTGGCACCTGGCTCTGGGCCTGGCATATATTGAATGGCTGTAAATGTTTTTGTGAAAAGTGAAGGTGTGCATGCTCCCACTGGTAAGCCCCACCTTCTGAGGCCACCTGCCTCTGTGACTCAAGAATGCACCTTGGAATACCAGCATGGGAGAGAAAGCCCGCAGGCTGTGAATTTTTTCAACATTTGAAACTGGTTTTGAATTTTAGTAATCAAGCCATCATCAGTGAGCAGTGACTGACGCACGCGCTGTGCAGTCGTGATGCTGGGCCCACGCTGCTGCGAGAAGAGGGCCTGGCAGATGGCGAGGGGAAAGGGCTCTCACAAACATGGCTGCTCCTTCCCCCTCCAGGGCCCAAGAGCTTTAGAAAAATGGGGAGTAAATGCCTGGAGCTGCGAAGAGCAGGTGGGGAGACCCCAGGCTCCAGGCCCTGCCTGACAATGTGATGCCGAGTGAGGCCAGGGCTGGCTGGGGCCACCCGTTGGCAGGAAGGCCATGTCCAGGCTCCAAAGACAGCCTTCTTCTTTTTTTTTTTTAAATATATTTTATTGATTTTTTACAGAGAGGAAGGGAGAGAGATAGAGAGCTAGAAACATCGATGAGAGAGAAACATCGATCAGCTGCCTCCTGCACATCCCCCACTGGGGAAGTGCCCACAACCCAGGTACATGCCCCTGACCGGAATCGAACCCGGGACCTTTCAGTCCACAAGCTGATGCTCTATCCACTGAGCCAAACCAGCTTCAGCAAGACAGCCTTCTGTTTACTGGAAAAGCTCGTTTTAAATAAGTTTGCTTATGGGCATAGTCAGCAATTTCTAAACCCAACGTTCCATTTGATGTTGTGTGTGAGCTGCTGTGCATTTGTATTTGTTGGTCTATTTTTATTCCACCTGATTCCAGAAGGGATTTAAGGGCACAGCTGGTGCATCTGGGGAGCAGGTGGGACCCAGGACTGGTTTGCACTTACTTAAAGCTGGGTGGGAACCTGTGTGCCCACACATAGGGGTCAGGGCCCCGGGGTGGTGCTGCATGGCCGTGGTTCAGCGAGTGCCTGAGAGCGCCAGCTGGGCGTGAGCCCTCTGTCCAAGTGTGGGCTCCAGCACTTCGTAGCTCTGCAGCTTTGGCTACTTGCCTCTGTGAGCTTGGCTCTTCAAGGACCTCGCTCTCAGGGCTGTTGTAAGGGTTAAAGTCCTTAGTGCTATGCCCGGCACAGTGAGTTTTTTATAAGCAGTGAATTTATCAGGTAGTGTCACTATGGTGTGTGTTGTCATTGTCATTTTCAGCAATGTCATTGCACTGCTGACTGAGGTCTCTGTGTCTTGAGGACGCTGAGAAAGCAGGTTTTGTATAGTGACTCCTGTTACCCCCCGCGACGAGAACTAGCCATCCTGTCGTGACCGGGGTGAAGCACACCACGAAGGAAGCGCGGCACAGAAATGGGCACGCGATGGAGTCATGGAGTGGGCAGCCGGGCGGGAGAGGGAGAGGAGGTCTGACGGGGCCACAGGGGTCCTGGGAGACTCTCACCTGAGTAGTAAAACTGGATCTGGAAGGCCAAGAGGAAATCTGAAAAAGACATCAAGCAGTCCATGGCATCATCCATGAGCACAATCCTGAGGGGGAAAGAGAGAGAAATGTGAGTGTGTGTGTATGTGTGTGTGTGTGAGAGAGAGAGCGCCATTCCTGGGGCTCTAGTCTCCCTTGGGGTAGCAAGACGTTGGGAGAGGGCTCCCCAAAACAAGCTCCTCCCAATCACCTCACTTCTTCATCAGTTGGGCTCTGCTACCAAACTAAGCTGACCACACTACCAAGGGCAGGCTCCCAGTTCAGTCTCCGTGGCACCAGCTAGTGGATGGGGCCTGAGAAGGGAAGGGGGGGGGGGGGGGCGGGCAGCCAGGAGAGGGTGCGATTGTACTGCAGCCAAGATTTCTTTTCATATACTTGAGCAGTAAATCCTTTCATCCTGCAGTGAGGACCGTTTAGTCAGAATAAATACAGCTGATCGGAAAAGGCAAAAGGAACAGCCAAGAGGTTTAAAGGGGTCTTGGCAAGTGGCGCTGAGATTTAATAAGCTCCCCAGGGCCGGAGAGCTCCAGAACCTCCATCCAGGGACACGGAGGGCAGACAAGGGAAGAGGGCCCAGAGTTGCTGGGGACTCTGCATTTGAGAGGGTCAGAGCACAACCTGTCTCCTGAGAGGGTGGCCACTGCTCCTGTTTGCTGTCCTTTCACAGGTGGACCCCTCCTGGTGTTTCCTCTCTGTAGTTCCTCCCACTGCACACCCCCCTCCCAGGGAAAAAACCACGTGACTATTAAGGGCTCAGACCCAGGCCATATTCATACTCTGCTCAGGGCCCCAGCAGAGAGAGGACAGGAAAGGAAGGATATGAGCACTCGCTGGGCTCCTTCCTTGTGCCAGGCAGGGTGCCAAACTCATCTACTGAAAGGGAGCTGGGACCCCAATCTGTTTCTGACTGGGCCCCTCTGGCTTTATTTTTACAGTAAAAAAGTTTTATTTTGATCTCTTGTGTATTTTTGTTTGTTTAAAATGTACTTTTATTGATTTCAGAGAGGAAGGGAGAGGGGGAGAGAGATGAAAACATCAATGAGAGAGAATCATTGATCAGCTGCCACCTGCACACCCTCTACTGGGGACCGAACTCGAAACCTGGGCATGTGCCTTGACCAGAAATCGATCCTCGACCTTCTGCTTCATAGGTTGATGCTCAACCACTGAGCCACACTGATCGAGCTCTCGTGTATTTTTCTAAATCTCTCTGGACCTCCCACTGTCAGCGGGTCCCTAAACTGGCATCTGCATCAGCTGCAGAGGGAGCCAGCACTGCTGACCTCGGGGAAGGGGCTTTAGAGAGAAGATAATGTGAGCGATGCCCCTGGAGTCTTTTAAGGCAGGTGGTTCTGGTTTCAGATCTCCCTGAAGAGTGAAAATGGTTCCTACACCTAGTCTGTAGTTGTAGTAATGATCACAATAGAAACCGGTATCCCACTTACTTCATGGCAGGCACTGAGTCATTAAATCTTATCCCACAACAGTGAGGTAGGTGGTCAGCATTTCCACTTTACAGTGAACAGACTAAGTCTCAGAGAAGTTCACCTGCTAAGTCACAAAGCTGGTGAGTTTGCTCGACGCCACAGGCCGCGCACTTTCCATTAGCTCACACTGCCTCTTTCACATGGAGTATAAACACTAACCTTTACTTCTTAGTTCCTGCGGCTAATTTGTCTTCTTTCTTTTCACCTACATGTGAAGGCCAAACTGTTTTTCATATATCTCTTCGGGAAGAAAAAAATTGCCCAACTACCAGAGTTGAACGTTCAAATTCTAGCTGGGAAAAATGCAAGGCCAGAAGGTGGGAAGAAGCAATGCTGCTGATGGCCACAGGAGGGCACCCTGGTTCCTCCATCAGTGGCTTCTGGGACAAGTCCTGAGCCATAGCCAAGCAGTCACCCCATTTCTCATGAGCTGTGGATAACCCAGGCAAGCAAAAAGGAACAAGAGGGCACAAAGCCCAGATTCCAACTGGATGAGGAGGGAGAGGCAAGAGAGGTAGAGAGAGGGCAGGTAGGGCGGACGGGTCGGCGGAGACTCCCACACTACGGAGGAAGGGTGAGCTCTCCCAGAATGCTCAGGGAGGAAGAGCCACCAGCACCTCAGAGCTTCCCCCTCCCAGGCTCAGCGGAGAAGAAAGGTCCCAGAGGAGGCAGCGTGTGACCCTTCCTTCCTGCTCTACTCCCAGGACAGCTGAGGACCCGAACGGCCTGCAGTTAATTACTAAGGAAGAGCGCAGGCTGGGAACATCCCCAGCAGGAAACCGCGGAGGGGAGCCAAAGCCTCTGAAGACGCTCCTTGGCTTCTCTTGTTTATCATCAACCTGGACCCAGGGCTCCTGTTTATAGCACTGACCTCAGTTTACTACTTCCTACTTCATCCGTTGGTTCATTTATTTATATTGTAATACAATTCAAATACCGCAAGATTCACCCTTTGAAAGTATACATTGCGTTTTAGTACATTCACAAAGTTGTGCGACCATCACCACGGTCTCACTCCAGAAGCGGTCGGTCTTGCCAACAAGCATGCACCGGGCTAAGCCCTGCCCCACCCGGGCTTCGAAGGCAGTTGCCACAGCATCTTTCTCCCGCAGCCACAGACGGGACTAGAAGCTGCAAACAGGGCCTGCCCTTCTAGCCCAGAACTGGCATGAAGCTTCTGTCAGGGACTGTTCTCGACCGCAACATTAGCACTCTCTTTTAAGATGGGCAGCTGGGGAGGAACAAGAGCACAGCTGGCAGAGGGCAGGAGACCCACCGGGTAATGGTGGCAGTCTCTCTGAGCGGGAAAGGGTCTTGGCCCTTGTTCCTTGGTGGCTGAAACAGACAGCAGTCAGGCGGGACCAGCAGGCTAACTGGGAAGGTGACAGTGGCAGGGTGTTTCTTTCTGAGGGACCTGTGGCTGGGTCCCAGCAGCATGTGTGAAAGGGATGAAGGGGTTTTCTTCTCTCTTTTTTATATTTTTACTAGAGGCCCAGTGCACAAAATTGGCGCATGGGTAGGGTCCCTAGGCCTGGCCGGTGATCAGGGCTGATCGGGGCCTTCTGGCTGCTGGCTACGGCCTCCCTTCCCCAGCTGCTGGCTGGGGCCTTCCTTCATTCCGCCCCACCCCCTGGTGGTCAGCGCACATCATAGCGAGCGATTGAACTCCCGGTCTCCCGGTTGAACTCCTGTGGGGACAATTTGCATATTAGGCTTTTATGTATATAGATTGATTTCAGAGAGGAAGAGAGAGGGAGAAAGAAACATCAATGTTGAGAGAGAATCATTGATTGGCTGCCTCCTGCACTCTCCACGCTGGGGATTGAGCCTACAACCGGGCATGTGCCCTTGACTGCCTGCAATCAAACCACGTACCCTTCGGTCCACAGGCCAATGCTCTATACACTGAGCCAAACCTACTAGGGCTGAAGGGTTTTTCTTGATTGCAAGCAGTGAGACTGGCTGCCAGAAAAGCCAACTGGATCTCAGCTTTTATTAACAGCAATACCACTCATTACCCTGCTCAGCCAGAAGCCTGGGAGTCCTGAAACTCCCTGTCTTGCCCACCCACATCTATCAGTCAATCAGTCCTGTCAGTCCTACCCCTGACATTTCTCTAGCTTCCTCCACGGCCACTATCTGAAGCCCACTGCCACCTCTTTTTCCTGGACAACTGGATGACCTCCCTCCCTGTTTCCTGCAATCATTCTTGCCTCCTTCTAATTGAGTATCCAGTGCTCGCTTTGGCAGTACATATACTAATTGAGTATCCATACTGGGGTGAGAAAGATCTTTTTTAAGACACAAATTTGACCATTTTACAACTGTTTAAAACTCTTCATGGGCTTTCCATTGCCCTTAGAACAGAGTCCCCTATTCTTCTCCACATGTTCTCCCCTCTGCCTCCCTCTCCTCTCCAGGCTCCTGAGATCACTGGCAGTGACCTCACTACCCTCCAGGGGCACTGATCCTTCATTCTTCCCAGTGCTCCTCCTTCCTCAGGCCCTTCAGATCAGCCAGGGCCTCCACCTATAATGCTCCCCACCCTCCAGGCCCCTCCCCTCACCTACCTGCCGCCTGCCCATTCTTCAGGTTGCAGCCTACACAGCACCTCTCTGGGGGACCTTCCTTATGCCCGACTAGGGTAGGCCTTCCCAGCTCTTTGCTACCTCCTCACTGTTCACCAGGTGACACTGCTGTCTGTCGCTTGGCTCCAGAACGGCACAGGGTACATAGCAGTCACTCAGCAAATATTTGTTGAATGAAGGCAAGCATGAAAAAATGAGTAAGAGGCCATAGAACCCTTTCTTCTCCCCTGGCCAGGTGACACCTGGACACTATATCCAGCTGTGGACAGTCCAGTCCATTTAGGAGGAATGAACTAGCGTCTGCAGACCACGGTATCAGACAGTGACTGCACTGAGACCCTGTGCTTGGGAGAGAAGGAGGAGGAGGAGTGAGGGCTGAGACCTGACCTGTGAAGGGCTGCCTCTGACGGGGTTTGGCTCTAGAAGACTTTTTAAGCCTCTCAGCTCTGGGATTATGGCTGCTTTGTGGAGTGAGCTTCTTGTTGCTGGAGAAATTCAAGCAGAAGCCTGACAAGGTTGCACTCCTCACAAGTATGAAAGAGCTTCTGCGGGTCACAGTGTCGGCCCCAGTGCAGACAGAACTGACAGCGGCTCCTGTTAGTGCTGGTTCTGCTGGGGAAGAGGCCGCTGTCTGGAGGGCTGGCGGCAGAGGGGTCTGAGAGGCTCACAGACACATCATAAGCTGTGCTGTCCATCTCCACACCAGTGCTCTGACCCATGAAGGTCCTGGGCATCTGGCACTGGGTCTTGGCAGATTGTGGGGAAAGCAGGAGGAGCTCTACAGGCCTGTCTTGGCCTTTGGGACACGGACCCCTATTCCAGACAGCGAGCTCCTTCCCCTGAACTTGAACTTGTCCCCAGCCCCGAGGTCTCCAGAAGGAATCTCTTGGAGAGGAGCTCATCCACATGTGCTGTTTTCCAGTTGATGGCAGTTGGCTCAACACCCCTTCCTGCCAGAGGCCTTCAGCTAACGTGCCAGCTGCTGCTGACACCTGGAGGAGCCGGCCGCCCCTGCTTTGAAGTGGAGCCAGTGGAGAGCTGTTGCCAACATAAGTCTGTGCAAATCTACTGGGTGCAGAGGGATCTTTGCAGGCCATGCCTCCGGGCCAGAGAGAGGGGCTCTGGGGGAGAAGTGAAGGCACTGAGGTGCAGGCTGGCGCCGAGCGCAGGCGACCAGAACGGAGAAAGAGCACTTGGCAGGGTCCGAGCTAATCCTGGGGGCGGACTTCCAGCCGCTGGGATGGGCTGGCTGGGAGGTAAATGAGTGTCAAGGAAGCAAACAGCTTTAGTCTGAACCTCCTGACTTGCCAACGTCCTATTCGCCCCCAAGGCTCTGTTCCTGGTCTAGAGGCTCGAGCTGCACCCATTTTCCTGGGGTTCCGGGTTTGCGGCCCTGGGTCAAATCCCAGCTCCAGCACTCGCTGGCCAATTACTTCTCTCTGAGCCTGGGTTTCCTCATGTGTGAAGAGGAGATAACCGTGATTTCTGTTTCACAGGAATTTTGTGAAGCATCAGTCTGACGCTGCACTGCACTCAGTGTACAATGAGCATTCAAAACAAGTGTATTCCAGCCGGCTTAAGGTGCTGGGAGAGTTCATGACAGCAAAGAAAAACAGCGCAGAGGAAGTAAGTGCTGCCAGCACCCAGCCGGACGGAGGCTCTCGGGCGGAAGCTATCTGGTTTCGAATCCGCAGTTGGGGGAAGCCAGCCTCCAGCAGGTCCAGAAAGAAAAGCCACCTTCCATGACTTCGCTGCTTTGTGGAGGTCGCACGACCAGTGTCCTTCACGAGTGCAGCGGAAGAGTGTCCACGTCTGTTTGGGCTCTGCGGTCTGCGTTTCAGTGTCAGGGCCATGGTGAGAATGACCTACACTCTGGCTCCCTTCTCCAGGCGGAAGGGCAAGGCTGCTGTCAGGCTTCCTGGGACACTCCCTCCGCTGCCCCCCTTCTGGACTGGGTTGGCGGCACCCACGTGCTGCACAAGCTGCCACAAGTCCAGGCCCTTCATGTCCTGGTCACTGCTCTGCCCTGGCTCCAGCCTGCACCTCCAGGGCGCCCCCAATGCCGCCTGCCCTGTGGTGCCTCAGAAGCTCGATCCAGAGCATGGGCAGTAACAAGGCAATGACGATGGTCACTCGTCATCAGGCTCACTCTGTCAGCACTGTACCCATCAGTCCCGTGAGGCAAGCTCAGTGAATATCTTCACTGAGACACAGAGGTTCAGAGAGGCTAAGAAGCCTGACTAAAGCCACCAGCTAGAAGTGAAAGAGCTGTTATTCAAACACAGGTCCTCTGACTCTAGTCAGCTCCTGGGCCACCTGCACTGGTACAAACACTGGGCTCAGTGCCCCCTAGTGGCCGTAACACCTTCCTGCAGCTGGCGTTGTCCTTCCACTCTTGGTATTTGTAATCAGTGCCTAGCAACTGCCCCAGGGGGGCTGGAAGCTTAGGTCCCAGGGACGTTTCTTTTAGCAGCCGGCTTGAAGGACCCAGCTCCGCCATTAAACCCCTTTCTTGGTCTCTCCCGGGAAGCCTCACAGCTAGAGGGCTCCTGGTAAACCCAGGCATACGTCGCTCCACTGCACTTCGCAGAAGGTGCATTTTGTATAAATTGTAGGCAAGATCCTCCACTAGTAAAAGGATTATGACTTGCTTTACTGCAATACTCACTTGATTGTAATGGTCTGGAACCAAACCCGCAGTATCTCTGAGGTATCCCTGTACCCAGATCCAAAGCACGGCTGCACGCTCCTCCAACGGCGGGCCCACTGGCTTCTCGCGTTCCTCTGGGTCGTCACTGGGGAAAGCCCGGCTTCTTTCCAGGCGGCTTACTTCCCCGAGACTGCATTTTCCTCTCCCTGATCCCTCCTAAACCCCACCCATCCCTTCTGTTTTAAATGAAATATTTAAAACTTTAGGAAATGACAGAGAATAACATAACAAACACCTGTGTACCCACTAGCCAACTTTATCAAACCTTAACATTTTTCATCCTTGCTTCAATTTTTAAAAGCTTTGTAAAATATTACACATACTATTCAAGCCACCCGTGTACCCCTCGCTCATTCCATTCCTCTACCCTCTTCCTCAGAGATCACCTCTGAAGCGTGGTCACTGAACCGTGGTGGCTAGGCACCCCTCCCTCCCCATGTTTTTATACTGTAGTAATTCACACAACTGCCTATATTCTTAAAACATTCGGTAGGTGTTGTTGGGTTTTCTGCTTGTTTTCAAACTCTGTGTTATCAGTTGGTAATGTGATATTGTGAGATTTTTTTAATGCCTATCTATGTCCCTGTATTCAATTTAGCTGCTGTACAGAATCCCACTCTGAGGTACCACACTGTCCTTTCTACTGCAGGGGGGCATGCAGCCTGTTCCATGGCAGCGATTACCAACAGGGCAAGGTTCCTTGATAGTTCAGTGGTTAGGGTGTGGCACTTGCACTGCCGTGGCCAGGGTTCTGTTTGCTGCCAGGGAATTCTTGCAAGTACTTTTTTTTGTCCACTGCTCTGTCCTTAGCACCTGGAAGTGTGCCTGGCACATCACAGGCACCCTCAATGAACAATGACTGAGGAAAGAATGCAATTTTGTTTGTGGTCAAGTTTTTCAATGTTGTCCATTGGGCTTGGGGCTTTTTGTATCTTTAACTTTTTGTTGAAGAATTCTTTAACTACCTGGTAACCATAAAAATATTTTACTCTATTCTCTTTTAAAGAGCTTTAGAGTTTTGTATTTCACACTAGGTCTGTAATCCATGTGAAACTGACTTCTGAATATGTATGAAGTAGGGATCTGTTTTGTCCTTTGTGGAAAAACGATGACCCCACCACTACTCCTTGAGTCAGCCCTTTCCCCACTGCTCTGAAATGCTGCCCTTTTATAGATTAAGTTATTATAAATTCAGGGGTCAGGCTGGCCATCTAGTGTGATCCATTGGTATATCCTTACTCTAGTGATATACTATCTTAATTATCATGGCCTTGTAGTAAGTCTTGATAGCTGAGAGGGCATGTTCACCTATTACTAATCCTTTAAGCCCCAAATTCAACATGTCTTCCTCCATGGAAAAGCCTTTCACGGTTCCCCAGGTCAGCCTGGGTCCCCTGTTTCTATGTTCCTGTTCACTGAATGTCTGCTGCGCTGTCAGCTGTAAGTTCCTTGAGGGCTGGAACAACATTTGTTTTTCTCAGTGTCATAGCCCCTCCACAAGCACACTGACTGGCACATGACAGGCATTTGGCGATGGAAGAATGGGGAAGGAAAGGCTGGCCTGTTTTGCAGAAAGACTTTTTGGGGCAGCAGAGATATTGTTCGATGGCAAGTCAGATCTAGGGAGGAAAACTATGCAGAAAGGTATTGCAGGGAAGAGGCATAAAGAAAGACACAAAAGGAGCATAAACCTGTGTCCTCGGTGCATGGCATGCGGCTAGCAGATAGCAGATGTTCAGTAAACGTTTGAAAAATAAATTACAGGAATTAAACACACTCCCCACTCACTCATTATGATTTTTTAAAAATAGGTAATCTATTTTGAGGGCTACATGATATATTTTACATGCATGATCTCTTAAGCCCTAAAAACAACTCTACTAGTAAGACACAGGTGCTATATATATATATTTTTTAATCCTCATCCGAAGATATTTTTCTATTGCTTTTTAGAGAGAGTAGAAGAGAGGGAAAGACAGAGAGAAATATCGATGTGAGAGAAACACATCAGTTGGTCGACTACTGCATGAGCCCAGGCCAGGGCCTGGGCGGGGAGGAGCCTGAAACCAATCGATTGGCTGCTTCCACACGCCCTGACCAGGGCCGGCAGCCTGCACCTGAGGTACATGCCCTTGACTGGAATCGAGTCCAGGACCCTTCAGTTCACAGGCCAACGCTCTATCCACTGAGCCAAACTGGCTAGGGCTCTCATTATTTTTTAAAAGTTTTGTCATAATAATAATGCCAACATTATTTTAACAGCAAGAAACTTATTTATAGAATGTCTATAACATGCTAAATAATTTATATATATAGTTTTTGAAATCTTATAACCACCCTATGGCTTACATACTATTATCACCCCCATTTTACAGATATGAAAACAGGGCTTAGAGAAGTCCAGATAGAGCCTCATGTCATCCAGTTAATAGGCACAGGTAGTGCTACACATGGGTCTTTCTAGCCTGTGATGCTGGTGCTGGCTGAAAGTTTATTCTGTGCCAGGCTTTATTTTAAGCATATTACATACTTCTTCAATGATTAAAGCTCTTATTATTATTCCAAATTTACAAATGAGGAAACTGAGGCTCAGAGAAATTAAAGAACTTTCTAAGGACACAGATGAACCAGGATTTGAACACAAGAAGTTTAGTTCCTACAGCCACTATGGAAAACAATATGGTGGTTCCTTAAAAACTGAAAACTAGAACTATCATATGATGCAGCAATTCCACTTCTGGGTAATTATCTGAAGAAAACAAAAACACGAACTTGAGCCCTGGCTGGTTTAGCTCAGTGAATAGAGCATCAGCCTGCAGACCGAAGGGTCTCAGGTTCAATTCCAGTCAAGGGCACATGCCTGGGTTGCGGGCTCAGTCCAACATGCAGGAGGCAGCCAATCAATGATTCCCTCTCATCACTGATGTTTCTCTCTCTCCCTTCCTCTCTGAAATCAATAAAAATTTTTAAAAAACCCACAAAAACACACACACACACGAACTCAAAAAGATATGCGTCGCTATGTCCACTGCAGCATTATTTGTAACTAGAGGCCCGGTGCACAAAATTTGTGCATGGGGGGCGGGTTGTACTTCAGCCCAGCCTGTGCCCTCTTGCAGTCCAGGAGCCCTCGGGGGATGTCTGACTGCCATGGAGGTGGGAGAGGCTCCCACCACTGCCACTTGCTTGCCAGATGTGTTGTACAGCATGGTGACTATTCTATACAATAAATGCCTAATATGCTAAGTGTCCGGTTGTCCATTCAACCAATCAAAGCATAATATGCTAATGATATGCTAAGGCTGCTCAACCACTTGCTATGACATGCACTGACAACTAGGGAGCTGACAGCCGATGTGTCGACCAGTCGCTATGATGTGCACTGACTACCAGGGGGCAGACACTCCGACCAGTAGGTTAGCTTGCTGCTGGGATCCAGCCGATCAGATCAGGACCGAGCGAGCCGGGCTGGACACGCTCTGGAGCCCTCCCGCAGTCCTTCCCTGGCCCCGATCATGCACTGGTGGGGTCCCTCGGCCTGGCCTGCACCCTCTCGCAATCTGGGAGCCCTTGGGGGATGTCAGAGAGCAGGTTTTTGCTCGATCCCACAGGCTAGGCTGAGGAACCCCACTGGTGCACAAATTTGTGCACCAGGCCTCTATTAGTTAATAATACGGTATTGCCTATTTGAAAGTTGCTAAGTGAGTAGATCTTAAAAGTTCTCACCATCAGAAAAAACAATTTTGTAACTATGTGTGGTGACAGATCTTAACTAGACCTACTGTGGTGATCACTTTGCAATATATACAAATATCCCATCAGGATACTGTATACCTGAAACTAATATAATGTCACATGCCAATTATACCTCAATAAAAATGATAATAACAACAACAAAGAAGTCTGACTCTAATTGCATGGTCTGAACCATCAGAAAAGCTCCCTGGTCCACGAGGGATGGAGACAGAGATGCTAGGTGACCATTTGAGAATAAAATTCCTTAGCGCCTCCTGCTGCTGCAGGAGTGTCTGAGGTGGAGAGGCTCTCTAGCTGGGCATGGCCATGGAGTCTGTTCCTTCTTTCCCTTCCTGTGTTTCCAGCTCAAACCCGCAGCCCCAGGGCCTGGCCACGGTGCTCACAGCACATAAGTCAGGCGCATGTGGGGACGCCAGGGCCCTGAACAGGCTCTGGTGTACAGCTGCCTGTGGATTACATTCTTTCACACACACATCATCACAGACTGGAGCCTCCTTCTGCGGCCTGAGTGAAGTGAGCCCAGCAGTGAGACGGGGCAGGGCAGCGTCTCTTCTGGCAATGGTAACTGCCTTGAAGGCCCAACCCCCCATATGCCATGCTGGTCAGCAGGCTGGGCTTGTGTGTGAAGTTGGGATCCTGGACAAAATGAGAATAGCTTACACAACCAGTGTGCTTTCTGGGATATATACAATTTTCTACACACACACCAGCTGGAGTGGCATTGGGGAAAGAATGGCCCTGGGAGGCAGGGCTGACACAGAAGCCTGATGCTCATACACAGGGAGAAAACAAACTTCTCTCGCGTTCTGAATTCAACTCTAATTTTGCAATCAATATCCTGAGCATTACCCTAGGCCAGTGATGGCGAACCTATGACACGCGTGTCAGAGATGACACGCGAACTCATCTTTTTGGTTGATTTTTCTTTGTTAAATGGCATTTAAATATATAAAATAAATATAAAAAATGTAAGTCTTTGTTTTACTATGGCTGCAAATATCAAAAAATTTCTATATGTGACACAGCACCAGAGCTAAGTTAGGGTTTTTCAAAATGCTGACACGCCGAGCTCAAAAGGTTCGCCATCACTGCTGTAGGCCCTTCTGTTGTTTACACTTGAATTCCCATAATTCCCTCACACTGCTATTGGCATGGATGGGCAACAATGCTGCCTCCTCAAACTGAAAGATCTAAAGTTACTACCAAAAAGTAGGCTTCCTGGTGGGAAGGGGATAATCGGGAAATAGCTCCAGAAGCCCTTCGTATCACTGATTGTAAGAAGCTGTGGAGTTAGAGGATTCTGTTTCTTCTATTCTCTTGCAGTGCATACATGTATCAGACTGTTTGGAAGGATCTGGGAGATGGCCGGGCAAATGCAAAGCTGTGGCTGCTGGGACTGAAAATCACACAGAGGGCTCGCCCTCCTAAACTTGCCACCTACCTTTTTGGAGTGGGAAAGGAAGGCAGTGGCTGCCCTGCAGGGACAGAAACCAAGGTGGTCTGTCACAAAGTGGGGGCAGGCAGGAACTGGTACTCAGGTGATCCTCTTCTAAACCAACGTCAAGCTCCTTGAGCAGCAGCAACTATAACTTACTCACGACTACATTATTTCCAGCGTGCAGAACAGCTCCCGGCACAAAACTGGCACTCAAGAAATGTTTCATGGAGTACTGACACACGCTACAACATGGAAGAACCCCAGAAACATGCTCAGTGAAAGAAATCAGTCACTAAGGACCATATGATATATGAGTTCATTTATTTTAAATGTCCAGAATAGGCAAATTTATAGAGACAGAAAGGAGATCCGTGGTTGCCTCCGGCTGGGGAGGAGCAGGGGCTTGGGGAGAATGCTGAAAGGTGCAGGATTTCTTTTTGGAACAATTAAAATGTTTCCAAACAGCCCGTGGTGATAAATGTGAACATATTTTGTGAATACACTAAAAGCCATTGAATTTAATACTTTAAATGGGTGAATTATACGGTACCCCAAAACACTGTTAAAAAAGAAATATTTTGATGAATATATCAATGAGTGAACAAATGAATATAGGATATAGTTTTTGACCTTGTCCTTGGAGTTCCTTAGAACCATGGGCTGTAGGAACCATGTAAACTGCCAGACAAGGAATCTTCATTCCTATGTTCATTCACTCAGGAGCCACCTGTGGAGTGTCTAGAACAGCGGTTCTCAACCTGTGGGTCGCGACCCCTTTGGCGGTCGAACAATAGTACCATCCAAGATCACTGGTCACAGATCACCATAACAAATGTAATGATAATGAAAAAGTTTGAAATACTGTGAGAATTACCAAAATGTGACACAGAGATACAATGTGAACAAATGTTGGAAAAATGGTGCCAATAGCCTTGCTCAACCAGGTAGCCATAAACCTTCAATCTGTAAAAAACACAGTATTTGCAGAGAGCAATAAAATGAGGTGCATCTGGACAGAGTATTTTCCTAAAAATTCCATTATGACTCCTTTCAGAAAACAAGATTTTTTGCTATACTTCCATTTGCTACCTTAGCTCAGGTTTTATGTTATAAGTTAACTGAGTGCATAGTCCAACTACCTCATTTGTTTAAAAAATGTGTATGACTGAAACCAAACACAGAAATTAGGAGGTTCTAACTATTCTGGAATAATCTTGAAAACCTTTTTTTTTTTTTTTTGCATAAATAATACAATTCATCCTTCCCTTTAGTGAGCTTTATCCAGTCTCCAAGCTCATCCCCTTTCCTCACAAACTGCTGCCACTCTTACCTGTGTGTGTGTGTGTGTGAGAGAGTGTGTGTGTGTGTGTGTGTGTATGAGTGTGTGTGAGTGTGTTTGCCTCTTCATCTCACCACCCTCCAACTCTATCTGCAGACCCAAAGGCTCCCCACAGAAACCACAAAGGATCATTTGGCTTCCGTTTGGAAACACAGAAAGTAAGTATTATGTTTTTGGTCAATTCCCAAATAAACCTCTCTCCAAATGCCAGTTTCTTTCCTGATGGTTTGTTTGTTTGTTTGTTTGTATACATTTCAGGTTTCTCTAAGAAGCTCTGCCCCGAGGGCTGAGTTGGCTTCAGGAGCCCAGAAGACGTACCTGGCTGCTTTCTGAGTAAGCTCCAGCGGGAAATCGGGGCACAGTAACTGCAGCAAACAGTGATACTCCTTCATGGTCAGCAGATCTGAAGTGGAAATGGAGAGAAATACATTAGGTCTCTGCATGTGAACTTGCTGCTTTCTTTTCGGTCATTTCATAGATTTCAGACCTAGTTTCAGTAGAGCTGCTTTTTTATTTTTTCCTAATCCTCATCCGAAGATATTTCCCATTGGTTTTTAGAGAGAGTGGAGGGGGATGGGAGAGAGAGAGAGAGAGAGAGAGAGAGAGAGAGAGAGAGAGAGAGATGTGAGAAAGACACACTGATTAGTTGCTTCCAGCACACAATCCGACCAGGGCTGGGGATGAAACCTGCAACCTAGGTATGTGCCCTTGACTGGGAATCAAACCCATGATCCTTCAGTGTGTGGGGCAATGCTCTAACCACTGAGCATACTGGCCAGGGCAGTAGAGCTGCTCTTTTTAAAAGTAAGAGTTAAGGGTGTGCTAGCCACTGACCTCCAGGGGTGAGATTTTAAGGTCCATATTTATACAAAGTGTTTCCTGGGTGGGAGGCACCCAGCTATAACCCAGCTATTTTAGCCAAAGGAGCTTCACTGGTTTGAAAAATGGAATGGAAAAGAAGGAACAAGAGGGATACTTTTATCAGCCTTCTTAGTTTGGCTTTCCTTGTGTATAACAATTTGCAAAAATGAGTCATTTAAAAGCTGGTTAAATCTGCCGAAATTCTCTGGCATGGTAACATTCACTACAACGTGCCTAACGACCATCGACAGAACATCTGGAAGCAGGACTAAGGCACACTCAGTCTTGCAATGTATGGAGGAGAAGAGTACAGTATAGCAACCCGCAGACCTTACTACTCTGTCATCCAGTATTACACAGACTGGCTTCTTTTTGATGTCTGCACACAAATCTGGTCATATTATAGTAAGCCAAGTTAGCTGTCCAAGGTATACAGTCAAGGCAAACAAATGATTCCCGATATACAGAAGCAGTGCGGTGGGAGAGATGAGCCAGTCTTCGGTGGCACAGCAGGAGACCCACAGAGGTAAACCTCAGGGAGGTACATAGGACCCCAAGGGAGAGGAAAGACCCTGATGCTTAAAGGTTGTTTTGGTACTGTGTGTACTGATCCAAAAGGTTCTAGGTCAGCCAGGCAGCAGCAATCCACAAGTGTTCCTCAAGCTAAAGCATTTCAAATATGGAAAGACATGCTGATGGTAAAGCAAGAGTAAGCAACCTGGAAGCCATCCTAACTGGGAGCATGAGTGAGAGAAGGGAATCCAAAGGGCACGGCCACATTTGGGGAATGAAGATGATCATAGGCACTTGGTTTCTTTGGACCTAAGTTAGCCCAAGCCACAGGAATTCAGCTCTCCTGCCCCTGCTAGTTCGGTTGATGCTTTTCCAAGACAAAAACCCCAAATCCCCAGGGACAGGCCTGAGTTCTTACTACTTTTTCATTAAAGCTCAATTCAAAACGGGGGCACAGAGTTAACCAAACCACACTGCCAAAGTCAGGGACACCAAGGAACAGAATCAGCGTCAATGTAGGTCAAAGGATCAAGATGGCTTTTGTGGCTTTCGTCTTGGCCACAATAGGGTGTGTACTTTCCTCTCCTCACTTGCCTGACCTCGGGCACAGCCTGAGAGGGGGTTTTGTCAAGGGAAGGAGTAATAGCCACTCATGATCTCGTAGATTTGGGGTGAGGGACAGGAAAGGCAAAGGGAAGGGAGAAAAGCCACTGAATCTAATGTGCTCCCACTTTAATCTCACTCCAGAACTCCCTATATATGGTATAGAGAGAAGTATGAGGGCAGGAAGTAAATAAAAGAGAGTTCTATCTTTGAATTATCAGTGTTTTTCTAGAGTAAACTTTGGTAGATATACCTGATACCATTCTTGGAGGTGGGGGTAAAAGTGTCTCACACAGAAATTCACATTTATCCCCATAATTACCTACAAAATATCCTTGGGAAGATAAACAGGGTGAAGGGAAATGAGAGATGAGAGATGAGAGAGAGAGAGAAAAAGAGAGAGGGGGGAGAGAGAGAGAGAGAGAGAGAGAGAGAGAGAGAGAGAGAGAGAGAGAGAGAGAGAGAATGAATGCTGGAGATTGATGTCAGCCTCCTGGTTTCCAATACTTGCTTCCCAAAGTCAGAAAACTGATGTATAAAAACAACTTTGCACTTCTCTAATGTACTGTCTTGCGGGAGTACTACACACGTCCGAAAATCAGAATACATCTTGTCAGTCACTTCTGGCATTTGACTTTCCCAAATGTGAAGTAAGGAAGATAGTCAGATAAAGAGATAAATGAAACTCAGGCAAACAAACAGCTTTCACAACTTTAATTGTGGGAGGCTCTATGTCTATCAAGTGGTGGTTAAATAATGTCAAGTTTAGATGTCTTCCATGGAGAGGCATCTGTCACTTGGAGACACTCCTGGGTTGTATGGTGGGTATTTGGGAGAATGGTAAATGGAAAATAGTGAATGGTATTTGTTCCAAAATCAGAACATTGATGAGCAAATGGGAGCTGTCCCCTTCCCGTCCCAGAGGCTAGGGTCAAATCTTAGCTTTGCAATGTACCAGGTATGCAACCTTGGGGAAACTGCTCAACCTCTCTAAATATTAGTTTCCCACCTGTAAAATGAAAATGATGATACCTACCTTTCAGGGCTGACGTCAAGATGAAAAAAGATGTCTACAAAGTGCTTAGCAGGATGTCTAGAACATAGTAACTCCAAACAATCAGAGTTATTTTGGTTTTGTTCTTAAATCCTGAAGGCAAAGACAGGAGAGGAGAGGAGGAAGATGTTTCTTGCCAAGTTTAAATGCTTAAACACCTCGGAGTGTTTTGCCTTGAAAATTCTGTCAGGTTGCCTGAGCCAAACCTGTTTTAGAATATTCACTAATTTGATATTAGCATGTGCCTCCTGGGGTCCAGGCACTACGTTACAGAAATGAGCAAGCGAGCAGTCTCCCTAGTTCCCAAGGCTCACACTCAGGCATTAGTTAATCCTAAATGCCCCTGTCTACTTTGGGCCCCCGGCTCTTAGAACTCTCCAAGATCTCAAAGGCCTTTCCAGGCAGCCCTTTGTGCTATAGGATTAACAGTAATGAGACTGAAGAGTCACTGAGGTCTTTGCTCAGGCCTTGAATTAGCTCACTTAACCTTCACAATAACCTCATGAAGTAGACTCCATTATTCTCAGTCCCATTTCACAGATATGTTCATGGAGGCGTAGAGAGATGAAATACTCCGATGAGTGAGGAGAGAGAAGAGTCCAGAGCCTGGGGAACAGAGCGGGGAACTAGCTTTCCAGAGCAAGAGTCCAGGCTGGGAGGGAAAGGATGACTGAGGGCTGGATGGGCTTAATATTGATAATACTAACAGCTCATATTCATTGAGCACTTGCTGAGGGCGAGGCACTGTCCTGCCAAGGGCTTTACATGCCTTAGCTCATCTAATCTTCACTATTGTTATCCCCATTGCACAGACACAAACTCAGACGGTGCATGCTTAAGAGGCAGAACTGGAATTCAAACGCAGGCAGCTGGCTCCAAAGTTTACCCAACATACATTTTCAGGGCCTTGATCTTATCAACCACTAATGTGTGAAGGCTCAGGAGCTTGCTTTCCCCTACAAACAAACTGCAGAAACTAAATAGCTTCAGGTGAATTGGATCAAGGAGACAAGTCAAGCGAATTGGGATTTTTCCCATGTAAGAAATTGAGTCTGAAAGGTTCTAATTACTGTCAACAGGAAAGACTGCAGCTCCAGTACAGCAGCTTGTGCTGGGCCGGAGGCCACGGGAGGGCGGGGAAGAGTACACCTGTGCTGGTGGCCACTCCGCCATTTCTCATCCCAGCCTCTGCACCCGGCAGGTGCAGGGAAGGTAGGTGGTGTGTACCAACAGATGCATGCTCTAAAGGAATCCCCACAATTAGGAAAGCTTCAGCCAGCAAGCCCTGAAAGTTCAAAGGCAAAGACATAAGAAGTCTTGGTATAAGATCAAGATCAGAACACTCTCCACAAATTGGTGCTTCTCTTTTTTGTGGGTGGTCAGAGCTGTTAAACTTTCTTCCTCTAAACCTTATAATCGTCCTATCAACTCTGTGCCTGGCTCTAGACCAGAGGGTTTTACACCATGATCTATCATCTCTACAGGCAGCACAGCGTAGTATTGTGGCTAAGAGCATGGACTTCAAAGTTAGACTGTCTGGGTCCCAATCTGAGCTTTGCCACTGATTTCAAATGACTTGATCTTTAAGCTCTTGATGCCTCAGTTTTCCCATCTATAAAATGGAGATAATGACAGTATCAACATCACACAGTTGCTGTGAGTTAATGTAAAGTACTTACATTACATGAATGGCCTGTCATACGTCCTCTGCTATAGTATCTGCTATTATTTTAGAAATAAAGAAACTAGGGTTTCCTTAACTCAAGTTAATTACTTTCTCAAGGAAACAGCTAGTGAGTGGAGGAAGGACTGAGATTCAGACCTAAGCCTGCCTAGCTGCAAAGGTCTTGAGAATTCTCCTTTAGGAGGTGGGATCTGGCTGGGGTCAGGCCAGTGACTGATAGACTTTATATCAAAGTGAGACATATAGATGCCTTCCAGGTGGCCCCATGAAACACGGCAGAGTAGTAGTACAAGTGCAGAGCCCAGGCTTTGCAGCCAGACGACCTCGCTCCACTACTTACCACTGGTATGACTTGGACAAGTTATACAACTTCTCTAAACCTTGGTTTCCTCATCTTACAAATGTGAATAACCACAGTATCTACCCAACAGGATTGTTGTAAAAATCAAAGGAGGTCATTTATATATGACACTTTCCTGGAAAATTAGCAAAGTGCTCAATAAATGGTAATAGTATTTTATAATTATTAACCAATTAATAGTTGAAGTCCTGAAATTGAGAAATATTTGGACTTAACTAAAGCCCTTAGCACAATGCCTGGCACATCATAGTAAATACCTGTTGAAGGAATGAGTGAATGAAAACACGCTTTGTAGTCTTGCCAGCGTGGCTCAGTGGTTGAGCGTCAACCCATGAACCAAGAAGTCGCTGATTTGATTCCAGGTTGGTGCATGTTGCAGGCTTGATCTCCAGTAGGGGGCGTGTGGGAAGCAGCTGATCGGTGTTTCATCAACGTTTCTATCTCTCTATCCCTCTTCCTTCCTCTCTCTCTCAAAATTCAATACAAACATAAAAAAAGAAAACATTTTGCGGAGTGACTCATGAAAATTCAGAGGGACAAAGTTCTGGCCACTGTGTGAACACAGAGATGGGGGCTCTCCAGGCACAGGGGGCATGTCTTAGTGGGGGAGGGGCATGAGGCGATGACAGGAGTTGTAAGGTGCTGAAAATGGAAGGTGTCCTATTTGGTAGGTACTATAATCTCAGGAAACAATAAATCATTGCAGGTGTACTGCTTTCCTGGGCTTTGCTGACTCCTAACACCTTTACATCAAGTGCTCAACTCAATCAGCTTGGATATTTATTTTCATAGGAATGTAGCACCGATTTTACCTTGAAAATCAGAGGAAGCCTAGGGTTTACCTTCTAATAATTCAGTTTACCAGTGTTACAACTCTAGCATGAATACTGTAGTTTTTAAGATAAGCAGCTTCCGACTCAAAAATTCTTTTATTGGCCATCTTTAATCCTAGACAGTGATAGATGAGGTTATTTTGGCTAGAAAATCTAGTCAGAAATTACTGATGCTCTATATATCCCTTCTTTTCTTGGAAATGAAGCATGAAGATGTTCTCTTGTCTTTTCTACATCTGGTTTGCCTTCTTGCTGTGGAAATTCCTGCCTCTGAAGCTCCTGGGGGCAGCTTAGTCATCTCTACAAACTCTTCACAGACCACCATGTGTGTCCACACATTTGCTCAGAGGAACTGAGGCGGTGTGTGGTTATAGACTCAGATGCCCCCGCTCTTCCTGGGAAATGGTGCCTTTTCCAGGGTCAGAGTGGTGTCATTAAAGGAGATCAGTGGAGGAGTGGAAGGAACTAGGGCCATATCTTTGTCCCTTAATCAGAAAAAGCCTTCTCCAAAGTCCAAATCAAGGGTTTTTAGCTCGGAAAGTATGAGGGATGAAATGGGGTTTAGTCTGAATTCATTTGTATGAGTGTCTACATATTGATGGCTGGGTGAGCTAGTGCTGGGACAAGAACTGGAGATAATGAAATGCTACCAAGCCATGGGCAATCTCAAACAACTGGACAACTTCTAGTTGGTTGGCTGCATGTTCTCAATAGGAATGACCACAAAAGCCAGAGAATACCACAGCCCATGAGTGGACTCTCCAATTTTCAGCTGCAATTGTTTTTATGTTCTTTTATGCAGGGCTCATTTTAAATGACAATCACCCTCAGGCAGGCTGCTCTGCCAAGAGATGCTCGGAAGGACATGGATAGTTCAGGGCATGACCATACCACTCCTTCCCATCTCCAGGGCACTTAGCCTTTGGTACCAGCCCACAGCTGAGTAAATACTCCTCAGTGCTACTCTGCAAGAATGGGGATGGGAGTGAGGGCGAGTGAGGGCAGAGAGAGGAAGGGGCAAGACATGTGGTACGCCATGTAGCACTTGGGTACCACAAATCACAGGAAGAATCTAACATTCTAGGGCCATGTTCCTGTCAAGCAAAGTCCCAGAGAATAGCAGGCTGTGTTCTTCAAGTTTATCTTCTTTGGTAGCACTGTTGTTTTATGTTTAATGGAGGGAAATGATAATTAATTTACTGAAAGGGAAATGATCTTACAAAAGGAATGAGAAGCAATGGCTTCCAATGACACCTGTGGGGTTAAGTACTTGGGACATTATTAACACTATCCTTTGCCAACTCATTCCTCCCCAGAGCATGCTTAGTGTGTTCAAATAAGGGCAGAAAGCCAGACTCTTTAGTTTTATGTTTTATTATGACTAAGCCCACCATCAAGTGACTATTTCTTTTTGACCAGTATATATATTCTAGGCAAAGTATTAAATCAGACATAGTAACACTTTCATGGCAATTTTTAGAATGAACAAAAGCAACTCCCCAGGAACTGTTTATATTACACAAAGATTTAAAGAAATGTGAGCAGCATTAGCTGGTTTGACACAGTGGATAGAGCGTCAGCCTGCAGACTGAAGGATCCTGGGTTCGATTCTGGTCAAGGACATATGCCTGGGTTGGGGGCTTGATACCCCAGTGGGGGGTATGCAGGAGGCAGCCAATCAATGATTTTCTCTCATCATTGATGTTTCTATCTCCCTCTCTCTCTCCCTTACTCTCTGAAATATATATACATATATATATATATACACACTAGAGGCCTGGTGCAAAAAAATTTGTGCAATTTGTGCACTTGGTGGGGGGGTGTCCCTCAGCCCAGCCTGTGCCCTCTCGCAGTCTGGGACCCCTTGGGGGATGACCACCTGCTGGCTTAGGCCCGCTCCCTGGGGAATTGGGCCTAAGCTGGCAGTCAGACATCCCTCTGGCAGCCCGGGAGCCCTGGGGGGATGTCCACTTGCCAGCAGGGAGCAGGCCTAAGCTGCAGTTGGACATCCTTAGCGCTGCTGAGGTGGGAAAGGCTCCTACCACCCCTGCTGTGCTGGCAGCCGTCAGCCTGGCTTGTGGCTGAGCAGAGCTCCCCCTGTGGGAGCACACTGACCACCAGGGGGCAGCTCCTGCATTGAGCATCTGGGAAGCTTGGCTTCCTCCATCACTGGAGCAACCAAGCCTCCTGCTTGCTTCAGCTCCGTGGCTGCCGGCCGCCATCTTGGTTGGGTTAATTTGCATATAGTTGCTCTGATTGGCTGGTGGGTGTGGCTTAAGGTGTAGCAAAGGTATGGTCAATTTGCATGTTTGTCTTTTATTAGATTAGAATACACACACACACACACACACACAAAGATGCAAGAAATTAAAAAAAGAAAAAAAGAAATGTGAGCAATTCTAACCTGTGATCGTGTATGGCACATTATGGCAATCTGATCAGGTTTTTAGGCTTACCATGGCCATCCCTACTCACTACTATGGGATTGAACTAGAGGCCAGGTCTGATACGATAAGAACCCCCAGACTGTGTGAGACCCTTGGGGTATTGCCCTGCCTTCTGTTCATCATGATGGGGCTGTTGAGAGTTGGAGGACCAAGGCAAGACTTGGTTCTGGGGCGGAGTGTCACTCTCTTCAACAGCTTTGATGACATGAAATATAACAGGAGTGCATAGGCCTAGAGTGGGCAGCCATATGGCATTATGAAAGGAGGCACCAGTGCCAGTAGCAACAGGGCTAGTTACTCTGGCACAAGCATAGTCTCCTGACCATTTATTGAGGAAATGGCAGGCAGCTTTGGACATCAAAATATGGAGCAGGATCTTGGCACTATAAGCTCCCAAAGGGCCCAGCAGCCCATCAGGAAAGTTATTTCAAGCCTAGCATTTGTACCACCATTCATCCTAATCCAGAGACCAACTAGCCCAGCTCTACCAGTTGTTGTTGCTTCACGTTTTCATTTGGAAATAAGAGGACAGGGTGTGTCCTTTGAAACAGAGACCTCAGAGCCAAGATGTAATTCTTATCCAGGAAGAAGCAGGTGCTGTGGAAAACTCTTGTGACCCACTCTTACTTGAAAAGAAATGGTTCAACAGGCCTGAGAGCTCGGGTGGAAATGAACTCCATCCCTCCTCACGGTAACTAGAGGTCAGAGGAAACATTCTGCCCTCTCATGGTGGTATATCTGGAATACCTCACAACCTTTGAAAGAGAGGAAATTCATGGTGTTCTGAATTTCCTTATGTGGATCTTTATGGCCACAGTGAGGGCTTTCATGTTGTTTTAGGGCGAATATTCTGTTCTACCACAAAGACATAATACATAAAGAAAAATACGTGGTCTGAGTTCTGAACAGAACTAATTACATTTTTCTGGGCCTCCATTTTCTCACCTGTAAAATAAGGAAGTTGTGGCACGTGAGGGCTGAAAATTTTTTTTAAACAGATAGACTTTTCCCCTCAATGGGAATCTTATAAGGAACCTCAACAACATAGATTTAAAAAGTCTTTTTTGCCCAATATTCTCAATAGCCCTCACCCAGGCTAAAGGTGCAAAGAATGAGGTGGAGGGGAGAGAAGGCCTGAGGCACTGCTTTGAAACTCTAGGGGTCTGTGGAGGACAGTTAAAACCCCCTAACCCCTGCATGGGTCTTATGTAACACATGCTTAAGAGTGCAGGCTCCTGAATCGGCCAACCAGGATCCCAATCTTGGTTCTTCAGCTAGCTGGTCATATGACATTGAGTAAGCCAGTTGGAAATAAGAGTGAATAATAATAACAACAATACTAATAGGGATAATGATATTACTAATACTAATCATGAAGAGTTCTCTTTTTTGGGGGGAGGGCTTTTTTTAAATTTAAATTCTTTATTGTTTAAAGTATTATATAAGTCTCCTTTTTCCCCAATGACCTCTCCCCGGCCACCCCTAACCCCCAGCACTTGCCCTCACCCCTTACCCCCACCCCATCTGTGTCCATTGGTTACGCTCATATGCATGCATACAAGTCCTTTGGTTGATCTCTTACCCCCCCATGAAGAGTTCTTGAGAGGATTAAAGAGATGATTAAAAAAGAGAGAGACAGTAAACTGACAGTGCTGGCATATGGCACAGGGGAAGCACTCAGTAACAGCACCTGCTCTTGTTATCACTCGCCTCCATTTGAGGCACAGAGGTGGGATGGCACCTGTATAAGAGAAGGCACGATTCACGGAGATCTCCAGCTCAAGCCAGTGGGTGGCTAAAGCAATCTTATTTCTTATCTCATGACTACTTTATCTTGCCTTTGTTCTTCGTTGATGAGTGAATAAATAGTCTTCCTGCCTGAGGCAAACACACACCATTTTTCTTGATAGTTAATGCACTGCCAATCCTCTATCATCTCACCATTAAAAGTGCTGATGAGTCATATTGGTAGAGAGACTATATAATTATGCAAACCATTTTCATATTCATGATCACTTTTGATTCCCATACGAACCTTGAGGGGGAGGGAGAGGATAATGGTATAATTTCTCTTTTTATAGACAAGGAGAATGAGCCTCAGCAAGGGACAAAATCACCAGGTAAATGGCAGAGCCATGATCAAATCAAGCCTTCTGATTCCAGGGCAAGGCCTCTCTACTACACAGGCTCCCTATGTCCTTTTTGTTCCCTGGAGCCCTGAGACTCAGCAGCTTTTATTTCTCCTATGGATATAAACACCTAGCATAGTGAATTCCACAATGAGAATGCAGTGCTAGCTGCAACTGCTATTACTTGAATCACTGTTAATATTTAAACCTGCCACCAGCGATTTCATCTCCATCATTCCTCTAGGCTGGCTCCAGGGTCAGATGTAGTCAATCTGGCTCCCAGCTTCCTTGTTCCCCTCAAACTGATAGACCCTTTCTAGTTTAGGTGACTTTCTGCTAATCTCTCTAGAGAAGGGATAACAAAAATAAACATTTTAAGCCACTATAAACCTGTATCTGCAGTTTTAACAGGACTAGACACAGATTGGCAAGAGAAAAGTGTATTTAATATACATAAAAAAACTTCCAACTACTCTCTCCTTTCCAATTTAAAATCAGGCTGAAATTTTATAAGCTATCAGCAAAACTGTCTGATGAGGACTTGTCTGAGAAAGCAAGCCACAGAAAACAAAAACCAATAAAAGTTATTATTTCTTTGGGCTTTCCACTGTCCAAAGTAGCCACAGAATAAATAAGAAGTGGAACAGATTATGCATTTGATTCACTTAAAATGCATTTTCCTTCTTTTCTAAATAAATATAAAAAGAAGCAGTGGCTAACAGAGTTACTCACTCAGGGTGAGTTGAACCAAGACAGACTAAAAATAAAAAACCAATCTAAAGTTCCCTGGTTCTCAATGATTGTGTGAGTAGGGAAAGGCTGTTGCCAGCATGTAGGCGTATTTATAAAGACCACAGCCTGTTCTCTCGTCAGAATCCACTAACTTCCACCAATGATGATGGATTTATGGCTACCCATCAACTAAAAAAATAGACTTAGGAAACAAAAACAGCAGGAACCAGAAAAGAAGATTGGATGCAGATAAACACATCTCTCTAGAAGAATCCACCGTTGTCTTTCCTGCTGTGCTCTGTCTTTTGCGGGCATATATACTGTGCCATATCTATAATTATATGTACATGTGTGGGTAAGAGAAAGAGGCAGCGAGAGACAGAAGAGTGTCTGACTGTTTTGGGACTGGATGGGAAAGGAAACTGATGTTCAGTTACTGTTCCTTAAAGCCATCAGCTTTGTTTTTCAAAATATGGTTTTCCTGGTAAAAGACTTTTTGCCTATAATGTGAGTAAATCACTCGTCTTATTTTAATAAAAATGTGAACCAAATGATAGTGGCTCTCCATTCTGGGAAATGACACAGTGGTTAGGCTTTTTGAACCCTGATCTGATCCTTATCTTTCAGTGGGACTGGCAAGCACACAAAAAGAAAGGAAAAGATGAAAATATCCCAGTGGCATCAAAGGATGAACCCACCCCATTTCTTTTATGCACAGGTCTCCTAAAAGACAAAGTCTGGTCTTGCTCATTGGAGTTTGGACAAGGTAGCTGGCTTCTCCACTGGTGGGTGGCCTTCAACTGGGCACCAGCTCTTTATGCCTCAGTTTCTTCCTCTGTCAAACTTCACATGTAAATAATCAGGGTCAATTCGACAAAGTTAAATTTATTTTAAAGTATGTTAGATTGTGTACCCTTTTGACCTTTTAAATTTTGTCACATTCACGTACAGCCTATTTAAATAATTAGAAAAACAAACAAAAGTATAAGCAGTGGGAAGACATCAAAGGGTCTGAAAAAAGCAAGACCATTCAGAACTATTAAAAAAACGTGTAAACTTCTTGTCTCAGTAATCCTCAGGATTCTATTTGGGTCTAACATTCTGGGATTCTTTCATTGTAATTCTCTGTGGTGAGGCAGCAGCCTAAGGAACAGGCAGGACACAGTTTGAATCCGGGTAGGTGGCATATAACTTGGTAGCAGAGTGGGTATGCTATGAAACCCATGTCATTGCTTTCTAGTGTAGCACACATACCAGCTAAGAAAATAAAATTTGGAATTAAGACAAAGTTCAAAATGTCTCTTATTTCCTGGCTGTGTGGCATGGATAAAATTCTGTGAGCCCTAGTTTTACTCATTTATAAAGAAGGATACTTCTTCCTTCTCAGACTCTACACAATGAAGGCCCCTATTATTGCCCTAACCCAGTGGTCGGCAAACGCATTAGTTAACAGAGCCAAGTATCAACAGTACGACGACTGAAATTTCTTTTGAGAGCCAAATTTTTTAAACTTAAACGATATAGGTAAGTACATTGTTATTAACTTAATTAGGGTACTCCTAAGGCTTAGGAAGAGCCACACTCAAGGGGCCAAAGAGCCGCATGTGGCTCTCGAGCTGCAGTTTGCCGACCATGGCCCTAACTGCATCTCCTTCTAATCACCCCTCTCTCAGAACATTCCAGCCACACACTGGCTTGCTGTTCCTTGAATATGTCAAACATGCTCATGACTCAGGCTATTGTGCCTGCTATTCCCTTTGCCCCTAAATACCTGCTTATTTTACCTCCTTCAGGTTTCTGCTCAAATACCATCATACCAGTAAGGCCTCTCCTGGCCATAGTATTTAAAACAGTAGCTCTTGCCTTACTCCCTGTTAATCTCTCTCTCTATATATTTAATCTTCACCCAAGGATATGTTCTTATTGATTTTTATAGAAAAAGGAAGGGAGAGGGAGACAGGGTTTTTGAAGGGCAAACTTCATTCATGCATCAGGAATTATGGGACATCTACCATGTGCCAGATATTGTTTTTAGGTGCTTAGGATACATTAGGAACTAGACATGCTTCTTGCCCTCATGAAGCTTACCTTATACTGGAGAAGACAGATGATAAATAATTAACTAAATAAATAAGCTATATGGTAAGTTAAAATAATAGATAGTAAGGAAAAATAGAACAGAGCAAGTTGGGGAGTGAGTGTGAGTTGGTAGTGGTGATACAATTTATATAGAGTAGTCTAGGTAAGTTTCATGGAGAAGGTGACACCTAAGTAAAGATTTGAAGATTAGGCAGACATTTGAGGGAAGAGCATTCCAGGCAGAGGGAACAGCCACTGCAAAGGCTTTAAGGAGGGAGCATGCCTATTGGGTCAGAGGAACAGCACAGAAGCAGGATAGCTGGAGCTAAGAGAACCAGGAGGGAAGAAATAAGAGATGAGTTTAGAGAAATAATTGGGGTTAGTTCATGTGTATGGCCTTTAGGCCTGTAAGTAAGAATTAAATGACATAGTTATGTTAAATGACTATAACAGTATTTGATACATAGTAAACATTTAATGAATAGTATCTACATCTTTTATTTACATTACTATCTTCTGATCCCTAAGCAGAGCTAGTCTGGAAGGTCAGGCTACAGAAACTACAGCACCTTTTATGTATTTTGGTGAAGCTAAAGAGTCCTTCAACATTTCCAAAAGTATAGAAATCAAATAGATCAAAGGCCTGGGTGATCCCCAGCAGCAAGCAGAGATGGCTAATTCCCTGCAGGTGCTCAGAAAACTGAACTAACAGAGACACACAAAGTCAACACAGCATCAATAGAAGACAGGACAAGGAGTGGGGTGTGGATGAGGTGGGCCTGGCTAAAGGCTGAAACCAACAGAAGAGTCGTTAGCAAGTAAGAGAAAAAGCAGTGGAGCATGGACGCATCACCTACAGCTGTTGAAACACATTCTGATATCAATGAGACCACAAAGTCATGAGAATAATAACTACAAACGGCCAGGGAGTAAGTCAGGGAGCCCAGCAACATGAACGCACTTGTATGGGGGAAAAACAACTTAAGAGATTCAGGCAAAACTATCCCCTTTCCTGGGGGAGGCTCTTTAATCTTTAATATCTCTCTCTTGACACTAGGCACTGATCTTGCCCCAACAAGACAAAGGATAACTTCTGAGAAGCTAATACTTCTCATTTGGGCGAAGGACTTCTGAGGAGTGAGTGTCATGTGTCTGCGAGGCTAAACAAGTTCTCTCAGTCATATGATGTCACAACTGGGCAGGTCAAAGCTAAGACACACCCACTCACCCTCCATCTCTCACCTCAGAAAGAGCTGCAGGGGCCGTGGGCTTCCAAGAGGAACGTGCTCTCTTTGGGAACCAGAAGCAGGCAAGAATGTAACAAAGGCTGGGTGAAGATACTCAGGCTGGGCTTGCCACTGTTTTAAATTGTTGTGCTAGTTTCCTCTGGCACCTGCCCTGGAGAAAGCAAAGCTAGGCACTTTCCAGTGGAAATCTGGAATTGGGCATCCTCTGTGGCCTCAGTTATGCCAGCTTGGCAAGGAAGAGTGTTGTACTTGGTCTCCATGACCCTGACTTAACCTACTCAATAGGGAGCAGTGTAGTCTGAATCAGAAGAAATGAAGAACTACTCAATTTATGTGATCTTTGACTCAACACTTTCAACTTGTAATTAAAACTATTATGAGGCCCTGGCCAGATAGGTCAGCTGGTTAGTTCATCATCCCAATATGCCAAGGTGGTGAATTTGATCTCTGGCCAGGGCACATACAAGAAGCAACCAATGAATGCATGAATACACGAAACAACAAATTCTCTCTCTCTCTCTCTCCCCCTTTCTCCTTCCCTCTTTCTCTCTCAAAATCAATAAAAAAGAAAATAAAAACATTATGAAAATGAATATGGGAAACATGGTATTTTTATTCCATTCTTCAAACTATTTGTCTATTTGCCTTTTCATCTCCTGATAATAACCATATATTTGTTTTCGAAGTTCTTAATTGCTACATTCCTACCTATTCAATTAATACATATTAAGTGCTAGGCTCTGTGGAAATAGCAGTGGATTAAGCAGAGAAAAATCCCTATTTATATGGAACTTACATTCTAGTGTGTGGGGGGAGTGTGGAGAGATAAACAATAAACAAGTAGACAAAAATAAAATACTTGTAGAAAGTGGTAAGGCAATGACATAGTAAAATAGGGTGGTGTGATATAAAGTGACAGAGGGTGGGACATTAGATGGGAGGCAAGGATAAGCTCTTAGAGCAGTGGTTCTCAACCTTCCTAATGCCGCGACCCTTTAATACAGTTCCTCATGTTGTGGTGACCCCCAATTTCATTGTTACAAATTGAACATAATTAAAGCATAGTGGTTATTCACAAAAACAATATGTAATTATAGATGTGTTTTCCGATGGTCTTAGGCGACCCTTGTGAAAGGGTCGTTTGACTCCCAAAGGGGTCGTGACCCACAGGTTGAGAACCGCTGCCTTAGAGACAGTGTCCTTTGAGCTGAGACCTAGCCAGATAAGGAGGAGCCAGGCACGCCATCTGGGGTAAGAGGAAATAGCAAATGCAAAGACTGGAGATGGGAACCAGCAGCAAGAGTGTTTGTTTCTCACTTTCCTATTCTCACATACATGCTATTTCTCTGTCTCCGGCATGCTACAATCTATTAAAAAATGTGCTGTGAGGCCTGAGAAAGGAATAATATTGAACAAAACAGAATTCCAAGGCTGACTGATTACTGGAGACACATATTGGCTTTGGGGGAGGGTGGGAGCATAAGCACTCTGATCCCAGGGTGAAGATAAGGCAAGGGCTGTAGAAACTGCTTTATTCCCCTTTGCTGCTGCATTTCACTACTGTGGTTAATTAGCAGAGCAGTCTGTGCGAATGAATGCAGGATGTCCAAATTGCAGCACTGTTTCACACATCACCATTTCAAGTCACCAATGACAGGATTTAGCACTCTGTGTCTGGCAGCAACCAGCAGTCAAGCAGAGAGAATTCCACTGGATTATCCAAAGCATCTGACCCGCAAATGAGGAGCGAGGGGAACATTTTTAAACACAACTCCTGAATGGTATAGTGAGCCAATTCGACATCGAACTGAGACACACAAATATCCAGCCACCTCTGAGGCATAAGGTCAATTTCTTGTGCTTGCCTCTGATCTGCAGAATCCATGTTCTTGATCTATGCTCAGTCTTTCACTGTCTTAGCTAAAGGAGTAGATGTGAAGCAGAGATGGTAGATGGGCAGCCCTAGGGCAATAGTCCACTGTCTGACTCCAGAGGAGCTTTAGAACGGGAGAGGAGGAGGGCACACGCACAAACACAGGGCATGTCGCTAAAGAAGCTGACATTTGTAGCCAGACTTATCTTTGGCAAGCCCCCCACAGACCCCAGGTTTGGCATGAGGGGAGAGAATGAAGGAAAGCAGCTGACTTCCATCTAGCAAGAACTGCCCAAGCCTTGTGGATTTCTGAACTTTTTCATTCTCCTAATCAAGTCCTGAGACCCCCCACGCCTCGCCTTCTTCTCCTCCAAGCCATTCTCACACAGCTGTTAGGTGAGATTTACTAGATGGAATGCGTTTGTAAAATCTGTTTTGTTCATTGGAACATGTTTATCTAGAAAGAAAGAAAAAAACCCTGTCCCTTCTCACTATTTACTTTTTGGTGACTGCCTTCTGGGATTTGGAACTGGATAAACAGATGGACTTCACAGAAGGAACCAGGCGAAACGCCAGGGTGTGTATATCTATCTTGGTCTCAGTGTATATATGGCAAATAGTCCTCATCCACACAGCTGTGCTGGTTTTGGAGGGAAGTGAGGGGACAGTATTTTCTGGATGAGAGGACTCCCAATGCTCCTAGGTGCACCTCCCTGGGGGAACCTTGGGTTGTGGGATGCCAGATGGTTTCTAGAGTTCTAACCCCAGATATACGACCTCAATTTCATTTTCTGGCCTCTGGCTGTGGTCATTAGGGCTGTGCCAGATTCAGAACTATTGCTTATGGCCCTAACTGGTTTGGCTCGGCTCAGTGGATAGAGCATCGGCCTGCGGACTGAAAGGTCCCAGATTTGATTCCGGTCAAGGGCATGTACCTTGGTTGTGGGCACATCCCCAGTAGGAGGTGTCCAGGAGGCAGCTGATTGATGTTTCTACCTCTCTATCCCTCTCCCTTCCTCTCTGTAAAAAAATCAATAATACATATTTTTAAAAAAAGAACTATTGCTTATGATTTGTACTGCATTTGTCTGATATATACGGGTGCCATAATGTGCTGAGTGTTTGCATTGTCTGTAGTGACTAGTGAGCTTCCAGCACCTCTGCCATAAACTGGGTGCCTCTGCGTCAAAGGCACGCCCATGAGGGGGGTGTGGTTGTGTGGGGTGTGTGCGCGCACACACACACCAAGTTGTGGAAGGCCTGAAAACAGTATTTTCCAGGCCACAGGAAAAGTATAACTGCCAGAGGGAACAGGGTACAGTGACTATCATGCGATAGCATGCTGCTGCTGAAAGGGAGTTGGAAGGGGCGTGGAGAAGCAGTTTCCCTCCTAATTTTCTTACTTTCCTCAATATAAATCTCTACTGCAGGGGGTGGTAGTGCAGGAAGTAATTCTTTCATGATCAATATACTTCAATTCTAAGGTTTGAAGATGCTTCATTACATTTCAGGGACATCTTCTAATAACCAAAAAACAAAACAAAACAACAACAAACTTCATTTGCTTCATAGAATAGGATTCAGGTGGATGTTTCCTTCCTTCCTGGCAAAATTCCTTTAAACAACCATGAAAAAATAGATGACCATCCTGCCCGAACAGAGAACTAGTGCTAATAGAGCCAACAAAACAAAATAACACAAAAAACTCTCCAAGACCCCAGACAAAAACTCCGTGAGGTAGAGGGGACTGCATTCATCAGGTGCAGGTAGCTCAAAGGCAAGAACATTAAATAATTAGACTCCAACAGACCAAGGTGCTGTGGGTAATGGGACCTCATAAAGACAGAACAAAAGATTCTGTTTCTAACAAAGGTTCTGCAGACCTTTATACTATAGTGAGCAATGAGCGTGAGGGGTGCTGCCCAGGAAATGAAAGGACTCAATCGTTCCTCTTCAGTGAGCGGAGCCCAGGAGGAGTGTTCCAGGGCGCTCTCACAAACACTCTTTAATAATACCATCCAGAGCCTTTGATTCAAGGAACATGCTGAAGAATAAACAGCCTATTAATCTGAGTTTTCTGGTGCGCCTGAGTATACAAAGCAGCAATGAACTAACCCCTTGGCTCTTGCAAACATCCTGACTGCACACCATCCATTGCTTCGCTGCACAGCCCAGCTCCTCCTCTCCACCACTGCATGCAATTTGTTCCTGGAAAAGCTTCAGGGTTTGGGGGCCCTGATGGTTTCAACTAAGGATGCCCAGGCCAAGCCCAGGGTGCAAAGAACTGGAAACAGCGCATCCTTGTTTGGCCATAAGCAGCATAACCATGTGACTGCAGGCTCAAATGAGAACTGTGTGGTAGTGTGACTGGGTGAGGAGACAAAGTCATCCGTCTGCCTCTTTCTGAGCCAAGCTGACAGCCACAGGCCTGGGAAAGGAAGGCCCAGTTTCAATTGCTTCCCAGTCTTGGTTACCTTGGTGGCAGGAAGGGCTCCTGCATGGGTGGGCTTTGGGTGCTATTCTGTGGAAACATTCCTGGGCGCTTTGCCTAAGTAAAAATTACCAAGTAAGGTCCCTGAGTTTTCAAGGAGGAAAGATAAGTGGCTGTTTCACTAGCAGATCCTTTCACTAAGCGTTACTCTTTAAAAACAATCAGGTATAGCTTTTGCAATAACAACCATTCGATGCAGCATCAGGTTCTCCTTCCCACCCCCCAGGAAATCATAGATAAAGAAGCTGATAGTATGAACTGTAGGCAATAAACCAAGGTTTAACTGTTGAAACAGTAATTGAGGCTAGGATCATAGGCTCAAAGCAGCCATGAGAGCCAGGCGGCTTCTTTGTGTTCCACAGTCATTGACCTCATGCAAGGTATGTGCTTCATCATAAAAGAAACTGGCCTGGTAAGGTGGATAAATCAGTATCATTGTTACCTCTCTCTCTCTCTCTCTCTCTCACACACACACACACACACACACAGCACATACACCACTGCCTCAAATTTATATCCAAAGAAAAACACATCTAGTGAAAGTTTACTTGCTAAAAATGGTTTCAAACAGGTGCTTTGATTAAAAAATATTTATTTTTGCCTTAACCGGTTTGGCTCAGCGGATAGAGCATCGGCCTGTGGACTCAAGGGTCCTAGGTTCGATTCCGGTCAAGGGCATGTGCCTTGGTTGCGGGCACATCCCCAGTAGGGGGCGTGTAAGAAGCAGCTGATCGATGTTTCTCTCTCATCGATGTTTCTAACTCTCTATCCCTCTCTCCTCCTCTGTAAAAAATTAAAAAACATATATTTAAAAAAATAAAAAATATTTATTTTTAAATTGATTTCAGAGAGGGAGGGAGAGGGAGAGGGAGAGGGAGAGGGAGGTAGAAACATCAATGATGAAAGAGAATCATCGACCGGCTGCCTCCTTCATTCCCCCTACTGGGGAATGAGCCTGCAATCTGGCACGTGCCCTGGACCGGAATCGAACTCAGGACCCTTCAGTCCCCAGGCCGACACTCTATCCACTGCACCAAACCAGCTAGGGCTGATTTTTTAAAAATTAATTCTAAAGTTGTTTGGTTCTACTTTCAGAGAACTACTTTATGTTTTAAGAAGAAAGGGTGTTAATCTTATAAAAGAGAAGGAAGAGCAAAAAAGCTCACATACTGTACGTTATTGACTCAGATGCCAGAGAGTGCAGTGGTCACGAGCATGGGCCTTTAAGTTAGATATACCTTTCTTTTTAAAAATAATGTATTTTTATTTATTTCAGAAAGAGGAAGGGAGATGGAGAGAGAGAGAAACAACGATGAGAGAGAATTATTGATCGGCTGCCTCCTGCACACTCCTTACTGAAGATAGAGCCCACAATCCAGACATGTGCCCTGACTGGGAATTGAACCGTGACCTGCTGATTCATGGGTCAACGCTTAACCACTGCGCCACACCAGCTGAACTCTAAGTTAAATCTAGATGTTACTTGCTACATGTGTGATCTTAGACATGTTACATAAATTCTGTGTCACTTTCCTCACCTGTGAATCAGCTTCACAAAATTATCATTAAGGACTACATAACTTCAAAAATATTTAGTACAGTGCCTGGGACTCAGTAAGTGCTCAATAATGACAGCTATACTTATTACTCTTCTGAATATAGGCCCATGAATCAAACATGGCTCTGTGGAGGGGCCTGCACGGGAGTTGGCACATGAGCTCCATGAAACAGGAGTTTCTTTATCCCCTTATTAGGCTGGGCTTAGAAGGTCTCCAGATCTTCCATCAGTGCATTGGAAGAGTTTGAGTTCCATGGGATTACTAATGAAAGGGGCAATGAGAGATCAAATCCTAGTACTCTGAGACCTCATTTTTGATTTGGGAACTGCAGATTGACCTGGAGTTTTCCCACCCCCGAGACTGGTTTAACGGATACAGCCTTCTTCTTCTAGCCTTCCACCTGTTTAGACAAACAGATGTAATCAGAACACAAGAGGGGCCCTGCAAGCACAGATCTGGTATCAGACAGCCCTTCTCTGCAGCATTCCTGGGGTTGGAAGATGACATTCATCTGAAGGCTGAATCTAACCCTTCCTTCCCTTATGAAACTGCTTCTTGTGATCAGAGCCATCAGGACTTCGCTCCAAGACTGTGAGGTGGACTTCATTAATATTGATGAGCTGCAGCTCCTTAACCTCATTTGATGTTTATTTACAACCATTCTTCTCATATGCTAATGAGTGACACTGGGCTCTTCAGATAGAAAGGAGAGTACTGGACCCTCTCTGCCAGCATCTCCTTGGCAAACGCCTGTCCCTTGAAACAGAAGGTTGCACAGAGGGAATGATGCCAATGAGGGAATGCAGCAGAGGGGGCAAAGTGATGTGAAAAGAATGTCTGCAATGTGATGGGGGAGAGAGAGAAGCCCAGCTGCTGGGGCCACGGTGTGACTGAGGTTTGGTTACACCCACCGAGTGGGTAACAAAGAGAAGCTGAAGGGTGGGGATCTGAGGAACTATAAAAGAGACAATATGTTAGATTTTGGAGTTGGGTGGGGGTGGAGATGAGTGGGCACTATGGGTATCAGAGGATTGAAGGCCTCTCTCCAATCCATTTCATTTTCTTCTATGATCTGAAGAAATCAATTATCAGGAGGCGGGTAGATTTCTGTAAGGCAGTTAAATGCCCACAGCAACTAATTCTTAGCAAATGCTTGGCTTGGAGAAAGAGTACTCGTTGTCCAGGGCATCACCATGAAATGGATAAGCAGACAGGAATAATCAGTTTCTCTTTCCTCCCCGTTATGGTTATGAATATCAAAGAATAGGATAATTAAGCAACAAAGAGCCAGAGACGGAGGAAAAAATATATATATATTAAAAAAGATGGTCATTCTATTATTTTAGGGCTGCTGGGCCTAACAGAATACAGAGTCTTTTCCAAATTTCAGAGTCCATAGCAAGCCAATTTTGGGTCATCCCACCCATTCAAAAGGTATGAAAAATTATATAAGACATATGAAAAAGATGGAAGGAAAAATACTTTGGATATACAAATGTTTATGAATATCAAGAGCAACATCAAACCTAAAATTTCTTACTTACTTATATGTCAATTCCCACTATTTCTTGTCTTTGCTGCTTTGCACTTTACATTACTATTTAGATAATTATTCCCTTCCTGCCTGCGGGGTCCACACCCTCTCCTTTCTCCCAATCTGGCTTTTTCTGTGAAGTACTTTGAAGATCACGCCTACCCTTGATGTGCCTTTCCGTAAGGCTAAATAGGCAGGAGAAAAAAGGAATCTCTTACCTTAAAGATTTAACCACATTTATTTAAGTACAAAGTATTGGTTCTAACGGGTGGATTTTATGTTTGAGTTGTCTGTCTGAGATCATCATCCCTTAGGGTATGAATTTCATCACTTTCAAGTTTTCTATGAACTCAGTTCCTGTTGGACTGAAGGAATCAATAGCAATGTGCATCCAGCCTGGCAATCTGCAGCTCACTGATGCTTACGGACAACATATCTGGAAGAATAATTGACAACCATATTCTTGTCCTAGACTACAGCAGTGCTTCTTAACCATTTCTTTTTCTTTCATTATTGCCCCCACACCTACCTTTTTAGACATTTTTCTAACTACCCACCCCCATGAAATTTTAATACCATATATATACTGTGTGTGTGTGTGTGTGTGTGTGTATGTATTGTTCTGGGGGCCACAAACCAATGTAATTTTTTTTGGGGGGGGGGGCGGGGACAATATTGCTCACATTTAAAATGCATGTTCTAGAGAGACTTTTAAAAAGTATACCAGCTGATTTAATGTGTTTCAGGATTGAATCTAATATTCTCCCAAAGTGAACCATCAAACACAATTATACCTCTGTTCTGATTTAAAAGAAAGAAAAAAGGTCATCTTTGTGCCTATCTAGTGATAGTTCTTCCCAAGAAGACATCAAAACCCTTGTCCTCACATTGGACCTGATCTAGCCACAGAATAAATAGCTTACTTTTTGGCAATGGGTTAGCTTTTTACAATAGTTCTATTTTAGTGCTGGAAGAGGTAATAGATTTTCAGGTCCCTTAGGGACCCCCAAATAGTTCACTCTCCTAAAAGTCAACAATATATCCCTTGTAAGAGTAGAATTAAGTTCATTATCTCATTAAATTTCTCCCAAACTCCAGAGGAAGAGAGTGCTTGGTATTGCTATTCCCTTTTTACAAGAAGAGAAATAATGACATCGAGAGATTAGGTAGCTTAATTTAGGTCACAGGGACTGATGTTTCTTCATATAAAAAATTTATCTGTCATACAAGGTCACTCTGGGGATTTCTAGACCTTATGTTTTCTGGTTCCTACTTTAATCTAGGATCATGGTATCCTGCTAAAGAAAAAGTTATAAAGGCTTTTCTGCCTCTGCTGAGCCCTTTCTCTGTCCGATAGCAGACAAGCAAAGGAAGGCACTAACAAATAAGAATTGACTGATGAGGAGAGAGGAACAGAACCAGGCTATTGTCCTAGAGTTTACAGTTTCACAAGCAAATGGCTTAGGTAGCACAGAATACCATATAGGGAGGAACACACATGTTTTCTTTTGTAAGATGAGCACCACCATTTTTGTAGGGTTCAGAGGAGACATATTAAACCATGAGTTGCTCTTCAGAAGATGCAGAGTCGCAAATAAGACCTCCCACAAACAGTCTTCAAGTAACATGAGAAATTCATATTTTATTTAGCAGTCATGGAAACTGACCACATCTTAGGACTATCCATACTTGAAACTTACCATAAGTGAGTGGGGATTAGAGGTTGGCAAACTCAATAAAAAATACTATCTAAAAGGCCTTTTCTCTGTAGACTAGCCTTGGGCTCATTTAATTCTCCCAATTAAACCAGCGTTAAAATTCCCTCAGAACAAAATGCAACTTATTTGTTCTAAAGAATAAGTGACTTCAAGAGATAACTTGTTCATCTCATACTTCCAAACATAATGTACATAATTCATTCCTCATAGCCAGACTTTATTCTATTAAAAACAAATAACTTCAGGGAAGGACACCCTGAAATACTGCTTACGAACTCAGTATGACATTGAAATACATCATCTCTAATAAATTTGCCCTCATGTGTGACCTCAGTCTTTCACACTGCAAAGTTTGTTTCCTTTTGGTTTGAAGCGATAGAGATGAGCTAATGATGGGTTAAAGGCTTTAACTTTAATTCAGAATTCCCAGAGCCAAAAGATACACTCTAGATCAATACAAACACATTAAGGCAAAGATCAAAGTACTATATACATTGAGCTCAACTAGCTGCTGATACAGATATATTATCCTAGCAGCTTCTTTTGTTATAAACTGGAAACAAATTTGAGAGAGGCAAAAATAAAACCAAAAAACCCAAAACTTGACATTTAGCCTCAAAGAAAAAGAAACTATAACTATTCCGGACTAAAATAGAAACTAGAAGATACAAGGTATGAAAATTTCAAAAATGACTCTTCATTACAGAAGAGTCATTTAAATGAAAAATCATTTCCTACTAGATGCCACAAAACAGAAACAAATGGGGTGGGGACAGAGGGGCAAATCCTTTAAAGTCTTGGACATCATAAAGAAAGAACTAAATTGAAAATACTCCAGCTTAGACTAGGTGGGGAAAGAGAGCCCGTCAAAACCTTGCTCATATTGGTTGCAGCAGCTGTCCGTGAACTGGAAAGGACAGTGAGTAGAAGTGAGCATGGCCATGTTCCAATCTTGATTTGTTAATTTCAACAGTATTTACCTTATTCTAGCAACATAACTAGTTAAAGAAACAATTCTAGATCCAGGAAAAGGCTAATCTTTCTCATTGGCAGGTGACCAAAGGAAACACATTCTCCAACGAGCAGTATAATGAGGCAATAAAAATAAGGATGTACTTATCAAACATTTTTATCTAAGGTGCTCAAAACATTTTTGCCAATATTACACCCAGTTCCTACTTCCCCTTCACAACCTTCCCCACAACTGTGGGAGGAAAAACAAGCTTTTTGTAGGAAAGATGTCTCCTCTGCATATTGATATAAGTCTGAGTACAACTTTAGGAAAAGAACTTTCCAAAGAAGGTGTGGGTGGGGACTCCTGGGATTCTCCAGGGTGCCAGATCCTCCGAGCACACCACACCGGTAAAGGCCGTGCTCCACCACTTCAAAGGCCGTGCGGTAGAGTTCCTCTTGGCAGACATGGATGCTACCAAGAAGAGCAATTCTTCATTTGGGCCAGGAACCAAAAGGGAGAATTCAGAAGGGAGAGTAAGAAGACATTTTCCCATCCAGATATAAGTAAGGAAACAGATCCACTGACTCATTATTTCTTTTTTCTACAGGTGGTATTATTATCCTGGTTTTAAGCTCAATGAACAGTAGTACGGAAAGTTAAGTTTTTGAGATAAATAATGCAAAGTTACAAAGAAGGTCTGTGACAGAGTTACAGCATCCAGGGGTTAATTTCAAACAGCGATTGATGTGGGTTATCAGAAGAGCCCTTAGAGGTTTGAGAATTGGAAACTAGGGAAATATATATATATATCTCCTATCTAATAAAAGAGAAACATGGTAATTAGCATACGACTGCTACCCTTCCCATTGGCTAATCAGGGCGATATGCAAATTAACTGCCAGCCAAGATGGTGGCCGGCAGCCAGACAGCTGGAAGCGAACATGAGGCTTGCTTGCTTCAGTGATGGAGGACTCCAACGTTCCCCGCCTGCCTTGCCGGCCTCTGAGCTTGCAGTTTGAAACATTGTAACAAATATAGAAGCTAAAGAAAACCCCAGACACCTACTTTCAGCAGCCAGGATCTCAGAGCTGGAGTTATACATTGTTTCGATTACAGAACCTAAACAAACCAGATACCTGCTTTCAGCAGCAGAGGCCTCAGAGCTGGAGCCAGAGCTAAAGCTGGCCCAGAATAAAAAAAAAAAAAAAAACAGAAAAAAAGGAGCAGTTGGGAGCTTCAGTCACCCACCAGCCTAAAAACAGCCCTCAGCCCCTCACCCAGACTGGCCAGGCACCCCAGTGGGGACCCCCACCCTGAAGGGTGTGTGACCAGCTGCAAACAGCCATCATCCCCTTAACCAGGCTGGCCAGGCACCCCAGTGGGGACCCCCACCCTGATCCAGGACACCCTTCAGGGCAAACCAGCCAGCCCCACCCATGCACCAGGCCTCTATCCTATATAGTAAAAGGGTAATATGCCTCCCAGCACCGGGATCAGCGGAGCTGCGAGGCCTCTCAGCACCGGGATCAGCGGAGCCGAGAGGCCTCCTGGCACCGGGATCAGCGTGACAGGGGGCAGCGCCCAAACCCCCTGATCGCCCTGCGGCTCTGTGTGTGACAGGGGGCGGGGCCACAACCTCCCTATCCGCCCTGCTCTGTTCGTGACAGGGGAAGGCGCCCCAACCTCCTGATCAGCCCTGCTCTGTGACTGATACGGGGGAGCTCCCCCACCCCCTGATTGCCCTGCGGCTCTGTGTGTGACAGGGTGCGGCGCCCCAACCCCCTGATCGGCCCTGCTCTGTGCGTGACAGGGGGGAGCTCCCCAACCCCCTGATCGACCCTGCTCTGTGTGTACAAGGTACGGAGCTCCACCCCCCTGATGGGCCCTGCTCTGTGCGTGACAGGGAGTGGTGCTGCAACCTCCCCATCGACCCTGCCTTGAGTGTGACAGGGGGCGGTGCTCAACCCCCCAATTGGCCCTACCCTGAGCGTGACTGAGGGTGGCATCGCAACCTCCTAATCTGCCCTGCTCTGTGCATGACAGGCGGCGGCACCCCAACTCCCCAATCAGCCCTGCTCTGAGCCCGACCAGGGGCTGCACCTAGGGATTGGGCCTGCCCTCTGCCACCCGGGAGCAAGCCTAAGCCAGCAGGGCGTTATCTCCCGAGGGGTCCCAGACTGAGAGAGGGCACAGGCCGGGCTGAGCGACCCTCCCTCCCCCCCGAGTGCACAAATTTTTGTGCACCGGGCCTCTAGTATATATATAACAAATGAATAGGAAGACCTAATTGGCCAATGGTTTATCACAATACAGTGGTCCAACCTCAAGGGAACAGATATCAGAAACAATTTTATAGCCTTGGCTGGTGTTTCCCAGAGGTTAGAACATTGGCCTGTGCACGGAGGGGTCACAGGTTCAATTTCCAGTCAAGGGCATTTACCTGGGTTGCAGTTTGCTCCCCACCCCCTATCAAGTGAGATAAGGAGGCAAGCAGTTGATGTGTCTCTCTCACGTCGATGTTTCCCTCCCTCTCCCCCTCCCTCCCACTCTCTGAAAAGCAATGGAAAAAATAGCTTCAGGTGAGGATCAACAAAAAATAAATAAAAAATTTTACAATGCAAGGTTAAGTTCTATTTGTTCCATAGTTTTGTGCATGCTGTCATACTATATTCCTGATGGGTTGTTAGACAGTTAGGCAATAAAGGTAGTGAGTATGTCACAGATTGTTGGCCTGAAGTTTGAGGAATATGGTTAAAATAAAACAATCATTTCTTTGCTCTGTATTCCAAATCGTGGCCTTTTCTGGGCCTCTGGCACATGCTGGGAGCCGGTCCATCCTTGCTGTTTCAAGGGACCTGGCGTATATGGCATACTGTTCTTAATATGTTTGCTCACCTTCTTGGCGCTATGTGTTTTAACCAAGGTCACCTCTCCGAGAAAGGTGTTTCTCCAGGTAGGGATTTTTCCCTGAAGTTAGGGAGGGGATAAAACCTCTTAACTAAGTGCCAGGCAGGTAGTTAATCACTTTAACTACAAACAATCACACTTAAGCTACATAATCTTTACTCCCTGGAATGGAGATAAGAAACGCCCTAACCTTTGGAATAGAGATTGATAGGATTGGAATCAACTGGTATAAATACAGATGTAACAAGACAACAGGACACAGAACCTAGAGACAGAACCTAGGGAGAAAACATGGCAAAAGATCCTGGACAGAACCTGGCTACAGAATTTGGCTGGAGAACCTAGAGAGAACCTGGCTGAAGAACCTGGCTACAGAACCTGGCAACAGAACCTGGCTGGAGAACCTAGTGAGAGAACATGGCTAGAGATCCTGACCAGAACTTGGCTAGAGATCCTGGCTAGGCTGCTGATCAACTGAACTCTGTCTCTGTGTCATTCCTTCTTTGCCGACTCTGTCCACACCTTTGGGGACCCCTGGACCTGCTGGGGTTGGACCCCAGCAGGCACAGATATCTGAAGTCCTGCTCTAGACTAGATGAAGAGACTTTCTCCCCAGAGTGGCATGCTGGGCCTAAGTAAGTTCCTTGCTTCATTGGGGCATCTAGAAGAAGCCAAGGGGGCTGCACTCAAGTACTAAATATTGTGGACAGGATGATTTGAAATTTCACGTTTGCGATGGCTTAAAGTAGATGCCTTTTATAAAAAGAAACCATAAAGCCCTAAGTCCTCTGTGCTTGAATTTTGGAACCATTTTAATAGTAATCTTCTCCTTATTTTTTTCTGCTATGCCCTGATATTGCAGAAAGACATTAGAATGATATAACTGAGATGGGATTTTTAAAAAGTTGCTTATTACCCTGACCGGTTTGGCTCAGTGGATAGAGCGTCGGCCTGTGGACTCAAGGGTCCCAGGTTCGATTCCTGTCGGGGGCATATGCCTTGGTTGCAGGCACATCCCCAGTGGGGAGTGTGCAGGAGGCAGCTGATCGATGTTTCTCTCTCATTGATGTTTCTGACTCTCTGTCCCTCTCCCTTCCTCCCTGTAGAAAATCAATAAAATATATTTAAAAAAATAAAAAAAGTTGCTTATTATGTACAAATTGCTAATTATAAACAGTCACAGGGATGTAAAGTACAACATAGGGAATATGGTCAGTAATACTGTAATAACTGTGTATAATGTTATTATCGGGTGGTCACTTCATAAGTTATGTAAGTGTTTAAATCATTATGTTGTATATCTAAAACTAGCCGGAACCGGTTTGGCTCAGTGGATAGAGCGTCGGCCTGCGGACTCAGGGGTCCCGGCTTCGATTCCGGTCAGGGGCATGTACCTGGGTTGCGGGCACATCCCCAGTGGGGGATGTGCAGGAGGCAGCTGATCGATGTTTCTCTCTCATCGATGTTTCTAGCTATCTCTCTCCCTTCCTCTCTGTAAAAAATCAATAAAATATATTAAAAAAAATAAAACTAATATAATATTGTATGTCAACTATAAGTAAAATACAAAAAATTTATTAAAAAAGAATAAAGACAACTTTTGTATACATGTTAAAAAGATGCTTATTTTTTATAAGAAAATCAGATTGAATATCACCAACTAATCAGTTACCACTTAAGAATACATAGATCATGGTAAAAATAATTTGGATGAAAGGAATCTTTACGATTCCATGAAACCAAAGTTTGTAAATACAATTTTCGATTGCTTGAGATAAACCCAGGAAATCTGAGTGTGACCTTGGTTTGTCATGTCAAGACACCCAATTAATGATTGCTCCCCTTCACCCAGGCTTATACCTGTAGGCAAGAAAGCAATTAAACTTTCGTTAAAAATCAATTATCTGTCCACATTTATGAAGTACCTAGAATAGGCAAATTCAAAGAGACAGAAAGTAGAGCAGAGGTTACCGAGGCTGGGGGTGGGGTAGGGAGAAATGAAGAGTTATTGTTTAACAGAGCAGAGTTTCAGTTTCAGATAATGAAAAAGTTCTGGAAATGGGTAGTGGTGACGGCTAGGCAACACTGTGAATGTACTTAATGCCACTTAATTATACACATCAATGGTTAAAATGGTAAATTTATTATGCACATTCACCACAATAAAAATGATCTTATTTCTTTATTTTTTAAATTTACTTTTTGTTAATCCTCACTGAGGATATTTCCCCCGATTGACTTTTAGAGAGAGGGAGGGAGGAAAGGAAGGGGAGAGAGAGAGAAAGAGACACAAACATCGATGTGAGAGAGACACATCAATTGGTTGCCTCCTGCATGTGCCCTGACCACTGGGCCGGGGACTGAACCTTCAACACAGGTACATGCCCTTGACTGGGACCCTTCAGTCTGTGGGCTGAAGCTCTAACCACTTAGTCACACTGGCCAGGGCAAAATGATCTTATTTTAAAAAATATCCAGATAAAAGGTTCTTCAATCATTCTTTTATAATAATGTAACCTAGGCAGTTCCCCAAATTTGTCTGTTCATCAAAATCATTTGGGGTGTTCATTAAAGCTCCAGATTCTCTGGCCATACCCCAGTCTCACTATTTGGGAACTACTGGGTCCTAAGATAGGATCATGAAGAGATAGTTGGATGTTGTCTGTATTGGGACACAGTAGTGCCAATTCAAGAAGTTTATTTACTAACCCTTAGACTTCTTCCCCTGCCCTGTTTTTGTTTTGTTTTTTTTTTCCAATTTTTTTTATTGTAGTAAAATACTATAACAAAAACTGATCATTTTTACCATATTTCAGTGTATAGTTCGGTGTTGTTAAGTGCATTCACACTGTCATGAAACCATCACCACCATCCATCTCCAGAGCTCTTTTCTTCTTGCAAGGCTGAAACTCTAAACCAGTGATGGCGAACCTTTTGAGCTCGGCGTGTTAGCATTTTGAAAAACCCTAACTTAACTCTGGTGCCGTGTCACATATAGAAATTTTTTGATCTTTGCAACCATAGTAAAACAAAGATTGATATTTTTGATATTTATTTTATATATTTAAATGCCATTTAACAAAGAAAAATCAACCAAGAAAATGAGTTCGCGTGTCACCTCTGACACGCGTGTCATAGGTTTGCCATCACTGCTCTATACCCATTAAATGACAACCTCCCATTCCACTCTTCCTGGCAACCACTTTTTTACTTTCTGTCTTTATGATTTTGACTACCGTAAGTACCTCTTATAAATTGAATCACATAGTGTCTGTTCTTTTGTGACTGGCTTATTTCACTCAGCATGATGTTTTCAGGTTCATCCACGTTAGAATATTAGCAATAAATTTTTAAAAATGATCTTATTTTAATTTACTTTTTGTTAATCCTCACTGGAGAACATTTAGCTGCATGCTATATAACATGAAGCATATTAGAATTTTCTTTCTTTCTTAAGGCTGAATAATATATGTATATACCATAATTTGCTTTGCTGATAAACATCTGAGTTTCTTCCACATTTTATCTATTGTGAATAACACTGCCATAAGAATGCAGGTATACAAATATCTTGTTGAGACCCTGCTTTCAAATTTTTAAAAATATATATACCCAGAGATGGAATTGTTGAATTATATACGAACTAGAGGCCTGGTGCATGGCATTCGTGCACTGGGGGGTGGGAGGTCCCTCAGCCCGGCCTGGGTCCTTTAGCAGTCCGAGAGCCCCATGGGGAGTGGGCCTAAGCAGCAGTCGGACATCCTTAGCACTGCTGCGGAGGCAGGAGAGGCTCCCACCACCGCTGCTGCACTCGCCAGCTGTCAGCCTGGCTTATGGCTGAGCGGCGCTCCCCTTAAGGGGAGCGCACTGAGCGTTGAGCGTCTGCATTGAGCTTCTGCCCCCTGGTGGTCAGTGCGCATCATAGTGACTGGTCGTTCCACCATTCAGTCGATTTGCATATTAGCCTTTTATTATATAGGATTCTCTGTTTAATTTTCTGAGGAACTACCAAAATGTTTTCCATAGAAGGTATACCATTTTACATTCCCACCAACAGTGTGCAAGGGCTCCAGTTTCTCCACATCTTAGCCAACACTTGGTAATGCTTTTTAAAAAATAGTAGCCATCCTAATGGGTGCGAGGTGGTATCTCATAATTTTGATTTACAATTCTCTAATTATTAGTGATGTTGAGCATCTTTTCATTTCATTCATGGCTTATTGGTCATTTGTATGTCTTCTTTGGAGAAATGTCTATTCAAGTCTTCGTCCATTTTTTATAGAGTTGTTGTTTGTTGTGGTTGATATCATTGTGTTTTAATAGTTGTCAGATTTAATTTACATAGAGAAGGGTCTAGTTTAAACCTCTGATATAAAAGCTGTTTTTTTGTTGTTTTTTTTAAAAATATATATTTTATTGATTTTTTACAGAGAGGAAGGGAAGGGGATAGAGAGTTAGAAACATGGATGAGAAACATCCATCAGCTGCCTCTTGCACACCCCCTACTGGGGATGTGCCTGCAACCAAGATACATGCCCTTGACCGGAATCGAACCTGGGACCTTTCAGTCCACAGGCCGACGTTCTATCCACTGAGCCAAACCGGTTACGGCTATAAAAGCTGTTTTTGAGAGACAGTACACTGTTGTTTCATTAAGATTAACCAGATATTAAGAGCCCACTCTACCAGGCATTGGGCTAGGGCCCTAGGAACATAAAACTCAATAAAGCATGGGCGCTGTGATTAAAGAACTTAAAGTCTAATGGAGACGACAAACACCTGATTTAAAAACATGTTGCTAATGTAATGAGAGGGAACTTAGGAACAGACAGACAGGATTGTGGTGGGTTGAGGTAGAGGACTGCTGAGGGAAGGTTTCTAGAGAAGATGAATACTGAACTGGGAGTTCATCCAGGTGAAAAGATGGGGTGGTGGTACTGCAGGCAGAGCCTAAACAAAGGCAACTTGATGGGAAACAACATGTAAGATGAGGGGAACAACTATATTAACTTGAGTTAATTTGATTATAGAGTAAATTTTAAGGCAAAGAGTTGCTGGAATTGAGGCTAAAGAAGGAAGCAGAGATCAGGTCACAGAAATCCTTCTGTGCTTTATTCTATATACTAGAGGCCCATTGCAGGAAGATTCCTGCAAGAATAGGGCTTCCTTGGTCCGCTTGCACCGCCAAGCCTCGCTGCCCAGGGCCGCACACAGGGGTTCTGGCTGGCGGCGAGGCTTAGGCGGCACACAGGGGTCCCGGCTGGCGGTGGGGCTACACACGGGGGTCCCGGCTGGTGGCTTGCGCTGGCCCGCCCTGCCTTCAGTATGCAAATTAGCCGCCATCTTTGTTGGCAGTTAATTTGCATACCACTCCGATTGACTAATGGGCATAGTGAAGGTACGGTCCATTAGCATCTTTGTCTTTTATTAGATAGGATAATGGGGCATATTTATTTATTTATTTATTTAAAGAACAAATTACTATTTATTAATTAAATTAATTTATTTAATTGATTTCAGAGAGAGGAAGGAATTGGGAGAGATAGAAACATCAATGAGCCCTAGCCGGTTTGGCTTGGTGGATAGGGCATTGATTCTGGTCAAGGGTACATGCCCAGGTTGTGGGCTTGATCCCCAGTGGGGGCATGCAAGAGGCAGCCAATCAATGATTCTCTCTCACCACTGATGTTTCGATCTCTCTCTCCCTCTCCCTTCCTCTCTGAAATAAAAATATATATATAAAAAAAGAAAAAAGAAAAGCAACATCAATCATGAGAGAGAATCATTGATCAGCTGCCAACTGCATGCCCCCTACTGGGGACTGGGAATCAAACCAGTGAATTCCTGGTTCATGTATGGGTCAACACTCAACCACTGAGCCACACTAGCTGAACAATGTGGCACCTTTAAATTGTTTTAAGTAAAAAAAATAGCAGCATAGTCAGATTTCCTTTGTATATAGATCATTTGACTACAATAAAAGGAGCAAAATGGATGGGAGAAACTGCAAAGGTTCAAATAAGAACTGGGGCAATGATAATGGGAACCAAGAGGACAGGTCAGGGATTCAAGGACTATTCTGAAGGTAAGATAAGGGAAACCTCTTAGCTGACTGCATGTGAGGGGGGAGGAGGAAACAGGCATATCTATATGTATATAAAGGCCAACCTCCCGTGGTCTCCCCTTCCCAGCCGGCCCTAACCCCGATCAGTGCCCCCAACCCCATTGGGGGTGGGGCTGGCCAACCTCCCACGGCCCCTCCCCCCAGCCGACAGGCCCCAATTGGGACGGCCAGACCCCACCCATGCATGAATTCATGCACCGGGCCTCTAGTAGAATGTTAAGACTATACTTCTGGGAACTAATATGGGGAACCCAAGAGGTCAGGCAGTTCAAGGATGGAGGGTGAGGAGATGTGTGTTTGACATGTTGAAAATGAGGTGACTGTCAGACACACAAGTAGAGAAGTATGAGGACTCTGGATGTATGGGTCTGGTGTTCAGGGGGATTCAGGGCTAGAAATATAAATTTAGAAGTCATTTGTCTAAGGCAGTAAGAAAAGTCAAGAGACAAGACTGCTCAGTAACTATGTATAGTGAAAGTAGTCCTGAGCCAAGTATGGAACCCTGGGAAATACCACTATTTAAGATGAGGGTAGAGGAAGAATAACTTGAGAAAGACACAGAGGAGAACTGGTCAGAGACGTAGGAAGAAAGAGGTAGTGGAAAAGGTATAACTTTGAAGCCAAACAGAATCAGTTTATAATCTCTTCTCTAGCCCTGGCCCAGTAGCTTAGTTGGTTAGAATGTCATCCCTAGAGCTATATGTCAAGGTTGTGGGTTCAATCCCTGGTCAGGGTACATGCTAGAATCAACCAAAAGATGCATAAATAAATGTAACAACAAATTAATGTCTCTCTCTCTCTCTCTCTGTCTCTCTCTCTGTCTCTCTCTCTCTCTCTCTTTCTCAAATCAATATATTAAATTTATTTTTTTAAAGAAAAGGACTAGGAATTCATAGTTGTTAAAAGAGCACCAGGTCCATTTTTGGCTCAAGGAAAATATGGAAGTTTTATATGGCAGGTGGTGAAAAAGTCCTGGAATGCCCCAAAACACTAAAATCAGAAAGAAAAGAAAAAATCTGTATGACTCAAAGATTAGTTTGGCAGAAATTTTTTTTTTTTTCCTACTGAAAGCTACACATGTATTACATCATCCTGGCAGAACTGATTTTAATGCTCTATAAGCTTCAATGACGCAAGTATCATTTAAGGCTTTGATGGGAGAGAAAAAAGGGTGTTTCAAGTCCCTCAAACAATTTACTGCTCTAGTATTTCTAATAATCGTGTGAGTATTTTTCTTTTTGACTAGGGAGCAAAGGAAAATGGAAACCTGTGGAAACAAGAGAACAAAGTTCACAAATGAAATCCTATCACATTTTGGCAACTGAAATGAAACTCACCCTTACTCCTGTAAAACACTCACCCAGTGATTTTTAAGTGTCATAAGGGCTCTTAAGGCTGAGATAACAATGATGGAAAAGTCTTTCAGGAGAAACATACAGTGATGACTGCACCTGGCCTCGGTCATGCCCTGTAGGCCATTTCCCCTCAGAAAACGATTTTTCTAATTAGAGCGATGAGCTGAAAAGGACAAAGTATGAAGCAAATAAGCCGTGAAACCAGTATCTGAAGTGTGTATTAGATTCCGATGGCTGCTGTAACGAATTACTAAAACTTGGTGGCTTGAAACAACTAAAATTTATTCTCTGGAAGGCAGAAATCCAAAATGACTCTTACAGAGCTAACATCAAGGTGTCAGTAGGACTGACTCCTTCTGAAAGGCTCTAGGGGAGAATGTTTCCTTGTCTTTTCCATTGTCTAGAACTGTCCACACTTGTTTTGGCCCTGTAACACATCATCTTTCCTCACCTCCTCTTCCAGCTTCACATTGCCTTTTTCTTCTGTCATCAAATCTCCCTCAGTCTCAGTCTCTCTCTCTCTCTCTCTCTCTCTCTCTCTCTCTCTCTCTCTCTCTCTCTTAATATTGATTGGTTTTATTGATTTTAGAGAGAGAAGAAGGGAGAAGGAGAGATAGAAACATCAATGATGAGAGAGAAACATCACTGATCAGCTGCCTCCTGCACCCCTCCCCGCCCCCCACTGGGGATCAAGCCCACAACCTGGGCATGTACCCTGATGGAGAATCAAACCAGTGACCTCTTAGATATGGGTCAACGCTCAACCACTGAGCCACACCTGGACGGGCCAGTCTGCCCCTTATAGGGACATTTGTGATTACATTTAGGGTCCACCTGGACAATCAGAATAATCTCCTCCATCTCAAGATCCTTAATCCTATCCGCAAAGGGTTGTGGATTTTTTAATTATTTTTATTTTTATTTTTGCCACATAAGGTAACATTTACAGGTTCCAGGGATTAGGACCTAGCTATCTCTGGCTACCATTATTCAGCCATAGGGTGAGACAAATGATAACTTTTTATAGTTATATTTTCCCATTTGATATGGGAAAAGGGTCACATGAATAAGAGAAATAAAGGAGGGGAATCCTCATCCATTCTTTGAAAATAAGTTAGAAGGTACGATATCATTCCTCCTCAGAAAGGGTAAGCCTCGTTACCATAAAACAGCCTCAGATACTAAACCTGGACAGAGGTACTTAGACCTGAGTTTGATTCTGGGCTCTGTCACTTACTGTATGAATAATGTCAGGCAAATGATTTGACTGCTGTGCCTCAATTTCCAAATCTTTAAAATGAAGGCAATAATAATATGTCTCAAATGGTGGTTGCGAAGATTTAGTACTATAACACATGTAAAGATTTAACACGGTTCCTGACACATGGTAAGTGCTCATTAAATGATAGCTCTTGTAATGATTTTATATTCACAGAACAGGCTGTACAACTTTCATAATGCTGGACTGAACATGGTATTTTCAGAGGCCTCTACTGACCCCTTCTTCTATGTGCATTCTATATGTCAATAAATAAACCTTCCTTAAGTGTCAAAACCTTTAAAAAATTTTTAAGCATATTTGATACAAATATCTCTAAACTGTATCATAAATTTTCTTGACTTACTAAAAAAGGATGATAGTTATCTTTTTGTTTATGAACTCTGGCTCAACATTATAAATACAGTATTGCTTATTGTCGTAGACCGTAACAGAAAGATACCATCAAAGAACAAAAAGATTGGTAAAACCATTTCTTTGTCTTCTACATGGTAAATGGCCTTAAAATACTGTTTGCTGGTTTTTAATATGGATTTTCTCTTCACTGTTTGGATTTCTAGTGACTCTCTTTTCTGATAACATTATCACAACTGCCAGGGGCTAAGGCTAGCAACATTTTAGACCCCCCTCACTACTTTTTATCTTCTGTCGCTGACCTGATCAATATTTGAAGGTCATGCATTTGTGAGTGAGGAGGCTCCCTGTGAAACTCCCAGGAGGCTTACTGTCTCGCCTGCAAAGACACATATGAACTCTGGAAACTCTGGCTCCTTAGAGACCATTATTTTCAAATTGGTGACTATATTCTGAAACCTTAGAAGTCTGATTGCTATGTTGGTAAAATACTAAGGAGAGTTCAACATGTCAGACACTAGCCTGAGGATCTAATGTTTAATGAAAATCAAAACACTGTAAATTAACCAGTTTAAGGTGTGACAAAAGCTTGAATGTAATGATCTTATCTTACCAAAGTGGCCCAGTAAATTACTCTGTCCACCTGGGGTTTCAGGCTTCTTATGTTTTTGTTTACAATGAACATCAGACAATCCTTGAGGCTAATAATGGACATTATGTACCCATATGTATACAAATGTATACATAAACAGAGGAAATCTAGATTACCCAGTGACTTAGCCATATTAATTCTTGCTTCTAAATTTTTACTGTCAACATCAACTCTCCTGTTTGAGCTCTTTGTTGACATTATACCTTTTGTTTGTTGGTTTACTGTGCACCCCCGGGTCACCCCCCACCCCCACCCCACCCCCATTATTCCTTGCCCTCAGTGAAGTTGTGTAAACTGGCAAGTCTTCTTATCTTTTTTTTTTTTTTTAAGTCTTCTTATCTTTGCTGTAGGCCAGGGCCCCTCTTTCTGTCAGTCTTAGCTGTGGTCCATTTTTTAACAGAAAGGAGAGCAGGACATGCAGAAAGACAAACTAGTCTGCACAATTAAAATTCAATGAATTCTCATATGAGCAATACCCATAGATATTTAAATACAAGTATAAAACTCTTAACAAAACCAAACAAAATCAATTTTTGGATTAACTGTCATTTGAATTATCCATGTCACTGGTATTTGCAGGCTGACTATACATTTTAGGTACGCCTATTAAATGTTACTGCTCTGATGCAATACATGCATTACAAGAATAGTCCATTCATTTTAGTTTACAAAACAGATGTAATGAATCTAGTGATATATGGTGTTTCTTACTCTGTATTTTCCAGGAATTTGAAAAACCATGAGTTTTTCTTGTCTTAACCACAATGGCTTTATAGTTAAGAATCATATGTGTTAGGTATATATTAATAACAGCATAGTAACAACTGCCATTTGTGGATTACCTGTTGTGTGCTAAGCACTATAAAGATTACTTGTTGTATTGTGGTGGTTTTAAGATATGTCCACAAAATTCTATGATACGCCCCTCCATTCAAAAGGTGGATCCGAATTCCCTTCCTCTTGAATATGGGCTAAACTTAGTTAATCACATCTAATGAATAGATTAATGAAAGTGACAGTATGTGACTTTAGAGACTATGTCATAAAAGGCACTGTGGCCTCTCTCTTTCTCTCTCTCTCTCTCCCTCCCTCCCTCCCTCCCTCCCTCAGATTACTTTTTCTGGGGAAGCCACTACCATATCATTAGGAACATGTGGTGAAAAACTGGGCTTCCTGCCAACAGTGACATGTCCTATTCAAGCTTTCAGATGACTCCCCAGCCCAAATCTTGATTTCAACCTTATGAGGGGCCCGGAGCCAGAACCACCCACGTAAACTGCTCTGTATTCCTGACCCTTGGAAACTGTGTGAATTAATAAATGTTTATTGTTTTAGACCTCCAGTTCTGGGGTAATTTATTATACAGCAATAGATAACACACCCATTACGACCATGGAATAATTTGTATTATTTCCTTGCAAATAAGGATCCAAAGGCTCAGGTGTTTAAGTAGTTAAGTAATTTACTCAAGGCCACATAGCTTAGTAGTAGTAGACCTATGACATTAAGCCCATAGTCCTTGCACTAGCTTATACCACCTTTTTCAGGTCCTGTTACTTTCAGTCAGCTTATTGGCTCTCTTTCCCAACTTTGATTAGCTTGCTATCAATGCTCTCATGGAAATAATGGATTAGGAAAAAAATTGGCTAAGTACATAGTCCAGGATTATACTTCTGAAGACTTCCCTCCAGAATGACATGAACCCATTCATTAGCACATTTTGGTATGATTGTTCAACGAGTTCTATATCATCCAATCTATATTTCTTCTGCTTGTTCACAAGGATATCATGGAGATGTTGTCAAGGTCTTGTTGAGATCCAATTAAACTAAACACATATAATAAGTGTAGCTATACTAAATACAGCTCTCTCCCAATTTAATAGTATAGTAATCCCTTCAAAAAGGAAATAAATTTGCATGGACTATTTTGCTTCCTCTTTAGCATATTGCCATTACCATCATTCATCATTATCACACCCTTCACAATTACCACTGATTTCAATAGATAAATAAGTTCATTATTTTATTTAACTTTCAGGACTACCCTGTGAAGTAGGTTCTTTTATTACTTCTTTTTGTTGTTGTTAATCCTCACCCAAGGATATTTTTTCCATTGATTTTTAGAGAGAGTGGAAGGAATAGAGGGGGAAGAAAGTGGAGTGGGGGAGAGAAACATCAATGTGAGAGAGACATATCCACTGGTTGCCTCTTACACAAGCCCTGACCAGGCCAGGACCGTTGAACCTGCAACCCAGGTACGTGCCCTTGACTGGGAATTGAACCTGCGATTCTGTGGTACATAGGCCAACACTCTAACAACTAAGTCACAGCAGCCAGAGCTATTATTTCTATTTTACCATAAGGAAATTTGGCTTATAGAGATTAAATAATTTGACCAATGTTACTTTACTAAAAAGTGAAAGAACTGGGGGGAAATCGGGCCTTATTTACCTACCAAGCCTGGGCTCTTTTTCTTTCCCTTTTCCTCGCTACCCTCCTTGTCTTCTCTCCTCTTCCACCCCAACCTTTTCTTCAATAAATTCTGACAGCCTTACAGTGATTACAACTTCCTTTTCTGAATATTTACACAATTTATTCTTTTTAATAAATAGATCATCACCCAAGATGAATGTCAAGGTCATCAAACTTTACTCTGCTGCAATGACCTTCAGAATGTTAGTTCCTTTATTCAGTCATCTGACACTCTGCTGCCTTCACTTCCTCATCCCCTCCCCATGACAACACTTTCTCAAAGACTGCCCACAGAGAGGTTCAGCCAGCTCATCTACTACGAGGCCTCAGTGCCCTGGAATGTAAATTCGGTCAAGGAACTTTAGCTTTAACCAATTGAGCTACCCAGCCAGGGCAAGACTATTGTTTTTTATATGTTACTAGAGGCCCAGTGCATGAAATCGTGCAGGTAGGGTCCCTAGGCTTAGCCTACAATCAGGGCCATCTTCTGCCCATTTGCCAATCCCTGGGCTGAACACCGCCTCCGCTGCTGGGTGGGATAGGTCGTGGGCTCGCTCCGCAGCTTCCATCAGCACTGCAAGCCCCAGCAGCAGCAGCAGCAGCAGCAGCAGCGCCCGAGTGAGCGGCCGGAGCGGGCAGCGAGTTCCATCAGTGGCCAGCCCGGCGCATGCGCATGGAGGTGAAGTCGCCGGCACCCGCTTTCCCGCCGGCCTGAGCCCCCAAGCAGCCAGGGATGAGCTGGGGATTCCAACAGCCTGACAGCCAGCCCAGTCCTCCCGCCACCCACCCTGGTTCCCCTGTTCACCATCTCTGATCCATTGGAGCCTGCAGGCCAGGGGAGGGACCAAGAGGTCAGCCGTCTGGCCAGCTCGCCAGTCCCCAGTCCTGCCCCACCACCACCCACCCACTTCCCAGTGGTTCCCTGTTTGCCTGTGGGCAGGGGTGGGGGGATGGGAGAGGTGGGGGAGGGGAGGGACCGAGAGGTGGTCAATGCACCTCTGGTGTCTGGTCAAGCAGTCGTTTAGGTCGTTACGTTTATGGTCCCTGGCCTTTTATTATATAGGATTGGTTTTTGTATATTTTGATCAACCACCTTGTTGAATTTTCATAATGTTTATAAAGATTTCAGTTTGATTATGTTGGGCTTTCCAGTAAGTAATCATATCACCTGAAAATAATGTAATTTTTCCTTCTCCTTTAAAATTTTTATGTCTCTTATTTCTTTCTTCTCCTAATAGTACTGACTGATATCTTCAGAAAAATATAAACAATGGGCTAGGGGACTGTCTAGGGCGGGGGGATAAAATGGACACATATGTAATACCCTTTGTAATACTTTAAGCAATAAATTAAAAAAAATAAATAAAATAAAACAAAATTCTCATTGAAAAAAAATATATAAACAATGGTAGCAAACAGTAGTGAAACTGTTTTCATAACTATACCTAGAACTCTTATCTCATATTGCCTCCTTCTGAGAGATAAATATAATATGAAGGTAAATCAAAGATTTAAAATGAATTTCAGATAAATATGAATACATATGATATATGTGAAAAATATACCTGAGAAAAAAATTCTATGTTAAAAAACCCCAGGTTATACAAATATGTTTTCAGCATAATCTCTACTATGTAAAAAACAACAACAATGTATAAAAAATATTAGACCAAGAAGAGAGACCTCAGAAGAAACCTTGATTTGGGCTTCTCACTTCTAGACTGAAAAAATAAATTTTTGCTGTTTAAGCCAAAAACAAAACAAAACTAGAAATAATAAGCAACTATATAAATGGTTGCTGTCAGCAGTGGGTTTAAAGATAATTGTTTTCCTCCTTCATGATACTTGTCTGTACTACTACATTTCTACAATACATATGTGTTTCTTCAATGATCGGAAAAACATAAACAGGAAAAAAGAATTAATCAAGTATACTGCTTTTTGGCTGAATGCGACTTGAAGCGTATGCCTCGATGTTTAAAATTCCTATCACCATGCTCTCCTGACTCAGGGCAGTTTTGGGATCCACATCAAGAATGCTTTATCTATTTTTTCCATCTGGCTAGGTAGTCTACAGTATAATCCCACAATGATGTCACTTCTCTTCTGCTCTTCTTTTATCTGAATCCAGATGTTCTCTAACATGCTCCCATCTCTGATTTGTGTCTATCCATGCAGCTATATATCTTTTTGATACCAAATTGCTTTGCTTCTCTTAAGTATATATATTTTTTGTTGCCCATGAAGCTCCCCACAAGACCTCTGAACGACCCCTGATGGAAGTATCCCAAAAGCAAACCTGCTCTTTGGTTCTCCTGAGCATTAACTCTCCTTGGGCAAGAATTTTTCTAAAATTTTTGAACCTGGGATATCTCCTAGGACACTCCAAGGAAACCCCTTACTAGCCAAGATGATGACTAATACAACTTTTGGAGATACAGCATTCTTGGAGTAAGTCCAGATACCATATTGATTGGCTTTACTACAAAATCATACCATCTAACCTCAACTGAACATTCATGGCTACTGGGTAATCCTTTTAGTCATCTCCTTTTAACTTTGTATTAAATTCCTTATAGCAGCTGTCCCAGACATTTTCCATTCTCAAATTTCCAAACTAACCCTTTGCCCCAACTCCCAACTCTAAGCAGACAAATTATTTTATTGAGAAGAACGAAGACATCTGATTTGTTAAACCTTCAATTTCCTTCTTCTATACCTTAATACTTGTCTGTATCTTCACTTATCCTCACCTCTTCCTTCCCTCTCTCAGAGAAAGAAATCGTTCCCTTCTCTTCCTAGGATTAGTCTCTCCAACTGTGTTCTCAAAGACTGCCAGCAGAGGGGTTCTCAAAGACTGCCAGCAGAGAGGTTCTCAAAGACTGCCAGCAGAGAGGTTCTCAAAGACTGCCAGCAGAGGGGTTCTCAAAGACTGCCAGCAGAGGGGTTCTCAAAGACTGCCAGCAGAGAGGTTCTCAAAGACTGCCAGCAGAGGGGTTCTCAAAGACTGCCAGCAGAGGGGTTCTCAAAGACTGCCAGCAGAGGGGTTCTCAAAGACTGCCAGCAGAGGGGTTCTCAAAGACTGCCAGCAGAGAGGTTCTCAAAGACTGCCAGCAGAGAGGTTCTCAAAGACTGCCAGCAGAGAGGTTCTCAAAGACTGCCAGCAGAGGGGTTCTCAAAGACTGCCAGCAGAGGGGTTCTCAAAGACTGCCAGCAGAGGGGTTCTCAAAGACTGCCAGCAGAGGGGTTCTCAAAGACTGCCAGCAGAGAGGTTCTCAAAGACTGCCAGCAGAGAGGCTCAGCCAGCTCATCCACTACTCGGCCTCAGTGCCCTTGGGTCGATGTTGTCTCAGTTTCTCTGGGATAATGCTCTATCAATTATCCACCTAAACTTGCATCTTTAATCTTGCCTTGTCTATTAAGTGGTCCCTTAACCTAAAAAATATTTCATAAACTACTCACTACAGCTACTTTTTTCTCCCTTTGGTTTTCAAAGCCGAATTGCTTAGAAGAATGTGCTATATTCATGATTTCCTCTTTCTTACCACCCACTCATTCACTTGGCAGCCCCTTCAATGTTGCTTCTATCACTCTACTAAACTTGTTCCCTTGAAAGTGATGGATGATCTTCCAATAACCATATATTCAAAATACCTTTTCTTAGTTCTCCACCTGAGACAACTGATACTGTTACCCATCCCTTCCTTGAAACTCTCTTGGCTTCTATATTGTCATATTATGCTATTTCTCTTCTCCTTTCTACATTCTGTTAGTTTCTTCCCTGATTTATCTTCCTTCTCTTATCCTATACAATAAAGAGGTAATATGCAAATTGACCGTCATGCCCTCGCACAAGATGGCCGCCCCCATGTGGTCACAAGATGGCCGCCACAAGATGGCTAGCAGGGGAGGGCAGTTGTGGGTGATCAGGCCAGCAGGGGAGGGCAGTTGGGGGGGACCAGGCTGCCAGGAGAGGGCAGTTAAGGGTGACCAGGCCAGCAGAGGAGGGCAGTTGGGGGCAATTGGGCTGGCAGGGGAGCAGTTAGGTGTCGATCAGGCTAGCAGGGGAGTGGTTAGGGGGCGGTCAGGCTGGCAGGCAGGTGAGCGGTTGGGAGCTAGCAGTCCGGATTGTGAGAGGGATGTCTGACTGCCGGTTTAGGCCCGATCCCACAGGGCCACCAGGAAGAGGTGAGGTCCCAGGTTGGAGAGGGTGCAGGCTGGGCTGAGGGACACTCCCCCTCAGTGCATGAATTTCGTGCACTGGGCCTCTAGACTTTAAATATAAGCACTCCTCAAAATTCTACCCTTATCCCTCTCTCACACACACTTTCATTTCTCATCCATTCATATGATTTAACTACTGACTATATTTCCACTTCCAGTCTCTATATCAGTCTTGAATCCCTGCTGGACAAGTTCATTTGAGAGGTTTACTGGCTTTTCAAACTCAGCTGACTCCAAACCAAACTATGCTAACAACTCTTTTAACCATCTCCACATAACAAACTCACCAAGTCTTCTGTTTTTCACTTTGCATTTTTTTTAATAATATGCTTATGCTGCTATTTCTTGATTTTTAAATTTTAGACATTATCTTTGGATTCTTAGTTGAAGATGACAAATGATTTTTTTCACTACCCACACACACTTCCCATCCCCTATTTTCAATAGATATAGTACCAATTTTAGCTTTAAAATAATCAGTACATACATTTTTATGGCTATGTAAATATTATTCACAGCCAAGCCACAGGGTATATTATTATTACATTTTCTCTTTTAAAATTCTTCTATGTTTTAATAGAAGAAGAAAGGTGTAGGAATACATTAATTACAAAATAAAAGACTATACAAAAAGTTATTGGCTGAATGAAGAACAAGCTTATGGACAGAGGTGGAAGGATTATAGAGCACATGTACTGAAGTCTTCCATCCTCTATACACTAAAATAATGACATGTTCATAACAGTCATAGTTTTTACATCACATTAGAGTTATACAGAATAATTATATTTATTTTTCTAGGCTCTCCTTTTTAAAATGCTCAGGTATACTAAAATATAGTTTATAATATATCAAAATAAAGATATGAAATAAACTTGGCAATAAAGCACATTTCTCTACCACAAATCATTTTTGCTTATTATTCTAGATAAGCTGGTTTCCCTGCTGTCCGTTCAAATACCATTATTATTATTATTATCACTCAGTGCTCAAGCAGCCTAAAATGCCCTCTTCCTTCCTCCTAGTGAAACTCTGCCCATCTTTCCAGGTCCGGCCCAAACCTCCTTTCTTCAACAAAAGCTTCCACGTGACCTCTCCTCTTCCTGGTGGCCTGCAGTATTTCTTTGATGACATATCCTGACACCTGATTAAACTCTACACCAGACCAACTAGATGTGGCCAGACCACAGCCTCCTTTTCTATACCTCATAACTTCTAGTACCATTTTGGGCATGCAGCTGATGGTCAAATTGTTTTTTCTTTCAAAAAACAATAGCTTTATTTTCATTATGATTATAAACATGTTACAGGGTCATTATTTTAAAACTCAAACCAAATAGAAAAGTGTGAAGAAAAAAGTAAAACCTCAACACTGAGAGAAAACCACTAATAACATTTTGGTAAACCTCTTTTCAAACATATTTGTATGCATGTAAACCTACACAGACATAAAGATATGTAATTTTATATATATGGTATACCATATCATGCTGTTCTGCAACTTGAGACAATAAATATAGATTTGAAATGTCTGCCTAGAATTTTATCACTTCCTTGTCCATCGCTTCCTGAATTTTTTTTCTTTCTTTTTTTTTTATTTATTGCTTAAAGTATTACAAAGGGTATTACATATGTGTCCATTTTATCCCCCCGCCCTAGACAGTCCCCTAGCCTCCCCTATCCCCCAGTGTCTTATGTCCATTGGTTATGCTTATATGCATGCATACAAGTCCTTTAGTTGATCTCTTACCCCCCTACCTCCTGCCCCCCAACCCTCCCCGGCCTTCCCGCTGCAGTTTGACAATCTGTTTGAGGCAGCTCTGCCTCTGTATCTATTATTGTTCAAAAGTTTATAATGGTCTCTATTATCCATGAATGAGTGAGATCATGTGGTATTTTGAATTTATTTTATCAGTAGATATATACTTCCAAGAAATTATTGGCCGATTAGCATGACAAATAAGGTTTTGAACACTGAAATTATATAATTTTCAGATTACCAATTCTTTTGTCATCCTATCCAAGTGATTATAACATGATTAACTTCATTCATTTGTTCATATTTTAAAAAATATGGTCAACTGGTAAACATTTTCGTGACTACCCATTAATCTTTGTATGTTTTGTTGCATATCTTTCCTGAAGTTTTAATCAGCTAATACATTCTTACATTCTTCCTGCGAGTGTCGTAGGTGGTGATAAATGCTCTCTGGATCAGTTTCGTCTCATCTGTACCACCATCCTAGCACTAAAATACTTTAAAATGATAGTGGTGATGGCAGAGCCTACTTTGTATAATTTGTGCATGTAAAATCCATCAATATTGGGTTTTTGAGAAATGATAATTTAAAGTTCTAAAGGTCCTTTTTGGTCCCATGTATCTAGAAAAACAGCTTGCAAACCACAAAGTTCCTTCTCATCAATCTCCATGCCAGATGAGAATTTCCAGAGCTGGTTTTTAAATCAGGGCAAGAGAAAAAGAACAGGGTAGGGAATCCTTGGCTGCAACAGCCGGCTTCAAAGAATTCAGTGCTGGGAACAGCAGCCAACTGGGTGCGACTGACTGCACCCTTGCACCAAAGCCAGAGAACAAAGATGAAGGGCGAGGAAATTAAGGAGATTCTTGAAGTGACTTCCCATGAGGAATCTCAGACCGACCACACCCAGTCCCTTCATCTTAGTAAATAACTCAGCAAAACTGCAAATGGATTTAGCTGAGTCCCTGTAAGAACCTCTCCCTCAAAGTGGGGGATTTCTTCCTATTGCTGCTACATGCAACTTCCCAAACCCACGCTTGCCTGCAGGGGAAGTGTGTGCTCTCCCAAGTCATGGCATGTTTATCAGAAGATGAACAAACAAACAGCAAATAGCTCTTGGAGGTTTTCTCTACATCCTGGCAGCAGAAGGAAAGCAGCTGTTGCATGGTTAAACTGGGATTTGGCCTTTTTAATATAGTTTTTAAAGTTAGTAATTGAAGCCCTACTTTCTGACTCTATCTGATGATTAAATTGAAATTTCAACTGCTCCTTCCAACACAGGCTGAACTTATTGGAAATGGACTATAAATAAGCATGGCCTATCCAATCATCCACCAGGCATTTAGTAACTTATTTACCCAGCATTTACTGAGCACCTACCACAAGCAATGGCACTGACTGGAGATTCAGAAATAAAACATGCTGTCGCAGCCCTCAATGGAGCTAACAATGACAAAAGCAACTGGCATCGATGGAGCAGTTATGAGGTGCCAAAATTACTAAATTCTTTAGTCCATTATTTCATTTCATTCTTACAACATTGAAGTAGAATACGATCCATATTACAGATGAGAAAAGTAAGGCCTAGAAAAAGTAACTTGACTGTCACATAGCTATATACAATAAAAAGGCCACTTGAATATAGAGCTATTTAAGTCTTTCTCTCTAGCGCTTCCCATAAAGTTTGATAGTACAAATTTAGAATCTAGATGGGGAGGTAGCAAAGACATAAACACTGATTTATTTTTAATCCCATGCAATATTTTAGTAAAGAGATTATATGTTTGCCAGTAAACATACCATTTAATATAAGAAATCTCTCTATATAAAAGGCTAATATGTAAAGTGTCCCCTCGGGAGTTTGACCGGGAGACTGGGAGTTCGATCGCTCATTATGATGTGCACTGACCACCAGGGAGTGGCGCAGAACATGGTGGGCGACCAGTGGCATCAGCAGGGCGCTGAGGGAGCAAGGGAAGGAGGAGGCAGGGAGGCAGGGAGGCAGGGAATCTGATCGGCCCTGATCGCCGGCCAGGTCTAGAGACCCTACCTGTGCATGAATTTCGTGCACCAGGCCTCTAGTTAAAAATAAGTGCAGCCCTAACCAGCTTGGCTCAGTGGATAGAGCATTAGCCTGCAGACTGAAGGGTCCCATGTTTGATTCCAGCCAAGGGCACATGCCTGGGTTGCAGGCTCCATCCCCAATAGGGGGTGTGCAGGAGGCAGCCAATCAATGATCCTCTCTCATCATTGATGTTTCTATCTCTCTTTCTCCCTTCCTCTCTGAAATCAATAAAGAAATATATTTAAAAAAAAATAAGTGCAATAATACATCTCATTTTTGAATAGCAGTAAGGGAGGACAAGGAGGGGAGGATATGGGAATCACAAGAACTTTTAGAAGATGTTATTACTTGAGCTGGGTCTACTTGAGGATGAGCAGGAATGTGATAGACATTTGAGAAAGTTCTACACAGAGAAGCATAAACAAAGGTGTGCAAGGGGGAATGCTTAAGGAGTGTTAGGGGTAAAGTGAGTGTATGATGAGAATGTAGGCAATGAATAGGAGAGTAGGGGTTGGAAAAGCTGGGGTTCAGCCGTGGGCAAACTATGGCCTGCGGGCCGGATCCGGCCTGTTTGAAATGAATAAAACTAAAAAAAGAAAAGACCGTACCCTTTTATGTAATGATGTTTACTTTGAATTTATATTAGTTCACACAAACACTCCATCCATGCTTTTGTTCCGGCCCTCTGGTCCAGTTTAAGAACCCATTGTGGCCCTCGAGTCAAAAAGTTTGCCCACCCCTGGGTTAGATCATGAGTGGCCTAAAATGTAAGGTAATGGAATTCCTATTTCACTAGTAGGCAATACAGAACCATTGATGTTATAAGCAGGGGTGACAAGCCCAGGCCTGTGCTTTACAGAACTATATTTATAAAAGGTCTTGCAGTAGTTCTCAAGCTTCAATGTGTATTGAAATCACCTGTAGAGCTTTTAAAATGTGTGGGCCCCACAAAAAGCTGCAGAGTAACAGGAACTCTCATAACTGCAGTTAAATGTGGAAAATGGTACAATACATTGGAAATCTGGGAGTATGTGCTAAAGCTGAACACACACATTCCCAACAATTCCACTATTAAGTGCATACCTAACAGAAACCTATACACCAAGAGACACATAAAAGTATGTTAATAGCAATATTGTTTGTAGTAGTCCAAAACTGAGAGCAACCCAAATGCCACCTACTGTAGAATGAATAAACAAACTGGATTATACATAAAATAGAATTCTGTATAACAACAAAAACCAAACAAACTGTAGCTAAACCCAACAACAAACCAGAAAAACAATGTTGAACAAAAGAAGCCAGGCACCAAAGAGTGTATACTCTATGGTTCTGGCTCCCCGAAGTTCAAAATCTAGTTTATGGTGATAAAAATTAGACTGGTGGTTCCCCAGGAGGTGATTAATGACTGGGTGGGGCCTGGGAGAAGCATCCAGCATGCTAGGAATGTTCTTTATTTTTACCTGGATGGACATTACAGGAGTTATGTTTATTTTATAGAAATCCATTGAGCTATACATTTATTATTTTGCACATTTCTCTACATATGTTGTACTGCAATAAAATTTTTATTTTACTTAAAACATTTCAAAAAAGATTCCATAGACCTCAACCCCAAAAATTCTGATTAGTCTGACTAAGTGGTCTGTGCATTAGTATAATTGAAAGCTCCCTAAGTGAGCTTGATATGCAACCAGGGTTGAAATCACCCTTGTAGAGCAAGGATTGGAGCAAAGAAAAAAGTTAAGTTATTCAATGTTTCCCACATTTGAGTGATAATAAGAATCACCTGAAATGCTTGTTAAAAAATAAATTTCCAGGCCCCTCCCCTGCTGACTCTGATCCAGAGGACTGGAGATGGGATCAAGAAATCTGTCGTTTTGACAACCTCTCCAATGTGTTTAATTAGAGCTCTAAATTAGGGTCAGGTGGTGCAGTGGGAATGACGACCAGGTTATGCCAAGCAAAATAAAACTGGAAAAGATTAAATTTTCAACACTACTTAAACTTGCTTTTATACACTTCCAGCTTAAAACCCACCAAAACAACCAAATTAGAGTATGGTTTGTTTAATTGACATCTTTAACCTAAGGTGGTTTTATTTTGGTTCACAGTGTGTAAACTTTAATTTAGTCATTTACTTTCTTTTCTAACAGAACCACGAGAGCAAGGGATTTCTGAAGCCTAAGAGATACCATTTCCTTTTCTGGCAAATCTACTTTACAGAACAGATTTAATAACGCCTGTGGATGAAAAGGGGGCCACATACTAAACCCGATAAGCTCAGGGGAGGCCAGCATGGCCGGCCCTACAAACTCAGAGACTGAAAGTAGCCACATAGGATGGTCTGAACACACAAATTCCTAACTAAAAGCAGGTCGTGGCGAGTAGTCTTGTCCTAGGCCTGTAGCTTCCCTGACAAAGGTCAATCTTTACCTAAAGTGAGGCTGTCTATTGTCTTTTGCATCTAAGGCAACATACCCTTGGAATGTCAGCGTAATCTTTTCCAGACCCCTCAGAGCACACCCACCACACGAGAGGGCAAGACCACAGAACCCTTCATTGTTACCTTGTTCCCCCAAATACCACACCTCTATAAGCTGTAAATGTGAATTATTAACTATCCTGTACCCACCAATGTAAAATCTGACTTTTTATCCATTCCCAGAAATTTCCCCAAATTTGCTTTTTCCCACCCCCTTAATCTACCACAAGTGAATTTCATGCAACCCTCCTTATGCTTCCTCCGCTACTCTAATGTATAAAACAAGCTGCAAAACTACAATTCTCTGAAACATTTTTTCAATTCGTTGAGATTTTGCTTCTCAGCAATTGGCCTAAATAAACTCATAAACATTCTCTACAGAGGTTTCGATGTTTCTTACATCAACACATCTCATGGTAAAGTCTCATTCGGCCTAATTTTTAAAAACCCGTGGTTGTATTTTCAAAGAATTTCCAAATTCTGCTTATGTTCCTCAAAGTATGAAATATGCAGTAAAGCAAGTACTCTATTCCCCCCAGTAATAAGAATCAAGATTTAAAAATTTTAGTAAAAGATGGAATAACTTTTAAAAAAAAGATGGAATAACTTTATACTAAATCTTGAAGACAGGTAAAATAAAACTTAAAGAACTTGTAAAGCAATGAAAGAAGATATAAAATCACAAACAACTGCAATACATTCCTCTGCTTTAACTACAGACTAGGAGATTATACATTGATTTCAGAGACAAAATGACATTAAAAATATATTTGTGTTCATTTAGTATCAGGGCTAGAGCACTTGACTAAGAGTCAGAAGGCATAAACTTACCAACTAGCTGAGACCCCGGCCTCATTTTTATCCAGTATCTATACAAAGGGTATGGGGTTGAAGTGCATCAGTAGTTTTCAAAACAGAATCCTAGAACTTTTCAGAGGCATTTGTAAGGCTCTACAAATGTTTAATTTTAATACTTTTCTTATTAAAAACACACCTTTAGCCCTACCTGGTTTGGCTCAGTGGATAGAGCGTTGGCCTGAGGACCGAAGGGTCCCAGGTTTGATTCCGGTCAAGGGCATGTACTTTGGTTGCAGGCTCCTCTGGGGCCTTGGCCCTGGTCAGGGCTTGCGCAGGAGGCAACCAATTGATGTGTTTCTCTCACATTGATATTTCTCTCTTTCCCTCTCTCTTCCCCTTTCTCTCAAAAAGTCAATGGAAAAACATTCTCGGGCGAAGATTAAAAACAAAATCTCCACACCTTTCATTAAAATCTACAAGAAAATGCAGAGTAAATGTTACATAGTAAATTTTAATATATTGATGTTATCAACCTGTGTTCTCAGGTTAACTCATTATGGAGTTTCTCCTGCTCCACAAATAAATACATTTCAATTGGCAAATGTGTCACTGATTAGGAAGCTTTTTATCTGCTCTGGTCTTTTTCTTTTCTTTTTAATACCGGAGTACAAGGTGGGGCAAAAGTTTACAGTTGTGAATACACAAAACACAGAGTTAATAAAGCTATTATAATAATCATAACTTGAATGTCTTTTTCCATACCAACAACTGTAAAACTACTTTTGCACCACCCTGTTGGCATAAGGGCTGAGATTACATTAAATCTTTAAATTCTACTGGGTAAGAGTACAGATGTTATCAAACTCTCCTGTTACTTGTTTCTATATGTAGTTATGGAACCAAGCAAAGTAGATTTCTATACAGTGTTGATAATTATAAAACAGAAGTCTTTAAGTGTTAACACACTAACAAATAAAGTAGTAAAATGTAGTTATTTGTACTGGAACTAGAAAAGCAATGGCATGAAAAATTTATGTAGTGGATATAAAAGTCAAGGGCTTAAAATGTCATCAGATGTGTAAGCACTAGCAGTTAAAATTATGCAAGCATTTTCCAAAACACTACTGGATAATATTATACGAATTGATACAGACTATCAGTTTTATTAAGATGACCTTTAAATTACAGACCTTTCCATATTTGCAAAGGTATTAGTACTGATACCAGAATTTATTCTTTTTTTTATTTTACAGAATTTATTCTTTTATACTAAAGTTTTCTGACAGAAAATTGACAGTTGTCAGAAAATCTGTATATATAAAAGCCTAAGCGACTGGCCGACTGGCCAACCGGCCAATCAGCCGGTAGCTATGACGCACACTGACCACCAGGGGGCAGAAGCTCTGACTGATAGCATGATGTGCACTGATCACCAAGGGGCAGATGCTCAACATGGGAGCTGCTGAGCTGCGGTGACTTGGCAGCTGCGGATTCCAGGGTGTGTTACCCGAGAACTGCCCTTGCAAACCGGGACCCCTCGGGGGATGTCGAAGAGCTGGTTTTGGCTTGATCCCCGCAGGCCAGGCTGAGCAACCCCACTGGTGCACGAATCCGTGCACCAGGCCTCTAGTAGGTAAATAAAATAAGAAATTACTATTATTTCTACCTTAAAGTAGGGTTATTAATTTGGAAATCTTATTGGTATTTTAGATAAATTGCATAGATAAATTTAGGCTTACAATACAGTCATATTTACAGCCTCAGATAAAATGTTAGTGATTGCCCTGGTTGGGTGGCTTAGTTGGTTGGAGCATCACTGTCCCATACACCAAAAGGTTGTGGGTTCAATCCTCAGCTAGGGCATGTACAGGAGGCAGCTGATTGATATTTATCTCTCCCTCTCTCTCTTACTGTCTCTCCCCACTCTCCCTCTCCCTCTCTCTCTCCCTTTCCTCCTTCTCTTTAAAATCAATTAAAAAACAAAAGCATATCCTTGGGTGAGAATTTTAAAAAATTGTTAGTGATGATTCAAAACAGAATTTTGACTCAATGTGCAAAACAAAATTAATTTTTCTGTGCTAAAACTGTGGGTAAAAAGATGCCCTTCATATTAGTCTGATTGGGATGCCATAACAAAATACCATAGACTGGGTAGCTGAAACAACAGAAATTTATTTTCTCATAGTTTGAAGACTGAACTCCAAGATCAAGGAGCCAGCAGGGTCAGCATCTGGTAAATAATCTCTCCTTGGTTGCAGAAGGCTGCCTTCTCACTATGTCTCTTCTTATAAGGACACTAACCCTATGGGATCAGAGCCCTACCCTTATGACTTTATTTAACCATAATTACAATCTTATAGGCCCTACCACCAAATATAGTCATGTCGGGGACTGGAGCTTCAACATATGAATTTTGGGAGACACAATTCAATCTGTATCATCCTCTGAGGTATCTGAACTTTTTAAGAAACAACACCATCGACTAACTCATATATAATGTTATAAGATACATGTATTTTTATTCAAATGAGTTAAAGTTTTTAAACTAGATGAGAAAATATTGATTTCTCCAAAGTGATTATTCATCAATTAGGGATGTGAACAATTGTCAGGTATGTTAGTAACTCAGCTTTGACACAAAAATTTACTATCACTCTTCTTTTAAATATTTGGATCATTATAACTAAAATCAAGTAACTATTTTAAGATTTTTAAAAAATGTTAGTATTTGCAGCTACTTATCTGTGTGAATCACAATTTTCTTTTCTTCTTTTTTTTAAAATCACAATTTTCTTGACGTACTTTTATCTTAAAGCCAAATGCTGGAAAGCTTCCTCCCAACAAAAAGAACAAGACAGCCCAGCCAGCATGGCTCAGTGGTTGAGCATCAACCTATGAACCAGGAGGTCACGGTTTGATTCCTAATCAGGGCACATGCCCAAGTTGCGGGCTAGAACCCCAGTGTGGGGCATGTAGGAGCCAATCAATGATCCTCTATCATCCCTGATGTTTCTATCTCTCCTTTCCTCTCTGAAATCAGTAAAAATATATATTTTAAAAGAAGAAGACAAGGATGTCTGCTTTTGCCACTTCTACTCAACATAGTACAGGAAGTTCTACCAGACTAATTAAGCAAGAAAAATAAATAAAAAGCATCCAAATTGGAAAGGAAAGGTAAAAATATCTTTATATAAAAACTAGGGGCCCGGTGTACAGATTCATGCACCGGTGGGTTCCCTCAGCCTGGCCTGCAGGGATTGGGCCAAAACCGGCTCTCCAACATCCCCCAAGGGGTTCCCTGATTGCAAGAGGGTGGCTCTTGGGTGACACACCCGGGAATCAGGCTCCTTCCTCTCTGGTTACAGGTGTGTCACCTGAGAACCCAGCTGCCAAGTCACCAAGCTCGGAAGCTTCTGTGTTGAGGGTCTGCCTCCTGGTGATCATTGTGCATCATAGCTACCAGCCGGTTGGTCAATTGGCTGGTCGCTTAGGCTTTTATATATATAGATATGATCTTCTATGTAGAAAACCCTAAAGATTACACACACACATAATAGTTTTGTTATAGCTAATAAATGAATTCTGCAATGATGCAAGATACAAAATCAATGTATAAAAATCAATTACATTTCTATAAACTAGCAATTAAAATGCAAAAAGGAAATTAAGAAAAACAGTTCTGCTTACATTGCATGAAAACAATAAAATACTTTGTAATAAATCTAACTAAGGAGGTACAAGACTTCCACACTGAAAACTGCTGAATGAAATTAAAGATGTCATAATAAAATGGAAATGCCCTAACCGGTTTGGCTCAGTGGATAGAGCGTCGGCCTGCGGACTGAAGGATCCCAGGTTCGATTCTGGTCAAGGGCATGTACCTTGGTTGCAGGCACATCCCCAGTGGGGGGGGGGGGAGGCGGGGGGGGGGGAGGCGGTGCAGGAGGCAGCTGATCCATGTTTCTTTCTCATCGGTGTTTCTAACTCTCTATCCCTCTCCCTTCCTCTCTGTAAAAAAATCAATAAAATATATTTATAAAAAAAAAATGGAAAGACATCCTATGTGCATGAATAGGAAGATTTAACATTGCTAAGGCATCAATAATATCCAAAACAATCTACAGATTCAACACAGTCCCAACAAAATTATAACAGCCTTTTCCCCCAGAAATAGAACAGCCAATCCTCAAATTTATAAGGCATTGCAAGGAGCCCCAAATAGCCAGCACCATCTTGGAAAAAAAAAAAATACTGGAGGACTGAAATTTCTTAACTTTGAAAGTTAATTCTGAAATTCTTTGAGACATCATGATAATAAAGAGAAAAGAGAATCTAGTTGAGGAATAAGCTCCTGACTCCTTGTTCTGAATTAACAGTGTAACTCAACCTTTCAAGTGATTATAAATGGACCAAGAAGTTCTAGCAACGGGAGCAAACTCAAATGCCTACAGTGGCCGGAAACATAAGCAGATGCAGCAAGGCAGCTGGGGGCGGTGGTAAATCGGAGGCCACACGCCCAGTCTGAAGGAGCAGCTGCCCCTCTGCCCTCGCGAACTGTCTCCCTGTTGGAATGTGGGCATGGTATTGGATTTTCCATTCTGTAAGTGAAACCGAATTGAGATTTTTATGTTGTATGTTGGCATCTAATTTTTAAAAAACTATTTTTAAAACTGCAACCAAAGAAAACATCTGCAGTTCAAGGCACGTGTAGTCAGCTGACTACTAGCTCGTGATATCTTTCATAGCTTAAAGGCTGGATCCAGAACACAAAAGAAGGAAAATAGTTACTATTAGTCAGATCCTCGCCAATGTGTAAAGTTAGCATACAGATAATGATCTAACCTTTCTAATCCTTGTTTGGAAGCACCAGTGGGGACTAAATATTTCAATTAGGTATTCTTTAAGATCGCTCTTAATGGCCCAGTTTTTAGTGGGGCACTTTGACCATGAAGTTCAAACACGCAAGTGCCTTGCACATAGTAGGTGGCAAATAACTGGTAGCTATTATTATGTTAAATCAAGGCTCCTATACAATTTGAAAAGTTAGTATAAAGCAGATTTTCAAAACCAACCCTACCCTCTAAAAAAAGAGATGATAATATAATGCATTCAATAATTTATCCTCTGTATAGTAGTTGGAAAATGGTGAGCCTTCATACTGAATGACAAAATAAATCATTTATATATCTTAGATGCTAGGAATATAGGTATTGGCATAACAAACAAGGTTCTTGCCCTCCTAACATTTACAGTTTAATAAGGGAAATAAACATTAAGTAAAAGTCATCCAAAAATATTTAGTTAGAAAATATAATAAATGATATGACTAAATATTACAGTATGATGTGAAAAGAATAATGAGAAGATCTAATTCAGAAGAGAAAGGAGTCACAGAGAAGGCTCCTTTAAGGAGCTGACCTTTAAATTAAGACCTAAAGGGATAAAGAGAGGTTAGCAACCTAAGGATATTATGTATGCAGCATGAGGAGGGTTGGGTAGAAGAGGAGATGGTGACAAAAGCATTCCAGGAATGCTTGTGTGACAGGCCCAAATAATCTACATAGAAAAAATGGGAAATTAAATAGAGGGAGAGAGTAAAGTTATTGGAGGTAGTGAGGCGAAAACTTTGAGGGGACGTTAAATGTCAATGTTCTTCTTGGAGAAAAGATTCTGAAGAAGGAAGTAAAAATTAAACAAAAGAAAATCAGGAACTGAGGAGAAATAAGTGAAATGGGAGATAGGAAAGAGAATTTGAGGTTGAAGAAATTGTTTATTGGCCACATCCGGTTTCTGAGGAAACTGAGGGAAGCGAAGTGCTGGTGGGAGCAGGTGAAGATGACTGGCCAGAGGAAACCATAGATGTGAAGAGATTACATGGAAGGATTTTCATTTGTTTATTTTAAAAATTACAAAACTAACAAATGGTCTTTAATATTTCAAACCAGGCAGCCACCCATTCCTGAAGTAAACGCTGTTAATCCTCACAGAATGGTTTTTAGTGGTGAGGATGAGGATTAGTGACAAGTAAAGTCAAGTGGAAATTTGACTTTAGAGAAATCAGACCAAAAGCTTTAAGTCAGCCTAACTTTCTGCATTTTTCCTTGAGATCACTTCACCCACTATAACATTAGATATTTTAGGAGAAAGTAACATTTATTTTTATCATATGCAATTTCCTGATTCCTAGAATGTGAGCTCCTTTGAAAAAGACAGGAACATTTTTTTCAAATCTCAGATTATTAGACACAACTCCATGAGAGCAAGAATTTGTCTCTTCACCTTACTGCTTCATCACTAGCAACTGATACATAAATTTTGTTGAATGAATGAATATACCAATACTATGAAGACAAAACCACAGTGAATTCAGAGTAAAACAAAAAGTGAAAGAAAAAAAAAGGAAAGGAAAAGAGAAAGGGAGGGATGAAAGAGGCAATACTTCAGATTCTGTCACTCATTCTTGACTCTTCTCTCCCACACCTCACATCCAGTCAATCAGCAAGTCCTGTTAAACCAGCTCCTTAAATAGCTCTGCATCTCCATGCCACTTATTGTTCTACTGTAACTGGCTCCTAACTGGTTTTTGTCCTCAGTCTTACTACTTACTTTCCATACTTTGCCAGTGTCATATGTGAGAATACTGCACAAATTCATAAGATTCTAATTTCCTTCTTACGTGTTAAGCACTAGCCAAAATGAATCTTTAAGTGTTTCCCAAAGGAACCGTGTTGTTTTAGGTCATAATACTTTCAAAAATCTTGTTTTTTCTTTTTAGAATGTATTTTTTATTTGCTTAATAGCTTTTACTACTTCAAAATCCAAATGCCTTCGCTCCTTTATAGCCTTCCCCAGCTTCTGCAGGAAAAACTACTTCCTCCCTTGTACTGTCACTGAATCCTACACATGGCTCTAATAATCACTTACACTCTATGGAAACTATTTCTAGACTAATCTGTTTCTTCTTCTGGAATGTGAGCTCCTTGAGGGCAAGTATTGCCATTCACTCATTCATATTTCAAGCATCTCGTACACTATCTGATGAAGAACACATTTAAAAAGTAATACTGAAGGCCTTGTATGCATGCATATGAGCACAACCAACAGATGCAAGACACTGGGGGCGAGGGGGAGGGGGGGAGACGAGGGCAAGTGCCAGGGGGTAGGGGAGGCCGCGGAGAGGTAAGTGGGGGGGGGGGGGGGGGAAGAGACATATGTACTACTATTTGTAATACTTTAAACAATATAATTATTTTTTTAAAAAAAGGAATATTCTCTTTTAGTCAGCTTTCTGGCTTCTTACGCACTGGCTTTTTTCACTTATTAGGCGTGGGACCTAGAACAAGTTACTGAACTTCTAAATCTCAGTTTCATTTTCTATACAACAACTATATTAAAATATCTACCTATTACATAGGATTGCTGTGAAGAAAAATGAGATAATCTATTTAGGGAGCACTTAATAAATGTTAATTGCTATTACTACCATTATTTCACTTCTGATACTGTCTTTTTTTATGTTTAGAAATTCAATTTGTACCTTTTTAATATCTTTCACTTATCACCTAATCAGATTCATGTTTTCCTTTACATATTTGATCATATTTATATGATTTTTTTAAAATTAAATCTTTATTGTTCAGATTATTACATTTGTTCCTCTTCCCCCCCCCCCATAACTCCCCTCCTCCCAGTTCCCGCCCCACCCTCCGCCCTCACTCCCCACCCACTGTCCTCATCCATAGGTGCACGATTGTTGTCCAGTCTCTTCCCGCATCTCCCACACCCCTTTCCCCCCCAAGAATAGTCAGTCCATTCCCTTTCTATGTCCCTGATTCTATTATAATCAACAGTTCATTCTGTTCATCAGATTATTTATTCACTTGATTCTTAGATTCACTTGTTGATAGATGCATATTTGTTGTTCATAATTTGTATCTTTACCTTTTTCTTCCTCTTCCTCTTCTTAAAGGATACCTTTCAGCATTTCATATAATCCTGGTTTGGTGGTGATGAACTCCTTTAGCTCTTCCTTATCTGTGAAGCTCTTTATCTGACCTTCAATTCTGAATGATAGCTTTGCTGGATAAAGTAATCTTGGTTGTAGGTTCTTGGTATTCATCACTTTGAATATTTCTTGCCACTCCCTTCTGGCCTGCAAAGTTTCTGTTGAGAAATCAGCTGACAGTCGTATGGGTATTACCTTGTAGGTAACTGAGTTTCTTTCTCTTGCTGTTTTTAAGATTCTCTCTTTATCTTTTGCTCTTGGCATTTTAATGATGATGTGTCTTGGTGTGGTCCTCTTTGGATTCCTTTTGTTTGGGGTTCTCCGCGCTTCTTGGACCTGTAAGTCCATTTCTTTCACCAGGTGGGGGAAGTTTTCTGTCATTATTTCTTCAAATAGGTTTTTAATATCTTGCTCTCTCTCATCTTCTGGCACCCCTATAATTCTGATGTTGGTACGCTTGAAGCTGTCCCAGAGGCTCCTTACACTATCCTCGCATTTTTGGATTCTTTTTTCATTTTTCTTTTCCGGTTGGGTGTTTTTTGCTTCCTCGCATTTCAAATCATTGACTTGATTCTTGTGCTCCTCTGGTCTGCTGTCGGGAGTCTGTATAATATTCGTTATTTCAGTCCATGTATGCTTAATTTCTAGTTGGTTCTTTATCATAACATCGAGGGTCTCATTAGTTTTCTTGAGGATCTCACTACATTTATCGGCGGCTTCTAGAGAGTTCTTAAGAGACCTTAAAAGTGTGGTTCTGAACTCTATATCTTCCATTGACAATTTTGTCCTGTTTCTTTGTCTCCGCATTTTGTTATGCTTCCTTGGTGCACCCCCTAGTGGTCTTTGTTCGTGGTCTTATAGTTAGATCTTGATTGTTGTAGCTAATTCCAGGGAGGGTTTGACCTCCAGGCCAAGTGGCTATGAGAATCAGCTGTGTCAGCAGTGAGAGAACTTCTGTCCTCTAGGGAGGTGCTAATCTGGCGTTTGCCTGAGGCTATCCCGCAAATGCTTCTGTGCAGGGCTTGGGCGGGGCGGGTCGCACAGGATCAACAGGGTGGGCAGGAGAGAGCAGTTATGGCGGCTCTCAGTCCTGTCCCCAGGGGCTCTGCCTCTCTGAGTCCCAGCACCCGCTGCAAAGCTCGGAGAGAAAGCTGCACTTGCTCTGACCGAAGCCAGGCAGTCCCGCTTCTCCCGTTTGAGTCTGGGTCCCTAAAGACTCGCCTGGATCTGGAGCTCAGAGTCTGCGACTCCCTCCCGATTGAAAACGCCAACCGCGCCCTCCGCTGCCAGCCCGCTCCAAGCACTCCGCACCTCAGAATTTGACTTCAGCACTGCGCCTCCTCTGAGTGTCCGTATGTGTTTCTCTTTCCTCCTAGTTGTAGGACTTCCACTCAGCCAGCGTTCCAGTGGTTCTGGGTGATGTCCGTTCAGTCTTTTAGTTTCACTTTTGAAGTAGTTGTTCAAAGCAGCAAACTCCAGCGTTAACCTATGCCACCATCTTGGTTCTCCCTGAAAGGCTTCTGCTGGAATGGGGCAGGGCCAAAATATGGAGAGGGCAGAGCCGGAGGGCTGCCTTGAAGCAAGATCTGATCATATTTATATGATTTAAAATAACTGCTCAAAGGTTCTTGTTAGCTAATTCTATCGTCTGTCATTTCTGGGTCTGTGTTTCTATCGATTGATTTTTTTCTCCTGATTATGGGCCATATTTCCTGCCCCTTTTAAGGTCTGGTAATTTTTAATTGTATGCCAGACTTTGTGAATTTTATGTTGAGGGCTGGATTTTACCGAAGTCCTTTAAGGAGTATTAATTTTGTTTAGGTATATAGTTAAGTGATATGCCTATAAGTTGGATCTTTTTGTTTGTAAGCTGCTGAGGATTCTATCCAATGCCAATGTTCTATGTATTTTGAGGTTTTTCAACTCTGGCTGGCAGAAGTGTGAACTATCCCTTGTCCTGTGTACACTTCAGGAACTGTTTTCTGGTGGTTCTTTTTCCAACCCACACATGTGCAGAATTTATAGCCAAAGACTCAAATATCTGCTTGAAACTCTCTAGAACTTACTGAGTTACTTACTCCCTCCTCTCTGGTACTCTGTCCTGAAAATTCTGGCCACCTTGGTTTCTCTAAACCCCAATCTCTGTCTCCTTAACTCAACTCCTCAGCATGATGATCTTCCTGGCTCTTTGATGATCTTCCTTACTGTACCGTCACTTGGCAACTGCCTCTCAGGGACCACAGTCGTTTCATACATTGGACATTGTCTGATTTCTAGTTGTTTATGGCAGGAGGACAACTCCCTTAGTAGGTACTTCTTCATGAGCTGAAGAGGAGGTACCTATCATCATTTTATTAAATGAAATATATGTATTCATTGGTAAAAACACAAAGTTCAAAATAAAATTCTAATAAACTATGAAAACAAATATGGACAAAAACTTTTGAACCAATATTCCTAAACAGAAGTAGAAATTTACTTCAAGGGAATTTCAATATTTGCCAGACTTGAAAAATTTAGATTAATCTTTCTACATTGAAAGAAATACCAAAGCACGAGGTTGAATCTTAAAATTGTTTGAATAGACTTTTTTTTTAATCTTCACCTGAGGATATTTTTTTTTCATTGATTTTTTAAAAAAAGAGTGGAAGGGAGGGGGAGAGACAGAGAGAGAGAAACATCAATGTGAGAGAGACACATTAATTGGTTGCCTCCCACACACACCCCAACCAGGGGCTGGGATAGAGCCTGAAACAGGTACGTGCCCTTGATCGGAATTGAACCTCAACCCTTCTGTCCTCGGGTTGACACTCTAACCATTGAGCAATCCAGCTAGGGCTAAATAGACATTTTTGCTTCCAAGAGTCTAAAGTTGCCTAATAGCAAGAGATTTGCTATAGTCTTCATGAGGTTATCTGAAATTCAGACATAGGAAAATTAGCATTATTCACTACTCAGATATGCAGAAATGACATTGCATCCTTGTACTTGCTAAAAACTTGGATAAACTATTTCAGAAGGGATCAGGTTTATTTTTTTACAAAGTGACTTCAGTTTTAGATATATTTTGCTGGAACTCTGCTCTTCTATGCTACCTCCCAGAAGAGTTATTTCCTCTTGATAATGCTATAATATGTACATGATGTTCTAAGGAAGTTGTCTGCAGGAGAATCATATAGTAGAGGCTCCACTGAATAAGAGTCTGGTACTTGGCATTCTACTTGAAAAAATGGGGCTTAATACTTACTTTTGGAACCCTGCCTCTGAATGTTTTTGCTCATTTTGGATTAAAATTGGGGACTGATACATTCTGGAACTGAAAAATATTCTCAAGTTTCCTGGAAGAAACTGAGAATATATTAAAGCTATTTAACCAAAGATTTTAGTATCACCTAGACACAAATGTTGCATTTGCTCTTTAAGAAATCAGAAACTGTCTGATTAAGAAGCATAGCAAGAAATATCCAGCATAAAATCTAGGTCATGTTTATGGCACAGGAGAAACAGGGAGAACTTGGAGGTGCTCCCTCTCAACAGCTGGATGAATCAATGGCAGCTGCTATAAGAAAGATAAAGAAACCCACATCTGCTTAGAGTCCACATGCTATATGAATCCCTTGTGATAGTAAATAAATTCTTGAAGAGGCCCCACTTCTAAAGCAGGAAGAGAATTGAGGACATTTAAAGACTGTTTTCCATAGTTACCTCCATGTACTATTTCATAGAAACCAGCTGTCTATATGCACCATTGTTCAATATAGAGAGTATTCAATACATATTTGCTAACTGATTAAGGGACTGGGAAGGATTGGGAAAGACAGGTTCTGTTGAAACAGTACAAACTCCACCTATCCATTCACAGCTCCCAGTTTTGTTTATTTTGAGACCAACTGCTTAATTTTTCTGAGGTAGTTCACTTAAAATTGGGTCACATTGATTTTTGCCCACTAGTACATATATTCTGTAAAGGAGATGATGCTATTCTCAGCACACTAAGATTGTTTGCACAAGAATGTAAATGAGATAGATTGTCTCTAGAGAGTGCATGTCACAGAAGCCGTATGTGATTGGAGTAGCAGAAATAGTAGAAATAGCACATTAGCAAATTAGTAAATATGAGTTCTGTTTCTAACTTTGCTACCAATCCACTGTGCAATTATACAAGTTACATAATTTCATTGTTTATAAAATGGGCACAATAATACCTATCTTACTTATTTCTTAGGATAGTAGAAATGGTCTAATAAGACACTAAGTAGAAGGAGTTTTAGAAAAAAAAAAAATTCCGTAGCTAAATATAAAGTAGCAGTAGCATCCACTAGAGCAGGATGGGGGATCTTATATACTCAATGGAAGCAGGGAGTGTTCACTCTAACCACAGTGCCAGGCACATGGTAAGTCTACCAGAAATAATTCATTGAATGAATGAGGAAATAGTTTAGGCCTTCCTCTACTTTAAGTTACAATCACTAAAAAAACTATGTTAAAAGTATTCAATAGTAATTTGAAATAACACACAATATGAAGGTGGGATACAAACAGGCCCTAAACCAGTTAACTGCCACAATATTTTGAATTTAATTTAAAAAGGCCCGCTGCTTGCGTCTATAGATGCTTATAGTGTACAAATGGTTAAAAACAGATGTGAACCAAGGTTTTGATGTAGAGATTCTAAATCAGAAAATTTTGGAGCAATTTAATGTTTCAATGTTCTGAATGTGAGAATCTAATTCCATTTTTAAAAAGAAGCTGTCAGTGTCAGTGGGTACCTTTTGCCTTTCATCTCACCAAGATCTTTAAAATCTCGAAGGCATTTTCAATCAGTGTTTTCCTTAATATTTTCTTTAGAATATAATCAGAATATGCCAAACCAACAGTATGCAAATACAAAAATGACTTGCATTTTCTCATGTACATAGCTCTTCTCTCAAGGATTTGTAAGGTGAAATGAAAAATTGACTTTAGTCAACTTTATTCTATTTCCCAAAATCTATATTTCTAGAACCTGACCTATATTTCCTGTTGCTTACTGAAGTTTTTTAACTGTGTTTCAAAGAAATATAAACTTTAAAAAAACTTACATCACATTAGACAAAATGTGAAAGCAACCCAAATATCCATCAATGGATGAATAAACAAATAATATGTATACACATACAATGGAGTATTACTTAACCCTAAAAAGGAAGGAAATTCTGACACTTGCCACTACATGCATGAACTCTGAGGATGTTATGTTAAATGAAATAAGTCATTCACAAGAGGATAAATATAGTATGATTCCATTAGTATGCGATACCTCGTGTAGTCCAATTCAGAGAGATAGAAAGTAGAATAGTAGCTGCCAGGGGCTGCGGGAAAGGGAAAATGGAGAGTTAGTGCTTAATGGGTAGAGAGGTTCAGTTTGGGAAGATGAAAAAGTTGTGGAGATGGATGGTTGGGATGGTGTCAGAACTATATGAGTGCACTTAATGCTTCAGAACTATACACTTACCCGGAAATTTGTAACTGTTTTCCCACTTATCTTACATGCCAAACCAAATCACCAAGTCCTGTGGATTCCATCTCTGAAAGTACACCTACCATCTCTATGGCTGCTGCCTTGGCTCTTGGCTCTTGGCACCTCACCTACTACAAGTCTGCCAACTATGCTCCTGGCTTCTAGTCTCACCCGCTAAGCCATTTCCATGCTGTCTCTAGAATGCTCTTTCTAGAACTCATATCATCACATCACTCTTCCATAATCCTTCATATAGAGCCTACATGAAATACAACTTTTTTTTTTAATATATTTTATTGATTTTTTACAGAGAGGAAGGGAGAGAGATAGAGAGTTAGAAACATCGATGAGAGAGAAACATCGATCAGCTGCCTCCTGCACATCTCCTACTGGGGATATGCCCGCAACCCAGGTACATGCCCTTGACCGGAATCGAACCTGGGACCTTTCAGTCCGCAGGCCGACGCTCTATCCACTGAGCCAAACCGGTTTCGGCCAACTTTTTTTTTATGGCAAAAAATGTCTTTCAGTACCGTCTTTCTTTTATTCCATTTATGCGTCTACACCACAGCACATGCTCTGCCTACTAGTAGAATGCCTTTCTCTCTTTTATCCATGTGTACAACTTCTACTCACTCTTCCTTCCCAACTGAGATCAAACAGCCATTTCTGAGGAGAACCTTCTCTAATCCACTCTCTCCATCCTCTGACAATAGTATCCCCATCCCTCCCCCTACTCAGGAGTTTATTTGCAGTCACATCTTTCCTTGAATTTACCGCATGGCATTGTTTTGATGTTAATCCCGAGGATATTTTTCCACTGGTTTTTAGAGAAAGTGGAAGGGAGGGGGAGAGACACAGAAAGAACCATCAAATGTGAGAGAGACACACTGGTTGGTTGCCTCCCACACACACCCGACCAGGGCCTCAATTGAGCCTGAAACCGTGGTACATGCCCTTGACTGGAATCGAACCCAGGACCTTTCAGTCCTTGGGCTGACGTTCTATGCACTGAGCCAAACTGGTTAGGGCGACTGCACGGTATTTTAATATTTGTCAAAAGCAAAGGCTCTGGAGCCAGATGGACTGGGTATGAATCCAGCCCCAGCATTTACTGTTTAACCTTGCCAAGTTACTTAACCCCTCTGATCCTAAGTTTTATTAGTCATAAAATGGAGTTTACAGTATCTACCACAGAGAGATGTTATAAAGAGTAAGTGAATTACTGCATGTAAAGTGCACAGAGCTTCACTTGGCTCTTAATACACTCATCAGTGATGGTGGTAGTAACGGAGGTGTATTTCTGACACAAGAGGAATAGCTCCTCAAAAGTAAGGTGGGCCTATAACCTTGAATAGCATGAGACCAAACAGTATTTTTTTTTAAATATATTTTTATTGATTTTAGAAGAAGGGAGAGGGAGAGATAGAAACATCAATGATGAGAGAGAATCATTTACTGGCTGCCTCCCGTACGCCCCCTACTGGCGATTAAGCCTGCAACCTGGGCATATGCCCCTGATCCAATTCAAACCCGGGACCCTTTAGTCAGCAGGCCGACGCTTTATCCACTGAGGCAAACTGGCTAGTACCCAAACAGTATTTATAGGAACAAAAAAGAGATAAAAGTTTGGTAGGAAGAAAAGGGAAGAAAGAATTTGGGAAGACTTACCGCCATTTTTGCCCACAGTTCGGAAGCATCTCCAGAAGGCCCGTAGGAATGATGCCCTGTTGTGAGGGGTGGCTTGGACGAAGCTGAATTCCCGAAAGAGAATGTGAGTTCCCTGACATACACTGTTAAAGCTGCAAAGAGAAGAATCAAGAAATCATCGTTAGATAGACAGTTATGGAAGGTTGAAATCAGAATGAAAAAGCGAGACCAGACAGAAGCACTGCCAAAAAGGGAAAAAGGATTTTTTTCTCCAACAAGACTCTGAACTATAAATTAGACCAAGTCCTTCTAGAAGGAAGTCGCTTCACATAACCATATCCCTCTGAAAACTGTTTCAGTCCAGTTCCTCTGAGTACTTCTCCCCTTCCCACATACACACCCTGAGGAAATTTTAGCAGTCACTGGAGCATCTCACATAGAGGGAAATCTTTCAGTCTTTAATTGGCTGACATTGGCACTCATACTTTTTGGAGAATACGCCTCTCCCTACCTTTTTTGGAATTATGTTTCCTTAAAGATATTCTTTCTGTACTCTCTGACCTCTATCAGCTGCCATATATGAACAACATAGCTTATGGGACATAACCAGCTTGTCTGTTCCAGTTTAGGGGTGGTGTTACATACTTCTCTGACAATAACCTCAGAGGAAAATCCATGTGCCAAAGGATATAAAAGGTTCCAAACAGAACACTAAAAGCAAATAAGAAGAACAAGGGTAGAAAGTGGCCCCTAAATTAAAGTATGAAGCAAAACCCCAGAGCCCAAGTGAGTCATTGTTTAAGCTGGGCTGGGGAAGGGGAAAAAATATACTCCATTGCCTTTGGGTTCTTTTGCCAAAGAAGTAAAGGCTGTAGAGCTTGGCGTAATCTAAAAATTGAAATTCCACCAAAGAATAGGCAATTATCCAGTAATCAACACTACCTAAGGCAGACTTCGGCTTCCAGAAAACTCCTAAATTCCCTGACAAGTAAATCATGAGTGGGAAATGTGTTAATGTTACAGAGAAGCAGGCATTAAAATGAAGATGGCAAGTAATAGAGGGACAATGGTAATTCCAAATGCCACTTTTCATTTGTTGACTAATGAGAGAAAAAAATTCTGAACCTCTGAATTGAACAGGAAAAAATTTCAGGAGCCATCTGTTCCATTTTTCTTTTCCCTGACCAAGTTCAGAGGGAAGTGTCTAACCTGTCTGTAAAGTATAGTATGTTAAAGGATAAAATTAACCTCTTCCTGTGACTATTAACAGTGCTATATAAAAAGGCTAATTACACGCTCTTCTTCCCTCTTAGAAAAGTAGCATAGAAATCTAATTCTAAGACACTGTGAGAAAGTATGAGGAAAATACCTGGCAAAGAATTAGGTTAGATGAGAGATGTTTAAAAAGCAATGAAAATGTTAAACTAAGCATACAGTTTGTGGCAGTGCTATTTATTGTCTTGAGCAAAGGAAAATGAAAAAGAAAGCAAATGAACTGTTACAGATAAATGGAGTAGGCCACATTTCTAGCAAATGAAGTCTAAAATGAGAACATTCTAGACTAAATTTATGAAGCTATCCAGCAAAGACTTAGTCCCAAAGTGTGCTTCATATCCCACAAGGGTAAAATGCTGGTGTCTAGATCATGATCTTGGTTGTAAAGGAACTAGTTATAGTGAAGTTATATCCTTAATGTAACTTTCAAGAATATATTTTAAAAAAACAGTAGAGAGTAATATATGCATTAAAGAATCTGGCTGAGCCTCATTATACAGATAAGTACAAATTTATAAAAAATTATAACATAGGAATTTTATAAAACAACTTGATAGGGCAAGGGCTTATAATATTGAATATGAAAAGATTTACAATTTTATTTACACTACTGCCTTTAGGTAATCCATACTGATAAAATTCACATTTAACTAAAAATAAAAATAATTAGAAACATCTGAATATGGTGGCAACTGGTCAGTATGGGGATCATAATCACTTTACTTAAAGAATAGATGATCAATATGATCAGTGAAAATTCTTTTAGATAAGATGGCTCTAAGGAAAGAGCAGAAAATGAAATATTGCTCAAAACTTTTCTGGCTCTCTTCAATTTGAAGTATCTTTTTTCTGTCTCCATCTGCTAAAACTCTAATCTTTCCAGACCATCTGCCATATTTTACATAAAGTCTTTTCATGATTCCATCCCCATGCTCAATTCCCAGCATATCTCACTTTTAACTCTCTAATAGAACTCACAATTTGCTGCCTTGTTTTAAAGTTATTAGACTTATTTCTCCTACTAGATTATAAGTTCTATGGAGTAAGCAATTAGGTTGTATTTAATAAGTATCTTGTGGGGAAATATTTTGAGGCTGTGGAAATCTACAGTCAACTCTTCAAACTTTCATTTACTAGTTTTACTAGCTATTGATTCAGTATCTAATAATTCTTGCTAGAAGCAATAACAATTTTGATGGGTTTGCCAAATAGCTAATTCCCCCTAGTTACGTCATTTCATCTACATTTATAATTTGACTTTCTATGGTAAAGAAGAGCTTACCTTTCTCATCCATTCATTATTTATTTATTTACATTAGTCTGGATTCATGGATTCTTGCTTTATTCAATAGGCTATAATCCTTTATTATCATTATTTATTTTGTTGCTCAAATTGTCCCAGATTTGGCTGTGGGAGCTCCTTCAAGCTGACTTCTGTCCTTTTGACTTATCTACACAATTCTTTGGGTACTTGCTTTCTTTTTGATAGAATAAGATGTTCCAGGCCCATCTTGTTCTTTCTCTAAACCATCTTGGAACCAGTCATTTATCCAAGAAGCCCAAGTTGCTTTTAGTAAAAAACAGTGTTTAAAAACCAAGATCTAGGTAGGTGCTGGGTGTGCTTTTTGCTCCAAATGTGTCATTGCTTCTAGGCTCTCTCAGAAGACAGTTAAGAAACAGATGAAGGTCTATATACACACGTTCTACACAAATGTGCACATGTGCACAAACACACACATACTTATTTTCATTTCTATATGTCTAGCTATTTACATATATTAAAACCCATGAGTCCACACTGATTCAATTCCAATATATTGCTACAAGGTACCCTCTATTCTTTCCCTTTTATATATGAAACTTCCTCTTCTCACAGAGAAATCCAGCTCCCATTATCCATAATATATATTTACTTATTTGCTCAATCCTAAAATGTACAGCAATTGCTAATCCATGCCTCTGTGTAAAAGCAACCTCCTAATTCTAGTTCAACACTTATTTAGAGTTCTTTTTGTTTTTAGCCCAAGGGAGGGCAAATAGTCCAAATACTGTGTTCAAAAGGTACTTAGTCTCACCCTGGTCGGTGTGCTCAGTGGTTTGTGTTGGCCTGCTCACTGAGAGGTTGCAGGTTTGATTCCTGGCTGGCTCTGAAGGAGACGCATGCAGGAGGCAACCAATCTATATGTCTCTTATATTGATGTTTTCCTCTCTCTCTGCTCCTTCCTCCCTCCCTTCCACTCTCTAAAAAGCAATGGAAAAAATATCCTTGGATGAGGATTAAACAAACAAACAAAAACATTACTTAATCTTCCCCAATTCCCTTCAGCATGTTTAATTTATTCATTTGAAATATAGTTTGCTTCATTTGTTTGTCTGTATTCCATTTTAGGGCCCCTCATCCTTGTTAATTATATACATAGCTATCTTGCCTATGTGAAATATTAACATAGTTCCAAAAGTAAGTGTCACCTTCCCTCCACACTTTTACTTGTTCACCCCATTTACAATAATGCCCTGTAAGTAATGAATCTCACTGGTTTCTGATTCATTCTTCCCGTGTGTATCTTTTTCTCACATGAGCAGAGGCGTGTACATATTTTTATTTCTTCTTCTTTCTTATACAAAAGGTAGCATAATAAAGATATCCTTTGTCCAATTCATTAGGATCTATTTCTTTTTAACCTGTCATGGGTAAGAAGTTCAGGAAATTTCTGGATCCAGAGATATCAAAATTAAATTTTCTTTGCAAAAAACATATATATATATATATATATTAAAAGGTATGAATTAATTTATTAAAATGAAATGGTCAGAGTATAAATGTCTCCTAAATTGATTTTAGCAATAAAATCAAATAATTAATAAAATTCCATAGTTCTCCCACTTTATTAGCTTAGTATTTAATTAACTCTAGAGTAACATGTTAAGAAAATGCAGCAGGAGCTGTGTTAAAAAATTTAGTTAACATTTGTACACATGTTAAGCTAGTGTGAACTCTTCTTTAAAATATATTTTTATTGATTTCAGAGAATAAGGGAAAGGGAGAGATAGAAACATTAATGATGAGAAAAAAATCATTGATTGGCTGCCTCCTGCACTGGGGATCGAGCCCACAACCCAGGCATGTGCCCTGACCAAGAATTGAACTGTAACCTCCTGGTTCATAGGTCAAGGCTCAACCACTGAGCCACGCCAGCCAGGTACTAGTGTGACTCTTGATACAATTTCATTTTCTCATTGGGTTGTCTTCTGCTGTTTTTTATTTTTATAGATATCTTTTCTTTTTATATTTTTAATTGACTTGAGAGAGAGGGGAAGGGAAAGAGGAGGGAAGAAAGAAACATCGATTTGTTGTTCCACTTAGTTATGCAATCAGTGATTTAGTCTTACATGTTCCCTGACCAAGGATTGAACCCAAAACCTTGGAGTATTGGGATGGCACTCTAACCAACTGAGCTACCTGGCCAGGGCTTGTTTTCTGCTATTTGAGATGAGTTTTATTTGCAAGGAATCCTAAAAAAAATCTACAGAGAAGCAAAAAATGAAGACAAATCATATCCAATTATGTAGCACAGCTGGCCATACCAAAGGTGATACAAATATAGAATATGGATCAGCCTTTGAAAAATAAGATCAAAGATCCAGAACATCTTAGGAAGAATCATGATTTAAAGTAAGCTTCTGTTGCTTCTATAAACAGAAGGGAAAAAGATATTCTGTGTAGGGAAAAAGAAAACTTCTGTGGCATATTTCCCTCGAACACATTGGCAAAATTAGCAGATTGGAGTTTTGTTTTGCCGAAAGTCGCCAAACCCTAAAGATGTATTCTTATGGCATGATTTGGTCCCCTGAACTAACCATCCCTGGATTTGTTCTCTTTCTTTGTAAAAATCAAATGAAGTCTAAGTCCTTAAATGTTTTCTTTCCATTGCCTATCTGCCACAGAATTTGGCAATGCTAACTTGATGAAAGAAATCAGCAAAGCATGTCAGCTTGGTCTATGTTGCAGAAGGCCAAAGTAGTTTGGACAGCACACTTGGACAGAATTGCCTCACACCAATTTCTTGCTTATAGTGTTACAAAGAAGTTTCTGTACAAGCGCTCAATTTCTAAGAACTTCTGACTATTGGACTGTTGTTATCTATAGTTCAAACATACAACACATCTATTAAAGGGAAACGTGAATAATATAGTCCTACATACAAGGAGAAATTTGACAAAGTGTGGCTTTAACATATGGTACGTTTCAAATAAGGTTCTGCCATAGATATGCATCAGGTGAACCAACTGTAGGCTCTCTATTGGCCAGGAAGAACTAAGTGTAAAAGTATAGAAAATAGAAACCGACCACATTGCAGATGAGTACTCAGATCCTCATCTTCTCATTCCCAGTATTGGCTAAATTAGAAGTAGAATGTCTGAGACCTTTGGCTTCTAAAAAAAGGCCCAAATTTAGGAAGAAATCCAAAGGGATTAATCAATCCCCAGTCACTTTCTAGGATAGATGAACCAATTTGTGAGACCTGAGTTGCCATTGTGGTGAACAGGATTCATAATTTCTATTCAGCAAAACAACTATCAGAGACTTATCGGTTCACTCTAAAGCCTTAAGCACTGGCGTTTCATACCAAGATTTTTTTTTTCTGCCTGATTGAGTGATCCTTAGTAGCAGAGCTAGTTTTCAGACCATGACATCAGTAAGATCATATTTGACTTCATTTTGAAGAGATAAACTCATGAGACAGGCCCTGAAAGCTGTGGAAAGCTTCTGCAATGGTCAGCATAAGCAATGCTGAGTTTTCTCTCCTTGGTTACTTCACCAAATGCTCTTCTGTCACCAAATCCCAGGAAGAATCTTCTTAAAGCTCTTGTCCCACCCTAGGCTGACGCTAAGGGGGAAGAGATGATTTCCAGATAGGGTGATCTCCAAGCAAATTCTCACCAAGAAGGCTAACCAAAGGACTTAGTTCTCACAGACTGTTTCCTGAAAGTAAACTGCTCCCCACTGCATCTTTGTTTATAATTCAGTTGGCTCCCTGCCAGAGTTAAAAAATGTTTCAAAATCCCTTTTCATACCTTCACATTTCAAAACTTATTGCTGACGGCCTGGCATGCTATGGTAAGTCCCAACTGCATGTCATTTCCTTACCCACCGAGTGTCAGTGCAGAAGCAAGATGATTCATTGACATGCTTCCCCTTGCAGTTTTAAGTGTTAAGGAACATCTCCTTATAAGGTTGTTTACTCATGCCAACAGAAACAGGCAAACAAATACCTCAGGATGTGAAATCAACGCACAGAGCACTGGGAGAAGGTTAGTAATCCATACTCTTTATAGCGTGTTAGAAATCTATATATATAAAAGCTTAAGTGACCATTACAACGGAATGACCAGAACAACTGGAACGACTGGTCACTATGACGGGCACTGACCACGAGGGGGCAGATGCTCAATGCAGGAGCTGCTCCCAACCCACAGGCCCCAATCACCAATGGGCCTGCTGGCCAACCTCCTGGTCCCTCCCCACAGCCAGCAGGCCCCCAGGCTGGGACGGGGAACTGGGAGTGGATGGCGGCAGACCCAGCCCCTTTCCCAGGGGGATCGAGGGCCAGCTCCCTTCTTGGGGCCAGCGGCCAACTTCCCAGGTCCCTCCCCCATCCCCCCCCCCCATGCCCTCGCTGCCCACCCACTGTGGTGGCGGTTGGCCCCTCCCCCCGGCCAGCCCCCCGGGCCAGCAGGTCCCAATCGCATGATCGGGCTGGGCCCCAGGCTGGGATGGGGAACTGGGGATGGGTGGCAGCAGACGTGGGTGGTGAGGGAAGGAGAAGAGGAGAAGGCAGGTAGGTGGGCAGCCGCAGGGTGGTGGTGCACAGGCGGTGGTGGTGCATAGGCGGCGAGGGAAGGAAGAGGCAGGGAGGTGGGGAGATGAGGAACCTAATCACCCCTGATTGCCGGCCAGGCCTAGGGACCCAACCCATGCATGAATTTCATGCACCAGGCCTCTAGTTTAAACCATAAAAAAATGTAGCAATTTAGAAACACTTTTCAAACACCATGAAAATAGGAAAAATTGTGTTTACATTATAATTTTAACTACATTAAAGTAGGTCTGCATTAGGAAAATATTAAAAATGTAAAAGACAATTGTATTTATTAATCGTATTAAAGTTTTTGGCTTATAATTGATTTCTTCCTCTGTATTCCAAATATTCTGCAATGTTATGTTAAATTTTGGTAATATATTTTTAAAAAACAACATACCACAAATCTTTAGTTTGTCTCATTCCTACAAGGCCTCCTAACAGAGCTCTTGATAACAGAACTTCTAGGAGCTTGCCTAGAATTTCACTTGAAATCCAGAGTAGTTGTGTTTTCATGGTCTCTTTGGGGAAACATCCCTGGTCTTATAGGAAGTTTCCGGACAAAGAATATTCCTTTAGAATGTTGCAATATTTCTGTTATCCTGCTACATGTTACATTTCCTGTTCATTCATCTGTGATCTCTAAACCTGTCATCTTTTCTTTCTTTCCCTTCAGCTCTATCTTTAGTTATCTGCAGACAGATCCTGCCATTCTTTCCCCACAACGTGATTCCTCTCAACCTCCAGGTCTCAAAAGCAAAACAGTTTTTATCTATTTTACTGCCAGATTACATATCATATTCTCATCTAATTTCTTATCAGTTTCCTCCTTTAGTTTTTTCAACTCATTTCCTCCCAAGTTTTCCCACCCATTGCATATCTGTGCTTCATACAGCATCAGACAAAATTTTTAGGTAAATTCTATTCTATTTTCTGCCTATAGCTATAACTTTTAAGTACTTTTATGTCATCCTTTTTCTCACTAGAATCTCCAAAATGTTCCCATTAGTATCACCTGCAGGTTTCATTTAAAACACAACACTATTTTATGGGTCCCTGAAATGTAACAAATTCCTTCCTCTATACCACCCCATTCAAGAGCTGGAGGTATTATACAGTATTTATCAATCGTCTCGGTTCAAAGTCCAGCAAATAATTCTCAAACCACTACCCTTTGTTCTTATTCAAGATGCTACGAATTAGGTTAAAAAAATTCTTCATATAAATGCTTTAGTCATAGGCCAAGTCTTGTTGTTGTTGTTTTTTAAATATATTTTTATTGATTTTACAGAAAGAGGAACAAGAGGGAGAGGGAGAGAGAGAAACATTGATGTGAAAGAGAAACATCAATTGGTTGCCTCCTGCACGCACCCCCAGTGGCATCTGGGATCAAACCTGCAACCTGGGCATCAAACCGGCAACCTTTGGGTGCACGGGATGATGCTCAACAAACTGAACTACACAGGCCAGGGCTTCTTGCATTCAATCATAATTGAAAATGATCAGAAAATTGAAGGGTGGTTGGAATGCAGGACTTGTACTTTTAGAGCCACATACATCAGACTTGTGGCTGCCAATTTCATGCTCTATCTTCATGGTTTATCATGTCTTATGTTACTACCATTATTTCCAGAGTCACCTCCTTTTTGTTATTTTTTGTTTTATCTCCATAGCTGCTCTCACTTTTTAGAAAATAAGTGCAGTCTCTTTCAGTACTCAAGTATACTTACTGTTTAGAGCTACTGGTAAATTATATGTATTTTTTAAAGTACTCATTTTCCTGGCTTTTGTTGAAAGCTATTTTGTGTTATTTCACTTTCCACATTCAAGTTCATTCTTCCCAACTTTTTGCATTGTTTAGGAACTCCTAAAATAAGAGAGCTCTAGGACTACATGATTAAAGAAGTCTTAATAACTCAGTAGTCTATGATGGGGAAAAAAATCCTAATACCTTTATTAAAATCTCTTTCTTATTAACTCACCAGATTTCAATGTCACTTCTATTTGTTTTCTTACTTCCAACAAAGAATTTTATTTCTAAAGATGTAAGAGGGGAAAAAACTCTAGCTAGTAGGCAGAATTGTACACCAAACTCTGGTAAACAGATGAGACTCTAATTTTTTATTTGGTTAATGACCTCAGAGAAAGAGGTGCCATAATGTTTCTGAAGATCCTGGTATAGCTGCTCCAGGAAGTCTTAAAGGAAAAAATAAAGTTTAATAAGGGCTTCTCTATTCCCTAAACACCTGTTTGTCAGGTGAAGTTGTGAATTCACTCACACAAAACTTTTTCTGTAGCATAAATCTTCTTAATATTGATTTATTTCAGAACATCAGCACTCTCTAATTCTCTACTTGGTGCCATTTAACCAACTACCAATCTCCTAAAAGCCTAAGGACATTTCTCAATAATCTTTTGTGACTGACTACACATCAGAAAGCAGCTATAGATGACAGAAAATGAAAATCTGTACTGAAAATTTACTTTTTCTGTCAAACTTTCAAAGATTTCCTTTCAGTAAGAAATGTTTTTTAAAAGGGGAGGAATGGGAGTACAAACAATAACTTGGAAATAAACTTGTACCTTGGACAGTAAGATATTGTAGAATTACCATATGATCCAGCAATTCTACTTCTGGGTTTATAATTAAAAGAAATGAAAGTAGAGATTTAGGTATCTGTATAGCCATGGTCATGGCAATATTATTCACAACAGCAAAAAGATGGAAGTAACCCAAGTTTCTATCAATGGCTGAACAGATAAACAAAGTGTGATATATGCATACAATGAAATATTATTGAGCCTGACAAAGGAAGGAAATTGTAATACATGCTACATGGATAGACCTTGAACACATTAGGCTAAATGAAATAAGTCAGTCACAAAAAGACATATCTTATATGAGGTACCTAGAGTAGTTAAATTCATAGAGAGAGAAAGTAGAATGGTAGTTTATCAGGGATTGGGGAGAGGAGGGAACAGGAGTTAGAGTTTAATGGGTATAGGGTTTCATTTTGGGAAGATGAAAAAGTTCCAAAGATGAATGGTCATGATGGCTGAAGAAGAATGTGAATGTACTTAATGTTGCAGAACTGCACAGTTAGAAATGGTTAAAATTTTGTTATGTATATTTTACCACAATAAAAATGAAAGAAAGTAAGTTATTGGTATCAAATACCCAGTATGTACATTTATAGAATTGCCTGATGGAATGAGAAATTGGAAGTTATAACCAAAACATTTTTCAGAGTAGTTCTGAAGCAGGAATGACTACAGCGTTGCCACTGAAAGTGTGGATCAAGGATAGCAGCTTTGGTATCACTTAGAAGCCTGTTAAAATCAGATTCTCAGGCCCCGTGCCAGACGTACTAAATCTGATTCTGCATTTCAACAAGATCCCTAGATGATTCACATGCATATTAAAGTTTGAGAAGCACTGGTCTAGGGCAAATCTAATCTCTTCCTAGCTGTGTGACTTTAGGCCAGGTACTTAACCACTTTGTGCCTCAATTATTTTCTATCCATAAAACTAGGGGCCCAGTGCACGAATTCGTGCACCTTGAAAGGAACCGTGGTCCACAAGACTGTGGTGGGCACTGGGGTGGGTCTCGGCCCATCCTCCGTGCCCCCACCTGGCCCCTCCTACCACAGTCCCCTCGCCCCCCCATCTCCCATCTGCCAGCAGCCCTGCTCCCACCGCCACTGCTCCCACGCGCTGACAGCGCTGGCCCTGCTCGCACCCACTGACAGTGCGGAGCGATTGGGGCTGGCACCAGCAGCAGGTGTGAGCAGGGGTGGCACCGTCAGTGGATGCGAGTGGCAGCTGCTGCCCCAATCGCCCCTCAGGAGCAGGGGGAGGTGGAGAAATCCTCAGGGGCGATCAGGGCCAGCAGCCACCGCTTGCACCCACTGATGGTGCCAAGTGATCAGGGCTGGCACTGGGCACTAGCAGTGGGTGCAGGTGGAGGCTCCAGCGCCATCAGCGGGTGTGAGCGGGACTGGTGCTGGTAGCAGGTGTGAGCGCCAGGTAGGACCATAGCACACGGGAGCAAAGAATTTTCAGTAACCACCAGAGGCTCACCCCGATGACAGCGACCGGCGCCCTGCCTTGGGCTGGTGCCCCGGTTCACCTGCTTCACCATCCTGCCGCGGCCAACGTCTGCCATGTTCCATGCGCCCCCTGGTGGTCAGCGCACATCATAGTGACTGGTTGGTTGTTCCACCATTCGGTCTATTTGCATATTAGGGTGTGTGTGTGTGTGTGTGTGTGTGTGTGTGTGTATAGTGGTAATAAGAATACTTACTACATAAGGTTGTCAAAGATTAAATGTGATAATAATGCATGTTATATAATGCTGGCACATTCTGGGACTATTAGCTATTATTATTACTTTGCTATGCAGAAGTTCTGTGAAAGTTGGTTTTGGGAACTTTTCTAAAAACAGTAGACTTAGGATGTCAATATTTTCCAAAGGATAAGAATAGTGCCTGGTTTTAAGAGGTAATGGTAAAGAAAGAATATATGGGAAATAATAGTTTTAGCAAAGGAAAAAAATGGAAATACTTTCTTCAGAAAACCCAATAGAGTAGAGGTCAAATTCATTCACACTGGAACAATTTTTTTTCTTGGTAAAGTAGGGGAGGACCGGACTAATATTATTTACAAAGTATAAATGGAATGGAAGCAGTTTTTAATGAAACAATGTTATATTTTAAAGATATTTTTGTGGTCAAATGATATGTTTTTCACCTGTCTGAAATCCTCATGTAGGATATAACTTTTCAGCTGAAATATCACAAGTATATTTGACTTATGTGATAAAGGACCAAATATTTGTCTCAGGGAGCAAGCAAGGGAAAGAGGGGGAAATATTGACAAGGGAGGTGACAAAAGAGACAGCTACACTGGCCCCATGAACTGCTAGCACCTGGGCCACAGCTCTCAGGAGATGTTGTTGAGTTCCTAACCTAATTTCTCTGGCAGGAGATCTTTCCTTGTCCCAGAAAAGACTTTTGGAGACAGAGAGGATTAACAAAATAATATTGTTAAGAAGTGAGGTTGCTGGGCTTGCACTTTACTATCCGGAATCCCTTTATCTTTCTTGAGAGCCCCCCAGATCTCTTTTATTCTAGGTCAGTAATTTAACACTCTCAGCTCTCAATTCAAAGCCTGTAATGACCTTGCTGTGCTGAATTATTAGCCCAGGATGTAGAAAGAGAGAGAGAGGGAGGGGAAAAACCCCACTAAAAACAACAGAGGCCTTTTGATCAGAGCACCAAACTGCAGTTCGCTGTAACTCAAGCTGCCCATTCTTATATGGCAGGAATTAAGGACTCCCCCTGCCAGGCAGGACCCTATTAAAAGACAATAGCTGTTTGAAAAGAGTAAGCAAGTTGATATGGATATAATAGGCCACATATGGGAGCCCCTTTCTACTCTGAAATAAAGCTCCTTCTTAAGAGTTGTGAGCTGAGAAACCCAGTATTCAGTAAGGCAGGAGGAGGAGGTATAAGAGAAGAGAGTGGGTAGCCATGCAGAAATGCTTGAAGGTGATTCAGGAGAAAGAGAGGAGGGCTTTGGGGAGCCTGCAGAGATGAGCATCAATCACTGAGGACAGAGGGTTTCTGAATGGCCAGGTGTGAGCTTTTTAGGGCCAATGATGACAAAGATTTGGCTGGAACCAGTACAAGGTTAGTTTCTCGAATGGGTTAACAACAACAACAAAACAAGCAACAAAGTAGTAAGCTCTTGCCAGGAATGATGTAGTTGGCAAAAAAGTAATCCTTTCTGCCTTGTTTTAAACAATCTAACATGTGAGCATCCTAAACTCCAGATGAATACCATCCAGTGCTGCTAAATGTTCTTATTGTTTTGTAAAAGCCCTGCAAACAGAGGCAGTGGCCCCAAAGAATTAACCTCTTGCCTGCAACCTACACCCTTCTTCAGAACAGAGAGGGAACCACAGGATAGAGAACTTCTTACTCTGTTAGCTAAGCCTTGTTTACTAGTTAACTCATGTTTACTTATCTGTCACTGAACACCCTACCCATTAGCGGATGATGCCTTTGGGGAATCTTAAATCCACAGCTGAATTGCCCAACCACTGTTTTAGCTATCTGTAAGATCTTGTTAGTATGTTACAAAACAAGGAGTGATTTAAGAATGATTCAACGTTTTTAAACACATTAATCTATTTGTTTATAACTAAATTCTAAATCCCAAAATTCCTTAGAAAAACATATCCAAAAGATATTTTTCTTTACTCCACCACCATTTGCTAATTGCCAAATGAGAGTTCTCCAGTTCCCATCCACTGCAATTAACGGGGTTAGTTTGATGGAATTCACAGCTAAAGAAAAATATAATAGATTTCTAACATTTGCTTGTTCTACTAAGTGCTCAACAGGATGCAAGGCAAATCAAAGTGTCTTGCTGATTAAAGAGAAGACCTGGATTCCCAAGAAAAAAACGTTTCATCACCATGGGGCTTAAGACTCCAAAATAAATATATTATTTTTATAACAAGTTATTCGAGATAATTGTTTCCATAAAATATTACAATTCTAAGCTACTCTCCAGTATATAGACTCTGTTTCATTTCACATGGTGTCATCATGTAGGAAGGGAGGGATGAGAAATAAAGAGCAATGGAGAGCACCAAACACCAAGCTCATTCCCCAATTCATGCCCTAGCATATGGTGACCATATTTTCAGAAGTTCAAACTGGGACATATAGTCTACAAAGGTTTTATTTGGTTTGTGGTGGGCTACTTCCAGGCTTGAGAAACAAACTAAAGATTACACATATAAAATGACTGGGTATGCATAAATGCCATATTAATTGATAAATATTAAATGCCATATTATTTGATAAATCTTTAGAGATTTACTGCTTATGTAATATAAAAAAAATTCATTAAACAAAACACTATGCGTAGTATGACACCATTTGTATAAAACTACATATCTAGCCCATCTAGTGTGGCTCAGTGGTTGAGCATCAACCCATGAACCAAGAGATCGCGGTTCAATTCCTGGTCAGGGCACATGCCCAGTAGGGGGCGTACAGGAGGCAGCCGACCAATGATTCTCTCTCATCATTGATATTTCTATCTCTCTCTCCCTCTCCCTTCCTCTCTCTGGGGTGGGGGTGGTGGAAACATATCTAGGGGTGTATATATGAACAGACAACATGTTTGAAAGAACAGAGAAAATGGAGGAAGGGAAAAAAATTGAAGAAAATTTCTCAGAACTGAAAGACGAGTTTCCAGATTGAAAGGATCTGTTAAAGCCTAGCACCATGAATGTAGATGCACATCAAGACACATTATTGTAAAAAATTAGCCTATACCTTTTACTGGGGTTGTGGCAAGGTCACTTTTTAGAAGAGCATATAGGATAGAAAATATTGGTGCAGCTATCTTTGGAAAATATAATCTGTCACAGTTGCCCTCTGGCCACAACAATTTACATTCCTTCCACATGTAAAATACACTCTGAAACCCTAGAGCAGTGGTTCTCAACCTTCTGGCCCTTTAAATACAGTTCCTCCAACCATAAAATTATTTTCGTTGCTACTTCATAACTGTAATGTTGCTACTGTTATGAATCGTAATGTAAATATCTGATATGCAGGATGGTCTTAGGCGACCCCTGTGAAAGGGTCGTTCGACCGCCAAAGGGGTCGCGACTCACAGAACCGCTGCCCTAGAGCCCCAAAGCCTAATTTCATTTCAGCATCAACCCAAGGTCCGAGATCTTGTCATATAAATCAAGTTCAGGTACAGATGAAGTTTGAGGAATGCTATTTAAAAAAACACACACAAAAAAACCAACTCTTATAGAACTATTTTACCCTTTAAACTGTATGCATGTATAACTTTGATTTTTTTTTTTTTAATCAGAAAAAGAATACTCAGCTTAGAGGGCCACCTGCTCTGTGACACCTTCCCTGACCCCTCAAACTTAATTAAGATATCCTTCCTCTGGACATTCTTATTCTTAGCACTTGAACCTCTCGTTAGCTCAAATCACAAGTAATTTAATTATTGACTAATTTAACTGTGAGTACCCTCAAGGTAGGTACCATGCCTTATTAATCATTGTTTCCTCAGCACCTGTCATAAACCCAGGCATATAAGGGATATATAAGAAATATTTTCTGAATTGAATGATCTCAGTCAATGGCACCAACATCCTACCAATAGTAACATAGGGTAGACAATTTCTATGACCAAACTATTTTTCTAAACAAACTACCTTTCTAACCCTTCACATATCTTCCTGGACTCTATTACCTCACTGTTATAGACTAAATATTTGTGTCCCTCTTAAAATTCATATGTTGAAGCCTAATCCCCAATGTGAGAGTATCTGGAGGTGGAGCCTTTGGGAGGTAATTAGGTCATGAAAGTGGAGCCTCCTGAATGGATTAGTGCCCTTATAAAATAGGCCCAGGGGGAGGTCCCTTGCCTCTTCTGACATGAGAAAATACAGTAAAAAACAGCTATCTATAAACCAGGAAGAGGGTCTCAATGGAATCTGCCATAGCCTTGATCTTGAACTTCCAGTCTCCGTAACAGTGAGAAATAAATTTCTGTTCTTTATAAGTCACCTAGTTTACTATAGTTTGTTACAGCAGCTTGAACAGACTAAAGGACTGACCACAGACCTTCTGTCATTCTCTAAATATACCAAGCCTCTGTGCCCTTGCTCATGCTGTTCCCCGGCTAGAGATGCTCTCCCTGCTCAGTTCCCATTCTCTATTATTCATCTTCCAAGGAACACCTGAAGTGCTACCTCTTTTGTGAAGCTTTCCTCAAAATGAATCTCTCCTTCCACTTATCCCAAAACATGTTGCCTGAAATTCTATTTGGCACTAATTTAATAGCATCTTAATAACTATGGTTACATCTGATTTTCTCCCTGAGTTCATAAGTTCCTCAATTGGCTTATTCATCTTATATCCTTCACTAGCACCATGTCTAGCATATAGTAGGTCCACATTATAGTATATTTCCCATGAGAATGAAAGTGAATTCCTTGACCATGTCTGGCCCAGGGATTGGCATATAGTAAGTACTTAATAGTTACCGGATTTTAAAAATTAAAAGACCAGGCAGTAAATTTTATTTCTCAGACTTTACAAGATACTTTTACTTTGCCTTTCTTATCTCAACATAATTGAGCCTTTCACAAAATGGCCCTATCCTAATTATATATTTCCTGTTTGTTGCTTTTCAACATGTACTTGTCTTCCACAAGTCAAATTAGACTTCTTTATGGCCCCTTTGCAGTGATGATACTTTCTACTTCTGCTAATATAATTATATTCCACTAGAATGAAAGTTCCCAAATTATTTCTCTTGCAATAAAAATAGATTAGGTAATTTAGACTAACCCTCTTGGCTGAGAAAAACTGGATGAATTATTAAAAACGTATGTTTGAAGCCACCAAGGCAAATGAAGAATGACCAGGCCAAGTCATAAGAGAAGGAAAAAACACAAATAAGTGAGCCCAGCATTTGGAGCCACTTTTCCCCATGGGCAGGAATTCCAAATAGAAGGGTCCATGTATTGAATTCAAGGAATTCCACAAAATTGGATGTGAAAAAAAGCAAATCTTTAGTTTTACTAACCTCTAATTGGAATTTAGTATTTCCTTCAGCTATGAATATAAACATAGAATTAGCAATATCTGTGATTTTTTAAAGAATAGAAATCTTAGATATTTTCATATCAAATTAAAATTGTTCCAGGTCTCTCACAATATCATTTATACTCATCACCACTTCAAAAGCAATGTATTACTACACCCACTAGTAGTTCAGAAGCCTCTGCCAGTCATAAAAGAGGGAGCTGATAGATTGAACAGGTAATAATTTTGAATTAAAATTAAGCTCCTGAGTTTTCAAATGATTCTTTTTTTTTAAATATATTTCTTTATTGATTTCAGAGAGGAAGGGAGAGGGAGAGTGAGGTAGAAACATCAATGACAGAGAATCATTGATCGGCTGCCTCCTGCACGCCCCCCACTGGGGGTGGAGCCTGCAACCCCGGCATGTGCCCTTGGCTGCAATCGAACCTGGGACCCTTCAGTCCGCAGGCTAACGCTCTATCCACTGAGCTAAACCGGCTAGGGCCCAAATGATTCTTGATGTTTGCTGATAAAACAAAACAAAACAAAACAAAAAACTGGAGTCCAGGACCCATCCAGGCTAGAAACAGTGAGGGACTCTTGTGAATCCTTAAGGTTCTAGTTGGCCTTCTGAAAAGCTATACCTAGCCTAACTTCAAATGATTTCAACACCTGATTGGATAGAGCTAATCCAGGATTGATAGTGCTCAGACCATCTGCCAGAAACAAATGTAAATCTTCTTTGAAGGAAGATTACATTGCTCTAGGCCTCACATTATTTCTACAATTTTTCATATACAATGTACAGCTCTCAATTACAGGGAGAAAAAAGTATACTATAAGATAAGACAATGGAGTTAAAAAAAAAACAAGAGATAGAATATATAATAGACACAGATCCACAGGGAATCCAAATAATGAATTATGGACTTTTTAATAATCATGCTTTACTACATTCAAGCAAATGAACAATAAGACCTAGTAAAGAAACTAAAAAAGAACTGAATGGCAATTCTTGAACTAAAAAATACAGTGATTGGGAAAGGCTACATATTATATGATTGAAACTACAGAAGATCCTGGAAAAGGCAAAATTGTGAAGACAATGGAGGTTGGAATGGGATGGAGGATAAACAGGCAGAGCATTGAGCATTTTTGAATCAGTGAAAATACTCTATTTGATACTACAATGATGAATACATATCATTAGACATTTTCCAAACCCAGAATGTACAACAATAGCAATAGCTGTCATTAGTTCAACACTTAGTATATCTTAGAATGCTAAGCACTTTACTTTCATTATCTCATTTAATTCTTCCAACAATCATGTAACACAAAATTTTATACATGATACTCCCTACCTTTTTTGTGTTTTATTAATCCTCATCCGAGGATATTTTCCCCATTGATTTTTTTAGAGAGAACAGAAGGGAAGGGGAGAGACAGAGAGAGAGAAACATTGATGTGAGAGAGACACATCGATTACCACCTCCCACAGGTGCCCTGACCAGGGCAGGGATGAACCTACAACTGAGGTACATGACCTTGACCAAAATCGAATCTGTGACCCTTCAGTTTGTGAGCCGATGCTCTATCCACTGAGCAAATTGTCTAGGGCTGACTCTCCCTGTTTTATAAATGAGGCTATGCAACCTGCTCAACAAGATCACATACTAGTACATGGCAGGCCCTCAAACACAGATCTGTGTTCTTTTTTTTTTTAATATATATTTTATTGATTTTTTTACAGAGAGGAAGGGAGAGAGATAGAGAGTTAGAAACATCGATGAGAGAGAAACATCGATCGGCTGCCTCCTGCACATCTCCCACTGGGGATGTGCCTGCAACCCAGGTACATGCCCTTGACCGGAATCGAACCTGGGACCTTTCAGTCCGCAGGCCGACGCTCTATCCACTGAGCCAAACCGGTTTTGGCAGATCTGTGTTCTTAACCACTATTCTACAGTGCTTTCATTCACACAAAAAAAATCTCCTTTCTTTTTTGCTTATCCAAATTCGACTCACCTTTCCAGGTTGCATTAGTCAGTATTCTCCAGAGAAACAGAACCAACAGTATCTATATATATAAAAGGCTAAGTGACCAACCATTCATCTGCCTGTCCGACCATCTGACCATCTTGTATATATGACGCACACTGGCAATTAAAAATAAACGTTGACTCGCACATGCGTAATACATATAAAGCTCTCAGAATGGATATTATTGAAAATCCCCTGTGAAATGATTTGTAACAGATCTATTATTGAAGCTACCTTTGTAAATAGTATATCTATAGATAATATTAAAAATATATCTAAATATGCAGTTCTTTGTCCTAAAAATGAGCATGTTCATAAATTAAATGAAGAAAATTTGGATATATTTGGAGATTTTCACACCTATTTGAGTGATGATTCCATCGATTCAATGGATGATGCCAAAGAAGAAAAATTTCCCATTGAATTTCTTAATAGTATTACTCCTTCTAGAATGCTGTGTCATAAATTAAAATTGAAATTAGGTGCAATCATCATGCTACTGAGAAATCTTAATAGTAAATGGGGTCTTTGTAATGGTACTAGATTTATTATCAAAAGATTGCGACCTAACATAATTGAAGCTGAAGTATTAACAGGATCTGTGGACGGAGAGGTTGTTCTGATTCCAAGAATTGATTTGTCCCCGTCTGACACTGGCCTTCCATTTAAATTAATTCAAAGACAGTTTCCTATGCTGCTAGCATTTGCGATGACTATTAATAAATCATAAGGACAAACTCTAGACAGAGTAGGAATATTCCTACCTGAACCCGTTTTCTTCCATGATCAGTGATATGTTGCTTTCTCTCGGGTTTGAAGAGTGTGTGACATTAAAGTTAAAGTTGTAAATACTTCATTGCAAGGGAAATTAGTCAAGCACTCTGAAAGCGTTTTTACTCTTAATGTGGTATACAGGGAGATATTATAGTAAGTTTAATCAATTTATCAGTCATTGTTTTTATCATTGTTGTTTTTATGTTTTTGTTGTTTATATTATCATGTTTTTGTTGTTTTTATATCATGTCTTTGTTGTTGTTATATCATGTTGTTATTGTTTATTTATTAATCAATTTATATATTATTTTCATATACATTTTACTAATTTTCTTTCATCTCTGACACTTATATTATAGAGAAAGGGAGAATAGTGATATTAAAATATTTCTTCTAATTAATTTCCTTTCAATGTGCACAAATCCGTGCACTGGCAGATATATAAGAGGAGATTTAGCTTATGTGATTATGGAATTGGCTTTTGTGATTATGAAGGCCAAGAAGCCCCACAATCTGCCATCTGCAATCTGGAGAACTAGGAAAGTCGGTGGTGTTATTCAATCTCAGTGTGAAGGTCCAAGAGCCAGGAGAGCTAATGGTGTAAGCCCCAGTTCAAGTCCAAAAGCCCAAGAATGGAGGTGGGGTGAGGGCCAATGGCATGAGTTCGAAGACCCAAGAACCAGGAGTGCTGATGTCCCAAAATAGAAGAAAATGGATATCCCAGCTCAAGCAAGAAAAGCAAATTCATCCTTCCTCCACCTTTTTGCTCTAGTCAGGCTCTTGATGAATTGGATGATGCCCGCTCACATTGGTGAGGGCAATCTTCTCTACTCAATCTACCAATTCAAATGCTCATCTCTTCTGAAAACACCCCCACAGACACACCCAGAAATAATGTCTTACCTGTTATCTGGGCACAAGTTAGCCTGGTCAAGTTGACACAAAATTAACCATCACACATGTCAAAACAAACTCCTCTATGATGCCTTCTTTAACTACTTTAGTGCCAATTATTTCTCCTTACTCTCAGAGCACAACTTAATGCCATTAGAGAAGGTCTTAAATTGTTCCCTAATTATTTGTTAATCAATAAGCATTATTCTATACCTAGATGGTACAGCCTGCTACACACCTAGGCTATGCAGTATAATCTTATGGACCACCAAGGTACCTGCGGTTCACTGTTGACCAAAATGTCATTATCATGAAGCACATGACTGTAATATCCTTAAACAAATACCCTTTTGTTTAAGTTTCCACTAACAATACTCTAGTAATTTCAATAGTAAAAAAAAAATTACTATTTCTGAAATGACAATAGGCAACACAGGTCAGGTTCCCTGAAAGCAGAGCCCGAGACAAGAATGTTGGTGCCCATGGCTCATTGACAGAGTGCTCTGAGAAGAGAAAGTGACGAGGTCAGAGGAGAATCCAGGTTCAGTCTGATCTCTAGAGCAAAAATTGTAACTCAGCACAAGTCCCATTTTGAGGCAAGGAGACCAGCCCTTCTAATCCCTGTGTCAGTCAGTGATTGGCTATGTGATACCCTCATGGTGGTGGGGAGGTGTTAAGAACTCCTGTTTGGCTGAGACCGATTTTCTGGAGAAGGGACAGCTGACACCAATAGGGAATTATGGATGGGCATCAATAATATCGACTACTTTGCCCCATCCCACGACCACAAAATATGAAAAAAAAGTCATATTAATCACTTAGATACTTGTTTGAAGCTCATTGTAGTGAGATTTTGAACCGTATTTTAAAAATGTTTGTTTCAAATAATGTTGTAAGCCCTTCCTCTTACTAAACGACCTTAGATCTTGTTTACCACTTGGCTTTATTGAACCTAGGATGCAATTATCTTTTATATTTGTAAATATACCTTTAATCAAGTGCTTTCATCTTTTTTTAAAAAAAATAAGCATTATCTTCTAAACCAGATTACATCCCCTTATAGGCAAGTGACCATAACTTAACCATAACTTATATTCCTATTAGTATAGGCCACATTTGAAGCTCTGTAACAATACTTGATATTGTGGTAAAGAGATTAAAAAATATTTATTTGGAAAAACTATGCAAGGAATGGGGTTTGGGGATACTTTAGAGACCGGGCCTATATAGTTTAAGATTCTAAACGTTAAATTTGACTTGGAAAAATACTACCTTAAAAAACTGGTTTTTACATAAAATTTGCTATAATACCCTTTTTCCCTTATGACAAGTTTAGGGCTATTTGGCATAGCAGTGTAGTTCTCAAGGCATATATGTTGCATAGAAGGTGAAGTATTAGAGTGTACAGATGAACAATTACCCCACACATGTAAACTACAGCTTGTGTGGTGTAAATATATTCTCCCTGCTTGGAACTGCCTGTGTAACATTCTCTCTCTGGGCTCTGTGGTTTCTCAATACATTCCAACTGTTTGGCAGCTGGAGCTTGGCTCGGCAAGCACAGATAAACAGCTTCCTGGAGCAGGTTGCCAGTATGAGGAGCAATGACCTCAGCAGAGAATGTCTGCTTTTCATTACCCTGAGCACATCACTGTACCACTAGAACTAAGAATAGGAACAACACAAGTTAGTTAGACTTGATTGGCTCAGGTCTCCCATTACTCCTTGAATTTTTTAATGTTGGCAGCCAGAGGAAAGAGGGTAAAATGAGGAAATGGGTAATAGGTGGGGGAGGGGGGATGTAGAAAATCATTCTTAGGCTATTCTCTGAATAAACTAAATGATGAATGACATGAGTAACACTAAATAGCTAATAGATGTGCAGAAAATCATCAAATGCTTTTAATCTAAAAAAAAAAAATTTATAAAATGCAAGGTAAGCAAAAAGGTGTTACCGAAAACAAGAGAGACTAAAAAGTCCTCAAGACCTTCAACTCTGACACCATTTAAAGAGAAAGAAGAGGAAGACTGTCCCTTCCTAAGACATCCATGAAGAGAGAAGCAAAAATCCCACAAAAATGGAGCTAAAGAGGAATGAAACATAATGGAAATGAATTATACCTACCCAGATATTCTACACATGTCATTTCACTCGATTTAACCACCTTATGAGATAGGTATCATCATCCCTAGCTATGATCTTGCCTTGGAAAATATAACATAAGAACATTAACAAAGACATTTGTTGTTAATGCTATTTAATGACAAAGGGATGAATTTAAGTCTGTTTCTATGGCCACCCCAGAAACAATGCCTACTGCTGCAGCCCAAGAACTCAGCAATCCGGGATCGTGTCCTAAAATAAATTTACGTGCTCATGACATTTTTCTGATAAGATAGTTTCCACTGTGCTGGTCAGAATTACATCTGAGAGTTGAAGAAAGGAATCACGGCTATGGCCTCAGACAGGAAATCGGTTGAACATGACCCCTCTTGAAGGATCCTGAGAAACAAGTTGTTTAGTGGGGAAGTCACTGACTGTAAAGATGCACCTGCCATGGGGCTGGAAGTTCAGAGACAGACAAACATCTTCGCAGATCACAGTAACAGAGAGAAGATTCATTTGACTTTCATTTCACTTTTCTCAGGGAAGAAGAACCTTTGTGTGGCTGCCAAAATCCTAACTGTCCCTCCTCCTTCCACTCTATCCCTTCCACCCCCATCCCAGTTCATTAAAACTTTCTGGTTAAAGGTGCCAGATGTGTCATTCTTTCCTGCTCTTGCGCCAGGCCTGTGCCGCCAGCACCACAGATCTAGAGTTCTGAGAAAATCATGGAAGAAGTTGAAAGCACTGATAAATTGCTCTATTGTTGATGAAGCAAAGTTTCAAACTGTCAGAGGGTGGTATGAGAAGGAATATCAGGACTTGGATTGGACCAAATAAAGATTCTTTATATTATTTATAGATTAAAATAAATCAAATAATTTCTTTAAGGGAAAATACTTAGTGTGGAGAGTTACACCTAAATTGTATACTAGCTTCCATATAAAAGCAGCTCCCATGAAAACAGAAATAATATCACTGGGTCTTGAGAATACTTCAGTCAAGGATGGAGTGCCTATATTTCCTCTTACTGAACAGTTTTACAACAGCTAAGTTTCTCTTAACTTGTAAAAGGGGCGGGGGGGGGGGGGCGCGGGTAAGGTCTTTCCTTATGGGGAGAATCTGGGCCCCATGATTACTTCCATAACCTTTGACTCCAACTTCTAAATGAGTCAAGGGACCAGCGGGCTGTGAAATGGCTTCCTCAGTCACCAGGTCAAGTGCTGCTGGATGGTTCCCTGTAATCAAAACATGAAGGTACTGAAGAAGAGGGATGAATTCTAAGTAATAAGTAGCTTCTTCTAGCCTCGATGTGGCTGGATTTTTAAGCTTCAAAACAGATTTTGGTGACTCTAAACTCACTACCTACATCTCCCCGGAGTCCTTTTGCTGTGGACTCCTTTTGCTGTGGAGTCCTTTTTCTAATAATATAGAAAAGAACTGAATGCTCTGTAGAGCTCACAAATGACGGCGTAACAAAAGTGCCTGGGCCAATACAGTGAGGATAGGATTGCGTTAGCTCAAGGCAAAATCTATTCCTGGCAATTGTCTGAGTCTGTGAGAATCCAGATGACAAATGGGGAATTTTCTGTTATGATGTGACAACTCCAGCTAAGAACTGAACTATGGAAAAAAGATGGGGTGGGACTGGGGAGAAGCATTACTCTTTTAGAAGAAGCCTACAATAGGATTAGTCACCATTACTTCAGCACACCACATTTTGGCTCAGTTTGACAAAAATAAGTAGGAAAAACATGGAACAGAAATGGCCCAGAAACATCTCAAGTCCATCCCTCATTCAAAGCTATGAACCTGGAAATCAGTGACGTATGGTTTGTCCTGATGTGTTTCTTGTTGCTCCAAATCTCCACTCCTCTGTTACCATGAGCACAAGAAGAACCCAAAACAACATTGCTTAAATGCTGGATGGTGGATACTCCTAAAAAAATCTGCCAACTTTAGAACTGAAAGTTTACACCCTGATTGTTCTAGATTATTTAGGAGAGAAGTGGGTCATCTTTTCATAGGGCTTAGAGCACCTGTTTAAAAACAAAGAGAAAGAATACATATTTTATAATCATGAATTGTTTTCATTAAAGTTACATTTCAAGTGATTTAGGAACATGAAGACCTCCTTTTTTTATCTGAGAGTGAGTTAATGAAGTTCACATTTCATGGATTTATTCTAATCAAAACAATAAAAAAGGAATTTGATGTTGGTATCTTTTACAAGAGTATATATATACATTAACAGGTATACAACTTCTCACTGAATTCTGATGATTAATATTTCCATCTCCATATGTATAGCATATATCCTCCTATATAATAAAGAGCTAATATGGTAATTAGACTGAACAGCAGAATGACCATCCGGACGATCTTCCTGACGAAGCCAGGGCTGCGAGGGCCGGCCAAAGCTGTGAGGGGCTGCGAGGACTGAGCCCCTTGCACGAATTTCATGCATCAGGCTTCTAGTATATATGCAAATAGACCAAGCGGCGGAACAACCAGTCGCTATGAAGCGCACTGACCACCAGGGGGCAGATACTTAAAGCAGGAGCTGCCCCATGGTGGTCAGTGTGCTCCCACAGAGGGTGCACTGCTCAGCCAGAAGGCAGGCTCATTGGCAAGCGCAGTGGCGGTGGCGGGAGACTCTCCTGCCTCCACAGCAGTGCTAAGGACCCCTTGGGAGATGTCCAACTGCCAGCTTGGGCAGACATCCCCTGAGGGGTCCCAGACTGCAAGAGGGGGCAGGATGGGCTTAGGACGACCCCCCCCCCGCCAGTGCACGAATGTTGTGCACTGGGCCTCTAGTATTAGATAATAAATACCAGTAATTTTGATGACTAATTATTTTACTTTCACTTATTATATATGAGTAGTGCATGAGGGAGGCCAATTACCTGTAATGTAGCTTTCTGTGACCCTATTAAGGGTATTCTATTCTGAGTAGCAGCAAATAAAATCAAATTATCTTTTAGGTTGTGTGCAACCTAAAAGATAAAATTCCCCATTTACTGTATGCAAATAAGCCTAGGTAATAAAGGTGGACAAAAAGAAGGTGAATCACCTCAGCTGAGATCACTTACTGGCTCTCTGATGGGATGAGCCAGTCATTCATGGGATAAGCCCTGAAATGCCATTTCTTCCAAGAGGCCTTCCTGGCCACCCTATATATCACATTACCCTAATTATTTCCTTGTTATTTATCTTGCTACAGTAATTAGCTGTGTAGCCTGAGGAATGTTACTTTTGTGTGCTTGAATTTCCTAATGTGTAAAATGAAGATAATACTAATACCCCACCTCATAGTATTATGAGATTTAAATGAGATAACACCTTATAAGCTTAGAACAGTGCCTAGCACATAGCAAGTATTTATTAACTATTAGCTGCTGTCATCATCGTCACTTTAATTCTTTATTGACTATCTCCCTCACTACAACTTTATGTATTTATTCTTTTTACTGATTTTAGATAGAGGGGGGAGGGGACAAAGGGGAAGAGGAGAGAGAGAGAAACATCAATTTATTGTTCCATTTATGTGCCCTGACCGGGGACCAAACCCACAATCTTGGTGTACCAGGATGACACTAACCAACTGAGCTACCCAGCCAGGACTTTCCTCACTAAAGCTTTAGATCCATGAAGGTAATTACCTTATTTGTCTTGTTCACCACTATATCTCCATTGCCTAGTGCACACAGGCCCAGAGTAGGGGCTGGCTCAAAAATAATTACTGAATGAATGTTGTCTTAAATTCTCACATATCCTTAGAATAAACCTCAATCAATGAAGATAATTTGTGTACTTGTGACCAAAATAGTCATCACGAAAACTTCCCCAAGAACCTACAATCATCATTCTTAAAAACAAAAACAAGACACTTGATCATAAGAAAGAGCCCTCCTGGGCCCACCAACCAAGACCACAGAGTATCATTCTTTTCCATATTAGTAGGTGGAGGTCAAGCTCCCTGATACCACAGTGTTATAACCATCAATTTAGCCTGTAAAGAAGGGTTCCCAATCCTGATAGGAATTCTCAGATTTCAGCCTGTTTTTCTCTCATCATTATTTTCCAATGTCTTAAAAAACCACATTTCTCATTTTCTCTTTACCACAAAACCTGGTCACACTCTGCTGTGGTTTCTAAGTTACAGCTACTCCAGCCTCATTTTCTTGGATGTACTTCTTCAGAGGTCCTGACCTGATGCTGACACTCGGTCTATTCTTAGAGTGGCACCTCTAAATATTAATTCCTGTTACCTTCCACTGATTGAAAGACAACATTCAGAAGTAGAGGTTGCATACAACATAATAGAAAATCCTCTGGGATTTAGAATCCTTCTTTCAAGAGTATCCAGAGGAATATGATCTAAAGAGCTCATAGTCTTGCAGACACACATGCATAGTACAGCTTAGCTACTCATGTTTTACAGCTTATCCAGATTTGCCGGAACAATCATAGGTTTGTTGGAAAACACTAACAGCCGAGGAGTGACAGCACAGGTGAGAGGGCAAGCAGACCCAGAAGAGAAAATCAACAGAAAAGCCTTCCACAAACAAGAGTACTTCTATAATTGTTTAAAGGTAAATCTTCCATCATTAAATATATGAAAATCTTTCCCCAATTGATATGGTTCAGTTGGTGGGAACATCATCCCGTGCACCAAAGGGTCTCGGGTTTGATTCCCAGTCAGGGTACATACCCAGCTTGCGGGTTTTGGAGTGCATATGGGAGGCAACTGATCAATGTTTCTCTCTCCCATTTATGTTTCTCTCTCTCTCCCCGCCCCCTTTCTCTCTCTCTCTCTCTCTCTCTCTCTCTCTCTCTCTCTCTCTCTCTCTCTCTTTCTCTCTCTCTCTCCAATAAAAAACATATCCTCAGGTGAGGATTAAAAAAAAAAAAAAAAGGGTATTGCCCTAGCCAATTTGGCTTAGTGAATAAAAGGTTGGCCTGCTAACTAAAGGGTCCCAGGTTCGATTTCCGTCAGGGACATGTACCTAGGCAGGCTCCTCCCTAGCCTGGGCCCAGGTGAGGGCTTGTGTAGGAAGCAACCAATCGATGTGTTTCTCTCACATTGATATTTCTCTCTCTTCCACTCTCCTTAAAAATCAATGGGAAAATATCCTCGAGTGAGGATTAACAAAACAAAACAAAAAAGAGTATGAAAATCTCAATGTGTGAACTTGAAACAGAAAGATGGAAGTGTTTGGTTAACATATTTTTAAAAAGTGTTTCCTATTGTGTAGAATCAGCTCCAGTTGTATCCCCCAATACTAAATATTAAAATGGCAATGAACTAAAGTCACCAAATAAGACTATGTAATACTTCATAAGGGAAAATTAAAATAATTTAGAAAGTATAGCTAGAAGAGACCTCAAAATTAGTTAGGCCTCCAGCAAGATTAGGCAGTATAGTGACTGGGAGATAGTAGAGAATACTACTTTTATAATACCACAAACAGGACTTGATCCTAACTCTGTGTCTTACTCGCTTGTGAACTTAAAAAGCTATTTTAACCTTCCTGAGTTTGTTTCCTCATCTATAAAATAGAGATAATAATGGTTCAAAGAATTATAGTGGCTGAGATATAGCATGAGTTTCATAAAAAATGCCTATTATAAAATATAATTACTATATTATTATTGGCGTGTAAGACTTTATTATATCCATTTCATAGATGAAGTAACTAAAGCTCAGAAAATTTCAGAAACTTGACCAAGATTATAAAGCAAGGACTTATAAGAATTAGGATCTCTGCTTCCTAGGGCAGTGTTGTTTTCACTTCATCATGTTTCTATGAATCAATATAATAAGGAGGCCTAAAAAAGAAGGCTTTTCACTAAATAAAATTCACAAATCAAAGCAAAATCGTAGCCTCTACTGATCCAGGTCTTGTCCACAAAATACTAATTCCTATTCCAGCAGGCTTCCACATCTTTCAAGTTTTGTTGTTTTTTTTAAGGATTTTGGAACTTTGATAGTTTTCACTTCCCAAAATAACTTGGCTCAGGCCAATATGGTATCTCAGAGTTACAGAAGTCTCAGGTATGTGCCATTCACATACATTATGTAGTTTCAGTTTCCTGACGACAAGAAACACATCAGTCGGCAACTAGCTTTCCATCGCCCTGTGGAAAATCTTGAGTCTTTCAACAGTTTATTGGCAGATAAAAGCTACAATCAATAGCATCTGAAGGGTGTAAGTTTCACCACTGACTCTCCAGAGTTCAGGATCAGTGACACAGACCAGTAGGTTCACTTTTGAGTGCTATACACATGGTATGCAGCTTCTTAAATGACAAATGTAGAGCTTTATAAAAAAGAATCAGCCCTGATAGGTTTGGCTCAGTGGATAGAGCGTCAGCCTAGGGACTGAAGGGTCCCGGGTTCGATTCCGGTCAAGGGCATGTACCTTGGTTGCGGGCGCAACTGGGGATGCGCCAGAGGCAGCTGATCGATGTTTCTCTCTCACCGATGCTTCTGACTCTCTATCCCTCTCCCATCCTCTCTGTAAAAAAATCAATAAAATATATATTAAAAAGAAAAAGAAAAAAAAAAAGAATCAACAGCTCGCCAGCATGGCTTGATGGCTGAGCATCAATCTATGGACCAGAAGATCGAGATTCGATTCCCAGTCAGGGCACATGCCCAGGTTGCAAGTTCAGCCCCCAGTACGAAATGTGCAGGAGGCAGCTAATCAATGATTATCTCTCATCATTGATGTTTCTATCTCTCTCTTTCTCCCTTCCTCTCTGAATTCATAAAAAATAAATAAAAAGAAAAAAAGAATCAACAAAAAAGAAAAACAAGAGATATTCTTTATTTTTAACAAGATCAAGAATAAGAGCATAATATGCAATAACAAACTATAGATATAGCTGTTGATTCAACATGTACCAATATCTATTAGTTGCTAAGCATTGTTGCAGGCACTAGAAACACGAAGATGAAGAAGAATTGATGCCTACCCTCAAGGAACCAGTATAACAGGGAAAAGACTTATAAAGGAGATGAGGGTGGGGGAGTAAATTTAAAAAAAAAAGAAAAAAAGGAAGAAGCATTGCCCCAGAAGAATCATATTTCACTTGGCAAGGAGCCTTAAGGGTGCGGGTACAGATTAAATGGCCTAGAAACTTAACTCCTAGGCTCGTCAGTTCTGTAAAAGCAAGCAAGACTATTCAATCTTAGTCTTTATTCCCTGCCCATCTCCTTTGCTTACCACATCACGAGAACAATTGAGATTTCCTTTCTCTATTTTATCCTCCTTAGAAGACTGGGAAAGGGACTGGCTCTGCTCCTGGAAAGCCTGTTTTTCCCAGAAACGAAATTTCAATCCATGAGAAATCTAGATTTTACTTGTGTGACCTATTATTCAGCAAAAGAGTTTGGGAGAGTCAAGAATTCCCCTAGCCTGGCTAGAGTGGCTCAGTTGATTGTCCATCGTCCTGTGCACTGCAAGGTTGCTGGTTCGATCCCCGGTCAGGGCACATACATAAGGCAACCGATCTATAGTTCTCTCTCTCTCTCTCTCTCTCTCTCTCTCTCTCTCTCTCTCTCTCTCCTTCCCTCCCTCCCTCCCTCCCTCCCTCCTCCCCACTTCCTCTCTCCAAGCTAGTCCTAACAACACACCATTAGAACAGTTGTCTGATCTCCAAGGAACCTCTGGAGAAAAGAAAGAAAAAATCTGTTTTCAAGGAAGAGTTCATGATTCATCTTAAATAGAAACCTGTAAGAGGTAATTCTTCCTTTCTCAGAATGCTCCCAAAAAATTAGAACAAAAGGAAAGAGACTTCAAATGATTATATAAATATATGTCATATCAGTAATAAAAATAATGCTTTGTATTTCTTTAGCAAATCCTTTCATGATGACCAAACAGTTTTAAAGTGATTACCCGATTCAGCGTAAAAACATTATTGATGCTAAAAAAAAAAAAAAAAAAAAATAGCAAGGCCGGGGAGTGTTGGGGAGTGGTAAGAGATCAACCAAAGGACTTGTATGCATGCATATAAGCATAACCAATGGATACAAGACATTGGGGGGTAGGGGAGGCCGGGGGAAGGTCAAGGGGAAAAAAGAAAAGGAGACATATGTAATACTCTGTAATACTTTAAGCAATAAAACAAAATTTAAAAAAAGTAAAAACACAATGAGATATCAAAAAAAATAGCAATCATTTTGACTTTAACATACTCCAAGCACACTATACAAAGAAGTATAACCCTTCAAAGATATAATCTATGATGTCCTGCCTTTAGAAATACTCTTAAATCATTACATGATTGAGACAGCATCCTACAGAAAGAAAACTGCAAGGGAACAGGATCCTAAACATTTCAATGAAAAAACCAGCCACGAAAAACACAGGCTAAAGGTACACTTACTAAAAGAAATCAGAGTGAATATCTTGAATTACGTAGAAGGTTAAAAATTATAAGAGGGACCTAAAGAAACAGATCTAATAAATCAAACAAGCAGTTGCTGAGCTTCTGTAGTCATGACCATCATGAAACTTAACACTAGTTAAAACTTAAAACTAGCTGCTCCAAGGTCATGTTCCAAAACATGTTTGGGCAGCCCTGGACCAGCTACCAAAACTGAGCATTCACTGCCACCTCATAATCAGACTTGTCCTGCTCTCTTCTTCATGTACCTTGCTTGCTTCCAAGTGCCTTCTCTGGGCTCACGCTATTGGCAAAGCATTCACGTACTTACTATTCAGTGAAGAACCTGGCAATACCATATTGGCTAACATCTTCCTTATTTTCTAGCAGCTGGCACACTGCATCCTCCATGTACGTGAGGACATGTCGCTGAGCTGCCAAAAAAACAAAAGAGAGAAAAGAAAAGTGAGAGAGAAAAGTAAAAAATAAAAGTCCTCCCAATCCAAATAGGAGGCCATGAAAGTCAGTCAAGGTATTGCCTCTACCCTAGGAAATGGATTGAAATAGGCCAACCAAACTTGTTGGCCTTAACGGACCAATGGTTCCAAAGGGTAGAATTGGACGTGATGTAGCACATGACATACTGCCATCTGGTTGGCTGTTAGTATTTACATCAACGCTTCATTTCAGTGGTGAGGGAGAGCTATAGAGGAGCTTTAGCACCATGAAGCAGATATATCTGGAAGTTCTTTTCTTCCCATTTCCTTCCACCCTCTTTCATTTTCTGTATGTCTCCAAACTTATTCCAGGGAAGAGTGCCTAAAGCATAAATGATCTGATTGCAAAGAAAATTCCTTTTTTTTCTTTTCTTTTCTCCTCACCAGAGGATATTTTTCCATTGATTTTTAGAGAGAGTGGGAGAGAGAGAGAGAGAGACAGAGAAATATCAACATGAGAGAAACACATCAATTGGTTGCCTCCTGCACACGCCCTGACCACGACCCAGGCAGGGGGGAGCTTGCAGCTGAGGTACTTGCCCTAGACGGGAATTAAACCTAGGACCCTTTGGTCCAGAGGCTGATGCTCTATCCACTGAACCAAACTGGCTAGGGCAAGAAAACTCAATTCTTTAATAAAAAATTAGAAAAGTTTAAGGATCGTGTAAACTAGTGTTATAAACTATTAACCTTGGAAAATAATAAATGAAATCTGTGTGGCTCAATTTATCAGAAGTTATGTTTTCTGCATTTATTGTGACTGTTAAATATGCAGATTAATCATGGGCTTCTCAGAAAGGGTCTGAGTATTAAATTTAGAAAGAAATGTGTTTTGATTCAAGGCTCTGTCTTTGGTAGATTAATCTTAGTTATTTAATCTGCACCTATGTGGAAAGAAACTTAACTTTTTCTCAAAAGACGGTCAACTTGTTGATCTGAAACATCTGAGATATCCTGTTAAATGCAGATTTATAAACTGGCACCATCCCAGACTTAGTGACCTTATATTTCTAACTGAAGCCCAGTAATTTTTAAAAAGTACCCATGATGCTTTTTATATATGGTGAAGTTTAGAATCACTGGTTAAGCCCAGCCAGCATGGGTCAGTGGTTGAGCATCGACCTATGAACCAGAAGGTCATGGTTTGATTCTCAGTCAGGTCACATACCTGGGTTGCAGGCTCCCAGTGTGGGGCGTGTAGGAGGCAGGCAATCAATGATTCTCCCTCATCACTCTCTCCCTCTCCCTCTCCCTTCCTCTCTGAAATCAATAAAAATATATATATATTTTTTTTAAAAAAAATTACTGGTTAAAAACATGGGCTTTGGAGTTTAGAGAGACCTGAGTTCCATTTTCGGCTCTACCAATTCCTAGCTTGCCGGAAGCCGGTCCATCCTTGCTGCTTGACACAGTCGCTGCAGGATAGAAACATCTGCACAGCATATGTTTCAAGGGACCTGGCATATATAGCATACTGTTCTTAATATGTTTGCTCCCCTTAGCGCTGTGTGTTTTAACCAAGGTCACCTTTCCGAGAAAGGTTGTTTCCCCAGGTAGGGATTTTTCCCTGAAGTTAGGAAGGGGATGAAACTCCTTAACTAAGTGTCAGGCGGGTAGTTAATCACTTTAACTACAAACAATCATGCTTAAGCTACATAATCTTTACTCCCTGGAATGGAGATAAGAAACGCCCTAACCTTTGTAATAGAAATTGACAGGATTAAAATCAACTGGTATAAATATGGATGTAACAAGACAATAAACGGCAGAACCTCTCTGGAGATCCAGACCAGAACTTGGCTGGAGATCCTGGCTGGAGATCCTGGCTAGGCTGCTGATCAACTGAACACTGTCTCCATATCCTTCCTTCTTCGCCGACTCCGTCTACGCCTTTGGGAACCCCTGGACCTGCTGGGGTTGGACCCCGGCATCTGGCGCCCAAACAGGGACCCCTAGGTAAGCCCCACTCTCGGGATGACTAGGACTCCACCGTAGGAAGAGGGTGGATAGTCTTCGCGGACTCCATCCACACCTTTGGGAACCCCTGGACCTGCTGGGGTTGGACCCCGGCACTAGCTGTATGATCTTGAGCAAGTTACTCTCCAAGCCTATTTCCTCATGTAAAAAGTGGATAATAATACTATTACTGTTTGTAATGACAATATTATTAGTACCTACACATCATCTACTTATATAAAAAGTATGGCTGGTGTTCACCACATACAGACGAACAGTTGCGACCGAGCGAAAGGAAATCAGTCCTACAGGGGTTGTCTTGGCAACGGCTGCGCCCTGCCCCAAGTTGTTTCCCGGAGCTGTTTCCTGTAAGGGCAGAGTTTGAGGCAGGAACCCACCCTGGGAGCGTAGAGGCAGATCTTTCTAAAGTGTGCTGCGCCAGCACGGGGTGAACCTGAGTGGGGAGGCTTGAAAGGCTTAGAAAAGACAGACAAGAGAATGAAAGCCAGGTCTCGGTGGGACGCTGCTTCTCTGAGAGACAGTGACCATGCCCACAGCCATGCCTTTATTTTATAGCAGATGCTATGAGGCAAAGTAAGGGCGTGACCAAGATGTTTACAACATTCTCCTGGGTTTCAATCCTACTCAACTACATGCACCTGAACTCTATCAAGCCTACATCACTCAGGCACGTGGGGCCACGTGTTTGGACCATAGGTTCAAGCTTACAACTCTAGCTGTTGGCTATAATTGTGCTGAGAGGGCCCTGCCCTCCAAGCTGGGACTTGCACATGGCAATGAGAGGACTGTGCCCTCTCATCAGTCCAAGGCTTGAACCTGTCCAAAACACTGTAGCGGCTCCCCACAATGAAGTTTTAATTCTGTTTCTTTGTTACTAATGTTGTGGCCCCACCCCATAACAAAGAAACAAAGGAAAATTTCCCCATCGAATTTCTGAATAGTATTACTCCTTCAGGAATGCCATGTCATAAATTAAAATTGAAAGCGGGTGCAATCATCATGCTATTGAGAAATCTCAATAGTAAATGGGGTCTTTGTAATGGTACCAGATTTATTATCAAAAGATTACAACCTAACATTATCGAAGCTGAAGTATTAACAGGATCTGCAGAGGGAGAGGCTGTTCTGATTCCAAGAATTAATTTGTCCCCACCTGACACTGGTCTCCCATTTAAATTGATTCGACAACGGTTCCCCGTGATGCCAGCATTTGTGATGACTATTAATAAATCACAAGGACAAACTCTAGACAGAGCAGGCATGTTCCTACCTGAACCCATTTTTGCACATGGTCAGTTATATGTTGCTTTTTCTCCAGTTTGAAGAGCATGTGATGTTACCGTTAAAGTTCTAAGTACTTCATCACAAGGGAAATTAGTCAAGCACTCTGAAAGTGTTTTCACCCTTAATGTAGTGTACAGGGAGATATTAGAATAAGTTTAATCACTTTATCAGTCATTGTTTGCATCACTGTTGTTTTTATATCATGTTTTTGTTGTTTTCATATCATGTTTTTGTCGTTTTTATATCATGCCTCTGTTGTTGTTATATCCTTTTGTTACTGTTTATTTATTAATAAATCTATATATTATTTTCATATACATTTTACTAATTTCCTTTCATCTCTCACACTTCTATTATAGAGAAAGGGCAAATAGCAATATTAAAATATCTCTGCTAATTAATTCCCTTTTAAAAAATATATATTTTATTGATTTTTTACAGAGAGGAAGGGAGAGGAATAGAGAGTTAGAAACATCGATGGGAGAGAAACATCAATCAGCTGCCTCCTGCACACTCCCCACTGGGGATGTGCCCGCAACCAAGGTACATGTCCTTGACCAGAATTGAACCTGGGACCCTTGAGTCCGCAGGCCGATGCTCTATCCACTGAGCCAAACCAGTTAGGGCAATTAATTCCCTTTTAATGTGCATGAATTTCGTGCACCCGGCTACTAGTAGGATTATAAGAATAAAATAAGGTAATGCATGTAAAACACCAGAGTCCTTGGCTTGCTTGATAATGTATTTTCTTAAAAGCCCATCTCAAAGGGCTATTGAGGGTCTACTTCAGTAAACAACAAAGGCCAGAGCTTCAGAGATAGCCGGTGCTCAACAAATGACTATTCCTCCTCCTGAATTGAATCTTTAGAGGTATGAGAATGGTATCGAGGCACACTTCACGTAAAAACTTCCAACTCAGTGTTTTCCACTTACCATCCAAAAACATTTTTTTTAATCACAACTTTCTTTTGGAATAGTGAGAATAAAAAACCCCAAAGTGATGAATATCCTGACAAAACACAATTCCACAAAATTGCTGCCATGACGGACATCTGCCTCTTTCATAGTTTTATCCTTCAAGAAAATATGGATAAATTACCTAAAATTAATAAAAATGAGTATTTCACAAAACTATCCCTAAAATCCTGGTGGTCCAATAACACTTATGAAGCAAACAAGTTTATCTACCCAAGCTCTACTCTGGGAGTCTTCCTTTAACAACGGTGACCTAGGCTCCACCACACATGCACCAGCCTAAAGTCCACATGAAAGACATGTTTACATTCTGTTACTTATTCTGTTCATTTAAGTGCTCCCCAAAACTAACAACCATCAATCACTGCAAAGGTTCTCCAGCCCCCACCCCCAAAAGGTGTGAAGACAAAATCAGTGCTTTATCAACAGTTTCCAAGTGGAAAACGACTTCTCTAAGAAATGGGAAAACTGAATGAAGCTGTGAGATACTACATGCCAATTCTGGTATTGTTTTATAATTAAGTATATATTAAATTGAGAGAAGAAACAGCCAAGCTAACATTAAAATCAACTATATTTTCACTTCTGTATCCTCCTTCCCTTCTCCCACCCACTTATCCTGACCCTACAAAAATATTTCTTCCTTAGTCTATTTGGGCTTCTATGACTTAGATCTACCTACCTAAGGCTAGTACAGGATTTTTTTAAACGGTAGTAATGAAAGCGCTCTGCCATACTTAGAAGCAAATCATGCTACTTCTCCCTAGCTCCTACGGCACAAGTAAGTGTGAAAGCCCTTTAAGGGAGGAATGTTTGAACCAAAGTACTTTTATTCTCCTAGAAAGACAGAAGGAATTTTCTGGAAAACAAACTATTTTTTTAAAAAAGAGAGGGGGCTGGGGGAGGCCAGGGGATAGTCAAGGGCAGGGGAAAAAAAAAAAGACACATATGTAATACCCTTTGTAATACTTTAAGCAATAAAAATACATAAATAAATAAAAAATATAAAAAAATAATAAAAAAGAGAGGGGAAGAGAAAGAAAGAAAAATAAAGGACTATACCTGCTTAATCTACAAATCAGATGGTTAGAGTTTAATATAATAATGATAATAATAACAGCTACCAATTTTGAGCACCTGTGAAACTTACTGAACAACAATGTGCCAGATACTGGGCTAATAATTTCACATGCATTATTTTATTTAGTCTTCTCAACAATCCTATGATAGGTGTTTTGATTATTTCCATTTTACAAATGGAAGAACTGAGATTTATAAAATTAAAGTAACTTGCTCAAGATCATGCAGCTAGTAAAAGAGAGGCCAAGATTCAAACCAAAGTTTGCGTCTTACTAAGAACCCATGCTCTTAACTCCATACCATACTAACTCACCATTGACATTTTAGAAATAGTTTTGGAAGTAAATATGATTTTTACACATAGAACAAAAGCAGGGGTGTATGTTGATAATAAAATCACCTGAGAGATGTCCATTTGTGTCTATATGAACTCATATGTGCGTGGGGGGGGAGGGGGCAATCAATATTTGTATCAAGTTAGAACTTAAGAATCATCCCACCACAAAGTATTCACCCCTAGTTCACAAAGTGGAAACAGAACGCCCTGGTGCTCTTTTTATCAGTGGGAGAAGAGAAGCAGCTAAGAAGAGGCAGGAAAAGGTTCCTCCCTTCTGAGAATTTCACACAAGCCAGTGTGAAGAACTCTAATTGCCGCTCTCTGGCGGTTTCCCTCACCTGCAGTTGTTATCAGTCCAATGTTCCCTTTGTGGTTACTAGATAAGTGCACCACCCAATCCTGGAAAACCCTTGCAGTTTATCAAACTTCAATGAAACAGGAGTTCAAAGCTCTTTCCTGGCAATAAAACATGAAGAATGTCATTTTATATTATTTTTTAAATGCAAAGGACTATGCTTTAATTTGTGTGAATGATTAAACTGCACACCTGCATCCCCGGAGGGCAAAGATATATGGGCACCTTAGCTGCCCTTTTGGGAAAGGAAAATCATTTCAGATGGGCATTTTCTCTTCTGCTCTGCTGGGACTTCCACAAGACCAGAATTCAGTGTGTTTTCCGACATGTACCAATAAGGCTCTATGGTTCTGAAATCCACACTGAGGCCCAAGCAGCCATGTCTTGCTCAGAGAGGATCTCTGTCTGAGATAAACACTTACAACTGGAACATGCTGCTCTGAAAAATCCAAGTGAAATCCAAGTCAACACTGTATGAGCTTCACATGAACCTCTCAAGTGAAGGCAACTGTGGATCAGCAATTTCTTGGTTCCGTTGAATCACCTCCTGCTGATCAATTAATCTCTGTACCAGAGACGCTCCTGCTATGAAAGCTTTCTGCAGTCAGGCTCACCTCAATTTGATTACTAGCTCTGGCAATTATTAACTATGTGACTTTAAACAAGTTATCTAGTCTCTCTGCCTGTCCTTTTCTATAAAATTAGAGAATAGTAGCTACCATCTAAGGTTGTAGAGAGGAGTAAAGAGAATAATGTATGTAATAATCTTAGCATATTGCTTGACACATACTATGAGTGTGCTATAAATATAAGCTATTTTTATTACTGTTATTAGTTGTTACTATGTACCCCTCCACAACATTGCAAAACTCACAACACAATAGGGTTTCAATGCTAATGAACACCAAGCGACCAACCTTCTATAGCCCCCAACTCATTTATAGTTCTGTTCATCCAACCAAACATATTTATAGATTACCTTCAAAAATTCCTGGGCTACATAAAACCCTACACACACAGGGCGGACAAAAGTAGGTTTACAGTTGTTCGTATGGAAAAAGACATGTAGGTTATGATGATTACAATAGCTTTATTAACTCAAAAGAATGTCACAGTGCAACTGTAAACTTACTTTGCCCACCCCTGTATAATAATACACATAATCATATACCCATTTCAGTTCTAGCCTTTAAACATGTGGGAAGCATTCATTTATTAACTGCTACTCAGAAGACTCTAATTTACATGGGGAAAGTCCAAAACTATTTCTTTCTACTCCTTTCCAAGGCCTAAATACCATCAAAGTATTAGCTGTTTGTTTTGCAATTGGAAGATTTTGCTTGAGGGGCCTAGAATTTCCACCTACAACATTAGTTAGACCACTCTTACTATTTAATACAGAGCTCCTATACTAGAATAAACAAGTCTCACTGGAAAAACACTCTCATGAATTATTATATGTAATATTAATAAATATACACAACAGCAATAGCAGTGTAAGAGAAAAGCAGAATATATATATTCAATTTAAATATGACTTTTTCCTCCCTTGCCAGAGTGCTTTTAAGAAACATTTTGGCCGAAACCGGTTTGGCTCAGTGGATAGAGCATCGGCCTGCGGACTGAAGGGTCCCAGGTTCGATTCCGGTCAAGGGCATGTACCTGAGTTGCGGGCATATCCCCAGTGGGAGATGTGCAGGAGGCAGCTGATCGATGTTTCTCTCTCATCGATGTTTCTAACTCTCTGTCTCTCTCCCTTCCTCTCTGTAAAAAATCAATAAAATATATTTAAAAAAAAAAAAAAAGAAAGATTTTGGTTTTTGAAGCCTCTGAGCTTCAGATGCTGGTTGGCACAAATAAATGTAGAATTAAATTAAGGCAGTCCTCTGACATTAAAAAAAATTATTGCTGTTAACCAACAACCTGTCATGTAAACTTAAAAAATTCAAGTTCAATATCATTTATAAATCACTAATATGATACAGTCCTGACCTTGTTAAATACAAAGACTTAGCTTAATGGTTTAAAAATTAATAGACCTTTAAAATTAATTACTTACATCCTCTGTCTTTACTGGTATGTCCTGATCTAGGGATATAGAATGTTCTAGGGAAATATTTTATTACTCATACATGACCATCTTTGATCTTAGACCACCCTCAACCAATTTCCTTTAACCAAAGGAGATGGGGAAATGAGGAAAACTAGCACATGCAAACCTTATACAACCCAGTGAGGTAGGTGGTAAACTGTTTTTGAAGCTCAGGAAGGTTATGTAACCTGCTCAAAGCCTGAACAAATGGCTGAGCTAGGATTCAAATTTAGATAAAACCCTACACACACAGGGCGGACAAAAGTAGGTTTACAGTTGTTTGTATGGAAAAAGACATGTAGCTTATGATGATTACAATAGCTTTATTAACTCAAAAGAATGTCACAGTGCAACTGTAAACCTACTTTGCCCACCCCTGTATAATAATACACATAATCATATACCCATTTCAGTTCTAGCCTTTAAACAGAGGGAGAGACAGAAACATCAATGAGAGAGAATCATCAATTGGCTGCCTCCTTCACACTCCCTACTGGAGATCGAGCCCGCAACCCTTGACCAGAATCGAACCTGGGACCCCTCAGTCTGCAGACCGACGCTCTATCCACTGAGCCAAACCAGCCAGGGCTATTGCAGCTTTTAAAGAGTTATGCTGCATGACTTATATCAAATGGACTTTTCTAAGAACAAATTTAAAAATGAAGGAAAGACCTTTTACATTAATAGTTAATTATAAAACAGACAAAACTAATACATCACTTTTGGGAATCCAAACCACTGCGATACAGCTAGTCAAACTCATACTAAAAGACAAGCCAGGGACAAGCAAAGCATTACACATGTGTTAACATCACCTGTGACAACCAGAAACTAGAGGTGACTAAAGATCTTTATGTAAAGTAGGGGATAGAAAGCTAAAGTTTACTTACCTCAACCAATAGACAAGTTAACAGCTGTGCAAAGCTGAGTGCTTTGACATTCAAACAGTCCCTAGTCAACCATTAATCCTCCCCTCCTCCCGCCTCCTTCCTAACACTGGTAATTGTTAATATTTTGGGGACGTCAATTAAGGCTAAGTGCTTAAATCATATTGCTTCCATATTTCCAGACTAAATCTCATAATGCAGAATTAGTAGGTTGGAGTTTTGCATTTTTTTAAGGAGGCTTTTACAGAGGTCCAAACTTAAAGCATTTAGCTAGCTCACCATAACAAAATGAACTGCCTGAATGTCAGAGAAATTTAAAGTGGCACGTCTATGGGACACAGGAAGAACCCAAGTAAAATTGTCATCACAATAGCTTTGCAAAATAGTTACTCAAAGAGCAGTATAGTTACCAAATCAACTCCATAAACATTCACAAAACGATTTTCCAGAACCAGGTTTTAAAAAACAACACCACCACAAACATGGAGTAAATCATGTACCACTTATGTCATGTCAGGCCAAAAAATATGAAAGTTACAGGGTGAAAATTAATTGTGCTATATAGTGATGGTTAGCCTTTGAGGCAAACCATGCGTTTATAGATTAGTGATTAAATTTGATAATATGAAATTTAACTATGACTTTATGGATTAGTGATATTACTGCATATAATTTTTGATTCATCATTCTTAGGAATGTTGCACTGTCCAAGCCTACCTTTCCTGCCAGGCTCAATTGGAATGCCATCTTCTTCATGAAGCGTTCCCTGATTCTCTCCCAGCCAGAAGCAATCTTCCTTTTCCTGAACTCCCTAAATACCTATTTTAATTTTTCCAATATCATCCTACTCCTTAAATACAGATAGGAACCATGACTCATTTATCTTCTATACCCTTTAACACTCAGGACCACTCAGTGTCTTCCACATTGCAGTCATTCAAGTACTTACTAAATGATACATAAACCGCATCCCTATTTATACACTCTGATACTGCTCTTTATTCAGCTCAACCATTTAGCACTGTGCCTCCCAGGTGGGAAACACTAAGTACCAAAACACATTCTGTTACAATATTGGGGTTCTTACAGGAAGCCACTTTTGTCCTGTTCTCAACTCCTCTTTCTGTTGCCTTTTTACTGTTCCTTCTCTCTATTCCAATGAGAAAGCACTTGTTCCTTCCATTGTTACTAAGAGCCTCATTATCTTCAAGGTAAAGTGAAAAAATGCATTCAATGCAATTACCAGTTCCTCACAAATTTGGGGGCTTTTTGTCATTTCAACATCCAGGACTTAAATAAAAGAAAGTCCAAATCCTTTTCACTCCTAAGAACTATTTTCTTTTTTCCTTTTGAGACAAAATGGAAGGACACAGCACAGGAAGCAGTCCTCAGTAAGCCACCGTTCATAAACAGCTTTGCTCTAAGCGTAACAAAGGTTCTGTTGTGCTCTTGCATGGCAGGGCCAGTAAGCAGCAGGAGCAGATGAACTCTTTAAGAAACAAAGGTTCTGTCTTCATGCAAATGTTTGCATTAATAAAAAATGAAGAGAAAGATATAGAAAATGCAGGCTAGCTGGACATAATAGGCTCTAAACGGGAGGTTTTTCACATTTTTCAGGCGGAGTCAGCAGGTCTTTTAAAAACTTTGTCATTCTGAACATTTCACAGACATCACAAGAAAGACATGCAAATAATAGAAGCAAATCAAAGGACACCCCGCTGCTCTGCTGGCGCCTCCCTCATCCACGCCTGGTTTGTCATTTTCTGTTAACCCTAGTGCTGGCTGCTGTTTTGTTGAGGAATGGAGTCCCTGGCCCATGTGGCAGTACATGTCCAGCCAGCTGGCCCTTGCACTGACGGCATTACAATGCAAGCCATGTACTACCACTCAGAGACACGTGCTGCCAGGCAACAAGTCCCCTGTGTGATTATTACACACCGGCTTACAAATCTGTATAGGAAAGAACCTCTAAACTAACAGCTTAATAAGATATATCACCTTGAGTGTGAGCATCACTGAATAATTCTCTGAAGATGGACTGACTGAGGACCAGTCTTTCAAAGTGAAATATACAAAAAAGACCTTAAAATATAGAAAATTTAAAAGTTTGTGAGGGGAGAGATTTACCTAACACTTACTATGTGCCAAGCACTGTATTAAGTGCTCAACCTGCATTATCTCACTTAATCTTCACAACCACCATTAAAGTAGATACTTATTATTCCCATTTCACAGCTGACTAAATTGAGGCCTAGTGAGCATATTAACTTGCCAAGGTCACACAGCTAATAATGGCAACCAAGACTCAAAACTATCTGGTGGCAAATTCCTCTCCATTCTATACATTTTTTTCACTCCTTATTTCTGTGTCGTTTGTGATTGAAACCTAGCTTACTCTGAAAATACCACAATGACCATATTCACCAACTGAAGGACTCTTTCTTCATTTTAATAATTTGGAGTCTTTATCATTCTTTGTAGTTGTTAATCCTCACTCACCTGAGAATATCTTTCCTATTGCTTTTTCAAAGAGAGTGCAAAGGAGGCACAGAGGGGTGGAGAGAGAGAGAGACAGAGACAGAGAGAGAGAGAGAGAGAAAGAGAGAGAGAAAGAGAGAGAGGAACATCGATGTGAGAGAGATACATCGACTGGTTGTCTCCCAAATGTGCCCCCACCTGGGGCAGGAAGGAACCCCACAACCCAGGTACATGCCCTTTACTAGGAATCGAACCCTCAACCCTTTGGTGCACAGGCCAATGCCCTAACCACTGAGCAACATCGGCCAGGGCATCATTCATTTTTAAGAGTGGTTTTTTTGTTAGATCATGAAACAGAAAAACAGATATAATTGAATAGGTTGTGTATAATTTTAGAGCATTCAGGACCCTCCTAAGTTTATCTATAATTTCCCTGAGAGTTCCTGGCCTACATCTTTTTTAAAAAGCCCCAAACCCAGAACTCACATCTTTCTTCCTAGGAGCAACTGATCAGTGACCTTTTACAATAATGACCCATCAAATCCCTGATCTGAAAATTCCTTGTCCTTCTCAATTTCCACTGAACACACTATTCCTCTTCACCAGGACTTGAAATCACTGTTTCCCACAGACTGTCCCATTGGCCTTTCTTGGTTGTACTTAACTTGAAACCAGTAGCCAGTCACTTCATTACTATTCTTACCTCTGCTCCTGAATTACTAAAGCTTAAGGAGTAGGACTTTAAGACCATATCATTCAACTCTCATCATTTTACAGGTTAAGAAACTGAAGACGTTCCTCATCACTTTCCCTCTTGATCCAGTGAGGGGAAATTCTTGAGCTTGCTCAAATGGAGGCCTAAAATTCTCCACATTTCTCTCTATAACCATATTGCCAAACTTCTTCTTTATAAGGCTGATACTGTATCCACTGAGCCAAACCAGCCAGGGTTAAACTTCTTCTTTAAACAGCCTGGCCAGTGTGGTTCAGTGGCTGAGCGTCGACCAAGAGGTCACAGTTCAATTCCTAGTCAGAGCACGTGCCTGAGTTGTGGGATCCCCAGTAGGCAGCGTGCAGGAGGCAGCCAATCCATGATCTTTTATTGATGTGTCTATCTCTTTATCCCTCTCCCTTTTTTCTCTCTCTCTGTAAAATCAATACAAACATATTAAAATATAAATAAATAAACAAAGCAAGCAAAATAAACCATGGCAACAACTGAATTATTTTCAAATATTTTTTCATACTCCCTGAATGCACATAACTTTTAAAATAAAATAGTCAAATAATATTATCCAGGTTTCCTTTATCCTACTGAGAGTCCATTCAGGTCTCTAGTGCCAATCATAATCCAGGAACAATTATAAATAATTTTTGTCCTAGGTTAAAAGTGATACATGATATGACATAAGTAATAATAAGTATAATAAGTGAGATAATAAGTGAAAATAACTGTGATAGTTAATTTTATTTAATATAATGGTTGGTTGGAAGATAATCTAAGTACTGATAATCAGATTACTGAATTATACTGAACCCTTAATTTGGAGACAACCAGAGAAGCAAATTATTACATGACTTTATGACAAAAGGCAGAAAAAGAGAGTATTCTAGAAAAAGTAAAGAATGAGGTTATTTCGGGGGGGAAATGGCAAAGCTCAACAGTATTGGAAATTTGGATAATCAAAACATAATCCTATCATAAGGATTTCACAGAGCTAGTTGAATAAAATATAAGCAAATAGAGCATAGGAGAGGGGTGAATGGAGACAGGGTGGGAACAATTCCTCTTGATGTATGCCTTATATATTTTTGAACCTGTGAATGTGTTATCTAGTCAAAGCATGTGTGTGTGCATGTGTGTGAGCATGCACACATGCACATGTATTAGGAAGGGCAGGAGAGAGAAGTTTGTAACAACATTCATATTTATATAATGCTGTGGCAAAGACCACTAGTTGCCAGCTCCAGCAGCCTCTTCCTCCTTAGAAACATACTTCAGTTTTTCCTAGATTCATGGCTATTGGCATAAAGACCATATTACTCAGCTCCTCTTGCAGCTAAGTATTAGTCATGTGATTAAACTATAAAATCTAAGCACAATATTGTGTGGTCTTGTAGAAAGTATTTAAATGGAACTGATTCTACTGAAAGCTGTGTTTTAACTTACCCCAGAGGATATCAGAGAACTCCTTCAGTCCTCACGAACCATGAGGAAAAAGAAAGAAACTTGAGTCCCTCATTACACCTTGGAAAATACCATACTAACCATGGACTGACTATCTTCAGGCTTCTTTTCCACAAAAGTGAATAATCTTCTAACTTTTTTTAAAATATATTTTATTGATTTTTCACAGAGAGGAAGGGAGAGAGATAGTCAGAAACATCGATGAGAGAGAACATCGATCAGCCGCCTCCTGCACATCTCCCAGTGGTGATGTGCCCACAACCCAGGTACATGCCCTTGACCGGAATCGAACCTGGGACCTTTCGGCAATCTTCTAACTTTTTAAAATCAAGTTATTTTAGGTTTTTCTGTTATATGCAGACAAACCTAATGTTAACATAAAACATCTATATATTTTCCCAATATTAGAAATGAAGAAGTCAAACTAATGAACCAATCAGAATGCTCATGGACCTATTCATGGATCTGCATAGGATCCTAGAGTAGGATAGAGTGTTTCCAGACATTATCCAAGCATCTAAAGAGATGTACTACTATATTCAATGCTTACCATTGTTGTAAACAGGGTTAAGGTCTTAATGACTTTCATAACTTGAGCAATATCTTACTACATACTTTCACATACACTATCTCATTGAACCTTGCAATCAACCTAGGAGTCGGATAAAGTTGAGATTAATATCTCCATTTTACAAATGAGGAAACTGCTCAAGGTCATACAGCTTGTAAGTGGTAGGGCAAAAACTTGAACTTTAATTTCACGAGTATAAATATTTTCCACTGAATCACAGAATTAGGGAAATTCTTAGAGACATTTCAAAAGTTTAAAATGACCATAATTAATATAAAAAATTGCAAACTAGACCACAAAATCAATGTCTTCGTATTTCACAGGACTTACATAAAAATGTTTGAAAATTAATTTTTCCATTTATTAACTGAGGCAACATTCTGATTAATTTTAGCACTGATGACAGCACCATTTCCTTTTCAGATCCTAGGTTACACTAGACAGGAAAATGAACAAGTCAGGGGCAGCACATAAAGAGGTGCCAGCTCTCTAATCACCACTTCTCTTTGGAAATCTCAGTCAGATTCTACCCACTGCCTATTGGTGGTACAAGACACTTCTACAATTGATTCTAGAAATCTTTCTTCAAAAAACTTACACAGCACAAATAATCCGACTCATCAAGGAAAGGTGAAGTGACCTCCAGTCCAGATCTTAAACAGTGAATTGATCCCTGTGCATTGCCATCCCACAGGCTCAACAGCCTAAGCAAGAGGGTCTTGTTATATGAGACCTAGTTTGTAATCTTTGCCCTCTTAATGACTCTTTGGGGCATATGCAAGTTATTTATCCCCCCCAAGTTCCTCAATAGATCATAGAAGAAAAGGATACTTTACTCTCCAAAACTATTTGGAAGCCTGGTTAAGTTGAAGTGAACACTTTGCTTTTATAATGTACCAGAGGCCCGGTGCACAAAATTCGTGCATGGGGGGGGGGGGCCTCAGCCTGGCCTGCTCCCTCTCGCATTCCAGGACCCCTCGGGAGATGTTCAACTGACGGTTTAGGCCCGATCCCGCAGGGATCCCTATGGGATCGGACCTAAACTGGCAGTTGGACATCCCCCTTGCAATCTGGGACTGCTGGCTCCTAACCTCTCACCTGCCTGCCTGCCTGATCGCCCCTAACTGCTCGCCTGACTGCCTGATCGCCCCTAACCGCCTCTGCCTGCCTTCCTAATCGCCCCTAACCACTCTGCCTGCCTGCCTGATTGCCCCTAACTGCTCGCCTGGCTGCCTGAGACAAATTGGCTAGGGCACAGCAAGAATTTTTATACATAATGTCCAGAATAGGCAAATACATAAAAACAGAATATAGATTAGTGCTTGCCAGGACTTGGGTATAAAGGGAAATGGGAGTGTCTGCTAATTGAGATGGACTTTCTTTTTAAGGTGATGAGAATGTTCTGGAATTAGATTATGCTGGTGCTTGCACAATCTTGTGAATAGACTAAAAAACACTGAATTGTGTATTTAAAAGGGTGAATTTTATGGTATTATATAAAATTATATCTCAATAAAAGAATACACAGACTAATAAAAACAAAGAGTTGAAGATGGCAGCACATCAGAGGGATTTAAGAAAATTTTGGCCCAAAAAAAAAAAAAGAAAAGAAAATTTTGGCCCTAACCGGTTTGGCTGAGTAGATAGAGCATCGGCCTGAAGACTGAAGGGTCCCAGGTTTGATTCCAGTCAAGGGCATGTACCTTGGTTGTGGGCATATCCCCAGTAGTGGGTGTACAGGAGGCAGCTGATCGATGTTTCTCTCTCATCGATGTTTCTAACTCTCTATCCCTCTCCCTTCCTCTCTGTAAAAAAAATCAATAAAATATATTTTTAAAAAGAAGAAGAAGAAGAAAGAAAGAAAATTTTGGCATGACCAGTATGGCTCAGTGGTTGAGCATCAACCCAGGTACCAAGAGGTCACAGGTTTGATTCCTTGACAGGGCACATGCCCAGGTTGCGGGCTCGATCCCCAGGACAGTATGTGCGGGTATATTCATGCTTTGCCTATGAATAAAGACAAGCAGCCACCAACAATACACCTCACCTTGAGTGGGAGAGACATCTTCACTGTACATTCTAAGTGTGGCAGATTATTGTTTGCATCCCTCAAAATCTATGCTCCTTTTCTTCTTGCACACATGATGGTATTGTTGGATTCAATCCCCAGGCTCCTTTGCAATTAGCAGGGGCCTTATATTAAGTTCTCACTAATGAAATGTGAGCACAAGTGATGTTTACAAATTTTGCCTAATTGCTTAAAAGGTGTTTGCCCTGGATTCACTCCTCTTTTCCCTTTCTACTGGCTGGAAATGGCTACAACTAAGGCACCCCCAGAAAACATGCCCAGTTAGCCTGAAATCCTATACTTCCTAGAGCAGATCCTACCTCCTATATCCGGGACTTAGGTTAAATTAGAGAGAAGTAAATTTCTTTCTTATATTAGCCATTTCTGGGGGGTTGGGAGGAAGTATTTTTGTAACGGCAGCTCAGCCATCACATTCTCTTTCGGGAATTCAGCTTCATCCAAGCCACCCCTCACAACAGGGCATCATTCCTACGGGCCTTCTGGAGATGCTTCCGAACAGTAAGTCTTCCCAAATTTTTTCTTGCCTTCTTTTCTTCCTACCAAACTTTTATCTTTCTTTTATTCCTATAAATATTGGTTGGGCCCTAGCTGGTTTGGCTCAGTAGATAGAGCGTTGGCCTGCGAACTGAAGGGTTCCAGATTCGATTCTGGTCAAGGGCACATGCCCAGGTTGTGGGCTTGATTGTACAGAGTGCCTGGGAAAGCACCTGAGCAAAGGTCGTCAGATGAATACAGCGGCGTCGGCAGAGCCGTGTCCTGGAAACATACCTCGCCAAAGGCAGGAATGTTGTCAATCCTGACCTTTAGCTCAGGCACCAGGGGGTGGGTTCCACTAGGTTCACTCAGGTGCAGGGCAGATGCAATTATTCGGGTTCAGCCAGGCCTGACAATTATGAGAAGCCACAAAAAACAAGAATGCAGCTTGATCTTTAAGCATTATTTAACATAATTTCCTTTGTCTTAAACTCTAATAAAACTTCCTGGCATCATGCTGTATATAATAAACGCGCTACACTAGCTCTGGGTCACTGTCTCTCCATCTGAGAACAGTGTCCCACCTGATCCCAGCTTTACTTACTGTTTCTGTGTCTGTCTCTTTTTCTCAATCCCCAGTCGCCCCTACTCAGGTCTCGTTCACTCTCTAGCTGCGCTGGATGCGGCCAAAACACACACTTGATTCCCAGTAGGGGGTGTGCAGGAGGCAGTTGATCAATGATTCTCTCTGATCATTGATGTTTCTCTCTCTCTCCCTCTCACTTTCTCTCTGATATCAATAAAAATATATTTAAAATATAAATTAGCCCTAACCAGTTTAGCTCAGTGGATAGAGCATTGGCCCCAGGACTGAAGGGTTGCAGGTCTGATTACCTTCAAGGGCACATACCTCAGTTGCAGGCTCAATCCCTGACCCCAGTCAGGGCTCATACGGGAGGCAACAAATCGATGTGTCTCTCTCACATCAATGTTTCTCTCTCTTTGTCTCCCCCAGTTCCTTCCATGCTCTCTAAAAAATCAATGGAAAAAATACCCTCAGGTGAGGATATATATATACACATACACTAGAGGCCCAGTGCACGAATTCATGCACGGGTGGGGTCCCTCGGCCTGCTGGTGATTGAGGCCTATCAGGGGGCCTGATGGCCAGGGGGAGGTACACTGGGAGGTTGGCCGATGAGCCCTCCGATCGGGGCCTACTGGGTGTGGGGGGCTGACTGGCAGGGAGGAGGGGCCACGGGAGGTTGGCTGTGCGAGTGCACTGACCACTAGGGGGCAGCTCCTGCGTTGAGCGTCTGCCCCCTGGTGGTCAGTGCACATCATAGCAACTGGTCAACCGGTCGTTCCAGTTATTCAGTCATAATGGTCACTTAGGCTTTTATATCCTATACTAGAGGTCCGTTGCACGAAGATTTGTGCAATAGGCCTTCTTTCCCCTGGCTGCCAGTACCAGTTTTCCTCTGGCACCTGGGACCCAGACCTTCACTCTGGCCACCGCCTTCCATCTTTGCTCTGGACACCGTCTTTGCTGTGGCTGGAGCCTTCAGTCTTTGCTCCTCACTCCGGTGGGAGTCTTCAGTCTCTGGCCAGAGCTGCTCCTGTAGCCCCTTCTGCCCCCCACCCTCCCTCTCATAGCTTGATCACTGCTTCGCCTGCAGACCTTGCCGATGGGCTCCTGGGACCCAGGAGCCGCCTTGCCTGTGGCCCAGCTTTCCAATCACGATCACGATCACGGGCCACAGGCAAGGCGGCCCCTGGGTCCCAAGGTGCCTCCTTGCCTGCGGCCTGGCTTTCCAATCACGATCACGGGCCACAGGCAAGGTGGCTCCTAGGTCCCGGGGGGTTGCCTTGCCTGTGGCCTGGCTTTCTGGCGGCTCCTGGGGTCGCACACGGGGGCCTGGATTGCGGCTCCCGGTGTCCCGCCCTGCCTGCAGTACGCAAATTAGCCACCATTTTTGTTGGCGGTTAATTTGCATATCACGCTGATTAGCCAATGCAGAAGCTACCCCCTGGTGGTCAGTGCGCTCCCACAGGGGGAACGCCGCTCAGCCAGAAGCTGGGCTCACGGCTGGAGAGTGCAGCAGTGGTGGCAGGAGTCTCTCCCGTCTCCCCTGCAGGTGCGTGGTAAAGAGCAAGGGTTCCCAGACTGTGAGAGCCCCAGACTGCGAGAGGGATATCTGACTGCTGATCCCCCCAGGGGGATCGGGCCTAAGTCAGCAAGTGGACATCCCCTGAGGGGTCCCAGACTGCAAGAGGGTGCAGACTGGGCTGAGGGACCACCCCCCCATGGTATGAATCTCATGCACTGGGCCTCTAGTATATAGATAATTTTCTGGTGTCCCTTCCTCTGTAAAGATAACCAAAGCTGTTTTTATTACTTGGCTGAGTTTAAGATCTTTCAGCTGGGGAACCAATGTCAGATTCTTCTGTAACTGGACAATCAATGGGTCCGTGCTGCCTGTCACTACTTGAGCCAATTAAGCAGAGATAGGGTTGAATCATACATGAGAGTTTATTCCAATACTGCTAACAGTATGGGAGAGCAGCAGGTCATCCACAAAAATCTGCTCTGCATCTAACCATAAGCCAGCTGCTTATATTGGGTAGAAGGACAAAGATTACATAGGGAAGTAGGCAAAAGGGTATGCCAAATGGGCAGTTAACAGGTAATGCAGGCTGAAGATTTGCAAAGGCCTATGGGTATGCAAAGGCTGGGGATCTTCAAAGGGCTGGCAGCCCTGGTTTCTGCAACAAGGTTGTTCATCTTTCCATGATAATAGGCAGGTCTAGGATGGGGAGGATGGGCTGCATTTCCAGATGAGCTCATAGGTCCCACATGCAACTCCCAGCCAGGTTAGAATGTGCCTTCTTAATCAGAAGAAAACAATCACAGTTAACAGGACATGATTAATATTTCTTACAATTATAGCTGGTCCCCAGTATTCTACTTCTGCCCCTATCACTTCAACAACAGTTATTTTCTCTAACTACTAGGAAATCTATATATATAAAAGCCTAAGTGACCGGCCAACCGGCCAAATGGCTGACAGTCCGACAGGCTGACGGTCCGGTAGTTATGACATGCACTGACCACCAAGGGGAAGATGCTCCACACAGGATCGGAAACCACAGGCATGGAAACATGGCACAGACTGATGAATCTAGAGCAGTGGTTCTCAACCTGTGGGTTGCGACCCCTTTGGCGGTCGAACAACCCTTTCACAGGGGTTGCCTAAGACCATCCTGCATATCAAATATTTACATTACGATTCATAACAGTAGCAACATTACAGTTATGAAGTAGCAACGAAAATAATTTTATGGTTGGATCACAACATGAGGAACTGTATTTAAAGGGCCAGAAGGTTGAGAACCACTGATCTAGAGGGAAGGGGGGAGGGGAGAGGGCGGGAAGAGAGTAACCAAAGATCTTATATGCATACTTATGTGCACTGGTGGGGTCCCTAGGCCTGGCCTGCACCCTCTCACAATGTCAGACTGCCGATTTAGGCCTGACACCTGCAGGCCAGGCTGAGGGCCGAGGGACGCCCCCCCCCCCTCAGTACACAAATCCATGCACCAGGCCTCTAGTAGGATAATAAACCGTTCATAATGTGAGACAAATCAACCACTTCTTTTCCTTAAAGTTTGTTTCTCCTTTAGAACTATAAGATCAAAAATAAATATTTACTGGAAGAGCAAAGGTCAAAACAGTCCCTATGTCTAGACATGGCAAGAAAGATTAGCAAGACTCCAGTGGCTATTTGTAGGCAACCTTGAAGAGAAAAAAGGCTCGGCCATACCCCCCGAAGAACTAACCCATTTTCTTCTATATTCACCATTCTCTACCATGCCAACCCTTGAAGATTGGCCAAAGATTGACTGCACTGCACATGTAAGACTTTATAAGTTAATCATGCATCTAAACATCAGGTTTGGTGGTTTACAGACTATCTAAAAAGATAATCAATTTTAGGCCTCATTAAATAATTTACTTTAAAATACTTGACATGTATTAATTAATTCATCCTCTCAACCCGTGAGGTAGCTTTTATCAACTCCATTTGTTAGGAAATTTGATCAAGGAGAATAATAACAGTTTTATCTATTTACAAAATACCTTTCTTATAAAGAGTGCTACATGCTTATCTTTTCAATCTTCTAACATTCCTGTGAGGTAGGTGGCAATAATACCGTGTCCTTTCTTAAAGGTGAAATGCTATGGACAAGGAGCTTAATGACTTACTCACATGGTAACTTGTATTTCATCCAGTAACTAGAACATACTGTTTGTCATTAACACTGTACCATGGACTCAAGTCTCAACTGCACACACTTCTAGAGTGTCTAAGCTTCTACTTTTCTCTACAGCCATATTTCAAAGCATCACATTCCGAAAAGGATTGAGATCATACTTGTTTTTTAAGCTCATGTGCTCACTGTTTATCAAGTTTTTATCGTTTTTCTAAATTGGACTATTTAAGTTTTGCCTAGATGCCTGAAAGCTAAATTATTTTTTGTTTACTGTCTGTGCACTCGCATTGTAAGTGATGTCATCAGGAACGTACAAAACTCTTAGACAAAGCTGTAGAGCCAATAAAAGCAAAGCAAATCACTTGAGGAAGAGTGTATTTCTTCTTCTTCTTCTTCTTCTTCTTCTTCGTCTCTTTTTTTTTTTTTTTTTTTTTTTGAAGTAGGCATCACACAAAAACGTGACTCATTAAACCCAAAAGAGTTGACTATGCCAATAAGGGCTTCTTATGCAGCCTTCCACAAAGAGGCCTGAGTGGCAGCATGAGGCCTTCTCTTCTATGCATTTTCCTCCAGGCAGAATGTGCATTTGTGTGGCTACATACACAATTATAATCTCTCCTGAAAGGCAATTCCTTCCATATGACAGGCTGAGCACTGGCCTGAGTGCTAGCCTCATGTTGCCTGTGCAGTTAACATGCTGAAATACCAGACACATTTAATCTCTCCTTTCTCAAAAAAAACAAAACACAAAACTAAGATGGGACAGAAGAATTGAAGCTGTAAAGAACTGCACATAGAGAGAAAAGGAGGCCAGCCCAAGTGCCCAAACTCACTTTCTCAATGGGCTGAGCTTCTTTGTGTGTTGCCTACTTACGTGTCAATTTGCAGGACTTTGGGGCATGAGAACCATGGAGCAGAGTGGTTCTGGCAGCCTGTCCAAGAAGCAAAGCCAAAGACATGTGGCCTTTAGTCATATTCAAAGTGTTATTGTTTCAAACACGCCTATTTTAAAATACATAATTTTCCCATTTTGTGCATGCTGTATGTAAGTTGGCCACAGGAGTTCTGCCACATGATTATGAAAGAGAGAGAGAGGGCAATGGCCCGAATGCAGCCCTATCCCTGCCTCACACCTCTGTTTACCGGTACTGGGGACCAGTGGGGCTACCCCAGGTGAGAGAATTCTGAATTTAACAAACACCTGATAGGAAGGCCTGGGGTACAAACAGATTTCTGCCTGAGATTACAGAAACTGAAGCTTGTGTTTTATCACAATTACTTGTAATCTCAGAGCAAGACCTTGAGCTACACAATAATAGGACAGCTGGGAAAAAGCACTTACTCTCTCCCAAGAACTGTGCTTTAACACGCGAATTCAATGAAGAAAAGAAAGGCCCTGAAAGTGCCCTCTCAAACAAGATTCACTTTTAGTGGGTTCCTGCTCATCAAACAAAACTTAGTCAAAAGCTTTTGTGAAAAATACACTTGATGATTTCAGCAATAATTGCTTTGTTTAAAGAAAGGTGCTTAAAAGAAAACATAGCTAATGGGATCAGTAATTTGGTAAATTCAGATGTGTTTGGGAAAATCCCTCTTCTCTTTGAAAAATCATTAAAATCCTGCTCAGATAAATGTGTTTTGACTTGAAATTCCAATCATAGAATGAGCTATTTCCTATGGTCCCTAGGGAAGTAGTGCAAGGGTGACCCCAACACAGAGGACCCGGGGATTAGTTTATCAGGGTAATTCCTGTCTTAAAGCATATGACTCTGCCCAACTAAAGGACAGGATCTCAAGGAGATGCCCCGAAATTGTATAAAATTTCCCTCCTTCTTAAAATGACATTTTAAAAAAATGGATTAAATCTCACTGTTGTGTAACAAAACATAGAAACTATGGTATCAATCAAGAAACTAACATTAGATATAATCAGAGTTTAAAACAAGAAGGATCCAGGGAAAATTTTAATCAGTCCTCCCTTTTTTTCATCCATGGAAAAGGGAAAAAATCCTAATGTCTCTCACATGATAGAACCATATTCCATTCTCCCAGTTTAAAAAAAAAAATGTTTTTTATTCTGCTTAAAGTAGATCATTCATTTAACTTGGGCAGAGCATTGTACTAGATTTTGGAAATAAGCTGCCCTTATGTCTTCCTGTTCTATTAGAAACCAACAATAACCAAGTATATGAATAGATAACGTAACTGTGATAACTGCTAAAAAGGACAGAAACAGGAGGATGAACTAGAAATAAGCTAATGGATCATCTGTCTCTTCTGATCTACTATTATTACTTTTTAAAACTTTAATTACCTACTCAGCCTCCTAAGATTACTCAATCCGCAAACATGGTATTTGTGATCCCCAACTTTTGGACAGCATTTGGAGGAAAGATTCTAATTTACTTGTACGTATAAATGATAAGCAAGGTCAAAATTTTACATAACTATTTTAAAACACTAGAATAACCTTGAAGTAGCCTGCAATTTAGTTACCTTGGAGAAATGGGGATAGGTGAGGATCAGGAACAACACGCCTTAGAAGTCACTTGCTCTTTTCCCCCCCAAACAAAAGGATATTACATTTGTTAAATAGCTTACAGACTCCTTGAAAAAGCAGAAGAAACAGTCTGGGTTGAGCTTCCAGGAACAACTCCCAAAGGCACATCCCAGAAGTAGGCCACCAGGGAACTGCTGTCCCTGCCATGACTGAAAAAGCTGCTGACCAAACTGGGAAGGCACCAACACAGCTGCGTGCAGACAGCTCACCCACTCTACAACAGCACTTATTACACTGTCACTTTGTGTTACAGTTTCTGAATATGTTCCATCTCCCATCTATGGTATAAGTTGCCTGGTGGGGGAGGGACATTTATATTCATTCCTTGCATTATATCGAAAGAGTATGAAGAAGGAAGGGAGGGAGAAATGGAGGGAGGGAGGGAAGAAGGGAAGGAGGAAGGGAGGGAGGGGGAAGGGAGAGAGGGAGGGAGGGAAAGGAAGGAAAGGAAGAAGAGGGGCAGATGATTTTATGAATATGTTCATTACTTTTTAAAGTGCCCTAATTTCCAAATATTTAGGAAGTCAGTGTAATAGCTATAATAATATCTTATTTCATTTCCTTTTTGCAATAACCCAAGCACTTTAAAGCCCTAAGAGTATTTCTGCTAACTTATTATAAACAGCACTGTTTCCTAGCATAAGGTTGGATTTGGAAAGTCCCCTAATTATACTCAAACAAAATAAATGTGCTTATCAGGATTCATCCAAAAGCAAAAAAAAAAAAAAAAAAAAAGGTGTCTGGCAGTAACACAAGTAAATATCATATGCATGCATATCAGCAAATACAAAAAAAAATAAGATTGGTAACACTTAAGTCTTCCACATGGAAAGAATCACATAGCAGAACTTCTGCCAAGACCTGAAGAAACTGTACTGACCTCATGGCTGGAAGGGACTGTATCAGTGACTGCTGGATGCTGTCTTAGTCCAGGTATTCTGAGAAGCAGACACCAAGACAGGATCAGACTTGCAAGAGGTAAACTAGGGGAAATGTCCACGGGGAAACTGTGGAGAAAGCGGAGGAAGCTGGGAGAGCTGACAGAACACGATGCAGGTTTGACCCCGGGATGGGGGAGGGGCGGGGGGGGGGGGGAGAGCATGAAGACAGAGAAAGAAATGAACTGCAGTGCAGTGCGAGTCTTCAAGCCAAAGTCACCATGGGAAGAGTCACCCATCTCCTAGAAATGTCTCTCTCCGACCCACTCATTGGCTGGGAGTAGCACATGGGAAGTGTGACTTCAGTGTGAACAAGGTGTTGGATTCAGAGCTGGGGTTGGGAGTCAATTACCCTCCCCAAAGTAAGAGATCATAGAGTGCCGGAAGCCGGTCCATCCTTGCTGCTTGACACAGTCGCTGCAGGGAAGAAACATCTGCACAGCATATGTTTCAAGGGACCTGGCGTATATGGCATACTGTTCTTAATATGTTTGCTCCCCTTAGTACTATGTGTTTTAACCAAGGTCACCTCTCCGAGAAAGGTTGTTTCCCCAGGTGGGGATTCTTCCCTGAAGTTAGGGAGGGAATAAAACCCCTTAATGAAGTGCCAGGCGGGTAGTTAATCACTTTAACTACAAACAATCACGCTTAAGCTACATAATCTTTACTCCCTGGAATGGAGATAAGAAACGCCCTAACCTTTGCAATAGAAATTGACAGGATTAAAATCAACTGGTATAAATACAAATGTAACAAGACAATAAACACCAGAACTTGGCTGGAGATCGTGGCTAGAGATCTTGGCTAGGCTGCTGATCAACTGAACGCTGTCTCCGTGTCATTCCTTCTTTGCCGACTCCATCCACACCTTTGGGGACCCCGGACCTGCTGGGGTTGGACCCCAACAATAGAGGCACATTTTCATGGCTGCCAATTACATATGTATTACATATTTTTATAATAGTAATAATAATAGTAGCTAATATTTATTAAGCACCTACCCAGGTACTCTAAAAAGAAAACTATCTTACTCATTTTGTACATCTTTTCACAATGTAGGTCCAATACAGCAGCCAGGCATTGCTTTAAAAGTTTACATGTATGAGGTATGAGGTAAGTACTATTATTAGCTACATTTTGCAAATAAAACTAAGGCACAGAGAGGCTGAGTAACTTCTTAAAGGTCACACAGCTCAAAGTACATAGATTACTGTCAATAAACTCTATCAAATGGTTTCTTTCTAGAAGTTATCTTCCTCATTGTCTGCCTCGAGGACATGAATCCAGTAGCAAGAAACTGGAATTTTACTGTTCCCTGATCCATCCCGATTCCTAGGATGCCCCCTCCTGGCAGAAATGTTAAATTAAGCCCTTTAAGCCACTGAACTTACTCCAGGATCCATGCATAAGTCTACTCAATAGTTGGAGCCTCATTTTTGGAGTTGCTCAGGTATTTATAATGTGGAGTTTAACAATGTGAACTCTGGAGTCAGACTGCTGGATTAGAATTATTCCTTCATGATGTCTTAACCAGTTATTTAGTATCTTTGTGGGGCAGTTTCCTCATCTGTGAAATGAAGATAACAATAGAAACTATCATTTTTAAAAAATATATTTTTATTGATTTCAGAGAGGAAGGGAGAGGGAGAGAGACAGAAACATCAATGATGAGAGAGAATCATTGACTGGTTGGCTGGCTGCCTCCTGCACGCCTCCTACTGCAGATTGAGCCCGAAACCTAGGCATGTGCCCTGACCGGAATTGAACCCGGGAGACTTCAATCCACAGGCTGATGCTCTATCCACTGAGCTGAACCAGCTAGGGCAGAAACTACCTTTATATGCATTAATATAAGTAAAACACTTAAAATATTACCTGGTACATGCTAAATGTTTAATAAACCTTAGTTGTTAGCTTCTCACATTTGGGGTACCCTAAAGTCAGATTATTTATCTTCAAATTTTAAGAAATATATTTTTATTGATTTCAGAGAGGGAGAAAGAGATAGTAACACCAATGATGAGAATCATTGATCAGCTGCCTCCTCCATGCCCCCTACTGGGGATTGAGCGTGTAACCCGGGCATGTGCCTTTGACCAGAATCAAACCTGGGACCTTCAATCCCCAGGCTGACACTCTATCCACTAAGCCAAATTGGCTAGGGCATCAATTTAACATATATGTATGTATTAAGTGTCTACATTGTGAAAGGCAGGTAGGTATACAAGATGAGTAAGATACAATTCCTATTTTCAGGAAACTTATTTGCAGGCAAAACATGTTTTGGTTTGTTTGTTTTTATCTTCATAGTGGAGAGGAAAAAACAGGCTATGGAATCTAATAAACCTGAGTTTGAAAATCTGCTTTGCCATGCATCACCACCTATGTGACTTTGTACAGATCAATTAGCCTTCCTAAGCCTGTTTCCTTCTTTGTAAAATGAGGAGATATTAATAATTACAAAATGGGATTAATAATAAAACCTTCTAAGGGTGGTTGGGAAGATTAAATAAGATAAAGCACAGTGCTAAGCATATATGAAGTGCTCAATTTATTGTGATTCCTCTAAAAGTATAGCCGACAAAGGAGAAAGACCATCTCTGATTTCCAAGAGTTATCTATCATGCCAACCCACTACCAACCTTAGTGAGCAGTTTCCATGGAAACAGAAGAGACAACTTTGAGCATGACTGAAAGCATGCACCTCACCAAAGTAGGTGGGGTAAAAAATAAACCTCACACCCTCGTGCTTATACTCAGGTGGTGTGTTTTGTACACCTGGGACCTAAACAGGCTGCCCTTGGGCTCTAGAGAGCTCCCCACACCCAATCAGATACACAGACACACCTCAGCCTCTGGCAAAAGCTTCCAATAAGTATGCATAAGGCTGGAACTCTTTCAAGGGTTCTATACTTATTTCATCTCCTTTCCAGACTCTCATCTATTTAGGCCTAAGCATTAACATAATTTCTATCACTACATTCTGACAGTTGCAGGCATAAACATCACTGAGCTGATTCTATAATGATCTTAAGATCCTAAGCCAGCAATTTTCAAACTTTCTCATATCATGGCACACATAAACTAATTATTAAAATTCTGCAGCACACTAAAAAATATATTCTATTTTTTGCCAATCTGACAAAAATAGATATAATTGATTTATTTTTTAAAAAATAATAGTAATTACCCTTTTTGCTCCAAAGTGACTTTTTCTTGTTGTTAATCCTCACCCAAGGATATTTTTCCATTGATTTTTAGAGGAAGGGAGGGGGAGAGACACAGAGAAGAGAAACATAGATGTGGTTGCCTCCCCCACATGCCCCAACCAGGGCCAGGGATGGAGACTGTAATCAAGGTACTTGCCCTTGACCAGAATCAAACCTGGGACTCTTCAGTACATGGGCTAATGCTCTAACCACTGCACAACCAGCTAGGGTCAAAGTGCCTTTTAAAAAAATCAGGTGCCTATATTTGTATATAAGAATTTCTGGTAATCAATGACATGCAAGCTTATTATGTGACATGGCCAATTAGATGCAACTCTATTCTATGACCTATACATTTATGACTCAAGACTGGGCATTCACACCTGACAGCTATTGGTGTGTTGGCTGTTGTTATTTTTTTATTTGACAATCTAAGTGAAAAGAGGTCAGTGCCCCTGACTGAATAACCAGGTATTGCATGTTTTAAAATTTCTGTGGCACACCGGTTGAAAATCTCTGGCCTAACATATTCCAGGCCATGATTACAGGTTCCTAATCCACAAAGTCAGTGGGGAATAGATCAATTTACACAACATGATGAGAGGTTGTTTTCTTCACTAATAGTTGAAAAGGCAAATATAAACCCTGGCTAGCAGATAGAAAGGGCAACCGATAGATATTCACAGGTATCCCTGTAATTTACACCAGAATACTAAAAAGAGGTCCCTGACACACTTACCAAAGGGTACTCAGCTTTGGCTTTTGTTTGCTCAATGGTTAGAGCTTTCCAGTCTCTGCAATTTTCTTTTCTCCATATATATTTTCTTCTCTAGGCCTATACATGTAAGTGACTTCATAATTTTTAAAAAAGAAAAAAGAATGAAAACAAAAATAAAACCCTCCACGAGTGTTTAAAAATTTAAACCAGGAAATATTTTATTAAATTAATCTATAAGGAGTGGTCACTAAATGGTCATTAAATTGAGGGTGAATGCTTCAAAACAGCATGCCTCTAAAAGAGACCAAATTTAAATGAGCAGGGGTTGTTCTCAACCAAAGATAGATGCATTTCAGCAGAGTTGTATGGTTTGATGAGCCATAAGGAAAACAGTAAGTAGTGAGCAATATACATGTCCAGATGGTGATTAAGACAGGGAGTTAAGATACTTAAATGCTACAGAGCCTTAAGGAGCACTTGTTCAGGGTTCAAGGAATAGGTAGACGGTCAGATACTGAAGCTTTTCAACCAACCTGAGACTTTGATTTGTTTGTAGACTGATTATCAGCATCGACACAAATTGGTCTTTCTGAAAAAGCCACTAATAGAGGGACCACCAAATATCTATAGGTTTCCCTCTCTCTGTTAGCCAGGGTTTATATTTGCCTTTTCAACTATTAGTGAAGAAAACAACCTCTCATCACGTTGTATAAACTGTTCTATTCCCCACTGACTTTGTGGATTAGGAACCTGTAATCATGGCCTGGAATGGCTTAGGCCAGAGATTTTCAACTGGTGTGCCACAGAATTTTTAAAACATGCAACACCTGATTATTCAGTCAGGGGCACTGACCTCTTTTCACTTAGATTGTATATTAAATATGCCAAGCCTTTGAGACATATAATTTAAACAATAAACACCCAAGAAAATAAATAATGGGCTAGGCTTTTCAAATACTTCATAGATTAACTGAGTACTGGATAAATAAAATATATAAAATCCTGAGCAAAAGTCTAGGTATTACTAGACATTGATATTATTTATTGGATGCAAATTTATCTGTAATATAACTATGTCCTTTTGGCTGACTACAATTTCTCTCTCTCTCCATGCCTTTTTTAAAAAGTTATCTTTATTATTGAAAGTATTACAGATATCCCCCCACTTTCCCCCATTGATCCCCTCCACTCTGCTTCCAGCCCCTCTCTAGGCCTTCCTCACACTATTGTCTGTCCATGAGCTATGCATATATACATATAAGTTCATTGGTTAGTCTTTCCCCACCCCCACCCCCCAACCCCTTCCCTCTGAAATAAGTCAGTCTGTTCCATGCTTCAATGTCTCTGGATCTTTTTTTGTTCATTCGTTTATTTTGTTCATTAGATACTAGGCTTGTCTTTCTCTGACTGGCTTATTTCACTTAGCATTATACCCTCCAGGCCCTTCCAGGCTGTCTCAAAGGGTAAGAGATCCTTCTTTTATTATTACTAGTGGCCCAATGCACGGATTTGTGCACATTGAAAGGAAATTAATTAGAAGAAATATATATATATATATATATTTTAAATATATTTTATTGATTTTTTACAGAGAGGAAGGGAAAGAGATAGAGAGTTAGAAACATCGATGAGAGAGAAACATCGATCAGCTGCCTCCTGCACATCTCCCACTGGGGATGTGCCCGAAACCCAGGTACATGCCCTTGACCGGAATCGAACCTGGGACCTTTCAGTCCACAGGCCGACGCTCTATCCACTGAGCCAAACCGGTTTTGGCATAGAAGAAATATTTTAATATCACTATTCATCCTTTCTCTATAATAGAAGTGTCAACCAAATTCACAATTCACAATGACAACTCAGGCATGTGCCCTGCTGTGTGCAATTGGCGGCAGCGAGAGCTTTATATGTATCATGCATGCACAAGTCAACTTAGCCTTTTATATATATAGAATAAACTTGCTTAATTAGCCCTGCTTTCTGATTTAGCTAAACTTTTTCCAGCCCAGTGAAGCACCCCAACTTCTCTTTCAGGTAATTGTCGGCAACACAACAGTAAACATCAACACACAGCAGATTATTATTATAGATCTCGAAGGGAGAACAAAGGGTAAAATATTTAACTGCAGCAGTGTTTGACTATATTCTGTGCAGTGAGAAAATCTGAAGTCATTTTCAAGGTCCACCATTTCTTACTTCCTTTCAGTTGGGTCAAGTTTCTAAGCTTTCTAAATCTCCATTTTCTGGCTAATGAAAAAAAACATAGCTGTAACCTGTTTGGCTCAGTGGATAGAGCATCGGCCTGCAGACCGAAAGGTCCCAGGTTCGATTCCAGTCAAGGGCATGTACCTTGGTTGCAGGCACATCCCCAGTAGGGGGCGTGCAAGAGGCAGCTGAATCGATGTTTCTCTCTCATCGATGTTTCTAACTTTCTATCCCTCTACCTCTCCCTTCCTCTCTGTAAAAAAATCAATAAAATATATTTTAAAAAATATTTAAAATGCATATACTCCTGACCTGCTGATTCTACTTTGTGGAATTGATCCTTGCAGATATACTAATAAGGGAACAAAACTGGTTATTCAGTGCAGTATTTTTAGTAGTAGCAAAAGGCTAAAAACAACTTACTGTCTACCAACAGAAAACTGGTTAAATAAATTATTTATATACTATACAGCTAAAAAAGAATGAGGAGGCTCTCTTCTGATAAATTACTCTGAGATATATTAAATGAAAAAAGTATGCACTGTATTCTCCTTTATGTACCTAATAAAATAAACTCTAGAAGGATACTCAGGAAAACAGTAACAATGGTTACTGGTGAGTGACTAGCTATGGATGAGAACTGGCAGGAGGGGGGCGGGGGAAGGGTGGCAGGAGACTTACTATAAACTTCTTTATATATTTTTTTTAAATATATTTTATTGATTTTTTACAGAGAGGAAGTGAGAGGGATAGACAGTTAGAAACATCAATGAGAAACCTCGATCAGCTGCCTCTTGCACACCCCTTACTGGGGATGTGCCCGCAACCAAGGTACATGCCCTTGACCGGAATCGAACCTGGGACCCTTCAGTCCACAGGCCGACGCTCTATCCACTGAGCCAAACCGGTCAGGGCTATATTTTTTTTTTTAAACTTCTTTATATTTTAAATCAGTTTCTGTATTATCAATTGAAAATTTTAAACTAGAATTGTTTTTCATTAAAAATGTGTATAGTACATCTAAACAATTGAATATTATTCAATGATAAGAAGAAATGAGCTATCGAGCCAGGAAAAGACATTCAGGGACCTTAAATGCTTAAGTGAAAGAAGCCAATTTATTGGCTGACTCCAACTCTATGACATTCTGGAGAAGTAAAACTTTAAAGACGGTAAAAAGATTAGTGATTGCCAAGGGTTGAGGTGCAGGTCTAAAGATGAAGAGGTAGAACACAGAGAATTTTTAGAGCAGTGAAACTATTCTGCATGATACTATAATGACAGTTACATGACATTACATATTTATTAAAATCCATAGAACTGACAACACAAAGACTGAACCCTAATGTAAGCTTTGCACTTTAGTTAATAATAATGTCTCAACACTGGTTCATATCAGTTATAACAAAGGTACTATACTAATGCCAGGTATTAATAGTAAGAAAAACTGGGTAGGGGAGAGCGGGGAATATCATGGGAACTCTGTATAATATCTGCTCAATTTTCTGTAAACTTGAACCCGCTCTAAAAAATAAGGTCTATTTTTTAAAATTTGTGTGCATACATCTCTTTTTCATCCAGTAAATGCCTTACACGCTGATGGTGCTCAATAAAGTACTAGCTACAGCCTTAGTGGTCAAGAGCTCTACGACTGCCTAGCTGTGCGGCCTCATTTGTGTGAGTTACCTCTTCAGCCTCAGTTTCTCCGGCTGCAAAATGGAAGAAAAAGCAGTATTTCCTCCTGGGCTGTTGTGACGATTCAAAAAAGAATGCATGTAAGATGTTTAGTAGAGTGCGTAATGTAAAAGAAACGCTCACAACTGGTAGTTGCCGCTATGTAATGGTAAAATTATTGTTCAAGAATGCCTGATTTGGCACTTCGAGGTTCATGGTTACTCCACTACCAGCATATCAATACCCGCCCCCCCCCCCCCACGAGGACCCCAAATTCTCAACTCCAACCTATCCCACTTTGAACACAATCCTCATCGCCTGAGCTGCAGCCCGTCCACTTCAGACATTCTTTACTCCCCAGGTGCTGTTTTCCGCTTCGCTGGGCCTAACGGGCTTAGGACCCGGACGCGCCCCCTTCCCTGCTCCTCCCCATCCCAGCTCGACCGGGTCCCACACAGACCCCGCCCCCGCCCCCCGCCTAATTTGTGGGCACTTCTTTTCTTCCCCAAGGCTCCTACCCAGATACTCGTAGTCTGGTAGGGCTAGGCGCTCCGGACTCAGCATCATTGCACAAGGAGAGCTTCCAAGCTGTAGCTCTCCGGCTTCCGGAAGCTAGGTCACCAGCACTCTCCGTTGCCATGGCACCTACGCAGCCGGAGGAGAGGAAAGAGGCGGAGGGGGTGTCACGCAAACAGTTTCCGTACCGCAACGCGAAGCTGGCCACCCGAGTTCCGGGAGCGGTTGCTTTGCAGCGGTCCAGTCTTCTTAGAACTCAAGAATGCTCGAGGAGTTAGTTGGTTTTAGAAGAATTTGAACGGAAAAAAATTATTGCCAGCCTCCCATATTCTCAATTTCTGAATTTCATAACTATTCCTGCTTTATACAGCTGTTATCCTCACAATAGAGCCCACCCCTAAATTTCCGTAAGCAATATCTCATTACCTATTTTTATCTATTATTTACTATATTTGCTACAAAATGTTTCCAAGTGCTTATATCTTGGTTGCTCCTGTAACAAGGCTGCTCATTAAAATTTGTGTACATTCATCCTATAACAGAACGTGCTCATTAAATCCTCTAGGATTCATTAACATTTCCTCTCAAAATCCTCTATCTTTAGTCCCTCCTTCTACTCCTATGCCTTATTGTTTTGTACCCTTTCCAAGTGTTTTGTTTTGTTTTGTTTTTTTCTACCAAGGCACTTCACTTTTTTTTTCCTTTTTTTAAAAGGATCACTCTTTTTTTAAAAAAAATTTTTTTTTTTATTGATTTCAGAGAGGAAGGGAGAGGAAGAGAGAGAGATAGAAACATCAATGATGACAGAGAATCATTGATTGGCTGCTTCATGCATGCCCCTTACTGGGGCTTCAGCCAGCAATCCGGGCATGTCCCCTTAACTAGAATCGAACCCCGGACCCTTCAGTCCATAGGCAGAGACCTTATCCACTACCAGCGGTTCTCAACCTGTGGGTCACGACCCCTTTGGGGGTCGAACGAGCCTTTCACAGGGGTCGCCTAAGATCATCAGTAAACACATATATGCCAACCACTGGGAGGACAGATTGACCTCCTGCCCTTGAACTTTCAGTTTCTTTTCTGGAATCACTGACCAAGATGCCAAGTCCTGCTTTTCTTGGTGACTTAGATGTGTGAGCTTTGAGAGCATGGCAACCGAGCCACAAGGTTACAGCTCAACATTAACACCTACTCTGTTTGAGAGACTCTTCTGGGTATGGGGATACAAGTATGAATAAAAATGGTATTTGTTAGGTTTTTAATACACACACACACAAAAGAAAACACATATATAATTACATATTGTTTTTGTGATTAATCACTATGCTTTAATTATGTTCAATTTGTAACAATGAAATTGGGGCTCACCACAACATGAGGCACTGTATTAAAGGGCTGTGGCATTAGGAAGGTTGAGAACCACTGCGCTAAGCCAAACACGCTAGGGCAACACTTCACTTCTTGAGGGGATGGGATGCACAAACCAAGACACCTATTGGATTTCTTTCTTTTTTTTTTTTTTATTGGATTTCTTTACTCATATGCCTAATTGCTCACTTCTTTAAGAGGGGATAATGTTCATTGCTCTTTACGTTTCCAGAGATCCCCATATTTCTCTTTTTGCTCCCCTTCATTCCCAAAAGCAGGTTAATGGTCTGTAGCACTTGTCACAGTTGAAACCTATTAGAAAAAGCCACTCTGCTCTCACTTTTTAATATATATATATATATATATATATATATATTATTGACTTTTTACAGAGAGGAAGGGGGAGGGATAGAGAGTTAGAAACATGAATGAGAGAGAAGCATCGATCAGCTGCCTCCTGCACACCTCCTACTGGGGATGTGCCTGCAACCAAGGTACATGCCCTTGACCGGAATCGAACGTGGGACCCTTCAGTCTCCAGGCCAACGCTCTATCCAGTGAGCCAAACCAGCTAGGGCCTGCTCTCACTTTTTTAGTTTGTCTCCCCGCCCCCCCCCCAAAGAGAAGGTGAGGTTTTGTGAAAAGAAAGAAAACAAAAATCATGCTATCAAAAGAATGACTGGGAAACCGGTGGACCACCTACATTGGGAGGAAAAAGAAAAAGGAGGTTCTTCTCTTTGTGTTTTGAGTGGTCTATTCTTAGCCTCCTCTACCAGGAGCTTCAAACCTCCTAATTCTCCCTTTCCCTTAAAATTGTATATGTGTCTCATTTCTAGGTTCCTGTGAGTCACTCTGTGTTTAGATGCGGTAAGGATAAAGGGACAGACCCAAACTAGGAACAGCATTTATTATTTTGAGGCAATGAATTTACTAATTTGATATTTGATGTGAAGTCCTACAAATATGATGAAAATATTTGTCTTCTTCCTCCACCCTCACCTTCCATTCTCCTTACCAATGCAGTTTAAAGGTATGGGAGTTTATAACTTTCACACCTGTGGCTTATTACTATTATTAATAAAGTAATAGGATAGTAATTATTGAGGGTTACAATTTCATTCTATTTCCAAGCAAACTTGAAGCTATTTGCAGATCATTTCATTTGTCCTGAGAACTTTCTAAGGCACTTCTCCTTGCCTAAGTAGGAAAACTGAGGAATATAGGAAGATGAATTGTCTATCATCATCCAGCCAATAGTGGGTGACCTGAAACTGGATCGCACTATCCCAACCCCCAGGCTAGTGGTCTGACCACTAAACCACACAGCCTCTTTTTTTAGGGTTTATTGGCTTGGTTTTTATTTATTCATTTTTCTTTTGCTCTGCCCTGCCAGCAACTGGAAGCTACAAGATAAAAGAAGCGAATTTTCAGTCCAGGCTGAACATTTGACATCCTTTTATTTGTGGAGCATTATCCTGGGGCTTGGAGGATGCTGCTGCTGAGGTCTGTGTGGTGGAGCTGGGAACCAGCCCCAAGAATATAGCTTTGTTTGGGCATTAACCCATTTGCGGTTATAATAATGATAAGTTTCAGCACCAGTGGCGCCCGACTGTTAATGACTCAAAGAAAGCTAAATAAGAACAAGATGTCATCTGTGGAGCAATTTGTAGGTTTTTCCTACAGCTCCATTCCTTCCATAAAAATCCTAAGGACCCTTACATTTAGAGACAGTCTCTATTCTTAATGTCCTGAACAGTCTGTGAAGACTTAGAAAGGGGAGGTGGTTGCTAGACTAAGGCTTCAAGAAAATTTGGGGTTGCAGAAGTAACAGGTAGACTTTATTGCTGGTGGAAATACTGACTGTTGACAGTTTTCTTCTTTATATTTTTCTATATTCACAAAAGTTTTCTATAATAGGCATGTATTATAACCTGAAAACAAACCAAGACAATACATGAGTGGCTTGAAGATTTTGAAAATATTCTTCCAACAGAAGTGATGACCTTTCAACTAGTGTTTGGTTTTCTTAATAAAGAGCCACCACTTTTAGATTTATCTTCTGCCATAGATTATGCAATAATAGATTTTGGCAACACTTCAGTGGTGGAGGGAATATTTCAGTGAAACATACAAAACATCAATCTTAAGAAAAGTGGAAGTACGTAAGAGTTGTTAAAGCCAAGTATATTTTTGTGACCCTGTTGAATATCAAGGAAAGAAAAAAAAAGTCATCCTTCTATTTAGGTGGGCTTTTCAAGTTCTTAAATTATCATAGCATGTTTCTGAAAATTTTACCCAAACTAATAGTCATCCACTAAATCAGAAGACAACTTCACAATCCTGAAAATAAGCAGGCATTATAAAATTGATTAAAACAGAGAGGGCATGAGATATTAAAGTATTATAGCATAAGGAATGGAAACATCAACCTCAAAACAATAGAAGAAACACCCACAAGAGAGAGTACATGTTGAGATGTCAATTTATCAGATTATAATTAGTAATTATAAAGAGAAAATTAACAGACATCACTGGCTCTGCCAAGGACCTATGAAGAGATTGATAGGAAAGAAAATCTTCCCTGGAATTGAAAACTTCAGAAAAAAATCAATATACTGGTTTTAAACCTCAAGGAAACAATAAGAAAAGAGAAAATTCAGGCTGAATTATTGCTACAAAACAGGTTCAAGAAACTAGGACAAGCTTTTATCAACTCATCAAGCAGAAAAGATGCTAAAGGCGCTTCTACTAAGAAATGCAGGTCATGAAATTCATTCATGACCAGCTACCAGGCTCTTGCTCTTCTTAAAAGATTTATCCTCCTTAGGAACAAAGCAGAAGCTAAATGTGATACCACCATATGGAATTAACATGATTAAACTAAAAATGCTATTTTGGACTACTACGGGTCAACAGACCAGAGCTTTGGGAGAATTTGCAAAGAAAACACCCACAAACTCTGGCACAGTTAAAAATAACTAATGCGCCCAGCCAGCGTGGCTCAGTGGTTAAGCGTCGACCTATGAACCAGGAGGTCACAGTTCGATTCCCTGTCAGGGCACATGCCCAGGTTGTGGACTCGATCCCCAGTGTGGGATGTGCAGGAGGCAGCCAATTAATGATTCTCTCCCATCATTGATGTTTCTATCTCTCTCTCTCCCTCTCCCCTCCTCTCTGAAATAAATAAAAATATTTTTAAAAAATAACTAATGCATTACAAGAACGTGGTTAAGAAGACACGGCTTAAATTGAACTGGAAGCTGGAAGGCAAATTGCAGACTTGTACCTCTTGTTATTTTATATTTTCAAACGCTGCTAAAAGAGCTGGAATTACACTTTCATATAATTTGAAAAGGAGGAAGGTTTTTCTGATTCTTCTTGGTAGCTTACAAAAATTAGCTGGGCCTTCCTCTGTCCTAGATGATACGCTTTAATAATCACTTATGTCATTTTTAAAAAATTCTTTAAATTCTCCTACTAGATTATGAATTCCTTGAGGGCAGAGACTTCATTCATCTTTATATTTCTCGGATCATGCATAGTGCCTGGTAAAATAAATGCTTGAATTCCATAAGTAGATTTTCCTTCCTGTAAGTTAAAAGTCTAAAAAGCAAAGTCAATCCAACCCATAGGACTTATGGTTGCCTCATCTGAACCAATTTATTATATAAAAAGTCCAGAAAAATGCAAGGTACCATTGAAAAAGGCATTAAAAATTAATCAGAAAACATTGGCAGCCCGGACCAAGTAACTCAGTTGGTTAGAGTGTTGTCCCTATACACAAATGTTGAGAGTTTGATCTCCGGTCAGGGCACATACAAGAAGCAGCCAATGAATACATAAATAAGTGGAACAATGAATAAATATTTCTCTCTCCCTTTCTTTCTCTCTAAATAAATCAATATTTTTTTAAAACTACAGTATTAAAAAATAAAGCATTGGCATATCCTTCCTACACCTAAATGCTGTATGTGACAGATCATCATATCTTAAGAAATGCCCAGAAAAAAAGTAACAAACTCAACAAAAAGCATAGAAACAATGCTACAATGTAGACAAGCCAAGAGAATTAGTTCAGGGGGGATGAAAGGGAATGTATTAGGAATCATTAAATAAACTTAGGATATGAACTGGAAGTCCCACATTTCAGAATCTTAGGATGAAAAGCTGCAGTCTCTGTGTCTATTTTTTCTCTGCCAAGCCATGAAGAGTGTATTGTTCTAATATTCAAATTTGACCATGTTACTTCCTTACTTAAAAAGCATTGCTGACTCACCATTACTAGGATGAAGTAACATTCCTTAACCTGCGGACATATACACTTCACAGTCCTGTTCCAACCCACCTTTCTAGCCACTTTGCCATTCACTCTTCCCTACATACTTCATACTCCAACCATACTTTCCTACTCACTGTTCCTAAACATACTGAGCTTTTCCACATCCTCCTGTTTGGGACATAAACTCTTCTCTCCACTAAGAGCGTATCGCTCCCACATTTGCTGCCTAGTGAACTCTTACACATCCTATAAGACCCAGGCTAAATGCCACCACCTCTATGAAACGGTATCCAACCTGCTAGATAAAATAAAAGCAGTGAGTGAGAACAAGGCAAATTTAGGGTGGTGAGGTGAACCTTCTCCAAGGCTGTGACATTGAGCTGAGACCAGCCATGGACAGGTCTGTCCGGGGAAACAGCATTCTAAGTAGAAGAGACAGACAGCTCATGTAAAGGGTGGAAAAAGAAAAAGACAGCATGTTGCTGAGCAGAAAGAAAGCCAGTATGGCTGGAGCGGAATGAATAAGGGGAAACGTGGTCAAAGAAGTAGGCAAAGGCCAGATCCTGAAGGACCCTGAAGGCTAAGGGAGAAGTATGGATGTTATTCTAAGTGTAACAGGAAGCCATTGGTGGGTTTTATGCCAAGAAATGACATGATCTGATTTACATTTTTTAAGAAGTCACCCAGGTTGCTTTGTACAGAATGAATTATAAAGGGGCAAGTGTGGGAACAGAGAGACCATTTACATAGATGCTTGATTCATGTTTGGTGTTAAAGCAAATGTTTATTCATTGATACATTTGTTTATGCATCATTCTAAATTTATCTTTGCTTCTGAAATAAGTAAGATATACTGAGATATTTGCTGCAAAGGGCTCTACTTATATATCCCAGGTGAGTGAATATGAAGCTTTCAGGAGATAAAAATGTACTAGAAAGTGCCACTATTCAGAAGGTGCCCCAAGTTAGGCCAGGGACCTGAATCAGCTATTATAACCCAGATTCAGGCATGAGTACCACTACTGAGCCGAAACATGAAAAGTGTTGATATTAGAAATGGTGGTATGGAGGATTTGCAAGGAAAGAAGCACAGAAATGTAAATCAGACTATTCCCTTATACTTTCCCTTGTTTCCTGGTCTCCAGCAGTATCACCCCTCCTCCCCCCAACCTAGAGAAAAGCATTGCTAAAAGTTAATGATACTTTTTCATAGATCCGATGGACCTATTTCCTGGCTCACAGCCTTTGCACATTCTGTTCCTTCTGCCTGGAAGACCCTCCCCACCTATTCTTATCCTGGTGACTCCTAATCAACTTAAGTGTCAGTGCCTCTGACAGGCCTTGCTTGAAACCCCAAATTTAAATCAAGTCTCTCCTTTAATAGACCCTGTGCTTTTCCTTGAACGCCCCTATTATATGTAGCTTTACATTCATTTGTGAGATCATTTTTTTAGATCATTCTTTTAATGCCTCTGTATATTTGTAGCCTCCACACCCATCAGACTGTAAGTTCCAGAGAGCCGATATATCTGTTTACCACTGTTTCTACACTGCCTGGCACATAATACACTGTAATAAATACTTACTATTACTAAGCGAATGAATACCAGAAATAGGCTTCCCAAGGCAAATCAGATGCCTTTAGCTCCTTTGGCTGAACTTTCTCTTGTTTTCCCTTCTATAAGAATCCCTGCCCTCTATTCACAGAAAGTGAATTGTAGAGAGAAGATGCAGCAATTCTTTGCAGATTCATGTTCTTAATGTTTTAAATCAGGGTCTCTCAACCTCAGCACTATTAAAATGTGGGGCTGGATATGTTTTTGTAGGAGGGAGGTCCTGCTCATTGTAGGCTATTTAGCAGGAACCCTGGCCTCTACTCATTAATTTGTCAGTAGTACTCCCAAAAATGTCTTCAGGTATTGCCCCATGTCTACAGAATCACTCTTGATTGAGAACCACTGTTTTAAAGTGTGAAACTTCAACCCTAGCTGTTTAGGCTCAGTAGATAGAGTGTCAACCTGTGGACTGAAGGGTCCCAGGTTCTATTCTGGTCAAGGGCACATGCCTGGGTTGTGGGCTCAAACCCCAGTACGGGGTGTGCAGGAGGCAGCTGATCAATGATTCTCTCTCATCATTGATGTTTCTATCTCACTCTCACTCTCCCTTCCTCTCTAAAATAAATACATGTATATTTCTTTTTTTTAAATAAAGTGTGAAACTTCAAATCTTTTGCTCTCTTTGAAGAATTGTGTTAAGAAATTCAGATTGTTGCATGATGCCGCTGTTATAAGAGAACTAGAGGCCAGGTGCACAAAAATTTGTGCACTGGGGGGGTCCCTCAGCCCAGCCTTCCCCCTCTCACAGTCCGGGAGCCCTCAGGGGATGTCCTACTGATGGCTTAGGCCCGCTCCCAGCGGGAAGTGGGCCTAAGCTGCAGTCTGGCCTCCCTCTGCAGGAAGGTGCTGCCCCCATCATCCCACTGCGGCTGCCTGCCCTCGGCCCTCGCAGCTGCCATGGCTTTGTCCAGAAGGACATCCGGAAGGACGTTTGGCTGTCTGGTCTAATTAGCATGTTATGCTTTTATTAGTATAGATTCTACCAACTCAACGGGATCAAAATCATGCCAAAATCATGTAGCATTCCCTGTGTTTTCTTTGAAAAGGCCATTAGTGATTGATCTAATTCGGGGCAATATTCTAATCTTGGAAATTCAGTTTCCTGGTCTGTCCTAGAAGGAGATGAAGGAGAGGGGTAGTGTTTCTGAGGAAACCAATGCCTCTGAGACCCCTCTGGAATTGGCAGCCCCCTACAACTTTTCAGGGGGCATGTCCCAGAGGACAATAAAAGGGAGACAAACAGTTCATTCTGGCATGCTTTTCAGGATCTCTCACTCCAAACAAGAAAGTCTGAGAGGCCTGGTAAAAATAAATATGGCTTAGCACTCCTGGCACAAGAGCAGTTTCTGACAGCCAAGACTTAACTCACCCTAGGGGGTGCCCCAGGCAGGGACTATGCACAAAGTCCGTTTCTACCCATTGATATTCCCAGTGACGAACAGCAGCCAGGGTGGCTCTGTGCACCAGAGCTGTGCCGAACCATGGAGGAGGAGCACTTGGGATGCACACAGAAAACACCATTTCCTGCGCCTGAGTCAGACATGGATAGCCAGCCTCCCCCTTCCTCCTCAATCCCAGAAAAACAACACATATCATGCCTTCTGGAAAGGAATGTATCCTTTGCATGCAGAGTGGAAACTGTTTATAAATCCCTAATCCCCTGACATCAAAAGTATGGTGACCGCCTGTCTTGGATTTTTTGGGGGGGACAAATGTATTTATTATACTACATGTCCTTAGTTTCCATGTGGAAAAAAATGTGGTCTCCAGAATCATAAGGTCTTTCTCAACAGATTGAAAAGCAAGTCCACATAAGCAACATATACTGAAATCCTGAGACCAACAGCCAAGGCTGCATAAAAAATGTGGGAGACGGGCTTTGCGGGGAAAGGGAGAGTGTATGTGCTAAGAATCAGCCTCTACTTTTCACTTTTTTCTCCTTGGATTTTAGGCTAAGGTGACATAAGTTGCAGCGTTCCTAGCAGTGACTGTAAAGCTGACCTGACTCGGCTGCCGCCTTCAGTCCACAAGAAGAACTACACACACACAAAATGCCTCGGTATAAGTTACCATGGTGATGCTAGTTCCACCACATTTCATCTGTGTAAAAATTTCAGGCAAAACAGGATAGAGAAGTACGGGCTAAGAAGGAGTTAACACTCCACGTTTTTTGGTTGCTGTTGCAAAGTTACTATTAGCTTTGGTCAAAGATGGCAATTTGAAGTGAAATCGTTTGAAAAATTGAAAACAAGCAAGGATGAAATGCCTACCAATCCATTGGAGAAATCTAATATCAGCATACATGGGACATTTAGGTCTTCCTGGCTCTACTGACTAGTGAGAGGAATGTGGCTTACCAAATTACAGAAGATTTCAAAGCCAAAAAAGTTGGCATACCAACTTGAGAGGGAAAAGTGATACACTTGGTTCTCAACCTTCCTAATGCTGCGACCCTTTAATACAGTTCCTCATGTTGTGGTGACCCCCAACCATAAAATTATTTTCGTGGCTACTTCATAACTGGAACTTTGCTACTGTTATGAATCGTAATGTAAATATCTGATATGCAGGATGTATTTTCAGGGGTCGCGACCCACAGGTTGAGAACTGCTGCAAGAACCCTAAGGAAGTTGGGGACTTGGACAAAGGTAACAAGACAAGAGTCAACCTATAAATGGAAGATGGTAACAAAATTAACCCATATTATTACAATGTACTGGAGAAAGGAATGGGCTAAAAAGCTAAGACAAGGGAGGAGTTTATAACTTTATGTAGTAAAACGTGGCTGGAAGCTCTACAGACTGAAGCAGGGAGGAGGCTGAGGTCTCTGGGAGACTAAACTTGCAAGTAAGGACTTACTTCCTCACCCCATTCCTTCCTTGCGGGGCCCAGAAAGTCAAAGGAAGGTGAAGAGGTTAACCGTGCTGATTTACAAAGACAGCGAGGAGGAACTCACTCGGTCTGGGCCAACTCTGGACATCTGAACTGGGGCGACAGGACCCAGACAACCACCTCAGGAAATGAGTAAATGAAAAGGGGAGGTCGTGGAATTATTTAGCCCTAGAACAACGCTGCCCAGACGGGGGTGGGGGGTGGAGCAAGAAGAAAATCTCAGAGAAGGAATGTTGACAGTGAGAATGCTAAGTTAAGACAGCACTCCAGGCCCCCTGATGTCCCTTGCTTGATGTCCATAAAGCCCCAGAGGATTATGCAACCCTTGCGTATTCGAGACATCAATACAGTCTGGACTTGGGGCCGGTTGGGGGTCTGGGGTCACGTCCAGGAGACGTACTAGTAGGTCAGCTCGAGCGCTCCTCTGTCATAGAGCTAGAGCGATCGGGATTCGAGAGCTGCCGCCAGGGTAATTTTTTAAAGTTAGGGACATTCGAGGAGTCGTAATGGGAATAGGAAGGGGGCTCTCTCGAAGGCGAGGAATGTGGGGGCGGCCTGAAGAGAGAGGAGCGGGGCCCGCGCGGGAGGCGCCGGCGGGTGGGATCCGGGGACCCGGGGGCGGGGGCCGAGGGCGGGAAGGGGCCGGGCTGGCTAGGGGCGGGACCAGGCGCGGTGGCGGTGGCGGGGGCTGCGGCGCGGGGGGCGGGGTTGCTGGGCCTGGGACACCCCCTCCCGGTCCCCTGGCGGAGCGGCTTCGACTCCGGCAGCACTGGAGGCAGCAGAGGCCGGAGAGCGACTGGCGGGGCGCGCCCACCACGGTGGACCGGGACGCTTCCCCTCGGGGACCCTCCGCCGCGCGTCCCGCGGGAGCCAGCGGGACCCCCGGGCGGCAGGGAGCGCCGGTGGCTGCGGCGGCGGCACCATGAGGCGGCCGTGGGGCGCGCTGCTGCTTGGCGCCCTGCTCTGCGCACACGGTAAGCGGCGCCGCCGCGCCCGCGCCGACCGGCCTCCGGGGAAAGTTTGTCCCTGGGTCCCGCCGCTGCAGAACTCAGATCCCGGGAGCCGGACGGCGCGGGCTGGGCCCGAGACCCCTCGCCCTCGGTCCCAGCAGTAGCCCCGAGACTGCGTGCCGGGGCGGGCAGCACGAGCTCCCCCAGCTCCGAAGTCCTGGATGGGGAGTGGCGGACGAGCTCCCGGGGCCCGGGCCGGGGCTGGGGCAGATCCGAGGCGCTCGTGCGCCCGCCCTCGCGGCTCTTTGAAGAGCTGGGGGCGGCTTCCCTTTCAGGTTAAGGTGGGGTCTCTGTGTCCTGTGTGCGAAGAAAGGGACGCGGGGGAGGACGGTCGCTAGACCGTAAATTCTAAATATCCCTCCTTCCAGGGGCGGGGGTCTCGGCAGATCGCGGGGAGGGCCCCCGGGGAATCTGAACGCGAGCTCGGGGACTCCTCTGCTGGGGCGACGGTTCCTCGGCTGCAGACCTCGCTCCCTCCGAGGGTCCTCCGGCACTGCTTGCTTGCAGCACCTCCCTGGAGCAGGATTTTTGGGTTCCCTCTCCTGGCTGCGACCAATCAGCTCCCTGCCCTAGATCCTTCCCGGAGGGGCGGAGAGGGGGGCAGGATTGAAAACGCGGCCGAGAAGGGACTCTGGGGAGAAACTGCGGGAAGACTCCCGCAGATCTGTGCGGGCCAGGGGGAGCGGGGCGGGGGGGGGGGGCGGGTAGCGCCGAACTTGCGAAGGCAGCCTCCCGGCCGGCCCGCGCGCGGTGGCCTCCGGGGAGCTGGACGGATGGCAGCGGGGCTGCTGCTTCATCTGCTCCTCATTAATAGCTTGTGTGGTGCCCGTGCGCAACTGTTGTGTGCGATCGGGGCTCCGATGGAATGTATTTCTCCGCAGCCGCCTAGGACCGTGGGTGCACCCCGTGGGTTAGCAACTGCCTCTAGTTCTTTGATCTTTGAACCCCAGCTCTATTCACCCACCACTGTCCAAAGGCGGGGAGATCCGAATCTTCCCATTCTCCTTGCAGCCCGGATGAGGGGTGGGGGTGGGAACCGAGGGTCTGCAGACCCTGGCCTTGCGCCGGTTCTTTCTGGAAGGTAGGGGAGCTCGTGTGGAAATAATCGGTGCAGGTTTCGGAGCTCGCCTGGCAGGGCATGGAGATGCCTGGACGCTTGTTTTAAAGATGGGCTTACCTCCACGTCCAAAACGGAGCGCTAAGGTGTTAGTTAAACTACCTGTGGGTTTTAAGTGACTTTTTCCATGCTCTTTCCCTCCGCTCCGCTCTTCCCCGCCGAGTAGTAGCCTGGCTGCCCCACGTTCCCCTCGGCGCGGTGCTCGCCCCTCCCGGCGGGCGCTCTCCGGGAAGGTTTATTTGTAGCCTCTTCGGCGTGTCGGGACAGCGGCCCTACTGGGGTAGGAATGTAGCTGCTCTTCCCACCACATGGGCCCCTTAAAGGGACAGCTATGCTTTTTGGGGGTTTCCCCCTTCCGCTGCAAGGGAAGGGGATGGAACTTTCCTTTCGGCCCCCTGGAGGAAGTTTTGAAAAAGATCAAGGGAAATGGCAAGGCACTGGAAAAAAAAAAGGGGGGGGGGGCGGCTAAAACGGATACCAACAAAGCCAGAAAGGAGATTGTCGCCTTCTGCCCTAGGGAAAGGGGAGCTGGAAGGTTCCGGGCTGAGACGGGCCAAGAGGATTTTACTGCTCCAGAGCTGTCAAGACTGCATACACTACATCTCCATTGAGAATGGGGTAGAGAAGTGTGTGTATTTAATGCTTCCCCATAAAAAAAAAAAAAAAAAAAGGATGTGACGGTTCTTTGTAACTCTTTTGGGTTCTTTTTAAGGACAAAAAGTTCAATGGAAACCTCTAAGCACGGGAGGCTTTCTGTGCACACGTGTAAGGACAGTCAGTGGCATGAAGATGTAACCTTCACCTGGCTTGATAATGAGCCGTCCTTGGAGGCCTGGAGGGGACAGATTCAATGATTCACCAGTGAGAGTGAGCAGTGGCCCAACCAAAAATACCACCACAAAGATTCCTAAGGCTGTGGTCCAGGGCTCAGGGAGAAGACAGTGTGTCATAGTAGATCAGTTAGGCAGACGTGACCTTAGCTAGGACTGAATTCAAGGCACTAAAGTTTAAGGTTCTGTTTGGATGCTGCTAGTCCTTTGGGCTTTTCTAGAGCCTGTGGGTGTGACTTGATCCTGTGTAACACTCCAACCTTAAACATTTTGGAAGCAAACCTGAGTGCTGATAAAGGCCCTAGGAATTTTTCTCCTGAGGATTGAGGTGGAAGCCCTCCACCATTTGAAGAGTGGAGACCATGTTTATCTTGGAGGTTTCTTGCAGGTAAGTGGAAAGTTGAAAATTCTGCCTAGGAGTAACTAGGTAGGGAGAGGTTTTTTTCCTGAGGACGAGTGCAATAGAGTGGGGCTCAGACCTGTCTCCTTCCCACCCGGCTGTTGTCATGGTGCTTAGTTGACCTTGTCCTTGATCTTATTGGACTTGTGAAAGATGCTTGGCTTGTCACTGATTTTGGATTTCCTCTTCTGCCCCTGTTGAATATCAGATAACTTCTTTGGGACTAGCACATGGTATTAAGAATGACAGGTGCAAGGGAACCAAGTCTGGCCATGTCTGATACAGAGCACGTGGGGCATGTCCATCTTCTGGATCAGCAAAGTACACAGGAGGTCACAGAGGACAGGGTGTGTTTTATGGGTCTTTGCTCACTCTTTCTACTGATTGACTGCTAATCTTGATCCCCAAGAAGAAGGTTAATGGGAGAGATTGGCTATGCTGCTTCTGCTTTGAAGAGAAGATCAACACTAGGGGCTTTCTGTTCAGGAATAGCATTTTGGGGACTGCTTTAAGACGTAGTCTTGTCTTTTATTATGATTGGGCACATTTCATAATTACGAGACAGCTCCACACCCTTGGTTGACTAGGTCTCTTAACCACAGTTTCTACATTCCTTGGTGCAGCTTAGCCATGAGTTTTGTTACAGTTGCCTGAGCATGGGGCATCTGGGCCCCAGTCTGTGTCTGGATTGCCATCTCACCTTCACCATCAGAAGCCCTTCTCCCCTACTCAGGTTGGTGGGACTCAGTGTCCCAAGGAAGACTTCGTGCTGACTGGTTGGTTGGCAGAGCCTGGGTTTAGCCCTATAAATAGCTCTGATGAATGCCTGGGCTTGCTGTTCTTCCTCCAGCTTAGAGCTGGCAGGGTGGGGTTCTTTCTTGCCAGTACACTCATGGGGCATTCTTTAAACTGAACTTTATACCCATTCATTTGTTCATTCATTCTGCAAATGCACATTTGTCAAGCACTAATCTAATCACTGCATGCAGAGCACAGTGATTAAGAAGCACAGGCAGACCTGGGTTTGAATCTTGGTACTTCCTGGTGACTCTGTGCAAAACACTTAATATCCTTGAACTTCAGGGTTCTTATCTGTAAATGGGGGTGGGTGTGAGGGAGGGCAGTAGTAAGTCATCACATGCGATTATTGTAAAAATTAAATAATGGTATATTCAAACCATTCAGTACAGAGCCTGACAACTACTGTGTTACTATAGGCCTGAGTAAATGTTAGCTGTTTGTTAGCAAGCTTGCATAAGGGGATTAGAGATGGTTCTTGCTTTTGGACTGTGGGAGCCAGGTAAACAAATCATTATTCTAGTGTCATGTGCTAAAATGAGGCTCAGCCCTTAATTCATTTCAGCTGTGTGTTTTTTTGTGTGTGGGGGGGAGGTTTGTTTGTTTGTTTGATTCTTTTAAAGATCTTGCTCCTTCTTTCCCCCCTTAAAAACATAATGAAACCCAAACATAGTTCCCTCCTGTGCACACTTCCAGAAAATAGGCCCATTAAGCTGTACTGTGAGTCTAGGAGCTTACTCTGCCTTGATTGTCTTGGGAGAGCCTCTGGGAGATGGGGCTTTCCTCTGTGAGCTACCCTGTCGAAGCCCTGAGGTCAGGGATGCAGCCAGGCACCCTCACTCTAAGTTTGCTGTGACCTGGGGTGAGAGGTGCTGGCTGAGGTCTCTTGTAGCTGGAACAGTTTAGAATTCCAAGCTGTCCCTCCCACTGGCCTGGGAAAGGAGTCAGGCCCCAGAGCTCGTAAGGTAGTAATTGCCCCAATTTGGGGGCTGGGCTGTTGCGGAGCCGCCTGCCTACCGTCTTCAATGAGGAATCCTGTCAGTGTGCAGGGATAATTGATGTGGATCTCAAGTCCCCGACTCACCCCCCCATCTCTTCCACCCCAAAGTTTGACCCCTGTTGTCTCTTTGTTTCTTCCTTTTAACTTGGTGCCAGTGATGTGATGTTTCTGGGGGTTGTGGAAAGTTGACTGTAACCAAGAGCAGCTGTGAGAAAGAGCCGATTCCCTCGCTCCCCTGGCAGTCGTTGGACTCCATTTTCTGTTCTGCGTTTTTGATGTAGCAAGAAGCAAACAGCCTAGGTGCCCCTGGGCACCTCTTATGCCCTTCAGAGCGAACTTCATTCTCTCACTGCACGTAGGCATTTCCCTCCTTGCTCACAGCTGAACGCGCTGACTGTACCAGTAAGCGTCCCTCACACCCTGCGCCCCTGCTCACTCGGATTAGAGTGAGGAAGGGAAGGGCGCTGCCTGAGACCCAGCTGAGAAAGCCTTGCTGGGACTTGCTGCAAGCCGGGACTTGGCCTAAGGGCGCTCCTCGCCTCACCTCTGTGCCGAGCGGAGGATCAGAGCTGCAAGCCCAGCCGGAAACAAAAGACTGGGAGCGAACCCATCTGGCTGAGAGGCCGCGACACAAAGGTGCTGCTGCATAATTTATCACGGGAAGTTTTCTGCGGCTGGGAAGCTCGCGGCTCCAGGCAGAGCCTTTTTGGGGGAGAGGGACCCTCCCCCGTCTGGGTATAGGGTCAGACAGGTACAGAGTAGGGCATCGGGAGAGACACCTAGCTTTAAAGGGGCCAGGGCCTCCGGTGATCTCTCCAATCGCAGCAGCTCAACTTCCGGCCAGGCCTGCAGTGGGGGTGGAGGAAGTGCTCGTGTCCCCTACGTTGGCCCCAGCCTTGGGGGCTTGACTGCCACCACCTTTGGGGCATGGATGAGGACGAGAGACAGTTTCTCTGTCTGGAAACCAAGTACAGATGCCTGGTTATAATATCCATAAGTCTAGCAAATAAGAAAGGGGAGCTCCCTTCTCTTTTTTCTACTCCCTGCCCCCTCACCCTGGGCCGGTTAAACAAGAAGTTTCAGCGCAGGTTCAGAGAGGCAGTAAGAGTGAATGGCTCTAAAGTGTATCTCCCCCAAATGAGAATTTTTCCTTTTCTGGGAATGATCTCCTCTGGTGACCAGTTTTGCACCACAAACTGGGACATGTGCTCTGAAAAATACAAATGTGCTTCTGCGGTAGTTAATATTTTTCAGCCTTTTGCTGTATCCCCGGCATTGCGATAAATGGATAGCGTGTATTATCACATTTACTCCTCACAGTATACTTACGAGGCAGGCACTGTTGGGTGTCTGGCAGATGGGAAACTGAGGCCCAGAGCCATTTGCTGTCACACAGCTGCTGAGTAACTGAGTCAGGATTTGAATCCAGAGCCTAACTTGTTAACCCTTTAACCTATACTTAGCACAGAATATTTTATATCAAAGCTATCCCAGAAGATGTAGGTGGGGAGTATTCATATTTTATCTTAAGTTGACCTCACCTCTTTGTTTTCAGACCTCCCTTCCCAGGGAATACTAAAGCATAAAGAATTACCTTTGGTAGAGGGGGCTTTTAAAGGCTCCCAGAAAGGGTGATGTGATTTGTTATTCCCTGAAGCCAGGTCTTACTTGTGTTTTGAGATATAGGCGGTGGGGAGGGTGGGGGTGGGGGGGAAGGAAAGCAATATTTTGAACAGCCCTCACAGAGCACAGCTCCATTCAAGCCCTATTGCACTTGTGAAATCTGTTGACTGAGCTCACGGGCGGGGCGAGTAGACTTTTGAGGGCCTGTATGGAGATGTTGGGGCTAATAATAATGTAGAAGTCCCCCTTATTCTCAGAGGATACAGGGAATATGTTCGAAGACCCCCAGTGGATACCTGAAACCACAGACAGTACCGAACCCTATATATACTATGGTTTTTCCTGTATCTACATACTTATGATAAAGTTTAATTTATAAATTAGGCCTAGTGAGAGGTTAACAACAATTACTAATAGAATAATGATAACAATACACTATAATAAAAGTTGTGTGAAGGTGGTCTCTTTCTCAAAATATCTGATTATATTGTATGTACAGCATAGATATGCTGGACAAAAGGATGATTCACATCTGGACAGATGCAGCGGATGGCGTGAGATTTTATCACACTACTCAGAATGGCATGCAATTTAAAACTTATGAAATGTTTATTTATGGAATTTTCCAGTTAATATTTTCAGGCCACTCTTGACTGCGGGTAAGTGAAACAGCAGATAAGGAGGGACTACTGCAATAACAACAAAAGTAGCTGCTTACTGGGTACTTCATATGTATTATCTCATTTAAACCTCCCAACAACCATATGAAATAGGTACCATTATTATCCCCATTTTATAAAAGAGGAAACTAATCCGTTTTTTAATTGCTCTGTAACTTATAGGTTCTGAATTTAGGTTGCTTTTTTCTATACCTGCCTCCTAGGAATTGGTTGATGATAAATTAGGCAAGCATGAAGGACACCAGGTGCTGAGAGCCCTCCAGAAAAAGGCAATAAAGCAGAACTCTTGTCACCATCTTCCACCTCTGCCAATAGTCAGTCATACCACCAACTTAACTCATTGAGGTGACACACAGTAGGGTTTTTAGACATCTCCAGCTCTGACATTATGGTGTGGCTAGATAAGACAGTTCTGAGTTATATCTATATCTATATCTATATCTAATACGCTAAGTGTCCATCCAACCAGTCACTATGATGTGCACTGACCACCAGGGGGCAGATGTTCAATGCAGGAGCTGCCGAGCTGCAGTGACTTGGCAGAACCGCTGTTCTCGGGTGACGCACCCCGAAACCAGAGAAAGGAGCGCGATTCCTCACGGAGCTGTGCGATTCCATCTTCAGCTGTGGGTTATGTTGTTGCCGGGGCACTGTCGGCCCTGAATCTGGTTTATTGCACACTTGCATTCCACACCCTGTACAACAGCAACTTTGTAGAGTCCCCTCTTGCACTCCAGGACCTCTCAGGGGATGTCAGAGAGCCGGTTTTGGCCTGATCCCCGCAGGCCAGGCCAAGGGACCCTACCTGCGGGAGGGACCCTTGCTCACTTCGCAGACACCAGGGAGGGACCACGGGAGGTTGGCTCCAGGGCGTGTCTGGCCCATCTTGCCCAGTCCTGCCCTGCTGGCCACCTTCTAATTAATTTCCTTTCAATGTGCACGAATCCATGCACCATGTCACTAGTATTCTAAAATAGTAATAGCAAGAGCTATCATTTATTGAGAGCTTAGTATGTGCCAAACATTGTGCTAAGTGCTTTTCATGAATTAACTAATTTAATTCTCATCACATTCATATGAGGTAGGGATTCTTGTTATCCCTATTTTCCTGATGAGACAGTAAGGTATAAAGAGATTTTAAAATGTGCCTAGGGCCGAAACCGGTTTGGCTCAGTGGATAGAGCGTAGGCCTGCGGACTCAAGGGTCCCAGGTTTGACTCGGGTCAAGGGCATGTACCTTGGTTGCGGGCACATCCCCAGTAGGAGATGTGCAGGAGGCGGCTGATCGATGTTTCTCTCTCATCGATGTTTCTAACTCTCTGTCTCTCTCCCGTCCTCTCTGTAAAAAATCAATAAAATATATATTTTTTAAAAAATGTGCCTAGGGCTAGATAGCCAGGAATTAGCTTAGGTTTGTTCCCATGCCTTAAGAGTATGCTCTTCTGCCCCATAACTTCAGCGGAGGTTGATCATTAAGAAATTCTTTTCTGTGTTTGAGTGGAAAGAGAGGATTGAACTTGCTTGGACCAGTAATCATGTGTCTGATGGTATCTGATGGCATGGCCTTTTGAGAGGGCCTATTAGGAAAGATTTCGCCAGGTAGATTTTCAAACCTACCAGGTAAGGATCTAGGGACAAAACTAAATAGAGTCACAGCATGGTGGTATCCCAGCCTGATAAGACAGTGAGGCAAAGGAACTCTTGGAAGGGAGTGAACTGGATCGGACTAGGAAGCCATCTGAAAGAGAAGATTCCTATTTTCTTGACAGGTTGGATAGGAAATAACTACTTTGATTTCTGATATTCTAGGCCTCTCTTTTCCTTTGACTCCAACTCTCACAAGACTCTAGAGCAGTGGTTCTCAACCTTCCTAATGCCGCGACCCTTTAATACAGTTCCTCATGTTGTGGTGACCCCCAACCATAAAATTATTTTCGTGGCTACTTCATAACCATAATTTTGCTACTGTTATGAATTGTAATGTAAATATCTGATATGCAGGATGTATTTTCATTGTTTGCGACCCACAGGTTGAGAACTGCTGTTCTAGAGTAGAGGAATGTATTATTGATACATTTATTCATTTTACACACTTCTATTGATCATCTTCTATATACTAATCATTGAACTATGCACTGTGTATAAAAATACAAAACTCTAGATCACACAATTCGAACTGCCAAGAGGCTAATGTTCTAGTAAGTGAACAATGATCCCATCAGTATGCTAACTGCTACCGTAGGAGGAGACACAAAGGGCCCCTGGCTCACAGAGCTGGGGCTTTTAATTTGTCTGGGGCACGTGGGTCCAGGTGGGACAGCATCAGGAAAGGATTCATTTCCTGACCTCCTTCCTTTTTGGTGTTGTGTCCGATGTTTTCTACTCGTTTTAGCTTTCTTCTTTCTTATGACAAGGACCAATTACATTTACCTTTTTTTTTTTTTTTTTGGTGTTGCTTCTGATATTTTCTGTGCAGGCTCCATCCTTTCAAAAAGGGACTGTTTATAGGTACCAGCTTTCTCCAGATTCCACGTATCTCTTGGACAAGGTTAGATCCATTTCCATGTGGTTCTTTGTTGTCATTCCTTTCAGTTGTCAGTTTTGTCTTGCTACATGGTCATCCCTTTTAGTGATGGGTAGCTTATTGATTTAGCTACCCCAGGAGCCAAAATCAGTGAATTAGTCCCTCAATTGGCCTGGATGTAGTTTCGGGTCATTTCATATAACTTACCCTCATCAAATAAGGTTATATCCTCACTGTTTCCACTAGTGGACAGGAAAAGAGAGGAGAGCTTCGTGTTATAAGAAAAACGTCCGCCCTGGTCGGCATTTTCAGTGGTTAGAGCTTCAGCCCAAGAACCGAAGACCCCAGGTTCAATTCCTTCCAGTCAAAGGGCACATACCTGGGTTGCAGGTTCCCCAACCCAATTGGGGGTGCATGGGGAAGGCAACTGATCAATGTGGCTTTCTCACATCGATGTTTCTCTCTCTCTCTCTCTCTCTCTCTCCCTCCCCCCTCCATTCCATCCTCTCTAAAATCAATGGAAGAAATGTCCTCCAGTGAGGACTAACAACAACAACAAAAGAAAAGGAAAAACATCCGTCACTTATATGAGTAATGATCCTCCCTTTCCCACTGTCATCCCTTCTACACCGGGGGAGCCATCTCATTCCAGCACTCACAGGACACTCCTTAAGCGTCTCATCTCCAGTTCAACTTGAAAAAGCTGTTCTGTGGCTGTGTAGTCACTGTCCAAGTGACAGGTGTGGTCCCCCTTCAGCCGAGCATTCTGTGGGATGCTGGAGAGCAGCGCCTCTCCAACTCGACTGTGCATCAGTGTAAGTCGGGAAGCTCATTGAAAGTCCAGATTCTGAGATCATATGAAGAGACGAATGCTTGTCTCAGGGTCAGAATGGGGCTGGCATCCTGGCTGTCCTACTCGCCCCATGATCTTGGCCAAAGCAGGTGGCTTTATCTGTTAAATGGGCACTAGAGTAACTAACTCAGGGCTGTTATAATGATGACAGAAGAATGCAAGTGTGTATGCAAAAGGAAGCTTGTAAGCTGTAAAGAAAAACAACAACACGTAATTGTTTGTTGTCAGAGCCCTGTTCCTTTCTGAACCAACACAACACTGAGGCACTGGTTCAAAGGACTGGAACTCCAGACTGTCTCTCTGCTCCACTTCTTTACCTGAGGGCAAGGGAAATTGGTCTTTGGCTTTAGAAGTAACCAGGAGAGGTCACTTCTTGAGATCCATACACGCATGGCCTATTTGCTAATGAAGAATGCATTAAGGAGAGGGACCCAGAAGTCTCAGTGTTGTAAATCCCCTTTTTTAACCAAAGGGTTTTGAAACATTCTTATAGTAGCAATACCATTATTGGAAGGCGGTATCATGAAGAGACTAAGAGCAGTGGCTCTGGAACTGACCCGCCTGGGTGTGAATGCTGGCTTCCCCCCTCAGTACCTGTGAGACCTACTGATGGACTCCACCCCTCTGAGGCTCCGTGTCCTCAACTGTAAAGGTGATGAGAACAGTAGTGCCACCTCCTTGAGTTGTTGAAAGCTTTCCATGACATAGCGCATGAAAAGCACTTAGGAAAGTGCTTAGGGTACCTGGCGAGTACTCGGGAAATGCTGGCTGTATTATTAGGAGGCTTTTGAGGTGTGCCAGCCCTGTGCAAGGCAGTTTACATGAGTTAGTGAACCTTTGTAAAACCTTTTACAGTGGAACTGTTATCACTCTTATCTTATGGATGAGGAAAGGGAGGCTCAGAGGCAATCATTAACTTGCTCCAAGTGCGACAGTTAATGGTAGAACCGGAATTTGAACTCGAGTCTTTCTGACTCCAGATTCTGTGCTTTCTCACACTGGACACAGTCTGGTATACCAGAGGGAAGGTTCCCTTCTTTCCTACAAAAGAATACAGTGAGAAATTGGTAAGAGGGCTGAGATTTCAGTTAAGCTTTCAGGAAGGCCCTAGGAGCACATTGTAGTCCTAAAACTGAATGTCTTGATGACAGGGATAGTGCACGCTTTGGGGAGAGATCTCCTTGTTGAACTGCATTAGGGGGGAGGCCCCACACCCTGGACGCCAATGGGAGCTTGCAGTGTGGCCCGCCAGTATCTTTCAAGGCCAGAAGCATAGCTGAGTTTTCTGACTTGACGCTTCTTAAAATGAGCGCTGCGATTTGCCACCCGCAGCCATTTGTTTCCCTTTTCCACTCACCATTCTTTCGGCTAAAAAGGGTTAAACACTGTCCTTTATAATCACAGCCAGGACTTGAGTGAAAAGCCAGAATTCCACCTCCGGGGATCCCAGAGGGGTAGCAGTTGTCCAGAAGAGCTGACTTTTTGCAGTATAATATGTCTGTTTACTGTATGAATGCCCAAGCCAAGGATTTGCCTGGCTGGTGGCTGCCTGGCCTTCACATGCTGCCGTTCAGATGTTGCTCTGACATGCAGGAAGTCGCCACTCTTCAGCCGCCTGCAACTAACTGGATGCCCACCCGATGGAATGCTTTGTTCCTGAAGTTTGCACGGGAAATCAGGACTTTTGCTATTTTTCAGACAAAGGTGGGGGTGGGGCCCTAAAAAGAAGCTGGAGGAGGGGGGAGCCTGAAGGCTCCTCTTTTCTTTCAGTATTCCCCTGACTTGCCTGCAGCACCAGGATACTGCTGTTCTTGCTCTCCCTGTTCTTAAAAACCAGGCCTTTAGGGAAAATTTAGCCTCTGCATCCCCACACATGTATTTACTAAGCATCTTTGATGCTCCAAGGCATGAGGTCAGCTTCTTTCACATTTATCTTCTTGTCCAATCTGTGGGGTTTTTTTTTACAAACAAGGAAACAGGCTTAGGAAGCTAAGTGATTTGGACAAGGTCGCACAGCTGGTCAGGGGAACCCAGGTCTGTCTGCTCCAGGTCCAGTGCTTTTCCATTCTCCCCTCCCCCCAATTTCTCCCTCCTCCTCTGTTCTTGTCACCCCCTCACCCTGAATTCCTTGTTGGTACAGCCCCACTTCCTGCTGTGTGTAGCTAGCAGCAATTCTTAACCTCTATTGACATTTTGGGCCAGATAATTTCTTTGTTGTAGAGCCTGTCCTGTACGTTGTAGGATATTTAGCAGCATCCCTGGCTTTTATCCACTAAATGCCAGAAATACCGCCAATCACGACAACCAGAAATGTCATCATGCATTGCCAGATGCCCCTGGAAGGCTAGCCTGATCTTCCCTCTTCTCCACTCCCCGCCATGAAGGGGGTCAGCGTGTTGGAGAGCCCCGCAGCATGGAGTCCTCTGGAATCCTTAGCCTTTGCTATTTCATCCAGCCAAAGTCCCCTAAAGTAGTGCCTATAGCCTTGATGAGCTGGCCACACTACAAAAGTTCCTCAGGCTCTGGGGCTCCGGGTCTGAGTGAAAAAAGTCCCCATCTCTCCCTTCTCAGAGCTCTCAGAATGGGCCCAAGCCTGTGGGACTGGGCAGCTGGGTCTTCAGCTTCCCTGGGGAAGAGTCCTCTGTGGTGCACTTGCAGAGAGACCTGGAGAGACAGGCGTGGAGTAAGGTTTTCCGTGAGATGTGGAGATGCTGCACGTCTCAAATGGATTCCTTTGTTTCCACAGGAAATCCTGCATCTTTCCCAGGGCAGCTGATTCTCAGCATGTGGAGGGGGAGGGCAAGGTCTCAGTTGAAGATCTGATGAGAGCTGTGGTCCCTTACTTCAGAAATGTACATTTTGCCTGTAATTTCTGGGCTTCACTGATGCCCATGCCATCCATCCATCTATCCGTCCATCCATCCATTCATCCATCCATCCATCCATCCATCCATCCATATTTTCATCTAGGTTAGAAACCCTGCCTTATGCTCACGCTCACCCTTGGGGTTAAAATGGAGAGGAAGGGGCCTAGAGCTCTCCTTGCTTTTGGAGGATCTAGCAGTACACTCTTTTATTCCAGATCCTAAACTCTAAGCCAGGCTGAGTGATTGTACTGTGCAGTGAGGGTGTACATCAAGGAGATGAGCCAAGATAGAGAGGCTGGCTAGGTAAATAGGAAAGGAAGAGGGGTGGGAATTTAGGAGCTGACTCCTTTCCTGCTCCAGCCTGGCTTGAGGGGAGGAAGGGGAAAAGAAAGCAAGGGGGAGAGATGAGCAATGAGGGGGGGCCCCCGTCTTTCCCAGCTGCAGCAGCCCAGCGGGTAGATGAATGCTGGGAGGGGGAGAGTGACCCTGGCAGAACCCTTTGTTCCAGCTGAGGCTGGAGCAGGGGGCACTGAGCCATTCACACGCCATCCGAGGGCATCCTGCTGGGCATTCTGGGGAGGGGGCACAGCAGCCGGTCATGGGACTTGGCCAGGCAGATAGCTCAAGGCTCAATAGGGAAGCCCAGCTGCGTGCTGCGGAGGCTGGGGGAGGGGCTCCCTCTGCCATCCTGCCTCCAGGCTGTGGCCTATCCCACAGACAGGAAAGCTCAGAGTGGCTCCACTCGCTGTGTCCTGAGGTGGCCTGGTCCCTCTCTCCTTGGGCCCCACTCCTCCTTTTCAAAAGTGGTTTCCTCGTCTCAAAAGTGAGCTCTGACTGGGGGACTCACAGCAGTTTCCCTGTGGATTCCTTATCCCACAAAGGGTCCAGCATTTTAATTCCACTCTTATTTCTTGCACTCCCTGGCCCACACCAAGGGCCTGGTGCTGCTCAGAGGCAAAAGCATCTATATCTCAACCTCGTTTGGAAGGGAAGGACCTGGAGGTAGCATCTGCATCACCCCTTCTGTCCCCTGCTCCTCTATCCCCAAAGCACCAACTCTCCAGGTGACACCATTTGTCTCTGAGTCTTTGTGGCTGCCACTTGAAAAAGCCTGTCATGCAAGGGGGTACCTGGACTATTTGTCAGCCCAGAGTCAGAGGGTATCTTCTTGACCATTTGTGCCCGGAGGAGAGGAAGTCACCCTTCCGTGGTCTGCATCTCCCTTCAGTATCACCATGTCCACCTGGGAGACAGTGGTCCTAGACTTGGCTCCTCTACCTTCTTCCCTGGAATGGGCTTTGGTTGGGTGAGAACTGAGCCTTCACGCTTCCTTTCCTCTCTGCCCAGGCCTAGCCAGCAGCCCCGAGTGTGCCTGTGGTCGGAGCCACTTCACCTGTGCAGTGAGTGCCCTCGGCGAGTGTACCTGCATCCCCGCCCAGTGGCAGTGTGACGGCGACAACGACTGCGGGGACCACAGCGATGAGGACGGATGTAGTAAGAATCTCCCCACGGGACGGTGGGAAGTGGTAGAAGAGGGACCTGGAGAGGGGAGCTAGGACAAGTCTGATGGTATTCTCTGCGCATCGGCTGCGTCAGGCTCAGATCTTTGGATTCTTGTGAGGGTGATAGATATGACAGATGGGTGGTTTCCCAACAATATATATATATGGCTCTAGGCCTTGTTTTCCCTAGTTTCCATAGATATACATCCAGTAAAACAAACTTTGAGCCAGGCGCGCGTGACTCAGTGGTTGAGCATCCGCCTATGAACCAGGAGGCTACGGTTCAAGTCCCAGTCAGGGCACATGCCCAGGTTGCAGGCTCAATCCCATGTGCAGCATGCAGGAGGCAGCTGATCAGTGATTTTCTCTCATCATTGATGTTTCTATCTCTCTCTCCCACTCTCTTCCTCTCTGAAATAAATAAAAGTATATTTTAAAAACAAACTTTGAAGTAAGTATAGAGGAAAACACCCTTAGAACTACAGGTAGTCTCTTTAAATAGATCTCTCTGTATGTGAATAGGTGTATGTGTACTGCATGTTTGTGCATTTTTTAAGTGCATGTGATATACTACTGTAGATTATTCATTTCTCATTAATATTCTGTATAATCACATCTTTTTCAATAACGTAAACTTTGTAAGAACTATATTCTCTTTAAGTCTCTCATTTCCTCTAGTGTAATAACATGTGCACAACAGGCTAGAGGGCCCTGTCTTCGGTGTATAGAAATAGCACTGCTGAGTCAGTTGTCTGGGTTCAGGGGTGCAACCTGCGGCATGTATGTCTGAAGGTGGCTAATTAGCCTAATAAGAATGAAACTACAATCTGGACCTTATTACCACTAACCATTTCAGCTAATTGTGATGATGGTAAATGGCTCACTTTCATGCAGCACTTTCACCTGAGCCCTCTGTGAGCGGAGTATAATTATCCCCATTGTGCAGTCGAAGAACCTACAGCTCAGAGGGAGGACTCGACTTGCTCAGTGTGATAAGTAATGAGTTCTAGAACTGGAAATTGAGCCCAGATGTGTCAGTCATCATTTAACAAGAGGAAAGAGAAAAAAAAAATACACTTCTTTCTCTTGCTCGTGTTCTTCTTACTGCTTTCTTCGTGGTTTTGAGTTCCTTGGGCTATTCTGCCTCGTGAACCCCTCACCACCCTGCCCTGCAAATACTCTCACTTCTTTGCTACGGTTTCTGCTCAGCTCCTCCATGGGCTGGCGGGGGGCAGGCACAGGACTCTGGAGAAGGACTGTAACTCAGACAGCCCCGCTGAGTCTGCCGGAATGAGTGTACCACACTGATTCCTCCTTCCATGCTTTCTCCCCGGGACTCAGTGCTGCCCACCTGCTCCCCTCTTGACTTTCCCTGTGACAATGGCAAATGCATCCGCCGCTCCTGGGTGTGCGACGGGGACAACGACTGTGAGGACGACTCAGACGAACAGGACTGTCGTGAGTGCCGGCCGGCCGGCCGGGCGGGCGGGCTCCGTCAGGCTCTGTTGGGCGGGGGTTTTCAATCAGAAAGTGATGCCCCCAGGCCCATGTCAGCCTTTGGGTCTTCAGCTCTTGGTCCTGTTGCGTCATCTCCTCCAGTGGTCAGAGAAGGTCCTCTCCCCAGCCCCCATGAGACAGCCACCTGCTCCTGATCCCCGGGGCAGCCTTGGAGCTGCCTGCCTGCTCTGCTCCGCACGGCTATCTGTTGGGCTCCCAGGCACTGACCCCACTGCCTGCAGCAGCCTGACTGCTCTGCCCACAGCCCCCCGGGAGTGTGAGGAGGACGAGTTCCCCTGCCAGAACGGCTACTGCATCCGGAGCCTGTGGCACTGTGATGGTGACAATGACTGCGGGGACAACAGCGATGAACAGTGTGGTGAGTGGTGATCTGTGAGGCAGACAAGTGGTGGTGGATGGCCTGGCCATGGGAGGAGAGCACAGCAATGACTCAAGTACTGCCCCAACCTTGAACTGCCCAGGTATCTATGTGTCTGGAGTAGCTGGAGCAAGGCAAGGGGGAGGCCGTGAGGGGGCAGGGGGAGTGGCAGAGCATTCCAGACCCCCAGCAACCAGGGAGCAGGAGCCTGAGGCCCAGTCTGTTTAGGGCTTCAGCTTTCCCCAGAGAATCTGCACTGAATCTGTGGTGTCTTGCTGGCTAAATCAGACCTCCCCAGGATCAGTGAGGGTGAGAGTCAGGGAGGAGGTTAAGAGGGTTGCTTGTAGGGCTCCCTCAGGATTGCTGTCCCATTGCATCCCCCAGACATGCGCAAGTGCTCTGACAAGGAATTCCGCTGCAGCGACGGAAGCTGTATTGCTGAGCACTGGTACTGTGACGGTGACACCGACTGCAAAGATGGCTCTGACGAGGAGAGCTGTCGTGAGTGGCCCCAGACCTCAAGCTGTTGGGCTGGGATGGGCAGAGGGCTCTGTCACATGGGCTGAGGGCCAGGCTGAGGGGTGCATGAGTAGTGGGCAAGGAGAGTGGGTTCTTAAGAAGCAGCTCCTCCTAGACTGAGCTTGGGTGGAAGCAGGTTCCCCAGATGGGAAGGGCGGCCTCCTTTTGGTCCACCTGAATATGGGAGTCTATAAGGGCCATCTTCAATGAAGCCTGGTTACATCTCACTTGAGGAAGGCACTCTGCCTGCACATCCTGCCCCCTCCTCTGCCCAGACCTGAGTGTATGCCCCTCCCCACCCCTGCCTTCCTTCCAGCCTCAGCAGTGCCAGCACCCCCCTGCAACCTGGAAGAGTTCCAGTGTGCCTACGGCCGCTGCATCCTCGACATTTACCACTGTGATGGCGATGATGACTGCGGAGACTGGTCTGACGAGTCTGACTGCTGTGAGTGCTCCAGCCAGCTGGGTGGAGGAAGAGAGGAGGCCAGGCTGGGTTGGCAAGGCACAGGTGCCAGCTGGGGCAGGAGCACAAGGCGGGCAGAGACGGGGGGAGCCGGAATGCTAGGACTGTGGCTTTCTGGTCTGCTACGGGACACGGTGCACAGGCTGGTTTGATGTGTTTCCCCAGCCTCCCACCAGCCCTGCCGTTCCGGGGAGTTCATGTGTGACAGTGGCCTGTGCATCAATGCAGGCTGGCGCTGCGATGGCGACGCAGACTGTGATGACCAATCTGACGAGCGCAATTGCAGTGAGTGGCGGGGACAGCGCTGAAGGTCTGAGCTAGGAGCAGGGAGAGGGGTTGTGGAGCCAAAGAATCCACCACCAACAAAGCCTGAAGGCGGATTAGACATAACCACCAAGTACAGTTGTGTAGGTTGTGCACTGCGCAGAGGCGCCATGTCCAAACGGATGCCAGTCATAGACATATGTTCTGTACTTATATAGATTTATTTATTCATCATGGCCGTTTTCCAGCAGATGGCAGTAAAGTGTCTCGAGGCAATGGCACCATTTTCTAATTCATACCAAGATGCCCCATAGACCAGCTAGGACACTGGTGTCAAGAAGAGTGGCATGGCCCTAGCTGGTTGGGTTCAGTGGATAGGGCCTATGGACTGAAGGGTCCCTGGTTTGATTCCAGTCAAGGGCACATGCTGGGGTTGTGAGCTCAATCCCCAGTCGGGGGCGTGCAGGAGGCAGCTGATCAATGATTCTCTCTCATCATTGATGTTTCTCTCTCTCCCTCTCCCTTCCTCTCTGAAATCAATAAAAAAAAATATATTTTTTAAAGGAATAGTGGCATAAAGAACAATTTTGGGTGGCAGGGTGGTGTGTCGGGCTGAAATAGGGCCAGCCTTTCACTGGGCCTTTGCTTTGCCAGCCACCTCCATGTGTACAGCCGAACAGTTCCGCTGTCGGTCAGGCCGCTGCGTCCGCCTGTCCTGGCGCTGTGATGGGGAGGATGACTGTGCAGACAACAGTGATGAAGAGAACTGTGAGAACACAGGTAGAGTCCCCCAGGGGCCCCCCAGGCCCCTTAAGCCTATAGTTGGGGTGAAGGACAGGCAGAAAGAGGGTGTTATAGCTGCTATTCCAATTGGGTCAAGGTGCTGCTTTAGTTCATCTTGCTCACGGCCTGGATTTTTCCTGCCTTTCTCAGTTACCAGTGTCAAATCCAGGTGCGTTTGTTGACCTGCAGCCTTATGGCCTGTAATACAATATCAGGGCTATGAGTTTCCCTCGTCTCTCAGCCAGAGCCTGATGCTCTGGCCCAGTGAGCAAGGACTGCTTTCTGTGGCTGAGAGTCCCACCCCCACTCCCCTAGCCACGCCAGGTGCTGGGCACACAGATACACTCTCATTCTGTCCCACATCCTCACCATCCCCCGTGGTGTCCTGAGGAGAAAACGAATGCAGACATTTAGCCAGCCCTGTCTGAGCTGTTTCCTGCCTGGGACCCCGACCCTCCCACCTTGAGTCTCATCTGTCTCCAGCTCGCCTTAGAAAATGACAGGCTCCCATCCTTTTGTTGACCCAAGCCCTGCCCTGCTGTGACCTGACCCTCCCTCGGGCCTTCCCTCCCTTCTTCTCTAGGAAGCCCCCAGTGTGCCTCAGACCAGTTCCTGTGTTGGAACGGGCGCTGCATTGGCCAGAGGAAGCTGTGTAACGGGGTCAATGACTGTGGTGACAACAGCGACGAAAGCCCACAGCAGAATTGCCGTGAGTGTCCCCAGTGGGCGGGCCTGGCCCATGGTTTGTGGCTGAACCCCACCCATGCAGTTCAAAGAGAATCCTCCCTCAGGACTCCAGCAGCCTCGGGAGCTGTTCTTCGTGGTCCAGGTGGAATGCCAAGTTGGCTCTCTGGGGGAGGATTCTGGGCTCAACTCCCATCTCTGGCTTGGCTGGCACAGGGCCCCGGACGGGTGAGGAGAACTGCAATGTGAACAACGGCGGCTGCTCCCAGAAGTGCCAGATGGTGCGGGGGGCAGTGCAGTGTACCTGCCACACAGGCTACCGGCTCACAGAGGACGGGCACATGTGCCAGGGTGAGCTGGGACAGGTTTGGAGCAGGGCCAGGATGCTGGGCAGGGGTGGCAGACAGGCAGCTGTGTTTCCATGGGTCAGACATTTGACGGGCATGACCTCATTTCATCATAACAATAACCGTAAGAGGTAGGGAGTGTCCCTTCCACTTCACACGTGGGGAGACGGAAGCTCAGAGAGGGTAAGTGACTTACTGAAGGCCACAGAGTTGGTGTGAGTAGTTGGGATTCCAGCCCAGGTCTACACGACTTTGAAACCCTTAACCACTTGTTACCTAGCCTTCCCACTAGGTCTAGAAGATAGATGGGCATGTGGGCAGGGAAGCAACTAGTCAGCCAGGGAGTGGGGGTGTGAGGATGGCAGAAAAAAGAGCTCCTGGCCTGCCCGCTCCCCACAGATGTGAACGAATGTGCCGAGGAAGGGTATTGCAGCCAGGGCTGCACCAACAGCGAAGGGGCTTTCCAGTGCTGGTGCGAGGCAGGCTACGAACTCCGGCCTGACCGGCGCAGCTGCAAGGCTCTGGGTAAGGGGTGTTGGCATTTGGCTGGGTGGGTAGAAGTCTGAGTGTGGAGACAGCCAGGTGCTCCAGTGCTCAGCAATTTGCTGAGAGCTAGAAATATTTTCAACTCAGGAAAATGGAGCTGTGAGGTGTATGTTGGGCCCTCCAAAAAGCCTTGCTGGTGGGGGGGATCCGGTGGACTGGGCTGGGGGAGTATACTTTAGAAGCTCCCCCATTTTTAGCACTGATACCGGCAGCTTGGGACATGCCCTAATGGACCAGGGGTGCCATCTGTCAGCCCAGAAGCTGGGGTGCATGCTGAGGGTGCAGCTCTGGAGCCCAGTGGGGGCCCCATTTCTATGCCATGTCCCAGGGCCGGAGCCTGTGCTACTGTTCGCCAATCGCATCGACATCCGGCAGGTGCTGCCGCACCGCTCTGAGTACACACTGCTGCTCAACAACCTGGAGAATGCCATCGCCCTTGACTTCCACCACCGGCACGAGCTTGTCTTCTGGTCAGATGTCACCCTGGACCGGATCCTGCGGGCCAACCTCAATGGTAGCAACGTGGAGGAGGTTGTGTCTACGGGGCTTGAGAGCCCAGGTAAGGGAACCAGGCTCCATGGGGTGGGCCACACCGTGTGGGAAGTAGCCATGGAAGGATCAGGCTAGAGATTTGCAAACCTTAGGCAGCAGAACATCTTTTCTTCCAGTGAAATTTTGCATGGAACTAATGTTGATAACATTTGTTAGTATACTTTAATGTTATAGGTTCAGATTTATGTCATTGCTTGTTATTGAGCCCAGTGAGTTAGAATAATGAGACCAGTGTGATGAATGCAATCATTTGAAATCAGAGCTTTATGGATGACAGTTAAATTTCTATATCAGCTTTGCATCCAGCTTAATTCTGAAATTCGTTTTGATTGCTTGGTATTAAGAGTATTCTGATTGCCTGGCTGGCATGGCTCAGTGGTTGAGCGTCAACCTATGAACCAGGAGGTCACAGTTCGATTCCCAGTCAAGGCAAATGCCCAGGTTGCTGGTTTAATTCCCAGTGGGGGGTGTGCAGGAAGTAACGGATCAATGATTCTCTCCCATTGTTGATATTTCTATTTCTCTCTCTCCCTCTCCCTTCCTCTCTGAAATCATATCTACACTAATAAAAGAGAAACATAGTAATTGGCGTACGACAGCTACCCTTCCCATTGGCTAATCAGCGAGATATGCAAATTAACTGACAGCCAAGATGGCGGCCGGCAGCCAGGCAGCTTGAAACTAACACGAGGCTTGCTTGCTTCAGTGACGGAGGACTCCAACATTCCCCGCCTGCCACTGCAGGCCTCTGAGCTGGCAGTTTGAAACATAGTAACAAAAATAGAAGCTAAACAAAACACCAGAAACCAGCTTTCAGCTAGCCGGGATCTCAGAGCTGGAGTTGATACAGGGTTTCGATTGTAGAACACAAACAAACCAGATACCTGCTTTCAGGAGCGGAGGCCTAAGAGCTGGAGCCTCAGAGCTAAAGCTGGCTCAGAATAAAAAAAAAAAGAAAAGAAAAAAAGGAGCAGTTGGGAGCTTCAGTCCCAGCCTGAAAACAACCCTCAGCCCCTCACCCAGACTGGCCAGGCACCCCAGTGGGGACCCCCACCCTGATCCAGGACACCCTTCAGGGCAAACCAGCCAGCCCCCACCCATGCACCAGGCCTCTATCCTATATAGTAAAAGACTAATATGCCTCCCAGCACTGGGATCAGCAGAGCTGAGAGGCCTCCCGGCACCGGGATCAGCATGACAGGGGGCAGCACCCAAATCCCCTAATCGCCCTGCGGCTCTGTGTGTGACGGGGGCAGGGCCACAACCTCCCTATAGGCCCTGCTCTGTTCCTGACAGGGGAGGGCACCCCAACCCCCTGATCAGCCCTGCTCTGTGCCTGATAGGGGGGAGCTCCCCAGCCCCCTGTTCGCCCTGCGGCTCTGTGTGTGACAGGGTGCGGCGCCCCAACCCCCCCACCCCACGGGCCCTGCTCTGTGTGTGATGGGGTAGAGCCATAACCTCCCAATCAGCCCTGCCCTGAGTGTGACAGTAGCGGCGCCCCAACCCCCTGATCGGCCCTGCTCTGTGGGTGATAGAGGGCAGCGCCCCAACCCCCTGATGGACCCTGCTCTATGTGTGACAGGGGGCGGTGCCCCAACTCCCCTATCGGCCCTACTCTGTGAGTGGCCCTACTCTGTGAGTGACGGGGGGAGCTCCTCAACCCCCTGATCGTCCCTGCTCTATGCGTGACAGGGTACGGAGCCCCAACCCCCCTGATGGGCCCTGCTCTGTGCGTGACAGGGGGTGGCGCCGCAACCTCCCCATCGACCCTGCCTTGAGTGTGACGGGACGGTGCCCCAACCCCCCAATCGGCCCTACCCTGAGCGTGACTGAGGGTGGCATCGCAACCTCCCGATCCGCCCGCATAACAGGGGGTGGTCCCCAACTCCCCAATCGGCCCTGCTCTGAGCCCGACCAGGGGCTGCACCTAGGGATTAGGCCTGCCCTCTGCCACCCGGGAGCAGGCCTAAGCCAGCAGGTCGTTATGTCCCGAGGTGTCCCAGACTGCGAGAGGGCACAGGCTGGGCTGAGGGACCTCCCCCTCCCCCCCGAGTGCACAAATTTTTGTGCACCGGGCCTCTAGTATATATATATATGATTTCATATATATATATATTCTGATTGAACCAGATAAATAGATCCAAATGTCTACAGATGAAAAAAAATCACAGCTCACTTGGCAGTTTCGGGCCACTGTACTAGCAGGTGAAGTGGGTTGGAATTCAGTATCGAACACAGTTGACTCAAATGATGGAACTTCTGAACTGCCTAAGCTACGATTTGCAAATCGCTGAGCCAGTGCAGCGTAGGGCCCTCGGCTGGTTCAGGAAGCCAGAATTCAGGAAGTGGAACAGGGTTGGCTGAGAGGAGGAAATGCCTGACCTGTAACAGTTGCTTGACTTTCCTGTGCCTGACTTTCTTCATCTTTAGGGGTTACAGTAGCCAGCTCACAGACTTGCTGTGTTGACTAAATGTATGTAAATGTATGTAAAATGGTTAATACACTGCCGGGCCCAAGAAACTGCTTCGTGCCAGAGTTTGCTCTTGTTACTCTGGCACCGATAACCCGGGCTGGATCCCTAACAATGTCCCGCTGCCTCTTCCTCCCAGGAGGCCTGGCTGTGGATTGGGTCCACGACAAACTCTACTGGACCGACTCAGGGACATCAAGGATAGAGGTGGCCAACCTGGACGGGGCCCACCGGAAGGTGCTGCTTTGGCAGAACCTTGAGAAGCCTCGGGCCATTGCCTTGCACCCCATGGAGGGGTGAGTGAGTTGTATCTCAAGTTCCTAAATCCCTCTTGCAACCTCTAGGGACAGTTCCCAGGCCATGTGGGCCAGACTTTATTGGGTGTTGAGAGCGTGGGCTCTGCACCCAGGCACACATGGGTTTGAGTCCTGGCTCTGCAGTAGCTGGCTGTATGGCCTTAGGGTAGTTAGTTTATCTCTCTCGGCCTCCACTTACTCATGTCTACATTGGTGATAAGAAGCATACCTACCTCTTAGCTGGGTGGAGATTACATGAGATGATGAATTTTAAATGGCATAACACATTAATTAAGTTGTAGGTGTTTACTTTTTTATTATTAGCTCATAAGGTTCAGCTAATTAATAATAACTTTATTATTAGAAGAAAAGTCTTCTGAAATGGAAGTTGTTAGCCTCTGGCTTTTGAAAATTCAATGCAGTCAATTGAGGGGAGTGTCTCCTAAGATCCTACAGTTGTAGGTCACCAATTTTAGAAAGTGTGTGTGTGTGTGTATGTGTATAAAATACAAAAGACAGTTGTGGAGAGTTTGATAGAGGAGCCCCTGTTCTAATATTACCTTAGATGGTCAATTCCATGAGGGTTAGAATTTTTTGTCTGTTGTTCACTCCCAGTGCCTAAGATAGTGCCCTCCCCATAGCAGACATTGCAAACAAAAATTTACTTAATGACTAAAGGCCCTGTCTAGAGACATTTAAATTAAAACAGTTAAAAAACACTCTCCTGGCCAAACAAAATGTATCTCCTGCCAGTTGGGGCCCCGGGTGTTTACTGGATAAAAAGCCCCTTGCCTATTACTCTCCCAGTTACCTACCCCGCCTCTACTGCCTGTTTCTCAGTGTCCCTTTCTCTCGTCCCAGCACCATTTACTGGACAGATTGGGGTAACACCCCCCGCATCGAAGCCTCTAGCATGGATGGGTCTGGACGCCGCATCATTGCCGATACCCATCTCTTCTGGCCCAATGGCCTCACCATTGACTATGCCGGGCATCGTATGTACTGGGTGGATGCTAAGCACCACGTCATCGAGAGGGCCAATCTGGATGGGAGTCACCGCAAGGCTGTCATTAGCCAAGGTGAGGTCCTTCCCCCCTCTCCTTCGTCTCTCATCCTCCTTTCCCCATCCTGGCTGCCTGGCGCCTTGGCAGAGGGTGAGATTGGTGCAGGGGCCAGGCAGGCCATGTCTGGACTGAGGTTCTCTTGGACTTTCCCCAGGCCTCCCGCACCCCTTTGCCATCACAGTGTTTGAAGACAGCCTGTACTGGACGGACTGGCACACCAAGAGCATCAATAGTGCTAACAAATTTACTGGCAAGAACCAGGAGATCATTCGCAACAAACTCCACTTCCCCATGGACATCCACACCTTGCACCCCCAGCGCCAGCCTGCAGGTAAAAAAACTGCCCACCTGGTGAGCCTCTGGTGCCTCTGAGAACCTTCCCTGCACCTGTCACAGTTGCCATTGTTTCTGGCCAGGAAATTTGAGGTTGGCACTGACGTGGGCTAATTCCTCCCTCTGCTGGACATTTAGGGTGGTACAACACCGAGATTCATGAAAGACTCATTCAGTTTCCCTGTCCCTATCTAATTCATGCAAACGTTTATAGAGCATCTCCTGTGTGTCAGGGGTCCACAGCTCACAGCTGAGGCCAATACAAAAAATAGTAAGATATAGTTCCTCCCTCCAGGGAGCACACACCATAGCCAAACCCCTAGCCTTGGGCCCACCTTTAGTCTTACCTGACCCTCTTATTCTGGGCTCTTTGAGCAGGGAAAAACCGCTGTGGGGACAACAATGGAGGCTGCACCCACCTGTGTCTACCCAGTGGCCAGAACTACACCTGTGCCTGCCCCACTGGCTTCCGCAAGATCAGCAGCCATGCCTGTGCCCAGAGTAAGTGGGTCTGGGGCACCTGCCTCAGTGGATGTGCCGTGTGAGGGGGGTGGAAGGAACAGGGATATGAGTTTAAAGGATTGCCTGTTATGGGGAGGAGCCCTGGAGAGGAAGAACGTAGGCTAAGGGCTCCTGGGTCAAAGCTGAGGGCTGAGGGCCCAGTAGTAGTTGCTAAAGTTTCAGTGACACCAACCAGTCAAGTATGAATACCTGCAACCAGGCTTCTGTATCATTTCACCAGGTAGGATACTTTTTCTATAGGCAGCAAGAGGGTCCCAGGCCCTTCTAGAAAGCAGGGGAATGGTTTCCTATCTCTTTACCTTTAGCCTCGCCCTGTTAAAGAGTTTTTAACAGAGAGCCAAGATTAGGACGATTAGGACTCTGATGATGCCCCGTATACACAGGCCCTGGACAAATATGTGCCTAACAGAGAAAGACAATGGGACTCGCTGGTCACTCCCTGAACTGCTACTTTGTCTTCCTTTAAGCTCTTGCAGGGGCCTTGCCTTGAGAGGGTGGATCTGTCTAGCTCAGAGCCACAGGCGACTTTTCCTAAGAATAGTCCAGAGAGGAGTGATGCAGGCATGTGGCACCACCAGCAAGGGGCCTGGGGGAATTCCACACACACCAGCAGCTTCCCTTACTTACCGCCATGTACCCACTGGCCCTCTTATCTCTGGCTAAAATCAAATTGCTCGTGGCATCTGGGTCCTTTCAGGGATGAGGGGAACTATTCAGAAGAACAGGGGCGATACTTACTTAGCACACACTGATGGAGAGCCTAGTTTCCCTGCATTCTGTTGTGCCCAGCTCTTCCCATACTGCCTTAGTGAAGTGCAAGAGGTTTCCCTAGGACTTTCCCTTAGGGATTTCTCAGATCTTAAAGGAAGACAGTAAAGTTAGGCAGGGAGTGCCTTTCTGGGAGTGCAATGTATTCTGGGAAACATTCGGACAGTACAGAATAGAGGCAGGGGGTGGAGAAGACCAAGATGGGGAGAAGCCGTGTAAGGGAGTGGCCAGGGCTGCTGCTTGGAGTCGGACCTGAATTAAGTCCCAGCTCTGGTGCTTTGTAGCCAGGGGATCCTGCACAGGTTACTTTACCTCTCTTAGCCTCAGCGTTACTCTCTAGAAAATGAGAATAAGAATAGCACAGACCACAAAGAGATGCTACGAGGGTAGAGGAGACAAGGCAAGAAGAGCACCAAGCTCAATGCCTGGCGTGGAGTAAGTGAACAGTCACTATTGCCTCAAGTGAAGAGAAGAGCAAGAGGAAGGGATCTAGATGACGGAGTGCGTCAGCCAAAACCCTGAGCAGACATAGAAATCATAGGGGCAGGGGTGAGAGTCAGCGGCCGTGTAGCCAATGCACTGAAGGAGATGGAGCAAAGAGGTGAGAAAAGTTGAGATGAAGCTGACAGACACTTAAACAGGATACACTGCTACGCTCTGGGGAGAGTCTATTTCCATTTGATCCTAAAGTCTGATTCTGCCAGCATGGGCTGCCCAGTGCTCAAAGGGGGCCTGAGGTGCGAAGCGTAGGGGACAAAGGGCACCAGGTCCCAGGAGGTGTGACTGAACCAGATGTCACACAGGTGAGCGTCTATGTCTGTCACTGTTATTGGATTTAGAGCATTAAAAGAAGACCCCTTTCGGCCTTTGATCAGGTCTTGACAAGTTCCTGCTTTTTGCCCGAAGGATGGACATCCGTCGGATCAGCTTCGACACAGAGGACCTGTCCGACGATGTCATCCCACTGGCTGACGTGCGCAGTGCTGTGGCCCTTGACTGGGACTCCCGGGATGACCACGTGTACTGGACAGATGTCAGCACTGACACCATCAGCAGGGCCAAGTGGGATGGAACAGGACAGGAGGTAGGGCCCAGTGTGGGCCCAGGCCCTCGGGCAGGGCAGAGATTAAGGGGTAGAATCCTCCCTCTCCTGGGTAAGGGCTTCCCATACTTTCCCCAGTCTGAGAATTGGTGACGTTTAGGCCCCAGAGCTGGGATGCAAGTCAAGTTGGTGATATAGCTTTGCTTCCTGCCCAGGTGGTAGTGGATACCAGTTTGGAGAGTCCAGCAGGCCTGGCCATTGATTGGGTTACCAACAAGCTGTACTGGACAGATGCAGGTATGTACTGGGTAGCCATGGCCTGGCTCTCTGGGACTCCTCTTATTTAAAATCCTGCCCTCAGGTAGAAGGAGCCCAGTGCCCCTCCTGGACCACTTCTGTCTTGACCTGAAGTCCTTGGAAGGTCAGGAGTGGTTGGGCTGCCGCAGAGCTAGAGCTAGAAGCTCACATTGAGGGTTTGGCATTTGCCAATCAAATGGCAGCTACTTCTGCTAGGTAGCTGATGCCAGAGAATGTTTTGAAGTATTTCAGATAAGGCAACTGTGCCCTTTGATTTCTCCCATCACTATCTTGGTAAAATGGGGATTTCCTATTATCCAGGTGAGTTTGGGAGGCCAGGGGAATGCCTTAACCAGAGCCACTCAACGTGTGGCCCCTGACCCCGCAGCATCAGCATTACCTGGGAACTTGCTAGAAATGCAAATTCTCGGGCCCTACCCCAGACCTGCTGAGTCAGAATCTTTGGGGGTTGGTTCAGGCACTTGTATTTCAACAAGCTTCCCTGATTCTTATGCACACTAGAGTTTGAGGAGCATTGCCTTAAATGATAGGACAGAGTGGGTTGCTTGTGTTGAGGAAGCATTACTCTTCAAAGAAATGGAACCGGTCATTTCCTTGAACTTCTTCTCGAAATTCAATTCACTGACTATCCATTGTACATCTACCACAAAGTATTTCTTGAGCGTCTACTACATGCCAGGCTCCATGCTTGGGCATGGAAGGTAAGAGGGTGAACGACCAAGACTAGAGTTAATATCTTTGCCTCATACTTCTTGGTAGGGACAGACCGGATTGAAGTGGCCAACACAGATGGCAGCATGAGGACAGTACTCATCTGGGAGAACCTTGATCGTCCCCGAGACATTGTGGTGGAACCTATGGGCGGGTGAGCACCTGCTCCTTTGGAGTGAGCCCCACCCACTTTCCAGACCTGAGTACTAGAGGGGAGTCTGGAGGAAGCAAGAGCGGCCAGTTCTATGGGAACATCAGGAAGCAAGGGCAGCTATAGAAACCACAGAGCATAGTGACAACTCTGTCTCCTCAGTGGACAAGGAAACCTTTAAATCATTCCATCTTTATTTCTTTCTTTTTTTTTGGTCTGCTTATAAAAGTAACTCATTGTTAAAAAAAAAATAGATAAATAAATCCGTGGAAAGTAAAGATTCCCTATAACCCCACTCTCCAGAAGTAACCATTGTGAACAATTGAGGGCATTTTTCCAAGACTTTCTTCTACGTGTATATATACATTTGTTGTTGGTGGTGGTGGTGGTTTTGTAACTTGGTGTTTTCACATGGCTATATATCTTGGATATCTTTCCATTTGCTTATGTATATTATATAGATCTTTCCATGTGATGATATAGATCTATATATTGTTCTTCTTAGTGGTTGTATAGAATTCTGTTAAATTTATGTACTATAATTATTTAACTCATCCAGTTGAGGAAACGTTTCTTATCCCCCATCTTCATTTCCCCTCTTTCTTTATTCCAAAATAGGCCTTACTTGCTGAGCACTCCTTGAGCCATGGGCTCTGCCTTTATTAAGACTCTGTGATAGTGAAAGGAGATATAAAATCTTCAGACAGCTCTGAGCCCGGGCAGGGCTGGAGACTGAGACAGGAGGCTGAGAAGCCATTGCAGACAGGAACCCTAAAACCGTAGGTGCTCGGAATCCCCACTGGGTGTTAACTGGAAGGCTTGCGAGACCTCCCTTGTCTGTGCCCAGGTACATGTATTGGACTGACTGGGGTGCAAGCCCCAAGATCGAACGAGCTGGCATGGATGCCTCGGGCCGCCAGGTCATCATCTCTTCCAATCTGACCTGGCCTAATGGACTAGCCATTGACTATGGATCCCAGCGGCTGTACTGGGCTGATGCCGGCATGAAGACTATTGAATTTGCTGGACTAGATGGCAGCAAGAGGAAGGTAAGGGTGGCACTAAGGCATCCTCCCACAGCCCTGACAGCCTTTAGGGCATCACTCCTGGCTGGCAGCTGACTGGAGCTAGGGGGACCTCAAGAGGACCCAGTATGGGATGTATGATATTTCTCTGAGGCTGTGGCTGCCCTTCAGAGCCCAGAGGGCCCTTCTGTGCTTGCTGATAAAAGGAATCTGGGTATTCGTGTAGATCGTGGGCTAGGGATATAAGTGATTTCCTAAGAAACATAACAACAAACACTAATGACATACCAGGTGCACCATGATCTCTCCCTATTTGATTTTGTTAGTGTTTATTTTGGTATGTCAAACTTACAGAAAGGTTGCAAGAGCAGTCGAAAGGACCAATAACTAACATTTTGCCACATTGTTGTATTATTCTCAGTCTCTATTTCTCTCTATAACACATACACACACATTATTACTTTTCTGAGCAATCAGAAATTAAACTGGAGACATCCTGTCCTTGACCCCAAAATATTTCGGTGCACATTTCTTAGGAACAGAGGCATTGCCTTACATAATCACAGTACAAAGGTCAAAATCAGGAAATTTAACATTCATACAACGGTACTATCTAATCACACTCAATATTGAATTTCACCGCCAGTTGCCCCAATGATGTCCTTTATAGCTTTTCTTTTTCCTTTTTCTCTTTTAGTCCAGGATACAATCCCGGATCACAATTGTGTTTAATATCACATCTCTTCAGTCTCTAATCTGGAATACTTCCTCAACCTTTTATGTCTTTCTTTTTTTTTAATATATTTTTATTGACTTCAGAGAGGAAGGGAGAGAGAGAGACATCTGTGATGAGAGAGAATCATTGATCGCTGCCTCTTGCACGCCCCACTCTGGGGATCTATCCCGCAACCCGGCATGTGCCCTGACCCGGAATTGTACTGTGACCTCCCGGTTCATAGGTCAACGCTCAACTACTGAGCCACGCGGGCTGAGCTTTGTGTCTTTCTTGGCCTTAGTATTTTTAAAGAGGAAATGCCAGTTATTTTGGTTGGAATAGTCCTCAATTTGTCTGCTATTTCCCTGTGATTAGATTCAGATTATGTGTTGGGGACAGTCACACTACATTAGGTGACGTCAAGTCCTGAGTTCTCAGTGTGTCTCGTCAGTAAGGCACAGATCTTGACGCATCACTTTATTGTGATGTGAACTTGAGTTGAATCATTAAGAGGATGTCCATTGTAAAGTTGCTTTTCCTTTTGTAATTAATAAACAATCTGTGCAGATACTTTGAGATGATATAAACAATACATGATCTTTTACAATCACCACACAACCCTTGGAACCAGGCATTATCACAATCCTATCACAGATTGGCAGACTAAGGCGCAGAGAGATTTGACAACCAGCTCTTGCGCAAGGTCACCCGAGGTCACACAGCAGGCAGTAGCGGCCAAGCTGCATTCCGGCTCCTTGCCCGAGTGCTCAGGCACTGCCGAGTGCTGTGGGACCTTGCTGGGGGATGACACGTGCTGGGTCCCTGGTAGGTGCTGATTGGAAGCCAGCTCCCCCACCCGTTCGGGCTGACCCTCTATGAAGAGCGCATCTATTGGACAGACTGGCAGACCAAGAGTATCCAGAGCGCTGACCGGCTGACGGGGCTGGACCGGGAGACCCTGCAGGAGAATTTGGAGAACCTCATGGACATCCACGTCTTCCACCGCCGGCGGCCCCCAGGTGAGCAGCCCTTGGCCGCCACCAGCTTCTTCTTGGCCTCCCTGTGCTGTAGTCCTCATTATTGACCCCTCTCCTCCTCCCTTCCCAGTGACCACACCATGCGCTATGGAGAATGGTGGCTGCAGCCACTTGTGTCTTCGGTCCCCAAATCCCAGTGGCTTCAGCTGTACCTGCCCCACGGGCATCAACCTGATGCCTGATGGCAAGATATGTTCACCAGGTGAGTCTTAAGCATCAGAAACCTGGAGGGAGCCGCTTAGGGAGGGGCAGTGGCTCTCTTCCTTCCCTGTAGATGGACTCAAATGTGGTCTGAGAAACCGTGAGTCCTGGTGCTTCTAGAGGTTTAGGGGAGGGACAGAGCTTTTAGAAAAGAGGAGAGGTCCAGGACAGAGGCCGGGGAGCAGGTAGACAGGATTGGAGGCAGGCCCCAACTAGTTCTTATGGTGTCTTCATGCATATTCATAAAAGATGCTCCCTTCTCAGACACTTCATTTACATCTGTTGGAAAATTGTCATTATATCCTGATTTGGTTAGAATAAGTTACTTTAGCCCCAGCTGTCCCAAATCGCTCATAATAAACATTAAAACGTATGATATCTACAATGTAATGGAGCTTCCCTTAGATGAGGTGCTTTTGTGAGAAGCAGGACCTGGCTGCCTAGGTTTTGGAAGTCAGCGTTTCTCCCCAAGGGACGCTGCGTGGGTGGGCTGCGTTGGAATTCTAACTTCCCAGAAAATTTAGTCGGAAAGGAACTGTGAATTGTGCCTCCCAGGCTGGGGGAAAAGCCCTCTTTAACGTAACATGAAGTTCTCAAAACTTCATGGGAAAGGGTCCTTCAAAGAGAGTCCTTCTATAATATTAATAAAGAGCTATCATTTATGACTGTATCAGACTCGCTATACAGTGCTGTCTGTACATGATCTCTTTTAGTCCCACGGCCACCCAGTTATGGTCCCCATGGAACAGGTATTGATTCTGGTACACAGTTTAAATGAGTTGTCCAGGATCACTCAACTAGAATCTGACAGAGCCAGAGCATGAACTTCCGTTTGCCTCACTCCAAATCCTCTTCATGGCTGAGCTAGGGTGACTGTCCTTTCCTTCTCTCCCCACCTGGGCAGGCATGAATAGTTTCCTCATCTTCGCCAGGAGGATAGACATACGCATGGTGTCCTTGGACATCCCTTACTTTGCCGATGTGGTGGTGCCAATCAACATTACCATGAAGAACACGATTGCCATTGGAGTGGATCCCCAAGAAGGTCTGTGTGGCCCTCCTTCCCCCTGGCCTCCTGTCCCTGCCCTATAGCAACTGCTATCCTTGCTTTCCTTATCTCCTTATCTCTGCCTCCTGCTAAGAACCTGGGGGCTCACCATTCCTTCTGACACAATGTCAGCCCTGTCTCTACAGCACTTTCTCTTTGGTTATGAAGGCAAGGTTTCTGGCCCCCTTCTCCCTCTCTGCCAAGAGCTATCCTGCTATGACATTTCTACATTTCTTTTTTGTTTTTTAATCCTCACCCGAGGATATTTTTTATTGATTTTTAGAGAGAGTGAAAGAGAGAGGGAAAGACAGAGAAATATCGATGTGAGAGAAACACATCGATTGATTGCCTCCTGCAAGTGCCCCGATCAGGACCCTAGGCCGGAGAGGAGCCTGCAACTGGGGTACGGGCCCTTGACCAGAATCGAACCCAGGACTCTTTGGTCTGCAAGCCGACGCTCTATCCAATGAGCCAAACTGGCTAGGGCTACATTTCTATTGATTTCCTTGCTATGGGTTACAGGGCTCTCTGTCATGCCCTGGTGTCTCAGGGCCTGAGTCAGCTGTGCATGTCCCTCTGTAGGGGTTGGGGGTCCAGGCTGAGCCAAGCTTTCCCTTTCCAGGAAAAGTGTACTGGTCAGACAGCACGCTGCACAGGATCAGCCGTGCCAATCTGGATGGCTCACAGCACGAGGACATCATCACCACAGGTGGGCCTTGCTCCCAGCCCAGGGACCGCCTGTCTGGCTACAGAGCTGAGGAAATAGCCCATCTGTTTTAAGGCAGGAGCCAGTGTGCTCTTCTTGACTTCCTGCAGGCCTGCAAACCACAGATGGGCTCGCAGTGGATGCCATTGGCCGGAAAGTATACTGGACAGACACTGGAACCAACCGGATTGAAGTGGGCAACCTGGACGGGTCCATGCGGAAAGTGTTGGTGTGGCAGAATCTTGACAGCCCCCGAGCCATTGTACTGTACCATGAGATGGGGTGAGAGCTGGCTCTGTGCCTGGGCCCCGGATGGGTCAGCTTGGCTGGGGCTAGGGATGGGGTGAACGTGGGCAATGGAGAGCAGGTGCACTTCACAGGGACACAGACCCGCCTCCTGCGGCTGTTTCACTCTCTGTGACTCCTTTCAGAGTGGCAGCATAGGGTAGAGGTTAAAAGCATGAGCCTTGGACTCAGAAGTCTGGGATTCAAATTCCTTCACAATTTATCAGCTGCATCTGTCACTTTAAGTGCGGTGTTTAACCCCTCTGATTTTCAGCTTCCTTGCCTGTACTGGTAAATGGAGATGAGTCACACCTTGAGACTCTTGTGAGGATTACATGAGATAATATATGGAGAGTACTTTTTCTTTAATAGTGGTAAAAAAATAATACTAATTTACCATCTTAACTATTTTTAAATGTACAGTGCAGTTGTGTGAACTTAATTCACATTATTGCGAAGCAGATATCAGGAACTTTTTCATCTTGCAAATGTGTCATTTTTTTCATAGGCTTTGACTTATTATAAAATACCTTCAATATCCAGGAGCTGAGGGAATAACCAGCTAGTATTCTTCTTTGCCCAGGTACATGTACTGGACAGACTGGGGAGAGAATGCCAAGTTAGAGCGGTCCGGGATGGACGGCTCAGACCGGACAGTGCTCATCAACAACAACCTGGGGTGGCCCAATGGCCTGACTGTGGACAAGGCCAGCTCCCAACTGCTTTGGGCTGATGCCCACACCGAGGTGAGAGTCCTGCTCCTGCTGCTTCCCAGGAACCTGGGAAGATGGGAGATGTCTGTTTGGCATCTCCACCGGGAGCTCCTAGTTTACTGATAACCAGTCCTACCCTCTCCTTCTACAGCGAATTGAGGTCGCTGACCTAAATGGTGCCAATCGTCACACACTGGTGTCACCTGTGCAGCACCCCTATGGCCTCACCTTGCTCGACTCCTATATCTACTGGACCGACTGGCAGACTCGGAGCATCCACCGTGCTGACAAGGGTACCGGCAACAATGTCATCCTGGTGAGGTCCAACCTGCCAGGCCTCATGGACATCCAGGCTGTGGACCGGGCCCAGCCACTGGGTGAGAAGACCCCCTAGGTCTGTGAACCAGAGCCTGTGGCTTTCTGGGGGTATCACAACATCAGAGAGCACAGAGATTTCTTTATAATCACGGAGACAGGGACCTATCTAAGCCCCTTCCAGGAACAGGCTGTGTTCCCTTCTGGTATGGCTGGTACTACAACTACATCATGCTGTCACTTTCAAAGGACCCGTGGAGACACTCTTGCCCCTTCTACCTCATCCCTGCCAGGCAAACCCTGTTATTTAGAACAGCCGAAAATCAGGCACAAGAAACTTTGTAAGATTCAGAAAATATTCTAGGCAGGATGTCCAAACCCATGCTTCTCTCTGTCTCTTATCACCAGGTTTTAACAAGTGTGGCTCGAGAAATGGTGGCTGCTCCCACCTTTGCTTGCCGCGGCCCTCTGGCTTCTCCTGTGCCTGCCCCACGGGCATCCAGCTGAAGGGAGATGGAAAGACCTGTGACCCCTCTCCCGAGACCTACCTGCTCTTCTCCAGCCGTGGCTCCATCCGGCGTATCTCACTGGACACCAGCGACCACACAGATGTTCATGTCCCTGTCCCTGAACTCAACAATGTCATCTCTCTGGACTACGACAGTGTGGATGGAAAAGTCTATTACACAGATGTGTTCCTGGATGTTATCAGGTATGAGTATCCCTGAAACCTCCAGAGGCCACAGGCCTCCTTCCAGTCCCTGATGGGTGAGGTTAGGGTCTGTGTTGACCTCTAAATGGATTCAGTGAATTGACAACTTAGATAGTGAGTTCTGATCCTAACTTGTTCACTTTGTAGTGTTATCACTTATAACAGAGTTTCAAACTTTTGGTGTTTTGTGTGTTGTTGTTTTTGTTTTTTGTTTGTTTTTTGCTAATCCTCACCTGAGGATAAGAATATTTTCCCATTGATTTTAGATAGAGTGGAAGGGAGGGACAGAGAGAGAGAGAAAGAAACATCAATGTGAGAGAGAGACATCAATTGGTAGCCTCCTGCACACGCTCGGACTGGGCACTGGGATCAAACCTGCAATCCAGGTATGTGCCCTGGACCAGGAATTGAACCCACTACCCTTTGGTGCACCTACTGATGCTCTAACCACCTAGCCATACCAGCCAGGGCCTTTTGGGGTTTTTTTCTTGTTGATTTAAAGATCAATAGAAGCTCAGTATGTAAAGCAAATGGAAAGATCAGATAATGTCAGGCTGGGGACCTGGAGCCTTTAATCCCTACCACCGGGCCCTGGGATTGCTCTAAGGATCTGCTAAGACTCATTGAAGAATCAGCCATGCAGCTAAACCATGCATCTGTATTGTGAAACAGGAGCGCTGACCAACAAGGCTTGTTCACTAGGTTTTTGTTTTGTTTTGTTTTCATATTTTTGTTCTATTTGTATTTAATATTTTTACCCCACACAGCTGAGGAAAATGGTGCTCTGCCATCAGTAAGAGGGGTTCACCATCCAGAGATTCTCACGTGCAGGAACAAGGACACTCTCCTTCGTTCTCCCTGGAGAATCTCATGCTGGGGGCAGGTGGGCATATGTTTAGACAAGTCCCCACGTGTTTATGACATGGCCCCCATCCTGAATTCCCTGGCGTAGGACTTCTGTAAAAATACACCTGTAGGTTTTGCCAAATTGGCCTTTTTTTTTTTTTTTTTAATAATGGCTCCCTAGCAATCCTTATCCTTTCCCTAAGGTATATGGGAAATTATTAACCCTTCTTCTGGCAAGACATGGACCAAAATGCCCCCTGTTTATAGCAGGAAACACTCTGTACTCTTAAGAAGTATTTATTCTGCAAATATTTTGAGTTCCTACTGTGTAGACGCTGAGGAATGCACTTACAGATGCTTGGTCTCTGCCTCTATGGAGCTAACAATATAGAGGGATACAATTATGGGAACATGGATTAAAGGGGTTTCAGTCTGGTCAGTCATCCAACCCTGGGCTCTCCCCCAAGGCGAGCAGATCTGAATGGCAGCAACATGGAGACAGTGATCGGGCAGGGGCTGAAGACCACCGACGGGCTGGCCGTGGACTGGGTGGCCAGAAATCTATATTGGACAGATACAGGCCGAAATACCATTGAAGCCTCAAGGCTAGACGGTTCCTGCCGCAAAGTGCTGGTCAACAACAGCCTGGATGAGCCTCGGGCCATTGCTGTTTTCCCCAGGAAGGGGTAAGTTCTTGGCCTGCAGAAAAGAGACCCAGGGGAGAAGGGCCCGGTGAAGAGGCCAGTGGAGGGTGCCTATCTGTGAGTGGCATCGGTGTGTCCCTTGTATTCTCTCGAGCTCCGAGTGCCATCTTCCCATGCCTCAGTGATCATGTCACTGTTGTATCTCAGGTACCTCTTCTGGACAGACTGGGGCCACATTGCCAAGATTGAGCGGGCGAACCTGGACGGCTCTGAGAGGAAGGTCCTCATCAATACAGACCTGGGTTGGCCCAATGGCCTGACCCTGGACTATGATACCCGCAGGTGGGAATCGTGTCCCAAACAGCCTCCTGGAAATAGGGTGGGCGGAGGAGAGGATGCTTGAGATTAAAGTAGTGAAAAACAAAAAATGGAAAGCTGTTGGTAGGTGGGGAAGAGAAAGCAGTGAGAAGGCCAAGCAAACATATTCTTAGAGCAGGGGTTGCTGAATCCAGCCCTCGTCTCTGAGGTGCGTTTTATTTGTCTGGTTTACCTGGTTTTGAGTGTGTTTAGCAGAGCATGTCCTCTGGCTGGACCACTGGTCCCACTACCCCCATCATTTAAGGGCATAGGACTTCACATTCCTTGTTCTCCTGATCCCTTCAGATACTGGAATTTGCAACTCCTGGTCTAGATAAAAAATGCTAAAGAGCAGGAGAGGGGTGAAAGGAGCTCTGAAGTAGTCACTTCCCCTTTCTGCCCTCAGAAGTAGGGAAAGGAATCAGTCACCCAGGCGTTGGGATGGAGAAGAGGAATGCCCTCTTCCTTTAACCTCAGTGAGGTTTTTGTAGACCCAGTCTCTTCTTGAAGGGCATTTATAGGAGTTTTGACTTAGATTCTTAGGTAGGAAGATGAGATTTGGTGGTGGCTCCTTGGAGGTCATTAGAGGGCCTGCTCTCCTGCCCCCCTCCCCCGCCACCTCCCCTTAAAACAGCACTGGCCTCCCCACTTAGGAGTCACCAATTTCTCTTCAGCTTTGGGACTCAGTGACCTCTCATCAATGGTGCTTCTTGACTGCGCACAGCTCTCGCCAGCTCAGCTCAGGAAGGGACAGGCAGCTCCCTGGAGGGGGACGGGGAGAGCAACTGGGCTCCCTGGAGAGCATTTTGAGCAGCCGCTCTCATCTCCTTTCCTTCACAGAATCTACTGGGTGGATGCACATCTGGACCGGATTGAGAGTGCTGACCTCAATGGGAAGCTACGGCAGGTCTTGGTCAGCCACGTGTCCCACCCCTTTGCCCTCACTCAGGTACTAGCTCAAGAAAGTTAGCTAAATCTCCTTAACCGGGGGTATTTCCTCGGGGCTCTAAGTTGGCAGCCTCAACCCTAGATGCTATGGAAGCTCATTTTAGGGGTGTTTTCCTCTACACTGAATCCTTGCCACCACCATGTGTCCTGCTAGGCCTGTCCCACCACTCCCATGTCCCAGCACTCGAAGGAGTGGCTCATAAGTGGTGGTGTGCAGAATCAGCTGTGGAGCTTGTGAAAATACATGTTTCTGGATGTAAAGAATCTGCTTCATGAGGGTTGGGCCCAGGAATATGCATTTTAACAAATTCCCCAGTTGATCCTAGTGCTGGGGCCCCAACATCTGAGCTCAGGCAGCCCATTTAGTGGCAGGAGGGTAGAGTGGCTAAGAGCCAGAGTGTTGAGGCAGCTAGACAATAAGTGCTCATTGAGTATCTCCAGTGCGCCAGTTGTGTGGGTTCAAGTTCTTCTGTGTCATTAAGTAACTGTGCAACTTGTGCAGCTGTGAACAAGATACTGAACTTCTCTAAGCTTCACTTATATATAGTTTAATAAATGAGTTTAATAACAGTATCCTCCTCAAATATACACAGAGCATTAGTCTCTGGCACTCAATGCTTATTATTTCTAATCATTTTAATTATTACTGGCTGTCAGTTTTGAGAGTTCTAACCCTGTAAAATAATTCAGGGAAGGAAAAAAGGAGTTCTACGAAGCCTGGGACCAAAACAGGGATTCTCAATCCTTTAAAAATCTTTGTCCCTTTTTGACCAACATCTACTTCTCTGTATGTATTCTACATTATAGCCTACCAGCCAATAAGATTTTGTCTGGCTTTGCTTATTATAGGCTCCCACCCCCACCCCATACTCCAAATGTAAAACTACAGGATAATATTGACTATGGTTTTTCAATCTGCAAGTTTCCCATGGGGGTTTCTGATGTATACCCCAGGGGCAGGGAGGGAACCCACTTCATTACCCCTCCCCACCCCTACTTGAGATTCTCAGGGTCACTGCATTAGAAGGCAGCTGCCCACAGAAGTAACCAGAGGATTTCCCAGGGCTCTGAGTGAAAGGCCCAGAAGAGCAGGGACCTTAGACGGACCCTCCAATTTACCCCTATATGCTAGGTACTGGAACCCACTCATTCGTTGAGCAACTGGCCAAGTACTAAGTAAGTGTGAGGTGTTGGAAACTGAGATGAATGAAACACATTCTTGTCCTTGAAGAACTTGACCTGACAAGACAGACAAACATGTAAACAATTGACTATAGAGTGTCAACACTCGTAGAAGTGAGGACAGGCACAGAACAGCATGGAGGAGAGAATGGTAAATGCTACATAGACTGGGGGAGATTTCCTGGACAGTGTCATATCTGGGGAGGCACAGAAGCTGACCTGGTGGATTTAAGATGAGAGCATTTCAGCAGAGGGCATGCACATACTGCGGGCACAGAAGCTGGACTAGGGTCTGACTGTTGAATAATGTTTCCTCTTTTTTGGGATTCCCTATTGAGTAGCAGGACAGGTGGATCTACTGGACAGACTGGCAGACCAAGTCAATCCAGCGTGTTGACAAGTACTCAGGCCGGAACAAGGAGACAGTGTTGGCGAATGTGGAAGGACTCATGGATATCATTGTGGTTTCCCCTCAGCGGCAGACAGGTGGGCTCCTGGGTCCTAAGCCTACTTCCTTACCATCAGTGTAGGGGGGGATCCCCTCAAGGACTGTTCATGACCAAGACAATTAGAGCCACAGCAGAGCCTTTTGGTTCTTAGACCTTTTTAGTCCTCTGTGGTTATACCCCTCCTGGGAACGAGGTAGCCCTGCATTTCCTCCTTTTTGAGAAGTGTCAAACTGGGAGACTTAATCCTGTCCCAGGCCAGACATTCTGCTTTGCCCCTAGGAACCAATGCCTGTGGTGTGAACAATGGCGGCTGCACCCACCTCTGCTTTGCCAGAGCCTCAGACTTCGTGTGTGCCTGTCCTGATGAGCCCGACAGCCGGCCCTGCTCCCTTGGTAAGTTGGACCGAATGGCCCCTTGAAAGAGCAAAGCCCTTGGAAGGGTAGGGGATCAGCAGTCTCAGCTTTGCTTTCTGGGTGGGATCCCCTCAGAGTGTCTTAGAGAGGAGTGACTGGGAGTAATAAGTTTGTCTGGTAAATTGGCCCAAGCATTACTCTCTTTACCTGGCCTTTGTTTTTATGGTGTTTGTTTTTTAATCCTCACCCGAGGATATTTTTCCATTGATTTAGAGAGAGAGAGTGGAAGAGAGGGAAAGACAGAGAGAAACATCAATGTGTGAGAAACACATCAATTGGTTGCCTCCAGCATGACCAGGGCTGGGACTGGGGAGGAGCCTGCAACCAAAGTATGTGTCGTTGACCAGAATCGAGCCCTGGACCCTTCGGTCTGCAAGCCAACGCTCTATCCACTGAGCCAAACCAGCTAGGGCTTTCTTGTGTTTTGTTTTTTAAATATGTTTTATTGATTTCATAGACAGAGGAAGGGAGAGGGAGAGAGAGATAGAAACATCAATGATAAGAGAAACATAGCCCTAGCCGGTTTGGCTCAGTGGGTAGAGTGTTGGCCTGCAGATGGAAGGATCCAGGGTTCAATTCTGGTCAAAGGCACGTGCCTGGGTTGCGGGCTCGGACCAACGTGAAGGAGGCAGCTGATCAACGAATCCCTCTCATCATTGATGTTTCTCTCTCTTCTCCCTTCCTCTCTGAAATCAATAAAAATATTTTTTTAAAAAAAAGGAATTAGTATTAAACACACACACGCACACATACACACACACAGAAACATAGATCGGCTGCCTCCTCTTGCACGACCTACTGGGGATCAAGCCTGCAACCCACACATGTGCCCTGAACGGGAATAGAACTGGTGACCTTTTGGTTCATGGGTCAATGCTCAACCCTGCCGGGCTCTTCCTAGCCTTTTAAGTCAGCTAGCCCATTGATATTCCATATTGATATTGTAAATCAAATCCTTTTTTTTGTTGTTTTTAAAGTGGGGTGGTGGTGGTGGTGGGGGTGGTGGGAAATCAAATCCTTTTTAATTACAGTATTGAGAAGGGCCACTAATGAGTGTGCCCAAGATTACTGTAGCTAAAAGATTGCTTTGTCAAGTTCTCCTGATGTTGCCCTTGGTACACATGTAGAGATTTGGGGCACAGCGACCTATTCCAGTCTTCTTTTTCTCTCCAGTACCTGGCCTGGTGCCCCCAGCTCCCAGGGTTACCAGTATAAGTGAAAGGAATCCAGTGCTAACCAACACACTACCTACCACCTTGCGTTCTTCTACCACTCGGACCCGCACATCTCTGGAGGAGATGGGAGGAAGGTGGGTTCACATGTGATTGAGGGCCCTTTGATTCAAATCACCATCTCCTGCCAGCAGAAAATTATAATCCCAGCCATATTCTGGAAGATGGGAGGTAGATCACATCATTAGCCAACAGTCCCTGCTATTCGGGACAGCAGATGATATGTAGACCTATAGACTATTGCAGGTGATTTTAGGGCAATAAACTTTAGAGCAGTTTTATGGAGAAATCCCTCAGACAGTTCCCTTTCTTTCTGTAACATTTGCTCTTACATCACAGGTTTAGTATATGGTCTGATCCAACAGTTTATTTAGACACCGCTAAGCCACAGAGGTCTCTCTACTGCGGATTTATGACTTGGCACATGCCTGGGGATGCTATGGCCTTAGCTTATAATGCCTATAATGTTCAAACACCCAGGCATGCATGTGCACACACACGTATTGTTATTAAGTAAGCAAGCATACCCATGTACAGGTCTCCTGTGAAGTATAAAATACTAGAGGCCCAGTGCATGAATTCGTGCACCAGTGGGGTCCCCCAGCCTGGACTGTGGGATCGGGTCGAAACTGGCTCTCTGACATCCCCTGAGGGGTCCCGGATTGCGAGAGGGCGCAGGCCAGGCTGAGGCCGGACCCCAGCAGCAAGCTAACCTACTGGTTGGAGTGTCTGCTCCCTGGTGGTCAGTGCATGTCATAGTGAGTGGTTGAGTGGCCTTAGCATATCATTAGCATATTATGCTTTGATTGGTTGAACAGCCTATTGGCTAACTGGACACTTTGCATATTAGGCTTCTATTATATAGGATTGTATTTCATTAAACTGAAGGTGTGATCAATTTAAGACGCATCCTAATTTAAGAGATTAAACTAAAAAAACGACCAACTGCAACTGTGAGATGCCACGGATTGTAAGACACATCTCTATTTCAGTGATGTCAGAATATAGAAAATATACACATCTTAAAATTGATAAAATATGATCTTACTCAATTTAGAGAAATTATTTTTATTATTTATCTTTTCTTTATTTTTCAATTTAGAGAAATTCTTTTTTACAAAGTGTAATTTTTTATGTGCAGTTTATAAAAATAATCTGAAAATAAAGATAGAAATAAAGAAGAAATAAATACCCATATGTAATTACTCTTAATAGTTTTAAATTTGATATACATATATATTGCAAAATGATTACAATAAGTTTAGTTAGCATCCATCACCACACATAATTATAAATTTTTTTCTTATGTTGAGAACTTTTCCTTATCTACTCTCTTTGCAACTTTCAAATATGCAATACTGTGTTAACCACTAGAGGCCCGGTGCACAAGATTTGTGCACTGAAGGGGGGTCTCTCAGCCCGGCTGTGCCCTCTTACAGTCTGGGACCCCTGAGGGATGTCTGACTGCTGGCTTAGGCTGATCCCCGGCAGTCGGACATCCCTCTCAGACATCCCTCTCACAGTCTGGGGCTCTCGCAGTCCAGGACCTCTCACTCTTTACCACCCGCCTTCAGTGGAGCCCACCATGGCTGTGTGAGCCCAGCTTCTGGCTGAGCTGCACTCCTCCTGTGACAGCGCACTGACCACTGGGGGGCAGCTCCTGCATTGAGCATCTGCCCCCTGGTTGTCAGTGCGCATCATAGAGACCGGTGGTTCCACCATTGGGTCTATTTGCATATTAGGGTTTTATTATATAGGATAGTCGCCATGCTATATATCCCCAGGACTTATTTATCTTATAATTGGAAGTTTGTTCCTTTTGACCACCTTTACTCATTTTTCTCCTTCACTTCCCACCTCTGGCAATCACCAATCTATACTCTGTGTCTGAGTTTGATTTCTTTCTTTTATTTCACATATAAGTGATATCATACGATATTTGTCTTTCTCTATCTGACTTATTTCACTTAGCCTAATGCCCTCGAGTTCCATCCATATTGTCACAAATGGCAGGATTTCCTTCTTTTTTAATGGCTGGGTAGTATTCCTGTGTGTGTGTGTGTGTGTGTGTGTGTGTGTACATAAATAATCACATTTTCATTTGTTGATGGTCACTTAGCTGTTTCTATGTCTCGGCTGTTGTAAATAATGCTGCATTGAACATGGGGGTGCAGATACCTTTCAAGATAGTAATTTCATTTCCCACTCTTACTGTTTCCGACATTTTTCTATTAGAACAGTTTTTTCCCCCCATGTAATACATATCCATCTCTTTATTTTTAATATCAAATGTAGCTTAAAAGAAAATCAACACTTGATTTCAGTTCTGAAAACAGAAACATAATAATCCCAAATAAGAACTCTAGACTCATATCCCTAAAATTGTAAGATTTGCATATGATCAAATTCATTATACATGTCCCATTTTCTCTAATATATTTTATTGATTTTTTACAGAGAGGAAGGGAGAGGGATAGAGAGTTAGAAACATCGATGAGAGTCGATCAAATCCTTGACCGGAATCGAACCTGGGACGTTTCAGTCCTCGGGCCAACGCTCTATCCACTGAGCCAAACCGGTTAGGGCCCATTTACTTGTTTTAGAAGTGTTTATGTAGAAAAGCAAACATGCAGATATAAACGTGTACCTTTCTCACTAACTTTTAAGTACTATCAATCGTTATTAATCTCTGATTTTCTTTGGGTTTATTCAGATATTTTCTGTCAGTTCCATTTGAAGATTCAGTGCATCTTCGTTTCAGATGTCTTGCAAGCACTTTTTCTCTAGGCTTTCAGGAGATGCCTGTGATTGGCTGCTCACAATGTGCCACAGGAAGTTGCCCTTTTAGCATTCAAGTTAGTTACCTGAGCCCTCTCTCTGGATGTCTTGCATATTCCTTTGTGAAAGAATCAAGAGGCAGGGGAAAAAAATATTGTTATTTTCAGGTCTATTTAGACCTTGTGATAATCTTTAATCAGTTTTGCTTGACTGGTAGCTTCTTTCAACTCATCCTGGTCGTTTAATAAAGCCTCTATTGATGTACTGCGTATTCTTTCAGCAGCTTCCAGCTCATTTGAAACCTGCTTCCCCTTTTAAAGGAATCCTTTCAAAGGGGTACATATTTTTAAACACATTTACACATGATATAGCATCTTGAAGACTGTGACTCACATGGATTTCTCTGTATTTCCTGGTCCTGCCCTCTCTATACTTCTACCTCCCACCTGGTATAGCTCTTAAACCTGAAAGCCCCATTCACAGGACTCTCCACCCTTCCCTGGAGAAGGGCAAGATCTTTATCAAACACCAGTAGTCTTCACACTCGGTGTTCTGTGCCCCACAGATGCTCTGAAAAGGATGCCCAGCTGGGGCTCTGTGCACATTCCAACGAGGCCGTACCTGCTGCTCCAGGTAAGCTCCCAGTGCCCAACTGTTTTGAAGAAGATGTAAGGAACATCTGTCTTTACTGGCATCTTCCAGAACCTTCATGGGGACTCTTTGAGGTGGATGAACCCTTTTCTTAGACTAAATCCATAGAGAGAATAATCATAATAGCCACCACTTATGGAGTACCTTCCACATGCCAGGCATTTGTTAAGCCGTGTGTGTGTGTGTGTATTTGTATGTACACACACATTTAACCTCCACCAACCCTATGAGCAATTTATTATTTACATTTAACTGATGAGAAAACATAAGCTTAGAAGTTAAGCATCTTGCCCTTCATGACACAGCCAGTAAGTGGTGAAATTAGGATAAGTGATGCTGACGGAATGGTAGGTTTCTTCTCAGCCATCTACCCCTGTGGCCTCTCCTCTGAGAAGGAGGCCCCTAGCCATCCTCAGATGATATGGGGCCCAACACCTACAAAAGGAGCCCTTCACTGCCCCGCCCCTCATGCCCGCTAGAAGATTGTCAGTGGTCCCCCTACTGTCTCTCTGTCCTTCCTAGGGGAAGGACTTCATGCCAGCTATGTCATCGGCGGACTCCTCAGCGTTCTGCTGATTCTGGTGGTGATTGCAGCCTTGATGCTATACAGGTAACCTCAGTCTCTCTGCAGGGAGTACCACCTGCTTGTTGGTCCTCATTAGTGCATCTGGGATCTCCCAAAGCTCTGTAGTTTGATAAATCGACCTCTGACCCCTTCATTTCAAGGTTGGGTCCCTGGTCAGAGCAGTAGAAGGGAAAGGCAGAAATCTGAATTGTGACTCTTCTTCTGCAGCCACTGCCCAAGCCCTCGTTTTGTGACCACAGCAATCCTTGGGATTTTCTTTTATAAACTAGGATGCTGAGGGCACAACAGTTGCTACCCAAGGTCACACAGGAAGAGGTGAAGCTGGGACTGACTCTAGCATCTGCTTGTCCATGACCCCACAGTACTTCAAACCATTGAAGTTGAAGTGATTTTCTCTTCACACAAACACAGCCCTTTACTACAATATTGGATGATATATCATTGCTCAGTAGGGATCTTCCTAAGAAGATTGAGTGTGTCGTTATCAATTTATGATCTCTTTATGACCGTGTGTGTGTGTGTGTGTGTGTGTGTGTTACACACATATATGTATACGTATATATATCCCCCAAATGTTTTAAACACAGCTTGCAGCAAAAATGTCAGGATTTTGTGCTGCTGCCCCTTCTGACAACAACAGTTGCCATTTTATGAATATGTATAAATAGCACAACAACCTTGTAATACAGATATTATTATTCCTTACTTTACAGATGAGGGTCTGAGGTTCAGAAAGTTTAGATTATGTCCAGCTAGTAAGTAACAGAGGTGGGCTGAAACATCGATCTATCTTGACTCTAAAGCTTGGTGTATTGGTTGTCTAGTGCTGTATGACAAATTACCCCAAAACTTGGCAACTTAAAATGGCAACCATTTGTCATCTCACAGTTTCTGTGCATGCATCTGAAATCCGGATGCAGCTTAGCTGGGTGTCTCTGCTTTAAGGCCTCTTACAGGGCTGCAGTCCAGGTATTAGCCAGGGTTGCAGTCTTATCTCTGGGCTCGACTGGGGACGCATCGGCTTCCAAGAGCACTCCTATGGGTGTTGGCAGGGTTCTGTGCTTCACAAGCTGTTAGACTGAGGGTCTCAGTTCCTTGCTGGCTGTTAGCTGGAGACTCCCTCATCAGTTCCATGCCTTATAGGCCTTTTCAGAGGACAATTTACAACATGGCAGCTTGCTTCCCCCAGAACAAGAGTACGAGAGAGTGAGAAAGTAAAGGCAATGTAAGATGCAAGCCATACATTTCTTTGGAACCTAATCTAGTACCCATCACTTTTGCATTATCTGTTCATCAGAAGCGAGTCACCAGATTCAGCCCACACTCAAGGGGTAGGGATTCAGAAGGTGGGAGTACCAAGAGGCGGGATCACGGGGCCATCTTAGAGGCTGCCTACCACACTCGGGTTACAACTTCCCTGGAAGCACCCTCGTAAAGATCTGAACTAATTCCTCATCACCTTTCCTCCTAAAGACACAAAAAGTCCAAGTTAACTGATCCTGGAATGGGGAACCTAACCTACAGCAACCCCTCCTACCGAACTTCCACTCAGGAAGTGAAAATTGAAGCAATCCCGAAACCAGCCATGTACAATCAACTGTGCTATAAGAAAGAGGTAAAAATTAGAATTTCTATTGGAGGGGTATTTTGTGTGGTGGTGGAGGCGGGTGGGTTATTTTCCAATTGCCTGAATAAATCAGTGAGGAATGTTGGGTAGTCCCACCTACCACTTGGGAACTTATAGTGAACAAAAGAACTGAATGGGATTTGAGTTTCTAGATCTAGAACCAGGGTGGGGAATGTCCGGCCCGTGGGCTGTATAAGGTCTGGCCCTACCAAGGCATTAGGGTTGAGTTAATTGAATGTTTGACCAAATATAGCAGCCTAATTTTTCAAGTTGATAATTTTGTATGGCCTGCGAGCGATGTTGTAAATATCCAAATGGCTCTTGGCAGAAAAAAGGTTCCCACCCCCGATCTAGAATCATAGATCTGTTGGATTTCTGAAGGACCCTAGTGAGAGCACGGTTAGAAAACTGACCCGGAAGGTTTAGGAATGAAAGCATAGGAGTGTGCACAGGAGATGTTTTGCTAGGTTCATAGCTTCTTCCCCTCCTGGAGTTGTCACTCCCCTGCAGTGAGGCTGTGTTCCCCAGAAGCAATCCCAAAACTCCTAGACAGCACCCACAAAAACCTAGGGGTTCCTGGACTCTTCCTTTTCTAACCTCTGATCCAAACTGTTGACACATGTGGCTGGGAATAGCCGGTGTTTTGCTCTTCTTCCCCGGAGTCTTAAGGGATTTCTCTAGAATTCGGATGGTCTATGTGCTTTTGTTCTTTTAACTCCTTTGTTGCTCCAGTAAAAAATTATTTGCTGGATGTTTAGGCTGGATGAAAATAGTCCCATTTCCACTAGGGAACTATAGCCTGAGGTTTCAGAGTTATCTAGTCTGATAAGACCCTTGTTTTTCTAAACTCCTGTAACCCTTCATCAAAAGTTATCCCTTATGAGTCCCTCATCAGTCTACTTTCTTGGTCTGTCTAGCAGTCAAAACCTGCCTTCATCCCTATAGGGCTCCCATGCATAATGAATACACTTTACATAATAATTAGGTACTTTCTGGATCCCTGAATTCCCCTACTTAAAAAGCTTCCACTGTAAGCCAAACAGACCCTGCAGGAGAGCATGCAGTCCTAGGGACAGAAGACTCCTCCTCAACTAACGTCTTTGAGAGAAAGACTCAAAGATTCTTGGGTCCCTGGAGTGTCTGATACCCCAAAGAACAACCCCAATAAAGGCCAGAGGTTATACATTTAAATCACGTGACCTCTTTCTTCTGTTGTATGCTTTTTCCTCAGCAGCTTTTTCATCCCTCTGATAGTCTCTCACCCTTTCTCTTCTGATTTCCTCTTGATTTCAGGTACCTGTGTGTTTGCAGAGGGAGTGGTGTCCCCCAAATTTGCTAGTGCCATGCCCCCCACCTCTCTCTAACTCACCCCGCCCGCGTGTCTCTGTGATGAAGACCGGGTGGCCTGCATTTTATCCGGCACTAATTTCAGCTTGGAGGGTGTGCCGCGTGACTGGGCATGTGTGTGCGTGCATGGGGGCTCATGCGCCATGTGTCTCTCTGCTTCCTCCAGGGAGTTGTCACCCCCCAGAGGGTAGGGACCATTTTGTATTGTGTAATCATCCAAGTATCCTGCTTAATGTAAGAGCTCAGTAAATATCTGTGGGGTTGAATTGTTACTAAAATAGAGCAGCAGATGCAGGGCTCTTGGCAGGCACACTGTCCCAGGGATGGAACCCAAGCCATGGCCCATTTTCTCCTGGCACAGGCAGCATATTGGTTGGTATCCCCCAGAAACCAGGAGTAAGGCTACCCTTTGAGGAACCCATAAAGGGAGAAGTCTGAGTCGAACTAAGACTGTCCTTGGAGTCATCTCGGGTTGCAGAGCCAGAAGAACCTCCTACAAAAGCTTTTAAGTTACAGGACCCCAGTGGACTGACACTTAGAATCCAAATAAGAGGATTTTTTAGATTCCTCCAGTCTTACGTCCCAAAACTTTCCCCCTTAACAAAATTAGAAAGAATTAAGAACAAAATAGCACAAAAATAGCTTAAAACCCTGAGTAAATGCACATTTAAATGTTTTTGTCAATTGCTTCTGATCAGGTGTATCCGCATTGTGTCCCACTAATAAATCACAATAACAATGTAATATAATAGCTAACGTGATTTAGTGCATCTTCCGTGTCAGGCACCTACTAACTGCATTCCATGTATCGCCTGCCTTAACCCTCACACTAATTGGTTCTGAGGTATGGGCACTGTTATTCTCCCACACTGCAGATGTGGAGACTGAGTTTTAGAGATGCTAAGTAATTTGCCAAAGTAACATAGCCCGTGAGCGTCTGATGCAGGACTGGAAGCCATGGTTCTCCCTCATCCCTGTGTGCTAACTCTAACAATCTTCATACTCCTCTCCTTTTAGGCTAAGCCTCATCTATTTGCTCTGACCAAGTTTTCCCATTTATTTGTGGGATCTTTGTGCTCTTATGCCCACTCTTACCCCATCCACTTCCTTTTTCAGTTCACCATGAGATCCTTTATAGAGAGCCAACCAACTGATCATGTCTCCCCGATCTCCACCCTAGGGTGGACCTGACCATAACTACACCAAGGAGAAGATCAAGATTGTAGAGGGAATCTGCCTCCTGTCTAGGGACGATGCTGAGTGGGATGACCTGAAGCAGCTGCGCAGCTCACGGGGGGGCCTTCTTCGTGACCACGTTTGCATGAAGACAGACACAGTGTCCATCCAGGCCAGCTCTGGCTCCCTGGATGACACGGAGACGGAGCAGCTGTTGCAGGAAGAGCAGTCCGAGTGCAGCAGTGTCCATACCGCAGCCACTCCTGAAAGACGGGGCTCTCTGCCAGACACAGGCTGGAAACACAAACGCAAGCTCTCCTCCGAGAGCCAGGTCTAAGTGCCCATGTACCCCTCCCTCCCTGCCTGCTCCTTCTCTTTATGGGCATCCAGTCCTTGTGCTCACTTATACAACAGGCCCCCTTCCTGTGTGCTTGTCCCGCTCCTCCTCATCCCACCCCATATCTGCTCCCGAGCCCTGCACAGGAGCTGCTTCTGTCTGAGTCCATAACTACACAAGAAATGATGGCGCAAGAAATGATGGCACATCCAAGAATTTAGACCTGGAACTTACCATGAACCTCGCTTCTTGCACTCCGTCCTGAGCCTCCCCAAAACGAGGCTCAGTAATGATTCCTCATCACTACAGGCTCCACCTCCCCTTCCTCTGGTGCCCTCAATGCCTGCCCATAAGAGCTGATGATCTAAGACTGCACTCTCCCCCATCAGAGCTGGCCTGACCGCTTCTCTGAGAGAACTGGCCCACCAAGGGCTGAGCAGGGGATCATGGCTAAATAGAGAGATGAAGGATAAAGCCTGAGAGGAGGAGGAGGAGTCAGCCCAGCTGGTATGGGCATCTGGGAAACCTCTAGCCATAAGTGCATTGGTAATACGAAAAAGCTTTTAGGGGTGGTTGGGCCTGGGGGTTCTGTCCATTGCTGGCAATGGATATTATTCTCAGTCTAAGAGTTGCTGTGTTTCAATTGGTGAGATCTGGGCGTGACACAAGCTATTCTTCCTCCTGGTAGAAAGCAGAGAGCCTTTCTACCTTCAGATGACTGGGGGCCCCAGCGTGGCAGCTGGCTAATATGAATTCCCTCCTGGTACCACCACTGGCCAGTACCTCCCTGAGTCTTTGGCTCTAAGCAACCAGGTTGTGAACCAATGGCTTGAGTGAATGTGGGTCCAGGAGGGCTGACTCTGCAGAATCTAAGAACCACTGCCTAGACCAAACATAGCATATCACCCTTAATGTTCTGCCAATCTCTCCCTCCTCATTCTTTGGGATTTTGAGCACAGAAATCCAAAACAACCTTGCAAAGAAGGGCCAGAATTGTTCATAAATGGTCAGGAAGAGCAATTGGGTTAGAGACTTGGGGCCGCCAGGGCCTAAAGGAAGTATCCATGAGATTGAACTTCCTGTGTTCTCTCTTAGGTGCTCAGGGATCTAAGTAGACAGAGAGCCTGTGGCTATGGGTGGTGAAGTTTCCATTCCAACTCTCTTCCCAGCTGAGTGACTTACTTTCCAGGCTGAGATGCCACCTCATGGTTCATGCTTATTCATACAAAGAGCATGTGTCTCATGTCCGTATCCAGGGAGTGAGACTTTTTTTTCCGTCCTAAATTTTCTACCTAGTTCGTTTTCTCCCCCCTCCCCCTCTCTCTCCTCCCCTCCCTCCCTAATTGACTTTTTCTGACCTAGCCTGTGGTGAGCAGGGCTAAATAAAAATTACAAGGACTAAAAAGGTAGAGAGAACCACTGATGAAGCCCTCTCAACCCAGGGCAAATCCAGACCCCTTCCACCCAGGAATTAGAAATGACATCGAGGACAAGGGCTGAGAATGGAGGGGAGGGCTTCTAGAGGAAGTTTCCTGATTTGAAACATCTCCTGTGGTTATTGGTATTGAGAAGCCAGCTGTCAAATGCGAGTGAAAAAGGAAAGTAAGAGCAAACCTTTCCTGGTCAGTTCTATGCCTGCTTAAAACAGGTGCCAAGCCCTTGGCCCTGCTCTCAGCAGGCGGCCCTAGGTCTAGGCCTACACAGGGCAGTCAAACCAGGCCAAGAAGGCTTTTCCAGTGCACAGCGATGGCAAGGCAAGATGCCCCTTCCAGGAGGAAAGGGGGATATTTCAGGCTTGATGGGGAAGTAAAAGAAGGAGCACTTTGGGTCCTCAGACTCGCAGTTGGGGACGGATGAACGGGGGAAGGATCTTATTGCACTTGGGCTGTTCAGAATGTAGAAAGGACATATTTGAAGAAATATCTATTTGAGCACTGATTTACTATGTAAAAAGCAAAATTTCTCTGTCCTAAACTAATGGAAGTGATTGTCCCGCGCTCATGTGTAATGGTTTTAACGTTACTCACTGGAGAGATTGGACTTTCTGGAGTTATTTAACCACTATGTTCAGTATTTTAGGACTTTATGGTAATTTAATATAAATTTAGCTTTTCTTAATCACCTTGCCTGGCTTGGAGTCATGACTCATAACTGCACCTGCTGTCTGGCAGACCCATGCCAGGGAAACCTGCTTGCAGATATCATCGCGAAGTCCTTCGGGGATCTGGGGATGGTGAAGAGCAATCAAGGGTGTTAAGTTCCTGCCTGGAAGTTCAGCTCATCTTGAGAAAACAGGCCAAGACCAGGCTTCATTGGCTTCTGAAACCCTTATTTCCTGTGGAGGAAGGATAGCAGATAGGCTTCATCATAAGTACCAACTCTGATGGGTTGGTCATGGCTGCCTGAGGTCCTGTCCAGGCTCAGTGGGCAAAGTGTCATGATCTTCAGTGACATATCATTCAGGTACTGGAAAAAAGTGTCATGGCATATATACCATGTATCTTCTATTTCAGTTCTAGGTCTATGAGAACTTCAGTGTCACAGAACTTGACTTTGCCTGGCAGTGATGGTCACTGGCAAGACTATCTGATGTAAGGAAAGTGCTGGAATGGGAACAAGGGGAGCGAATTCCAGTCCCAGATCCACCACTAGCTCTATTTGATCTTAGTCAAGTTTCATAGTTACTCTGATAAAAAATCACACAAACACTAAGATTCCATTTATTTTTAGTTTTTGATTTTTAGAGTGAGAGGAAGGGAGAGGGATAAAGAGATGGAAACATTGCCCTAACCAGTTTGGCTCAGTGGATAGAGCATCAGCCTGCGGACTGAAGGGTACCAGGTTCGATTCCGGTCAAGGGCATGTACCTTGGTTGCGGGCACATCCCCAGTAAGGAGTGTGCAGGAGGCAGCTGATCAATGTTTCTAACTCTCTATCCCTCTCCTTCCTCTCTGTAAAAAAATCAATAAAATATACTTTTAAAAAAAGAAAGAGAAAAACATCAATAACAGAGGAACATCATCGAACGGCTGCCTCCTGCATGCCCCCTACTGAGGATCAAGCCCACAGCCCAGGCATGTGCCTTGACTAGGAATTGAGCTGTGACCTCTTGGTTCATGAGTTGCCACCCAACCACTGAGCCACACCAGCTGGGCCAGTTTTTTTTTTTTTTAAAAAGCTGTCTTCTCATAGCTCACCCACTACATCTTAAGGCTAGAACAAGGAATTAGGGAGCCCTTCTCAGGCTCTCTCAGTGAAGACTGGGAATCATGCAAGTCTCAATGCCAGTTATAACGTTTGATGTCAAGGCTTAATAATTGATTTTCTAAACCATAAACCATGTATAGAATAATCTCTCATTCATTCATCTCATACTATGGGTCAAGCACAGCCCATGCCTAATCAGAGCTTCAAGTCTAGCAACAGCATGAAAGAAGAACGAAAAAGAAAGACAAGAGTATAAATTATAGTGTATAATTCTTCCAACACGGTGAGGGATAGGTGTGCTAAAACAAAAACAAGTGTAATAGCTCAAGGACAACCATTCTCCCATCCCACCATTCTTTTTTGAAGGAAAAAAAAAAAAAACTCAAAGAGAAAAGAAACACATTCTAAGCAATGAAATCCAGCCTAAAGCACAAGCTTTATATACCTATAGGAAGTGCTCTCTTCCAGAGCATCAGGGCTACAGGCCAGGCACTGAACAGTTGGAAACTCAGGAAGAACAGTTCAAATGGAAGGAGAAAATGGCATTGAAGACACACCATTTTCTTGGAAAACTGGAGATGTTTCTGGGAGAACAAAATTTGGTGAATGCATTTTGGTACCTTGCGACACGTCAGCTAGTTTAATCAGGCATTCAGCACTGGGTAGCCTTAGAGGTCCCGCTAACCTTTGACTGTTCTGTCACTTCGGCAGGAGATGGGAAAGAACAGGGCTGGTCTAATGGCCCAGGTCTTGACAAGAACTTGGCCGCTCGCAAATGAGAATTTAGAAACAGTGTCAAGGACTAGCACCCCATTTTCAGGTGATAAAAATGCACTGGCTCTTAGTCTCCCTTCCTGACCAGTCAAATGAAAAGGTTGAAATAAATGACTACTAAGGTGATTTCTAGCCTGAAACTTGTAGTATGTTCCTTCCAGGGAATCTTGGAGATGAAACAAAGGTTGGACACTCCTTGTCTGTTCTCTAGATATAAAACCTGAAATTGATAAATAGATGATGATGGATTATATGTTTGCAAACTAATTACATTCACAATATACTCACTGCCCTTCTTTCTATATTATATGAACAAACGTGGGAGCTAAGATGAAAAGATCTCTGTGGCCCATAGAGAGGTCTCCATGAACTGAAGCTTTCACCAAACCTAGGCCTGCAGAAAACAGATGGCTGCAGAGGAACTTAGAAAAAGCATGTGCAAGAGCTAAGGGTACACAAGGCTCTAAGATGACATTCAAGGGCATTAGTAAGCATAGTTATTCCTACTTTGGGCACTGATTTTAAAAATGTGGTTGAGCCCTTTATATGGTTAAGAAACAATCTATAAGTTTGTCTTCTCTTCATATGTGAAGATGACTCAACTAATCCATTTAATAGGATGTGTGTTTGGGATGTGTCTCAGCCTTTGTTTTGAAACATTCCCTCACTCACCCATTTATTTTCTCTCCAGATCCTTCTCCCATTAACCAGCTGGCAGAGGCATAGCAGAGCTCAGCATAGGAAACAAGAGTTTTATATCCAACCAAGGTTCCAACTCACAACTTTAGACTCCCTGACATGATGTTAAGACAGATCCAGGCAGCCTAACTAAGGATCTGAATGTAAACCCCAGGCTGAACTTAGCTCCAAGCTACACAGTCTGCTTATTTTATTTTGCAAGATACAAAGAGCCAAGAATTCACTTATCTTGCCCTTCTCAGTGTTTTTTCCCCTCTGCCCGTCACGCACCCACTAACGAGGTCCCTATCTCTCCCTTCTGCCTCCTTCCTCTTTGGTGGCGCTGGTGCTTCTGTGGTCAAAATTCTTGAAGAGCCTGCATTTGACGGGGTTATGGAGAAATGGGCTGTGGAAAAAAAAAAAAGAGCAATTGATTCCTTCATTCAAACAGCACCTATTAAATGCAATCAAGTGCAAGTTGGGATAGGCCTTGCAATCTTGGAAGCAAGTGAAGCCACTGCTACCTCCAGAGAATAATGCAGGAGGTACCTGGACTGAAAGTTGAATGGAAATTAATCATTGAAGCTACTCCTCTTAGTCTGGAAATATGGATCCGTGTCCCATCTCAGGGAGCAGAATGCAGCGTGCAGTTATGATAGAATGAGCACTGTCCCAACCCTAGCAGGCTTTTCAGAAATACACAGCAGTTATTCAGCAGCCACAATGTTTGGCATTTGTTTCCTGCTTCCAGTTGCAGTGATAGAGTGTTCACTTAGATCTCTAATACCCAGTAGGGTTACCCTGTCCTATTAATACTTTCCTTATGTAGAACTATTGAGAGGCCCCTGAAATAAAGTAGGCACACATCACACCAATAAATACACAGAGAAGTGCTATTGGATGATAATCCTGGACTGCAAATGGTAACTGGCCAAACATTTATTGAACACCTACTGTGGGCAAGGTACTGTATTAGGTTTCTATAAGGCCCTACAGGATCTGGCACTCCTCACCCATTTTCTATCAGACCTCATTTCTTCCCCTCCAACTGCCAAGTACATACTCTGCTCCAGCTAACTATTTGGCCTCCCTGTTTGTTAGACTTGCCAGGTATGTGCCCAACTTAGGATCATCACATAGCTGTTCCTGTTGGCACTTTCTTCCTCTAGGTATGCTCAGGGCTTACTCCTTCCCCTTCTTCAAATCTTTGCTCAAATATAACCTTCTCAATGAAACCTACAATGAACACCCTTTACAAAATTATAGTCTTTCCAACTCTACTTCCCAATCCCCTTTACCCTGTATTCTTTTTTTCTTTTCCCATTTCATATATTGTCTAATAAGATACTATATATTTATGTGTTGATTATGTGTTCTCACTAAAATGTGAGCTCCACAAGAGAAGAGATTTTGTTGTTGTTTCTATTTTGCTCACTGATTATCCCAAGTGCTTAGGAAAGTCCCTGCATATACTAAGTGCTCAATAAATATTTGTTGCATGAATGAGCGAAAAAAATTAATGAAGTCATATCTATTGCCCACTGTCCAGTACGGCTTCACCTAAACCAGTGATCGGCAAACTGCGGCTCACGAGCCACATGCGGCTCTTTGGCCCCTTGAGTGTGGCTCTTCCACAAAATACCACATGTGGGCGCGCATGTACAGTGCGATTGAAACTTCGTGGCCCGTGCACAGAAGTCGGTATTTTGTGGAAGAGACACACTCAAGGGGCCAAAGAGCCGCATGGGGCTCGCGAGCCGCAGTTTGCCGACCACTGAGCCATGTAAAACAAAAAGGGACTTTGACATCTTGTTCTAAAACTCTCTGGGCCCCAGACTCCGCATGAATTTTATTGAGCAAATTTGAGGTTACCATCACTTTCTCCTTACATGTAATCTTCCGATTATTTCCAATAATATTTAAATAAAGTAAACATGCCAATGACCAATGACTGAAGAAGACTACTCCTATATATTCATAACTGACTTCTCAGAGGTTACTGTGACCTTTTTGCTCTGGTTCCTCTCTCCTTCCCCTACCTATGGATCTGTCACCATCTCCCATTTTCATTCTCTCCACTGTCCACCTCTGGTCTCATCCACTACCGCAATTTCATTTTTTCACTCTACAGAGGTGATTCCCAAATCTAGACCACTTGAGCCTCATCTCTTCTCCCAGCTTGCATGCTATGTTGCCTAGGCCAACTTAGATGATTCCATTTGAGTGTCTCATTGGTACATAAAAGTAAACAGGTTTAAAACTAAACTCCTCGTCTTCTCTTTGAGACTGGCTTCTCCTGACTTTCTACTTTCATTTGGGCAATCACCACCTCCCAGTCCCTACACTCAAATCCTGGCATATTCTGACTCACCTCCCTAAATGGGCCCCACCTCCCCTTTGCACCTAATCTAACTGGTTGCCAAATCTTTCACTCTTTCCTGAATCCGTTCTTGTCATCTCCAGGGCTATTACCTCATATCAGAATCCCAACTCTAACCCATTTTCGACAACCAAGTTAATTAGTTTTCATAAAGTGCAATTCTGATTTGTCCATCCCTTGCTCAGAAACTTTCAATAGCTCCCCCTTTCCCACTTTTGAGTACAAATTCCTTACTCTAGTATTCAAGACCCTACAAGAATCATTCTTTTTTTTTTTTTTAAATATATTTTATTGATTTTTTTACAGAGAGGAAGGGAGAGAGATAGAGAGTTAGAAACATCGATGAGAGAGAAACATCGATCAGCTGCCTCCTGCACATCTCCTACTGGGGATGTGCCCGCAACCCAAGTACATGCCCTTGACCGGAATCGAACCTGCGACCCTTCAGTCCGCAAGCCGACGCTCTATCCACTGAGCCAAACCGGTTTCGGCGCAAGAATCATTCTTTTACTTTTTTAAAATATATTTTTATTGATTTCAGAGAGGAAAGGAGAGGGAGAAAGAGATAGAAACGTCAATGATGAGAGAGAATCATCTATTGGCTGCCTCCTGCACGCCCTTTACTGAGGACTGGGGAATGTGCTCCGACAGGAATTGAACCTTGACCTCCAGGTTCATAGGTCAATGCTCAACCACTGAGCCAGACCGGCAGGCCATGTCTCTCATTTTTATAAATGACAGGAGTATGCGCTACTGTTCAAAGTTCTTCCCTAGACATTCAATTAGTTATATTAAATCTTCACATTAAGCTTGTAAGGAAAACATCGTTATCGGGTTTTACAGCTGGGGAAACTAAGTTCCAGGTGACTTCCTGACAAAAGTGGTTTACTCGGAGCTGGTCCAAGGACGCCGGCATCATGCTCCACTCACTGCTCCTTCCACTAGTTCCCATCTGCTTCTCATTTCCCTCACGCACTCAACTGCACAAACAATATTTGGTGAATGACATTACATTTTTAAAAAATCGCTAGATGTCAAATAAAGCAAACAAGCTAAGCATGGCTGGGATGCACAGCTTTCCACACACCTTTTTTGCGCTTCTTTGCCGGGTGGTCGGCAGCTTTCGCTCCAGTGACCCTCCCTCTCTCCACGCGAGAAAGCAGCGCGGGTCCCCAAGGAAACGCTGCTGCGCACGGCCCCTTTAAGGCTGCGGGCGGCGCGTGCCCACAGTCCCTTCAAATGGACCAATAACAGAGCGATGGGCGGTCTGTCGAGAACCAATAAACAACGAGGACACTGCGGGGTGTGCGGCGGCCTAAGCGGTTTCAAACGGCTTAGAACAGGCCCCTCGGATCTGACCCGGAGGAGGTGAGTGGCCGGTGGTCGCGACCCACCCTCCCAGGCCCCCGGGTCCGGGCGTCGCGCGCGCGGAGGGTCGCTGAACCCCGAGCGGGGTGTCTCCATGGACGCGCGCCCCGTCGCTCCACGAACCCGGCAGGTCTGACGCGGCGGATCGGGGCGGAGGCCCGAGACCCGCGGCTGGCAGGGCGGGGGGCGTGGGCGCTCTGGTGCGGCCCAGGCCGAGGCTGGGGATCCGGGTGACCGGAGCGCGCCGCGGAGGGATGGGGACGGCAGCGTCCGAGGGATGCGGAAAGCGCAGGGCCGCGCCTGGCGGCTGAGGGTGTTCCGAGACTGGGGCGGGGGCCCTGCGAAATGGCCCTGCTATCGTGCCCATAGCGTAGTCGTTAAATGAATGAATGAGTGAATGAGAGCCTGGGAGGGCCTTAGTGGTTGGTTGTGAAGGGCCTGTGCACCTGTGCTCCTACCGGCTTGCTGGGATTTTAACGATTCTGATCGTAGCGCTCAGCCCTTACGCCTGCGTTCCCTCTCCAAAGGTGTCAGTAGAGCCCAGGTAGCTTTCCAGCTCTGAAGGTTTGGGGGAGGAGGGGAGGCAATACAATAGCCAGCGGTTTAGATGAAGCAGGCCTTGGCCCTTTAAGGTGGGAGCTCGGTCAACTAGAGTCCTGCTTCTTAGCTGCTAACAGTCTTTGGCTCTTGGTATAGGTACCCTGCAATCGTGGTAATTGTCAGGCAGGATTTAAATGTATCCCATTTTGTATCTGGGATAGAAAATTATGCAGGTGATGTCGCCAGGGTGGCTACTGTGTGTTAGAAAACATATTCGCGTTGATAAACCTTCTCAAATTAAGTTGTTGTTTTTTTCATTCACTATCAGTAGAGGGTGAAGTAGTTTTTGCAGAACTTGCCCCAAATTGATGCATGGCTCTAATTTAATTCTCATTGGGAACCAAGGCATCAAATCTTGACCCAGAAAGGCTGCCTGTGTTATTTTATACATAATTATAGTAATTGAAAACTCATTTTTGGAGAGGTGAACTCCTCCTATCTCCATTTTCATCACCCTGAAAAGTCCTTCTTTGACCTAAAGAGCCAATTTTTAAGCACCAATCTTTTGAAAATTTTAAGAAGTCTTAAAAGATTTGGACTTTTCTTAAGTGACTGGACAAACTGTAATGTTTTTATAAAACGTGATGATGAGAAGAGATGAAATTGCTTTATTTTGCCAATATAAATTAAACCTACTTGATAAACTCATGAGAAAAAAATTACACAAGTATTTAAAGAGTGTTCATTCGGGCAATGGCAAGCAAAGATAGTCCATAACAATACACCTTATACTTTACTACTTTTAAGGTTTTGATAATCAAGTACCAGTAAGTTATGAACTTCTACAGCCGATAGCTGAGTTTTAATTACAATAAATTTGAGTACCTTACTGTTATGAACACTGTTCATGGTTTTGGGGAGGCAATTAAAAATAATAAACATCTTTAACAATGCCTTACAGTGGTTCTCAACCTTCTGGCCCTTTAAATACAGTTCCTCATGTTGTGACCCAACCATAAAATTATTTTCGTTGCTACTTCATAACTGTAATGTTGCTACTGTTATGAATTGTAATGTAAATATCTGATATGCAGGATGGTCTTAGGTGATCCCTGTGAAAGGGTCGTTCGACCGCCAAAGGGGTCGCGACCCACAGGTTGAGAACCGCTGCCTTAGGCTATAGTTTAATATCTTGATGGGGTATGAAAACTTTTCTTTATATTGGAGTAAAGCCAGGTTCTCCATTTGTATGGGGCGCGGCTACAGTGTTTTGGACAGGTTCAAGCCTCGGTCTAATGAGAGGGCACAGTCCTCTCGTGGCCACATGGAAGTCCCAGCTGGAGGGCAGAGCCTTCCCAACACAAATATAGCCAACAGCTATAGCTGTAAGCTTGAACCTGTGGTCCCAACACGTGGCCCCACATGCCTTGTGATAGAGTTCAGGTGCATATAGTTGAGTAGGGTTGAAACTCATGAGAATGCTGTAAACAACTTGATCACGCCCCTACTTTGCCTCGTGGCATCTGCTATAAAATAAAGACACGGCTTGTGGGTGCTGGCGCTGTCTCCTCATCAGGGAGCAGCGTCCCACGGAGACCCAGCTTTCATTCTCTTGTGTCTGTCTTTTTTTAATCCTTTCATCACCCCCACTCAGGATCACCCTTGACTGTGCTGGCGTGGCACACATTTGACTTAATAGAATCTCATTGGTTCATTCAACAAATACTGAGATTGATGCCCAACGTGTGTTAAATGTTGTTCTATCTAGATTCTGGGAGTACACTAGTGAACCAGAAAAAGCCAGTAACCTAAGGGAGTTCGACAGTTTTATCTCTCGCGCACTTTGCTTCTATAATTCCTCTCGCCCAGCTCTGGTTCTCGAACAAAATAAATGCTCAAATACTTTTACTAACAGTGGCTACATTTACTGAATGAATACTCATTGAATGCCACGTTTTATCATTTTTAATTCTCACAACTTTTTACAGATGAGCAACTTGTTCAAGACCACACAACAGATAGAACTTGAATTTGGACCTGAGTTAGTCTGTCTCCAGGATCTTTGCTTTTAACTTTTAACCTACCGTTCTACTGTGAAGTAATAGGATTTGTTAGGGAGAATTCAGGAGCAATTTCTGGGTTAGGTCTCCCCTGTTAATACTTCTGTCAGAGACATGATGAAATATGGATGATAGGCTTGGTAGTTTTCAGGAAAGATGGAGCAGTTCAGAATATAGTATTTACCATATTGGAGATGGACAGCTGTGACAGTCAGTGGGGGGAGTGCACTAAGAGGGAGCATAAAATCTAATCATTAATGGATTCCTGGTGGTCAGTGTTGAAGAGTTTTGAGATTCTTAGACGATTTTCATATTTTTACCTCTAAAGTTCAGAATATGTTACTTAGTTTATTCCTGTCAGGGCAGTTGCCCTGTTTACTTGATGGATCTCAAACACATTAAGCTTATTCTTTTTGACCTTTGAATTTGCTGTTCTCTTCCTGGAACTACCCCTACCTCAAACCAGTCTTTGTATACAGGCTCCACTCAGATCTCAACTCAAATGTCATCTCTTTAAAGAGGCATTTTCTCAGCTCCCAATTAGAGTAGCCCTCCTGATCACTTTTATCTTACTTTCCTTTTTTATTTAGTAGCATTTATTGCTACTTGATAGGTCATTTATTGTTTGCTTGTATATTGTCTGATTTCCTCAGAAATGAAAGCAAAGGGTAGATTTTTCCCCCCCATCTGTAAGGCTACCTCGATGCCTCAAACAACACTTTCAACAAAAAAAGTGGTCAAAAAATATTTGTTGAACAAAATTGGCCAAAACCTTGATGGTCTTCTCTATGTGCTCAAGTGATAAAGACAATATATAACTAAAGCTGGCTGTGTTACCATGTCTTTGAATGTAAGCAATGTTTCAGCAGACAAATTTGGAAAGTCTTCAACTAAGGAAACTGGAAAAATGATGATTTTAATGTTTGTATCTACTGAGGGAAGGTAGATCTGGCTCCCCACTTTTATTGTTTTCAATTTTTAGAAATTTTCAAGTCTAGGGAAGTTTTTAGGGGTACTGGTCAAGTATATTGTAGGATTTCCCTCTATTAGAATTTATCTGATATTTTCTCATGCTTAGACAGGTATGGAAGAGAGAGGGAAAGACGGAGAGAAACACATCTATTGGTTGCCTCCTGTACAAGCCCTGACCAGGGCCCAAGCCACAGAGGAGACTGTAACCAAGGTACAGACATTTGACCAGAATTGAACCCGGACCCTTTGGTCCACAGGCCAACGCTCTGTCCACTGAGCCAAACTGGCTAGGGCTAAAGTTCATTCTTTTTTTTTCTTCTTTTTTTTTCTTTTTCAGAGAGGAAGGGAGAGGGATAGAGAGTTAGAAACATCGATAAGAGAGAAGCATTGATCAGCTGCCTCCTGCACACCTCCTACTGGGGATGTGCCTGCAACCAAGGTATATGCCCTTGACTGGAATCGAACCTGGGACCCTTCAGTCCCCAGGCCGACGCTCTATCCAGTAAGCCAAACTGGCTAGGGCTAAAGTTCATTCTTTATGTTGTAAACTACTAAAGGTTTTGACAAATGCATAATGTCATTTATCCACTATTGGAATATCATAAGGATTGCTTCACTGTCCTAAAAATTCTCTGTACTTAACCATTTTCCTTTTCTTTCTCCCCTGTCCCAGGGCAACCACTGATGATTTATTGTTTCCATAGTTTTGCCCTTTCTAGAATGTCATGTAATTGGGAGTATACAATATGTACCCTTTCGAACTGGCTTCTTTCACTTAGCAACATCTATTTAAGGTTTTTCTATGTGTTTTTGTGGTTTGATAACTCATTTCTTTTTATTGCTGAACTAGAGGCCTGGTGCACAAAATTCTTGCAGGAGTAGGCCTTCCTTCCCCTGGCTGCCAGCACTGGCTTCCCTCTGGCACCTGGGACCTGGGCTTCCCTCGCAGCCCTGGCTTCATCTGGAAGAACGTTGGTCTAATTAGCATATTATGCTTTTATTATTATAGAAGACTAGAGGCTCAGTGCACCAAATTTGTGCACTTGGCAGGGGGGAAGGTCCCTCAGCCCAGCCTGTGCCCTCTCACAGTCCAGGAGCCCCATGATCGATTGCCCCAAAGAGGTAGGACCCACCTACCGGCAGGATTCCTCAATGGATTTCCCCAAAGAGGTAGGCCTTGCTCACCCAGCCAGAGCCCCGCAATGGATCGCCCCTGCAGAGGGAGGACCCGCCCACACGCTGCAGCACCGCCAAGTAGCCTGAGCCTCCCTCTTTGGGGCGATGGATCATGGGACTCCGCCATCAATCACCCCAAAGAGATAGGCCCTGCCCATCCAGCCAGGGCTCCGTGATGGATCGCCTCCGCAGTGGGAGGCCCTGTCCACCCACTGCAGTGCTGCCACGGGGTAGCCTGGGCCTCCCTCTGCAGGGCAATGGTGGAGCCCCCCGATTGATCAATTGCCCCGCTGGCCGGTGGCCTGGGCCTCCCTCTGCAGGGTGATCATGGGACAATGGCCGGGCCCCCAACCAATTGCATCGCACCTGTCTTGGCTGGCCTGGTGCCAGTGGGTGTCATAGCGTGGTCATCCGGAAGGTTGTCTGGATGGTCGTTCTGTTGTTCGGCCTTTCGGTTGATTTGCATATTACGCTTTTATTATTATAGATAATAGTCCATTGTATGGATGTACCACAGTTTGTTTACCATTCACCTATTGAAGAATATCTTAGGCACTTCTAGTTTTTGACAGTTATGAAAAAGCTGCTCTACACATTTGTCTATAGGTTTTTGTGTGCATATAAATTCATTTGTGTAAATACCTAAGTGTGTGATTGCTGGGTCATATGGTAAGAGAGAAAGAGAGACAGAAAGAAACATCAGATTGCTGGGTCATATGGTAAGAGAGAAAGAGAGACAGAAAGAAACATCAACGATGAGAGAGAATCATTGATCAGCTGCCTCCTACACACCCCACACTAGGGATTGAGCCTGCAACCCAGGCATGTGCCCTGACCAGGAATCGAACCCTGACCTCCTGCTTCATAGGTTGACGCTCAACCACTGAGCCACGTGGGGTGGGCTCTGTGTTTTTCTGCCTTTGTTTATATTAAGTCAAACATCAATTTTTACAATTCTCTCCAACTTCCAGAGGAAACTTATATCTCAAACATAAGTCCTTTTTATAATGTACTTTTTACTGAGATCTAACTTTTTCCCCCTGATAACACTTATTACGTGCCATAGAAAATATTGGTTTCCATGTTGTTTATTCATGGGATATGAGACGCATTCAAAGCATAATTCTGACTCAGTTGGAATGGTCAGACATTTTTGCATAGATATGATGTCAGATAAGCCATGGTGACTTTAGGTCTCTTCAAACATGATTTTTGTTCTTTTATTGAGATAAGAAACCTACTTTTTTTTGATAACTTAATTATATTTCTTAGAGGTTTGTTGGTGAAGTAACTTTTAGATTCTTTCTATAAAGGTGAGAAAAAATTGAGTAGTTTCAAGTATTTTTTGAAATGAAATTCATTTGTTTAATGTGGATGCCATTTTTCTCTTTTCAATAATAAGGCTTAAAGTAGCATTTTATTTTTCTGAAAGTCAACTACCAAGAAATAAATCAAAAAAATCTTTTTAGCGGGTATCACATTTTTTTTATTGCTTGCTTTTAAAAAGAGAGGAAGGAGGGAGAGAGAAAAAGAGAAACATTGATTTGTTGTTCCACTTATTTATGCATTCATTGGTGATTCTTGTATGTGCTATGACCAGGGATCAAACCTGCAAATTCTCTTCTGTTTTACTCATATGCATAGATAATATTTAATAAATAATTTTCTGAACAGTTTCCATTTTGTCTTGTTAAGGAGAATATTACTACCTTAATTTGTTGAATTATGAAGTTTTTACCTGTCCAGTTTTCCCTTCATGCTCTAGTAAAGAAAAGAAGCAATAACCAAAATAAAATGAGCTATATGTAGACTATGATATTTGGTAAGAGATCTAGTTATTCAAAAATAGTCTATGCATTTATGACAAAAGATAGAAACCCCCATAATAATAATCTTGAGTTCTGATGTCAGAGACTGGGCTGTACAATCAGTGGATTTTTTTCCTCTCTGAATTTTTAATTCAATAATAAGCACCGTACTGGATATTATTAATTTGTGTGTATGCACTGTACTATGCTTATTGAGATTATCTGTATTCCTGTGTCAAAGAAAGTGTTGGTCATACCTTTTATGATAAATACTTATTCAGTATTCATTTTGTATCATACTCTGAAAGAAAAGCATGAGTAAGATACATTTCAGCCCTTACCCTTGAGGTGTTCAAAATCTAATGGAAATAGTGTGAAAAACTTAATGGGGATATAATGAAATAATATCTTAATTACCTAACTCAAAAGTATTGTTGACTTAGCCTTGAAGTCTCAAATAAGGGTAACCATCTAAATAAGGGTAACCTGGGTCTGCTCCCTAGTAGAGCTTCATGCCTATCCTTTGGAATCTAAATTTCCACTTGAACCCCTATTTGGGATGGAAGATGTTAGGGCACTTACTAATTGTCTTCAGCGTCACTAACTTGAGTCCTAGACTGCTCTGGTGGTGATTTAAGGCTTTAGTAAGGTGTGTTTTTTTATGTAGTTTAGGTGGATGAATACAGGCTTAAACACACAACACACACACACACACACACACACACACACAAACCCTGGTCAGATAGCGCTCATTTGTTTAGAGCATTGCCTAATACAGTGGTTCTCAACCTTCTGGCCCTTTAAATACAGTTCCTCATGTTGTGACCCAACCATAAAATTATTTTTGTTGCTACTTCATAACTGTAATGTTGCTACTGTTATGAATCGTAATGTAAATATCTGATATGCAGGATGGTCTTAGGCGACCCCTGTGAAAGGGTCGTTCGACCGCCAAAGGGGTCGCGACCCACAGGTTGAGAACCGCTGGCCTAATACTACAAGGTTGTGGGTTCGATCCAGGTTCAGGGCACATACAAGAATCAACCAGAGAATCATAAATGGATGGAACAGCACATTGATGTTCCTCTCTCTCTCTCTCTCTCTCTGTCCCCTTCCCCCCTCTAAAAATCAAATTAATTTAAAGAACACAAATATATTTCTTGACATATGAAGGAGACACAAAATACAGTCAAACCTTGTAGGCTGAGATTGAGGAAAAATTACTCTTATAAAAAGAAAATTAAAACTCATTGATAACCTATGGATAGCTCAGAAACCATTACTTAACTCCCTGAAATATTACTAATCCAGTTTCTCCTTCAATTTTCTCAAGAATTCTTCATATTAAATTAGATGAACGATTGTATTTGCATGCAAGGTATATATATTTTTAATTTCAGAGAGAGGAAGGGAGAGAGAGAAACATTGGTCAGTTGCCTAATTAAACGCCCCCCCTTTTGGTGCACTGGAATGATGCTCCAACCAACTGAGCCACACAGGCCAGGACTATGCAAGACTTCTTTAATCTAGATACATAGACTTGTGGTGAATTGTTGGCCAGTTTTTGAAAGAATACATTATATTCACAAGAAGAGTGCTATTTTTCTATTTCTCCTGCTATTACCTTCCATGATATCTTATATCATTGTCTGGGATTCCTGGGATTGTAGAGAAGGAAGTCAGTGAAAGAGTGAGTAAAGCAGCACGGGCTGCCGGAAATCTTTTCTGGGCCTTTGGGTTGCCATTTGAAGAACACTGACTGCCCAAGTTAATGAAGTAAGCAGCTTACATAATGAGGGTTACATATTTATACATCCTGATGCTTTGGCTATCTCCTACAGTTTTTTTCACCCTTGGAGAGGGATTAGGATTATGATACTAGGAACTGGTCATCTCCTTTGTTTCTGGGACATTACTTGTGTTGCCACTGAAAAGGAGTTCTTCCCAATTGTGCTGGAGTCCTCCTGGTTGGTCCTTAATTTTGCCTCTTGCCTTAGAAACCCTGTGGGCTCAGCAGTGGTTGGCAAACTGCGGCTCGCGAGCCACATGCGGCTCTTTGGCCCCTTGAGTGTGGCTCTTCCTAAGCCTTAGGAGTACCCTAATTAAGTTAATAACAGTGTACCTACCTATATAGTTTAAGTTTAAAAAATTTGGATCTCGAAAGAAATTTCAATCGTTGTACTGTTGATATTTGGCTCTGTTGACTAATGAGCTTGCGACCACTTTTCTGCAGACCTCTGGGGGAAGAGAGGTGGCCCCTTTAAGCAGTTAGCGTTTGAGGGGAGGGGTCCGGGAAGGGGCGGGCGCTCTGGGCCCCGCCCCTGGAGGAGGGGTTTCCCAGCGGGCCAGCCGCACCAGTGCCGCCGCCTGCGCTGTGTTCCTGCTGATTCTGCTGGAACATTAATGCCCTGACCTCTCCCTGCCTGGGGAGCGTAAGTGTCAAACTGCGGTGAGGGTCCATCTCTTGCCCTTGCCGGAAGCCCTGGTGGACAGAACAGGGGGCTTTTCTGGCCTATCAGAGGCTGAGGCGGTGAAAGAGCGTAAACAATGCCGGCTTCAGGGAGCTAAAACCTGGGGCATCTGCTTTACTTCTGTGTGGCTTCAGCGGCCCTAGAGTGCTTGTTCGGATGTGCAGTGATTGAGTGGTGCCTACAACCTGGCTTTGCCTCCCCTCGCTCCTGCTTAGAGTGAGGAGAGGGTTGCTTTTACCCGAATACAGCCTTGTCTAGCTGGATGGGGACAGCTGAATCCAGTGCCTTTGGGCCTTGGATCCTTACCCAGGATTTGGAGACCCGAGTAGCTTCGGGATGAGTAAGCGTTAGGTTTTCACCTACCTTGGTACAATTGAGCAGTAACTCTCAAGTTGACCCAATTCACAGTCAGGTTTAGATTTCAGCCTCCCTAGAGGCCTGTGTTGTTGTCAGGTCCACCTTTTGGAGACATTGACAGTGATCATCTGTTAGGAAGAGTCCAGTTAACTTTCTTTAACTGATGTGTAGCACGATGTGAAAGAGATAACTCTTTACCCTTCCTTCTCTCTGAAGGAATTTATTGGAAGCCACCATCCCAAGATTAGAACAGCAAGCACACCCAAGTTTGTTCAGAAAACCTGCTAGAGAAGCCATTTAGATTCTGATCCCTAATAATACAGAATACTCCAGCAAGAGGATAATACTTGTCCTTGTTAATGGGAATTACCTGGAGGCAGTGATGTTTTTTAAATTAAAGGAAAATCTTGCTATTTTGTTACTGGCTACTTAGAGATTTTGTTTGGCTTGGCCAAATAATAAAAAACTTAAATTTTATGCCAGTTACATAATTGTTATGCTTCTTTAACCCAGTTATTTATTCCTAGACATGGTTTGAGTAAAGATTCCTGGGCATGTTTGTGTATTCTGTTTTGTCCTTGTTTTTGGAACTATTTTCTTTTTTGCAGTGAGACTATCATCATACCTCATTGGTCATTCAAAAGGGTTGATTTTTGAGTGGGAAAAATTTTTCCTTAAACTTCTCTCAGACTCATTCTGTGCTTCTGCAGTAGCCAGAAGTGAGAGTCTAGGAATGGTAATCAGATCCAAATCTCTTGTATTGTAATAGTGAAGAGCTTTTGTAGGTCAAAGACTTGGAAATTAGCCATAAAATAGTTTTGCTGCTTTAAGCTTCTTCCCAAGTAGAAAGCTAAAACAATTTATTTAGTAGCTGTATAATTATTCTTATAGACCAGTGATGGCAAACCTATGAACTCATTTTTTTGGTTGATTTTTTCTTTGTTAAATGGCATTTAAATATATAAAATAAATATCAAAAATATAAGTCTTTGTTTTACTATGGTTGCAAATATCAGAAAATTGCTATATGTGACACGGTACCAGAGTTAAGTTAGGGTTTTTCAAAATGCTGACACACCAAGCTCAAAAGGTTTGCCATCACTGTCATAGTGACTGGTCGTTCCACCGTTCAGTCGATTTGCATATTACGGTTTTATTATATAGGAGATATATATATATATATATAGTAGTTCAAATTAATTTTATTAATGATTCTCTTTGTTGGCAATTTTATTCATTCATTAAGCATCAAGCCTTGCTATGTCACTAAAGCTTGGTTTTCTGTGTCTATGTTCATAAAATCCAGATCCCTCTGTTCATCCTGGTGCCACATTTTCCTGGTGCCACATTTCTAACCACTTGAAGTGCATATTTCTCAAGTATAAAATGAAACCTTTATTATTTATTTTATGCTTTTGTTAATCTCAAAGAAAGATTTTCCTTTACAACTGGTAGAGTGAGCTCTCAATGAAATAACAGTTGGAGGCGGGGTTGGACTGCTTGGGTAATCCCAAATTAGAATTAACTATTGTCATTCCTCTCTTAACCAAGCACAGGTAACAGTGTTTTAAGGCACAGTTGGGTAGTTAGGCTTGATTATTAGCCAGCTGCTGATTAGAGATGATTCCCTTTACCAACTAACTGCATTTTAAGTTTCTCTAAATTAAAATGTGTCCTTTTGGAGGCAAATAAACTTGTATTTTATATATTCTTTCATTTGCTCTTTATATTTTCATTGAGTTAGGTACTCACCAAAATAAATATTATTATTTATAAAGTGTGACTAGTTTTCACTGTACATGATCTAGAAACCAGATGCTGATAAACTAGGAATTTCACCAAACTAGGAATCAAGAAATCTCTTGTAGCCCGGCTGGTGTGGTAGAACAGTCTCCTACTTAAGTGACTACTGCACATATCTGCACTTGTCTGGCATGCATCTCAAACTCATTTTGTCCAAAACTCATCTTTATCCCTCTCTTCTACATTTTACATTTACTCAGTAAAGACATTCTTTGACATTCCTTATATCTCTAAAATTCATCCACTTTTTTCCATCTGCATTGCTACTACCCTTAGGTCCAAGCTACCATCGTTTTTCATTTAGACCACAACCTCCTACCTTGTTTCCCTCCATTGTTACTGTCTTCCAAGCTATTCTTTTTTTTAAAAAAAAATATTTCTTTATTGATTTCAGAGAGGAAGGGAGAAGGAGAGCGAGATAGAAATATCAGTGATTAGAGACAATCATTGATCGCTGCCTCCTGCACGCCCCCTACTGGCATTGAGTCTGCAACCCAGGCATGTGCCCTTGGCGGGAATTGAACCCAGGACCCTTCAGTTCGCAGGCTGATGCTCTATCCACTGAGCCAAACTGGCTAGGGCTCCAAGCTACTCTTTTTTAAAAAATATATTTTATTGATTTTTACAGAGAGGAAGGGAGAGGAAGAGGGATAGGAACATTGATGAGAGAGAAACATCGATCAGCTGCCTCCTGCACACCCCCTACTGGGGATGTGCCTGCAACCAAGGTACATGCCCTTGACCAGAATCGAACCTGGGACCCTTCAGTCCTCAGGCCGATGCTCTATCCACTGAGCCAAACCGGTTAAGGCTCCAAGCTATTCTTTACATTGTTTTTACATTTGCAGTACATGGTCTTTTAAAAATGCAAGTTTGATAGTATATGTAATTTTTTCTACTTAATAATCCTTCAAAGTCTCCTTTTACCTTAGGGATAAAGTCCAAATTCTGTAACATTGTTAATAAGACCCTCTAGGTTTTGATCTTTACTTTCCAGCCTGACTCTACAGCCCCTTACTTTCCTTGTTGCATTTTTACTAGTATACTTTACCTTCGCTTAACTTGTTTCAGTTTCTCAGACCACCATAATAAAAGAAATTAGTATAGGTGCTATGTCTATTTTTAAACTCTTGTCTCCATTTCTGTACTAATCTCTGAATAAGTTTGTGAACCAGCACAAGTCTTCTGACCACAGTATGTGTAGTTCTGAATGGTACTATAACCACATAGATGAATTTTACAAATGAAATTTTTTTTAAAAATTTTTATTTATTGAATTGAGAGAGAGAGAGGAAAGGGAGGGGGGCGGGGAGAGAGAGAGAGAGGGAGTTGTTCCACTTATTTATGCTTTCATTGGTAGATTCTTGTATGTGCCCTGACTGGGGATCAAACCTGAAACCTTTGCATATCAAAACCACACTCTACTCAACTGAGCTACCCAGCCAGTGAATGAAAAAAGCAAGTTATTGAGGATTACAAATAGTATAACATGTATCTAAAGCGCAAAATCAAGTGCAATTAATTTTGTTATTTAGGGATACGTACCTGTGACTATGGCATAGAACTAAACAAACTTTTAAAAAGTGCTTCTGTGGGGAGAAGGGTAGAGTAGGAAAGAAATGCACAGGTGCACTAATATTGGTAGTGTTCTCATTTTCAGATTGGATGGTAGGTCAACTTTATTGTAATGCTTCATAATTCATGTTGTTTATATAAAAATTAAAGTCTAAATTAATTTTATAATTAACATAATTATGGGAGGGAATTAGTAGAGAAGTGCTTTTTTCCTTAGTATATCAATCATGGAAGAAGACAAAGACAGAGCGAGAGTCCTTGTCACATGCATACACAAATACTGTGTCCATTATGTCAGTGTCTGGGGAGATTTAGGTATGAAGCAAGCCTTTCTTTTTAATAGAAAGATCATAAATACTAACTTTTAACAACGCAGACTGTAGCGTAATAGAAGCCATTTCAGAAAGAATAATAAAATGGCATCTAAATTTTCTACAAGGCACTAAAGTTGGATAACCTTTTTCTTCATGTTTCCAAAAGTAACTAATAGGGAAAAAAAAGATGAGTATTGTAGTAAACTCATAGAATACCAACAACTGAATATTGTTGTTCACATTCTCTTGGTTGGAAAATGTTTTAAAAGATTCATGGAGCTAACCGGTTTGGCTCAGCGGATGGAGCTTCAGCCTACGAACTGAAGGGTCTCAGATTCGATTCCAGTCAAGGGCATGTACCTTGGTTGCAGGCACATCCCCAGTAGCGGGTGTGCAGGAGGCAGCTGATGAATGTTTCTCTCTCATCGATGTTTCTAACTCTCTATCCCTCTCCCTTCCTCTCTGTAAAAAATTAATAAAATATATATTTTTTAAAAAGACCCAATGTAAAAAATAAAATAAAAAATAAAAGATTCATGGAGTGTTTCTCTTTGAAAATGAGATAGGAAAGATTGCTTTTGTAGCTCAAACTTGTGCCAGGAAAGTAATGTTAGAGGTTTTTAACCGAGGCTGCACATTAGAATCACCTTGGGACTTAAAAAAATAATTTATTGAAGTGAAATTCACATAACATAAAACTTAACCATTGTAACATGAACAATTCAAAAGGCATTTTGTACATTTACAATACTATGCAACCACCACCTTTTTTCTAGTTCCAAAACATTTCCATCACTCTACAGTAAAACTCCTTACCCATTAAGCAGTTTCTCCCCAATTCCCTCTCTCCCCAATCCCTGGCAACCACTGTTCTGAGTTCTGTCTCTATGGATTAATCTGTTATAATTCTAGATATTTTCATGTAATGGAATCATACAATATGGGACCTTTTGTGTTTGGCTTCTTTCACTTAGCATCATATTTGTGAACCTCTTAGCATCATATTTGTGAACCTCATTTAGTTGTAGCATGTATCAGTACTTCATTCCTTTTTATGGCCAAATTATAGTCCATTGTGTGTACATACCACAATTTGTTTATTCCATCCATTGATGAACCGGAATGTTCATCACTGGATGGAATATCTATTGTGAATAGTGCTGCTAATGACATGCATATATGTGTACCTGTTGGAGTACTTGTTTTCAGTTCTTTTGGGTATAAAACTAGGATCGGATGCCCTGGATGGTGTTTCTCAGTGGTTAGAGCATCAGTGACTCAGTGGTTAGAACCCACCCTTGCACCAAAGGGTTGTAGGTTCGTTTCCCAGTCAAGGGCACATACCTGGGTTGCAGGTTTATTCCTGGCCCCAGGAGGGCACACACAGGAGGCAACCAATCAATGTGTTTCTCTCACATCAGTGTGTGTGTGTGTCTCTCTCTCTCCCTCTCTCTCTCTTAATCTCTCCCTTAACTCCCTCCCTTCTACTCTCTCTGGTGAAGATTAATACCAACAACAAAAAAAACTGGTCCTTCACTATAGGGTTTGAGAAGCACTACATAGTTCATTCATTTTTGTTGCTGTATAATATTACACTGAGTGAATATACCATTTATTCATTATTTTTTATGAACTTGTGAAGTGTTGGAACTTTTGACTTTCATGAACAACAGTGTTATGAATAGCCTTGTATAGGTCTCCTGGTGCAGTTGGCATCAATATCTAAGGTAAATACCTGGGAATGGAGTTGCTGGATAGTAGGGTATATGCATCTTCAACTTAAATAATGCCATACTGTTTTCCAAACTGATGTACTATTTTATCTCCTGCTATTGCTGTATAGAGTTTTTTTTTTAAATATATATTTTATTGATTTTTTAACAGAGAGGAAGGGAGAGGGGTAGAGAGTTAGAAACATCAATGAGAGAGAAACATCGATCAGCTGTCTCCTGCACAGCCCCCACTGGGGATGTGCCTGCAACCAAGGTACATGCTGCCCTTGACCAGAATCGAACCTGGGACCCTTCAGTCCACAGGTGGATGCTCTATCCACTGAGCCAAACCTGTTAGGGCTGTATTAGAGTTTTTGTTCTCTATTAAGGTTTAACTTCTCTAAAATTTGCTGCTGTTGTTTCATGGGGTCCTGGGGATTTTAGAGGAAGTTTTTAATCAAAGTTCCACTTACTCTAATAAACTTTTACAATTCAGTCTTTGAGTATTATACTTTCCCTGGAATATTTCCTACATTTTCATGGAGGAAACAAGTTGTAAAGGAAGAGGCATAAACTTTGAATCTCAGTATGATCTCACAGCCTACCAGTTTTGTTGTTTCTGGCAGGTTACTTAATCTTTGTAAGCCTGGTGTGTAAAGTGGGCAGAATATCTTTCTTTCATGTAGTTGTTCTTAGTACAAAGTGAATCAACATGTTTAACAAGTACTTTGCTCAATGCCTGATTCATAGTAGACATTATCAAGGTATATATTCATTTTTAAATATATATATATATTTTATGCCAGCCCAGGACTGGGGATGGAGAGGAGAGATAAGCAAAATCCCTTCTATCCTATATAATAAAAGGCTAATACGCAAATTGTCCATTCGACCGGGAGTTCATTTGGGAGTTCGACCAGGGGGTGCCCCTCCCTCCCCGCTGGCCCAGCCTGATCAGCCCCAATCGGGGTGGGCTGGCCAGACCCCACCCCTGCATGAATTCATGCACTGGGCCTCTAGTGTTATCTATATATGTAAAAGCCTAAGTGACCGAACCATCAGTTGACTGGTTGCTATGATGCGCACTGACCACCAGGGGACAGATGCTCAATGCAAGAGCTGCCCCCTGGTGGTCAATGCGCTCCCACAGTGGGCATCAGATGCAGGGCTCATAGCTGGCAAGTGCCACTGCAGGGGCGCGAGCCTCTCCCTATCGGGACTGACTGGGCACGTGCCCAGGGCAGGCAAAGTGGGGCTGGGATGAGCGGGAGTGGCACAGTGCCTGGCCCAGGCTCCTTCCAGCTGCATGCCGCTTCGCGCACTACTACATCCCTTGGGGATGTCGGACTGCCACTTTTGGCCCGAAACTGGCAGTCCAACATTGCCTGAGGGGTCCCAGATTGCCAGAAGGCACAGGCCAGGCTGAGGGACCCCACCAGTGCACAAATCCGTGCACCGGGCCTCTAGTTTATGATATTGAAAAATTGGAAACAATTTAAATTCCAGCAATAGGATTGATAAAAATGGAGTGCTAAACATCCTATTCTCAAATATGGGAGAATGTTTGTGACTGTATTAAAAAAAGATTGCATCCAGCCAATGTGGCTCAGTTGGTTGAGTACCAGGAGGTTGCTGGTTTGATTCTCAGTCAGGGCAATGCAGAATTGCAGGCTCCATCCCCAGTAAGGGAGTATGCAGGAGGCAGCAAATTTATATTTCTTTCTCATCCACGTTTCTGTTTCTCCCCTCTCACTTCCTCTCTGTGAAATCAATAAAAAACATTTTTAAAAGTTTTTATGGTTGAGAGTATTACAGATGTCCCCCTTATTCCTCCCATTGCCCCTTCCCACCCAGTTCCCACCCCACCCAAGGCCTTCACCACCCTATTGCCTGTGTCCATGGGTAATGCATCTCCTATATAATAAAAATGTAATATGCAAATGGAGGAATGGCAGGTCAGCGGGGTGTGGGGCCAGCGAGCAGGCGGCACCAGGCCAGCCAAGGCACATGCCAGTAGGCAGAGGGAGGGGACAGTGATGGGGGTGGGCTGCTCACCAGCCAGCGCTGTCCCCAGATCACCCACCTGATCGCCTTCGGGAGCAGGCGTAAGCCATTAGTTGGACATCCCCTGAGGACATCCCCTCCCCGAGTGCACGAGTTTTCGTGCACCAGGCTTCACTTAGTATGCATACAAGATCTTTGGTTAATCTCTTCACACATCCTAAAAATATTAACTAACAAACAAACAATCAAAACTCTAAAAAAATTTTAATAAAGAAACTAAAGAATATTTTTTAAAAAGAAAAAGATTTCAAGAGGATTACCCCTCTTCTTTTTTTCATGTATTTTATATACTGTATTAGGGACCCAGTGCATGAATTCATGCACTTGAAAGGAACTGTGGGCTGCGAAGCTGCGGTGGGCATAGGGGCGGGTCTCGGCCCATCCTCCGCGCTCCTCCCCATTCCCCCCCCCCCCCCGCGGCCCCCGGTTCCCTCTCCGCCGGCAACCCCGCTCCGGCCGCCACCACTCCCACTCACTGACAGTGCCTGCCCTGCTCGCACCCACTGACAGTGCGGAGCAATTGGGGCCGACGCCAGTAGCGGGTGCAAGCAGGGCCAGCACCAGCAGTGGGTGTGAGTGGCAGCTGCTACCCCAATTGCCCTTCAGGAGCAAGGGGAAGTGGAGAAGTCCTCGGGTGATCAGGGCTGGCAGTGGGTGCAAGTGAGGCCAGCACCGGCAGCAGGTGTGAGCGTCAGGCGGGACTGTGGCTCGCAGGAGCAAAGAATTTTCAGTAACCACCAGAGGCTCACACCGATGACAGTGGCCGGTGCCCTACCTTGGTCTGGCGCCCCCACTTACCTGCTCCACCATCCCACCACGACCAATGCCCGCCATGTTCTGCACGTGCACCCCCTGGTGGTCAGTGCATGTCATAGCGACCGGCTGTTTGATTGTTCCACCTTTTGGTCTATTTGCATATTAGGGTTTTATATTTAGACCAGGGGCCCGGTGCACGAAATTCGTGCACTGGGTCTGTGTGTGGGGGGGGGGGGAGACTGTCCCTCAGCCCAGCCTGCCCCCTCTCACATACTGGGAGCCCTCAGGTGTTGACCCCCATCACCCTCCGATTGCCTGATCGGCCCCTTGCCCAGGCCTGACGCCTCTGCCAGAGGTGTCAGGCTTGGACAGGGGACCCCCATCTCCCCCCGATCACTGGCTCTGGCCCCCGCCCAGGCCTGAGGCCTCTGGCCCAGGAATCATGCCTGGGCAGGGGACCCCCATCTCCCTCTGATCACTTGCTCCACCCCCCGCCCAAGCCTGACACCTTTGACCCAGGCTGAAGGCCTGGGCAAGGGGACCATCATATCCCCCCAATCCCCGGCTCCGCCCCCCACCCAGGCCTGATGCCTCGGCCAGAGGAGTTGACCCTCATCACCCTCCGATCACCAATCACCGGATCGGCCCCTTGACCAGGCCTGAGGCCTCCGGCAGAGGTGTCAGGCCTGGGCAGGGGACCCCCAGCTCCCCGCGGTTGCAGGCTCCGCCCCTGCCCAGGCCTAACGCCTCTGGCCTAGGCGACCGGCCCAGGCAGTGGGGACCTGCAGTGGCAGCGGGGGGCGCCGCGATCGTGGGCTTCGCTTTAGGCCCAGGCAAGGGACCCCTAGCTCCTGGGACTGCCAGCTTCGACCGTGCCCAGCTCCCATCGCTGGCTCCACCCCTACTTCCTGCTATCACTGGCCAGGGCGGCAAAGGCGCCTGATTCTCCGATCATGGCTGGGGAGCAGGGCAAAGGCGGCCCCAGGGCCGCCTTTGCCCTGCCCCCCAGCTCTTAGCTCCCCCCTGGGTTTCAGATCACTGTCAGTGGCAGGGGGCTTCTTCCTGCTTTCCCTTTCGCCTCCCTGCATTGTGCCTACATATGCAAATTAGCCGCCATCTTGTTGGCAGTTAACTGCCAATCTTAGTTGGCAGTTAATTTGCATATAGCCCTGATTAGCCAATGAAAACGGTATCGCTGTACGCCAATTACCATTTTTCTCTTTTATTAGTGTAGATATATATAGATATGCATTGAAAAAAGTCTGGAAGGACTCAAGTGGACATACACTTTAGTGTTCATCAAAGTGGTGAAATTGTGTTTTAATACTTTCCTTCTTTATATATTTTTTGTACTTTCCAGATTTTCTGCAGTTAGCATAAGTGACTTTTATAAACAGAAATAAATGTTACCTAAATGAATAGAATAAAGTTCTTGAACAAATGTTGACTGTAAACCTCTCTAAAAATTGTTTAAATATAAGGTTTATAAAGGAATAATTCATTCAGGAATTTAATTTTTTACTAGTTTACATAAATATTGACTAAAGTCATATTTGCCATAATTAGAGAGTTGGGTAGCATTGAGATTTTTCCATATTGATTACTTTCTATAAGGAATTTTAGGTTAACAGTTGAAAGTATGACATTCTTTGAAACTCTTCTCTTACCCCTTTTTAAAAATTGGTTTGAGAGAGAAAGGGAGGGATGGAGGAGAGAGAGACATCCATTTGTTGTTTTATTTATGCATTCATTGGTTGCTTCTCTGGGTGCCCTGACCAGGGATCAAACCCACAGCCTTGGCATATCTGGATGAGGCTCCAACCAACTGAACTACCTGACCTGACCTGTCCAGGGCCATCTTCTCTTTCCCTTTTATTAAGAGGCCAAGTAGCTCAGCCCTTCTGTTTTATTCTCTCTTTGTCATGTATCTAAGAAGTTCCCATTGGCGAAATATTTAAGCGTCTTTTATTTTTTTTAACAGATATCTGTCCTTTCTAGATTTATTTAGAGTTTTTTTATTGACTTTTTTGTGTGTTTACTTTTAAAATGCTCTATTAATGTAATTAAATGGGTATATAAACAAAGAATGGGTTTTAAATTTTATTGGTACATCATGATAAAATAAAAATCTGAGAAAAATCATTTTGTCTTAAGAGACTGCTGGATGCTAGAATTAATAGGTATCGATTTTTATTTGGCCAGGAATTACTGTTAATTCTAAGGAGAAACTGGAAGCACAATGGGAGATGACAGTGAGTGGTTGAAACTGCCAGTTGATCAGAAATGTGAACACAAGGTGAGACTTTACTGGAACTCAAATTTCAGAATATTGGCTTGTTTTGTCTGCAGTTATACTGTGTAGTATAGTTAAAACCTGCCCAATGATTACATAGTACAACTGAAAACAACATACTTTTGGAGATTGGGTAGTTTCAGCAGGATGATTCATGTTTGAACTATCACATCTTTAATGCCGTATTCTAAAGAAGTAATAATACTTGAATACTTTGTATCCAATTGAAATACATTTAGAATGGCCTGTTATGAATTTTAGATGACCCTGTAGGATATCATAAATACTAAATATTTACAAGAAAAAGTTTATTAGCTAATTTTTTTAAAAAGTATCTTAATTTCCTTAACTCCTTTTTTGTTTCCACTCATGGTGTCTTTTGTTTAGATTATCTGGTATAGGGTAATTTTTCCGTTCCCCTTAATTAACAATAAAAATAATAGTATTATTAAGTTTTGTTTTTTAAAATACGACGTTTCTTTTAGCTGTGGAAAGCAAGGTTAAATGGGTATGAAGAGTCCCTGAAGATCTTCCAGAAAATAAGAGATGAAAAGAGCCCAGAATGGTCCAAATTTTTAGGATTGATCAAAAAATTTGTGACTGATTCCAATGCAGTGGTTCAGTTGAAAGGATTAGAAGCTGCGCTTGTTTATGTTGAAAATGCCCATGTAGCAGGAAAGTAAGTAGTTTCTTTTCAACTATTCTGTTAAAAAACCCCGTCTGATGCTACCTGGATTAATCTATGTATATTTATGGATCACTGTTCTTAGTTATTAGCACTTTTGGAATATATTCATTTTCTTTCATAGTTCCTTGATACTTGCAGGGCTTTTGGTGTTTTGTTTTGTTTTGTTTTGTTTTCAGTCTTTATCTGTTCTCAGAAGTACATGAGATCTCTAACAGGGAACAAATAAGGAATCAGATCTTGAGTTCCTACCTTAAGTTTTGATGAACAAGTAATGTTTTCTCCTTTTGAGCCTTTCCTTCTAGACTAAGAAGGAAAATCTTCAGTAACTTTTAGAAGAAACTAAGAGGTTGTTAGCAAAGGAATGATCAGAATTTCACTGAAAATATATGGGCATTACAAAAAAGTTTTTCTAAGATCCCAGCTAGGTGATCTTAGAATCACATCTTTCTTCCTGTGACCATTAGGCATTTTTATCTCTTAGGAGAGGCAATGCTAACTAAATGACCTCTGTGACTCTCAGCCTGTTTGACTTGAGCTACGAATGGTAGATGTTTCTAGTGACTCCTCTCTCCCATACCTCTTAAACCTGATTTTTCTAACTAATCTTTATGTCATTGAAAGGAGCCCTCTCCCCCTCCCCATACACCCACAAAAGGGGGCCATTGACTTAATTGTACAAGAAATATATACTTGACTTACTTCAAAGATTATACTAATAAAAACAATCATAATTTGAGAGTTTTGTTAACATCACCAAGTTTTTCTTGCCATTAGTAAAGTCATTCCTTTTTTTAATTTCATTTTCTTCTGATTCCAGAAACTTTTTTGACAAGTGCTACATGTAATTCCAGCCCACTCAATTCCTCCAGTTTCCAATAGTACAAGTGTTATTTAATTTAGAAGAGATTCAAAGCAATAAAGTTACTGTAGTATTACCAAGGAGTTGGGAGCAGCCTTTTATTACTAAAGGTGTATATCCATTCCTTCTGTGAAGAAATTCCCTTAAGAGGTGTTTAAAATTATTATTTTTTTTAAATTCCACAAAATCGAGAACTTCGTAATCCTACTTTTGTATAATATATCTGTGTGTGTATAGAAAGATCTGGAAGTGGTGGAATTTCAAGGGATTTTTGTTTTCTTGTTTGAATTTTCTACATTTATAAACAGTCTATGGTTCTGTGTTATTGTCTGGTATGAATGTCTTAAACCTTTTCACGTTACTCTTGTGTAATAGAACCTTGAGACCAAATGTTCAATCCTAGTTTTTTAATATTTTCAAACATAAATTTAAAAATTTAGAGACTCATTTAAGCATTTTAAAAAGTAACTGTGTATCCCCCCCCTCCCTCATCCCCCCCCCCCCACACACACACACACACATTGCCTTACATGACCTTTTCTAGCTCTTCCTACTAAAGGTGTGTTTTTGGGTGTGTGGTTGTTGTTTATAATCTATATTACAGAACTACAGGAGAAGTTGTATCAGGTGTTGTAAGTAAAGTGTTCAACCAACCCAAAGCCAAAGCCAAGGAGCTAGGTATCGAGATTTGTCTGATGTACATAGAGATTGAGAAAGGAGAGACTGTGCAAGAAGAGCTCCTAAAAGGCCTGGACAATAAGAACCCCAAGATTATAGTGGCCTGCATAGAGACCCTGAGGAAGGCCTTAAGGTAAGACCTTTTCTTTTTGCATTCGTTCTATTAACTAGGGTGTCTCAGTTGAGTTTGAGTTCCTGGTTTAAACAGAAATAAAAACTGCTAGACTTGACTTGGCACCATACCCATCAGGAAAGTGACTTAGAAAAGCTGAACTCATTCCTCGAGTGTGGCACTTTGTATTTAGTAATTTTAGCCTTCAAGTGTATTGCATAGTTATTTTATTTAAGTTTCTTTCTTTCTCTCTCTCTTCCTCTCTCTCTTTTTCTTTCTTTCATAGTAAGGGACTTTATTTTTTTTGTGGGTTTGTTTTGTTTTGTTTTTAATCCTCACCCGAAGATATTTTTCCATTGATTTTAGAGAATGGAAGAGAGAGGGAAAGACAGAGAAATATCAGTGTGAGAGAAACACATCTATTGGTTGCCTCCTGCACGCGCCCTGACCAGGGCGTGGGCCAGGGAGGAGTCTGGTGCAACCAAGGTACATACCCTTGACTGGAATTGAACTCAGGACCCTTTGGTCCGCAGGCTGACGCTCTATCCCCTGAGCCAAACCAGCTAGGGCTTAAATTCCTTTCTAATGAAGATGAACAGGGAATATTTCTGACCTATTCTTAGATAATGAATTGGCCTTTTTGTTGAAAAGCATTCCTCAGGGTATTTAAGCAGCTCTTTATCTGACATAAATTTATATACTTTGAAGTGTTGGCTATCCACAGTTTGTTGGCTAAGGTAGACCTTTGTTTAGGTGCCTTTTTATAAAATAGAAGCAAATGCTATATGCCTTTAAACAGAAGTACAGCAATAGCAAATAGAAAATAACTTACTCTTGTGTAATAAGTTATTTTCAGCCTTAGAATTTGGTGGTGAAGTTTTTCATGAATAAGTGGTTGCAATTTGCCGTGAAAATCTGAATTAGACAAACCACTAGATCTGATTTGGCAGTCCTTATCTGATATCCTATCCCCCAAACCATCCACGTGAGATACTTTAGTACAGCGGTCACCAACCGGTGGTCCGCGGACCACTGGTAGTCCACGAGGTCCGAAAGGTTGGCTACCGCTGCTTTAGAAAACAGCTCTACTGAAACCCTAAGTGTGTGACCTACGGAAGTGAAGATCATCTCAACTCTCTTATGATTTTGCATATGACCTACTTCTTGGAGAAAATGCTTCCTTTGGTGTTTATCTTAATAAAAGTATCAAAATGTTTAAATTTTGTTAAACTATCTTCAGTTTATGTCTTAAACTTACGTAGTCTTTCATTCGGTTCATAATGTTCTTTTATAAAATTTGACTTTCACTTAGATTCTTGCGAAATAAATGTTTCCTCATGTCTAGCCTATTATTATAGTAGGCATGTATTTTTATGAATAGTAAATAGTATGCTGTTTCTTATCTTAGAAATTTAGTGAATTGACTTGATTATCAAAACTGCTTGTATCAATACATCTGTTCTGTCCTTATTAGATATCTAATAAAATTTTTTAATTAGAAGTTTTTAATCTAGAATGCTGTAAACTCTGGTTACTTCATTTTAAACTGACTAGGAGAATAAGGGTAGAAAAAGAACAAGTTAGACATATCTTCTTACATCTTTTTTATAGATGTTATTTAATTTAGTCCCATCCCTGCATGGTTCTTTATTTGTCCTAAAGCATCTCAGAATCTATAAATGGAACTAGACAGTTCTCTCAGACCTCAAGAACCTTGAGACCAAATGTTCAATCCTAGATTCCAGAGCTTCGGTAAGCTATCTGTTAGTGATAGTTTCAGGAGACCAAATATTGTTCTGTGGCCCCCAAAACGGGCTCCTAGAACCCTTTTGTTTTTTTCTGTAGTAATGTGTTTAGTATCAAAATTAATTTTTAAGGTATTTTCCATGTAGACCTGCTCCAAATGTTTTTTTACTTGTTTGTTTTGGCTTTGTTTTTTTATCTTTCAGAAGCAGGCAAGGATAGCGAAACAAATAAAAAATCAGATGAAACAGTAATAATGTAAAGGAAAATTAAGAATTGCAAATGTTAGATTCTTCAGGCACCATGTTGAGCATCCCTAAAAAGAATGGTTTATCGTTATCATAGGCAATCTTGGAGATATCTAGTTTAGTTTCATGTTAAGATACCTATATTTAAACTATTTACACAATCAGGTGTCTTGTTAAATATCACTTCTAGAGAGAATATTTTCACAGTCTCCTTTTTTGGCCTATTGGAATATGTCAGTAGCTATTACTGAAAAATTTTGTTGTATATATGCATTTGAGATAAATCTGTACACATTAGATCATAGATGAGTAATATATATGGGTCTTACTAGAGAATTTCAGTGTTCTTTTATAACTAAATTCCTCTTGCTCCAGAATGTTATTCAGAAATGTTAAAACAGTGAATCAGAAAGCTAAATTTGGCAAGTTGGGAACTTAAAATTATAATATGTGACAGGTATATAAGGTTACAGTTTGACCTTTCCTCTGGCTGCTCTGAAAAGCCGTCTTTGCATTGTTCCTGTGGCCGCCTCTCCCTTCGCTGCTGCTCGCTGCTGCAGCCACGTCCGCCCCACGCCTCCTCTGCCACTGCTTTTTCACCAGAATCCTTTTTAAAAAATCTGCTGCAGATCACTGGTATGCCCCACCATGTCAGATGTAGCCATGGACACCAGCTCTGACATCACCGCCAAGGACTTAAAGGAGAAAGAAGTTGAGGAGGACGCAGAGAATGGAAGAGACACACCTGCTAATGGGAATGCTATGAGGAAAATGAGGAGCAGGAAGTAGATGAAAAAGAAGAAGAAGAAGGTGAGAAGAGGAAGAGGAGAAGGAAGGTGATAATGAAGAAGAAGATGGAGATGAAGTTGAGGAGACTGAGGCAGCTACTGGCAAATGGGCAGCTGAAAATGATGAGGAGGAGGATGTTGACACCAAGAAGCAGAAGACCAGTGAGGATGGCTAAACAGCAAAAAAGGAAAAGTTAAAATTTTTCCCCATAAAAGGTCACTGTGACCTATTCATCCCCCACTTCCCATCTCAGAATCTAAACCTGGTTACCTTAGAGTAAAGAGAAACAGATGACATGTGATCTTCACCACCCAAAGAACCAAAACTTCCAAGGTCCTGCTTTTTTTCTTAAAAGTACCTTTAAAAGGAAAATTTGTATTTTTTATTTACATTTTATATTTTTGTACATATTGTTAGGAGTTAGCCATTTTTAATGACCTCGCGAAGACCAAACCAGCCTTTGGAACATTCTCCATCCTGTTTCTGACTTTATTTGTGGAGTGACCATGTTCATTATAATCCCAAAAGAGAAAAAAAAACCCTTGTAAAAAGCAAAAACAACAAAAAAAATTTTACTCAGAGCAATCCAGTAACTTTCTGTGTATATACTTGGCTCTACTATAAGTAGTTGGGTTTATATGAAATGGTTAAAAGGGCCCAAAATTAAAGGTTTCTTTTTTTTTTTCTTTTTTGGCTAGGAAGTTGCTGTTTGTTTATTTGGTCTTTTTGATGTGTGTGAAACTGTTGTACAACAATAAACTGGAATTTTATTTTGCTGGAAAAAATAATAATTAAGTAAATAAGTAATTGTGTTACCTTTCTTAAAGAAGTCAGAAGACAACTTTTTCCTATGGAAAACTGAAGCAAAAGGTTTAAGTTGCCTGGAGTTACAGTGTAATAGCTTTAAAATCAGGAATGAAACCACATACTGCCAGGATTAGTTATCTATTGAATTGAGCAAACCACCTTAATTGTAAGAACTATTAAAAAGTTTTTTGAAAGCAGATTTCACTCATCTAAATATTTATAAACATATTTGTTTATATTTTTATGCTTTTATATGTATATGCATGTATATTTAAGATATCACAAAAATGTTGGTCCTTTAAGGACTTGAATTATTCCTACTCTAGTTACCTAGAAAGTTAGCTTTAAAATGGTAATCTTGCCCTGGCCAGTATGGCTTAGTTAGTTGGGCGTTGTCCCATGCACCAAAAGGTTTCTGGTTCTTGGTTGGATTCCTGGTCAGGGCACATGCCCAGGTTGCAGGCTCAATCCCGGGTAGGGTAGTGCGCAGGAGGCAGGCAATTGATGTTCTGCTTTCACATCGATGTTTCTCTTTCTCCCTCTCCTCTCCCTTCCTCTCTCTCTAAAAATAAAAAATTTATATATTAAAAATAAATAAATAATGTAGTAATATTATTTTGGACCCAAGACATTAAATAGTATTTTTGGAATAATGACATACAAACATAGATGTGGTTATGAATTCCCGTCTTTTCTGCCTTAAAACTCAACTTATATAATTCTATAATATATGGATATGGAACTATGTTTGTGTGAATGAAAGCTAACACTTTACCCAAGCAAGCACGTTGACAATTGTTTTTCCAATATTTTACTTCTAGTGAATTTGGTTCCAAAATCATCTTGCTTAAGCCAATTATCAAAGTGTTGCCAAAACTCTTCGAATCTCGAGACAAGGGTGTTCGAGATGAAGCCAAACTAATTGCTGTGGAGATTTACAGATGGATTCGGGATGTTCTGAGACCTCCATTACAAAATATAAACTCTGTCCAGGTGAGGCACAAAGTTTTTGCATCAGGTTAATATATGAAATTGTTTCCTTCTTATTGTTGTTGATATTCTATCCTTACAAACAATTACTTAAATCAGTTGGTTCTTCTGAGCATAGCCAACTGTCTCTATTGTTACTTTGTCCTCTCAAGGTAAATACCATGCATTTGGTGATTCCTGTATCTTAGTCTTGAATCTGTAGCAGTTTAAAAGATCCCTTTATAATGCTATTGGTAGCAGGAGTTAATATCTGTTTGGAAAAATTAATTTCTTTTTTTGTTATAATTGATTATAGACTTTATCTGATACAAATATGTCTGAATTCATGAACTAATAAGAGTGGCCAAAAAAATGGACTTTCTTTTTTCTGTGTGCTCAGCGGTACATCTTCAGTGTAGTAAATATAAGTCAGTTTGTCTTATGCTACAAAATGTATACAGTTTAAATTTATCTTGTCCCTTTAGAGCCATATAAATAAGAAATTAGGCCTGACCGGTTTGGCTCAGAGGATAGAGCGTTGGCCTGCGGACTCAAGGGTCCCAGGTTCGATTCCGGTCAAGGGCATGTACCTTGGTTGCAGGCACATCCCCAGTAGGGAGTGTGCAGGAGGCAGCTCATCAATGCTTCTCTCTCATCGATGTTTCTAACTCTCTATCCCTCTCCCTTTCTCTCTGTAAAAAGTCAATAAAATATATTTTTTTAAAAAAAGAAATTAAGTTTTGTTGTTTTTTTTAAAATATATTTTATTGATTTTTTACAGAGAGGAAGGGAGAGAGAGAGTTAGAAACATCGATGAGAGAGAAACATCGATCAGCTGCCTCCTGCACATCTCCTACTGGGGATGTGCCCACAACCCAGGTACATGCCCCTGACCGGAATCGAACCCGGGACCCTTCAGTCCGCAGGCCGGCGCTCTATCCACTGAGCCAAACCGGTTTTGGCAAGAAATTAAGTTTTTATATAAGTAAATATTAATGTTAAGTATATTATCTAATGGTAGAGATGTAGATAATCTTTTAAAAATATTTTATTATATTTACAGTTGAAAGAACTAGAAGAAGAATGGGTTAAACTGCCAACAGGTGCTCCTAAACCAACTCGGTTTCTGCGTTCCCAGCAAGAATTACAAGCGAAATTGGAACAGCAACAGTCTGCTGGTGGAGATGCTGAGGGTGGTAAGCCCATTTTAAACACCTGTCTCTATAAAAATTGGCAAGAACAGGCCCTACCATAAGAACAGGTTCACTAGGCATATTTTGTAGGACTGCCATTTAATAAAATATAAGTTGCATATAGTACTAATAATTCTATATCAATATTTCATTAGAGGTGTGAGAGGACTGATAACAGAAATAAAATCATTCCATCCATTTTTGTTGTTTTTCTCCTGGAAGGTGGTGATGATGGAGATGAGGTGCCACAGATAGATGCTTATGAGCTTTTGGAAGCAGTAGAAATTCTTTCCAAACTTCCCAAAGACTTTTATGATAAAATTGTAAGTAATGGTAAACTTCTTTCATTTATTTCATTTTAAGTAGCTACTATAGTATGATTAGAAATGCTCTGCTGAGCCATTTCCTGGTGTACCCTTCCACACTATATCTTCTCTAATAGAGTGAATTAGTTGCTGCTTCTTTGTTCCCATAGACTTTGTGTATATACTACTTTTGCACTTTTTTAACATCTTGCCAAAAACTAGCACACTTTCTTGATGTCTGCCTTTTCCTATTGTCTCTCTGGTTTTACCTTTAAATATCTCTCAAATTCATCTCCATATTTTCATCCCACTGTCTAGTACAGGGGTGGGCAACCTTTATGTGAGTGCATGCCAAAACCAGCAAAATCTCTGACTCAAAATTCTTCTGCTTGCCAACCCTAATTTTTTGAGAACATGTTACGCCTACTTGATATCTCTTAAGGTGTACGTATGTGAAGAACCTTGAAGCAATAATAAAATTCATTCGAGTGACAAAAACACAGTATATGATGATGAAAAATACATTTATTTCTTAATGTATACATGTACACTGACATTCTGACAGAAAACTTTATGACTCGTTTGATATTATCAGTGGGACTTTTGCTGCTGCATCACTGATGACAGAGATTTTACATCAGGTTTATATTTCGTGACCTTCAGAGATATGCACGAGCTACTACTTTCATCCGTCAGGCTACTCCTATTATGAGACTTAACAAAATTCATCACTGAGAACAAAGATTCACAAGTGTATGTGGATGAAAACATGGAGAGTAATGCTGTTGCAAAGTTTTTTTGTGTGTGTTTTTTTTTTATTATTATTATTAGTTAAGGTATTACAAATGTGTCCTCATCCCCCCCATTAACCCCCAACCTCCCCCCCACACACACACACAAACTCATGCTCCCATCCCCCTGTTGTCCATGTCCATTGGTTTGGCTTATATACATGTATACAAGTCCTTCGGTTGATCTCTTCCCCTTACCCCCGCCCTCCCCTACTTTTGTTGCAAAGTTTTTTTAAATAGAAAAAATTTTCTGGAATGGCATTCCAAGTCCTCAATAGTTCGTTTTCGACACTATTGAAATTGCTCTTCCCCTCTCTTGTCAATCCATGTCTATGGTCTTTAAGATAACTTGTTACGTAAAATTATTATCTAAGATGCACCTACACTGAATTTATCTGAAAAAGAAAAAAATCGATATTAAGAAAAAAAATTGTAAATGGAAGATTATGAGAGGGTTTCGTGTGCCAGCAAAAGTTACTGGCGTGCCATGTTTGGCACATGTGCCAGGGGTTGCCCACCCCTGGTCTAGTAGTTACTCTAGGGTTTCTTGACCTTGGCACTGGTGACATTTTCCCCCCTGATAATTTTTTTATTTTGGGGACTCTCCTGTGCTTTGTAGGCTGTTTAGCAGCATCTCGGACCTTCACCCACTAGATATCAGTAATACCAATCTCCTAAGTCCTGATATAAAAAAATGTCTCCAGCCTTTGCTAAATGTATTCCAAAAGACAACAGTATCCCCAATTGAGAAACAGTCTTAGGCCAACCACCATCATATCTTGCCTAATGTGCTACAGTACTACAGTTTTCTTCTTCTTTTTTTTTTTTTTTTTTTTGGTTAATCCTCACCTGAGGATATTTTTCCGTTGATTTTTAGGGAGAGGGAAAGAGAGAGGGCAATACAGAGAGAAACATCAGTGTGAGAGAAACATATCAATTGGTTGCCTCCTGCATGAGCCCTGATCAGGGCCCTAGCCGGGGAGGAGCTAGCAACCAAGGTACATGCCCTTGACCGGAATCGAACCTGGGACCCTTTGGTCCACAGGCTGACGCTCTATCCACTGAACCAAACCGGCTAGGGCTACAGTTGTCTGTTTAGAAGACTCCTGTCTTTGCTCTTGCCTCCTCCTTCCCATCAGATATCACAATGTAATTAGAGGTGTCAGTTACCAAAATGCAAATCTTCTCATATCATTGCCTCAATAAAACTCTAATGGCTTCCATGAGTTTTAAGATGATGTCTGAGATCATCCTGTGGCCCTTAAGGTCATTTCTGGTACCTTTGAGGCCTCTGCTTACCTTCCAGTCACACCTTTAATTGCTCTCCACACTCCAGTCATGTGGAACTTCTCCCAGTATCAAATGTGCCACGCTTGTTTTTTTTCTTATAAACTTTAGGACTTAACATTGCTGTTCTTTCTGCTTATTCATTTTTCTCCACCCATTCAGCTCATAATGTCTCTTTATCTTCTGGATCTCACCTTAAGCATCACTTTTTAGGAGAGATCCTATTTGTCAGCCTAAACTAGGTTAAAACCTCTTGCTGGGTTACCAAAGCCTTGTAGTTATTCACTAAAGAGCTTCCTATCTCTGCTGATATCTCCTTTCATATTCTATAAACCTCTTATTAACAACTAAATATTTAATAAATTGAAATGAACGGTAATGTCCTCTAGGGAGGCTAGTTTATCATCTTTCTATCCTCAATTCTTTCAAATAGTGCATATTCGAATTATTGAATGATTCCTTGATCTCTAGTGGAGCATATTCTCCTTTATGGCCATAAAAGAAGAGGGTTAACATTTTTTGGTCTTTTCTGGTCTTTTTAGTGTTGTCAGTATGGAAATTCCTTTCTCCTGTAGTTGTGCCACTGCCGGAAACTTTAGAAATGCTTTCTAGCAATGTTTTCTGTTTGATACCTGCTCACTAACATTTACCTAGAAAACGAGAAGGAAAAGCCTATGGCATCTTATTCTGTTTACTTACTTTAGAACTTAGGAATATGAAATATGAAAATACTTTTTATATATGAACACAATTTTATATATGTGAGCAAAACATTCTGATTAGCTGTACAGGTTTGCAGTTTTGTTTTTTAACCAGCTTTAGAAAAGTTTCTGAAAACAGAAAATATTTATCTTTGAAATAGTAGCATGAAAGAAATAGACTTTTATTTTGCTGTCATATTTTCTATTCTACAAATGACTCGTATTGTGTCTTGCAGGAGGCAAAAAAATGGCAAGAGAGAAAAGAAGCCCTGGAGGCTGTAGAAGTACTAGTGAAAAACCCCAAATTGGAAGCAGGCGATTATGCAGATTTAGTAAAAGCTTTGAAGAAGGTAAATGTGAGGAGTTTCAACATTGGTGTCCCAACAGCAGCCCAGGCCATTGTATTTTTCTTTATCATCCTTTTATCACAAAACATTGCTATTTAAGAAACACTATTGGTGGTTTTAAATTCTAAACATTCATTTTTAAAAGATTGATTAAAACTATTATTCTCGGTTAGTTTGGAGGGATTGGTTTTCAATCTTTGTTTATTATCATTTTAAGTATGCTATTTAATAACATGTACACCTCAAGAAAGAGGGTCTTGCTAACCTAGACCCAAGTATTCCAGTTTTATAATTCTGTAGGATGAACTATTTGTTTTGCTCCATTTAATAGGACAGATATTACATATGAAGAATTTATTTCTTAGATAGTTGGTGGATGATGACACACTATATTGTATCAGCATGTAAGGCACAGGATAATGGTCAGTTATAAAGCAGGCAAGTACTAAATTAGAAAGAAATATTTTTAGAAAATAATTCCATTGATATTGCTTAGGTCTAACCAAGTTGATTGCTCCTGATAGATATTTTTTTATCTCCTGGCTTTTCATAAAATCTGAAAGTATAGATCAAACACCGTGGGTATGGTTATAGAATGTAAGAACAAACTGAAGACTTCGTCTTGAATACAGCAAGATTGAAAACTTGGCTTGTTTTCCTCAGCCTGAAATTACAGAGAATTAAACTAGTCGGGGGAGGAGGTTATTCTTTAATTATATTAAGTACAGTAATTCTCGTTATTCCAGTAGTTATGGTCTATAAAATTACCACAAATGCTGAATTAGCAAATATTGAACCATTATTTCTCGGGGAAATACAGGGTTAGGATCCTGCAACCCTTTGATCATAACATTTTTATCAACTGACACATAAAACAATACATAACCGTGTTTTATTCTTTTTGAAGACATCTTATTTAATATATATTATTGATTTATTAACATTGAACTCACAGCCAACAGCCTCATAATTCATGCCTGAACAAAGCTTATCCAACACACAAAATTTCTGTGTAAGGTACATCACGGCCTTTTTGTGCTTAGGAACGCTGAACAGAACTTCAGCACTACACTTGAGGGTCATTTTAAATAGTGAAAGCACATTTTTAAAAAGCACCAAAATGAGCCCTAACCGGTTTGGCTCAGTGGATAGAGCGTTGGCCTGCGGACTGAAGGATCCCAGGTTCGATTCCGTCAAGGGCATGTACCTTGGTTGCTGCCTTGGTTGCTGCGGGCTCAATCCTTAGTAGGAGGTGTGCAGGAGGCAGCTGATCAATGTTCTCTCTCATCAATGTTTCTAACTCTCTATCCCTTTCCCTTCCTCTCTGTAAAAAATCAATAAAATATATATTTTTTAAAAATAATAAAAAGAACCAAAATGCATACAAACCCCCCCCCAAAAAACATGACACTAAATAGATCACAAAAAAGATACTTGTTTCCTGTATGAAAGAAGAAAGTAGTATTGTTTTGTTCAGTCTCATCTGAGAATGCACATTAGGCAGCTCTGATTTTTTGTAGCTCTGTGCTTGTCTATGAACGACCAGGAAAGTGCTGCGGGTAAGAAAGCAAGAGCTCTAGTGTAAAAACAGACCTAGGTTTGAACCACCATTTGCTAGCTCTGTGACCTAGAGCAAGTTAATGTCTACTTAAGTTTTGAGATCTACAAAATTGAGATAATAATAGTACTTGCTTTATAGAGTTTGGATGAGTATTAAATGAAATAGGATTATAGCACCTATAAAATTGTCATCTAATTCATTCTTAATAAATGTTAGTCTCTTTATGATCCTTACTCCTCAGCACTTAGGGATTACATATAGGTGCCAATTAGAACTTCCTTGCATGTTATGCGTTACTGATTGGTTAATTTGGGGAATTTGGAATGAAGCGTTCTGCTTACAGAATACCAAATCTTAGGGATTATGAAATCCAGAGTAGCCCAGCCAGTGTGGCTCAGTAATTGAACACCTACCAATTAACCAAGAGGTCACTGGTGTGATTCCTTGTCATGGCACATGCCCAGGTTGCAGGCTTGATCCCCAGTGGGGGGTGTGCAGGAGGCAGCTGATTGATGTTTCTATCTCTCTGTCCCTTTCCCTTCCTCTCTCTTTAAAATTAATAAAACATCTATATTATAAAAGGCCAGTGACCGTAATGACCAAACAACCGGTCACCAGGAGGTGCATTGATGGGTCTCACGGTGCAGCAGGTCTGGGTCCTGCACGATTTCACACACTGGCCCTCTACTATCTATATAAAAGCCTATGACGCAATGACATGCACTGACCACCAGGAGGCAGATGCTGGGCTCAGGGCTGACAAGCACAGTTGTGGCGTCACAAGCCTCCACAGCAGTGCTACTGAGCGGTGGCGGCGGCAGGGCCAGGATGAGCGGGAGTGGTGCAGCGCCCAGCTCAGGCTCCTCCTTGGCCACCTGCTGCTTCGCACTACTACATCCCTTAGAGGGTGTCGGGACTGCCAGTTTGGGGGATTAGGCCGAAACCGGCAGTCCTACATCCCCTGAGGGGTCTTGGATTGCAAGAGGGTGCAGGCCAGGCTGAGGGCCCCACTGGTGCACGAATCCGTGCACCGGGCCTCTAACTTTTAAAATAAAATAAAATCTATAGTGAAATGAAAGCATTACTTCTACTTGAGAAAACAAAAAAACAAGGGTTTGGGGCACTTAAAAGCAGCTTTTTAATACCAGTTGACTTGGGCAGTATACCAACAGTAAAATTTTACCAGGAAGGAACCCAGGCATAGTCACTGTCTTGCTAAAGTGACACAGACACAGCAACTACCTGTGAGTTTTGGTAAGTGCTAGGCTCTGTGGGGTGTAATATAGGAGTGTAGTAGTATGAAGAGTGCTGGAGGAAACTCTGCTAAGAGGCTTTAAATACAAACTTGATATCATTAGGTAACTAAACTGGTAACTGTGAAGCCAGAAAATCCCTCAGAGGAATGGTTGCAATGGTGTTTGTAATTTGGAGTCTGCATGGACTTCTTGATGGTACCTACAGCAGTTTCTACCTGTGCTCCTGGGGTATACATGTTGAAAGCTGCTGCTCTGTGGGGCCTTCCAGAAAAACATTGTCTTAGCTTTCTCTGCCCCAAAGCAAAGTCAGCGGCTTCCAGCTTCTCATCCATTATCAGCGTCTCCTCCTCTATAGTGTGCAACTCTGACAGCCCAGACTATCACTAATGGAGAGTTAGTGATTGGAAGTTGAGGTTTTATATATATTTTATTAATAAAACTTCAAGATAGAGTCGAAACATACTGAAGGGAAGCTCCCAAATTTAATACTGTTAAAGAAGAATCTCCTCGTTTGTAGGAAACTTAATTGGCTATTAACATAGTAGCTTTTAGAGTTCTTTTAAGAGAAAGTTTTCAGTTCTCTTCTACAGGGTTGTGACTGGTTGTTGTTGTTTTCTTTTTTTCCCTGTAGGTAGTTGGAAAGGACACCAATGTCATGTTGGTGGCTTTGGCAGCAAAATGTCTTACTGGCCTGGCTGTTGGGCTAAGGAAGAAATTTGGACAATATGCAGGACACGTAAGTAACATTTTTTTATTTTTTTAAAAATATATTTTATTGATTTTTTTTAGAGAGGGGAAAGGAGAGGGATAGAGAGTTAGAAACATCGATGAGAGAGAAATATGAATCAGCTGCCTCCTGCACATCCCCCACTGGGGACGTGCCCGCAACCAAGGTACATGCCCTTGACCGGAATCAAACCTGGGACCCTTGAGTCCACAGGCTGATGCTCTATCCACTGAGCCAAACCGGTCAGGGCAGTTAACATTTATTTTTAAGTACAAATCAACAATATTATCAAGAATGTCAGACTAGTTTGCTCTATGCTTTAAAACAGCTCTTCAGCATAGATCTTTATATATTGGGTAATATAAATTTCTCACTAAGTTTTATTAATATTGAGCATAACTCCTCATAACATTTCAATGAAGATGTCATTTATAACTAAATTCATTAGCTTTATGTAGAAAATCAGGCACTTGGCCTAAAGTACTTAGTTGAGTTGAGTCGATTTGCTTATTATTTATTAACTAGAGGCCTGGTGTACCAGCGGGGACCCTCAGCCTGGCCTGCGGGAACGGCCCAAAACCCGCTCTCTGACATCCCCTGAGGGATGATTGCAAGAGGGTGCAGGCCAGGCTGAGGGACCCCACCAGCGCATGATTGGGCCGGGGAAGGAAGCGGGAGGTTAGCCAGCTGGGGAGGACCATGGTAGGGTTCCAGGGTGTGTCCGGCCCATCTCGCTCAGTCCTAATTGGCCAGACCCTTGCAGCAAGCTAACCTACCAGTCAAAACATCTGCCCCCTGGTGGTCAGTGCACATCATAGCAACTGGTCAACCAGTCGACTATCTGCCCCCGGTGGTTGGTGTAGCCTTAGCATATTATTAGCGTGTGGTTGAGCAGCTTTAGCATATTATTAGCATATTACACTTTGGTTGAATGGACAACCGGACAATTAGCATATTAGGCTTTTACTATATAGGATACCTTGCTCTGTTCTTACAACATTATATATAGTATAACAGGATGAAATAAAACTTAGAATAACCAGGACAGAGCAAAAATGAGAGTAGGAAAGGCCATATAAAACCAGAAGTGAAATTAATATATAAGATATATTTTATAGTGTTTTCCTATTTAAAAAATAATTTACTCGTATACCTGAGACATTTTACATAGGTTACACTGTTGGTGATATATCAGTTTACTTTATTCTAAGAAATCTGACTGAAGACATTTGTTGAATATACTATTTTCTTTGTATAAATTTGGAAACAATCACATTTGATAACAGCTTTAGTAAATTGAGATATTTAACTGTGGCATTCATCAGTTTGCCTCTAAATCTGGTCTGAATTACTTAGAATGCTCCAGCATCTGAAAATGGACTATTAGGAGACTCAGTTAGGTTTTACTTGCTAGCCACTTACCATTTGATTCCCTAGATCCGTGGTTGGCAAACTGCGGCTCGCGAGCCACATGCGGCTCTTTGGCCCCTTGAGTATGGCTCTTCCTAAGCCTTAGGAGTACCGTAATTAAGTTAATAACAATGTACCACCTATATAGTTTAAGTTTAAAAAATTTGGCTCTCAAAAGAAATTTCAATCGTTGTGCTGTTGATATTTGGCTCTGTGGACTAATGAGTTTGCCAACCGCTGCCCTAGATGAACTTAGGAGTCTCCTAATAGTCCATACCATGTGTCAGTTTTATATCATGAAGTTAATATCTAACCTCTCGTAGTTATGGTATTTGGAGCTCATTTACTCATAGAATTAAAAATAATTTCAGAGAACTTAACTGAGAAAAATGATAGTACCAAATAAAAATAAATCATGACTAGCTTGTTACCAGGGAAATAAAAATAAGGTCCAAAAAAGCCTTAGTCACATAAATCATATATTGAAGTAAAATTATAATTAACATTTTTATAGCAATCAATGCATATTGTATAATATCTATGTGAATATGCTATCAGTGTATTAGTGAGCTTTTTGTCATTTTTATGTTACTTATTAGAATATTTTATACTTTTTTATTAGGGATAAGTATTCAAGGTAGAAAACAATTTTTTAAATACATTTCAATTTACTAAATTGTAGTTGGTCTTGGCCCGTGTGGCTCAGGGGTTGAGCATCGCCCTATAACCAGGAGGTCACGGTTCAATTCCTGGTCAGGGCATATGCCACAACATTTTTATAACCCCAAAAAGAAACCCTATGCTCATTATCTGTCACTTCCCATTCTTCCCTACTCCTAGACTCTAATCTACTTTCTGTCTCTATGGAATTGGCATTTCATATAAATGGAATCATACATATGTGATCCTTTGTGACTGGCTTCTTTGATTTAGCATAATGTTTTCAAGGTTCATCCATGTTATAGTATGTATCAATACATCATTTCTTTTTGTTGCCAGATAATATTCTAGCTGTTCATTTTTATAGGTTGTGCCAACTATTTTGGAGAAATTCAAAGAGAAGAAGCCTCAAGTAGTACAAGCCCTGCAGGAGGCAATTGACGCAATCTTCCTTACTGTAAGCTCCCAACATGTGCTTTTGTCTAAAGTAAATTTTGTTAATGCGATATTTTGATTGTTCTTTGCAGTTGAGAAAAGCTCATTGACCACATTTTATTTCTAAAGACCACACTACAGAACATCAGTGAGGATGTTTTAGCAGTAATGGATAATAAAAATCCAACCATCAAGCAGCAGACATCACTTTTTATTGCAAGAAGCTTCCGCCACTGCACTGCTTCTACCCTGCCTAAGAGCTTGCTAAAGCCCTTTTGTGCTGGTCTACTTAAGGTACAGACTCTTTTGAAATTGGGGGAATATTTTATATCTAGAGAAGATTTTTTCCTCTACTAATTATGTACAGTGACTGGCTTTCAGACTGTTGATTATAGTCTTCTGAGAAGCTTTGGAAACTGAATCTAAATTCTTGTATTGTTATGTTCGTATTCTTTAAACATAAGTTAGCTTTATAGTTCTAATTGCTAAACATTTTGTTTCTTATTTGGCCCATTTACTGGCATTCAGCTGGATCTGGCCAAGCACAGGCATACAGTTTGGATTATTTGAATGAAGATCATTTGAATGTGAGGCACTTTAGACAGAGGGTGGGAGGGGAAGGAGGCATTTACATGCTGAATGGATTATCAGAGTTTCCTTAAGCAAAAAAGAATTTGTGAAAGAGTAACTGTTAGTTGGCAAAAGGAAAGCAATATTTAGCTTCAGTGAATTGTAAAAGGCAAATTTTTTATCAAACAACCATTATTCTGACTTAAAATCAGTAATACTTAAATTACCTTGTATTGAGATAATGTTGTTTACTTCCGGACTATAGCACATCAATGATTCTGCTCCTGAAGTCAGAGATGCTGCATTTGAAGCGTTGGGTACCGCTTTGAAGGTGGTTGGTGAGAAAGCAGTAAACCCATTCTTAGTTGATGTGGACAAACTTAAGCTTGACAGGGTAAGTTAGTAATAGATTATAATGAAATTGGACAATAGTGCATTTGTCTGTTCTGTTTTATTAAGACAAAACTGATATCAACTCATGAAATTTATTTCATCATCACTGGTGGTTCACACCTAGAGTTTGAAGGTATAGCTTTTGGAGATTTAAATTTTATCTCAAGTTACAGTGATCATATTAGTAGAAACATCTTTCAAATTATAACAGAAATAAAGCTGAATAACCATAATCTATAAAGGTGAAAACACTGTTTTAAAATAAGTTTATTCTAATATCTGGAATATTACCTTTCTAAATATGAATGTCTTCTATTTAAAATGTGGTTATTATAATTCTAATTTGTATAGAAATAAAATATAAGAAAGTCTGGATAATTTATCTTTGTTGAAAAGGAAACTTTTCTCTCTAAATTCTCATATAGTTGTGATTTAAATCAGTTGTGGTTTAAATGAGGTCCGAAAGGTTGGCAACCACTGGTTTAAGGAAACCTTTGGAGCAGCAGTTGCCAACTGGTGGCCCGTGATGTCCGAAAGGCTGGCGACCACTAGTTTAAATGATCTGTTAAGTAATAAAATAGTGATGGTGTTTCAAAGTTGGGTTTAATAATGTTCATCTCAATTTCATTCTCCAGATCAAAGAATGTTCAGAGAAAGTAGAGCTGGTGCATGGTAAGAAAGCTGGATTGGCAGCTGAAAAGAAGGAATTCAAGCCTGTTCCTGGAAGGACTGCTTCTTCAGGAGCCGCAGGAGATAAGGACACAAAGGATATTTCAGTACCCAAACCCGGGCCCTTAAAAAAGGCACCTGCTACTAAGGTTAATAGATGACTTCGAAAATATAGTTTAAAAATTAGAATTTATATAAGGTAGGGTCTCAATCTTACGTTAATAGTGGTCCTTCCAATATGATTTCATTTGAGAAATGAACTCATTATCACATTCAAAATATAGCAGAACATCTGTTTATGAAGACAGTGTGTTCCAACAATACATTTAGTTATTTGAAATTTTAATAGAGATAAAAATGGTAACGGAAGTACAGGAGTGCGTTTTAAGGAATCAGAAAGTATTATTAAATAATGAAATAAAATGTGGCAAGGTACTTAACATTAATAACATCACCTTTGTCATTTTGCTAAAAATGCTGCTGAATTGCATCACTGAGTCTCCATACCAGTCCAGGTCTTGTTACCTTTGTACAGTGTGGAAGAGATAAGTGGCTTTCCTTTAGCAAACACTTGTCCTGTGGACTCTCTTGAGCATCAGGTTATCTACTGCATATGCAAAAAGTTTGATTCTCTTTCCCCACTCTGAACCCCAGCATGGAGTTAGGGGAAGAAAACTGACTTAGTGAGCATCACTTGGTGAAGCATTTTACCTACATAATCTCATTTAATCATAACAACCCTTGAGATAAATGTTTTGTGACCCCCGTTTTTCCAGAAAAGGAAACAGGCTCAGCAAGGTTTAGTGTACTGCACTGACTCTTACAGTTTGTTCTGATTTTTTTTGTTTTGTTAATCCTCACCTGAGGATATTTTCCCAGTGATTTTGTTTGTTTGTTTGTGTTTTTTTTTAATATATATTTTATTGATTCTTTACAGAGAGGAAAGGAGAGAGATAGAGAGTCAGAAACATCGATGAGAGAGAAACATCGATCAGCTGCCTCCTGCACATCTCCCACCGGGGATGTGTCCACAACCCAGGTACATGCCCCTGACCGGAATTGAACCTGGGACCCTTCAGTCCACAGGCTGATGCTCCATCCACTGAGCCAAACCGGTTTCGGCATTTGTTTGTTTGTTTTTGAGAGAGAGAGAGAAGAAGGAAGGAGGAAGGACAGAGAGAGAAACATCGATTGGTTTTCTCCCACACACACCCTGACCATGGCCAGGTATTGAGCCTGCAACCCAGATACATGCCCTTGACCGGATTCGAACCCAGAACCCTTTAGTCTGTCCACTGAGCCAAACCAGCTAGTGCTCATTCTGACATTCTGATATTTTTATTGTTCACTTGTTTGTTTATTATGTCTCCCCACACCATATTATAAACTTTCAAGGTTACAGATCTTGTCAGTGCTTGATTCTCCTATCCATAACAGGAACTCAGATGTATTTATTGAATGACCAGAGTTGGAGAACTGGGACTTGAACCAGGTATCTCTAGCTACAGAGTCTGTGTAATTCCCTTCATATTATGCTTCAGCATTCTAGTTCAGGGTATTGGCAGCTATTTTCTCCTTTCTCACCATCTCCTGCCACTTGACAATGACCTGGACACCTGAGTCCTTTTCTTATCTTGCTGAACCTTTCCATGCTAGCTGGCTTTCTTTTATGAGGAATTCTTTAAAAAAATAAAAAAGAATGGGAGAGGTGGCAACCTGCTTCAATTCCTCTGTTGAAAAAACAAGTAGGACAGTATCAGCCAGTAAGTCTACTAAGCCATAAATATATTATGTCTGTTAAAAAGAAGAAGAAAAGAAATAGATTTATTAATCGAGGAACCTTTTGATACAGAGAGTGCAATTATATGAAAGGATCCAAAAGACATACTCTAATTAATCACAGAGTATAGAATTTTCTATTTTTAGAGTTAGAAAACAAATCTCTCATTATGGGTTGTTATTATAAACCAACAAAACCATACTGCTATTAGTAAATCAGCAAATAGTAGGCATTTCCATTTAATTAAAAACCGGCATCTTAGTTTTGCTAATTATACCTTAAAAGCTTAGACTATGTTCAAGATAACTTCTATACTAATAAAAGCCTAGGTGGTCCTCATGCCCTCACCTGCAACATTGTCACAAGATGGCCGCCACAGAGATGGCTGCACACGCACAGTGGAGGTGGGGCCCGGCAGCTGCGCTGCGCAGAGGAGGCCGGTCCCTATACAGGAGGCGGGTTGCGACAGGGGAGGGCAATTGTGGGCGATCAGGCCAGCAGGGGAGGGCAGTTGGGGGTGATCGGGCCAGTAGGGGAGGGCAGTTGGGGGTGATCAGGCTGGCAGGGGAGCATTTAGGTGTCGATCAGGCTGCAGGGAAGCAGTTAGGGGGCAATCAGGCTGGCAGGCAGAAGTGATTAGGGGCCATCAGGCAGGCAGGCAGGCAGGCAAGCAGTTAGGAGCCAGTGGTCCCGGATTGTGAGAGGGATGTCTGACTGTGGGATTGGGCCTAAACCGCCTTTGGACATCCCCCAAGGGGTCCCAGATTGGAGAGGGTGCAGGCCGGGCTGAGGGACAAACACCCCCCCCCACCCCGTGCACGAAATTCGTGCACAGGGCCTCTAGTTCATTTCAGAACAGGGATTGATGCTGAAGACCAATTTTTAAAAAATATATTTTTATTGCTTTTAGAAAGGAAGGGAGAAGGAGATAGAAACATCAATGATGAGAGAGAATCATTCATTGGCTGCCTCCTACATGCCCCCTACTGGGGATCGAGCCTGCATCCCAGGCATGTGAACTTTCAAAGCCGGGACCTTTCAGTCTACAGGCTGACGCTCTATCCACTGAGCAAAATCAGCTAGAGCGATATTGAAGGCTAATTTGATCATCTGTCATTTTTATCCTTTCTTTTTAGCATGCTTAACAAATACCCATAATAAGTAGAAGGAATGATGTGAATAATAATAATGTTTGTTGCCCTATTAATGTTACTGCCTTGTGATAATTGGCTTTGTACCTTATGATAAACTGCTATTTTCTCATGATCTTTCAAAATACGTGAAATAAGTTTAAATCAAGATATTTGGGGGTGGGGGTAAAGGGGAAAGATCAACCAAAGGACTTGTATGCATGCATATAAGCCTAACCAATGGACACAGACACCAGGGGAGTGAGGGGATGAGTGGGGGGTTGGGGGGCAACGGGGGATAAGGACACATATGTAATACCTTAATAAAGAAAAAAAAAACATAATTCAGTTATGGAAACAATTTTTAAAAAGATATTTAAGTAGAATATTCACGGATAGAATTCAGTGGGTACAGTAGAAAGTATGACCAATTGAAGTTTATTCCAGAGTTCAAGAATGGTTCAATATTAATTTTAGAAAATTTTCTAAACTTATAGATGACAAGAAATCTAATTTCAGCCCTGGCTGGGTAGCTCAGTTGGTTAGAGCATCGTCCCAGTACACCAAGGTTATATATAGGTTTGATCCTTGGTCAGGGCACATACAAGAGTCATCCAAGGAATGCATAAGTAAGTGGAATAATGAATTGATGTTTCTCTCTCTCTAAAATCAAGAAATACATTTTAGAAAAAAGAAAGCTAATTTTAGACACTTAAAAGGAATATAGTAAATTTTAACATATCTTTTTGATAAAAACTCTTAACCACATAGAAATGGATGAATACTTTGACATAACTTTATATATATATATATATTTATCCACATATATACATACAGGGTGTCTCCCAAAAATGTATACACACTTTAACACCTGATAGCTCACTTTTGAAAATGAAATGTATTTTAATTAAACACTGCCTTTATAATCATTCAAAGTGTGTGTATGCATTTTGTGGAGACACCACACACACACACACACACACACACACACACACACACACACACAGCAGAAGACATAGCAAACCAAAAGTCATTATTGCCCTGGCCGGTTTGACCCAGTGGATAGAGCGCTGGCCTGTGAACCGAAAGGTCCCAGGTTCGATTCTGGTCAAGGGCACATACCTCGGTTGTAGGTTCCTCCTCTGCCCGGGTACGTCCAGGAGGCAACCAGTCAATGTATCTCTCTCACATCTATATTTCTCTCTGTCTTTCCCTCTCCCTAAAGGTGAATGGAAAAATATCCTTACAAGAGGATTAAAAATAAATAAATAAACAAAATAAACTGTATAAAACAAAGCAAAACAACAACAATCAATGACAAATAAAAAAAGAAACAAAAGTCAGTATTATGCTTAATAATGATGAATACTAGAAGTATTCTTATTAAAATGGGAAATAAAACAAATCCCTGCTTGTACCATTATTGTTAAATAATGCTCTACAATTAGACAAAAGAATAAAGTAGAGGTGTTAATATGAGGAAGGAAAAGGCAAAATTATCATTTTTTTAGTTATGTAATCATATACTTGGAAAACCAAGCAAGTCAACTGAAAAACTAAGACAGTAAGATTCAGTGAGATGGCCATCTTCAACATAACTAGAGCACTCATTTGGCTGTAAGTGGGGTACCCTGTGATTAAGTATTGAGTAAATGATATGTTAAAAATTGTCCTTTACTATTATAGGAAAGATTTAGAGACATCAAATGTTAATTCTCAAATTAATCTGTAAATGTATATAATTCCAGTCCATCATTTTTATTTCATTAGCTCGTTCTGAGTTAGAGGTTCTTAAAATGGGTCCTACAGTTTCCCCCATATTGGTCTTCAAAAGATCTGTCTGCCTTTGAAACTGCTAAATTTTGTAGGTGCCAAAAATACAGTTTTTGTTGTTGGTTGAGTTATCCCTCATTCTTAAAAATAAAAATTTATTGAGGTATAATTCACATACAACATATTAGTTTTATGTGTACAACATAATGATTTGATATTTTATATATTGTGAAGTGATCACCATAATAAGTCACCATACATAGTTACAGTGATCCCTCATTTCAATCAAATTTTCAAGAAGTCTCTGACCCACAAGAGTTTAAGAATCACTATTCTAAATCCTTAAGTGGTTTAAAATAAATTTATTTTAATTGCATCTAGGCTGGCGGACCACCTAAGAAGGGGAAACCAAGTGCACCAGGAGGTGCAGGGAGCGCTGGAAACAAGAGCAAAAAGGGATTGGAGACCAAAGAAATAGTGGAGCCTGAGCTCTCGGTCAGTATTATACAATATGTCTCAGACTCATAAAACCATGGAAAGTCAATATCTTTGAGAAGATTTGAGTTCTTTCTTACTGAATTCTACGACATACAGTTAGTTATTTATTACTTTTTAGATTCTTGAAATTATCTTAGACACCTTAGACAAACTTTCCCGTTATGATACTAAAATAGGAGCCTCAGCATACATATAGGAATGTTCTTGTGTTTTTACATTCTTACCATTTGTTTCCTTAAGCAGTTTTTAACTTTAATGTGTTTGTGTCTTACAGATAGAAGTGTGTGAAGAAAAAGCTTCAGTTGTCCTTCCTGCTACGTGTATACAACTTTTAGACAGCAGTAACTGGAAGGAAAGGCTGGCCTGTATGGAAGAGTTCCAAAAGGTAGGTGCATAGGGATGAGTTGAGTGTGAAAACTATGTTATACAGAACTGATGACATTAAAATGAAAGACTTGTCCTATTGCTGTGCTTTTTAACCAGTGAATATGTTTCAGGGTGTTACCTAAAGGTAAGGCAGGGGTGGGGGTATATATTTTTTAGCTTTGTAGTGTTTATCTTTCAACATCTGCGTCCTATGTTTTCTGTAACTTCATAACTTAGTACTTACCAAAAAAATTTGGTTTATTCTGAATTACAAGGCTTAGATGAATTTTAATATTATGGTATTTGTTTTTTAGTATCAGTAAGAAAACAGATCTCTGCACTGAAACCATCTCTAATCCATTTTTGTTTCCCTCTTTGTCGTCATGATTCTTGGAGGAACAGACATTATCACTTGGTGTGAGAAGCTCCTCTCAAAAATCTGTGTTAGAAAGGATCATGGTAGTCCATTTTGGCATACTCTCTGTGACTCTAATGAGGGGTGTGGAGAAACTGGAAGCACTGGAACTTGAGGCAGGAAACTTGCCTTCAAGTCCAGCATCTGCTACATATTGCGTTTAGACCTGAATTTGTGCATCTTTGACATTTAATACTTAACCACTTCTAACCTACCCTACTTTCTATGTTTTTAGGAAAATTAAATAAGTCAAAATATTAAGTAGTTTCTGCCACACATTAGGCAAATGAAAACTGTATTAGCATTACTTTCCTCGAAGCAAATTGTTTGTGAATTCCTAAAGTGTGGGGGAAAAAATGTTTCAATGGTATTAATATAACAACCATATACCAAACATACAACTTAAGAAACAAAGCATTATAACAGAAGTTATATAAGCTCCCTTTATAACCTTCTTCATTCCCATTTCAATTTGTTATATACTGTTCCCTTGGAACTACTCATTACCTCTTACCTCTTATTCTTTGATTCTACTTCAAGGCTGTTGAACTAATGGACAGAACTGAAATGCCATGCCAGGCATTAGTGAGGATGTTGGCCAAGAAACCTGGATGGAAAGAAACTAATTTTCAGGTATTTTTTCACTAGAGACTTAATGTCTTTTATTGTATTGTTTGTGAAATGTGTATATAAACATATATATGCATTTTCTTCTCATTATTTAGGCTTCAAAGTCCTCTAATCTTTACATATTCTAAGGAGGGATAAACAATGAGATAGCTTTCTTATTTGTTTGGATAAAAAAATAAATGCAGCCCTATCTGGTTTTGCTCAGTGGATAGAACGTCAGCCTGCGGACTGAAGAGTCCCGGGTTCAATTCCAGTCAAGGGAACATGCCAGGGTTACAGGCTCAATCCCTAGTAGGGGGCATGTAGGAGGCAGCCAATCTGTGATTCTCTCTCATCAATGATGTTTCCATCTCTCTCTCCCTCTCCCTTCCTCTCTGAAATCAATACAAATACATTTTAAAAGTAAAAAAATCAAATCAAAATAAATGCAGTATTTACATAGCCAATGAAAAATTACCACAGAGTCTATTTAACTAATTATAGAGATGAAATTTAACAATACAGTTATTTGTCTAAAGAGTTAGGTGTAAAGAAAGGATAGGGAAGTGATGCAGGAAGGAAAACGGGAAAAGAGTTTCCTTCTCTTCTTCAGGATATACATAGACCTCATGCAAAAAAAAATTTAAGTTATGAGGTCTATTTTTTGACATCCTGTTAGTCTCTTTTTGGCTTATCTTCTGCCACCTCTTGTTCTTTCTGTGGGATCCTTAGCTGCCTCACACTGTGTTCCCTTAGCACTGTTTATAGTACCTCATCCATACTATCCAGCTCCACAAGTTTTCTATGCCAAAGTTTTTAAACTACCTTCTTCCCCTCACACCACTTTTTTTTTTTAAAATATATTTTATTGATTTTTTACAGAGAGGAAGGGAGAGAGATAGTTAGAAACATCGATGAAAGAGAAACATCGATCAGCTGCCTCCTGCACACCCTCTACTGGGGATGTGCCCGCAACCCAGGTACATGCCCTTGACCGGAATCGAACCCGGGACCCCTCAGTCCGCAGGCCGACGCTCTATCCACTGAGCCAAACCGGTGCTGGCCCCTCACACCACTTTTATAACTCCTCTTTATGCAGCTGCACAGATAGATGAAGGAAGCTCCTGATTTCAGCTAATAACCTCCTGTGTGTTAGATCCATAACAAGGGATTATTTTATATTTTTTTTCCTTTATAACAACTTTATTGAGTGTATAAAACTAACAGTTTTAAAGTTACAATGCAGCAGCTTTTAGTTTATTCACATAGTTCTGCAACTCCTACCACTATGTAATTTTAGAATATTTTCATCACCCCAAAAAGAAACCCCATACCCATCAGCGGTCACTCTTTATTCCTTCGAAAATTCCCACACCCAGTCCCTCGCATCTACTTTCTCTCTCTATGGATTACTTTTGGACATCTATATATATAAAAGGCTAATATGCAGAGTGGCCCCTTGGGAGTTCGACCAGGAGACTGGGAGTTCAATCGCTCGCTGTGACGTGCACTGACCATAGGGGGTGGCATGGAACGAAGGAAGGCCTCCAGTCGGCATCCAGCAGCCGTGGAAGGGAGACCCCGGCTGCCGGAAGCCGGTCCATCCTTGCTGCTTGACACAGTCGCTGCAGGAAAGAAACATCTGCACAGCATATGTTTCAAGGGACCTGGCGTATATAGCATACTGTTCTTAATATGTTTGCTCCCCTTAGCGCTGTGTGTTTTAACCAAGGTCACCTCTCCGAGAAAGGTTGTTTCCCCAGGTAGGAACTTTTCCCTGAAGTCAGGGAGGGGATGAAACTCCTTAACTAAGTGTCAGGCGGGTAGTTAATCACTTCAACTACAAACAATCATGTTTAAGCTACATAATCTTTACTCCCTGGAATGGAGATAAGAAACGCCCTAACCTTTGTAATAGAAATTGACAGGATTAAAATCAACTGGTATAAATACAGATGTAACAAAACAATAAGCAGCAGAACCTCTCTGGAGAGAGACCAGAACTTGGCTGGAGATCCTGGCTAGGCTGCTGATCAACTGAACACTGTCTCCGTGTCATTCCTTCTTCGCCGACTCCGTCTACGCCTTTGGGAACCCCTGGACCTGCTGGGGCTGGACCCCGGCACCCGGCTGGCAGCTGGAAGGCCCTGATCGCCCCTGATTGCGGGCCAGACCTAGGGACCCTACCCATGCACAAATTTAATGTACCAGCCCTCTAGTTTTATATAAATGGAATGATACAATATTGTCGTCTTTTGTTTTGTCTAGCTTTTATTTTGCATAATGTTTTCACCTTCATCCATATTGTAGCATGTATCAATTCTACACTCTTTTTATTGCTAAATAATATTCCATTGTATGGATATACAACATTTTATTTACCTATTCATTAGTTGATGGACATTTTTATTGTTTCCATTTTTTGGCTATCATGAATAATGCTGCAGTGAACATTTATATACAATTCTTTGTGTGAACACATTTTTAATTCCCTTGAGTATATACCTGGAAGTTGAATTGCTGGATCATATGGTAACTCTGTGTTTAACTTTTTTGAGGAACTGCCAAACTATTTTCCAAAGTTTTTGCACCATTTTATGTTCACATCAGCAGTACAAGAGTACTCTGATTTCTCCACATCCATGCCAATATTTATTATTTAAATATTAAAACAAGACAAAGGGAAATATTTATGGGCAAAGGGGTCTCAAGCCACATACATCTGAGACCTCTTTAAATTGTTTCCAAGCTTCTTTCTTTCTTCCATTTAAAAATCTATAAGTTCTTTAAGTCTCTCAAGTTCTGTTGTGTGTGTGTGCATGAGGGTTATAGTTTTATTTTTTGTGAGCAACACTATTAGGAACTCTGAATTATGTAGTTAGTATGTCCATTTATTATGTACTAGAGGCCTGGTGCATGAATTCATACACGGTGGGGTCCCTTGGCCTGGCCGGTTGATTGGAGCCGTCTTTCCCAGTCCTTATCAGGTTATCAGGGCAATCGGGGCCAGCTGAGGGGGCGGTACTGCAGGGGTTGGCCAGCCAGCGATGAGGGCCAATCAGGGCTGCTGGTGGTGGGGTAGGGACATGGGAGGTTGGCTGGCTGGGGGGCTGGGGAGGGACCACAGGCTGTGGGAGCATACTGACCACCAGGGGACAGATCCTGCATTGAGCGTCTGCCCCCTGGTGGTCAGTGCGCATCATAGCAACTGGTGGTTTGGTCGCTTAGGTTTTTTAGATGTATAGATAGTTCTAGAGACGCTATGCACGAAATTTGTGCAAGGGGCTCGGCCCTTACAGCCCCAGCTGCCTCAGCTGGCCCTTGTAGCCCACCTTTGTCCAGAAGGTTGTCCAGATAGTCATTCTGCTGTTTGGTTTGTTAGCATATTAGCTCTTTATTATATAGGATTGAAAGATGTATATTCAGTACTATCCTATATAATAAAAGCCTAATATGCAAATCGACCGAACAGCAGAACAACTGGTTGCTATGATGCACACTGACCACCAGGGGGCAGATGCTTAATGCAGGAGCTGCCCCCAGCCTGCAGGCCCCAGGCCAGCTAAGGCAAGTGCAAGTGGGGGCCCCTGCAGTCACCCTGCAGAAAGAAACAACCAGGAGTGGCAGGGGGCTGGGCCAGCGAGTGGGCAGCGCCAGACTGGCCAAGGCGAGTGTGAGCCGGGGGGGGCCCCAATCACCCCACCGGTTGCCCCACAGATCAGCCCTGATCTCCAGCCAGGCCTAGGGACCCTACACATGCACTAATTTCGTGCACCAGGCCTCTAGTATAGAAATAATCATATAAGGAGACTATAGAAATTAAAATTTTCAATTCATTAAATTTCCATGTGATAACATCTATAATAATAAAAGGGTAATATGCTAATTTGACCAGACATCATTCCGGACATCCTTCCTGATGAAGCTGGGGCTGGAGGGAAGCCAGCCGGGTCCCAGGTGCCTGCGGGCAGCCCAGGGGAATCCAACATGGGTCCCGGGTGCCAGAGGGAAGCTGGTGCCAGCAGCTGGGAGAAGGAAGGCCTACTCTTGGACAAATTTTTGTTCAACGGGCCTCTAGTCCTATATAATAAAAGGGTAATATGCAAGTAGACCGAATGACGGAGTGACTAGTCTCTATGACGCACACTGACTACCAGGGGACAGACGCTCAGGATTTGCCCCCTGGTGGTTAGTGCACTAACCACCTTAGCACTGCAGCGACAGCAGCGCTAAGGATGTCCAACTGCACGGAGAGCAGGCCTAAGCCATCACTTGGACATCCCCCAAGGGCTCCCAGACTGCAAAAGGGTGCAGGTTTGGGCTGAGGGATCCCCTCTCTCTTCCTCCCCTCCGAGTGCATGAAAGTAGTGCACTGGGCCTCTAGTTGTTAATATTTTAAAGCATTGAGGGGTTTGATTTTTTTTCTCTTAGCTGTCACTCAGCTACTTTAATTGCTAACAAAGGATAAAAATTATTTTGCTTGTTTAAAAGTCTGATTTTAGATTGGTCATGTTCTCAGCTGGTCTTAATTTTGTTACTATAGAAATAAGTACATAAATAAATGTCTTTGGCTTACTCATAACGTTATGATAACTTTATCCTTTTTCAGGTGATGCAGATGAAGCTTCACATAGTTGCTTTAATTGCCCAGAAGGGAAATTTTTCCAAAACGTCAGCTCAGATTGTCTTAGATGGCCTTGTAGATAAGATTGGAGATGTGAAATGTGGGAACAATGCAAAAGAAGCTATGACAGCAATAGCTGAAGCTTGCATGTTGCCCTGGACAGCTGAACAGGTTAGTGACACAGCTCTCTTACCCCCAGTTTTTCCAATTTTGTCTCAAATTTGCATTTAAAGTTACTTTTTAAGCTTAGTCTTATCTTTTCAAGTATGTTTTAGATACTGTGTTTTTTACCTTTAATAATACACTGTTGCATAATAATTATTAAACTCTATCTTAGTCAAGAATAGTCTATTAGAGATGAGAGTAATTTTCTCTTAAAACATAATTCAGAGTGATCATTAATGAAAGAAAAGTTATAAACAGTATTTTCCTGTCAGTTAACTCTTTTTCTTGTGTAGGTTAAATATTTCATTCCTAAAGTCATTATTGCAGCTGTTTTAGCATCACAAAACCATGCTTCATCTACTTCTGCCTTCATGTCATGCTATATTTCTATGAGAAATATCAGAGATCTATTTGTTTGTTTTTCTCCTGCTCCAGGTTATGTCAATGGCATTCTCTCAGAAGAATCCCAAGAATCAGTCAGAAACTCTGAATTGGCTATCAAATGCAATAAAAGAATTTGGTTTTTCTGGGTAAGTCAGAAAAAAATCCAATACAAAATAAATGTTTTGCAAATCTCTGACTGGTGATTATATTTGTTGTAGCTATCTCTGCTTATTTCTGAAACACCAGAGCTGGGTTATCTAATTTATATAAAACAACCTAGCTGGTGTGGCTCAGTGGTTGAGCATTGAACCTATGAACCAGGATCTCATGCTTCAATTCCCGGTCAGGGCACATGCCCAGGTTATAGACTCAGTCGGGATCGTACAGGGGGCAGCTAGTCAATGATACTCTCATCATTGATGTTTCTCTCTCTCTTTCGTTTTTCCTTCCTATCTCTGAAATCAGTAAAATAATATTTTTTTTAAATTCCAGAAACCTACATTTATTCCTCAAAAATCTATACAGGTGCTCTTTGACCTATAATGTGGTTACATCCCAATAAACCCATTGTAAGTTGAAAATATCATAAGACAAAAATATGCCTAACCTACTGAACATCATAACTTAACCTAGACCTTTCACATGCTCAGAACACTTACATTAGCCTACAGTAGGGCAAAATCATCTTAACACAAAGCCTATTTTTTAAAAAAAATGTTAAATATCTCATGTAATAGAGTATGCATATCTCTTCATATCATTTGTAAGGTCAAAAAATCTTAAGTCAGCCCTGGCTAGTTGGCTCAGTTGGTTGGAGCATTATCCCATGCACCAAAGGATTGTGGGTTCTATTCCTGATCAGGACACATACCTTAGCTAGGTTTCAGGTTCAGTCCCATGTCAGGGCACATATGGGAGGCAACTGATTAATGTTTCTCTCTTACATCAATTTCTCCCTCTCCCTCCCTCCCTCCCTCCACCCTCTCTAAAATCAATAAACATATCCTCAGGTGAGGATTTTTTTTTAAAATCATTAAGTCAGGGACCATCTGTATTGGCTTATGCACCTGCATTTTGATATCCACTAATACTAGAGTTCTCTACGTAATTTTTCCTCCAGTGTTATAACTGTCCAACAGAAAAGCCAGTTCCAAGGATTGCTAGTCAAATACATTTGTAAATTACTGCATATAATCACATTTGTTGAAAAACCTATAGTGCACATTGATGAATTAAAGGCTCTCAGAAGTCATGCAATAAAGAAGTTTATTTAACTTGCTGTTTTTCCAAACTTATGTGCATATTGAACATATTTATTTCATTAACAAAATTTTATAGAGCTTATTTTATGCTAGGCATTTTCTAAATAATTTATTTGATTAAATCATCATAAAAACCATGTGAGGATTTTTTTCTCTGTTTTATGAATAAGAATACTTACTAGGGCATAGAAAGTTTAAGTATTCTGCTTAAGTCACAGCTAAGTTATGGCAAAGCCAAGATTTTAACACAGGCATTCTGATTCCCAGAAAGAATATTATACTGCTATACCATGTTGCCTTTCTCTGTGCCATGTTGCTTGTTACAGTATGCCTCTTAATATCTTGCAAAACAGTGTTCTGAGTTCTACCAAGTGAAGAAATACTACTTACTCCACAAGTTATCATTCAAGTGTCATTAAGCAAAGAATTGTTATGTCAGTACCTGTGGTGTCTTCCATAGTTGAGAGTATTGTTATAATTTCTTCTTAATTGTATAGTCTTTGCTGAAAAACTAATTTCTTGGCATGACATAAAAGCCAGGTAAATATTTTTCTTTTTTAATTATACTTATCCATGACCTTATATTTATTCAACTACTACATAAGAGCAGCATCTCTGATATTCCAGTCATTTGTTCCAAGCCCTAGGAATACATCATGGACAAGATGACAATAAAAAATATACCAGAAGTATAGGAACAACAGAGTAAAAAAAAGCAGGTTAAGAGGTTAGGTGGAATCACCTGACTGTGGTTTATCATAAGATAGAACAAGAGTCCATCCAGAAACAATAACGTCTGAGCAGAGACCTTCAGGACATGAGTTAGTTGAGACAATCTGGGAGAACATTCTAGACCAAGGGACAGCAAGTGCAAAAACCCTGGGGTAGGAGCATATATGATATATTTAAAAATTGGAAGGAGTGATTGTTCTCTAGAATGTAGCTAGAGTGGAATAAGTGAGGAGATGGAGAGTGGTAGGAGGTAACATCAGAGAAAGAAGAGGAAGCCAAGTCATATAGAGCTTGAAAATTTGTTTTGTTTTTAACGCAGCAGAAATCTGGTTGAAAGCCTCTGTGTAGAGAGAGAGGCAAGAGGTTGCAGAAGGCTATGAACTAAAACTTCAGATAAGAGAATAGTAATTCAGAAGATGGCATATGAAACTAGACCCCATTGGTTCATATCCCTAATCTGCTATTTTTACAGCTTTGTAGCCTTGGACAAGGGACTGCTCCTCTTTTGACCTAATTTACCTTTCTGTAAAATACCAAAATGGTACCTCATAGGGTTGTTGTGAAAAATACGTAAAATGCTGAAAACTGGACCTGGCATGTGATAAGAGCACTAGGAATGTTGGCCTCTTTTAAAAGTGGGGGTAGAGGAAAGGAATAGAAACTGATATTGGAGATTCAAAGTTTGAAGTTGGAAGTCATTAGAGGATTTCAAACAGAAGAGTAACAGGATCATTCTGACTATAGTCGAAACAGATAGTGAGGATCAAGGGCAGAAGCAGGATGACTACTTAAAAAGCTATTGGAGTAATGCTGTCAAGAAATTTCAGTGGCTTGGAGATAGTTTGATACAGGAGGAAGTGTTATGATTCGGAATATATTTTGAAAGTAAACCTGACCAAAGAGTGGGCTTAAGAGAAGAGTCAGGATGACTCGGGAGTCAAGAATGACCTGAGCAACTGGAAGCATGATGTGGCTCTTTACTATGGTAGGAAAGACTGTGGGAAGAACAGGTTTTGGGGTCAGGGTTTGTTTTTTGGTTGTGTTTTGTGTTTTTTTTAATATTTTTATTGATTTTAGACAGAAAGAGAGAGGGAGAGAGAGATAGAAACATAATGATGAGAGAGAATCATTAATCAGCTGCCTCCTGCATGTCCCCCACTGGGGACCAAGCCCACAACCCGGGCATGTCCCCTGACCGGGAATCAAACCCGGGACCCTGGAGTCCATAGGCCAATGCTCTATCCACTGAGCCAAACTGGCCACAGCGGGGTCAGAGGTTTTACAATCTGGAGTGGTTTTGACAGTTGTAGGGCAACATCTAGACATAAGTGGAAATGTCACAAAGGCAGTTGGATATCTGAATTGAGTTCAGGAGAGAAGTCAACACTGGATTTAGGAGTAATTAGCATATAGATAGTGTGTAATTTTTAATGAGTGTAGAAAGCAAATAGGTGAGATTCCAGGACATATCCAAAGGAAGGCACTTCTAGAGTCTGGCTTTTTAAAACTATTGAGTGTTTTGTTTGGTTTTAATTCTAATTGTTATTTCTTCTAGATTGAATGTGAAAGCTTTCATTAGCAATGTGAAGACAGCGCTTGCTGCAACAAACCCAGTGAGTATATACCAGCATATATAAGAACAGTACAGCCATCTTTGCGGTTCTGCTGTTATTTGGAATATTCTTTTTGTTCTGCCTACTAGGCTGTGAGGACTTCTGCTATTACCCTGCTTGGTGTAATGTACCTGTATGTTGGTCCCTCTTTGCGAATGTTTTTTGAAGATGAGAAGCCTGCTCTCCTATCTCAGATAGATGCAGAATTTGAGAAGGTAAAGATTTCACAAATTATGCAATCTATTGGTGAACTTCAGAAAGCTCATATTAGTTAAATTTAAACCTTTAACCCTTTGGAACAAACAGTATGATTGTGTTTGTTATATGCATAAAGTATCCCTAGGAAGAGTTCCTAACAAATTAATAACTTTGATTGTCGATGAGGAAGAGATCAGGGTAACTTTGGTATAGGATGGGAGGTTTTCCTCTTTATATCCTTTGTGCCTTTGGAATTTCAAATGTTTTGAATGTATGACCTATTGAAAAAGTACATTAAATATAACATTAAAAATTTTTAAATAAAAAATATTGTCCCTCCTTGAATAAACTTTGTAATGGAAATTGCTAAGTTTTGGCAGACTTACTGTATAATGTCTTGGGCATACAAGTCAAAAGACAGCCTCATGATTAAGAAATCAGATTCTGATAGGTTTTATAAAAATATATTTTGCCATGTAGTCTCAAAATTGGAACCTAAATAGAAATTAAGACATGTACTGTGTAAATATTAGGTATTAGGAAGGAATAGGAAATTTTGACACAGGCACCATTCTCCAACTTGGTTGCTCTCAGGTCCTTCATCAAGGTCACTAGCTTCACTGATTTATTTGTTTGGATGTAGATGCAGGGCCAGAGCCCACCTGCTCCAACCAGAGGGATTTCCAAACACAGCACAAGTGGTACAGATGAAGGAGAAGATGGGGACGAACCAGATGATGGGGGCAATGATGTTGTGGATCTTTTGCCAAGGACAGAAATAAGGTTGGTTTATAGGAAATGGTTTATTTGATTTATTATACTGAAAATTTTTTGGTTTTTTGTTAATCCTTACTAGAGGATATTTTTTCCATTGCTTTTCAGAGAGAGTAGGAGGAGGGAGGGAGGAGAAGGAGAGAGAGAGAAACATCTATATGAGAGACACATGGACTGGTTGCCTTCTGCACACGCCCAGGTACGTTCAGGAATCGAACCGTAGACCCTTTTGTGTGCAGGCTGATGCTCTAACCTGCTGTACCACACCAGCCAGGACATAATGCAGTTTTAATCTGGTGCCTTCTCTTTTTCAGGTAGGGATACTTCTGTGACATCATTATTTTTTAGGAGTCTGGAATTAAGGTGGTGCCTTTTTTTTTTTTTTTTTTTTTCCAGTGATAAAATCACTTCAGAGTTGGTATCTAAGATTGGTGACAAAAATTGGAAGATCAGGAAAGAAGGCCTAGATGAAGTGGCAGGTATTATCAATGAAGCAAAATTTATCCAACCGAACATAGGTGAACTTCCAACTGCTTTGAAGGGTCGACTCAATGATTCAAATAAAATCTTGGTATGTAGAACACATGCCTGTTATAGTTCTTGCCCCCTTCTCCTTTCAGTAGGTTCCTTTTCAATTAAATTGTTGCCAGCAGAAAAATGAATGGTCACTTTACTTGCTATGGACTACAAATAGCTTTCTTTAATTTCTTAGATATGCCACAAGATATGCTGGTAGATGGCAAGTTTATAAGTCAAATTTTTATGAAGCTCAGATTTGCTTTTTACAGTATTCTAATGTTAAATATCTTTGTATAAAACTGCTTGTATTATACATAAACGTGCTTAATTTCTAATTCTTAAATTTGAATTTTTATGTCAAGATTTTAATAAACTAGACTTTACCACTATAATCTCTGGTCTAAAATTCTAATGCTTCTATTTTATGAACTAATGATAAAAGCAGTGGCCACCACCTAAAAACCACCACCTAAAAATTATTCATAAGCTAATTAGAGTAGCATCGTTAGAGCTGATTTCCCTGTCTCTTAGCAGCAGATTTGTAAAACTTTTTGCACAGCTTGCTCATGATTTGAACATGAAGTGTTGGATCTTTCTACTCAGGTGCAGCAAACGTTGACTATCCTCCAGCAATTGGCAGTAGCTATGGGCCCAAACATCAAGCAACATGTGAAGAACTTAGGCATTCCTATCATCACAGTCCTTGGAGACAGCAAGGTAAACCTGACTCCTCACTACAGCTCCAATCTGGAATAAGCCAGTCACACTCCAGAGCTAAGAATAATTATCTTTTCTTACATGTAAGGGTACATATAGAGAAGAGAATATTAGGAGGAAAATAGTAAACATTTTTACCAACCAGGCAGTATTAACATGACCAGATATATCACTTACTAGCTTTGTGACACTTAGATAAGTTATTTATCTTTTGACTTTTGTTTTATCTATGAAATTTCATTGTTACAGAATTAAGTACGAGTCTGCACATAAGATACCTGTACCTATTTTATATAGTATGCACTCAAAAAATGGTTGCTATTGTGATTATGACGTCACTGTTAAAAGTACCAGTATAAAGAGTAATTAAATATATGAATTTTTGGATCATGTATTTATTTTCTACCTTATTTCTCTAAACTACTAGAACAGGATCCTCTAGTACTTGATTAGGATACTTAGTTTCATTGAATGTTGTAAGCCTCTTATGTTTAGCCCTACATTGAGTATTTTTAAATGTGTCTTTATTTTTGTACTAGAGGCCTGGTGCATGGATTTATGCACTAGTGGGGTCTCTTGGCCTGGCCTGCACCCTCTCGCAATCCAGGACCCCTCAGGGGATATCAGACTGCAGTTTTGGCCCAATCCCTGCAGGCCAGGCTGAGGGACTCCACCAGTGCATGAATCCATGCGTCGGGCCTCTAGTATGCATATAAAATCTTTGGCTAATCCCTTCCTGCCCTTCCCCTTCCCCCCTTTCCTCTGAGATTCATCAGTCTGTTTCATCAGCCTGTGCATTGAGCATCTGCCCCCTGGTGGTCAGTGCGCATCATAGCTGCCAGTCAAATGGTCAGAAGGTCACTTAAGCTTTTATATAAATAGATAGATAATACATTTAATGTGAGAAATTAGGCTATTTTAATATTTTTGTGTCAAATAAGTACTCATTCTATTAATACAAGTTAATATAAAAACATAAATGTTAAAGTTGTTAGTAACCATTATGTATTCTCTGACATTTAGAATTACATTCTTTAGATAAACATGAACATAAGAGCACCCAGAGGTTCAGGAAACAAAACCTAAAGAGTTTGTTCCACCCTGGCTGGTTTGGCTCAGTGGATAGAGCATCAGCCTACAGACTGAAGGGTCCCAGCTTTGATTCGGGTCAAGGGCATATGCCCAGGTTGCAGTCTCGATCCCCAATAGGGGGCATGCAGGAGGCAGCCAATCAATGATTCTCTCTCATCATTGATGTTTCTATCTCTCTCTCTCTCCCATCTCTTTTCCTCTCTGAAACCAATAAAAATATTTTTTTTTTTAAAAAAAAGTTTGTTCCCCTTACATGATATTTTATGCATAGGTCACTGTTTTGCCTAGTTAACTTACTACAGAATCTGTACAAGTTGAAGTTTTATGTATCTACTGTAATTTGGAGTTTTAATACACACAAAACTAGATTATGTTTCAAAGAAGACGGTTCCAAGTATGTTCATATGGACCTTAGAGAAATCTTCATGTTCATGTTCACAAAGAAACAAGCTTTTCACTTCCTACTTCCTCCAAACCATAGTCAATGTTATTTTTACTAATTCTCTCCTCCATTCAGAACAATGTTCGAGCTGCTGCCCTAGCGACTGTGAATGCTTGGGCAGAACAGACTGGCATGAAGGAATGGCTGGAGGGAGAAGATCTTTCTGAAGAGCTCAAAAGGGAAAATCCTTTCCTGAGGCAAGAGGTTAGTACTACAAATATCACGTTGTCTTACTCATGTCTTTTATCTTCTTAGAGGCTTGGACCTACTAATAAGTATACATATGTGGACAGAATGTATTTCATTATAAAACAGTTAATACAATGAAAGTAAATTCCTAGAGTTTTTGTATTCACTTTTCCCCCCTTTCATGTGCTTTATAATAAAACTTTTAAAGGACTAGCCTTTTTGTGAAATTTTCTCTTTCCTGTCACTCTTAAATAGTAAAGTAAGGGGTTTTAATCAGGGCATAAAAATGGAGTTAACATTCAAAACTCCATAATGTAATATCAACAGACTAAATACTAAAAAAAAATCATAAAATCATATCATTTGACATAAAAAAGGGATTTGAGAAAATCCAACACCTATTCATGATAAATTTAAAAAAAAAAAAACAACTCATCAAGTGAGTAATAGAAGAGAATTACCTCAACTAGATAAAGAGCACTTGCAAAAACCTCTACATAAAATACCATATTTAGTGGTGAAAGCCTGGATGCTTTCTTCTAAGTTTAGGAACAAAACAAGAATGTCCTCTTTCACTACTACTATTTAGCAAAGTCCTAGAAGTTCCAGTCACTGCAATAAAGCAAGAAAAACAAATGAAGATCTTACAGATTGGATAAAGAATAAATAAATTTTTCTCTAACTGCAGATAACATCACTGTCTACAAAGAAAATCCAAAGGAATCTACAAGTAAACTAGAAACTAATAATTATTTTCAGTTAGATTTCAGGATACAAAATCAACACACAAAAATCAATCACATCTACACTAATAAAAGAGAAACATGGTAATTGGCGTACGACCACTACCCTTCCCATTGGCTAATCAGGGCAATATGCAAATTAACTGTCAGCCAAGATGGCGGCCAGCAGCCAGGCAGCTTGAAACTAACATGAGGCTGGCCTGCCGCTGCAGGCCTCTGAGCCTGCAGTTTCAAACATTGTAACAAATATAGAAGGTAAACAAAACCCCAGAAACAAGCTTTCAGCTGGCTGGGATCTCAGAGCTGGAGTTGATACAGAGTTTCGAGAACCGAAACAAACCAGATGCCTGCTTTCAGGAGCGGAGGCCTAAGAGCTGGAGCCTCAGAACTAAAGCTGGCCCAGAATAAAAAAAAAAGAAAAAAAGAAGCAGTTGGGAGCTTCAGTCCCAGCCTGAAAACAGCCCCCAACCCCTCACCCACACTGGCCAGGCACCCCAGTGGGGACCCCCACCTGAAGGGTGTGTGACCAGCTGCAAACAGCCAGCATCCCCTCATCCAGGCTGGCCAGGCACCCCAATGGGGACCCCCACCCTGATCCAGGACACCCTTCAGGGCAAACCAGCTGGCCCCACCCATGCACCAGACCTCTATTCTATATAGTAAAAGGGTAATATGCCTCCCAGCACTGGGATCAGCGGACCTGAGAGGCCTCCTGGCACCGGGATCAGCGTGACAGGGGGCAGTGCCCAAACACCCTGATCGCCCTGCGGCTCTGTGTGTGACAGAGGGCGGTGCCCCAACCCCCTGAACGGCCCTGCTCTGTGGGTGATAGAGGGCGGCGCCCCAACCCCCTGATCCACCCTGCTGTGTGTGTGACAGGGGGCGGTGTGCCAACTCCCCTAATGGCCCTACTCTGTGAGTGACGGGGAGCTCCTCAACCGCCTGATGGGCCCTGCTCTGTGCGTGACAGGGGGGAGCTCCTCAACCGCCTGATGGGCCCTGCTCTGTGAGTGACAGGGGGGAGCTCCTCAACCCCCTGATGGACCCTGCTCTGTGCGTGACTAGGTGGAGCTCCCCAACCCCCTGATTGGCCCTGCTCTGTGCATGATGGGGTGGCGCCGCAGCCTCCCCATCGACTCTGCCTTGAGTGTGACGGGGGCGGTGCCCCAACCCCCCAATCGGCCCTACCCTGAGCGTGACTGAGGGTGGCATCGCAACCTCCCAATCCGCCCTGCTCTGTGCATGACGGGGCGGCGCCCCAACTCCCCAATAGGCCCTGCTCTGAGCCCAACCAGGGGCTGCACCTAGGGATTGGGCCTGCCCTCTGCCACCCAGGAGCAGGCCTAAGCCAGCAGGTTGTTATCTCCCGAGGGGTCCCAGACTGCAAGAGGGCACAGGCAGGGCTGAGGGACCCCCCTCCCCCCCGAGTGCACAAATTTTTGTGCACCGGGCCTCTAGTTTTTTAATAATGCAGTGAACATGTGGAGACTGAAATTAAAAATAATACCATTTATAATCACTGTAAAGAAAATGAAATCTTTAGATACACAAATTTAACAAAACAAATACAGAATGTGTATACTGAAAATTATAGAGTGCTAATAAAAGAATTCAAGGATGTAGCCTTTCAACAGTTAATTCTGGAGCAATTGGCATTCATAGACCAAAAAATAAACCTCAACCTAACCCTCATATCTTACGCAAAAATTAACTCAAAATGGATCATGAACTTAAATGTTGAACATAAAACTGTAGAACTTGAACAGTGGTTCTCAACCTGTGGGTTGCGACCCCTTTGGGGGTTGAACAACCCTTTCACAGGGATCGTCTAAGACCATCGGAAAACACATATATAATTACATATTGTTTTTGTGATTAATCACTATGCTTTAATTATGTTCAATTTGTAACAATGAAAATACATCCTGCATATCAGATATTTACATTTATGATTCATAACAGTAGCAAAATTATAGTTATGAAGTAGCAACGAAAATAATGTTATGGTTGGGGGTCACCACAACATGAGAAACTGTATTAAAAGGTCATGGCATTAGGAAGGTTGAGAACCACTGATATAGAAGAAAACTTCACAATATAGAAATTCTCAGGCAAACAATTCATAGACTTGACACCGAAATCACAATCCATCAGAGAAAAATTGATTAATTGGACCTCATCGAATGAAGAACTTTTACTATGCAAAAGAATATGTGAGACCTAGTTGGTTTGGCTCATTGGATAGAGCGTCAGCCTGCGGACTGAAGGGTCCCAGGTTCAGTTCCGGCCAAGGGCACATGCCTGGGTAGCGGGCTCCGTCCCCAGTGGGGGGCGTGCAGGAAGCAGCTGGTCAATGATTCTCTCTCATCATTGATGTTTCTATCTCCCTCTCCTTTCCTGTCTAAAATCAATAAAATATATTAAAAAAAAAAAGAATATGTGAAGAAGATGAAAAGAAGGCTACAGAGTGGGAGAAAATATTTGTAAACTAATAAAGGACTATTATCTGAATATATAAAGAGTGCTCAAAAGTAAAAAGAAAATCTAATTAGAAAATGGGCAAAAGACATGAACATATATTTCACTGAAGAGCAGATACAGATGGCAAATAAGCCATGAACGATGGTCAACATTATTAGCATCAGGGAAATGCAAATTAAAACTTAAGATAAGATATCACTACTCACCTATTAGGATTACTAAAATAAAAGCTAAAGATAACACCAAATGCTGGCCAGGATGTAAGGAAACGTGAACACTGCTGTTGGAAATGTAAAATGGTACAACCACTCTGGAAAACAGCTTGGCAGTTTCTTATAAAACTAAACATATAGTTACTATATGACTCAATAATTGTGATCTTGGGCATTTATTCCAGAAAAACAAAAATGTATGTTTACAGAAATGCCCATTTGCAAATGTTAGCTTCATTCATAACCAAAAAGCTCGTAACAGCCAGATATCCTTCAACAATGAAAGGTTAAACTGTTCTATGTCCATATATAATATTATTTAGCAATAAAAGAAAAAAGTTATTGATGCATACAACACTTTAGATAAATCTTCAAGGAATTATGCTAAGTACCAAAACCAACCACAAACAGTTACATACTGTGTGCTTCCATTTATATAAAACATGTTTGAAATGACAAAATTTTAGATATGGAAAACAGATTAATGGTTACCAGAAAGTGGGGAGGAGAAAGAAAATGGGTGTGGTTATAAAGGGGCACCACAAGGGATCCTTTAGATCAGCGGTTGCCAACCAGTGGACCACTGGTGGTCCATGAGGTCTGAAAGGTTGCTGCTTTAGATGGAACTGTTCAAAATTTTGACTATGGTGGCAAATGTTCTGACATACATGTGATGAAATTGTATAGAATATGCACACATACACATATGAGAAAAACTAAAACTGGGGCAATCTGAATAATATCAGTGGCTTGTATCAATGCCAATTTCCTGGTTGTGCTACTATAATAATAGTTTTATAAAGTGCTACTTGAGAGGAAACTGAGTAAAGGGTACATGGGATTTCTCTGCATTATTTCTTATAACTGTATTTGAATCTATAATCATCTCAAAAAAACTTTCAACTAAAGGTAAATATAGCCCTGACCGGTTTGGCTCAGTGGATAGAGCATCGGCCTGCGGACTGAAGGGTCCCAGGTTCGATTCCGGTCAAGGGCATGTACCTTGGTTGCGGGCACATCCCCAGTGGGAGGTGTGTAGGAGGCAGCTGATTGATGTTTCTCTCTCATCAGTGTTTCTAGCTCTCTATCCCTCTCCCTTCCTCTCTGTAAAAAATCAATAAAATATTTTTTTTAAAAAAAGTAAATATAGATATGAATTATTTTAGAGGTATAGAGAGCACCTGTCATGTAAGGCTGAATGAAAACGGGAACCCTGGTAGATCTTATCATCTTATGGTTAAATAAATGTGTCTCTTCTCTAGCTGCATAGTTCTTAGAATTAAAAACAAACAAAAGATAAGAGAATGTTTTTCATCTTTAAAATATTTTAAGAAGCCTTAGCCAGTTTGGCTCAGTAGATAGAGCGTTGGCCTGCAGACTGAAGGGTCCCAGGTTCCATTCTAGTCAAGGTCACATACCCAGGTTGCAGGCTCGATCCCCAGTGTGCAGGAGGCAGCCGATCAGTGATTCTCTCACATCATTGATATTTCTCTCTCTTTCTCTATCTCCCTTCCTCTCTGAAGTCAATGAAAATACATATCCTATATAATAAAAGCGTAATATGTAAATTAACAGAACAACCTGTCACTATGATGTGCACTGACCTCCAAGGGGCAGACGCTCAATGCAGGAGCTGCCCCCTGGTGGTCAGTGTGCTCCCACAGGGGGACCATCGCTCAGTCAGAAGTCGGGCTCACGGCTGGTTAGCACAGTGGTGGTAGCCTCTTCTGCCTCCGCAACAGTGCTAAGGATCCCTTGGGGAGTCCCCTAAGGGTCCCAGACTGCAAAAGGGACACACACACACACACACACACACACACACACAGTGCATGAATGTTGTGCACTGGGCCTTTACTATTATATATGTAAAGAACTATGAAAGTTTTACAATTTAATATCCAAGTATGGTCCAAAGAATTGTGTCCTTACCTTAAGGAAGATTGTTATCTTTGCACATATTATTTAAATATAGCACAGTTCTTAAACAATGAAAATTACTGATTTTATACTGGAAAGTTGTAGTGTGAGCACTAATTCAGTGTTTGGTTCTGATGAAATCCTTAAGCCTGAGATCATTAAAACAGTTTTTCTTTTGAAGTGTGTAACTAGTCTTTATTTCTTTTGGCAGCTTTTAGGCTGGCTGGCTGAGAAACTACCGACTCTTCGTTCCACCCCCACAGACCTTATCCTGTGTGTTCCCCATCTCTACTCCTGCCTAGAGGATCGCAATGGAGATGTGCGGAAGAAGGCCCAAGATGCCTTGCCATTCTTCATGATGCACTTAGGATATGAGAAAATGGCCAAGGCGACGGGGAAACTAAAGGTATTACTTCTTGCTGCTGCTGCTGCTATTGTTAAAAAACATCTGAAAAATATTGAACATGAATTTATGTAGGCAAGAGATTATATTACCTCCTAGGAGTTTCAATTCGAAATCCCAGTGAGAGCAAAAATAAAATATTTAGCAGTATAGAACTTCTCAAGAACCTGCTGGCTCTGAAGGGGTGAAAATGTGGCCTTCTAGAATGGTAGCTAATTTAGCATGACTTCATAATGTGTGTTACTTCTCTTGTACTATGTGCTTGCTTCATTGGGATTTCAAAACTAGAAGCTCAAAAGATTTGTTTGATGACAGATCTGTTAGTAAGCATAATATGAGCATATCTTTTGTGTCTTCTGACCTCTGTTATATTATCTCCCTAGCCAACTTCTAAAGATCAGGTGTTGGCCATGCTAGAGAAAGCCAAAGCTAACATGCCAGCCAAGCCTGCTGCACCTGCTAAAGCAACTTCCAAACCAATGGGAGGGTCAGCTCCAGCCAAATTTCAGCCTGCCTCAGGTAACTATTCTGAGAGTTAAAAGAGGGCGGGAAATAGCCCAAGGAAACTCTAATAAAAGAAATCCAGCCTTCATTTTCTATCACATTTCTCATGGCTTTGATCTCAACCCCTCCCTCCATCTCTCCTTATCCTTCATTCACAAACGTTTGTCAAGTGCCTATTTTACACCAGTAACTCTGCTGAGGGTACAGAAGTGATTAATTTGTTTCCAAGTCTAAAAAGGAGTTTTGGAGTAGTTCATTGAAATACTCCAGAAAGCAACTGTCCATCCTATTTTTAAGGTTACCACAACTATTTTCTGTTATTGGATATTATAATTAGAGGGAGAATTGGGACCATCTAGCTTAATCCCCTTTATTAACTCATAAGGAAACCCAAAATGTTAAGTGACTTGCAAAAGGCTAGACAGACAGCCAATCCTGAACCAGCATAGAACTCCATTTACTCATTTTCGTATGAGTTCTCCTTCCTCTGCACTGATCCATTCTAATATTTACTAATTGTCTTCAAGAGAAATTAAAGATTGATTTTTTCATCCTGATGTTCAAATTCCATCATGTAAAATAAAACTTTAAACTGTAACTACTTATCTTCTAGACTTATTGCTTAAACAAAGTAATGGTCTGTTTAGTGTGATAGAAAGTGTGATGCTTGGAAATTTTACATGGATAAAACTGGTGGTATCAAAGTGTATATTTAGTTACATTTATTAGAATCTTGCAATGTAGAAATAACTGAGTATCAAAGATGACAGGCCCTGCCCTTAAGAAAGTATAAACTAGCAAAAAGGTTTTTTTAAACTGCTATTTAGAAAATAGTTTTAAAACTGCAGATTAATGGTGATAAAGAAGATGTATATAAATTTATTGAATTTCTTGAGATTATGCTTACAGAGGAATTCAGAGAGAAAAAAGATTGGGGGGAAATCTAATGAAAATATTTTATAAATTGATACATTTAAAATTGCAGGCTTTCTTCTTATATATTTGATTATATAAGAATAATGTGATATTAGAATTTTCATTTATATTACATGCTTTTTTTCTCAAAGGACCTGTTGAAGATTCTGTTTCCAGCACTGTAGAACTCAAGCCTGATCCAAAAAAGGCCAAAGCTCTAGGGGTTTCCTCCAAAACAAAGGTATGTTAACTCTGCATACTTACATATAGAATTACTTTTAGGTATGTTTTATACACTGAATCATTCTACTAATGAACATAAATTTTTTTGGTTTTTTTGTTAATCTTCCTCTGAGGATATTTTTCTATTGATTTTTAGAAAGAGTGGAAGGTAGAGGGAGAGACAGAGAGAAAAATCAATGTGAGAGACACATCGATTGGTTGCCTCCTACACACACCCCGACCAGGGCCGGGGAACCCGCAACCAGAGTACGTGCCCTTGATTGGAATCAAACCCAGGAACCTTTAGTCCACAGGCTGACGCTCTATCCACTGAGCTGAACCGGCTAGGGCAAGGTCATATATGTATAAAAAAAATTACCACTCTTTTTTTTTTTTTAGAGAAAAGGAGGAACCCATTTATTAATATTAGTGACTAGTGGACTCTGGGAAATAATTTCCAAATCAGAGTGAAGTAACACGCAGAGGCTTCACTTTTTATAACCTTACTAGTAGCCCGGTGCATGAAATTCGTGCACATTGAAAGGGTATTAATTAGAGGAACATAATTTGGACTCACTATCTAATATCAATAATGTGTTAATGTGAGGCAGTCCGCATTTCTGAAATTCAATGACATGAATTTTAGCTATTACTTTGCCAAGTAAATGGAATTTACAGATATCAATTAAAAGAGCATTCAGCTTAATATTTAAAACTCTGGCTACCAATTCAGGTCTGTTTTCAACTGTTTGCCAGCATTGTAAATTGTTTGCAATATCTGCCCATTTGGGGTTGCATGTCATGGTTATGAGCTACGTTGTATCAACAGTTGTTCTTTAGACATAGTCCCACCTCTCTACTGTCACTGTCTGAGATGCAGGTGAATGAGAGTCCTGGCTATCAGGCCGCTGAGAGCTGTCTGACCAAAGGCTGATTCTGGCTGATTCTGTGAGGGTGGGACTTCCTCCTCCCTACTGTCAGTTTCCACAGCTGTGATGAGGAAGCTGGTGTGACAGAGGGAGCCACGCCCTCCAAGCTGCCCTCTCTCTCACTCTGCTCTGTGTCCAGTGGTCTCTTGCTCTGCCAAGTCCTCCAAACCTCCCGCTCTCAGCCGGCAAGGTCCCAGGAGCCCGTGGGCATGGCTAGGCGCAGGCGGCCTCGCCTCCCGGGCCTGCAAAGGTCCTGGGAGCCCACGGTTGCTGCCGCCGTTGCCTCCTGGGGTGCCTGACACCTGTGTATGCAAATTAACCGCCATCTTTGTCAAGTTAATTTGCATAGTCACTCTGGCTGGTGGGCGTCGCTTGAGCATAGCAGAGGGACGGCTAATTTGCATGTTTCTCTTTTATTATATAGGACTAGAGGCCCGGTGCACAAAAATTTGTGCACTCGGGGGAAAGGAGGTGTCCCTCAGCCCGGCCTGTGCCCTCTCCCCATCTGGGACCCCTTGGGAGATAACGACCTGCTGGCTTAGGCCTGCTCCCGGGTGGCAGAGGTCAGGCCCAATCCCTAGGTGCAGCCCCTGGTCAGGCTCAGAGCAGGGCCAATTGGGGAGTTGGGGCGCCACCCCTGTCATGCACAGAGCAGGGCGGATCGGGAGGTTGCGATGCCACCCTCAGTCATGCTCAGGGTAGGGCTGATTGGGGGGTTGGGGCACCACACCCTGTCACACTCAAGGCAGTGTCGATAGGGAGGTTGCGGCGCCACCCCCTGTCATGCACAGAGCAGGGCCAGTCAGGGGGTTGGGGAGCTGCCCCCTGTCACTCACAGAGCAGGGCCCATCGGGGGGGTTGGGGCTCCGTACCCTGTCACACACAGAGCAGGGCCCATCAGGGGGTTGGGGATCTCCCTCTGTCACGCACAGAGCAGGGCCGATCAGGGGGGTTGGGGAGCTCCCCCCTGTCACTCACAGAGTAGGGCCGATAGGGGAGTTGGGGCACCGCCCCCTGTCACACACAGAGCATGGCAGATCAGGGGGTTGGGGCACCGTGCCCTGTCACACACAGAGCAGGGCCGATCAGGGGGTTGGGGCACCGCACCCTGTCACACACAGAGCCGCAGGGCGATCAGGGGGTTGGGGAGCTCCCCCCTATCAGGCACAGAGCAGGGCCGATCAGGGGGTTGGGGCACCGCCCCCTGTCACACACAGAGCCGCAGGGCAATCGGGGTTTGGGCGCTGCCCCCTGTCACACTGATCCTGGTGCCGGGAGGCCTCGAGGCTCCGCTGATCCTAGTGATGGGAGTCATATTACCTTTTTACTATATAGGATAGAGGCCTGATGCACGGTTGGGTGCCGGCTGGTTTGCCCTGAAGGGTGTCCTGGATCAGGGTGGGGGTTCCCCACTGGGGTGCCTTGCCAGCCTGGGTGAGGGGAAGATGGCTGTTTGCAGCTGGTCACACACCCTTCAGGGTGGGGGTCCCCACTGGGGTGCCTGGCCAGTCTGGGTGAGGGGTTGAGGGCTGTTTTCAGGCTGGCGGGTGACTGAAGCTCCCAACCGCTCCTTTTTTTCTTTTCTTTCTTTTTTTTCTTTTTTTTTTATTCTGGGCTAGCTTTAGCTCTGAGGCTCCAGCTCTTAGGCCTCCACTGCTGAAAGCAGGTTTCTGGCCTTTGTTTACCTTCTGTATTTGAAACAATGTTGCAATCCTGCTGGCTGAAGCCCAGCGACTAAAGCAGGTTTCTGGGGTTTTGTTTAGCTTCTATATTTGTAACATAGTTGCTTAGAGTTGCAGCTCAGAGGCCAGCAGCGGCAGGCGGGGAACGTTGGAGTCCTCCGTCACTGAAGCAAGCAAGCCTCATGTTAGCTTCTAGCTGCCTGGCTGCCGGCCGCCATCTTGGCTGGCAGTTAATTTGCATATCGCCCTGATTAGCCAATGGGAAGGATAGTGGCCGTACACTAATTACCATGTTTCTCTTTTATTAGATAGGATGGGGTCATTGTCTTGCAGATATGAGTCCGCCCCCTTTCGTGGGCTTACAGGAAGGCCCCCAGGTGTCGATGATCTGTCCTGGGGCCAGCGATAACGACCTTCCCCCACCCCAGGGCAATGCATTGTTCAGTTTTTATGACCTGACAGGCCTTGCAAGACCAGTTTCCTCCTCATTCCCTACTCCCTTGTCCCACAAGCTTCTTTTAGCCTTGTGGAGCAGCAAATCCGCAGTGGGGGTTTCTGATATCCAGGTATTCAGTCCTGCAACCTTGAGAGTGGTGGGGGTGGTAAGGATGACGGTATGTGGTCCCCTCCAGGTAGGAGTCAGCCCTTGGGTGGTCTTTACCCAAATAGAATCACCAGGTTGGAAGGCAGAACTTCTGATTTTATTGACTGGAAACTTTGACTGGAGTATCATGTTTTAAAGAGCCCTGTCTGTACTCTGAAGACTTGAAGCCAATGAGAGTGCCATGGAAAAAGCCTGGTATCCTGCTTGGGAGCCCTGAAAATGGCTGGCGCTGGAGTGTCAGGGCCATGCCCTACCATCACTGGCAGTTGGTCAGAGTAGAAGGGAAGCAATAAGGGCGCCTCTGCCCCCACATAGTCCCGGATTTGCAATAAATGTGACTCTTTAATTCAACTTCTTGAGGCGTCCTTATGTGATTCGTGGGGTACATTACAACACTGAAAAGTTTTCTTTCCCTTCCACCAGACCATTTGTTACAGTTTGTTGATTGTTCAATAAACATTTGTTTATTGAAATAGAATTTTTCTCCTCAAAATTACCTCTGTGTTTATTAAAAGAGCCAAGTTAAGACCAATTTTTCTATTGTATTCAATTTGGCCTGATTGTTTGCATAAACACAACAAGAATGGTAACTGACTACCTTTGCCAGAATTTCATGATTGAATCTTAGTATGCCCTGTAGGGCTGGAAGCCAAGCCATCCAGCTGCCATCAGGCCTGTCCACAGTATCTGCTGAGTTAGGTGAATCCCTCACCTGTAGCGACTCCACCTGGGCCTACGCCCTAGGCTTTAAGGCCCATCTCAATAGCTCTCCCACTCGTTGCGGCTCAGTGTGTGTGGGGGTTCCGCAGGGATGCAGAGGCGCCCTTATTGCTCCCCTTCTACTCTGACCAACTGCCAGTGATGGTAGGGCATGGCCCTGACAATCCAGCATATTAGGCTTTTATATAGATAATAGAGATGTATTTTATATGGAAAGAAATAGGAAAGCTTTCTCAACTAAGTGAGGCAAAATGTGTGACTAGCATCCAAAATGTCATTAATATGGAAAGCTATAAATGGTGTTGAAGATTTCAAGAAAGAGCAGAACTATCCAATAAACAAAAATAGTTTGTGACCCAGACCAATCCTATATAATAAAAGGCTAATATGCAAATCGACCAAACAGCGGAACAACCGGTCATTATGATGCACACTGACCACCAGGGGGCAGACGCTCAACACAGGAGCTGCCCCTTGGTGGTCAGTGCGCTCCCACAGGGGGAGCACTGCTCAGTCAGAAGCCAGGCTCATGGCTGGCGAGCACAGCGTTGGTGGCAGAAGCCTCTCCTGCCTCCGTGGCAGCACTAAGGATGTTCGACTAACAGTTTAGGCTTGCTCCCCATGGGTCAGTTGAACATCCCCCAAGGGCTCCTGGACTGTGAGTGGGCACAGGGCGGAGGGATCGCACCCCCTTCTCCCCACCCTCAGTGCATGAATTTCATGCACCGGGGCCTCTAGTGATAGATAAGACAGCTTTTCCAACTACATTACATGCCAGTCCAAGGACTAACCAACAGTATGTAAGAATGTTATTAGAAACTTTTCTAGAAAACCTGTCTGTGTAACAGAATCATAGTATGTGTAAGACTCTGTGGTTCACCTATTTCTTTCATGTGGAATATAATGTGCAGAGATGCCTCTGGTTTGTGTAGTGCCCTTTTATTGGGCAGCAACATGGTATTCCCAAGGAGCAGTAGCCTGTCTAACCAATATCCCCTGAACCGTAGAGTGCACAAGGAAAGAAAGTGCCAAGCAAAACCAGCTTGAAGGAGGATGAAGACAAATCCGGTCCTATTTTTATTGTTGTTCCAAATGGAAAGGAGCAAAGAATAAAAGATGAAAAGGGATTAAAGGTAAGGAAGGAATAAGACTCCTCGGGATTTTTTTGCTTGTTTGTTTTGTTTTGTTCAAGAATAATTTTGCTGTCTAAAATTCATAACTAATAAACTGAATCTTTTTTTATAAATTATATCTGGTTTCTATAAGACTACTTTATGGGACCATTAATTCCTACAAAAGAAACTAGAATGAAGCTATTGCCTATTGTTCCTCCAAATAGAAAGAAATAGAAGTTGTTGTAATTTTTAGAATCAAAGATGGAAAGTATTCATTGATTTTTATCAACTACACAAATGTAGTAGACTAATTCTTCTTGTACCTAATACCTTGACAGACAGACTGATAACTATATATGGCTAGTTCTATCTAGTTTTATTGACTAGTTTAAAAATTTTTTAAATATTTTTTTGTTTTTCAAAAAGATTCAAGCAGTACAAAAAGTGTAGAATGTAGTATGAAAAGCATGTCTCCCATTGCAGTCTCCCTCCACAGGAAGGATATTATTACCTGCTTTTTTGTGTATTACTCCAGGAATATTAATATGCCATACCTGTATAGTCATAAATGTATAAATATATAGCCCTCCATTTGTACAAATGGGAACTTGCCCTACTCTTTGTTCTGGATATTTTTTAAATAATAATTGAAATATCTTGATCATTCCATATCTGCATGCATATATTCATTCTACCTTTTATTGGTACAGCATATATGTATGCACCTTCCTTTATTCCCACCTCACTATGTTGAACATTCTAGTGTTTCACTATTATAAATATATTGCCATAAGCATCCCTGAAAGGTGGTCTTTGTGCACATGTATGAGTACATCTATATTAAATTCCTAGAATATTACTATGTACATTTAAATTTTTTATAAATATTTTCATTTTCCCTTTATTAAAGTTGTGCCAATAGAAATTGTTGTGTAATAGCAGTTATATCAATAATAAAGCATTGATTTTTCTAGAAAATAAGAATTACCAAAAATTCTATTTTTAGGTGATTTTCAGAGTTAAGCTTCCAGAGGTATGACAGCTTGAGAATACATTTTCATTACAAATTAATCTGGTTACATTTTAAAATATTCTATTAAATTGATTCCAACAGCTGCTTTAAATAGAGTTCTTGACCTCCTTTCGGTTGAACCCCTTACAACCTCTCTTCACTGGTATTTTTTAGGTGCTGAAGTGGAATTTTACTACTCCAAGGGATGAATACATTGAGCAACTAAAGACTCAAATGTCTAGCTGTGTGGCTAAATGGTTACAAGATGAGATGTTTCACTCAGACTTTCAGCATCATAACAAAGCACTTGCTGTCATGGTTGATGTAAGTTTGCAGTAGATAAATACGCATGTGTCTCATACATATGGAAATACTGAGCCCTATGAAATAATCAGAAGTTTGCGTGACTTGAGAAGGAACTGGAATACATCATGTTCTTTATCTTTAGAGCTATTGTATTATTTGACAGGTCAAATGACTGTATGTTTATAATTTTAGGTCTTAAATGGAGGCTTACAAATCTATCATTTTTCTTTTTGGACTCTAGTCAAATTTCAGAGGTAATTGCCTAATAGAACTTAAAGTTTCATGCAGTCTTATTTATGAGGGTTTTGTCTTGTTTTGTTTTAAGCACTTGGAGAGTGAAAAAGAGGGTGTCATTGGTTGCCTGGATCTTATCTTGAAGTGGCTTACCCTGCGGTTTTTTGATACCAATACAAGTGTCCTAATGAAAGCCCTAGAATATTTAAAATTACTCTTCACCCTGCTAAGTGAGGAGGAGTATCATCTTACTGAGAATGAAGCATCTTCCTTCATCCCCTATCTCATCCTCAAGGTAATGTGCCTTTCTCACTCTGGAATACTGCTCAAGTTTCCAGCTGACCTCAGATCCTATACTTTATTCCTTCTCTCTTTCCATTTATTATATGATATAACTTCCACCACTCATCCCCCTATTCCAGTGGTCAGCAAACTCATTAGTCAACAGAGCCAAATATCAACAGTACTTTTCAAAATAGTCTCACCCAGGCCGAAAACCTACTTATGCGCATGGGCCATGAAGTTTCAATCGCACTGTACATGTGCGCCCACACATGGTATTTTGTGGAAGAGTCACACTCAAGGGGCCAAAGAGCCGCGTGTGGCTCGTGAGCTGCAGTTTGCCGACCACTGCCCTATTCTTTTAAGATCTAGTGATGCATGGTGGGAGGAGGTAGAGGGAGAACCTTCGCTATTCAGAAAATGCCTCACTTAATCATCATGTTGACTAGGTTGGAGAACCAAAGGATGTCATTCGTAAAGACGTCCGCGCCATCCTGAACCGGATGTGCCTTGTCTACCCAGCCAGCAAGATGTTCCCCTTCATCATGGAAGGAACCAAATCCAAAAACTCAAAGCAGAGAGCAGGTGAAGCAACAATTTAAATTGAGGCGTGAGTCTGTGTTGCAGTGACCTCTAAAAGAAATAGTTTGTATATGAACAAGGATATGTCTTCATTGTCTGTGTGGTTGAGTCCAACCTCTGATCTGGACTGTGAGAGTGATGAGTTGCACACTGGTGGAGCCAAGTATCAGGTGATACAGGCACTACTCAGTACCACCCTGGTGACAAAATCAAGTGCACAGGGGCCATCTGACTCACAGGCATTCCTTTCTTTCAGAGGAACTTGCTTTAACACTATTGTTTCATTGTGTGTTTTATAAGAAGGTAAACAAGGAAAAATTATAGGTAGAGCCAGAATAAGATTTTAGTCCTTAATGTATGCCAGGGGAAGTGTATCTAATAAGATAGATCTCTGTACCAAATGTGCATTGAGTCTCATTAATCTAGTCTTTCTCCCATCAGAGTGCCTGGAAGAACTGGGGTGTCTGGTCGAGTCCTATGGCATGAATGTTTGTCAACCAACCCCAGGAAAAGCCTTAAAGGAGATTGCGATTCACATAGGAGACCGTGACAACACTGTGCGCAATGCTGCCCTCAACACCATTGTCACAGTGTATAATGTACATGGGGATCAGGTGTTCAAACTTATTGGAACTGTAAGTGACTTTTCTCTGAATATTGTCAGCATGTTGTGAATTGCAAGATCATTTAGGTGTCAGTTTTCATACCATCTGAACTCTGGCTGAGTTTTTTACCACTTTTTATTGAATTCAGCCTATCAATGTGTCTTAGATTCTAGATAAACCCTGGAGGGTATCTCTTATTATTGTAAGACTAGAGGTGCACGAATTCGTGCATGGGTGGGGTCCCTCTGGGTGGCCTGCAGGGATCAGGCTGATACCCACAGTCCAATGCTGCCTGTAGCCTCTACATGCCACTCCCGCTCATCCTGGCTCCACTGTGCCTGCCACAGACTCAAGCCCAATCGGTCTCAATCAGGAGAAGCTCACGCTGTCGCAGCAGTGCTCCCCAGCCATGAGCCCTGCGTCTGGCGCCCTCCCAAGGGGAGTAGCCTGCATGATCAGGCTGAAACCGGCTCTCTGACATCCCCCAAGGGGTCCTGGATTGCGAGAGGGCACAGGCCAGGCTGAGGAACCCTACCGGTGCATGATTGGGTGGGGGAGGTACCGCAGGAGGGCTCCAGGGTGTGTCCGGCCCTGTCTGGCCCATTTCTGATGGGGGCCAATCAGGGTCAGCTGTCCAGGGAGGGGCGCAGGAGGTTGGCCAGCTAGAGAGGGACCCCGGGAGGGCTCCATGGCATTTCTGGCCCATCTCACTCAGTTCCAATTGGCTGGACCCCAGCAGCAAGCTAACCTACTAGTCGGAGTGTCTGCCCTTTGGTGGTCAGTGCACATCATAGCAAGCAATTGAGCAGCCTTAGCATGTCATTAGCATATTATGCTTTGGTTGTTTGGTTGTTCTGCCATTCGGTCTATTTGCATATTATCCTTTTATTATATAGGATAGTTAGGCTGTTTTATTGGAAATCACATTTTCTTTTGTGAGCATTCTATTCATAGCAATTTGCATTAGAAATAGTGACTGGCTCAAAGGAAGTAAGGACTCGGAAGCAGAACCAGTATAAATGTATGTGAAACTAAGAGGTCACTGAAGTGAAGAACATTTATACTGTTCTTATATAATTTGACTTGTATTAATTAAATCCTCACTACAGGCCAGTGCAGGAGATAAAGCAGATGGGAATTTCACAAGTGACCAGAAGCTTAGTCGCACAGCTAGCTAATGGTGACACAGCAAAAATGAGGATGCTTCATTTAATTTCTGATCTTTTTATTTGTGGTTATAATAGCCTTTCCTTTTGTATCCTTTCATATGTTCTGTTATTACAGCAAGGTAGGTTTTAACAGTTATTTAAAAAACATTTTGATAGTAAATTTATCCTAACATAGCAGGTTCTAGTTCCTTCAATATGAAAATGGTTATTAATTCTTGAGATTTCCAATTAATTAGGTTTTAGATTTTCTTTATATTGTAGTAGAAGGCTATACTAATAAATTAAGTTTGGCCTCTTTTTATAGCTTTCTGAAAAGGATATGAGCATGCTTGAGGAAAGGATTAAACGGTCAGCTAAGAGGCCTTCTGCTGCACCAATAAAACAGATAGAAGAGAAACCTCAGCGCACACAGAGCATCAGCTCCAACGCCAACATGCTGCGCAAGGGACCAGCTGAGGACATGTCCTCCAAACTCAAGTATGTAGATGGAGATAGTTTTCTCAGAGCATCTCTGTGGATTTTGCCTTGTGTGCTCAGAGCTTATCCTGAAACATAATCTTGAGTTCTTGTAGCCATTATCATGCATGGCAGTGTGTCTGGGTAAATGTCTTGTAACAAATGTTTAATCCTTCACTTTTCATTGTCTTTGTCTTTGTCACAAAACCACTTCTAAATAGTCTTGTGCCTTCTTTCACTGCTTTTCCGTGGACAGAATTATGTATCGCACTTATAGGATGTAAGTACTGCCTGCTAATTTCTCATTAGCAGGGATCTTATATCTTCCTAACTTCTGACTTGGATTCATCCCCTCTGGAGGGTGATTGGCTTAAGAGTTTATAACCAGAGTATAGGGGGTTCATAAGTGACCCACAAATCCAGCCTTCCATGAAAGTCCACTGGCCAGCAGGAGTGGCAGCTTAGAGACTCAAAATACTGCCTTTTTAGCAAGACAGCTGCGTTTTGGGGTGTATCATGAGTATTTTTTGACCAATTTGAATTTGGAAACTTTGAATATCTATTACTTGAATATAATTCTGGCCCTAACCAGTCACTAGTGAATTAAAAGAAGTGACTGACTGTCTCTCAAAGTATAAAGTGTACTGAACACTGCATGGAATGATGCTTATGATTAGAAAAACTTAAACACTGGTTAATTTGGTAGAAAAAAACAGCCAGTCCAGATTTTTCTTAAATTTTTGCCAGTGAGTTTTGAGTCAATATAAGTTCATTTTATTCTTTTCTGCCCCTTTTGTACAAGGTTTGTTGGCTTTAGTGAAGCTGAAAGAATACTTATAACTTAGCAGGTACTGTAAGTAGAAAGTAAAGTTATCTTTTCTCAGGATATTCATGAACCAGTGTTGTTGCCCATTGAAGGCACTACTTAGACTCAAAAACTTAAATCATTCAGGGGGGCTGAAACCAGAAGTTGAACATCTGTCTTGAAGCTTTGGGGCAACTGGCAGTGCTACTCTTGCCCGTTGGTTAAGAAGTCTCTTTAGTTCAGGAGTCTCCTTTTGCTTCCTTAGCCAAGCTCGAAGCATGAGCGGGCATCCTGAGGCAGCCCAGATGGTACGCCGAGAATTCCAGCTAGATCTCGATGAGATTGAGAATGACAATGGCACAGTCCAATGTGAAATGCCAGAACTTGTGCAGCACAAACTGGATGACATTTTTGAACCGGTCCTTATTCCTGAACCCAAGTAAGTTAACCTCTTTCATGTAGGATAAGCAGTTCATGAGTGCATGTGTGAAAAGAGCTCTCTATGCAATTATAACTTTTTAGAACTAATTACTACCTGGCTGATAGCAGGGGGGTTTTTTTAAATATATTTTATTGATTTTTTTTTTACAGAGAGGAAGGGAGAGGGACAGAGTTAGAAACATCGATGAGAGAGAAACATCGATCAGCTGCCTCCTGCACACCTCCGACTGGGGATGTGCCCGCAACCAAGGTACATGCCCCTGACCGGAATCGAACCTGGGACTCTCAATTTCACAGGCCGACGCTCTATCCACTGAGCAAAACCGGCCAGGGCTGATAGCAGTTTTTTACTAAGACCTGGATGTAGGGGCGAATTACATAATTCCAACTCACTGGGATCTCTTACAATAAAGATTGAACTTTTCCCTTTGTTCTGCTCTGTAGGATCCGGGCTGTTTCTCCACACTTTGATGATATGCACAGTAACACAGCATCCACAATCAATTTCATTATCTCCCAAGTAGCCAGTGGTGACATCAACACAAGCATCCAAGCTCTAACACAGGTAATGGGGGTGTTACTCATGACAGTAATTCCACTGGTGGATATAAAGGCTATAGGAGTGATGGTTGCATACAGGTTGCAGTATTAAAGGAGGCAGGCAGCATTCAGTACCGTGCTGATGAAAAAAGTGCACAGGGATCACTCAAGTCATCACTTGCTTCACAGGATGCATCTCTTTCAGAGCCTTACTCTGTATAATTGCATTCATTCACCAGAGACTGGAGATGAAGAAGTGAGTAAGTAGGGTCCAACTTCAGGGAAACTTACTTAGATTTTAATGGACAGAGGCAAATAAGTAAACAAGAGATTATCAGACAATAACTACTATAAATATAACTCAGATGGGGTGAGTGGAGAAAGGAACTAGGTAGTTACTTAGATTGATCGTCAGGGGTCCAAGCAGAAAGGATAGCTATTACAAAAATTCTAGGGTGGGAATGAACATGGCATGTTCAGGGAAACAATACAAGGCCCATGTGTCCAGAGCCTAGTGGGCAAGAGGAGAATGGTACAGAATGAGACCCGGTTATGTAGAGTTTTAAAAGCCTCAGGGTAAGTTGTTTGGAATCTATTTTGAGATGGAAACAATCAGAAAATTTCAAATGAAGAAGCTACTTTTTTTTTTTTAATTCTCTTCTTTCTCTGCTTTCCTTCTCTAACAGTTCAGTTCTAAAGCAAATAGGTGGGTAGAGCAAGGTAGGCATCTACCATGTGGCAAGGGAGTGCAAGTGGAGCCATAGTGACCCAGTTTGATGATCTTAGAGCCCAAGCCTTGTGAGGAGGGGCGATGCAAAGCTAGGAGTCAGAGCCCAAGCAGGATGAAGAGGATGTCCACGCAGGCAGAGTGAGGAAGACCTCCACGTGTGTGAGAGGGAAGCAGGGCCTTGTGTGGGTGGCTCAGAATGGGTAGTTAGAGCCAAAGCAGAAGTGAGCATTTGCACGGGAAGAGCTGGTTGCAGAGATAGGGGATTGATTACATACAAAGGGATTGGTCAAGAAATAAGGAAAATAAGAGCCAAGTCTCCTACTGTCATAGAACAATAATACAAATATGGGAGGGAAGCAGATAGAATGAACTCTGGTACTGGACCAGAAATAGATGCATCATATGAACTCATGGTTTTCAATATGTAGATTTAGAAATATCAATTTAAATATAAGCATGTGGGTATGTATGTGGTATGAATGTATGTTATAGATAATACACATAAATTCACTAGCTCCTGCCACAGAGAGGACCAGAGAACACCCCTGCAGCAACAAGCATCCCCAAGTTTTGTCTTCTAAATACCATTTTTTACTAAAAGGAATGAGGGCTTTTTGGTGAATGGCTGATTCCAGCGCTATATCAGGGAAAATAGAAGATGATCCTGAAACAATTCATACCAAACCGTAGGATGGGAAGGATGAGCTCAGAGAATGATAGGCACATGTTACCAGTCAGTACCCAGAGGCCAACTGGAACAAACTCTCTGTTTGAACAAGGACAGTTTCAGCATCAAAATAAATAAAGATAGTTATGACTTATAACCCAACAAACTGAATAAAATTCAGTAAATTTATTAGATTCAATAAAATTTAACAAAATAGGAAACTTGCCCTGGCTGGGTAGCTCAGTTGGTTAAAGCGTTGTCCCGATACACCAAGGTTGCGAGTTTGATTCCCAGCCAACACACATACAAGAAGGAACCAATGAATGCATAAATAGGTGGAACAACAAATCGATGTTCTCTCTCCCTCTCTCTCTCTCTCTCTGCCCCTTTCTTCCTTCCTCTGTCTCAAATCAATCAATCAAATAAAATAGGAAACCACAAATTTGAAGAGAAATGGGATATTTATATAGTTTAATAGTACCTCCCCATAAGCTTGAGTGATGTGGCTCAGTAGTTGAGCATTGACCCATGAACCAAGAGGTCACCAGTTCCATTCCCAGTCAGGGCACATGCCCAGGTTGCAGGCTCAATCCCCAGTAGGGGGCATGCAGGAGGCACCTGACTGATGTTTTTATTTCTCTGTCCCGCTCCCTTTCTCTCTAAAAATGAATTAACTTTTTTTTTTTTGTAAGAAAACTACAGGCATATCAGAGCTTTTGTGGGTTTAGTTGTAGACTACTGCAATAAAGTGAATATCACAATAAAGCGAGTCATAATCTTTTTGCTTGTAGAGGGTCTTGCCTTTGTGAAGCACAGTAAAGCAAAGCACAATAAAACAAGGTATGCGTATATTCCTGTTGAGTGTTGATATTTCTATTTCTCCCTCTCCCTCTCTAAAATCAGTAAAAAAAAAATACATTTTTTAAAATTTTTTTTTTTTAATGATGAGAGAGAATCATTGATTGGCTGCCTCCTACACACCCCACACTAGGGATCAAGCCTGCAACCTGGGCATGTGCCCTGACCAGGAATCGAACTATGACCTCCTGGTCCACGCTCAACCACTGAGCCACGCCAGCTGGGCAAAGATAGTATTTTTTATAGTATCTGTGTTGAAGCAGTATTATTGAAAAGTCCTAGATATATAAAATTATATGTGCTTGGAGGTATACATGGATAAAGAGGTAAATGAAAGTAGTACCAGTGGCTTCGTCAACACCAAGAGGAACCATTCGCATTGTAGTCTGTAGTATAAGTGCCCCTCCCCCTATCCTGGAGTTGTGCAGTTTCTTAGCCCTACATGAAAGGATGGTCACTGAAGATTGACATGATTGTCTCAGGGTGTTATTTATGTAATCACAAAAATAAAGATCTTTTAAAGTAGTGAATAGGAAATACATGTTTTTCCCATAGTAACATTTTGCCATTAGTGACAATTACTCATCACACCAAAAAGAACACTGGATCAAGATTTGGGAAACCTGAGTTTTGAGTTTGAACTAAATAGTCTAATCTTTCTGAGCCTCACTTTTCTCACCTCACAAATGGAGATCTTACTCTCAGCCTGCTACCTCTCAGGGCTATCGGGATGATTAAATTAGATAATGGGTATAAAAACACTCTGATAAATTAGAGATTTAAACAGGGACTATTCCCTGAGCCAGACGTGGAGACTCAGAGTAGGAGCTACAACTAACTCACCTGACAGTATCTTGCTCAGTAAGCATCCCTTGAATGACTGAATCCCTAAGGACTCATTGATATGTAAAGCGATTGGGTTCTTTTCAAGGTAAGATACTAGACGTGCTTTGCTAATATTACAGAGCCATCTCTTGTAGTATCTTTCTGCTACTTAGAAATTTGAAGCTTGGAAAATACATCTTGGGATTTTTGTTATCAGATCGATGAGGTCCTGAGACAGGAAGACAAAGCCGAAGCTATGTCTGGCCACATTGATCAGTTTCTTATAGCCACGTTCATGCAGTTAAGACTCATCTACAACACACATATGGCAGATGAGAAATTGGAGAAGGATGAGATCATCAAGTTGTATAGCTGTATCATTGGCAACATGATTTCGGTAAGGGCACCTCTGCAGATCCTGAGCTTCCCTTTAAGTCCCTCACTCCACCTGAGTTGGTACAGATGTTTCAGTGAGTCCTGTGTCACTTATAGAAATGTACACTTCAGCTTACCTTATTGTTGGGTGTTGATGACACTTCAACTGACCTTGTTAGGATACAAAGTAAAATGCTTCCATACTACCTAGAATTCTGTTTCCTGCCAGTTTCTTCATCAGGCATGTAGGCCCTGGCTGGCATTTTACACATATCTGCTCACATTAAAAATACTTCTATAACAGGAATGAAGCACGCCAATTAATTACAGCTATTATTCGATGGGGGGGAGTGGAGTGGTGGTATTTTTTCCTAATACTCTGAATTTTTAAGAATACGATAGAATCATTTACTAGAACAGCCACCCATGTTTATCTTCCTTGCCATGTATATTGAGTTTCATGCCTATAACCGTTATGATTGGATAGCTCTTTCAGATAGAGAGCCTAGCCCGGGAGGCCTCCACTGGAGTGCTGAAAGACCTGATGCATGGCCTCATCACCTTAATGCTGGATTCTCGAATTGAAGATCTGGAGGAAGGACAACAGGTGATCCGCTCCGTGAATCTCTTGGTGGTGAAGGTTTTGGAGAAGTCGGACCAGACCAACATCCTGAGGTATAGTGTTCTCTCAGCATTACAGCCTAGAACAGCCCCTCTTTTGTCTGCCCATAGAAAACAGAAGGCACTGGATTAGTTGTAACTTTAGGTTTGCCTGATAAATTAATTTATTACTCTTTCCTCAAGAATCAAAGGTATTCCAACCTGAGACAGCAGCTATAACTAATAACTCAGTAAAGAACTGCAGTAAGCCAGTGAGTAGCAGTGAGTTTTCTAGACTAGGGCTGTGAAGTGTGTCAGTTACCACGCTTTTATGTACATTTCTCTCTCGGCAAACAGTGACAAAAATAGTGACAAGCTTTACCAAGTAGTAATTTATAAAACTTAAATGATTGATGTCCATTTTCTTACCAGTAATAACTGAATGTCGAATTATTTGATCCATGAGCTCTCAGTTTATTAGATGGGTAGAGAATATTTACACTTGGCCTTTCAATTACTAATTTATTTATAATGCAAATTTCAAACTGATTAATACTGTTTTGTTGGGGATTTTTTCCTAGTGCTCTACTTGTTTTGCTTCAAGACAGCCTGCTAGCAACAGCCAGTTCTCCCAAATTCTCAGAGCTTGTTATGAAGGTGAAGTTGAAATAATTTGATCTCTTTCAAAGATGCAAAACTTTATTTAAGTGTGGGGAAAGAAGAGTTGGAACTAAGACATAGACTCAAATCGACCAAGACACATCTGAAAAATACAGTTGGTCTTTATTTTCCCTTTCTCCACCCTAGCTCAGGCCTAAATCATTTCTGGCCTCAAACAGTGAAAAGGAAGAACTATTTTGTAAATATCCCACCAATTCTTCTAGAATCAAAAGACGTTTCATTTATTTTAGGGGGAAAGATAACTATAGCCCAATAAATATTTTGGTCTCTTTAATGGAAGAACTCCAAATGTACATATCTATAACATTATAATACTATTGTTACACTGTAATAGTGTAAAATATTTGTCTCCTTGGGTTAGATTTTGGTAAGCAATGTGAACTACCCTAGTGCTCTCAGGTACCAAGCAAACTCAAGACAATTTCCACATGTTCTTATTATTTAAGGCCCTATCTCTAGGTCTAGGAAGTGGGAAGGAGAAGTATCTGAGTTGATTAGATGGATGATTTGTTACACTTTAGCTAGTGACATGGTTGAAGTAAGTAAAATTTTTCATTTTTAGCAGCCACACTTGAAAGATCTGAGTGCCACATTTATATCCCTGACATTTTTAGAAGTGATCCCAGAGCTTAAGGAAGATGAATGGTGACAAATTATCCTCATTCTTCAGTCACTCTCTCTAACTTTTGTTCCTTTTTCCAATAGTGTCTCTGGAGAATGGTTCGACTGTTGCCTGATACCATCAATAGCATTAATCTGGACAGAATTCTTCTGGATATACACATTTTCATGAAGGTCTTCCCCAAAGAGAAACTGAAGCAGTGCAAAAGTGAATTTCCCATAAGGACCCTAAAGACACTGCTGCACACTTTATGCAAATTAAAAGGGCCCAAGGTGAGTGAGAATAGCAACCAATCTCTGAGGGCATTTGGGAGAACATCGTGGAAAGAGCATTGCTGCTATTTGAATGTGCTCGTGTCTCCTTCAGATCCTAGACCACCTGACCATGATTGATAACAAGAACGAGTCTGAGCTGGAGGCCCACCTCTGCCGGATGATGAAGCACAGTATGGACCAGTCAGGGAGCAAGTCAGATAAGGAAACAGAAAAGGGAGCATCTCGAATCGTGAGTGGCCTGACTTGAAAGGTTGAGGGAAGTGAGGTTGTCTGGAAGTAATCTTGTCAAAGGCGTGGGGATTGGTCCAGTGTCACTCTTTTGCTGTGGTGTTATAACCATTTCCACCTTGAAAATTTCAAATATAAACTATTTATTTGTTGGTCCCTAAGAAAGTTTCTTTGTGCCTAAGGCATTGTCACCAGATAAATCCACTGTGGACTCTATTTAGGGAGGACTAAGCCAGGTCCTTTCTCTTCAAGTTTAGTTGAAAACCTGAGACTAGAGGCTTTCAGTAATCCGGAGTGTCATTGGGTCTGCTGCAGACCCTGTAGCACTGGTGTTTCTGTCATCTGCAGGAGCAAACCAGAAAGTCTGGATTTTGAGCTATTTTCAGTTCTTATCCAATCTTTGGTTCCTAATTAATAACTCAAGTCTAACCAACCAATCTTCCCTTATCTCTTTCAACTTTTCAGGATGAAAAATCATCAAAGGCCAAAGTGAATGATTTCTTAGCTGAGATTTTTAAGAAGATTGGCTCTAAAGAGAATACTAAAGAGGTGAGAGGGAAAAGATTGAGCCAGATGGGGATCTGTGTTATGGAAAAGTGTCACTGACATCCACCCCACCTCTTTCTTTTTCTCGTTAACCAGGGCTTAGCAGAGTTATATGAATATAAGAAGAAATATTCAGATGCCGACATTGAACCGTTTCTGAAAAATTCCTCACAGTTCTTCCAGAGCTATGTTGAGAGAGGCCTTCGGGTGATTGAGATGGAGAGGGAGGGCAAAGGCCGTATTTCCAGTTCAACAGGTATGGTTTCCTCTAGGAGCTCCAGGAATAAGTTCAGATTAGCTCCCAGCTCAGGAACTGGGGTTTTGATTTGTTTAAATGTATAATCATGCACCTCAGTACTTAATGGTCATCAGTAACATTCACATTGCTCCAGACAGTCAACTCTGTCACCTACCTTGACTCATCATCAGTGTCTGACAGTGGCATCTCCCTGCCCTTGAAACAGTTTCTTCCCTGGGCTTTGTACTCTCTTGGTTTCCACCCACCTTGCTGGCTGTTCCTCCTGGACCTGATTCTTCCTGTCCCTGATCTCTGTGTTGGAGTCCCCCGGAGTTCAGTCCATGATCGATCATCTCTTCTTTCTTACTCTCACTTCCTTAACTAATCCATCTACTTTCATCACTTTAAATAGCATTTTTATATGCCAGCAAGACCCAATTTCTTTGGTGTCAAGCTCAGACCTCCTTCCTGATCTTGACTGATATATATACATACTACATGACATCTCTGTTTGGGGTTTCTAGCTCCTGCTGTTCCCTCAAACCTGCTTCATTTGCATTCTTCTCCCTCTCAGCTGATGGCACCCTTGTCCTAATTTACTCAGACTCACAGCTTGAGTCTTCTCTTCTCTGTCAGGAGATCCTTTGGCTTTACCTGCAAACTGTATGCAGACTCCACCCACACTTCCCATCACCTTCATTGCTGCTGCCCTGGTCTGGATTGGAACACTCTCCTTCCTAATTTCCCGCTTCCACTCTCGTCTCCCTATATTATTTCCACACATAGCATCAAAAACAGGTTTCTCAAACATTTTCCAAAGGCTCTCCCTTTCATTCAGCAAAGGCAAAAAGCCTTATGAGGTCCTGGATTATATGGCCCCCTGATACCTCTAGAACCTCATCACCTGCTATTTCCTCTGACTTTCATTCTACTCTAGCCCTACCAGCACCCTTGCTTTTTCTTGAACACACCAGACACACGCCTTCTTAGGGCCTTTGCTCTGGCTGCTGCTTATGCATACATTGCTCTTTCCCAAGACAGCCTATGGCCAGCCCTTTCCTCTTTAAGGTCTTTGTTCAAATACCACTAGCTCAGTGAGCCCTTATTTACAACTTGCAACCTACCCCTCACCCTCCATAGCACTCAACCACCTCTAACATGCCATACAATGTGGTACTTGTTAGGTTAATTGGTGTTTATCTGACTGCTAGAATTGAAAATCCACAAGGGTAAAGATTGTTTTGTTACTGGCACATAGTAAACACTCAGTACATATTTGTTGAATGATATGAATAAATGTTTATCCCAATGTTAAGCTGAAATATACTATTCCCACAGTAAAAAAGAAAAGCCAGTATCTGAGAATTACTGCTCACAGGATCTATAGACAAAAGGAAGACTTACGAGGTATCAGTTCACAGAAAATAGCTGTCAAAAGCCTTAAACGCAAGAAAAACCCATCTGCAAGAGTTTCCTCTCACCATGCAGAGTAGAACTCGCACATTTGTCCTGCATTTGGTTCTCTCCGAGTTCAGGGAACTGTACCTACTCTTAACGTTTTAGAATCTGTTTGTCGCTGAAACCGGTTTGGCTCAGTGGATAGAGCGTCAGCCTGCGGACTGAAAGGTCCCAGGTTCGATTTCGGTCAAGGGCATGTACCTGGGTTGCGGGCACATCCCCAGTAGGAGATGTGCAAGAGGCAGCTGATCGATGTTTCTCTCTCATCGATGTTTCTAACTCTCTATCTCTCTCCCTTCCTCTCTGTAAAAAATCAATAAAATAAAAAAAAAGAATCTGTTTGCCTATAAAACTGTTCCTTTTGTGGGTTTCAGATTCCACTTGTGTTCTTTCTCACCAGTGTCTTGCCAAGCTGAAGCTTCAATTGTGTTTGTTCTTTTGCATCGTTTTTATTGTTTTTAACACCTTAAAGAGTTTATTTCTTGAATCATAGCAGAATGTCTAACAGAATTCTGCTGATGTTCAACGTTTAATTGACGCTTTGGGCCTAAACAGCATATTTGCAACATAAGCATGTGACCTCACTGATTACTGAATGCTTTCAAAATGCCTTAGTGTTTGAACATCCATTATTGCTGGCTTTTCCCTTATTCTTCATTCATTTTCACCCTCTCAGTGTTCTCATCTGTACATCAGAGGTTTCCTTTTTCCCTAGAGTGACCTGTTTTACTTTCCTGTTGACAATAAGGGGGTGTAGCCTCCCAGGACTTGACCATTTAGCTTATGTCATGCATTTTCATTGCTATCAAGTGGGTCATTTTAATGTCTGCATGTTGTGATTGTTTCTTCAGGAACAGACACGGTGGCGGATTTTTTGGTTTTGGTTTTCCCTCTCCTGCCAGAGTATTGGTTTCAGTGCTGGGAATTCCCATCCTATCTCCTAGCCCTTCTCTGGGTGTTTGTTGGACACCACAGTTTCGATGCTTTTCCATGCATATACTGTAACCCTGAGCTTCTTGCTGTGCTCCCAGTTTGAATAAGAGCTCTCCTCTTGTGTCTCATGGTCTGAACCTGGTCTAAGTCTTCCAAACATTTAAAGTCTTTTGCTTCTTTAGTTGGGCACTGGCCATATACTCAGGAGTAGCTTAGGTTTTCTGGGTTGCCCAGGGCAGCTCTGGGCTTACAGGCTTACCACCCTGCATAGCCCAGGATGTAGATGGCCCAGCTTACATCCACTCCTCTGCATCAGCTCTTGGGAATTCTCACTAAGCTTATCCTGTATATTTCTGAGCACCTTTATGTTCAACTCCGGGAGGATTCCAGTGCATTTTTTAGTCATGAAGTACCATGGCAATCTCCAGGCCCCAAATCATTCCCTTTGGTGGCAGATTAACGAGGGTAGCCTAAAAGTGGGGGGTACGTATATCTGAATCTTCTTTCTACATTTCCTCTCTAGGCATCTCCTCTCAGGTGGAGGTTACATGTGTGCCTGCTCCCACAAGCACAGTGTCTTCCGTCGGTAACACAAACGGAGAAGAGGTGGGACCTTCGGTCTACCTGGAAAGGCTAAAAATCCTCCGGCAGCGATGTGGCCTGGACAATACAAAGGTACTGCCCCTTTCCTTCCGTGTGGGCCAGGGAGGCGGCGGCACGCAGGGCAGGGACAGGCTTTCCCAGAGAAGCGGCCCAGTCTTGGTGCATGCTGTTCCAGGGCCGCCGCTCGCCCTTAGACAATGACTCCTCTTCTCCCAACAGCAAGAAGACCGGCCTCCCTTGACCTCTTTGCTCTCCAAACCAGCCGTTCCTGCCGTTGCCTCTTCCACGGACATGCTGCACAGCAAACTCTCCCAGCTCCGGGAGTCCCGGGAGCAGCACCAGCATTCAGACCTGGATTCTAACCAGTCTCCCTCTTCAGGAACCATGACCACATCCTCCTCCTCCACAGCTAACATTGATGACTTGAAAAAAAGACTGGAAAGAATAAAGAGCAGTCGCAAATGAAGCTGCCCCCCTCCTGGCACCCTGCAGCTTTAGTTTACTAAACTAGAGTCCTCATAGTTTACAGTGGCCTCCGCGGGCCTAGTGTACACCAACCGGTTGTTTGTATCAGCCGTGGGTCTGGGGAGGAGTCGTGGCACAAATACCTGTACATACTCTGCTTCTCCATCAGCACCTGCCTCTCCAGAGGACTGTATTAGTTTAGTGTACAGACCTGTAAACAGCGGCCCTCCACTCAGCTCAGACTGGTTCCCGTAGCCTTTTTCTTTTTAATTGCTCATTTGTAAAGTTGTCCTAATCTTTCCTAGCTTTTAACTATTAGGAATTCTTTAATAGTTTCCCTTTGAGTTTGTGAACTCTTCTCCCTGTAGCCCTGAAGGGTTACTGTATTCTGTATGAATGCATGGCATGATACAACTAATTTAAAAGTCTTTTATAAATAAAGTTTGCATTAACTATACCTGCTCCCAAGATGCTCCATATCTGGGCATGTTGGGCACCTCTCACCTGTTCTAGAGACCAGGTGGATAGTCAGCCAGTTAGAGAAAGATTAAAACTTGCCTAAGGAGCACCACCTTTCCTTGGCTCCCAGACGAGGCATTGCCTTTTGCTTTTTTGGAACAGGAGGAACTCACCTTTCCTGCTTTCCACAAGCAGCTCCTAGGGAAGCAAAGGAATCTCATTCTCTCTTTGAGGCTTGGTCATGGCTTCCCTCCCATCATCACCATGGTTCCAAGGAGTTTGTAGGCTTCCTGCCACTTCGCTGCCCAAATGCACGTGAGATTGTGCCCAGAGATTGGCTGGGCTACCTGGTTGTCACATGGTGTCTGAATTCAGGCCATTAGACTAAAGGGTATGGGAGAGCTTAGGAGCTTCCTGCCCAGTTGGAGTTTAAGTCTGAGTCTACACTAACAGTTGTTTCCCACTCCGTCGGAGTGAAGACCACACAGTGAACTGAGGAGTTAGCTCTGGAAGAAACTCCACAGGGCTCCTCCATAGTCAGAAACACTCTTAAGTACTAAGAAGTTCTAGATTTAGGTGGAAGACTTTTTGGGCAATCATCAGGTTCAAAGGAACTTTTCCAAACTACCTTTTACTCAACTGGTATTCAAGAAATGAAGGTTGGTGGAAATCCTCTTGATTCCAGCCATGATTTTCAGGTGGCCCCTACACTGCCTGAAATGAAACTTGCCGCTCTCTCGTAGGGTTGCTAAAGGGAAGGTGGAGGATGCTATAGTAGAAGGATATATTTAGAAAGAAAGGCTAATTTGAAAAACCAAATGATGCCGAGCTCACAGTGCTGACAGCTATACTGCAAAGGAAGCAGTCTTGTGAGGATGTGCACCCTTATTTAAAAAGCAGATTTGTAGTATTATAATTCTGTTTTTATATATGGGTGTGTTTTTTTATTTCAGAAGAAAAGAGAGAGGGAGAGAGAAACATCAATGATGAAAGAGAATCATTGATTGGCTGCCTCCTACACACCCCCTACTGGGGATTGAGCCTGCATCCTGGACATGTGCCCTTGACTGGAATCGAACCTGGGACCGTTCAGTCTGCAGGCTGACGCTCTATCCACTGAGCCAAACTGGCTAGGACTGGAAAATTGTAATTCTTAATCCCTCCTTCCTGCTCTGGTTACAGCCCTGGGCTGGGAAGATCCTGCTCAGGGAGGGCCCTTCTCAATACAGTCCTCCAGATAGTTACCATCTGATCAGCTTTCACACCAGGGGAAACGCACACCACACCTGTCGTGGGCTGTAGGGCCTGGTTCCCCCTCAGTCACACATGCCCCCAACAGGAACAGCGATACGTACAATAGATCAAATGAACTGAAAATAAGTAAGGATATAGATGACTTAAATGACAAGTAAAAAGGTACATTTATGAATCTATCTCCCCTCTCACCTTATCTGGTAATGGTACCGGCTCTACCTGAGCTGCCCATGAACAGCACTGGGAGCATTGAGGCTCACAGTCACTTTTATTGAGAACTAAAGTTTTAGGAGCAAACCACAAAAATAATTCTTTCCCTGGATCGGTTTCTGTGATCTTAACAGTGAGGAGCCTAGAATGTGGATGGTTCTCTAACTTTCAGGCCGATCAATGACCTTCTGTATCCACTTCTTCAGGCGGAACACGTGTGTGTAGAAGCCATATTTTCCATTCCTGTCACAGCCTTCACCCCACGAGACGATGCCCATTTGATACCAGCGGTTGTTTTGGGGGTTCTAAGGAAGAAACATGAGGTTTTTAATTGTCAAGTCCATGGTAGTGTCAGCATTGCCCTATCAGGTAACTACTTCTGAATTCTGGGGTCCCTCCTTACCCACCCCACTAGGAGATCTACCCACCAGCTGCAGGCCTTAGAGAAGCTAGCTTACCTTCATGACAAAGGGTCCCCCACTGTCACCTTCACAAGCATCCCCTCGTTTCCCTTCATCGGGCTTGTAACCTTGAGAGAGAACAGCAGTACTCAGGAGCATAGCTCATACTCCAGCCCCTTCTAGAGACATACCAGATGAGTGTCCACTTGACCTCTTCTCATCATCCTTAACTCTTCATTTTCTCACCCCACACCAATTGTTGTACAAATCTTGTCAGCGATTTCCTCAATATATCCCACTATGTCCCAAATCCAGCCACTTCTCACCACTTCTACACTGGTCACATCACATGCACCTCTACCCCGGAACTAATTCTGCTTTTGCCCACCTACAATCAGTTTTCCACTCATCAGGTAGGACTTAAAAAATATGTTAGACTTACAGGTAGCTGAGGACAATGGTGGTGCTGCCTTTATTCAAACCTCACCACATACCCTCCACAAACAATGCGGAACAACAGAAACTACACAAAAACTGCACCTCGCCCTAGCCAGTTTGGCTCATTGGATAGAGCACTGGCCTGCAGACTGAAGGGTCCCGGGTTCAATTCCAGTCAAGGACACATGCCCAGGTTTCAGGCTCCATCCCCAGTAGGGGGCGTGCAGGAGGCAGCCAACCAATGATTCCCTCTCACTGATGTGTCTCTCTCTCCTCCTTTCCTCTCTAAAATCAATAAAATATGTATATATATAAAACAAACAAAAACACCACGCCTCCAGCATAACTACAATACAGAGAGCACCCAAACTTCAACCGTAATATATCTAATTAGTGGTGATGAGGATGGGATACAGAAGTGAGTGTGATTGACATATAAACCCAATTGAAATGTAAACCCTTGTAAATAACCCCAAATCTACACAATGAATAAAAGAAACTAAATAGATCTATTCAAAGATACTACAGGGAAACATAAAATAAGGATTAAAACACCTCAGCTAATAAAAACCCTCCCCTATAAAACAAAACAATTAAATTTCCTCCAATTTTTGGACTGTGAAAAAACACCTTGACTCAGAAATTCAAAAATTAAAAATAAGTGGACAGCCTGGCTAGTTTGGCTCAGTAGAAAGTGTCAACTGCTGGCTGAAGGGTCTCGGGTCTGATTCTGGTCAAGGGCACGTACGTACCTTGGTTGAAGGCTTGATCAGCCCTGGTCCAGGTGAATGTGGGAAGCAACCAATGATGGGTCTCTCACATCAGTGTTTCTCTTTCTCTCTCTCTCTCTCCCCCTCCCTTCCACTCTCTAAAAATCAATGGAAAAATATCCTTGGGTGAGGATTAACAAAAATGGACAAAACAATAAGGAAAATGCAAAGCAAAGGAGTGGTTGAAATGGAACTCAGACCAAAGAAGAAATTTGAGTCCCTCAAGAACTAAGTAATGAAAAAGAATATTTACAATATAAAAAAAAAACTGCACAGAAATAAAAACATTGAGTGTACATATTGAAAGATCCACTGAGCACCAGGCAACACTGGCCTGAAACCCTCAACTCTGACGAAAAACCCTCAAGGCCTCCAAGCAAAAAGACCAGATACCTTACCAGGTCCAAAGAATCATACCGACATCAGACTTTTCAAAAACTACATACAACGTAAACAATAAAGCCATCATTTTCAAAAAATTCAAGGAAGGGAACTGTGAACCACAGATTTTATATGCCACCACACTGATTGTCAGGCTACAGAAAAACAATTATATAAGAGCTCAGGAAGTTCTATGCTCAAAACCCTTCTTGAATCTACTAGCAGATGAGCTTCATCCAACCAAGAGATTAGTGCTTCAGCAAAAGGACCAATGTTCTGACAAGTAGAAAAAAACGCAGCTCAAAATGAGAGAAGAGAAAGGAAAGTAAACTCACTGTTAGATAGCCAGTGGGTGGGAGTTACAATTAAGTTATATAAGAAAAGGAGCCCAGCCGGTCTGGCTCAGTGGATAGAGCATTGGCCTATGGACTGAAGGGTCCCAGGTTCAATTCCGATCAAGGGCACATGCCCAGGTTGCAGGCTTGATGCTCCATCCCCAGTAGGGGACATGGGGGGTGTGCAGGAGGCAACTGATCAATGATTCTCTCCCATTGATGTTTCTCTCTCCCTCTCCCTTCCTCTCTGAAATCAATAAAAACATATTAAAAAATAAAATAAATGGCATTCTTAAAAAAAAGAAAAGAAAAGGAACTAAGGGCATTTCAAAAAGGTGTAAGTCCAAAGATGATCAGTAGAACAAAAATGTAAACCTTCCTAAACATATATTTTCTTAAAAGATCACATAGGAGAAAACACAGCAAATGAAGCACAATACATGTAAATAAATATTATAAAATAATGAAGTAATGCTAATTCAATCATATATATATATATATATATGAATGAATGGGCTTAACTCAATACAAAACAAAGATTTTCATTTGACTCAAAGCAAGACTCAACTATGCTATATATAACAAAGTGATTCATAAAGGCTAAAATTAAAGAGATGGGCAACAGTATATCAGGCCAATGGAAACAAAAAGAGCAGGGATAGTAATCCCAATATTGAAAATAAAAAAGGACTCATTTAAAGCTAAAAGCCATAATTTACATACAATGAATAAATAACAATTATGAATATCTGCACAAAACACAGCAACCACATTTATAAAGTAAAAAAAAAACCTATAAGCAATGCAAGAAGACAAATACATCTATAATAAAATTTAACACACCAAAGTCAGTACAAGACAGTTCAAATGAACTGAAAATAAATAAGGATTTAAATGATCTAAACAATAAGGTACATTTATGAATATGTATCAAATATCTGAATAAAGAACACACCTATACTCCTCAATCACACATGAACCACTCACAGAAATTATTCCAACAGCTCTGTCTCAAAAAAAAATCAGTTCCATAAGGTAGAGAAATATTACAAACAATATTCTCATAATGCAGTAAAACTCAAAATTATTAAAGTGAAAATATAAAAGGCCCCTCCCATCTGGAATTTTTAAAAACACCTATTAAACACCTTAGGTGAAAAAAAATACACATTGAAATTAGAGATAACTTATTATTCTAAAAAAAATAGTAACACTAGTGTTTTTTATAAAGAGGAGAAATGCACTCAATAAAAATTAAAGATCAAAAGTAAATTAACCAGCCCTCGCTGGTTTGGCTCAGTGGATAGAGCCTCAGCCTGGGAACTGAAAGGTCCCAGGTTCAATTCTGGTCAAGGGCACATGCCCGGGTTGTGGGCTCCATCACCCAGTGAGGGACTTGCAGGAGGCAGCTGATTCATGATTCTCTCTCATCATGGATGTTTCTCTCTCTCTCTCTCCCTCTTCCTTCCTCTTCAGTGGTTGATTATCACCCTATGAACCAGTAGGCCATGCTTCGATCCCCAGTCAGGGCACATGCCCTGGTTTCAGGCTCAGTTCCCCAGGGGGGGGCGTGCAGGAGGCAGCCAACCAATTAGTCTCTCTCATCATTGATGTTTCTATATCTCTTCCTCTCCCTTCCTCTCTGAAACCAATAAAGATATTTTCTAAGTAACCAAATTGTCAGTTCAAAAAGCTCAAAAGAGCCCTAATCGGTTTGGCTCAGTGGATAGAGCGTCGGCCTGCGGACTGAAAGGTCCCAGGTTCGATTCCGGCCGAGGGCATGTACCTTGGTTGCGGGCACATCCCCAGTAGGAGGTGTGCAGGAGGCAGCTGATCGATGTTTCTCTCTCATTGATGTTTCTAACTCTCTATCCCTCTCCCTTCCTCTCTGTAAAAAAATCAATAAAACATATTTTAAAAAAAAAAAAAGCTCAGAGAATAAAATTTTTTTAAAAAAGCATAAGAAAATTTTTGAAAAGGTAAAAGCAAAAACTAATGAGGTACAGAATTGAAAAACAATAAGCCTAATAAATAAGTCAAATTCCTAGGTATCTTTTGGTATTTTCTGCAACCACCAGCTAATTTACTCAACAAAATTAAGGGGGTGGGGGGAACAAGGTGTCAAAGAGAAAAAGTCATAATACACTGCATCACTATAAAAAGGCACAGTATAGACCTGGACAAATGGGGAAACATTTCGTGTCCTTGGATAAAATGACTCAGCAACAAAAAGATGTCAGTTCTCCCTAAATTCATTTATAAATTCAACATAATCCCAACAAAAACACCGACAAACCTTTTATGGAGCTAGACAGATTGATACCAAAGTTCACATGGAAAAACAAATACGTAAGAATTTCCAGGAAAACTCTGAAAAAGATAAACTATGACAGACAATAAGCCCTACCAGATGTTAAAACATACTCTAAAATCTCTATAATTAAAACAAGATGGTGTTTAATATAATGAACAAAGATCAGGAGATCCAAATTGAATGTCTCCAAATAGAAACAGACTTAAGCACATAGAAATCTAGTATGTGACAAAGGTGATTTCAAAGATACTATTTTTAATAAATGGTGTGGACAGCTGCTGAAGCATTTGGAAAAGGATGAATTCGATCCATACCTTGCATCATACACAAGCATAAAGTCCAAAGACTCAGATCTAAGTGTAGAAAAATGAACCAAGTACTACAAGAAACCATGGGAATTTCTCTACAACCTGAGCATAAGCAAGGTTTTTTTCCTAACTTTGTTAAGAAATTTGACTACATAAAAATTTTAATTGCGCGGCAAAAAGTTATAAAGGTTAAAAAGCTAACAAAGTGGGCCCCGGCTGGTGGCTCAGTTGCTTGGAGGATCCTCCCCTACAGATTCAATCCCCAGGAGGCAACTGACAATGTTTCTCTCTCACATCAATGTTTCTTTTTTCTTTTATTATACTTAATCTTTTTAAATATATATATATTTATTTTATTATTGATTTTTTTACAGAGAGGAAGGGAGAGGGATAGAGATAGTTAGAAACACGGATGACAGAGAAACATCGATCGGTTGCCTCCTGTACACTCCCCACTGGGGATTTGCCTGCAACCAAGGTACATGCCCTTGACCATAATCGAACCTGGGACCCTTCAGTCTGAAGGCCGATGCTCTACCCGCTGAGCCAAACCGGTTAGAGCAAAGGTCGTCTCTACCACAAAATAATAACTGCAGAAATGACAGAATTAGAAAAATCACCATTTGGCAGCCACCATAGTTTGGGAGAATAATTTGATGAGAAACAGGATAGATGGTATCAAGTTTCTCCCCACAAGCTATTTATTAATTACAAAGAGAAAAACAGAACTTTACAGCGAGAAACCTGGCTGAGGCAGACACCACCTTAACCAAGAGGTCAGAGTTAGTCTCACCAGTTATGAGACATACAGACATGGCACGCCTGCCACCGGGATGCACGGAGGACTCAACATCACTTAGCCTGAATCTGATCACGGAGAAACCCGAGACAAACGCAACGGAGGGCCCGTCTACAGTCACGGGCCTGTCCTCACCAGATATGTCAAGGTCATGGGAGACAAAGCCTGACAACTAAACACAGAGAGTAACCCTGGATTGGATCCCAGAGGAGAGAAACATTTTTTGTCTTTTACTATAAAAAGACATTAGCAAGTAGGACATAGAAAACATTTGAATAATGTCTACAGATTAGATAATGGTACTTTATCATTATAATTTTCTGATTTAATAATTATACTGTGGTTATGTAAGAGAGCATCCTTTTTTTTTTTTTTTTTGAAATACTCAATTAGAGGGGTAAAAAAATCACCATATGCACAATTTCCTCTCAAACTGTGTGTATGCGTGTTGTGCAAAGTGGGGGTGGCAGAATCTCAATGGTGATATACAGAAATTCTTTGTATTATTTTTGCAAAGTTTTCTGTGAGTCTAAAAGAAATTACACTAACATTTAAAAAATATTTTAAGTTAAGTTAGACCATTTATTCACCTGCCCCAAAGCCTCCAATCACTTCTTATCTCAATAAAAGCCAAAGTCCTTCCGGGCCCTAATGGAAGTGCCCATCTCTGCCTGCCCACCAATCTTCCCTCATCTCCTGCTGAACTCTGGCCGCTCAGGCCTCCCACTCAGACACACCAAGCCTGCTCCCACCTCAGGGCCTTGGCCCCTGCTGTCGCCTCAGCCTGCAGTACACTTCCCTAGACTGATTCACTCCTTCACTTCTGGTCTCTGCCCAAATGTCACTTCAGAGAGACCTTCTCCAGCCACTCTATTTAGAAAAGCACTCCTGTCCCCATCTCTCTCTCTCCCCTACTTTACTCTGCTTCCTGTTTCTTCCCAGCAGGGATTGCTACTCTAAATCTGTTTTCTGACACTCCCTCCTTCTAGGAAAGCTCTCTGAAGACAAGTGCACTGTCTGAGTCCTTGTTGTATACTCTGGAATACTTCATGGCTCATAGTAGGCACTCAATAAATATCTGTTTAATGACGGAACACATCAATGGCTTCCCTCCACCCCCAAGATCTCTGCTGCTCTCTGGGCCAACACATCCTGACAACTCAACCAGCGACCAGCACTCCACCTCACTGAACCCCTCACACAGCCTTCTCGAATAGAGGCTTTTATCTCCATTTATAGAGGAAGAGCCTGAATCTGCAAGAGGTTAAGCAGCTTTGCCCAGTCATATGGCTTGTGCGTGGCTGGCGCCAGGGCTTGAACAGGTCTGTGCTCCTAACATGTGTCCGTTCCCCCAACCTGAGGCCCCGCCGTTCCCTCCCGTGGAGCCACACCCAGGGGACTTGCCAGCACAGAACATGTTGTCGGTGATGCGGATGCGGGTGGAGGCCTTGCAGACCGGTCGCTCCACGATGGGCAGGTTCACCACCTGCAGGACGCTGGGCTGCACCTCGGAAGGACTGGCTACCCACGTCTCCTTCAGGTTGCCCCAGCCCGTCACCCGCCCTTTGTATCCAGCCTGGAGCAACCTTTGGGGAAGGCAGAGGGACCTGGTGAGAACCGACCCTCCAGTAGCCTCTGGCCCCAACACCATCCCTTAGAGACCTGAATCTCAAACACCAGTGCGCAAAGAACTTTCAGGTTTGTTCAGAGAACTGAGGCCTGGAAAAAGGAAGGCCCTTCTGCCAGGCCTACCAGGGTCAGCCAGGCCCAGAGCACAGCCCAGACTTCTCAGCGAACGGCCCCCTGATGGCCCCACCTGGCTGCCGTCTGCTTGTCGGGCAGGCACACGGGGTGGATGTAGTTGCTGAAGGTGATGGGCCTCTTGAGCTTCAGCAGGGCGATGTCGCGGTCCAGCATATCCCTCCAGTTGTACCTGGGGTGGATGTAGACCTTCTCCAGCATGGAGATCTTTTCGATGCCTCGCTCATACCTGCGCAGACCCCAACAGAGAAACGGAGAAGCCATAAGCCACTCGGAGGCAGCGGTTCCCGGAGGAAGGAAACTGCCTGCCCTCAAGGTCTGAGAGTCAGGGGGACCAGCGGGCGGAGCTGCACAGGGCTTATGGGGAGGGACACAGGCGGCAGGTTCTGGTCCAGAGAGCCTCTCTTCAAGGTCACACCTGGGCCATGTCCTGGCGTCTGGAGACACGCCAGGATGTTGCTCTTTGCAAAGCCTTAGTTCCTCTGACCCCAGCTCCCAGCCTATCAGGATGTGGCAGGACAGACTCTGGGGCGCAGACTGTTTTCCACGGCGGGAGGCGGACAGACATGCCCCGTGTGTCCCAGGCACCAGAGCCCCTCACCATCACGCTGGAGGGCCGGGACCCCCGCCAGAGCCCTGTGCCCCCAGTTCTGTACCTGGTGCGGGAATGCTTGCCAATGCGCACCAGAAGGTCATCCGCAGTGAAGTTCTTGTCCCAAGGCGGGTACAGCAGGCAGTGGGCAGCAGTGAGGACCCAGCGGTCACTGATGAGGCTGGCTCCGCACAGCAGCTCCTGGGGACTCTTCCGGAAAAGCATCACCTGCCTGTGAGGGAGAACAGGGAGCATGAGAGCCAGGGAGCTGCCCCCCTGCCGCCCCCCCCGCCCCCGCCCACTGGCCCCAGAAGTACAAAGTCCCATTTTTAAGAACTGGACAGAACTGCCTGCTGGGCCCAGGCCCCAGCTTGACCTGGTCACCTTTGGGGCCGGGGCCATCCATGTGACAGTGAGGGGCAGCGTCCTGCCTTGAGCACCCCTCTCCAGCTCCCTCCCGGCCAGAGTTGTGCAGCTGAGCCCGGCTCCGGGTCAGGCCCTGCTGTGGACTGGCCCCAGTTCTCCTGGCCCCGGACTGTCCATCAGCAGCGTCACTGAAACGCCCTGGGCCTCAGCCGTGCCCCCTGCTTATGAGAACTAATACAGCCAATCTCAAAAGATTGCTGGGACTCAATGAGGTGCCGGTGCTCGGCGCTCATTACCCATGAAGCCTGTAGGGGGAGAGACGCCCTCCAGGGCCAGGGCAGAGGTGGGGGCTGCAGCCCAGTGAAGGCAGCTGGGCTTAGGGACCCACCAGGGCGCCAGGCCTTTCTCCGCGTCCCAACCCTCCACGATGCGCGCGTCGATGTAGGACTCCAGCAGCTCGTGCTCCGTCTGGTCCTCCCGCGACTTGTTCTCAAACAGAGGCCGCAGCCCACAGTCTGCGAGCAAAGCCAGGTGGTGAGGGGCCCAGCGCAGACCCTGCCCCACGACCACGCCCCCACCTGCCCCCACTTCTGGCAGCCTCACCTGCCTCCCCAGCCCCGAAGGTCTTCTCATTGAAGAAGGGCTGGAACTTCTCCTCGGTGGTGCGCCCATCGATGGCCGCTTCCAGGTCCTGGCTCTGCCCATCGACCGTCACCTCGTCCACCGGCTCTTCTGCAGAGACCCAGGCACCGGCTGGGACAGGACCCGGCCACTCCTCACCCACCTCCTAGAACCTCAGGGCCTCATTACACTCAGCGGTGAAATGGGGATAAAACCTAGTCCCACCTGGGCAGTGGAAGGCTGCAATGAGCGTACTCACGTGCACACGTGGTACCGTAAATTAGGGAAGGCTGTTCTGTTATTCCCTCCAGGTTTCGTGCCCTCTCAGGCCCCAGCCCTGCCCTCTCACCACAGTAGTTCAGGCCGCAGTACTCATAGTCACCGGGCTTCCCGCCGCCCACGTAGCACCACGCGCCCTCCTGGTCCCCGTCTGGGTTGCGACAGAAGTTCTCCACCAGCGGCACAGGCGGGTTGAAGTTCTGCTCCTTGCCCCGGGCCTTGGCCTGCACGCTGGCCCAGGGCAGGCAGGGGGACCCCTGCACGGTCACCGCCAGGCGACCCTGGTAATGCTGGCCACGCTCAGGGACACACTGGTCAGCTGGAGGTGACAGACTCGCTGTGGAGACTCTGGAGCGCGGGGTCAGCTCCACAGTGAAGCGATCTTGGCCTGGTGGGTGAGGAGGAAGGGAGCAGAGAGGGTGGGTCATACAGGGGGAGCCAGACAGCCCGGAGCTGAATCCCTGCCTTGAGCCTTCCTCCTGCAAGACCTCAGGTAACGCCTCCCTGAGCTGCGATGTGCTTGCCTCTGAAAGGGGTACTGACTGATGTTGTTCTCGCAGGGTTGCTGGGAGATTTAAACAAAATAAATGTGGACGTGTCTGGTGCATCACAAGCCCGAGATAGTCACTAGGTTTCACCTCCTGTCACTATCGCAGGGCTACCTGTAATCTATTGATAGTGACTGCTTGGAGTTTTTAAAGGATTCTGTGTTCTCTTAGGGGCACACGGGAAATACAGCTGGGAGGACTACAGATGTCTACACAGGGCAATGGGTCAGTGTCAGCATGCTTTCTCCCCCTCTTGACCTTGCCCTTGTGGTTGCGCTGGCCAATGGCACGTGGGCAGAACCGACGGTGCCGGTTCTAAGCCTCGGCCTGAAGACAGACACAGTGTGTATTCCTGCTGAGTTTTGTACTCTGCCATCACCAAAGGAAGACGATGCCTTTGGCTTCTGCCCCAGAATGAGTATGTGCAGAGCGGACCTGCGCCTAACCCACGCAGAAGCCAGGCTCTGAAGCAGAGCTACCAGCTGAGCCCAGGCTACATCACAGACCCACAGACACAGGAGCAGCGCCACCGAGCCCACCCTCAGACACGTAAGAAGTGAATGCTTGTTGGTGTATGCCCCTGAGCTTTTGTGGTGGTGGTGATTTTGTGGGTTCTGCAGCATTATTGTGACGGTAGCTAACTGCTGCCTGGAGGGAAATAATGATGCTCTGAGGTGCTCAGAAAAGGGCACGTGGACCGAAATGGCCGGGGAGGCCTTGCTGGGGGGAACAGTGTCGCGAGCAGGAAGGAAGGCGTATCTGGATGAGCTGCAGCCTGGGTCGTACGGAAGTGAGGATGGGAGGGAGGGCGGAGGCTGGAAGCCCACTCTCTCTGGTCTCCTGACTTCCCTGACCAACGGCCCCTGGCCCCATGGAGACCCCTTGCCTGGCCATGTTCCGCCCAATGGCCCAGCTCACCACAGACAGGGACACTGCACTCCTCCCTCCGCACAGTGGGGTCGGAAGTGTAGCACCAAGGCCCCGTGGTGCTGCCATCTGGGTTGCGGCAGAAATTCTCCTGCAGGTCTGCTTCAGGGTGGGTGGTGGAGTTGATTCTGGAAAAGGAAATTGCTCAGCTAGAGGCCGTGTCTCCCCCGCACCCCCACCCCGTCTCCTGGCTCCCCATTCCCAGCCCACTGGCAGACAGGCCTGCCCGTCACTCACTCAGGCTTATGAGGGTAGCGACTCCGCCATAGCTGGCACTCGATGCCTGACCGGGTGGAGCTCACGTTCCCTCGGTAGTTCATACCCAGACCTTCGGCACAGTTACCTGCAGGATTTGACCCCCCGTCACTTAGCAAAGCTTGGCTATCCACCCCCTCCGAGCTCCTGGCTCACAACCCTTAACCTGAATTTACTCAGCACCTCCTCTGCACTCAGCAGTTGTCCAATCCATTTAACAGGAGTCACCAAATATTTACTGGTGCCCACCATGTGGCAACCCTCCGACAGGCACTGTGCCAGGTACTAAGGACACCGTGATGAACAAGTCAGTCCTAGTCTAGGCAGGTCCCTGGCCTCGTGGAGCTGATTATCTGCAGTGTCTCCTCGTGGCCAGCAGGATAAACACAGGAACAAGGCCCAGGGAGGCCCTGGGCTTCCTGCCTTGTTAGCTTAGCTCCTTGTGCCCCAGGGCCTTAGCACAGGCCCTTTCCTTTGCCTTGATATACACTCATCAGTGTATCCCACAAATCCAGGTAGGACTCTACTTCCAGGTAGGGAGCTGTCCCTGAGTTTGTTGACAAACTAAAGCCTCCTTCTCCCGACGTTCCCTTGGCACCTGCAACAGAACTTTCCCAGCAGTCACCTGGATGTTTCCAGTTTTTGTTTTTCTGTGAAACTGTGAGCTCCTTGATCTCTTAAAACCCCCATCACTCGACACAGTGCCTGGCACATCACATGTCTGTTGAATAAGTTATTTAACCACTGAAGGGTGGCCAGTAATTAGAGTTCCACGTTATGGAGCCTATTGTCACACTAATAGTGTATTATAAGGCTTCACAAGGTGATGGCATTTAAACTAATCCTCAAAGGACAGGGATGTTGTTAGCAGGCTGTAATGACTGCTCCAGGGGAAGACGATAATGTGAGCCAGGGCCAGGAAGTCGAACCATCTTGGCATGTTCAAAGAAGTGCTGCTGGGGTCTGGGTCATGGTTGGTGTGATGGGAGATAAGGCTAGAGGGGAGGTGAAGGCTAGACCCTGCAAACTTCGCCAGGCTAAGAAGCTGGTGCTTTGTTGTGGAAGCAATTGGGGAGCCACTCCAGGTTTTGGAGAATGAATGTGACCTCATTAAAGCTCTGTCCTGGAGACATGGGAAAGAGGAGCCCTGATGAGAGTGAGGCCTTAAAGGTTAATTCATTATCCATTCATTTGCTCGTTTCTCCAATATTAATCATCATACTGACTACCAGGCACAGAGCCAGGCACAATGATACATCTTTGATCGCAGGAATGGAAAGGGAGTGTCAGGTGCTAGGGGCTGCGCTGCTGGGCCACCTCCTAACCCACCCCTACTCTGCTCTTCTCCCAGGATGGCCCCCTGGCATCCGGTCCCGCCACCCCCATGTCAGGTCCTCACCTTCCAGGCATTTAACGAGCGTTTCTCGAGATTTCTTCACCGAGTCACAAGCTGGAAGAGACCCAGAAACACCTTTGGTATTAGGGTAGGGACAGGATGGGCTTAAGTCAAGGGCAGGACAACGTTCAGAAACAGAGAAATGGACAACAGATGCCCGGAAGGAAAGAGGCAGGGGGTGGAGGGTGGATGAACTGATGGACCAGAGTCTCTAGAGCAGAATACGCTCTAACGGGGGCCCAGCACGCCCTCCCTGAAGCAGGCCTTTCCCAGTGCTCACCTGTGTACTTGACCCAGAACGCATCCTGCAAAACAAGGGCTGAGTGTGAGGCTGTGGCAGGACCCTTTTTGTTTTGTTTCTTAGTAAATGTTATGTCTCGTATCCTTTCCTTTTCCTCTTACCCTGGTCACACAGGGGAGGCTCTGGGAGGTCTATGGCAGAGTGCCCTACTTTTGTTTCCAAAAGCCCAAGTCCACTGAGAAGGGTATTTGAGGAGAGGGGCGCTCCCTCACCCCAACAAAGACAGGAAGGGATTGCCCTGGGTGGGTGGACAGGAGGAGAGGGGGAGTGAGGCCCAGACAGAGCCCCAAGGAAGGGAAAGGTTGCCAGGGCCCCAAGCCTCACCAGAGTCCCATACCTCAAGGTGGCAGAGGTAGCAGAAAAGCCAAAGCTGAGAGGCCACGGGGGCCTGGGGCTCCAGAGGTCCCGACATGGGCATATGTCTGAGAGCTGAGTGGCCCCTGAGGTCCTGGAGCCTCCCCGGGCCCTGGGACCTGGTGTCTGGCCTCCAAGCAAAAGGCTGCTCATCTTGGCAGCCCAGTGAAACGGGGCCCAGAGATGAGATTATCAGCGAAGACCGTGAGCTCCCTGTTCCCCTTATTTGTGGTCCTAGAGGTGGGCCCGCTGGGAGGGCCCCCAGCCCTCACCGTGGCCGTGGAAGACTCCAGGGCCTCGAAGGCCTCCTCGTAGCTGCACTGCTCCTCCAGGCACTCCCGCTCCAGGTTGCCACTACGCAACTCCTCCATGAAGCCGCTGTTGGCACGTCGGGCCCGCTGGAGCAGCGACAGGGCTTGCTGAGGGGCCAGGAACACTGCAGTAGAAGGGGGGGGACAGGGGCCTGAGGAAGCCCATCGCGAGGGCAGGAAGCGAGCCTGGCCTACCCTGGCGGCTTCCGAAAGCACAGGTCTGGAATGGCCTCCGCTCCTTTAATGGGTCACCCCCAGCCCGCTCGCCATATTGCAAGAGAGAGGTAGTCCCATCCAGCCAGCCCTGAGCACCAGACTCCTTCCCTAAGCTGGACACCGTGGGCTGAAGCCCACCTGGCGGCCGGCTCTGGGTTCTCTGTCGAGTAAGGAGACCCCCGCCCATGGGCCCATCTCCTAGCCCCCCAGCCTGTCCCAGCTTCCAAGCCCTCCTTACCATGCTGGCTGTGCACAAGGCTAAACAGAGCCACCACGGCCAGGCAGCCAGGTGGCCACGGCCCTCGGACGTGCGGCATAGTGTGTCCGCTCCCAGGACTCTCCGGCTCCTCCTGACCCCTCTGGGTTAATGTTAAACTAACATGAAGAAATCAGCTGGAGGAAGAGGTCAGCAGGTCAGGGCCATGAGGACAAGTGATAGATAGTCCACCCCACCTCCTGGGAGGACAGGTTTGGGAGGAAGTCACAAAGGAAAGACCAGTGTAACCACCATCATCCACCCTCCTTCCCGGAGGCAGGGGCCAACTTGGGCCCGCAGGGTCACAGGTCTTCCCGAGGCTCCTTCCAGCACTAACACCTGGTGGCGGTCGCTTTGATCTCTGGGTGCCTCAGCTTCCTCATCTGTACACTGGGAATAGTACTTGGCTATGAGGAGTAACGGAGATTATGAACTTAAACCCCATGAAATATAGTAAGTGCTTAATAATCTGCACATATATGGATGTAAACCAGCGGTTCTCAACCTGTGGGTCGCGACCCCTTTGGGGGTTGAACCACCCTTTCACAGGGGTCGCCTAAGACCATAGGAAAACACATATATAATTACATATTGTTTACAGTAGCAATGAAAATAATCTTATGGTTGGCGGTCACCACAACATGAGGAACTGTATTGAAGGGTCGCGGCATTAGGAAGGTTGAGAACCACTGATGTAAACCAACGGGGAGGTTTGTGTGATCACCAAACACAGATAAAAGAAAAAAGAGACAAGGGTATGATTCGATGAGTCCTGCCCACCTTGCCCAGGACACACTGGGGCAGGAACAGCCGTTTGCCCGGCCTCGCAGCCACGGATGGGGGGTCCCATTCCCCTCCTGCCCGTCTGGGAAGCTGTGAAGGAATGTTTGTGTACAGTGGTTGCTGGGATGTGGAGCCGGGGCAGGGCCTCTAGGGTCCCCGCTCTATTTCTTCTCATCTCCCAGGACCTGCTGCCTGGCTGGGAAGAGGGACCAGCCCAAACCCATCTCCTTGAGCCTGTCTGTGGGCCTGGGCTAGACGAGAGCAACTGCTGGTTCTACATAGCCCCTCTCCCCTCCCTCCCCCATTTCCTGTTTGTAGAATGCAAGGTAAATATTAGTCCTGGGTCTAATCAGGACAGAAGGACAAAGAGCAGAAACACAGGGAGCACAGGTTCTCGCCTTGTCCTCCTTGGGGCCTGGCGGGTCAGGGTCCGGACTGCGATCATGTACTGTCTGGGAAGATCACAGGGAGGGACCTGGTGCATGTGGGGAAAAAGGAACTTTTCACATTGTGATGAACAAAAATATTTTGAAAGGAGGAAAATGTTTTCTCAGTTAAAAAAATATTCCAGCCCTAGCCAGTTTGGCTCAGTGGATAGAGCGTCGGCCTGTGGACTGGAGTCCCAGGTTCAATTCCAGTCAAGGGCACGTACCTCGGCTGCAGGCTCCTCCCTGCCCGGGCCCTGGTCAGGGCGTGCGCAGGAGGCAACCAATCGATGTGTTTCTCTCACATGGATATTTCTCTCTTCCCTCTCTTCCACTCTCTCTGAGATATCCTTGGGTGAGGATTGAAAACAGACAGATATCCCCGTGACCTGTCTTTCCAGGAACAGCCACTGCATTACTTCAGCTGGAAAAGCCCCGAGTCAGGCGGCGGCAGACGGAGGCCGTCCTGGTCTCACGCCTTGGCGAGTGACTGTCCCCCAGGCCTCCATTTTCTCATCTGTGGCAAGAGCTTGAACGACGCTGACGCCCATTCTCGCTCATCATGAGTGCTGGCAGAGCGGAGGCTCCCAAGCCAGGTGCCTTCAAACTTGATTTTTTTTTTTTTTTTTATTAGAGAGGGAGAGAAATATCAACTTGTTGCTCCACGTACTTATGCATTCATTGGTTGATTCTCGTATGTGCCCTGACCAGGGATCAAACCTGCAGCGTTGGTGTATGGGGATGGTGCCCTAACCACTGGGCTACCCGGCCTGGACCCAGGGCCTTCACATTTCTTGGCTTTGACCTGAACCTGCTCTGCATCACCAGGGAAGCTTTAACTGAGAGATAAGTCCTCCATCTGTGTGGGGGATGTGGCAAAGGGGTGTGCGCATCCCAGCTTTGGACCTGAGGACGGTTGTGGAATGTCAACAGGCCTCCCCAGAATCCCAAAGCATCCCTGCGTCACTGCACAGCTCAAGATCAAGCAATGAGTACATCCCCAGGATACTAGCAACACTGGGCATATGACCCTGCCTGAGGCAAGAACTGGGAAAGATTAGGATCTATCAAGCCTCAGTGCAGGCTCCAAGAAACGGGGTTGGCTAACTAAAAATATTAGCAACTGTTTCTTAGGCTTTGGATGGTGTGGCTTTTTTTCCCTCTCCCCTGATCACGATTTCCTGCTGTCTTCCTCCCCACGGAAAATTTCAGAGTTACGCTTTGCCAAGAACTTATTCAGGTCGGGTGGGCGGCTGGGTTAGTGTCAGGGGGAAAGTGGGAGACATGGGGCTGCTTCTGACATTGTGAGCACGTGCTGGGGAGCTGGAGAACATGTGACATTTCAGTTCTGGCTTTCTCGTTCGCTGACGAAGGGGCTCAGGACAGGCCTACCCAAGAGGTACTGCTTTAGCATGTGGATTATTTTGAGCTGAAGGTAATGTGAGACCCTGTGAGCTCAAAATAAACCTTTACCTCTCCCTTAAAGAATTTAAATTTGGAGCCTTATCCATAGGAGTTATAACCTGAAATAATTTTATGACCTACCTGTAGGTCAGGGCAAACTTCTAATTACTGGACATCTGTTCTTATCATCCTGTGAATGACTTTCACACACACACTGCCCCCTCACCCCCAAAGCCTCAGGACATTGTATCTCATTCCTTGGCTCAGGATGCCATACATACCTCATTTTTCCTTTCTGTCCCTGAATCTCTCACATATGTGATGGTCTCTGACTCTCCTGTTATGTGGGGCTCCTGTACATATGTATGTAATTAATTAAATTTGGTTATTTCCTCTTGCTAAGCTCTCATTTTGATTTAACTAACAGAAGGTTCCGAGAATTGTTCTTCCTGTCTCTCTTGCTTCCTACTCCTCAAAGCAATCTAATCTGGCTGCCAACTGCTCTCACTCAGCTCATCAGTGACTTCCACAAATTCCAGCCCTCTCAGTAGCGAAGGGCATTGCTGCCACTTCTTCCTGTGGAGACGCTCTCCCATCAGCCTCTGTGCCACGGTCTGCAGGCTGTTCTGTCGAAGGCTGACTTCGTGTCTCCTGAGGAGCCTTCCTCCTCTCAGCGCACCTGGAGAGCAAGCCTCCTCCCCTCTGCTCACTCCCGCTGCTCCCACAGCTTCAATGACCACCTCCCCGCTAGCGTCTCCCGCGACAGGCACATCAACCCAACCCAAACCACAATCAGAATTGTCCCGCTCTCACCCTGGCGCTACCTAACTTGCTAAGCCAGAAAGCAGTAGTTGGATCTCTCACTCAGTCTTTGAATCTGTCACTTCTACCTCCCACAGAACATATCCAATCAATCCTTACCATGGCCCACCGCACTCATCCTGACCCCACCCTCTTCCCAGGTCCACCCCGGCCCCTCCGCTCCTTGTTCTCCCATGAGCTCACTGGGCTTTGCTGGTACTACTGCCTCTGCTGGGCTTCCCGCAGACACAGCCTGGCCCACTCCCTTACACAGTACAGGCCTCTGCTTGTGCCACGAGGCCTTTCCTGACCACCCTCTGCGAAACCACACTCCCCATGTGAGACTCTCCCCTGCATTACTCGTCTTCACTGCATTTACCAGTCTGACATGTATTTACTTACTGTCTTTGCACACTGGCATGTAACTGTATAAGAGCAGATTTTTATTACTGCTAGATCCCTAACAACTTACAGCAAGTGCTCAAGAAACACTTGTTGGATGGATGACTCCATTTCTCTGCACGTCCACTGTGACCATCCATTCCTAGCTGATTTCCCCACAACTGCACCTCACCTGCCAATCTTCTCTTCACCGGCCCATAGTCTCTTCACACACAAATCTGACCATGTCATTCCCCTGCTCAAAACCCTTCAAGGAGTTCCTAGATGTCCTGAGAATAAAGTCCAAACTCCTGAAGCAAGGCCTATGTGAGCTGGCTCCACCTCCTCTCCCCTCCTCCTCTTTGCTCAGGCTCTCATCAGGGCTTTTTCAGATGCAGCTCCACACACACCACTTGTACCTACTTATCCACCAAGTTGCAGCTGAAATGAGGGACAGCGCAGTGCAGAGGTTAAGAGCCTCACTCCAGTGCTACACTATTTGGGTTTGAATGTCAGCTCTGCCACCTAGTAGCTTTGTTACCTTGGGTAGGATACTTAAAAATCTTTGTTCCTATTTCCTCATCTGTAAAATAATAACCAAGCTACCTCACAGGGTTGCTATGAGGAGTGTATAAATAAACTCACATGAAGGACTGGCCCACAATCAGGGCTGAGGGTCCACTATCATTACTATTCCTTGCGGACATGTTCCCTGATGCCTCAAGTAAAACCATCCCAAGAAACAGACCTACAGCACCGTGTGATGCTCCTTTGACCTCTTATCCAGTGCTCCCTGACCCGTGGATCACGAGCTCTGTAAAGGGCACTGCCTCTGCCTACCTTGCTCACAGCCGCATCCCCAGCACCTAAGGCAGCGCAGCCCTCACCAGGGCTGCATTTGGGCCAGGGACACAGAAGGGTACAGATCAAGCCCTCCCTAAACATCTCCACTGAGTCTGGCGTCCTTCAGCACAGAAAACCAACTTCACAGCCCTAAGGTGGTAAGAAAAGCTGCCAAAGGAGCTTTAGGCTGAATTACAGAGGCTTGTGAGCTATAAGCTAAGCTCAGTCTCTAGCCTTTTAACCCTTAAAAGTCACGCAGTTTGGTTCCCAGTAAAAGAGCCTGATCCTTGCCCTAACCGGTTTGGCTTAGTATATAGAGCATTGGTCTGCGGACTGAAGGGTCCCAGGTTCGATTCCGGTCAAGGGCATGTACCTTGGTTGCGGGCATATCTCCGGTAGGGGGTGTGCAGGAGGCAGCTGATCGATGTTTCTCTCTCATTCTAACTCTCTATCCCTCTCCCTTCCTCTCTGAAAAAATCAATAAAATATATTTTGGGGAAAAAAGAGCCTGATCCTCAGGGAGCTCGATGGGAGTGGCTACCCCAGCACTAAGCACCCCACAGGGCAGCAGGCTGCCAGCTACCTACCTCACTGGGCAGGTCACTTCCGATGCATCGATGAGCACCTTGTGGAGTTTCTAGGGAAAGATTCAGAACAAGCTCTCCCAGAAGTGGATAAAAAGATCTTAGGAGTTTACCCTAAAGTATTGGGAAACAAGGTGGTGGTGGTGCATAAGCAGGAAGGGAAGTCCTGGGCCTGCTTTTCCTAGCCGACTCTAATCTCTAACAGGCAACCCAAAGAGAAAGAAGATCCAGACACCCAGCACCTAGGAAACATAGTTTTATGCAGAGCTCTGCTAGGGAACGACAAGTGTCAGGTGCCCGTCTCCACCTCCACCACTTCTGCCCAGGGGCTAAAGGCCATGTCCTTATGGATGAGCAGCAGGCTGGGGGCGGGGCCCGGTTCCTCTGGCACCACAAAGCACTTATCCTGGCTCTCAGAAATGGTGACCTCGAAGACGTGCCGGGTTGGGGAGACATCCTGTTCGTTGCATGTGTCCAGCACTTCTGGCTCAGTCTGTACTAAGACCACAGTGGGCTCAGAAGCAGCCGGAGGCACAGAGGGTGGGCTGGAGGATGCCCCGGGCTGGTGACTGAGCTGGTGCCGCTTGAGGCTTTGGGGCAGGGTGTAGCCCATGCCACAGGTGGGGCAGCGGTAGGGCTTGTCAGCCAGGTGGGATTTGAGGTGGCGCCTCAGTTTGGTAGCCAGTGTGTACGCCCGGCCACACTGGGGGCACGGGAAGGGCCTCTCTCCCGAGTGCAGGCGCTCGTGAGCACGCAGCGTGTGTGGGTCTCGGAGGGCCTTCCCACACACGGGGCACAAGTGGGCCTCCCCGGTGTGGGAGATGAGGTGGCGCCTCAGTTCAGGAAGCTGGGGGAAAGCATCAGCACAGTGTGGGCAGCGATAAGGGCGCTCCCCTGTGTGCAGACGCAAGTGCCCGCGTAGGTTGCCCCGCTGGCGGAACGCCCGGCCACAGTGTGGGCACAGGAAGGGCTTTTCCCCCGTGTGGAGTCGCATGTGGTTCCGCAGAGAGCCCTGGTTGGCCAGGGGCCGACCACATATGGGGCACGGGCATGAGGCAGAGGCAGATGGCACCTGGTGGGTCTTATGATGCAGTCTCAGGGAAGGCCGGCGGGCGAAGGCCTTGCCACACTGGTCACAAGCAAAGGGTCGGGCACCTGAATGTACCACCTGGTGCTCTTTGAGGTCTCGCCGGGTACCATAGGCCTTGTCACACTGTGGGCAGGGAAAGGGCCGTACCCCGCGGTGGCCCAGCATGTGGGCTTTGAAGCTCTCCTCCGAGCTATAGCTCTTGCCACACTCAGTACAAAGGAAGGGCTTGTGGCCCGTGTGTATAAATGCATGCTTCTTCAGGTGGCACAGTTGCAGGAACGTCTTGCCACATTCCCCACACCGGTACTGGCGCCCCCTTTTCAGGGAGCTTCCCGTTGGGACAGGAGGGCTCCCCAGGTGTGCAGAGAAGCTGGAGTGCTGCTCTCCATTCTGCAGGGCCCTGGGCTCTGAGGTCTTTGCTCCGGGTGGACACTGATCACTGGGGCTACGTAACCTCTTGACCAGGTGAGCATGCTGCTGGGTGCCGCCGGCAGAAGATGAGGAAGTGGCCTCACTGCTCTCTAGGCCCTGCTGGGGAGTGGAGCTGCTCTGAAGTTCAGCTGGCACCTGTGTCTGGGGTGGGTCCTCCTCATCCATACTCCCATCCTGAGGCAATGGGCCAAGTGATAGGCTCTCCTTGGAAAGTTGGTCCTGGGTTTGGGGCTTAAGTCCAAAGCTCGCCATACTCTCTGCCTGGATGCTGGGGGGTGACTGGTACCCAAGATCTGCAAAGTAAGAGTGGAGTGACAGGGTCAATTGAGACTGTAGCAGATGGTGACTGTGGTATCACTAGGAAATTATAGAAATGTGTCTTTTCCTATCAGCCCCTAGACTTCAGTGGGAGCAATGACATTCATCTTTTCCCTGGCGCATGAGCCCCATACTCCATTTATCTTCCTGTCCAGGCGCAGGTGCTTACTGGGGAAGCACTCCTGGAAACCACAGTGTCCAGACGTCTGGACAATCCCTAGAGTAAGGCCATCTCAGAGTCCCCTTGTTCTGCCTCTGGAGACATGAACTTACGGTAAGTTGAGACCACTTCCTCCTCACCTTCGCTCATTTGAAAATAAAGAAACCAATCTCCACCCCAGATAGAAGAATCATAATGAAAAACTTATACACAACTTGCTGTCTTCATCAACATAATCTTACTATTCCCAGAAACTTATTCAGAATATAAAAATTGCAAATATTGCCGTAACCGGTTTGGCTCAGTGGCTAGAGCAGCCGTGGGCAAACTACAGCCCGCTTGAAATAAAACTATTGAAAAAAAAGACCGTACCCTTTTATGTAATGATGTTTACTTTGAATTTATATTAGTTCACACAAACACTCCATCCATGCTTTTGTTCCGGCCCTCCGGTCCAGTTTAAGAACCCATTGTGGTCCTCGAGTCAAAAAGTTTGCCCACCCCTGGGCTAGAGCATTGGCCTGCAGATTGAGGGGGTCCCAGGTTTGATTCCGGTCAAGGGCATGTACCTTGGTTGTGGGCACATCCCCAGTAGGAGGTGTGAAGGAGGCAGCTGATCGATGTTTCTAACTCTCTCTCTCCCTTCCTCTCTGTAAAAAATCAATAAAATATATTTATAAAAAATTGCAAATATTTATATGGTTGATTCCAAGGAAAAGACTCATCACTCTTCAATAGAAAGCATCAAATGACAGTTTATACCCCAAGACTCTGAGCCTCTTGCCTGAAAATTCTAGCCTTCCTGTGTCCCTGAATCCTAAACTACTATTATGTCCTGCTCTTATCCCACACTGAAAGATCTACCTTATACCAGACTTCAAATTTTCAATAAATATCCAGGCTTTGCCCTGCCCCTTCAGAAAAGCTACCAGGGCTCTGTAATGTGCTACCTTACCTTCTTCAGCCATAGCTCTGCTTTGGCTTATCAATAGTTGTTTGGTGATAATTTGGAAGTCAGCATTTACTATGGTATCTGACACATACCTGTACAAGGTTCTGCTGCATCCTCCCCAGGAGAGGCCACTTCCTGCTGTACAGCAGATTCCACTTCTGTCACCACAGCCATGGCTGCCTCTTCTCCTAGCCTGGACTGCGTGGGGCTGAGGCGCTCGGAGAGGGACCGGGGCCACAGCAGCAGCTCAAAGCCTGGCAGCACGACCCGGCACACCTGCAGGTGGAGCCTCTCGCTGATCCACACCGGGGCCACGTTTCCCTCACCCTCCAGCCTGCCCCGCTGCACCAAACTGCAAAGCAGAGCAAGAGCGAGCTCAAGAGACCCTCTTCAAGTGGCCCTCTCTGTAAGCCCAGTTCTCGGTCAGCCTGAGTCCTAAGGACCCCCTGCCTTTGATCACTGCGAAGGATCACTGTGTGGGGAATTACAGTCAGCTTCCGGGTCCATCCCATGCCACAACAGAAAGCCGCAAAAGAACTTGACTACACACTCTCCTGTAACTTACCTGGTCCAGCCTGAACTCTGCTCACAAGCACACACGTCTCCCCACAGGCCTAGTGACACGTCCTGAAATAAACCAATAAAAGTCCTTCTCCCATGTGTCTGAGGGGGCCGGAGTGGAGGAAACAACAAAAACAAAACAGACGTAACCTCTCCTAAGATCTCAGGTGAAGCCCCTGGAAGGATAATGGTTTCTGGTTCTGCCTATCCTAGACTGTGCTGTCTGACTTTCCATTCAGTAAAAAGCCAAAAAGACTGTCCCCACACCTCCCTCCCAGGGTGTGGAGAATTACTAAACTGAACACATTACTCCTGCTAGTAGGTACCACACAGAAAAAGTAGTAAGAGGAATATCAACTCTTTTTAGTACTTTTTATGCAATGCCATTTCATCAATTGCTCCAAATAATCCTGAAGGATTAAAGGAAGGAAATAGCCATTCCTTTATTTTACACTAGAGGCCTGGTGCACAAAATTTGTTCACAGGGGGTGGGTGGTGTAAGTCCCTCAGCCCAGCCTGCACCCTCTTGCAAGCAATCCGGGACCCCTTGGGGGATATCCGATTGCCAGTTTAGGTCCGATCCCTCTTGCAATCCAGGACCGCTTGCTCCTAACCGTTTGCCTGCCTGCCTGATCACCACTAACCACCTCTGCCTCAGCCCCCCCTGGCTTCCTCTGTTTGGCTGTCTGGTCTAATTAGCATATTATGCTTTTATTATTATAGATAAATTAATTGAAACATGCCATTTAACTAGCTTACATACTACGGCTAGGATATGATCCCCTGGCTCTCTAATTCCAAAACCTTGGCTCTTGACTTTCATCAACAGTGACGCTATAGTAACCCGGCTTTTAACAACTTTTTGCACCTCGATTCCTAAACCACTGCAGGTGAGGGGAAGAGACAGTTCTGGAGGGAAGGACAAAAGCATCTCTTAATCTCCAGAAATGCCCTGCTGCTTCTAACACACTGGAGAGCTGTCCAGAAGCTGTCTGAACCGCTTCCAAATTTCCAATGACAAAGATGAGACACCCTATCCCTGCACACCTCCTCCTGCCGTGGCTGCACTCCCTCGTCCTTCTGCTCCGAGGCGGCCTCCTCTCTCAGCGGCCCCCAGAGCAGCCCTGGCTGCAGAGGCTTCCCGACACACCAGACCCCCAAGCGCTGTTTCTCCACGAGTGAGGGGCCAAGGGCTAAACCCTGGGGGAGGGTCTTTAAAGCGTGGACGGCTCGGGTCGGCCAGGCCGGACGGTCTCGGAGGCCCTGAGCACGGCCTTCTGCAGAAGGGCTCCATCCTGAGCCCGGGTCCGGGCGCCGCTCGGGGTCTGCAAGGAGATAGGAAGGCCATGAGGGAGTGAACCAAGAGGCCGTGAGTTAGGCGTGGGAGGCGAAAGCCTGAGGGGTCCATCAGGGCTCCCAGGAAGCCCCTGAGAGATTTGAGGGGGCTCGAGGGCTCTGAAGAATCCTCCAGAGACTGAGGGCATCAGAGGAGGCTCCCGGGCTCGGGAGGGAAAGAAAGGGTCGGGGGCAGAGAGTAGACCGGGGGATGTCAAGTGTATCCACGCCAGGGGTCGGCGACCTCGCAGGTCACTCACCCAACTGCAGGCTCTCCCCCTCCAAGAGCAGCTCCGCCGCCGCCGCCTCCATCCCCGGTCCGGAAAGCCCCTCCGCCGGAAGTGAGCATCGCCTTCTCGGCTCCTCCCGGAAACAGTCATGGCCTGCCAAATTTACTCTCGGGGAAGCATCGTAAAAGTCGGACTTCATTGGTGCACAGGACCGGGAGTTTGGCGGTACCGGTGAAGCAAAACCCTGTCGGGGAACAGTACGGGTTTAGGATTCCGGAGGGCCACCGGAGGGTCGAGTCCCAGAGAAAGAGGAACGAATCGTTCCAGCCGCCTCCTTTTGGGAGGGATGAGTCGGACAGTTATGCTGTTCTACTCCCAGGCGGGCGCGTACCGGAAGTGGGCTCCAGGAAAGGCCTTGTTTGGAGCGGGGAAGGGGTCGGAAGTGGGTTGGAGGTGTGGCGGAAGTGGCTGAGGAGTGAGGAGACGGGGAGGAGGCGGTTCCCTTTTTGCAGCGGAGCCGGATGTTTGCCGAGCTTTGACAGGCGTGGCAAAAGGAGCGGAGCGCGACCGCGGTGAGCTGCTGGGCGCGGGGTCTCCCCGGGAGGTGATGGGGGAAGGGAAGGGCTGGGCCGGGCCGTCTGAAGGGCTGCGGTACCGACGGGGAGGGTCCGAGGAAGGGAGGAGGGGTGGAACGGGACCTGGGAGCCTGGCCTTCCTGCTGCGGGAATTCTGTCCCACTCACGGGTCCGCAGGGAGAGGACTCGGCTTCCTTCGCTGCCTTCCTCCTGCCCTCCCTGGTGCAGAGTCCCGGTCAGATCGCTGCCATCGAGCAAGCCCCTGGGAAGGGAAAGGCTCGCTGCCCCGATCTGGCGAAACGCGAAGAGAAAGAAATTTGGGGGAAGTGTTCCATCCTGCCACCTATTAGGCCACGCTTTCATCTCAGTTTCATAATCAGTGCACCCAATCCGGATTTTGTAAACCATGGCGCTCTGTGCAAACGTGATTGTACTTGAAAGTCTTGCTGTTGTAGGATTTGCGTTTTCACCGTGTGGAGCTCCTAGGAGGACGATCCCAAGGCCAGAGAATGCGATTTCAAGTTGTTACCTCAGTTACGTTCGGAGGAGATCAGGGGAGAGGCTTTATTTTGTGGGTGTTTTGTTGTTTTGTTTTGTTTTTGTGGAACCTCTCTGAATCTTGAGAATCGCATGAATGAATTACAGTCACTTAGAGAAATATTGAGGGATTGCCCTGCACACTGGGACCACCTTAGACAGACATGGATTAAAATCTTGACTCTGCTGTATGGCCATTGGCAATTTGCTTAGTTTCCTGGAGCTCACTGTCCTCACACTGTAAAATGGGCCCAGTCGTGCATGCCTCTCAGATGCTGTTGTAAAGTTAAAAGGTAATTTTTGTCCAGTTCTTGGTGCTATACAGCCTTCAACAAATGTTGGTTCCCTTCTCCACTTAGGAGGTGGATTAATTCAGTAGCTACATGTGTCAGATGTAATTCTGAATAGGTCAGGGGTTCTTAAACAGAGAGTCTTAGAGGGCATGTGAACCACTTAAAATTGCATACAAGATTTCATGCAAGTGCTGATCTGTCTTAGGGAAAAAGACCACAAATTTTGTCAGAATTTCAGAGGTTCATATGAACCAGGTGGTCACGGTTCCATTCCCGGTCAGGGCACATGCCTGGGTTGTAGGCTCCATCCCTAGTGTGGGGTGTGCAGGAGGCAGGCGACCAATGATTCTCTCTCCGCATGCATGTTTCTATCTCTCTCTCCCTCTCCCTTTTTCTCTGAAATCAATTTAAAAATTATTTTAAATGAATAAGTAAATAATTCGGAGCGGTCCAGACTTCCAAAGGTTAAAACCTGTAGGTAAAAACTGCCTAAAGTGAATCTTGAGATTTTTATAAAGGCAGATTTTTACCTACTGAGAAGGGAAAACAACCTCCCAGTAAGAAGTATTTTGCAGCCGAAACCGGTTTGGCTCAGTGGATAGAGCATCAGCTTGCGGACTGAGAGGTCCCGGGTTCGATTCCGGTCAAAGGCATGTACCTGGGTTGCGGGCACATCCCCGGTGGGGAGTGTGCAAGAGGCGGCGGATCGATGTTTCTCTCTCATCAATGTTTCTAACTCTCTCTATCTCTCTCCCTTCCTCTCTGTGAAAAATCAATAAAATATATTTTTTTAAAAAAAGAAGAAGTATTTTGCAGCGTGGAGCAGGGCATGTAGATCCCTGGAGTCTTAGGCAGCCAGGATACTTACTTGCACTATATGTCAGAGTTTCCTCTCGCTAGCTTTCTCACCCTCCCACTGAGTGGGAGCTAAACTTCCAGGCTCACAGGGGGCAACAACTGTGGGTTGAAGGGTGGTGAGAGAGGCCAGTGGAGCTGGGAGGTGGGAACAACTGTGATTAGTTATTCTGGAAGAGGAGGTTATGGGGGAGCAGGGGTCAGTTCCGGGAGAACTGACAAAATAGAGGAGTTACTGGAAAAGAGGTGGACTTCCAGTTCTCCTTTCAAACTGTAGAGGATGACCGTCTCCCTCACACATACTTCAGCCACCAGCTGTTCCTTCTAATCCTGCTGTTCACTGCAGCACAGTATTTAGGACCCTGGAGAATTATATTTGTGGAAGGAGCCGTCACTTCTACAGATGAGGACATTTAGGACCAGATAGGAAAAGGACTGCCCAGTATCTTTGCAACTCGTTGGTTTAGGCAGGACTGTAATCCAGTTCTCCAAATACCTCATCCCCTGCCTTTTTCATTGCATCAAGCACCCACTGTGGGCAGGGCTGAGGGAGCACTTGGTGCCTGGGCAATGCCAGAAAGAAGGGAAGGAGAGAAGGCTCAAGTCTGGAGAAGGGTTACTTTGAGCTGCATTCTGTCCCTAATATCCAGCTGGGGAGCGAGGGGACCTTTCGCGGAGCCCTCACAGCCTCCTGGTTGAATGTAGGGAGGAGTATGTAGATGAATCAGTGGTGAAATCCTCAAGACTGAGGTTTGCCTGCCTTAGCAGGTTGAAGGGGAGTAGGGGGGCACAGAGTGAGGGGCCCAGCAGCACTCCGCAGGAGAAATGCATTCCCAAATAGGAGAGAGTCTTCATTTGTGTTCTTGGGAAGGGACTTACATTTGGCGGTAAGCAGCAATAGTGAATAAGGGTAGCAAAAAAGACCAAAGGAGAAGAAGAGGAAAAAGGTGGATTTTTTTTGTTGTTGTTTTTTGGCTGCTCAGCTTTGGCTCGGGAGCTTGAAACAGCTTTTGCCACTGAGTCGGTATAGTTGCCCTGGTAACAGGATGGTTGCTAGTTACGCAGAACCAGTTTACCATCCAGAGTCCTTGGCTGTGACATGTGCAGGAGGTTGTCATGCGACCTCCGGGTCCCGAGGTGTTCAGGGTCTGAATCCCCGGTGGCAATTCTCTCTTCCTACCCGTGCCTGGGTCTCGTCTGCATTCCTTATCTGCCCTGATGGTTCTCTGACCATATATGTCATTTTTTGGACTCCAGGAATGCAGCAAGCTTAGAGCAGCCTCTTTGGGGTTGGACTGACTGGATTGAATTGAAGCTGCACTCTGTTGCCCAGGTGGTGAGCTTGTGATGAGAGATGGGTGTGCTTCCCATTAGGGCTGAGGGCAGAAAGTGCTGCCTCCAGGCTGCGTGCAGCCCACATCCTTATGGCCAGACCCCAGACCTGGGCAAGCCCAGCTTCGGAGTGGCTCTTCTCCTTCCCTGCGTGCTCTGGCTGCTGTTCTCTTTTTCATCTCTTGTATCTCAGCATTCTGATGATGCTATGAACTTCCCTCTGTCCCATCTGTGCCCTCCAGCCCTTGGGGCAGTCTGTTGACCTTAGCCACCTTGAAGTTAGTGCCTGGAGCTCTCGCAGATTAGAGTGGACTTGGGAGCCCCCAGGACCCTGCAGATTGTTTGCTATGACTGGCAGGCAGATTCCATCCTCTGCTCCTGGTTTCCTGGGCAAAGCCAGCAGAGGCCTATTTTCTAGGCCCCATGTGGTCTTTGGCCACCTCCTCTTCCCCAAGTCAGGGGTCAAAGATAGAGTAGCCAGGGCCACAGCTGACCTTTTGGGGTTTGGAGCATCCATATGCTCCTTAGATTTTTATACCACCTCTACCCCATAACTGCTAGGGTCTGGAAGCATTCTGTGCTCTCTGACCCCTTAGGACAGGGGCACGGACCTCTGCCTCTGCAGCTGGGATGATAAGACTGAACCAGCGGGGCAGTAGGCAGTGCAGGGCCTGGCACGACTCTTCCCCATCCAGCTGGAGGACCTGAAGGCAGGCGCTGAGCTGTGCCATCCTCTGCCCAGCTGCCTTTTCTGGCAACATGTCAGACAATTGTGGCGCCAGAAGAACCAGAAGCTACATGGAACTCTTGGCAAGGATGAGAAGTGTTCAGGGACAGGGGAGCTTGGGGGAGGAAAGAGTGGGGTAGGAGGCTTGCTGTAGCAGTTACAGGTATAAAGAGGGTGTTGCTGACCCTCTTTACACCTATAACCGCCTCTCCCAGGTTTCTCTTCAGGTTCCGTGGGGTGAGGCTGTCGGGGACGGGCTCAGCTATGGACCCACTTTCAGAGCTTCAGGATGACCTGACCTTGGATGACACCAGCCAGGCTCTGAACCAGCTGAAGCTGGCCTCCATTGACGAGAAGAACTGGCCCTCAGATGAAATGCCCGACTTTCCCAAGTCAGGTGGGCACCACTGGATCTCAGGCAGCTACAGGCGCCTTAGATGGGGAGACCCCTTCCTGCTGGGGGGAGACTCTGGGAGGGCAGATGGGGGCAAGCTGACCAGCCCCAGCATGGGGCTAGGAGCACAAGCCTTCCTGGGGAGAGGGCCCAAGAGCACAAGTCTCAGGGAGAACACTGGGCCAGCCTAGCCCAGACTACCCCCTGACTTTGCCATGTTCCTCAGACGACTCCAAAAGCAGCTCCCCAGAACCTGTCACACACCTGAAGTGGGATGACCCTTACTACGACATCGCCCGGCACCAGATTGTGGAGGTGGCAGGTAAGCGCCCCCAATTCTGCACCTTTTTCCTCATAGTCTGCACTTCTGGCCTAAGGAAGCCAGTCCCTTGTACCACAGGGTAAGGGAAGGGATTCGGGGAGGGGCCATGCCCATTCTGTGGTCTGACCCCTGGCCCTGGGTCTCCTGAGCACCATTCTTTAAACTCACCACTTGATTGTGGTGGCCACTTGGTCTGTTCACCTGCAACCACTTCCTAAACTGTGACCGCACTGTCTCCATTGGCGGATGGTCTGTGGGGGGCAGTGTGGCCTAGTGGCTTTGAAGTTAGAAAACCCTGGTTTGATTTCTAGCTTTGCTCTCTGAACTCATTGCTTCTGGACAGGGCTGTTGAGAGAACTGCAATAGTGAATGTATGTCAGGGCCTAGCCCAGAGTACATAGTTAGCCCTGAATAAGTGGTCATTCACCTCCCTTTCATCTGCCCTCATGCCAGCTTTCCTACTTTCTTAGTTACTGGAGAGCAGGCAGGTGCCAGTCCCTCCTACCTCCAAGGAAGTCGAAGTCAGGGGCCATATGACCCCGGAGCATCAGGTTCCCAGCAGGTGTGTTACCCTGTTGAGAATGGGTACAGAGTAGCCCCAAGGTCTGGCCTCCATGTGCTCCCACCCTCCTGTTCATAATGCAGTACCCAGAAGACTCCAGGGCCTGGAGAGGCAGCAGGGATGTTGATGCCCTGGTTTCTGCCCTCAGGGTCCTACTGCTAATAGAGGAAATTGATTGCAAGATTCTTTGTCTTTTTCCTAATGGTTTTCCATCCTTGGTGAGGCCAGGCAGCTATAAGCAAGAGTGATAGCATGGCCCTGCTCTGAGTCACTGGAATGGGCAAGGGGAGCAGGGAGCACATGGTCTCTGGACCCAGTGTGGTGCTGGCCGCGGGGGCTGGAGGCATCTGGCCTCTCCTCAGTGCTGGGCTCAGAGGTTATCCCTGATGTCAGAGGTATTCCCATGACATCTGTGTTCCTGGATCCTGCCCAGGTCTGAGTTGGGGGCCTTGGCTGTGGCCTCTCTCATCCCAACAGAAGCAAGGCTAAGTTATTTCCTGATCTGTTCTTGACCTGGGCACAGGACAGTCCCCTGAAGGTTTAGAACTGTCTCTCCTCACTACCAGAAAGGCACCTGATTGGAGCATGGGGGGAGTGGGGAGGGTGCCTGACGTGAAGGAGTCTATCCTGACATCCTCCTGGCCTATGTGGCCAGGTCACAGGAGAGCAGGCCGCTCCTCTCCCCAGGGGTGTCCCCTGTGCCCCTGCAAGCAGAGCTGCAACATGTTTCTATTTCCCCAGGGTGTGATGAGCCTGAGGGGGCCCAGCCAGGTAGGTGTGTTCCTGGCTCTCCCTGCTTGGCCTCTCTGGGCTGTGGCCTCTGGGCTGTGGATCAGGAAGGGCTCTTGGGGCCGCTTAATTGCAGTCCCACTCTAGGGAGCTGGCAGTGGGCGGTGCCTGGGAGCCGGAAATAGCAAAGAACTATGGGTGGCAGCTGTGTGGCAATACATCCAGAACCTAAGGGAAAGGAGCTTCAGGGACGGCGGGGCCTTGTCCACAGAGGTAGCGAGGGGGTTGGCTGGCTCTGAGCAATGGCCTGGCCTGCAGGCTGGCTCCTCAAGCCTGAGCTGAGTGCTGTAGGCGCAGTGCCCCTCTGGTGGGGTTGGCCCCCATGCCTGTGCCTCTCTGACTGCTGAGAGGAGTTTGGATTGGCACTGCCAGAGTGAGACCTGTTTGATGAGACCATGGTGACCAGCTCCTGGGGGGCCAGCTTCCTGGCATTAGAAACCAGACAAAGAGCCCATGTTGGAATGGAGGCTGGGTTATGTCCCCACCTCCTCTGCAGCCTGTTATCGCTAGCGGTGGCTGTCATGCTCCACTGTCACTCTGAACTCAGTCCACATGGTTCTTCCCAGTGGTGTGCTGACAGACGTGGCCCTCCTGAAAGGGAAAAAAAGGCTATTGTTTGTACCATTTGAAATTTCTACCATGGCAGATTTCAAGCTACGAACACGCTATTGAAGTCAACTGGCTTGCAATATTCCTGACAGTTTAACAATATAACAGATATATGAGCCGGCTCCAGGACTTTGCCCAGCCCCCACCTCCCTTCTCCTGGGCCTGCCCTGCAGGTTGTGGGCGGGGCTGGTGGCTGGCCTGGCTGCCCCGCAGTTCCCAGAATGGCTGCTGGAGGAGCTGCTGTTGCTGATTAACACTCAGGCTACCCTGGGAGGAGAATTCTTGATCGGTATCTGGGGAATGCACAGGCTTCATTCTCAGGCGGCTGGTCTTTTCCTGGTGCTTTCCACAGCGCTGTGCCTCCTCCTCATTGAGCCCTCCCCCAGCTCTGGGAACACTAGTGCTGCCCCGGCTCCTTCTGTCCCTTCAGGCTCCAGGGCAGAAGTCCACTCTCTTCTCAGATCAGGAGGGGAGTTCTGGGCCTTGTTACGTACCTTTTTGGAGCAGCAGTCACCCTGCCTGCTGGCAAATGCCTGGGTCACCAAAGGACTTGGGCACTTGGGTAGGGTGGGGGCGAGACCCTCAGGTTGCCCATACCTCATTCCTCGCCTGTGTGTGTGTGTGGGGAGGGAGGGGCGGGGGGATCTTGCCTCACTACTCCTCCTTTTGTCCCCCACCTCCATCCTGACTTCATTCAACCTTCCTTTTTTGAACATCTGCTCCGGATTGGGCCTCCTAGTCAGCACTGAGGATTCAGTGAGGGAAAATACACACTCCTTCCTATAAGGAGTGTCCAGTCCAGTGAAGTGGTTCTTAAAGCTGATCTTTGAGAATGTGAAAAGTGTAGACCTACTGCCCTAGAAAACACATGCATGTGCTTATAATATTTTTCATATGACATCATGGCATTGGTGGGTGCCCATAGGGGAGCCATGGTTGAGGATCCAGTTTCCCATGTACAAGGTGCTGGGCCAGGCTCTGGTGGATGGAGCACAGGCTCTGGTCCTTCACCCCAATTGCTTGCTTTACCAGTTACTAGCTCTTCAAATTCCAAAGCCCAGTGAGCTCAGACTTTCTTTCCTGCCTAAGTCCTCAGGTCTGCCAGCCAATGAGCGCTGCCTTACTGTTGGGGGCAGGCATAGAAAGAATCTCTTGTAATACCCATGCTCCTCCCAGGGTTTTACCCCACATCCGGGGCATTTCCTGTTTAGAGGGGAGTAGGCAAATGATGTCCCTCCCTTCACAGGCTCGTGGTAGGAGTCCAGGGGTTTCTAAAGCTCTAGATTGTACATGAGGCTGGGCTGGCCAGTCTAATCCTTTGCCCTAGTCTGCTCTTTGATCGCCTGTCAGACCCTTGGGAAGTAAATCAGAGTAGACCCCAGAGGCTTCCCCTTCCCCCACTGGCCTGGAAGGAACCCAACACCAAGATCTAGGCTAGGGTATGAGAGAGAGCAAGTGGTATCCAGTTCATCAAAATAGACCTTCTTCCAGATGAACTGCACCTTCTCCCCCTCACACAGGCTTGCAGAGGTTTCTCTGCCTGTAAGTCTGGAGAAATTCTGCCCCAGACTATGGGAAACTCACTGCCTAAAGCAGTCTGATGACCTAGAGGTCATGAACACTCAGAAATAGAATGTGCGTACTATGTAGTTCTGACTGGTGTCTGCGTGTGGACTACCAGCATTTATTGAACACCTACCACATGCTTGGCTCTGGTCTGGCATGAAAGATTCAAAGATGGAGCTGCTCACAAGCCAGTAGAGGAGACAGGCACATAAACAATTACACGGGAGAGTCAGAGCGTCATGGATAATGGTTCATGCTTGAGCCATGAAAAGGGACAGCTGACTTGTCTAGGGAAAGGAGGAGAAGACATAGGCTTCTAGAAGGAGATTATGCCCTGGATGAGTCTTAAGGATTCAGAGGAGTTAGCCTAGAGGAGGGGGGCAAAATTGTCTAGAGAAAGGTCTGTCTAGCATGAGAAACAGCCTACTGTGGACAGGGCTGCAAACACTGTTGTGTCAGAAGTGTGCACAGTGTGAGCCTGGAGAGGCAGGAGCCAAGCCTGGACAATCCTGTGAGCCATTCCAAGGAATGTGGCCAGCAGGACTGGGCCCACTTTGCCCACATTTCAGAAGCCTCCTTCAGCCTCTCCATAGATGCTGGCCCCAGCCCTAGAGAACAGAGTCAGAGCCTTGGCAACCACTTTGGAAAAGCACTGATTCCTGAGTGAAGTCACTGACCAAGAAGCATCATCAAGGTCATGGCTTATTAAATACGGAGAAGACCCTCAGCAAGGCCTGGGGGATCCTTAGTCCTCAGAGGGAGATGGAGGACAGACTCTGCACTTCGTGGGTTGTGTCAGTAGCGTTCTATTCGCCTCCAAAACAGTCAGGGTTAGGCAAGTGTGGTTTGGTGCTCTGCAAAAGCATGAGGGTGGAGCCGAAGGGAAGGTAGGGACCAGGTCTTGTCCCCATTGATCTTTGCTTGGGGTTCCTGATCCATGCTGACCTGGAAGAACATCTCACTTTTAGGGAGGAAAAACATACGTCTCAGTAGCTCCTTGGTTTCATGACAAAGTCAGATGGTCAGGCCTTCAAATTATGGCTAGCTTTGGACAAACATCCAGACACGTTACATCCAAATGAACATTTTCCCACAGCGTTACAAACTCCTCTCAATTTCACGTTCTTTGGAATATCCTTAATGAGAAAGGATATGATTTTTAGAAATGTCCAGAATTTAGAGGCAGGTGTGGTTAATCCTATCTAATAAAAGAGAAACATGGTAATTAGCTGTACCTCTGCTACCCTTCCCATTGGCTAATCAGGTCGATATGCAAATTAACTGCCAGCCAAGATGGCGGCCGGCAGCCAGGCAGCTTGAAGCGAACATGAGGCTTGCTTGCTTCAGTGATGGAGGAAGCCAGGTTCCTGCCTGCCGCTGCCGGCCTCTGAGCTTGCAGTTTAAGAAACATTGTTACAAATATAGAAGCTAAACAAAACCCCAGAAACCTGCTTTCAGCCATCAGGGATCTCAGAGCTGGAGTTGAAACAGTGTTTCGATTATAGAACCCAAACAAACCAGATACCTGCTTTCAGCAGCCGAGGCCTCAGAGCTGGAGCCAAGCCTCAGAGCTAAAGCTGGCCCAGAATTAAAAAAAAAAAGAAAAAAAGCAGTTGGGAGCTTCAGTCAACTGCCAGCCTGAAAACAGCCCTCAGCCCTCACCCTGACTGGCCAAGCACCCCAGTGGGGACCCCCACCCTGAAGGGGGTGTGACCAGCTGCAAACAGCCATCAGCCCCTCACCCAGGCTGGCCAGGCACCCAAGCGGGACCCCCACCCTGATCCAGGACACCCTTCAGGGCAAACCAGCCGGCCCCCACCCGTGCACCAGGCCTCTATCCTATATAGTAAAAGGGTAATATGCCTCCCGGCACCGGGATCAGCGTGACAGGGGCAGTGCCCCAACCCCCTGATCGGCCCTGCTCTGTGCGTGACAGGGGGTGGCGCCGCAACCTCCCCATCGACCCTGCCTTGAGTGTGACAGGGGGCGGTGCCCCAACCCCCCAATCAGCCCTACCCTGAGCGTAACTTGGGGTGGCATCGCAACCTCCTGAACCGCCCTGCTCTGTGCATGACGGGGCGGCGCACCAACTCCCCAATCGGCCCTGCTCTGAGCCTGACCAGCGGCTGCACCTAGGGATTGGGCCTGCCCTCTGCCACCCGGGAGCAGGCCTAAGCCAGCAGGTCGTTCTCTCCTTAGGGGTCCCAGACTGCGAGAGGGCACAGGCTGGGGGGTGGGGGGAGCCCCCCCTCCCCTCCCCATGCACAAATTTTTGTGCACCGGGCCTCTAGTAATTCTAATAAATCAGAAAGTGTTGTTAGTGGTCAAAATGAGACTACTGTTGCCCTGGCCAGTTGCTCAGTGGTTAGAGTGTTGGCCTGCAGACTGAAGGGTCAAGGATTTGATTCTGGTCAAGGGCACAGTCCCTGGCCCTGTTTGGGGCACGTGTGGAAGGCAACCAGTCAATGTGTCTCACATCAATGTCTTCCTCTTTCTCTTTTCCTCTCCCATCCTCTCTAAAAACCAAAGGAAAAAATATCCTCAGGAGAGGATTAACAAAGAAAAAGAGAGGGAGAGACACTATTGCTAATCAGGCTGATTTCCTCAGTGAGGTTTTCCAAATATACACTGCTTAAAGGGGATGCTTCTGAAATAAGTGTGACTTTTAAGGTGACTCCTTGGCAAAACAGTTGCTTTGAAGGATGTGACATAAAATTAGCCATTTCTAATTGTACAATTTGGTGGTATTTAGTAGTCACAATGTTGTGTATCTCCATCTCCATGTACTTCCAGAATTTCACCCATACCCTTACAAACCCCGTACTCATAAGCAGTCAGTCTCTGTTCTTGCCCTCTTAGTGGTCATGACAACCACTAATTTGCTGTCTTTATGGATTTACTTATTCTAGATAACTCGTATAAATGGAGTCATACAATATGTAGCTTTTGGTGACTTGTTTTCTCTCTTAGCATAATGTTTTCAAGGTTCATTCAAAGTGTAGCATGTATCAGTACTTCATTCCTTTTTATAGCTGAACAGTATTCCATTTATGGATATACCACCTTTTCTTTACCCATTCACCTGTTGATGGACATTTGGCTTGATTCTATCAGGTGTGAATTTTTCTTTTTGAAAGTCATGTTATTTCTTTATACCTCAGCCCCGTATCCCTGAGAGCAACCTGTCCCTCTTCCTTCAGCGACACCCCCTCAAGTGCAGGCAGCTGCCCAGAGGTGCATCTGCATGGCCTGCTCTGGCCCCTGTCTTAAATGGTACAGGTCTCCAGGCCTGGCACCTTTCAGGCCCTCAGCCTGCTTCTCTTGGTTCATCTTTCACCCACCATGCTCCATCTTCTCCACATCTAGGAGATGACAAGTATGGACGGAAGATCATTGTGTTTAGTGCCTGCCGAATGCCTCCCAGCCACCAGCTGGACCACAGCAAGCTCTTGGGGTGAGTACCCATATGGAAGGTGGCGGGACCTGTGCCCAGATCCCCAGTTTGGCCTGTTGTTGTTTTCCTTATTGTCCCTCCCTGTGTGGGGCCATCTCCCGCCCTGAGGGAGTCAGTCCTGGGCTAGGAGTTTTTAATCCTGGAAAGTGTGACCTTGGCAAGTGTCTTCGTCTTTTTAAGTCTCTTTTTCTTCACTTTCCCTAGGGAATATTCACACAGCCCTCCTTCCTTGCAGGAGTGAAGATACTGTGTGTGAAAATGCTTGGAAAAGTAAAACCCTGTCCAAATGTGAGGGCTAATCTGGTTATCCAATGTGGTTGTCGTTCCCCATTATGTGCACAAGTAGTACTATCTTATTTGGTGCCATTGGCGTCTGTACCTGCCTGGATACTGTTGGCTTTATGTATAAAATAGCTCTGGTTAGTCTGAAATCTCCTGATGCAAGGCAAGAGGCTGATTGAAAGGGTGGGTTTGAATGTGGCGGCCACGGTGTGGTTCCTGCCGGGGCTCTGTCACCTGTGTCTGTTGGCACCAGGCACAGCCATGAAGAAACAGGAAAGATTCCTGCTTCTGTGGAGCTCACAGTTCTATTGAAAGTGGGCAATTCCAGAATTGATCGGCCATACCGTTGTCATTGTAGTAATGCCTGCTTCATTGCCCTGGTTCAGCTTCCTTCTCAACTTGCCTGTTGCCACTTGGAGTACATGTTGGCTCCTTACGGTGCCAGTGGTAACGGGGTGCTTCCACTTGGGCTGTTTCCTCATGTGCGAGTATAGTGTGGTTTTAGCTGCGGGGAATGACTGAGGCTGCAGAAGCCGCGGTGGAAGTCAGCCTACACTGCAGTGCCATTGAGGAGCCAGGGGCTGCTTACATCATCCTTAGAACCAGAGCGTTTATTTTCCCTCTTCGAACAAAAAATATGTTTGCTGTAGTTTTACCATATAAGGTACTTTAAAAACATGAAAAAAATAAAAAAGAAAGCGGGAGTTTGACAAGCCTTGTTCCAATAAACATTCCTGAGCCACGGCTGTCAGCCCGGGGCCCACAGCAGGGGCGGGACTCCACGGAGGCAGAGCCCTACTGTGCTCCTCACTGTGTGTACAGCTGTGGTCTTGCACTTCTTCCCTGACCAGTTGAAAACACTTCCTGAAATTGGAAATGTTTGCACTGCCCATACCACCTCCTTGCAGTTCTGAATGGCTCTGTGCCTGTAGGGTGTGTGAGGGTCGGGACAGCCCAAGGGTACAGTAGCTAAAGGGGAAGGACTTGGTTGCTGAGTCTCTGTAGCCCCAGGGAGCCAGGGCCAGACCGGATCAGCGTGTGCCGTCTTTCTCTCTGGCCTCCTGAACCCTCCTCCCACCAGCTCCTCAGACCGGCAGTCCAAGAGTAGGCCAAGGAGCTCAGCCTGAGGGTGACTGAGTCATGGATCCCTCCACCCCCTCCGCCTCTTATTTTATCACTTCTGACAAGGCAGTGGAGAGACTCCTGGCCAGATAATAGCCCGAATGGGAGGAAGTCAGAGGGTGGGGATGGGAAAGCACCCGGTTTTCAGGAGAGAGCCTGGTGGGTGAGGGGCACCCATTCTGGGGCTTTGTCTGACTCCAGGAAGCCCCCTGCCATCCTGTCCTCTGTCCCACACAGATCTCCCCTCCCCCACCTGACCTGGTCACAGTCCCTACTGGGAGCAGAGAGGCACGTCCATCAGAGGTCAGGCCTGTCCTCTGGTTGTCAGATTCTCTCTAACTTGGCTTTCCCAGCTGTCACCCAGGTCTCAGGGTTGAAGCAGAAAGTGCCTACACCTTGGATGCAGAAGCCCAATTAGACTTGGCTCTGCCTCTTACTAGCTGTGTACTTGGGAGTGGGTCTCTTCTGAGCCCCATAAAAATAAGAAGTGTGCCCACCTCACAGGGTTGTTGTGGGCATTAGATAAGATATATACATGAAATGCCACTGTATCCATTTGTAAAGAAAACTATACACAACTATACAAAAAAGTCGCCCATAAACCCCATCACCCAGAGAGAAAACCACTGTTAATATTTTAGTGTATTTGCTTCCTATTTTTTCCTATAACATATACAAGGCTCTATAGTCAGTTTTGTATCTTACGTAATGTTTTTATCTTCTGAGCATTAAACATTCATCAAAGACATCCTTTAAAAATTTTTATTGACATATGATATATATACAGAAAAGTGAACCTTGTGTGTACTTGATGAGTTTTGAAAAACTGAGCCCACCCGTGTCAGCCCCTCCCACAAACCTCCCTTCGCTCTTCTAGTCACTACCACAAAGGGCAACCACTGTTCAGACTTCTCACTTCACAGACTGGTTTTGTCTGTAGGAGCATCCTGTGAGGTATTCTATTTATAGATGTCTCGTGATTTATTTAACCAATTCTGTTGTTGGATAGCTAGCTTGCTGCTCAGTTGTTGCTGCTTTTCCATGATAAAACAGGCTACAATGAACAGCCTTCTACAAAAATGTTTCTGTTCATCTCTGCTTCTTTCTCAGGGTCAAAGAGTAGGAACATTTTATAGGTTCTGATAGAGATCACTTTATTGCCCTCCTAGAGGTCGTAACATCCATCAAAGGATGAGTGTATTTTCACTACAAGTATTGCTATTTTTTAGTTGCAAAATGCCATCTTTTTATGTGAAGAAACCTTTCTTTGCATATTGTGAAGTTCTCAGTGTATCTAAGGGGTAACGTATTGTGTAATAACAGTGATTGGGATCAGAGTAATAATTCATCCCTAGACACTTCACTTGCCTGCCTGTGCTGGCCGAGCCCACCACCCATGGACCATTGCGAAAGTTACCTTCTCCAGGGTAGGTCAGGAGGTACCTGGACACTAAGTCGCATCCTTGGGCACTTTGCCAGGTTCCTTTCTCCTTTCCCTACCCCCTTGGAAGCCCCTGTATTTCCTGCCTCCCAGCCTCCAGTCATGATCCTGCTGAGGCCTGGGGCTGGCCACCCAGAACGAGTGGCCATTCCTTCCTTTCTGGATTCCTTGTTCATTTTCTTTATACTTCTCCACCTTAGGGGGGCTCCACACCGTGTGTGCTTCTTTTGGAGTGGTAGATATGTTACGAGCATAGGGAACCTGAGATGTGGCTCTTTGGTCCACAAAAAGCCCAGTGATTGGAGCAGGGACGGGGACCCCCTGGCCACCCAGTCCCCTCTCAGGGCAGTGTTTTACAGCCTGTGCTAGGAATTCAAGTATAAGCGGGAGAGCTGCACTGTGGTTGAGAACGCAGGCTTGCCTAGCTGGTTTGGCCCAGCAGAGCCTTGGCGTGTGGACTGAGGGTCCCAGGTTCAATTCCAGTCAAGGGCATATGCCTGGGTTGCAGGTTTGATCCCAGTAGGGGGCATGTAGGAGGCAGCCGATCAATGATTCTTTCTTATCACTGATGTTTCTCTCCCTCTCCCTTCCTCTCTGAAATCAATAAAAACCAACTTGAAAAAAAAACCAAAAACGCAGGTTTTGGCGTTAGATAATTCACCTCCAGGCTCCACCATAAACTGTGACCTTGGGTATGCACTTGACCTAAGCCTCATTGCCCTCACCTGTAAGAAGAGGATAATATCAGCCTTGATTGTTACAAGGAAGGCATGAGATATTAAGTGCTTGGCACACGCTAAAAGCTTGATATTGATAAATGGTGTCATTATTGTTGATTTGACAATCCTGTGAGGGAAATGTTATTCCCGTGTTTACTGCAGTTATGTGAGAGGGCTCCAGTTAGAGTCTTGGTCTCCAGACTCCTGGTCAGTGCTCAAAACTGAGAGCTGTTGTTATCATTGCCCCGCCCAGCCCCAGCCCCTCCACAACAGCATGGCAACTGCTGATGCAGCCAGGATGGATGGTGCGGGGCCAAGGGTCTTGGGGAGGGGGTTTGATATAAGCAGATTCCTGGGGCACCAGGTTCTGTCTTAAAGGGCCCCACCTGTGTACAGGGCAGGCCTAAGCAGGTCTTTTCTCTTGCAGGTACCTGAAGCACACCCTGGACCAGTACGTGGAGAGTGACTACACACTGCTTTACCTGCACCACGGCCTGACCAGCGACAACAAGCCCTCCTTCAGCTGGCTCCGGGATGCCTACCGGGAGTTTGACCGAAAGTGGGTTGGGGCCCAGGGGTGGGCTCCAGGGCCTGGAGCAGGTGGCTCTGGAGTCAGCAGCTCTGCCAGGTCCTGGGCTGCCCTGTACTTGGGCAGGAGCTTATTCCATGCCAGGGGAAGTCAGGGTAAATGCAAAGAATCAGAAGTTGGAACCGCCTGGGCTCAAATCCGTTTCTCTACTTACTCATTCTGTGACCTTTCATGTTACTTAACATCTCTGAGCCTCCGTTTCCTAATCTGTAAAATGGGGCAGCAATGATACTTTGCAGGCTTGCTATAAGGAGTGAAATCAGATGTATATAAGAACATACTCTGTGTCTCCTGTGCCACACCCACTCCTGAATTCCCACTCTACCTCCACAGGTACAAGAAAAACATCAAGGCCCTGTACATCGTGCACCCCACCATGTTCATCAAGACCCTGCTCATCCTCTTTAAGCCCTTCATTAGGTGAGCAGGCCGAGGGCGGGATGGTGGTGTCCCCGTGCTTCCCCTTGAACTCTGAAGCAGATGCCAGAGGAGGCCAAGCATCCTGGGGACACCCCCGTTTGGGGCTAGGCCTCGGTCTGATCTGGCTGGGCTGCTGAGGGGACAGTGGAGGTCTGCTGAAGCCGGGGCGCTCCCCAACCCATGCATGCCCTTTCCTCCATCGGCAGCTTCAAGTTTGGACAGAAGATCTTCTATGTGAATTACCTGAGTGAGCTGAGCGAGCACGTGAAGCTGGAGCAACTAGGGATCCCTCGCCAAGTGCTCAAGTGAGGCTGGGCAGGGGCTGTGTGTGCCCACTGGATGGCATCTGTGTACACGCGTGTCATGTTGGTGGGGTGGGGTGTGCCGGCCAAGGGGAGAGGAAGCCTTGAGAATCCCAGGATAAACAGGAAGCAGATGTAACAATTGAGAGACAGCACATGAGGAGAGAGTGTGAGTTCAGATTCTGTTTCTGTCACTTAAAGTGACCAGATCTCTTTATTTATTTATAAATTTTTATTTATTTCTGAGAAGAAGGAAGGAAAGAGATATAGAAACATCAATGATGAGAGAGTATCATTGATTGCCTCCTGCATGGCCCCCACTGGGGATCGAGCCTGCAACCTGGGCATGTGCTCTCATCAGGAATCGAACAGTGACCTCCTGGTTCATAGGTTGATGCTCAACCACTGAGCCACGCCATCTGGGCCGGATCAGAGCTCTCTAAAGCAGTGGTTCTCAACCTGTGGGTCGCGACCCCTTTGGGGGTCGAACGACCCTTTCACAGGGGTCGCCTAAATACATCCTGCATATCAGATATTTACATTACGATTCATAACAGTAGCAAAATTAGTTATGAAGTCGCAATGAAAATAATTTTATGGTTGGGGGTCACCACAACATGAGGAACTGTATTAAAGGGTCGCGGCATTAGGAAGGTTGAGAACCACTGCTCTAAAGACTTTACATTCTCCTGTGTAAAGCTGGGTTGTTACATAAATCCAATGAACTAGCCTGTGTAAAAAAAAAGCCCAGGAAGTGCCTGACAAATGGGTTATCGTAGCGTCTACAGAACCAGGCAGAGGGCCTGACCATCCCATCTGCTCCCCAGGTATGATGACTTCCTGAAGTCCACACAGAAGAGCCCTGCAACAGCCCCCAAGCCCATGCCCCCACGGCCCCCACTGCCCAACCAGCAGTTTGGGGTCTCACTGCAGCAGTGAGTATGGGAACGGGGCACCTGGCACCGGGAGCCCAGGACAGGCTGAAGACCCCGCTCACTGCCCTTGTGCCCACAGCCTCCAGGAGAAGAACCCAGAGCAGGAGCCCATTCCTCTCGTGGTCCGCGAGACGATTGCCCACCTGCAGGCCCACGGTGAGTGCCAGGGCCCACCTGTCCCTACGACCTGCTCAGGGTCCCCCGTCCCCTCAGGAAGGGGCCAGGCACAGCTGGGAGGTCCCATGCGCACCCGCACTTGCACTGACCCTGACTGGAACCCCCAGATGGAATGGTGGGGAGTTACATGTGCCCCAGAACTCTGAGGCTCACCAGGCCCCCTGTTTCCCAGCTCTCACCACTGAAGGGATTTTCCGAAGGTCTGCCAACACCCAAGTCGTACGGGAGGTACAGCAGAAGTATAACATGGGTGAGTGGTCCCAGGGGTGTCTAGCTCACATGTGGGCGCTGGGGTGGAGGGGTTGGGGGCAGGTGTGTGACTGTTAGGGGCTTCCCTGCCTTTTGCTGCCCTATAAACAAGGGTCCCAGGCTCTGTTTCTGTCAAAGGTTCTATGGCATCTGCTAAGATAACATGGTACCTCTCCCACCTGGCTGTTCCAGGCCTGCTCCCTCATTGGTCAGGCTCTGGGTCCTGGGTTCAGGGTCATTCAGAGACAAGGAATAACTGTGGTGGGAGTCCCACTCCACCCAGTGGCCTGAGTCTGCATTCCCTGGTCATAAAGGAAGAGGTGATGGCAGGTGCAAGAGGCTCTCCTGGAGGAGGCCGTCTGAGGACGGTCAGGCAGTGGGGACTCCTGGGCCTCTGGCCTCCCAGCTCTGCCCAGCTCCCCTTCATCTTCCTCCCCACCCACCTCTAGGGCTGCCTGTGGACTTCGACCAGTACAACGACTTGCACCTGCCAGCGGTCATCCTCAAGACCTTCCTCCGGGAGCTTCCTGAGCCCCTGCTCACCTTTGACCTCTACCCTCACGTAGTGGGCTTCCTCAGTGAGTGCCTCTCCCATCCCAGGTCTGAGCTGCGTCTGCTGGTCTGTGCTGGACTCAGAGCAGGCGGGTTTGGTTAGGGTCTTCCCCCTGGTCTTGTGTGAGGGCTACCTGAGCCAGCCAGCCTTGGGCCCCTGTAACCCAGGCCCCCATTCTTCATAGACATTGATGAGAGCCAGAGAGTGGAGGTGACGCTGCAGGTCCTCCAGACGCTGCCCGAGGAGAACTACCAGGTGCTACGTTTCCTTACTGCCTTCCTGGTGCAGGTGAGTCTGCCTCTCACCTGAAAGGGGGGAGGAGCACCGGCTCCTGCTGCTCTGGTAGCCGATTGCAGGACGTGGGAGCTGGGTCTGTGGCCCTGCTGCAGCCCTGATTTCCCTCCACAGGTTTCTGCCCAGTGTGACCAAAACAAGATGACCAACACCAACCTGGCTGTCGTCTTTGGCCCTAACCTGCTGTGGGCCAAGGATGCTGCCATCACTCTCAAGGCCATTAATCCCATCAACACCTTTACCAAGTTCCTCCTGGACCATCAAGGGGAGCTGTTCCCTACCCCTGGCTCCTAGGGGCTCTGAGCACAGCCCCTGCCCACCAGCCCCCTTCTCTGATAGCCCTTCCTCTGGGAGCCCCAGTTTGGACTCCTGCCCAGGAAGGGGTCATGAGACCCGAGGAGATGAAGCTGGAGCCAGCCAACTGGGCAGCTCCTCCTCCCCTTCTTTCCAGTCCACCTCGCCGGCCCTGGAGGCCTTGCTGTTACCATGGGACATTTTTCTTCGCCTTATACTTCTCCTGCCTCCTTGGATCCCTGGTTCCTGTGGGGCTGTGCAGAGCTGGCCCTGGCCCTTCCAGTGGGAGGACTGGCTCCAGCAGTCCTTTCCTGCTTTCTCCTGCCTCTTTCCCTGGCAGCTGCAGATGCCAAAATCACTGTCAGCTGGGATGGTAGCTGGGCTGATGCGCCCCCTCCTGATTGCCGGGGAATGAAAGGCTGAGCTGGCTTAGGCAGGCCATGCTGAGGCTCCTCTCTGGGTGAAGGCCTGGGTGCAAGCCCCCTGCTCTATCCTCCCCTCAGCATGGGTACCTCCACCGCTAAGGAATTCAGCCTGGAGTCTGCTTCCTGTTTCTGCCTTTTCTTCCACGCATCCTGGTCAGCTTTTCCCATGTGGCACTGCCCCCAGAATGTTCTAACCCCTGCTTCTGCTTGGACGCAGCTTGGACGACATGGCTGAGTTCTTGCATCCATTAGAGATAGATAGCACCCCGGGTACCTGAGTAGGGGAGCAGGCTCAGCCTCTATGCCTTGTCTAAGGACAGCCTCTAGGCCAAAGGCTCTTGCAGTCCTGTGTGTTGTGGAGTCACACTGGTCTCTGCTCTGGCCAGAGATGACTCGGTGCCTCAGGATCGCAGTGGCTCCCTCCTCCTACGGGGGCTCCTGAGGGGATGGGCAGAGATTTTGCTAGTTAGGTCTAGCAGCCTTCCCCAGGGAGTAGGAGTCCCAGGCCCTGTTGTCTTTCCGACAACCTGGACTCCAGTGATGATGGCTGTCCTGCATTCCAACTGTATCCCTTCTAATTACACTCCTTCCTGGTGAACACCGAGAACGCCCCCCCTTCCTGTGGTCTTGACTTCTGGCGGGAGGGAAAACCCTGAACAGTGACCGTCCCCACAGCCGTGGCCAGAGCCTAGAGCCTGCACCATGGGGGTCCTCACTGACCAGCCCAGCTCCTTTTGGGCGCTCTCCCAGGGCACTGGTGTGTCAGGACTCCTGGTACCTGACTGGCTGCTGGTTCTGTTAGTGCCTGTGTCTCTAGCCTGGGTACAGGCCTGTGCTTCCTGCCCTACTTTGTGTACCAGGTGTTCACAGCCCCTTATCCTGGGAGCCTATGGATCTATTTGGTCTTCCCCTTCCCTGCCCCACTAGTCAGTGGGGACTGGGGGAAGGGCTTGTACTGTGAATCAAGTGTACACATTCACACTTCATGAATTCCTTGGCATCAATCATGTATTTCACCTCTGCACTTTTTGTATTTCAATAAAAATGGAGATGGAAACTGCCCATCTGACTATTAAAGAAGTGGGCATGGAGTTTCTGAAGTGGGTGGGAAGCGTGTGGCTGCGGGAGAGAAGATGGGGCCTCAGGAAGTCCCTGCCCAGTCCATCTGACCCCCTTCCTCATCTGGTTCACGTGTGTGTGTGGGCATGAGACCGTCTTCCAGGCTTAGAAGTGTGAGCAGTCACCTTCCAGTGTTGGCACCTGCCACATTCCAACTAGCCGCCATGTGAGTAACCTCTGACCACAGACTCTCCTGTCCCCCAAATGGAGTGGGCTTTGGTGGACAACAGCATGGGTTTTAGACTCAGACAGGGTTTGAATCTTTGTTTCCTCGCTCGCCACCAGCTCTCACTGGTAATCGTTGTAAAATTGGCCCCACCTCAGACCATTCCTTCATTTGAGGACCAGAAATAATGTGCAGAGAACAGTGCCCGTGGTTAACAAAATGACCACATTTCCCAGGTGAACAAAGCGACAGTCCCACCCTGTGCAGCAGCTGGGCTTGAAGCCCTCACTGGGCATCCCCATCTCCTCGGAGAGCCTCCGTTTCCACCCGCCATGCCCTTTCATGGAGCCATGAAAGGTCCCGTTTTCCTTTCCTCTTTTGAGGTTTTGCTTTGCTTGAGTTAAGATGCTAACATTTGTGTGTATTTTACTGCAATTTTCTTAAAAAGTGGTTTGTCACTATGAGGGCAGGCCAGAATTTCCCTTGGCACAGTGGTCAAGGTCAGGTTCCAACAGTTAGCTGTTTGCCTGCCAACAGCAATCAGGAGGCCATGCGGCCTCAGCTGGGCCTGTTCTGTTCTCTCGCCATTGCTTGCGTGGGCGGGGGGAGCTGGGCCAGAGCTGCAGGATCAAGCCACTTTGTCAGGACGGTGGCTATTAACACTGGCACTGACTCCAGGAAGCTAGTCCCCTTGCACACTGTGGCCCTCGTCCAGGTAACTGAACAGAAGGCACTGGCGGCCTCTCAATGGCTCTTCTCTGCTCTAAGCTGGGTGACTGTTTAGAACACAGGGGTGTGACCCAGGGCAACGAGGAAGGGAGCAGGAGACGGAGAGAGCTGTTTACTTGGGTTGGGCTCCTGGCAAGGCCTCTGCTGAATGACTCAAAAGCCAGTGTACCTCTGCCTTAGCAACAGCAGGTCTCGGGATGGATTGTAGGGATATGCTTTAAAGGGGTACGACATGAGCTTCAGAGCTGGGGACACTGAACACTTTGCTTTTGGGGGATCCCAATTGAAGGTCAGGACACCAGGGAATGTTTGCTGCCCTGCCATTTCTAACCCAGGGTTTCACCAACTCTATCCTGATTGGCTGAATGGTCAGGCACCATTGTTGTGTGCAGTTTACAAACCAGTGAGGACTCCCCAGCCTTTTACAGTGGGTGGGCCCCATTCTTTTCAGCCCCTGGTTTGGGCTGAAATTAGAATTTTCTAACTAGCCTTTTTCTGTCCAGGGGCCTGCCTTCAGCCTGAAGGGCTCCGGAGGCAACCCAGACAGCAGCTGCCTCTGGGACACTGGCTCCACTCCAGCTCCCTTCCCCCACTGGGGGCACAAACTGGGAGGCAGGGGGCCGCTTGGCCAGGGCTGAGATGCCTGCTGCAGAAGTCCCCAGAGGGCCAGGCAGGAATAATCACCAAAGAGTCCACCCCAGTGCCCTGGGCAGCTACACAAACTGGCATGAGCCCTTGACTCCCTGATACTCACCCAACCCCTTCCCTTCAGTCTGGTTTGCTCAGCCACAACCCCACACACTGATCAGCAAACAGATCCAAGGCAGCTTGGGGAGCCCCACAACGCCTGCTGGCTTCTGCTGGAAACATGAAAGGCTGTCTGTTGTCTTTCCCTTCTAGCCAGAGGCCAGCCATTGCCTCCAGGCCAGGCTGCATGGTGAGCGATGTGTTGCAGGGGGAATAGAGCTGATGAGACTGGCCTACATTTTGTGGAGATTCTACTGGGAGTGCTTAACGTGCACACCTACTCCATACACATCATCTCACTGAAGCCCCGAAATAGGACATTACAACCCAGGAAAACTAGGCTCTAAGAGCTTTCCTGACCAGCCCAGGCTTGTACAGCTGATAGGTGGCCACATGCCTAGAGTCACAACAACTGTGACTGAGAAGTCTCTCTGAGCGTCACACGGCACCGTTCTTCCCCTCCCGTGGAGCCTGTGGTTGACCCTGGCCTGCACAGAAGTGGGAGGCAGTGGGCTAGGATTTTAGACAACTTGCAGGACAAGAAGCTGTAAAGTACAGAAAAGAATTTATTGGAAATCTCCTGAACACATTTTAGAGTCTAACTCAGTATTTCCAAACCAGGTAGGCTGGAGGAGGGAGGGACTCTGCCCCCTGGAGACAGATGGCTGGTCCCAGCCCCGCCCCCCAGTGCTGCAGAAGTCGGTCTATCTAGGCTCACACCTTTCATTGTACAGGGCTGAGGGGCAAGGGCCAGCCTTGACCATTGCTTTGCTCCTCTTTGGCCTCTCACTGATGGGGTCCTGAAGAAAGGTTGCTGCCTGCACAGGCCAACAATTAGGACATCAAGGCCAAAGGCTTTGACTCAGTCTGTGCACTCAGGACCTTCCACACTTGGCCTCAAATGGGCAGTGGCTGAGACATTGGGGTGGGTTGGGGGGGGAGGAAGGCACAGATAACTTGCCATGGGCCTCCACCCTTCTCAGCACGGGCCGTGAGGATAACCCACTGGGCTGTGGATGGTTTCGCAGGCCCTGGGGGTGCTCTGGCCCAGAGACAGGAGGGCCAGTCGGACACCGCGGCTGGGAACATCTCTTTGTGGCAGAGAACACGCACAGGCAGGCTCAGCCTCACGGAGACGGCATCAGGCCCACAAGGCCTCAGAGCTCAGCTTCGTCCGTGGGAACAACATCACATGCATTTACTACAAGCAACTGAGGGCCATGTGCTCCAGCTGCTGCCAATGAACACCCCTGGTGGGTCAGGAGGAAAGGGGCAGGCCTAGGTTTCCACGGCCAAGACAACCAGTTAGGCTGGTAAAGGGACAGCCTAGGACGGTGAGGCCAAGCACTTGACTTACCCAAGTAACAATACCTGAAGGGTTAAGTCAATCATGTGCCAGCTTTAGTTTCTCAACAAGGAACCAGTAAACCTCAGGGCAGCGTACAGATGGTGGGATTAAAGGAGGGTGGTGGCCAGGCCCAGGTGAAAGGAGAAAAGGGCCCATAACTTAGCCCTGACAAACAGAAGCAAGTACCCCAGGAGGGGCCAGTCTGGACATCCCCAGGCCCGCCCGTGGGAACACATAATGCCCTTGGACACAATGTGCAGCACGACTCCAGGGGTCACCACAGACAGCACACACGGCTTCCTCAGCTGCCAGAACAAAGCCAGTCACTGCAGGCGCCGTGAGAGGTCCAGGCTCTTGCCGGGAACAGGTAGGTGTCCAAGGTAAAGCCTGTTGTCAGTGCAAATGCAGCAAGTCTGGGAGGTCTGCTGCCCTCGCCAGCCCTGTTCTTGGCTCCCACCTTCCATATGTGGGAAGGAAGACCCCCAGAGCAGCAACGTGGAATCTGGGGAACCTCCAGGAACAGGCCCTGCCCCAGGAAGAGGCCCTTCACCTTCCCCAAGTGAAAACATCTAACCTCAAACATAATTTCTCTATAAAATATCTGACTTCTCTGAAAGTAATAAATATTTACCATATTCTAAAACCAAGGAGCAGCAACAGGGGAGGGAAGAGAAGAGAACTTCTGTGACTCCAACCCTAGAGACACAGGATTTGGTTTCCATGTAGCTGAGGAGCTGAGCACAGGCAGCCGCCAGGGCTGCTCAGACCCTCTGCTGGGGGTGGGGCTGGCACAACTTTCAAGGGTGGGAATGGCTGACTTTCGAGTTCTCATCTAGGGCAGAAGGCCTGTCATATTGCCAAAAGTACGGGGGCAGAGGGAGGGAAAGAGGAAGATACCAGAACCAAAGGGGCTACACAGAGCCGGAGAGCCCTTCCTTCCTCCCAGCACTGTCTCCTTCCTCTCTCTGCCTCCACACCAATCTCTGGGCCACCAGCTGGAATGTTAAATGGTTGGTGGTGACAGGCAAGGGGCCAGTTGTGGGAAGAACGGGAGGGCCGCCTTTGTGAACAGAAGCAGCAGGCCCTGCCTGCAGAGGACCTTTTTGTCACAAAGAGTCTCCCCATCTCCAAGGCCAGAGGGCAAGTCCTCTCAAATGTTCTCACAGGGCCCGACTACTTCCATGAAATCTCTACAAGGGGCAAGAGCAGGGACTTCTGGGTCCCCATGGGGGAAACCAGCCTCCCCTCCACCTGGCTTGGAGCAGGACGAGGAATGGGAATAGCTGATGAATGGGAGGCTCTCTGTCTCCTGGGACCACAAAAAGGGGAAGCTGCTGGTACTCGAGGACACCAACTTTTACTGCAGAGTTTCCACAAAGGCATCAAATTCTCGGACGTTCTTCTCGTGCACAGCCAGCTTCTCTGGTAGTGAGTCCTGTGCCAGAAGGGGAGAGAAGAGATGCTCATTCAGGGAAGGCCTTGAAGAGATGGCCAGCGCCGCCACACTGGGCTGAGAAAGGGGGTGCAGCTCAGCAGTGCTGGGCCAGGAGAGCAGAATTCAGGGCGACCGTGCAGGCAGCGGACAAAGGGCTTCAGGGTTCTGTGGGGCTCGGGAGGGGGTTGACACAATGGCCTTGGGAATCGAAGTAACCCCACACTTAATGACATAGAAAAGGACCAGGATTGTCAAGGGCGGGGGAAAAAGGAGACATATGTAATACCCTTTGTAAGACTTTAAGCAATAAAACAATTAAAAACAAAAGTCATCAAACTGCTGCATTCTATGGATGAGTAGGAATAAATTGACCAAACTCTTAATTAAAAAAAAAAAGAAAAGGACCACACCACCCACAGGACAACAGAAATTAAACATGGAATATCTTTGGCACAGATTAGACTGATACTATAATTGAACAGAAGGTTTACAGTGCTCAAAATTAAAGTTTCTTCACACCCTGTGCGGGGTGGGACACATGAACAAGGCAGTCCCACCACAGTCCTAACAGACTCCGGTCAGCAGGTCTGCGGCGAGGCCTAGGAACCTGCATCTTGCCACCAGCAGAGGAGGGGTGGGTTAGAGAGGGTTGGAAGAGAATAAAAAAGAAAACAGAACCAAGAGGAGTTAAATTTAACTGCCCTCAGGTATCAAAAAAAAATTTTTTTAATTAAAAAAAATTTTTTTAAATATTTTTTTAAAAAAAATCTGACCTAATCTTGTGGTGTATCTCCATTGAAAATTTGCGTATGAAGAGTTTAAATGATCACAGATTTCCTGACAGGCACCAGGTACTTGGAAGAGGTGGGACAATCTCCTACCTCAGAATTCCTAAAGTGGCCCAGACACACCAGGCAGCCAGCAGCTTGGGAAGGACTGGCTGCACCACCACTTGGAGAGCCTTCCTGGGCAGTTCCTCCCACCACGTTTCAAGTGTGTGGGGGTGGGGGTTCCACTGGCTAAAATCAGAAGCCAGGCTCTCTGGGATCAAAGCTCTGTTTTGTGAGCTCAGTCTGACTGTGGGTAAGTCATTTGGTCAGTGTCAGTTTTCTCATCTATAAAATGAGGTAAGACAACCTACCTCTTCGGTTGTTGAAGATGGGATAAGGCAGTTAGAAAAATGGTTGGCACCTCAAAAGCCTTGATACATGTTAATAATAATTACATAATTACTGCATTGTTATTACTACAAGGGCAGCGATTCCTAGATTCCCATTCTAGAGTCATCCCTGTGATTTCAGTGTTGGAGGAGACATCCCACTTCAGGCAGAGGGACCCTGGCATCTCGTGGCACCAGACACCCCAAGCTTGTGGCCGTCCAGGGCACCCCTGGCACTGCAAGGCAGGAAACAGAATCCCCAAGTGCAGATGTGGTAATGACAGTATCAGGACACCTGGCTAAACAGAAGCACTACCAGCTGAGGAATGGCCCTCTAAGGAGAGAGCAAGAGCACCAATGCTCAGGACCTTAGGGTTCTTCTGCCCTGTTCACCTGGCATCTGCCTGGCAAGCTGGGCAGCTGAAGGTGAGAGCTGTTTGAGCAGCTGGGCTCAGTGGCAACAGCAAGGAGAAGACACCAAGCACTGAAGAGGAGTGTGTAAGAAATGCTGAGCCTGTGCAAAAGGAGGAAGTGAGTGCAAGCAAATTCAAGACAATGACTGCGGGCATAATGCAAATCTCAAGTGCAATCAAAAGAAGATACTGAAAAAAAAGAAAAAAAAGAAGAGCTGGTCTAACGGAGTCTCTTTCCTGTTACCAGGAAGATGGGAGGCGTGGGAGAGGGGGCAGTAACAGGAAGACACTTCCAGGTCTGTGGAGCAGAAACGACATCAAGGGGGAAGGAAGGTCAGAGGATGAAAGGGGGTTGGGGGAAGGGGTTTCCATACCAAGTCCTCAGCCATGGACTGTGCCCCGATATCTATGGAGAGGCTGCTCAGCTGAGGGGGGTTCTGAAATTCACGATAGAAGGTCCCCAAGTCCATTGGAAGAATGTCGTCTTTAGAAAAAGCCGGTTTCTTAAAAAATAAGACCAGACTCAGTTTAGCTTACCATGGACCATAGAGGAAAATCAGAGATGAACAACCCTCTTTCCTTCCAGTAAATTATCAAAGAAATGGTTGCTCCAGCCTTATCTTAGAGGAAGAAGTCTTACCCCTTTTCTCTTCTGGACAGCTGAATTCTAATCCTGTTACCTTTCCCCTTCCCTGGTTAGGGTTATATCATCTTGCTTTAAATCAGTGGTTCTCAACCTTGGCTGCACATTAGAATCACCTGGGAATCTTTTTAAAATCCTGATTTCTGGGCCTCATCCTCCGGAAATTCTGTTTCTTTGTTATGGGGTGGGGCCACAACATTAGTAACAAAGAAACAGAATTTCCAGGGGATGAGGCCCAGAAATCAGGATTTTAAAAAGATTCCTAGGTGATTCTAATGTGCAGCCAACGTTGAGAACCACTGCTTTAAATGCCTTTCCTTAGCAGAGGGCTATCCATTCAGGCAGGAATAGAACCTACTGGGAAATCTCCATTTAGAGCTGAATTGCATTATGTCAATCAAAGACATGGCACAGAATGCCTTCTTGTTCATTGCTCTCCAAATGTACTCAAGCAGGCTACGGGAGCAGGTTTCCCACATACACTGCCTAGTGGGGGCCCCTCTGTTCCCTGTGGAGGAGGTCCCCTTAGAGTGCAGTGGATGCCTCTAGGTTTATTTCCCCTGGGGCAGCAAAGGTCAAGGAAGGTGAAGGCAACTTACGAAGTCGATCATGACAAAGTCGTCATGGGTATTGCCACTGCTGCCACCGCTAGAGCCATCAGAGTGCAGGCTGCCCTGGAGAGGAGATTCAGTCTCTGGGGAATCTGGAGGATTCACCTGGTTCAGGATAAAGCAGAGGAAGGGGCTGGTTCTGTGCACTGGGGGCAAGTTACTGTAACAATGGAGGGTTCTGTAAGAGAGAAGGGCTGGCTGCAAATCCCTAAGCCTCAGGCAGGGCTGATGGTCTGGGAACAGTGATGTGCCCAGGAAGGACAATGACTCCCATACCATCTCACTGGAAACTTTAGACTCACCATGGGATCAGCATCCTCCAGTTCTAAATTCTTGGGAGCAAACATGGCAAAGGGTATGTCCAAACTAGTCAATGTCACCTGAAAAGACACAGGAGAAAGTATTAGTGCCTGCCCCTCACCCATCTTCCATTTTCCCTAGAAGCTGACAGAAGCTGGAGGCCCGCAAGTTCGCACCAGGCTGACCACACTGCCCCTCAGGTTCATGCTGGAGATCCCCCAATTTCCACCACCTCTCATCACAGGCCCACAGCATAAGCAGGGGTTAGGGCTTCCCAAGACCCAGGACTTCTGCTTTGGAAGCTTGACCCACAGTAACTCAGTGACAGCTGTTCAATGTCAGAGCCAAAGAGGAACTTCCTACTGAGTTAGGCCAAGGTGTTAGGAGGCAGAGATCGAATATTGGGGACTAGTTTTAGTTATCCTATGTAATAAAAGGCTAATATGCAAATTGATCAAACCACAGATGACAGGTCGCTGTAACACACACTGACCATCAGGGGGCAGATGCTCAATGCAGGAGCTGCCCCCTGGTGGTCAGTGCGCTCCCACAGGGGGAGCGCCACTCAGCCAGAAGCCGGGCTCAGGGCTGGCAAGTGCAGCGGCAGTGTCGTAAACCTCTCCCACCTCCACGGCAGAACTAAGGATGTCTGACTGATGGCTTAGGCCCACTCCCCAAGGGCTCCCGGACTGCGAGAGGGCGCAGGCTGGGCTGAAGGACCCCCAAGTATACGAATTTTGTGCACCGGACCTCTAGTAAGAAATAAAATAAGAAATATTAACCATGCTCTGTTAACTGTGATTGTTTTGTTCTGATTAAAGAAAGCACATTCTAACCTGGTTGGGAGTTGTACACCCTGAGACTGGGAGTCAACCTTGCCCCAGGGAGTCATCATTGGACCTGGGAGTCAACCCTGGAATGCAGTACATTCTCATTCAAGAACTGCCTATTATCCTGCAAAGATTAACAACCTTGTTGCCCAAACAATGGAGTCCCACCCCAGCTTGCTTTGCCTATTTCCTCACACTTGTAATACCCTAGCACACTCAGTCTTATTCCTTTTGCCCAGGTAATACTCTCTGTCCTACCCAATATAAGCAGTTGACTGATGGGAGGGGGCGGGTTGCAGAGAAGATTTTTGTGGATGACCCTCCAATACAGCCAGCATTACTGGAACAAATGCTCATGTATAATTCAACCCTGTCTCCACTTAATTGGCTCCAGTAGTGACAGGCATCTAGAACCAATGGTTGTCCAGTTTCAGAGGCAGACACTTCAGTGCACTGTGTTTGTACTCAATGGTGTCTAGCCTCCCTCTACTATAGGAGGCTTAAAAGATCACAGAAGAATATGTTGTAGGTAGTTTTAGACAGACATGAGCAGAGGAGAGGCGATGGGCGAGTACAAAAGGTCATCAGGATGGAAAACCCCAGGTACCCAGCAATCAACTGTAGGGTGGGACCCTCAAGTCACCTGGGGATGACTTTTCTTCCCCTAGCATATCACTGGTCTGGTCTGGAGGTTTGGACCCCCTGACCTTTCCTCCCTAGAGATAACATCTAGGCCTCAGTTGTATTTCAGCTTCAGGCCCAGATAAGCAACAAAACCAGCCACAGAGGACTTGGGGACCAGCATCACTGAATAATGACACCCTCCCCTGGCTCGTGTGGCTCAGTGGTAGAGCACTGACCTATGAACCAGGAGGTCACAGTTTGAGATTCCTGGTAAGGGCATATGCCTGGGTAGTGGGCTTGATCCCCAGCAGGGAGCATGCAAGAGGCAGCCAGTCAATGATTCTCTCTCATCATTGACGTTTCTCTCCCTCTCCCTCTCCTTTCCTCTCTCAAGTCAATACAATATATTAAAAAATAAAAAAGACACACCCCCACCCCCGTTCAGACAATCAGTGGAGACCACAACCCTGAATGGACACACCTGGAAAGCTACTGAATATTTTATTGAGATCTTCCCCTGGGACCTCCCCTAAAATCTCCACCCTTAAAACTCTTAGGCTGAAGGGACTCGGTGCACAGCCGCTGGTGTCTTTCCCTTTCCCCTCAGCCCCCCATGCACCTTACCGTTAGCTTCCTCACTCCCAAGCTCCAAGGGCCCTTCCTTTACCTCCATAATTTGTTTCCTAAGCCCATTTCTACTAAGAATTACTTATTTCTCTATCTCTGTAACTTACCCAATAAATGTTCTCTTACAGTTTGGGTCTTGGCTCTGAATTCTTTCCTAGCCAGAACCCAAGTACCGAGGTTGCTGAACCCAGGTTTGGTCTGACACCACCAGTCAGACAACTGGTGCTATTCCTACCACCTACAATAAATAGTTCTTAACTTTTTCTGGAAGGTGTCACAGGTTATTAACACCCTTCACAAAAACTCTCACACACACTTATACAATTCAAACATAATGTCGGTAGCTGCACAAATCCCAAGTTAAGAGACCCGCCTGTAAGTCCTCACTCAGATGTGGCTCGCAGGTGGCAGTGGCAGAAAACTCACCTGGTTGATGGGTTTGTTGACAAAAGCCCCCACTTTTCGGGCAAAGATGGTCTCCAAGACATCATGGGGAGAGGCCCGTCCCTCACTACTGTTCGATACGGTTTCAGTGTCCTCGCTGGAAAAGAAATGTAATGTCAGTACTCATTCCCAGCCCACAGCAGAGCCTCCTGGGTTCCCCACGAATCCACCCTCTGTGGGCTGCAGCCTAGGGCAGGAATTGCCCCGCCCACCCACTCAGTGGGAAACGGCACTCTGTCCGCTGCCACTGTCACCCTGCCCTCTTAAATTGAGAGCAGAGGGAAACATTTCCGGAAACAACTAAAACTATGCGTATGTGAACACGATTCAGTGTTACAATTGTGTAAAGCTTCTATGAAACAGCAATAAGCTTCAGTCATCATGCATATAGCAATCATACATATAGGCAAGCAGCTCCCCAAAACTGTAATTTAAATATTAATTACAGACAGACTCAAGATTTTAGCTGCTTTCCATCTCCTTATTTTGGTTTTGCTTAGTTATCTAAAAATGCAATTAAGATGGTATAGTACAATGCTGAAATTTAAACCTTACCTCACAAGGAACATTATTCCAAGTTGAGAGCCCCAAATTTAACTGTCTGTAGAGCCAGAGCTTTTTAACCCATGACAAATCGCCAGGGCTGAGGTCCTCTGTGCTCCGAATCCTGCCCTCTCCTCACCCCCCGACATCCCTCCGGTCAAGGATACATTCAGTGTCACTGTTCCCACTGACCCCTCTGCGACCCTCCAGTCTGATGCTGGGTCCTGGATGAGAGGGCGCTCCAAGCAGAGAAACAAGGGCCCATGTTGTGGCTGCCAGACCAGCAGCCACAGCCCTGAGAGCAGCAGAGGCGTCTAGGAAAGCTCTTCTGGCCGAAAGCAGGGGCTCACGGTGGGGCGAGGGCTGTAAACCCCAAGTGGCCTCTGGCTCCAGCCAAGAGGAGAACCACTGAGGAAAGCCTGTGCTCTGACCACCTGCATTTAAGAACCTCCTGTACAGGGTCCGGTCTTTACTCCTAGGAGCCGAGGCTCAAAAACTAGAGTGTCAAAGGACTAACAGGATCTTCCTTTGATTATCTAACAGGGGGAGGGATAAGAGGATAGAAGCTGGGAAGTCAGGAATGAAAATAATTATTTTTCCTAATGGAAGGTGCAAAAATTGGACCTTCCCAAACAATTCCCTTCCCACCACTCCACCGTGGGAATGAAAAACAAAACAAAACAAAAAACCAGGAATTTCTATTCTATTATCCAAAAGTTCATTGAGGATGTGGCAGGGTAATCAGCGTCATTACCTCTGGGGACTCCCAGTCAAGGGAGGGCAGGTCAGACCAAGAAGCCCAGCTCCCACGGGAGAGCTACGCTGTAATGGAAAGAGTGAGCAGGACTTAAGTCCGAGGAGCCTGGCTAGGCTTGTGCCAGCCGCTCTGCAAGCTAACTGCTCTTAGGCAAGTTACTTAATTCTTCTGAAATCCTCTCCTCTTCTCAGAGGAGGTAACAGTGGTGATCTTTGTAAGGTGGGATTATGAAAACTTTCATTTCCTATCTAATCAATGTATCATTTAAATTTCACAGAATGTATCAACTGCTGCAACCAAAAAAAGACAAAAGATTAAAAAAAATATTTAATGAGAAAAAATAGTTTTCTAAACGATCTCCACGAAGCACTCACATAGCAGAAAAAGAAAAGCAATCCTGACCACCATCACAGAGGCACCATGGCTCAGATTCACGGTACACACCCTGTCTGGTCCTCAGGAAGCAGTGAAGACCGAATCCACGAGAATAAATCTTGGGTAAAAGAAAAACATCTGAAAACCCCCTCACTGGATGAAGGTGGTAGGAGCCAAGCCCCTGCTGCTTACTGTTACTAGTGAAGCCGGGCCAGCTTCCTTACACACCAGCTGCAATATAAGATTCTTACCGGGAACTTTAAGGAATGCATACTCAAGGCGCAGATGCCAAGCCTGAGCCAATGCTGAGAGCCACTTTCTACCAATAACAAATAAGCGTGTTTCAGGGCAGACCCGCCCCTCCCTGGCCTGAGCATGGGCAGAGCCAAGACAGGAACTCACCTGCTAGAAGGTGTGGCAGCACAGTGGGCCCCGTCAGAAGGGGTGTAGGTTGCCAATCTCTCCTGATCAGCCTGGGCACCGTGAGCAGGCTGGTTGGGAGCAAGAGGTACCCCACCTTCCTTCCCTGGAACCATTAGCTTTAGGGAAAAATGAAAAAATACAGTGAATTGTGGCAGCCTCAGGCAGAAGACATCCTGGCCTAGCATGATAGTATCTGTGTCTGGCTGAGTTTCTCCATCACCAATGCTGCCATCTACTGAGCAGGCAACCTTGGCTCTTTATCCTCCCTGGGACTCAGTCAATGGGAGACATGCACGGCAATGACTACAGAAGGAAAAGGAAAGAGGGAGAAGCTCTTCTTGCTTTTCTGAAGTTTAAGAGGCCCCTTCCTCTCAGAGTCACATTAGTTCTCCAAAGTCACAGAAGAGCTTTGCTTCCAAACACTTAGAATGAAACTGGTATCTCAAGAGGCCTCTCAACTGCCTCAGGGCAGGGAGGCAGCACAGGAACTCCCAGGGTCTGCCCCATCTTTAAAGATACCTGATGAGGATGTGTGGTGTTTAAGCCAGCTGCAAACACTACTGGATAAGCCAGGTCAGCTGATCCAACGCCCAGGGCAGCAGGCTGATAGGAAAGGCGAGAGCTTGAGAGCTAAGCAAGAGAAAAACAAAGGGCAGAGGAAAAGAGGAGGAAAAAACAGGCAATCCTGGAGCATGACTAATGATCAAGATTAGAAGAAAGGGAAGGAATGGATCCCAGCCTACATCCTCAGGGTCCTAGGGGCCTGATGTAAGGGTTAAGGACAGACCAGGACATTTCTTTTTAAATGAAAAAAAAACAGACTTGTTTGCAGTGGACTGAGGTTCCAAGCTCTGTGGCCTTACCAAGGCCTCAAATGATTCCCTTGCCACCCCCTTTTTTCAGCTAACTGTTTCTGTGTCCAGCCCAGCAGGTCTGTGGAGCACAAGCCGGGGCAGAACTTGGAGCCAAAGTCATCGGTATTTCTCAGGTCATTCTATTTTCTCCTTCGTCCTTGAGGTCCCTTCGGAACAGAAGGCTTCTCTCTAATCACACCCTCCCTCACCTCTGGGTATGGGAGGGCTCCTATTTATGTTGAAAAAGAAAGAATACCACTCTTGGATTGTTTATTTGGAAAGAAGATATAAATAACTCCATGTATTTTTCACATCATTAGGAGGGGGCAACTGAAAAAACCTATTTTGGGCTGCTCTTGCTATGGCTATGTCCTGTTAAAAATCAATTACCAAGCCTCAAAATAACCCACAGAACACTTGGGGACATTTAAATAGCGATACCCTGTACTTTATTTACAATTTTTAAATAAAAAGATGCCATCTAATTTATCCCCTTCTTCCCAGTGGACTCACTTGATGGGAAAAGGCCAGTCCTGCCATGGGGACCCTCAGGGTATCCGTCACCACAGGAGTAGGGGTCTGAAAATGTGCCTTTGTAACAGTAAACACACACTGTGCACGGATACAAACAGAGACAAGAGAAACAGAGAAGAAAAGGGACTTGAGAAAGAAGTGAAAAAACTCCAAAGGGCAGTAGCAACAGAGGCTGAAATGCACAATGGAGGTCAGGCTTGAAACGGGGAGAAAGCTGCATGACTGCCTTCCCAAAAGGATGGCTGGAAGCATCTGAAGAGATATTTATCCCAGGGTGCTCCACTGCATGCGTGTCTCCCTGATGAGCAGGTGGAAAACACAGCTGAGTCGAGCTGGAATGACTTGGCAAAACAAAACCCTAAACCAAGCATTAGTCTGTCTTTAGTCAAGAGGATGGGAGGATATTAGAGAACGGCCGCCAATAGGAAGGGCCCAAGAGCAGCCAAAAGGTGTACTCAGGATGAAGGAGGAAACAGGTTAAAATGTTAGAATGCCTTTTTCTGGGGACTCAGAATCTTGAGACAGGTTTAAAAAGTTCACCTTTGTTGACCGGAACTTTAAAATACCCAGGTACCCAGCTGCACTTTCCTACACCACTCCAGGGAAGATGAGTTAGAGTGTACAGATGTAGGCATAGGGCTGAGTGTGTGCATGCATGTGTATTCTTTCTTTTTTTTAAAATATATTTTATTGATTTTTTATAGACAGGAAGGGAGAGGGATAGAGAGTTAGAAACATCGATAAGAGAGAAACATCAGCTGCCTCCTGCACACCCCCTACTGGGGATGTGCCCGCAACCAAGGTACATGCCCTTGACCGGAATCGAACCTGGGACCCTTGAGTCCGCAGGCCGACGCTCTATCCACTGAGCCAAACTGGTTAGGGCGCATGTGTATTCTTATTCTAATTTTTGGGTCTTGCTGTTCCATCTTTAATAAGTCTCACCAACTAGCTAATTAATGCTTAGAATTGACGGTAGGACCTTAAGTCACAATAGCAGGTTCAGGATCACAACTGTTAACTATTTCTTGACTCAAATGACAACATGATCCTTATTTTGTTGGTGAAACAAACATTACATTAACATGTATTAATTGGACTCTAGCAAAAGCTCAAATAGAAGTTGCTGAACAATTATGCAATTCCCTAAGTTAAACCAAGGAAGAAACTACTTCAGTATTTACAGGAATGAGGAGACCCGATGGCAAATGATTTTCTCGCTCTGTTCAAAATGAGTATTTCTACACCAAACTGTACCAACCTTGATTAGAGGTGTTCAGGGATAGGAATAGGGCTCACACATGGGTGCTCAGTATTGATAAGATCTTGATGTGATCTACTTTTAAACTGTGACAAGACACAACAGGCAACTGATACCACGAAAAAAGATAGGTTCTCCTTACACAGGTCAACAAACTTTTATGCAAACATACCATGCCGAAATGACTTAACTTTGCCCTAGCCGGCTTGGCTCAGTGAATAGAGTGTCAGCTTGGGGACTGAAGGGTCCCAGGTTCGATTCCCGCCAAGGGCACATGCCTGGGTTGTGGGCTCGATCCCCAGTAGGGGGTGTGCAGGAGGCAGCCGATCAATGATTCTCTCTCATCATTGATGTTTCTATCTCTCTCTTCTCCCTTCCTCTCTGAAATCAATAAAGAAATATATTTAAAAAGAAAAAAGAAAAGAAATGACTTAACTTGCCTTTATTTTTGGAGCTGGGTGAAATTCCCTCTCTATCAGATAGACAAACTGATTTGTTCAGGCCCAGCATCACCATCCCTCATATCTCCCAAGTCACAACTTTATTGTTTATGAATTTATTACTTAAAAAACAAAACTTTAAAGAACATTAAACCTGACATATTCACATTTCATTATCTAAAAAGTAATCCACTTCCATTAACGTGCACTATTAAGAAAGTGGGCTCCCCCCCCCCTTTTTTGGTCAGTGTTGCTCTATGTCAGTAAGCATACCAGAAGCTACCCCCAGAGCACTCATGCCTACACAGATTGATGTGGAGAGAGGAATAATAATATCCCAAACCAAACTGTCTAGGCAACTTTACAATAAGGCGCTCTTTAACTCTGAATTGGGACAATAGAAATAAGTGACCCGTGGATTCTGTAATGTCCTTCACACACATCAAATTAGTTTTTGTGCCTAACTTCTACTTCTGAAACAGCTTAGAACCATAATTTTAATCCAATATCTCCTAACAACCCAGGATGGAATAAAAGTAAATTATTTTCTTAATTTGAAAACCAAAGAAAATAAACACTTATGGGTAGCTAAATTAATTTGTTGGGTCCCCAAAATAAGATGGTGATTATCTGGGCCCAGTTTAAAGGAAAGTAGAACTGAACTGGTCTAGAAGAAACTGTCTAATGTGAAAGTCAAAAGGGATGGAATAGAGATGCTGGGCAGGCAAAGCAGGGATCTGCAGGCAATGAATGAGGCAGAAAATGAAAGACTTGGATGGAAGGGAAGAAACTGCCTGAAATTCAGCCAGCTGGCAAAAATGATTCCTTAGCGGAAGCAGTCTCGGTACCATGTACATCACACAAGGCCACACAGGTGCTTCCTCTTGGGAATCTGAGAACACTGTTTGGAGCCTGTGTTTTATTGAAATTCAGTTTGACACTGAAGATGGACTCAAGTGGAAAGTAAATGGTTAAAAATGTTCAGAAAGAAAATGCAGATAGGTAGAAATCTGTGTCAACTATTAAGAAAAACTGCACTGCCAGGCTGGTGTGGCTCAGTGGTTGAGCACTGACCCATGAACCAGGAGGTCACAGTTTGATTCCCAGTCAGGGCACATGCCCGGGCTGCCGACTGGATCCCCAGTAGGGGGTGTGTAGGAGAAGCAGCTGATCAATGATGCTCTCTTATCATTGGTGTTTCTTTCACTCTCTCCTTCTCCCTTCCTATCTCTGAAATCAATAAAACATTATAAAAATTTTAAAAATTAAAAGAAAAACTGCACTGCTCGTTTCTAACTGGCAAAATGCTAAAATATGCTAAATAATTATTGGCTCCTTCAGTGCTTCGTCCATTATTGGGAACCATATTTACCACTTCAAACAAGAAGTAGCTACCAAATTAACAAGGTAGGTTAGAGTATCTCCCTGGTATGAGAATGCATATGGAATTCTGTGACTGATTTTTCTAGGGAATTTTAAGATGTCCCTGGGAAGGCAAGGTTACATGTAATGTAGGTTCAGAATGGTTACTGCATTATTACCTGCTGGATAAGAAGGCTCTTCTTCACCGCATAAAAGAAGCCCTTGAAACAATCACCCCCACCATCAAAAGAAACTCTAAATTTTGACACCATTTCATTAGACCCATAACTACCATGTGCCAAATAACTACCATCACCCCAGAACCTGTTCCCCCTACCTGGGATGGAGGTGAGGTGGAGAAAGAGGTGGTACACACTTCTTGAGAATCTTCCACAGAAGGATACGTTACTCCAGTGTCCTCACCAGCGGTTCTATAGTGAGGGGAAAGGAAATCATGAATTTTATGGGGGTGGCAGTCGATTTTAGAAAGGACACAAAGAGATGCAAGTTTGTTTTCGGCAGAGATCATAAGAGTTCAGCAAGAGAGCTCTGCTGGGTACTCATAATTTCAGACCAAACCGTCTAGGTAACTTCATATTTTTATTATTATTTAATGTATATTTTTATTGATATCAGAGAGGAAGGGAGAAGGAGAGAAATATAGAAACATCAATGATGCCCTAACCGGTTTGGCTCAGTGGATAGAGCGTCGACCTGCGGACTCAAGGGTCCCAGGTTCGATTCCAATCAAGGGCATGTACACCTTGGTTGCAGGCACATCCCCTGTGAGGGGTGTGCAGGAGGCAGCTGGCCGATGTTTATCTCTCATCGATGTTTCTCTCTATCCCCCTCCCTTCCTCTTTATAAAAAATCAATAAAATATATTTTTTTAAAAAAGAAACATCAATGATGAGAAAGAATCATTGATTAGCTGCCTCTTGCACGCCCCACACTAGGGATTAAGCCTGCAACCCAGGCATGTGCCCTAAGAGGGATCGAACCTTGACCTCTTGGTTCATAGGTCGATGCTCAACCACCGAGCCACGCCAGCCAGGCCCATGTAGGCAGCTTTACAACAGACTGTCTTTAACTCTAAATCGGGACAATAGAAATAAGGGTGATCCATGGGTTCTGTAATGTCCTTCACACACATTGTTAGCTTTTGTGCCTAACTTTTACTTTCCAGAGAGCAGCATCTAGAGGTTGACAATGACTTTTTTTTTTTAATAACCCAAACATCTTACTTGACATATCATTTGAGAATATCTGCTTAAGCCTGGCCAGTGTTGGGGTCAAAGAACTGTCAGCAACAGACTACAATAACACAAAAGTCTAGACTCCAAAGACAAGCCTATCCAATTTCAGAAGTCCTTCACATAAAGGCAGTATCCTTCCTGATACACATCTATTCCAACCTCTAGAGAATTCTAGAACTGTTTTCTGGGAACTAGGCCTGAAGATACTTGATTCTCATGTATAACTGAATTGTGCCAATGGTAACCTGAAAACCATTTGATTTGCAAAGGACATTCCACAAATTACTGCCACTCTTATCTCTAAGTCAAATCACTACTGTCAAGATCCAACATGTCCAAGAATTTTGGGAGACATTCTGTATACCCCAAGTCTGGGTGTACCTTATAGGCAGCAGCAAAAAAGGAAGCTAGCCATTCCATTTCTCTCCATGTGGTGTCTCCATCAGTGCCCCAGGCCCATCAGTGAGTGCTGATAAAGGTGCCCTGTGTACCTGTGCCAGATGGAAGCTTCTGCTAGCTGCAGTATGGGAAAGTGCCTTTCACATTCCTCACCTGTAATTGCAGGGGTGCATGGGCGAGGAGCTGGGATAGGGACGGTCCACAAAGTGATCAATGATAATCCCCATGATAGGTGGGGTCCTCTCAAATTGCCTGTAACGCAATATGCAGATTGCAGTACTTGTTAGAATGCCTTGCCAGCCTCCCTGAAGTCCTCAGAGGGCCCCTCACCTAATATCTATTAGCAGGAACCACCAGACCCTTAACTATCGCATCCCAAATATAAACCACCATCTCCACATTGTTGGTTCTGGGACACTCAATAAGATTTTCCAATGAAACTGGGCTCTCTCTTGACTCTATTCTTCAGAAGGGAACTGATTTCAGCAATGGCAAAGCTGAACAGCAGGCTTAGCTATGGAGTTTGGGTGAAAGAAACATTAATATCTTTGAAAGAGTTCTTTTGGATTCCAATGCTCTTTCCTCACCTTGTGGACATGAATGCCAAGTTAATTCTGTAAGCACAAGAAAGAGTGATGGTGCCCACAGGGGTGCCCACTGTCCCAACACGAACTGTTTGGAAACCTAGGAGAAGAGATAAATAATTAGCTTCCTCCCCAGAGAATACTGATGCTGCCCCCAGGCTCTTTCCTTGAATCATTCAGCCTATACAATCTCTGGCATTATCCACGTAGCACCCTGAGTGCCTCAATTTCATGTGTGTTATTTTTTTCTTTCAATTAATTCTATATTGACCAATATTAGCAAGGGAAACAGCACTCTATTTTCAGACAACTACCTCTAAAGAGATATAACACTTGTTAATCCAAAAGCTTTAGCGAGTCCTAATCAACCCTGCCTGGACTGTCACAGGCTCAATGAGAACCAAGGGGCACCGGGAGTTTGTAGTTTGTCACAAACACCGGAAAATTTTTTTTTTAATATGTTTTATTAATTTTTCACAAAGAGGAAGGGAGAAGGATAGAGAGTTAGAAACATCAATGAGAGAGAGACATCAATCAGCTGCCTCCTGCACACCTCCTACTGGGGATGTGCCCACAACCAAGGCACATGCCCTTGACCGGAATCGAACCTGGGACCCTTCAGTCCGCAGGCCAACACTCTATCCACTGAGCCAAACCAGTTAGGGCGACAAACACCTGAAATTTATGAAGTAACTACACTCCCACTCAAGCTGCCACCCCAGAGCTGAGTATGGAAAAGAGTCAGGGCTTTGCTGTTTCCTGATTTTCTCGGTTTCATTTCCAATTTTTCAAATTGAATGCTTATCAGAAACATTTAACATGCTCATTGTAGAAAATTAGGAAACAGACAATTGTATAAAGAATAAGAAACAATGCTGAGTTATTGGAACTTTGGGAAAATTATTCATTTTCTAGTGGCTCTTGGAACCACGTGCCTGTCTTTTCCTTACTTGTATCAGACATATTAAAATCATAAGCTGCATATTATTACAGGCAGCACCAAAGCCCATCTCTTAAGTCAAGAGAGTTCTTAACACTACAAATGCTTTTCAACTTTAATACATACCTTCTCCTAAGCCATTCAGCTGAACTTCACCAAAATATATCCTGCAGGGAAGAAAGAAAAAGATGTTACCAGATTCTTTATTCTAATGGCCTCTAAAGCAAGCACCTAGAAACAAAATAAAACAAACTTTTACTTTCTTATCTACATGAACACCTCTCCTAATGGAGCAATAGTGCTACTACTTTAATTAAGCTGCAGGCAAGGGGGTGTATATGGTGAGAGGACTGGTTAAAGAATGAGAAAAATAGCCTTGGCTGGCATGGTACACATCGGCCCAGGCACCCAAGGGTTGTGGGTTTGATTCCTAGTCAAGGTCACGTACCTGGGTTGCAGGTTCGAACCCCAGTCACAATGCACATGGGAAACAATGTGTGTCTGTTACATTGATGATTCATATTCTATCTGTCACTCTCTTTGTCCCCCTCCCTCCCTTCCACTCTCTCTAAAAAAATCAATGAAAAAAATATCCTCAAGTAAGGATTAACAACGACAAAAGAGAGACAAAAAGAACAATTAAGTGGCAGCTGATATATAAGCTTCTTCTTCCCTCTCTCCCCTACCTGGAAAAATAAACATGGGGAGGGTGCTAGATTATTGCTAAAAAAGTTAAAGAAATGACTTAATAACTACTCTCAGGTACTATATTGTTGCAACAGACCTAGTTAAGTCTTTCCATCCTGCTATTCGAATTCTTTTCAAAACCAGCTCTATACATGTAAGCCAAAGGCTAAAAACCAATGGCTGGTCACTAATATTAAAAAAGGTCTTGGATGATATGGGACTCCTGGCTTCCCATGCTGTGCTCTCACACTTTCCTACATAAACTCTACACCGCCACTTGGATCCATCAGACAACGTGATACAGTTCATACCCCACCCCCATTTCTATGCCTTGCATCTGTTGTAGTCCCCACCTGGCACAATTACCTCTCCCCCTTCTATCTGCTGAAATTCTCTCTGCCTCAAGGTCTAGCTTGAAAGCCACTTCCTCCATGAAGCCTGTCTTATATCTCCCAGCCAGAACAACGTTCCCTCTCTATGTTCTCCTAGTTCTTTTTTCCTGAGACTGCTATGCAGTTTTCAAATCCTGCTTTTTATTAAATTATGCATGTACTCATAATGTACTAAACTGTTTTCCCCATTAGATTAGAAACACACATAGGGCAGGGCCTCTGTATAGTTCTACCTCGGACCTAGGACAATGCTTACATTAAAAAAGCACCCAGCCCTAGTCTGTTTGGCTCAGTGGATAGAGCATCGGCCTGCAAACTGAAAGGTCCCAGGTTCAATTCTGGTCAAGAGCACATGCCCAGGTTGTGGGCTCGATCCCCAGTGGGGGACTTGCAGGAGGCAGCCAATCCATGATTCTCTCTCATCATGGCTGTTTCTATCTCTCTTTCCCTCTTCCTTCCTCTCTAAAATCAATAAAAATATATTTTTTTTAAAAAGCACTCAATAAATATTTGTTGAGGTAAAATATTCCAAGGACAATACTCAAAGAATTGTTGACTAGTTCTCTATATCCACAAAACTAATTAAAAAACAAACTGGCCCTAACCGGTTTGGCTCAGTGGATAGAGCATCGGCCTGCGGACTCAAGGGTCCCAGGTTTGATTCCAGTCAAGGGCATGTACCTTGGTTGCGGGCACATCCCCAGTAGGGAGTGTGCAGGAGGCAGCTGATCGATGTTTCTAACCCTCTATCCCTATCCCTTCCTCTCTGTAAAAAGTCAATCAATAAAGTATATATTTTTTAAAAAAATCTGTTTAAAAAACAAACTGGCCCTAGCTGGTTTGGCTTAGTGGACAGAGAATCAGCCTATGGACTCAAGGGTCACAAATTCGATTCCAGTCAAGGGCACATGCTCAGGTTACAGTTTTGATCCCCAGTAGGGGGCTTGAAGGAGGCAGCCAATCAATGATTCACTCTCATCATTAATGTTTCTATATCTTTCCCTCTCCCTTCCTCTCTGAAATCAATAAAATTATATTGTAAAAAAATAAAAAATAAAAAATAAATTGAATTAGCAGTTTGTTAGAAAAAAAGTTTTATTTTAATTCTGGAATATAGAAGGCTACAATCTGCTCAGAATAGTCTGTTTTTATGTGTGTTGTTTTCTTAAAATGTTGTTATTGATTTTAGAGAGAGGAAGGAAGAGGAGAACAACATCAATGAGAGAGAAACATCAATTGGCTGCCTCCTGCACACACCCTCTTCTGGGCATGTGCCCTGACCTGGAATCAAACTGGCATCCTCTCAGTGCAATGCTCAACAAACTGAGCCACATCAGCCAGGGCAGGATAGTCTATTTTTTAAAGTCTTGAGCTCCTTTCCCTGCTCTGAAGTCCTGTAAGTAGAACCTCAAAATCCAATACATAGGAATCATGACTGTGGACAAACAAAAGGACAAAGAACTTGGTAGCTGAGTTCATAAGAAAAAATGGATTGACAATCATAGTAAAGCTATAGCATCAACTATCCAACCAACCATCTATTCAAAAATTTATCACAGAATATAAATAATACCTGAATGCCGTCAGACAATGTGCAAAGTGATGAGGCAGACAAGTGAGTTAAGAAGGTGAGCTATTTACCTGTATAATATGACATATTCATGTCCTTGTTTCCTGGAGAGTCTATAAGCTGGTGTCACCCTCGTTATTGCCAGGAGAGACTTCAGCAGCAACGACAGTCTGTTGTACACAGTGTAGGAAACTTTTATTTCTTTATCACACCTGTGGAGCACAAAGACACTATCAGCATCCTCCTATTCAACTACATAAAACAAAGAACAGAAATGCAATGGCTACAGAGATATTAGTTATGTTCTATCTATTGACCAAGCTTAACTTGTTAGCATTATTCATAACTTCTGACAGAATATAAAGTGCTTTGCAGTCCAAATACACCTTTCAGAGTATGACAGCCAACAGAGATGACTGAAAATTAAGCACTAGAAATGTGTAAAATTAATTATTAACAGATGCTCTGAAGTAAAGGTGCAATTTGTCAGTTTACCAACACATTGCTGAAATAAGTCAATAAACCAAAGTTTCACTTTCTCATATACTGGACACAGGCAGACAGGCACCAATAGGCACCCAATATATTTTTTCTAGCGTTGAAGCAGTTATCTTTCTAAAAAATAAAGCAACACAATTAAAAACAGTAACCCAGCCAGTGTGGTTTAATGGTTGAGCATCGAACCAGGAGGTCACAGTTGGATTCCCATTCAGGGCATATGCCCAGGCTGTGGGCTCGATCCCCAGTAGGGGGTGTGCAATAGTCAGCTGATCAATGATTATCTCTCATCACTGATGTTTCTAGCTCTCTCTCCTTCTCTAAAGTCAATAAAAATATATTAAAAAAATAAAATAAAGACAGTAATTCAATGTTGCAGTTATATTAATGAAGGTGCAATCACAATTTCAATGTACCATCTTATGAGCTGTTTACCTCTACACATCTGTTTGGTACTAAAATTTTGGACTATAACCTGGCACAGGCTCTCTATTTTTACCAAAAAAATCCCATACTACATATTTTTATTACAAAAATTTTTCTCTTGATGCGTTGCTATTTCCTCTATTTTTCTATATGTATAACCTTCTTGAAAAGTGAAACTTCAGGCAGGAGGTAAGCTAATCTGCCTTGAAAGAAGAAAATACAGAAGGGGAATAACATGCATTCCCAACCTATGACCAACACTGTATAAGAAGTAGGGAGGGGAAATCTCATTGGACGTCTGCCACACAGAAAACAGACAAAATAGAGTAGTCATGTTACAAGAACTCCCTAGGGATTTAATCAGAGAACTATCTGTACTCTGGGAAAACAACAAACCCTTTCAGCTTTCTCTCCGCTCCTTTCCCTGTGATGTCTGAATTCTCTCTGGACTAATGCTCCCTCTGAAGGTCATCTCTGTGCTAGGGCTGGAAGCCAAGCATGAGCATTGTAGCGAAGCTCTACTGGTTTTGTTAAGTGAGCAAAACACCCTCCATGACTGATAACAAAGCCCTGTTTTTCACATGATGTCATCTGCTTTATCCTCAGCCTCCACAACCAAGGAACCGAAGATAGAGAACTTACTTTTCATTCATTTCAAGACACCAAATTTCTAGTTCCATGGAATCTCCCTATAGATGGGACAAATGAAAGATATTTCAATTTTATTTGGTTTTTAAAAGTTATCTTCTTTTTCTTAGGAAGCACTATATAGTCACTATAAAACATATTAGAAAAGTATAACTAAGCAAAAAAGGAAAAAAAGATAATTTATAATCCAGTCACTTTTCTAAGAGTGAGATCAGACCATATATACTATTTTTATCACCCAGTTTTTTTATTAATAACCTAAAGGCCCAGCGCACGGATTCATGCACCAGTGGGGTTCCTCAGCCTAGCCTGTGGAATCAGGCTGAAACCAGCTCTCTGACATCCCCTGAGGGGTCCCAGATTGTGAGAGGGTGCAGGCCAGGCTGAGGGACCCCACCGATGCACAACTGGGGTTGGGGAGGGACCGTGGGAAGGCTCCAGGGCATGTCCAGCCCATCTTGCCCAGTCTGATCAGCCAGACCCAGCAGCAAGCTAACCTACTGGTCAAGAGCATCTACCTCCTGGTGGTCAGTGTGCATCCTAGCAACTGGTTGAAGAGTCAAACAGTCGGATACTTAGCATAGTAGGCTTTTATTATATAGGATATAACATAGAATTATCCTTATAATTAAAAATTCTGCATTATTTTAAACTAGAGGCCCAGTGCATGAAATTCGTGCACGGGTAAGGTCCCTCAGCCTGGCCAGCGATCAAGGCTGATCTGTGGGGCAACTGGTGGGGCGATCAGGGGGCCCCCACTGGCACCCTCCTTGGCTGGCCTGGCACCGCCCACTCATCGGCCCCGCCCCTGGTCACCGCCCTCTGTGGGGTAACCTGCAGGGCGATCGGGGGCCCCCAGCTGGCACCCGCCTTGGCTGGCCTGGGGCCTATGGGTTGGAGGCAGCTCCTGCATTGAGCATCTGCCCCCTGGTAGTCAGTGTACGTCATAGCGACTGGTCGTTCCACGGGTCATTCTGCCATACAGTCAATTTGCATATTAGGCTTTTATTATATAGGATAGTATTCCAAAACATGACCATCATTTTATCCAATCAGTTCCCCCCATATTTGTACATACAGGTTGTTTCTAATTTTTCACTACTACAAACAACATTATAATAAATAGCCTTGAGAATAAAACTTTGCACATACATTGAATTAATTTCTTAATGCAAATTTCTAGAAGTAGAATTGTTAGATAAAAAAGTATTCATGCTTTGAAGACTTTTGCTAGTATATCCAAATTGCTCTTCAGTAAGGCCAACACTTCCAATGAATTCTCTCCAATTCTAGAGGGGTATTTTCAGGTGACACCTACAACTAAAGATATCTAATAATCTCTTTACTTAAATCTTTTTAGCTATCTGATGTCTATAGCCAAACTGTTCAGTCTCTCTCTGTGTTACTCTGAACAGATTTAGTACTGAGTAGGTAAGAAAAAGAGAAGACTAAAGCCAGAATCCCTCAACCCTGTAACACTCCTATGTGTCACTTAGTGAGAAGGATAGTCACATATTTTGAACACAAGTAACCTTTTTACTAATCCGTTGGCAGAGGGCATTTTTTTTATGTTTGAGAGTAAGCGTCGTTAGTTTGTGGAATAAAGAACTGTATTTGCTCTAGGTCAAAGTTAAATATGTGCCCTTAATATACATCCTTTTCATTATAGTGTCGTTTCTAAATGATGCAATGAATTTGAATCATTTCCCCTACACCCCTCTTCCCCAAAAGAGGGATGGATAACAGGAAGTACCCAAAATAAGTTGGTGTGGTTTCTCTAAGACAATCAGAATAGTTTACAGTCGGATTTCACGATGTCTCGGAGAGGAAAGAGTTATTCGAGGGATTTCTTTTGGACTCCCTATGAATCACTAAAAAAAATAAATTATAGTATACTAACTGGCAATTCAATAAAGAATAGGAAGTTTTGTTTTATTTGGTTCTAAGGTTTTCATGAAATAAGTATTGGCAATATTCATTCAATAAAATTCATTGAGAGCTTTCTACATGCCATCCCAGGCACTGTATTAGGCACAGAGATGATTATTTACTTATATCCTGCCTCATTTCAGAAAGAATTTGAAGAACTACAAAGGTAAATAAGATGTAGCATAGATGTTGAACTCCAGAATAAAAGTATAAAGTATGAACAGGAAGATGTAATAATTGCCTACTGTGTCATTTTAGCCTCTTTACAAATAAGGATTAAATGAAAAAATATTGTAGCTCTGCAACACTGGGAAGTATTGTGTTAGTTAGGTAGTGTTGGTGGGGATGGGGTTAAGTAATTTGGCCAAAGTCACTCAGCTGAGACCTGAACTTGGGTCTGTGTAGCTCCAAACTCCATCTGTTTTTCATTATACCATGCAGTCTCACAATCTTGTAGTGCAAACAGATTAATAAACACACAAGTAACAATACCTGCCTCAATCCTAATGTGGAATAAGGTAAACAAAATAAACAAATAAACAAAAAACCCCCCACAATACAGCAAGTTCTACTCTAGAAATGAATACAAACAAAGTACATGGGAAGTCTAAAACAGTTACCTCTCCCTCTAGAAGGGGAAGATTTTCTAGAGCATGTGAGTCTTGAGGATAAGTAGAAACATGTCACATACAGATGATATATACAAAGATGCGAGTGATGAGCCTATATTCCAGGTGGTTGGAAGAAAAAGTACAAAAAACATGACCTCTCAGAGAATGATGAGAGAAGTTCACAGAGGGAAGGTGCAGGAATAGGGCTGAGTTAGAACCAGAGTATGAAGAGATTTGAGTGTCAAGTTAAGATCCATCCTAGCCACAACCTTACCTCAGAAGTCTTGAGTGAGATCTCCACACACATAGATCTTCCGACGGCAGGCAGCTGCCCTGCCAGTGCCTTCTTTGCTTCATGTGTAACCTCTGGGATGTCTTTGATTGCTAAATTGAACTGGAAGACGAAAAGGACTTTTCACTCACAGAAAGCATTATAGAAACATAAAGCAGTCAGACTGTATGTTGGGTAATGCAGGCACTGCTTTGACTAACGACATTCATTCACTTTTTCTTTCCCCATAAGAGGTATCCTGCATCAAAGCCCCAAAGTTCAACTTGAAACTGCTAATGACCTAGGACAAAAATTAGTAACAAGATATTTTTGTTTCCTAGAGACTAAGCTTTTCACCTAAAACAGCAGAAAGCCAAGAACCAAATCCAGGACTAACATTCAATGAAAAACATACTTTCCAAGTGAATGGATCAAATGGAATTAGATATTTTAATGTTATGGTTTAGTAATACTATAAACAGTATCCCTTATTACTGCCCTGTGATTCCTTGTAATAAACACCGCAGTGTATACCCCTTAGCAAAGAATAGGAATTTTACCCAATCTGAACCCGTTGGGGATGAAGATGAACGAGTACAAATCTTCTCGCCAAGTCGAGCCTGGACAATCACTTGAACAGTCTAAAAAAAAATACCAAAAAAAATCTAAGATGAAAAATTTTAAGTTGGTTTGCTTTCCAATCAGGATTAAAACCCTTACAAAGCAGGTTTTAAAAGATGCCAATAATTATAACTATACTTTAGAAACTCAAAATATTCAAGAACAGATAGGAAAAAACACTATACAAAAAGAATACTGTAAATATTCCCCAAGACACAGTGTCAACCAATTAGAGGATTTACAGTTTGAGACTTAGAACCTGCAATGTTCTCACATGGCAGAAGGAAAGTTGCACATGGTGGCTCTGACTTTCATAAAGAAACAAGTCCAACAGTAGGTGTAAATATTCATTGCCATATACTTATGTAATCCTAGTAGATTTAAACCACGGATTCCACAATTATTCCTATCTTTTGGCCCATATGGCAAACGTCTTCCAACTAATTTTACAACCAGCATCTACTGTGTGGATTGTTCTTACATGGTAATGTTTGAGAGGAAGGAGTGATAGAAATGGAAATAATTTTTAGATTTAGGAAAATATAACTTCTAAAGCATTCAAAATTCAGTTTTAATTCCTCATTTACCAGAATGGAACAATAAATGAAAGACATTTCAGTTGTGTGATGTTTAGGGAAAGATGCCCAAAAGGCTATCCATTCTGGTCCACAGTCTTTGTTCACACATCCAGGGAACATACTGTGCCAATAACCTGGCATAATAGTTTGACATTTCTGCAAACAGCCTTGCAAAAAAAATTTTTTTTTGAACAAGTAGCTGTGGAAAATTGGAAGCTACTTTTTAGTTACACCCCCAGTACCACCCCCAAACTTCACAGTTTAGTTTACAACAGACAGAATATCCATTAGAATGGGCAAGCTGCAAGCTGTTATGCTATATTTCCAAAAAGGGAAAAGCACGGAAGTTATTTCCAACAGTTCTAAGATCAAGAGAATGGATATTACCTTGAGGGCAAAAAATTTAATGAACTTGTCCAGGTCCTTTCTGTCCTGGGAATTGAGATCAGTTTCCATTGCCTATGGGAATCTAAAACAGAAAAAATGCTTTAAAATTTGACTATTATCTTTTAAAAGGGATAGCTACATCAAAGCATACAGAGATAGTATTGTCTACGAGCTGTATGACTAGTCATGTAGGAAGGAGAAAAAATTCCCCTCTAACTAAAGAGCCAAAGTGAAAAAAAATTATCATAATATCTTTTGAGGAAAATAAATTCTACACAAAGAGCTAAATCTAGAGACCTACAAAATGAATGAAGATAAGACATTTTATCTGAATCTGAATCTTTGAGCTTTAAATATAACCTAAGTATTAAAAATGACTTATTAGCCAGCATATTAAGAACTAAATTTTAGTGAGACAAAAACTTTGTTAAAGCATAACATGAGTTAATTTACATTCCTTCAAAAGGCCACTAAATCAGTTTAACTTTAGGGAGGTTTATGGACTTTTTTTGAGAATCTGATGGCAAGATAAGCCCTTTCTCCAGAAAAAAATGCACATATATGGGAACGTTTGCAGGGGGTTTATGGATTTCATGAAGCACATCATAATACCCCCAGGTTGAATAGTTTGAAATGGAGCTGACATGAGGAAGAAAGCATTTAGGGTTAGAAGAACACAAAGAGGTTTAAAGCAACAGAGATCAAAATGGCCTTAGAATGATAAAGTATTCCAGTTTTTTAGAGAATTGTGTATGGATGGGGATGTCGTATGACTGGTTGGGGCCAGACCATGAGAGTCTTAAATGCAATGCTAGAGCCTGATCTGTACTGAGTAGGTTTTGAGGAGAGGAAATAACAGAGTAGTAGTATCATCTGAATGGTGCTTTAGAAACAGCTTTGCTGACATGTTGTATAATAGCTTTGAGTATGAAAAGCAGGGAAACCAATTAGGTTCTTGGCAATAATTCAGATTTGTGGGCAAGGCTAACACTTTAGTTACAATGATTTGGAAACAGAATGGATGGGAGATATTTTAAAGGATTTAAGGGCTGACTGCAAAAAGTTTAATAAGGTTTCAATTAACAAAAAACAGGGAAGCCAGAGGGAAAGCTGGGTTTTTTTTAATCTTTTTTTAAAAATATATTTTTATTGATTTCAGAGAGGAAGGGAGAGGGAGAGATAGAAACATCAATGATGAGAGAGAATCATTGATCAGTGAGAAAGCTATTTTAGTAATTCTACCTTTACTAAAATTATGTGGGATAATTTACACACTGGATTAAGGTGACACATCAAAAAATGAAGGGCAGAGCAAATAATTTCAAAGAAACAACTGAATGATTTGGCAAGAGATTATATAATGTCTATATTTTCTAATTTTTAACCTAATTTTTTAATGTTTTGGCTTCAGGTACTAGAAAGCTCAATATTGTGCTGTAGCTGACTTGGCTCAGTGGATAGAGCGTCTGACTGGGTCCCAGGTTTGATTCCAGTCAAGGGCACATGCCAGGTTGTAGGCTCAATCCTCAGTAGGGGGTGTGCAGGAAGCAGCCAATCAATGATTCTCATCATTGGTGTTTCTATCTCTCTCTCCCTCTCCATTCCTCTCAGAAATCAATGAAAATATATTTTAATAAATAAATAGCTCAATATTGTAAGTTTGAAACAGTTAACGAGACAAAATAGTTAAGTTCAAGAGCAAACTGAACAAAACAGTCATTTCCCCACTTCAGGCATCAGAGTTATTATTAAAATACAAAGATCCTTTATTCCATTTAGAAAGTTCTTTGTAGACAAATGAGAAACACCAAAGTTTAAAAACTGAAATCATCTTCATACCGAAAAGAGTTACAAAGAAAATTTAAAAGTAAAGAAATAAGCAGATATACTCAGTTTGAAAAAAGAGGAAGAGGAAAGAAAAAGGACAAAAAGAAAGCAGAAGTATTTATAATGGAATTCCAGGTCAAAAGTTATGAAATGAGACTGAAAGGGACATTGAGTAGTGATAATCTCTGAAAAATGTAACATCCATAAATATTTGGTTTTGTTTTGTTAATCCTTACCCAAGGATATCTTTTCCACTGATTTTTAAAGAGAGTGGAAAGGAGTGAGGGCAGGGGAGAGAGAGGAGAGAGAGGAGAGAGAGGGAGACAGGGAAAGACAGACAGGCACATCAATTGGTTTCCTCCCACAGGTACCCTGAACAGGGCCAGGGATCAAACCTGCAACCCAGGTACATGCCCTAGACAGAATCTAACCCATGCGATGGCCGACCAGCCACACCAGCCAGGGCCATAAACCTTTACATTAGCAATATAGCAATAAAATACATGAAGCAAAAATTCCTAGACAGCCGAAACCGGTTTGGCTCAGTGGATAGAGCGTCGGCTTGCGGACTGAAAGGTCCCAGGTTCGATTCCGGTCAAGGGCATGTACCTGGGTTGCGGGCACATCCCCAGTGGGAGATGTGTAGGAGGCAGCTGATCGATGTTTCTCTCTCATCGATGTTTCTAACTCTCTATCTCTCTCCCTTCCTCTCTGTAAAAAATCAATAAATTATTAAAAAAAAAAATTCCTAGAGATACTAGCAGAGCTTGATAAAAACAAAAATATACCTGAAGACACAACATACCTCTTTGAGCACTCAAGTAGATATAAAAAATACAGAGGATCTGAATAATAAAACCAAGTCTCATACATATATATATATGCAAGTCACTCAAATCTGTTTCTTTTTTTTTTAAATATATATTTTATTGATTTTTTACAGAGGGGAAGGGAGAGGGATAGAGAGTTAGAAACATCGAGAGAGAGAAACATCAATCAGCTGCCTCCTGCACACCTCCCACTGAGGACTTGCCCACAACCAAGGTACATGCCCTTGGCCGGAATCGAACCTGGGACCTTTCAGTCCGCAGGCCGACGCTCCATCCACTGAGCCAAACCGGCCAGGGCCTCTTTTTTTTTAATCCTCACCCGAGGATATCTTTTTTACCACTGATTTTCAGAGAGAATGGAAGGGAGGGGGAGCGACAGAGAGAGGGAAACATCGATGTGAGAGAGACACATCAATTGGTTGCCTCCTGCATGCGCTTGGACCAAAAGCAGGGTCAGGGATAGAGCCTCAACCAAGGTACATGCCCTGGACCAGAACCCATGACCCTTCTGTCCTTGGGCCAATGCTCTAACCACTGAGTTGAACCGGCTAGGGCCAATCTTCATTTCTTATAAAATGATAAAAAAAAAAGATGATAAATAATAATACTAGGCAATATGGCAGCTCAAATATTAGCAGAACGGTGAGTTTTTTTTTTAAAAAAATGATTTTTAAAACTGAGGGGGATGCCCTAACCGGTTTGGCTCAGTGGACAGAGCGTCGGCCTGCGGACTGAAAGGTCCCAGGTTCGATTCCGGTCAAGGGCATGTACCTTGGTTGGGGCACATCCCCAGTAGGGAGTGTGCAGGAGGCAGCTGATCAATGTTTCTCTCTCATCAATGTTTCTAACTCTCTATCCCTCTCCCTTGCTCTCTGTAAGAAATCAATAAAATATATTTAAAAAAATAAAAATAAAAATAAAACTGAGGGGGAGAAAGAGTGAGAGACAGAGAAACATCTGTTGGTTGCCTTCCATACGTGCCCCAACCAGAGATGGGACCCGCAACACAGATATGTGCTCTGATCGAGTATGGCAACGGCAATTTTTTGGTGCACCCGACAACGTTCAACCTACTGAGCCACTCAGGTCAGGCCAGCCTGCATTTTTGTTTTTTCTTTTCAATTAGCAATAATCGCACCTTGGATAAATCTCATTGGCTATGGATACTGCCAGACAGTTCAGTTGGTTAGAGCATCATCCCAAAACGCCAAGGTTGTGTGGATTTGATCCCGGGTCAGGGCACATACAAGAAGCAACCAATGAATGCATAAATAAGAACAATAAATTGATGCTTCTCTCTCTTTCTCTCTCTCTACAATAAATTTAAAACAAAACAAAAAACTTTAATTTGAATAATAAAAGGTCATAATAGTGAGGAATTTTTTAAAGTATACTCTTCATTCTCTGTGATCTAAGCAGCTCTCCAACCAGTGTTATGAATGTAATTATTCATCTCTTCTGTGATAAAGTAAAAAGGACTTTAAAAGGAAAATAAATATTTAAAAACAAAGTTTTAGGGACTTCTAGGCATTATTAAGATTAAATAACTTTTTTTCCAGAAGGTGCAATAAATTCTACAGTGGTTACTTTTTCGAAATAGTAAAAAATAGCCTTGAAAAATCACTTATATAGTAACACTTTAGACTTTGGAAGCTCAAAAGTTAATGTCTTAGGCTATTTTTGCATTTAGGCTATAGACACCCTGCTGAGTCATCATGGAAGATATAAGCTAATGCAGTTGGGTGGATGGGGGCAGGAAAGACAATAAGGAAAAAGATTTATTGCCCCGACCTCAATACAGTACAATTCCAGTATATGGTAGGATCCCACTGTGTCTAACTGATTTAATCCCTAAATAAAATATTATAATTTGGCCCTAGCCGGTTTGGCTCAGTGGATAGAGCATCGGCCTGTGGATTGAAGGGTCCCGTGTTCGATTCCGGCCAAGGGCATATACTGGGGTTGCGGGTTCTATCCCCAGTAGGGAACTTGCAGGAGGCAGCCAATCAATGATTCTCTCTCATCATTGATGTTTCTAGCTCTCTCTCCCTCTCCCTTCCTCTCTGAAATCAATAAAGAAATATATTTTATATATATATATATATATATATATATATATACATATACACACACACATATATATTACAATTCGGAGTGTTTAGTAGCTGAAGATCTGCTTCAATTTTAATATCCACTCTTGAGGGAAAAAATACAAGTATTCAATAATTATTGTTAGGTGTAAGTACAATAATGGAAAACCCAGTGGTTTATAAATTTTATGAAATGTAAATCTCAAAAGTTGCCATCGTCGTCTTCTTTTTTTCCTTTTTTTTTTTTTCATCGTCTTCTTAATTTTATAGGCAACGGGATACAATTTGGGAACAGTGAATAAATTTACATGTGTTTTACTATACAAATCAGTCTATGTGACACATGCTCCAGCACTTTTTCATCATCCATGTGTACTAAAAATAACAACTCTGGATTCCATTCTACAAACATCTGTAAGACTTCTGCTCTTATAAATCCTTGTGGAAAAGGGAGTTGAAAACAAAACGTTTGTAATGTAGTTGGAGCCACAATACCCACACATGAAAAGAACACTCATAAAACAACACATGAAAATCTGGAGGTTGACTTAGTGTAAGGGAAGGATCTATTGTTTCTTATTATTGCACACCTCCCATTGAAGGTGCTCAATAAGATTCTACCATCTTAGGAGATGAGTTTTAAACTAAGAATAAGAAAACAGGTACTTTTTTTTCTTTAATATTCATTCATTCACATTCCTTCTCCAGATATCTCTCCCTCTTTTTCCTCTTTGTAGAGGTAGGATGCCCAGAAGAGGAAGAAACACTGCAAGTGTAACGTTACTCTGAATTGACCAGGAAAACTGAGATGCGTTAGTGATGAACCCAAGAAGGTGCTTAGCCACTTACCCAGAGATTTATTTAATGAGAATGGATCGCAGGTTTCCTCAGGTCGTTCCACTGCCAGTAAGAAGAGAGTCGTGAACCTTGGGTCCCTTTTTTCACTAGTCAACAGTCACCCTCACCTACACGCGGAGTACATATTTGGCACTCAGCAAATCTTGATTGAATGAAAACCTAACCAAACTCATATTGGTACCCAACCCCGGAGTTACGAACCCCAAATTATCTCCAAAACCCCTTAGGACTTCACCCAAAGAACTGAGAAAGTAGAGACGAAAGCCCTGGGATCTTTGTAAAGACTGGGAACAATCAAGGCCCAGTGTAGCCTACACCAACCCGACTTCCCAGAGAAAGCTCAGGGGACTGAACTGTGGCTGGTCAGCTTCAGCTTCCCAAGGAGGCCCCCGACGAGCCGCAGATCCATAGCCTCCCACCCGGGGGCGCTGAGAGATCTGGGGGTATCCCCTCCAAAGTTAGTACCTGCAAAGCTGCGACACAAAGAGTGGCTCGGGGCTCTCATTACGGAGGCAGGGGCCCGGGGCCGGCCAGCTGCGCCTCCCGGCCGAGGGTTCTGCGCTCCGGAGCAGCACTGACAGCCCGGGTCGCAGACAGTTCACCCCTCAGGAGGCTCGTGGATCGAACACCCCCAGTATTCGCTCTCAAGACTGAGCGAGTCGTCGCACACACGTCGACCGGAGCTGCTTGACTCTCCTCACAACTCAAGCGATCACTCCTGCTCTAAGCCCTTCGGCCGGCCGCTTCCCGGCGCCGCCATCGTTAGTGTTTGTTTTCATCTGCTTCGGTGAACGCGGGGGGAGGAAGAGGGCTACGAGGAAAATACAGCTGTCTAACTTCGGCCGCACTTTCGCTACACACGAACACCCTATTGAATCTCTTTCCTCTTCGAAATTACCACGAAAATTTATTTCCTTTCCATATGCCTTTATGGCCAATATTTCCCAGCGTCTCAGAAGAAAATAAAAACGTCAAGAACGGGGACTTTGAAAGAGCTAGAACATTTAGGCCACATGAGGAATGTGCAGGGCCGAATCGCAAGTCACTGCGGCAGGGACCAGCGAGGACGCGGCGTGGGGCGAACGCTGACGCAGAGGGGGCGGTGCCTATGCTGAGCAGCGTGGCGGATCGTGCGCGACTGCCGGTTCCGGAGGAGGGCGGGAGCAGGTGGGGTGGGAGGGGAGTGTGGCTGGTGTCCTGGCAGCCTCCGAGAGGTGGGTGACAGACTTTTAGCTGACTTTGAGTGGCCGACGCACTCCGATTTACGGGATATTCCGTATTTAAGGCGCCTCTTCAAAGCGACGCAGTCGACTCCCAACCCCTAGCTCTCTCGGCGTCTTCCGCACCTGCTTTCTAACTTGTTGGGGCCTCTCTACTTCCTAGCCCCTCAGCCTCGCGATTGTTAGAGCACACGACCCACCTCCATCAGCCCGGGTCGTGAGTGGTTTTCCTCCCCGCCTTCTCCCTTGTTAGACTGGTTTGAGCACCACCATCACCCTCTTCTGTCCCGTGCTTCTCAGGGGGAGCCAGAGAGCTTTGGGTAAAGAAACCCGCCGTGACTAATCCCTTGCCCTTACGTCAGCTCCTTCGTGGCCTGAATAGTTAGGAGCAGACCTCTTTTACCTCGTGGATAATGATGCCAGCACCTCCATTAATCTCTTGCTCTTCTCAGTTCAAATGCCAGGGAGAAAATAAGCCGCCAAGGTACAACTCCCATTCTCCTTGAAATCAAAACAGAGACTGTCATGCAGCCGTGAGTTAGTGGAGAAAACCCCAGAGTTACAAGTAGAGCACCTTTTGCTGGAACAACATAGACATTTGAGAAAAGGAGTTATTATAACTTTAGACTCACTTTAAAGTCTTTGGTAGGTTTCTAATGTGTGTGGTGTTTGTTTGTTTTTTTTTCTTTTAACCTTTACAGAGAGAAGATTATAAATGCCAGAGCCATTTAACTGATGGTTAGCTGTTGACACTTCTTTAAATACCTTCTTGCACCAGGGTCTTCACTGGGAAGAATTCGGGGCAAAATAGCCGTGGAAAAGAGAGTCAACACTTACATGTACCATGGCTATACCTATAACAGTGCTTGATTGCGACCTCTTACTGTATGGCCGAGGCCACCGGACATTGGACCGTTTTAAGTTGGATGATGTGACTGATGACTACTTGATGTCCATGTATGGGTTTCCTCGGCAGTTCATTTATTACTTGGTGGAGCTCTTGGGAGCGAGTCTTTCTAGACCTACTCAGAGATCCAGGGCTATTAGCCCAGAGACACAGATCCTTGCAGCACTGGGCTTCTATACTTCAGGTTCCTTCCAGACTCGGATGGGAGATGCTATAGGAATCAGCCAGGCATCTATGAGTCGATGTGTTGCCAATGTCACCGAAGCGCTTGTGGAAAGAGCCTCGCAGTTCATTCGCTTTCCCGCTGACGAAGCCTCCATTCAGGCTCTGAAGGATGAATTCTACGGGTTGGCTGGGATGCCAGGGGTCATAGGCGTGGTGGACTGTATCCATGTGGCAATCAAGGCACCAAATGCTGAAGACCTCTCCTACGTGAACCGCAAAGGTCTGCATTCTTTAAACTGCCTGATGGTGTGTGACCTCAGAGGGGCACTAATGAGGGTGGAAACAAACTGGCCAGGCAGCCTGCAGGACTGTGCTGTGCTGCAGCAGTCTTCTCTCAGTAGTCAGTTTGAAGCTGGAATGCACAAAGATAGCTGGCTGCTTGGTAAGTTTGCAAGTGGACATGCTTAATGTTGTAGCCGTAGGATTATGTAGCAGAGTAAATGAAATATGGGAGTCTATAGATTTGAGTCTCTGTTCTGTCCTTTTTTGGAGACCTCAGCTAAAAACTCTTTGAGCCTAAAATCCCCTTGAGCCTTCATTTTTAAAAAATCATCTTTTAGCCCTGGCCAGTATGGCTCTGTCGGTAGGAGCCTTGTCTGGTACACGGAAAAGTCCTAGGTTCGTTTCCTGGTCAGGGTATACAAGGTAAGTTCCAGAAGCAATCGATTGATGTTTCTTTCTTTCTCTCTCTCTCTCTCTCTCTCTCTCTCTCTCTCTCTCTCTCTCTCTCTGTCTGTCTTCCCCTCTCTATTAATGAAAATATCCTCGCCCTAACTGGTTTGGCTCAGTGAATAGAGTGTTGGCCTGTGGACTGAAAGGTCCCAGGTTCAATTCCGGTCAAGGGCATATACCTTGGTTGTGGGCACATCCCCAGTGGGAGATGTGCAGGAGGCAGCTGATCGATGTTTCTAACTCTCTATCCCTCTCCATTCCTCTCTGTAAAAAAATCAATAAAATGTATATTAAAAAAAAAACATGGCTGATGCAAATGACACTTCACTTCATTTAAAAAAAAAAAAAAAAGAAAGAAAAAATATCCTCCTGTGAGGATTTTTTTTAAAAACCAAAATTTGCCGAAACCGGTTTGGCTCAGTGGATAGAGCGTCGGCCTGCGAACTGAAGGGTCCCAGGTTCGATTCCGGTCAAGGGCATGTGCCTGGGTTGCGAGCATATCCCCAGTAGGAGATGTGCAGGAGGCAGCTGATCGATGTGTCTCTCTCATCGATGTTTCTAACTCTCTATCTCTCTCCCTTCCTCTCTGTAAAAAATCAATAAAATATATTTAAAAAAATAAATAAATAAAAACCAAAATTTAAAAGCCATGTATTAAAGTTTTAAAAGCATAGTATTTGACCCAGATCATCTTCCACTTCTGTGGTTTTACATGGTCGTATGTGTTCATAAACATGGACATGGATGGTGTAAAATAGAATGACATATAAGAACTTGCCTTGCAATAAGGTTTTTTAAAAATATATTTTTATTGATTTTTTTACCGAGAGGAGAAGGATAGAGAGTTAGAAACATCAATGAGAGAGAAACACCGATTAGCTGTCTCCTGCAGGCTCCCTACTGAGGATGTGCCCACAACCAAGGTACATGCCCTTGACCGGAATCGAACCTGGGACCCTTCAATCCATAGGCCGATGCTTTATCCACTGAGCCAAACTGGTTCGGGCACAATAGGGCTTTGTAGTTGCAAACAACAAGCCTACAAAAACAGTCCCTTAAATGCAGCCAAAATACTTATCACTATAGATTTGTTAAATAGCCATACAATTGAGCCTTAGTTTTTATTATCTGTAACACGGTGAAAATAATGCCAACAACAGTAATGCCTATTGTTAGAATTAGGCAATATATATATGAAAGTTCACCATAAAGTATTGTACAAATGTATTATTTTTGCCATTGGTGATTGTCACTGTATGAAAATTCTAGTAGACAGTACACTTACATAGTTGTTATAGGAACTTCACAGATCTGCTCAGGTGTCATTGGAAAGCCTTGCATAATGATATGAGTAGAACAGGGACACATTCAATACTGAGCAGTGCAAACTGAAGTGACTGTACAGCTGTGAGTGATACTGTTAGTTAACAGTGATAAAAGCCTTGAGCCTGGCAGCTTAGTGGTTGGTTGGTTTTTATTTTATTTTCCTAGTATTTTTATTGATTTTTAGAGAGGAAGGGAGAGGGAGAGAGAAACAGGATCCAAGAGCAAAACATCATCGGCTACCTCTTGTACGCCCCACCAGGGATCCTAGCCTGCAATGAGGCCATGCATCATGACCAGGAATCGAACCGGTAACCCTTAGGTGCACAGAATGACACCCTACCAACTTTGCCATACTGAGCAGAGTGGCTGATTGGTTTTAAAGTACTACTCTGTCTCTAGCCAGTTTGGGTCAGTGGATAGAGCATCGGCCCACGGACTGAAGGGTCCTGGGTTCAATTCCAGTCAAGGGCACGTACCTTGGTTTCAGGTTACCGGGCTCTGATTGAGGTGCATGCAGGAGGCAACCAATCGATACATCTCTCTCACATCAGTGTTTCGCTCTCTTCCTCTCCCTTCCACTCTCTCTAACAATCAATGGAAAAATATCCTCAGGTGAGGATTAACAACAACAAAATAGTACTACTCTGATGTGAGCAACAAGACAAGGATTATCTTAATGCGACATATTATGTGAGAGATGATAAGATATATTAGGATTGGAAAACCTCTCTTTCAAAACCATCAATCATATCTGCACTGTACATGTTTATAACAGTGATTAGCATGTAATAAACAGCACTTATTTCTCTTTAATGTACAGTGCAGATAATGTGATTACTGGTTCATAAAAGAGAAACCTCTCATGTTCCAAGTGTGAAGAGACTGTCACACTGATTGGTTTAGAGCTTCCAGGGTGCCATGTGTAACATCTTGGAACTTCCATGATTTTTCTTTTTTTTTTTTTTTTTTTAATATATTTTATTGATTTTTTACAGAGAGGAAGGGAGAGAGACAGAGAGCCAGAAACATCGATGAGAGAGAAACATCGACCAGCCGCCTCCCGCACATCCCCCACTGGGGATATGCCCGCAACCCAGGTACATGCCCCCGACCGGAATCGAACCCGGGACCCTTCAGTCCGCAGTCCGACGCTCTATCCACTGAGCCAAACCAGTCTCGGCCCATGATTTTTCTTGAGTTGTTGATTCCGCATACCATTTGCCATGAGTGTACAACCTTCTCTTTATTGGACCTTTATCTTAATCCCCATGTGCCAACTTTTAACTTTCAAATTTTATACAGCTCACACCAAGAAGTGAAGGAAAGTCTGTATTGCAAGTGTCTCATTTAGCTACTTCTTCCATAGTTATGGGAGTTCTTGGGTCCTAAGCTTATTCTTATTAATTCGCTTTGGTATCCTAATTATAAAGCCAGCTAAAATTTACTGAGCATTTAGAATTTGTCAGGCAATTTTGTAAGCACTTTGAATTCGATTAGCTTACTTAATCCTTATAACAACTCATAAGGAGTTAAATGCTAATATTAACATTTTTACAGATGAGGAAATTAAGGCACAGATGATTTTTTTAATTTTTATTTATTTTTTTAAAAAAATATATTTTATTGATTTTTTACAGAGAGGAAGGGAGAGAGATAGAGAGTTAGAAACATCAATGAGAGAGAAACATCGATCAGCTGCCTCCTGCACATCTCCTACTGGGGATGTGCCCGCAACCCAGGCACATGCCCTTGACCGGAATTGAACCTGGGACCTTTCAGTCCGCAGGCCGACGCTCTATCCACTGAGCCAAACCGGTTTCGGCAGGAAATTAAGGCACAGATGATTTAAGTCACTGTGTGTAAGTTTTCAAACTGGATTATATGAGGAGTTAGTCTATTTGGCAAATATCCCTTTTTTTAAGGGCTTCAAGGTTATATAGGGATTATTGATTTTCTTTCCCTTCACACCTTGGTACCCCAGATTGATTTGGAATTATGGCTTCATAGTAGTTTTTTGAGACATTTACAGGAAAGTTGAAAATAAGTAAAAACTCTGACAAATTTTTATATACTTGTCCGATTCCCCTCTTAATAGGAAGAGTGGAAGTGGGAGAGATGGATACTGCAATAGCATTTAACAAATGAAGACCAGTTTTGGTACCAGGCCACATGCTAGGCACTAAGGATGGGGAAAGCAGACCCGTATGGAAATTTATTCCCTTAGTACTATACACATACCCTTTGGAAAGCCTCCATGAGCTCAAACAGGAAAACTAGTTTGAAGACTCTTCAACTAGTATAGTGTTTCTCAAATTTTCCAGATTGAAAGAGTCATCTCGGAATTTATTGAAAATGTATATCACTGAGCTCCACTTTAAATTTTGGAAATAAGAATCTCGCCGAAACCGGTTTGGCTCAGTGGATAGAGCGTCGGCCTGCGGACTGAAAGGTCCCAGGTTCGATTCCGGTCAAGGGCATGTACCAGGGTTGCAGGCACATCCCCAGTAGGAGATGCGCAGGAGGCAGCTGATCGATATTTCTCTCTCATCGATGTTTCTAACTATCTCTCTCCCTTCCTCTCTGTAAAAAATTAATAAAAATATATTTTTTAAAAAATGTATAAAAAAAAAAAAAAAGAATCTTCAAGGCCCTAGCCAGTTTTCTTAGTGGCTAGAGCAGCGGTTCTCAACCTGTGGGTCGCGACCCCTTTGGGGGTCGAATGACCCTTTCACAGGGGTCGCCTAAGACCATCGGAAAACACATGTATAATTACATATTGTTTTTGTGAATAATCACTGTGCTTTAATTATGTTCAATTTGTAACAATGAAATTGGGGGTCACCACAACATGAGGAACTGTATTAAAGGGTTGCGGCATTAGGAAGGTTGAGAACCACTGGGCTAGAGCATCAGCCTACAGATTGAAGAGTCATGGGTTTGATTCTGGTCAAGGGCACATACCTCAGTTGCCGGCTGGATCCCTGGCCTGGTGAGGATGTGAAGAGGTGTCATAAGCCAGGTACAACAATAAAAATCTTCAAGGAAAGAATCTAGACATCCTTTCTTTTTTAATCCTCACCTGAGGATATTCTTTTTCCCTTGCTTTTCAGAGAGAGTAAAAGGGAGGAAGGAAGGGGGAGAAAAGAGAGAAACATCGATGTGAGAGAGACACATTGGCTGGTTGCCTCCCACATGCACCCAGACCAAAGGGATGGAACCTGCGACCTTTTGGTGTTTGGCTGACACTCTAACCATTGAGCACACTGGCCTAGGACTAGACATCCATTTTTAACAGGTGCCCTAAATGGTTTATACCAGTGGTCGGCAAACTCATTAGTCAACAGAGCCAAATATCAACAGTACAACGATTGAAATTTCTTTTGAGCCGAATTTTTTAAACTTAAACTATATAGGTAGGTACATTGTTATTAACTTAATTAGGGTACTCCTAAGGCTTAGGAAGAGCCACACTCAAGGGGCCAAAGAGCCACATGTGGCTCGTGAGCCGCAGTTTGCCAACCATGGGTTATACAAACAGATAGGTTTGGAAAACACTGGCATCTAGAGCAGCCGTGGGCAAACTACGGCCCGCGGGCCGGATCCAGCCCGTTTGAAATGAATAAAACAAAAAAAAAAGACCGTACCCTTTTATGTAATGATGTTTACTTTGAATTTATATTAGTTCACACAAACACTCCATCCATGCTTTTGTTCCGGCCCTCCGGTCCAGTTTAAGAACCCATTGTGGCCCTCGAGTCAAAAAGTTTGCCCACCCCTGATCTAGAGGATATGTGGACAGTAGAGTAATATAGGGGTAGTTTGGCAAGATTATGAGGAATGACAAGGTGTTAAGAAAAAAGAGAGAGAGGGCGAGAAGATGGCTGGCTGATTGTATCTTAACAACATCAGATTTGTAAAATAGCTCTAGATTTGCCAAATCTAGAATAAGCTGTGATTCTCCTTTGTTTTCTGGGGTGTTACTTTTTAGCATATTTTAAGTGTAGGTGTTATCCCTTCATGTCCTCATTCTCATATGTCCCTTCAGAGTGTATTAACTCCCCTTTTCTACATGAATGTGTTCCTGCAAACAAGTCAGCCTGAGTTCTTATTTCTTCAGCTTTGGTGTTAAGCAGCTTTGGTAAAATATGCCCGAATGTCTTGTAAATGACTGATCAGGTAAGCAATTGTAATCTGTTTAGCACAGGGGTGGGCAAGCTTTTTGACTTGAGGGCCACAATGGATTCTTAAACTGGACTCAGAAGAAGGAGCTGCGGCCATGTTTCCCGACGTTGCCATGTTAACATGGCCGCTGGTGAAGGAGCGGAGGGGAGAGCAAGAGAACCCTCCGCTCTTTCGGCTCCGCAGGCCGGATAGAACAGACAGCTGGTTTAGCAACTCTGATCCTAATCCCCTCCTGAGTGTCTATCTTCCATTGGCACTGGGATTATAATCAGTTAATGACCATCAAGCATTTTATAAAAAGTCTTTGTTAACTAGTTTGTGCTGAAGGTCTCCCCATGTAAGGCTCATATTGTTTCTTACAGAAACATTTTTCAAATATCACTTAGTATCTCTGTGCTTTAGCATTCATCTTAAATGTTTATCTTATTCTCTTTCACAGCATTACACTATTGTTTTAGTGACTCTGAGTCTGACAATAGCATTAGTGACTAGCTTCTTCCCCTTCTTTTGCCTGACATATCAAAGGATAGCTGACATATATTTTGATCTTTTCATTTGTAAAATGAGTTCAATAATATCTAACCTAGAAGACTTGGGATTGGATAACAAGAGATAATATTTTCAAAATTGCCCAGCAGAGTGCCTATGACTCATTGAGTACATAATAGGTATTCAGTGAATCATAGGTATTATTTCATTATTATTTACATCACTAGAGGCCTGGTGCATGAAATTTGTGCACGGGTAGGATCCTTAGGCCTGGCTGGTGATCAGGACCCATCTGTGGGGCAACCGGCGGGGCGATTGGAGGGCCCCCACTGGCACCTGCGTTGGCTGATCTGGCACCACCCACTGCTGGCCCCACCCCCGCCATCACTGGTCAGGGGCTGGGGGCAGCTCCTGCGTTGAGCATCTGCCCCCTGGTGGTCAGTGCACGTCATAGTGACGAGTCATTCTGCTAATCGGTCAATTTGCATATTACCCTTTTATTATATAGGATAACATTTTTTTCACTACAAAAATATTTTGTTTTAAAAAAATATTTGATTAATGACAGAGAGAGAGAGGGAGAGAGGAACATCAATTTATTGTTCTTATTCATGTGTTCATTGGTTGATTCTTGTACATGCCCTGACCATGGAACCTGCAACCTTGGGGTATCGGGATGATGCTCTAACCAACTGAGCTACCTGGCCAGGGCACAAAAAGTATTTTTAAAAGCAAAGTTAATCCAGTTCTTAGAAATGTAAGCTCCTAAAAGAAAGGTATACTATATATTTTGGAACAGTGCCTAGTACTCTCTATAACTATTTACTGAAATTAATGGTGAGTCAGGAACAGCAATTATGCAAGTTGGTACACCTAGGGCCTGTTTGTCTCAGATTTATAAGTGGTTGTGCTTCTGTGAGACATTTCATCTGCCAGATGTAATGAGTCAGGACAATTAAACACTATAGAAACACTGTACTGTTGTGTTCGGACATTGCATCCCAGTTTTTGTTTTATTTTTAGCACTTCCCAAGATCATTTGATAGGTTACCTAAGGGAAATGCTTCCTGTACATTATTTTAATTGACTTCTGGTTTTATTTCTTCATCACTGTTATTATTTGCATCATTATATTTATGCTCTACTTGTTAATGTGAAGTTCTACGAGTTCCTCTGTTACAAGGAAATGTAGGAAGACAGGACATCTAAGTTCTGGTCTCTACCACAGATGCTGGGACTTTCATTCTTAGCAGGATGAATTATTATGAAATATTCTGAAATCCCTAGGTAGTACATTCAGACCTGACATTTTAATGGTAAAATTTAGAAATTTTTTTGAGATCAAGTGCTTTGAGATCTTGTGGCAGAATTCTCTTTATCTCTCTTGCATGTTAGCTCTTTAGAGATTTTGAAGATTGGTTTGCTATGTGATAGTTTTTACTTACTTTTTTTAAAATTTTGTTCTATTGCTTAAAGTATTACAAAGAGTAGTACATATGTCTCCTCCCCCCCTCCCCCCCGCTTCACTTTCCCCGGCCTCCCCTACCCCCCAGTGTCTTGTGTCCATTGGTTATGCTTATATGCATGCATACAAGTCCTTCGGTTGGTCGCTTACCCCCCACCACCAACCCTCCCCGGCCTTTCCGCTGTAATTTGACAGTCTGTTCGATGCTGCTCTGCCTCTGTATCTATTTTTTTTTCATCAATTTATAATGGTCTTTATTATCCATAAATGAGTGAGATCATGTGGTATTTTTCTTTCATTGACTGGCTTATTTCACTTAGCATAATGCTCTCCAGTTTTTACTAACTTTTTATTATCAGGAATTTTATTTGCTCCAGTGCCTTCACCTCCTTCCTACATTTTTTCAGATTTGGCTTTCTTTAGCTGTCAGCCTTTTTCTCTGTTGGTTTTAACCAAAGATATTCCCAGCTAAGACTCGTGTCTACCTGCTTGTGACTCTGGCATGCCTTCTCTTTACCAGGGCATTTTCCTCTTGGTTTTTCTGTTGTGCTTTAGGTCCAGAGGTTGTTGTCCATTCTCTGTATATGTTCCTGGATTTTCCTTTTTGTTTGTATTCCAACTATGATCATTTATGATTTCTTTGGGCCTTCCCCACAGGTGACAGTTCCTTCTTTCTCCGTACCTGGCTTATGACACCACTTCACATTCATGAGACTCCAGCTGAATATCGCTATAATATGGCCCATTCTGCAACTCACAGTGTGATTGAGAAGACTTTCCGAACACTCTGCTCCCGATTCCGCTGCCTGGATGGGTCCAAGGGGGCACTACAGTACTCACCAGAGAAGTCCAGCCATATCATCTTAGCGTGTTGTGTCCTCCACAACATCTCCTTGGAGCATGGGATGGATATTTGGTCGTCTCCAATGACAGGACCCATGGAACAACCTCCCGAGGAAGAGTATGAGCACATGGAGTCCCTGGACCTAGAGGCTGACCGGATCCGTCAAGAGCTGATATTCACTCATTTTAGCTAATGTGAAAGGTGGGGAGGGGGAGGGAAACTTTCCAGAAGGAGCTGTGACAAACTTTCTCCCTCACCAGCCACTACACAGTTCCATCATCTAGCATGACTGAGTGTGGACACTTGTCACAAACTGACATTTAATCTGCATGTTTTTTAGAAGAGTTGGGGCTATACCAGAATATTTTGATTCATTTGTATTTCTATTAATATTAACTAAACAAAAAATCAGGACAACACTTCCGTAGTATGCATTGAACTCCAGGTTGAGCCTCAGTTATTTGAAAAGCTCACTGGTTGCGGACATTTATGATTGTGCCTACAACATCAAAGCAAAGGAGAAAATGGCATCTAGCCAGAACACTTTCTTTTTGTTTCCATTATCTGGAGATTTCAAATGAAAATAATATTTATTTGTCCTGAATTATTTGGGTGGCATTTTAGCTTTTCTACTTTGCTGCCTAGATAGGCATAATTTGAGGCAGGTGGCTGGTGTGGCTCAGTGGTTGAGCATCAATCCACAAACCAGGAAGTTACAATTAGTTTCTGGTCAGGTTGTGGGCTCTATTCCCAGTAGAGAGTGTGCAGGAGGCAGCCAATCAATGATTCTATCTCATCATTGATGTTTCTATCTCTCCCACTCCCTCTCTCTCTCAAATCAATAAAAACATTTTTTTAAAGTAATTTTAAGTTTGAGAATGGTCTTGGGACAGGTAAATGTCTGCTAATCTGCATTTGCAACCTTGTATATTTAAGAAGATGTTAGGAAAGGAGAAAAACAAAAACAAACAGCCCAGCTGGCATGGCTCAGTGGTTGAGCGTTGACCTGTGAACCAGGAGATCACGGTTTGTGGTTCTCTCTCATCATTGATGTTTCTATCTCTCCCTCCCTCTTCCTCTTGGAAATCAATAAACATATTTAAAAACAAACAAATCAAAAAAGAAGTTAGGGACAGTCTGAAACCTCTATCTTTAGTCTTCCTGCAATAATTGGCCTGTTACTTGGACCTCGGTCCTAGGGAGAACATCTGGACTCCAATCTCCTTTTTCCAACCCTGAGTAGGAGTTAGAGGCTAAATGGGTTTAAGAACCTAATTAGCTTAAGGAAGACAAGTCAAATATAGGTAAAATAGTAAGCTTACATTTTACAGGAGAACTGAACACCCTGATAAATTGATGGACAGTCCTAGCCAGTTTGGCTCAGTGGATAGAGCCTTGGCCTGCAGACCAAAAGGTCCCAGGTTCGATTTCAGTCAAGGGTATGAACCTTGGTTGCAGGCTCCTCCCCAGCCCTGGTCATGGTCAAAACTCATGCAGGAGGCAACCAAGGAATGTCTCTCTCTCCCCTCTCCCTAAAAATCAATGAAAAAATATCAGGTGAGGATTAACAAAAAAGGAAACATAAATAAATAAACTGATGGATGGAGAATCACCCAGGTTCACAGATCAATCACATTTCTTATGATTGTGATATTAGAATGTCTGTTTGACCATTCAGCTTTGAAATTCCTTGTACCAAAGGAAGATTTAAGGAAGGCATATGAAAGTATTAAAAAGGGGAGGTAAAAAGAATATAATTTCTTAATTTGAAATTACTAGTAATTTTGAAGTTAGACCTATTTGAATATCGTATGTACAAAGTGATGGGCAGAAATTATACTGATATAAAAAATACTGATTGGAATAATGAAAATGTAAATTAAGTTCACACATTGTGGCTTCACTAGAACAAAAAAGGAGACTTTCCTGAGGATTATCTCATTCCCAGTTTTTCATCCACTCACTGTGTGATGCCTCTGATTTGTCTTCTTGGATAATTTCCTACCTGCCTTTGGCAGTGTTAATCTGGTGATATTCAAAGTAAAGAAATGAACAGCTGATGACAGAGAAATTTGGAAATAAATTGATGGTGACTCATCCTCAAGATTAAAAACAATTATGGTTTATTATCTGCTGTTTATTTCTACTCCAAATTTTATTTTCCATCATCATCCTACTCTATAAAGAGTAAAAGAGTAGGTTCAAAAAAAAAAGTAGATGCATTTGGCAGAAGGGTGAGCTTAATATGTACAATGAAGTCTTTGAGATGGGAGTGGACAACAAAGAGGTGACTGTAAACTTCAGCTCTACTTATTGTGCAATAGAGGTGCCCTATTATATTTTTTCCTTTGTAAAGTTTAACCTCTGAACCATGCTTGCTTTGTCTTCTTCATAAGGCAATATTTTAATATTCATAGTCTTTCCAAGTTTCCTGAGATGGACATATTTCCCTATAAAATTTTGGTTCTATTATGGGTATTGCACGAGGAAAGGGTTATTGCCACCCGTGTATCATAAGTGGTAAGGTGGAGTGTGTCTTGGAAAGGGCCTAGCATTTTAGCTTTAAAAAACGACATTAAAGAAAATATGGAGTTTTCACAGCTCACTAGATGGTGACATGAAGTCTGAGTGGGAAAGACAGTTTTGGAGAGATTTCAAAAGCAATTTCAAGTCTGACTTACATACCAAAGATCATTTCTAAGTGCTGAACTGACTGAACATTGGCTGTCAGTGTTTTTCCCTGGGAGCATTTTATTTCCCAATAATTCTACAGAGTAACTGTTCAAATATATTCCTTTAATCTCCTTTCAACCTGGATTTTTACAAGCCAGGATTTTTTTTTTTTTCAGTTCATAGTTAAATTTCCCTCAAAATGATCTAGGGAAGGGATCAGGGTCTGTACTTCCAGATTGCCAAGAGTTTGCTCATAGTGGCTTTTTATAAGTGCCTGAGAGGTCTCCTCGAGAGTCCCTTATTGTGGATTTATAGTGTCTTCCTGTTACAATTTTGGGAAAGAGTCCAGGATTTTGCCTCTTACGTAAGCCTCATCTTCCCGTAGGTGACCATATGGCCAGCATAGGAGTTTTCCAGATTTGCCCTTGGATATTTCAAGACAGCAAAGTCTAAAGATATATTAAAGCAAAACTACAATATTGGGTCATCACTGGTTTACCAATTCAAAATTATACAAAAGTCGCCGTAACCGGTTTGGCTCAGTGAATAGTGTCGGCCTGCAGACTCCAGGGTCCCAGGTTCGATTCCGGTCAAGGGCATGTACCTTGGTTGCGGGCACATCCCCAGTAGGGGGTGTGCAGGAGGCAGCTGATTGATGTTTCTCTCTCATCGATGTTTCTAACTCTCTATCCCTCTCCCTTCCTCTCTGTAAAAAATCAATAAAATATATTAAAAAAAAATTATACAAAAGAGGGACCATAAGCATATGCCTAGTTTAAAATTAACTGAACAGAGCCCTAGCTGGTTGGCTCAGTGGAGAGCGTCAGCCTGCAGACTGATGGGTCCCAAGTTCTATTCCAGTCAAGGGCACATACCTGACTTGTGGGTTCAATCCCTAGTAGGGGGCGTGCAGGAGGCAGTCAATCAATGATTCTCTCTCATCAGTGATGTTTCTCTCTCTCCCTCTCTGAAATCAATAAGAATATATATATATATTTTAAATGACTGAACAGAAAACGGGGGGAAAAATTTAAAAAGAAGAAAAGAAAAACCCTAGCAGTGTTGCTCAGTTGTTGGAGCATTGATCCATGCACCAAAGGGTTGTAGGTTCAGTTCCCATTACAGGGCACATACCTGGGTTGCAGGGTCAGGATGATTACTTGTGGGAAGCAACCAATGGATGTGTCTCTCACATCCATGTTTCTCTCTCTCTTCCTCTTCCCTCCCTCTTTGCCACTCTCTCCAAAAATCAATGGAAAGGATATCCTCGCTTGGCCTGCATGGCTCAGTGGTTGAATGATCTATGAACCAGGAGGTCACAGTTTGATTACTGATCAGGGCACATGACTAGGTTGTGGGCTCCAGCCCCAGTGGGGGGCGTGCAGGAGGCAGCAGATCCGTGATTTTCTTCATTGATGTTTCTATGTCTCTCTCCCCCTTCCTCTTTGAAATCAATAAAAAATATATTTTAAAAATATCCTCAGGTGAGGATTAACAATAAAATGAATTGAACAGGAGGGAGCTCCTTTCCTGACCCTTGAATTGTAAGGGTCTCTAGCAAGTTAATCTAATTTGAGGACAAAAGACAATACAATTTTAATGGGGTCATACAGTGAAAACTTTTAGGAGGTGGGGAGGATAAAATAGATAATAGACATGCTACCATTGTGTGTGTGCATGTGTGTGTGTTTAACATGCTACCGTTGTAGCCATGCCTGAAGCAAACTGAAAACAACACAAGGACTGAGCTTAGCAATCACTTTCTCTGGTAAGGGAAGGGAATTTAGGAGGAAGACAAGAAAATAAATCAGGAGTCTTAACCATTTTGTATGCACATGTCCTCAGAGCCCAGGGCACATGCTCTCTAGATCCCTTCCAGATTTTATGAAATTGTGGGTATAAGAGATCATGGACTCAGAATTTAGTAAGACTTCGTTGATTGTAAATATGGACAGGAAGGAAGAAAGGTAAAATACTAACTAAAGGCTGGGGACACCCTAATTTCTTACCACATACAATTCACTTAACGGGCTTTTTTTCTTTTTTTAATCCTATATAATAAAGAGCTAATATGCTGATTAGACCGAACAGCAAAACAACCATCCAAATGACCTTCTGGACGACTGTCTGGACAACCTTCCAGAGGAATCCGGGGCTGCGTGGGCCGGCCGAGGCTATGAGGGGCTGTAAGGGGCTGTAAGGGCCTGCGAGGGCGAGTCCCTTGCACGAATTTTGTGCATTAGGCCTCTAGTAAGACTATAATCTAAAATCCCCCTTTGTAATAATCAAATATGAGAGATGAGATCTCTGGGTACTAAGCCAGGAGCAAAGAAAGTAGACCTTGAGTCCTAGCTGGTTTGACTCAGTGGATAGAGCATCAGCCTGCAGACTGAAGGGTCCTGGGTTCGATTCCAGTCAAGGCACATACCCGGGTTGCTGGCTAGATCCCCAGTTAGGGGGTGTACAGGAGGCAACTGATCAATGATTCTCTCTCATCATTGATGTTTCTATATCTCTCTCCCTCTTCCTTCCTCTCTGAAATCAATACAAATATATTTAAAAAAAAGAAAGTAAACCTTAAAATCACTGTAAATTTGAAAAAGTCTGTTTGAAAGGAATCTCCTTATTTGCCCAGCAAAACATTAAGCATCTATCATTCTGTTGAGACTTTTATTTCTCTACCCCTTACATATACAGCTGTCTTCATGGAAGGGCTGATTTCTTGTCATTCTTGAGTATTCCTACATTTTAATACATTGATAAATTCCACCACTGGAAATATATCCAATGTAAATAATTCCAAAGAAGGAAGAGCCTCTCTCCTCTTTATCATCCAGTCCAAAGTGTGTACATTATCCCACAGACCTGTGAGACAGTCTACAAAAGAAAGATAAAAAATACAAAAATAGCCGAAACCGGTTTGGCTCAGTGGATGGAGCGTCGACCTGCGGACTGAGGGGTCCCAGGTTCGATTCAGGTCAAGGGCATGTACCTGGGTTGCGGGCACATCCCCGGTGGGGGATGTGTAGGAGGCGGCTGGTCGATGTTTCTCTCTCATCGATGTTTCTGACTCTCTATCTCTCTCCCTTCCTCTCTGTAAAAAATCAATAAAATATATTTAAAAAAAAATACAAAAATAAATTAAAAGAATTGCAACTGCAAAACCTACAACTAGCTCAGCATTTTGGCTGCTTGAGGCCTAACTCTTCTTCCTGGACTTCCTCATAAGGGGACTCATGGTACTGCTACATTTATCTCATCCTAGATTCAGGACTAATTTGTTACTCAGAGCCCAAAGCCAAGATAAAGATCAATCTCCTCCCTTTTTCTCCTTTCCACACCCTTCACCTTATCTTACCTTCAATGGGGGTGGCTCCCCTAGGAGAATCCTATCAGAATACAATAATCAACAATGCAGATAGTGAATTACAGAGTTTTTTAAAAATATATCTTATTGATTTTTTACAGAGAGGAAGGGAGAGGGATAGAGAGTTAGAAACATCAATCAGCTGCCTCCTACACACCCTCTACTGGGGATGTGCCCACAACCAAGGTACATGCCCTTGACTGGAATCGAACCTGGGACCTTTCAATTCGAAGGCCGATGCTCTATCCACTGAGCCAAACTGATTAGGGCTCATCATTGGTATTTCTATCTCTCCCTCTTCCTTCCTCTCTGAAATCAAAAAAATATATTTAAAAAAATAACAACTATTAAAGAGCTTTAATAGGGAAATGATACAATGAAAAACTACTGTATTTCTACTTAAATTAAACTTTAAAAAATTATGTAGGCTATTTCCAAAATTACAAGGAAACATGAACAAATTAAAACTGTGTTTTGGAAGCAGACGATTAAATTCTTTTTTAAAGATTTTTATAAATGTTGCTATAATGTTCAATCATTTAAAAATATATATATATTTTATTGATTTCAGAGAGGATGGGAACGGGAGAAAGAGATAGAAACATCAATGATGAGAGAGAATCATTGATCAGCTGCCTCCTGCACGTCCCACACACTGGGAATGGAGCCCGAAACCCTGGCAAGTGCCTTCACCTCAGAATACAACCGGGTTCATAGGTCGACCTCAACCACTGAGCTACACCAGCTGGGCTAATGTTTACTCATTTTAAAAGTCCCCTAAAACAGTGGTAGACAACAAAAGCCCAGTGATCTGTCCTCATATTATAAATGCTGGTTTCATCCTGCATTATATGTATGAGTTGTCCCTTAAACATGTTCAGGGACCTAAAGGAGGAGACTTTAAAAATAACAGTAGTCTCGCTTTCCCTCAGAGAGCCTGCCCGCCCGCCCGCCCGCATCTTTCCCTTCCCTCTACTTCTTCCCCCAGGCACGTTATTTTGGCCTTTCTCTCTCCTAAACTTCAAGGGCCTTTCTTTTGCTTCTGTAACTTTTTTCCTGAGCCTTTGCAGCCCAGCTGGCTCACTTCTACAACCTCTGTAACTTTCTAAATAAACGTTGTTATAATTTGAAAAAATAAAACACCAATACATAATAAATAAAGCTAATGTTGCAATGTCTTTCATTTTGATTGGATTATAAACTCTAAGGGCTGCAACTATTTTTTAAAAAATCTTGTCTTCTCCTCTGACCGGTTTGGCTCAGTGGAGAGAGCTTCGGCCTGCGGACTGAAGGGTCCCAGGTTCGATTCCAGTCAAGGGCATGTACCTTGGTTGCAGGCACATCCCTAGTAGTGGGTGTACATGAGGCAGCTGGGTGTGCAGGAGGCAGCTGATTGATGTTTCTCTCTCATCGATGCTTCTAACTCTCTATCCCTCTCCCTTCCTCTCTGTAAAAAAATCAATAAAATACATTAAAAAAAAAATCTTGTCCTCTCATAATACCTTGATTATCCAAGTCTCCTTCCTCCTTGGAGGATTGGGGGGTGGGATAAACTGTATTATTGCTAATACTTGGTAATCTATATTTATACTGATCTGACTATGTGATTTCTTGAATTGTACCTAGAATATACTTAATCCATATTTATGATAAGCATATTAGTTTGTTTACTAAGAGACCAGAAAGAGGCTATTGTTGTGAGGATGAAAATATCCACACATTTCGTCAGGTTCTGAACCCAAAGACTTTTGATCATTATGTAAGAAGCATACCTGTGGTTCTAGGCTGTTGGAAAAAAATAAAAGAGAAAAGCAGTACGTGTTTTGTTTGTTTTGTGTTTTTCTGTCTTAAGGACAGACACAACCCTGACTTTTCCCAGCTCCTCTTTGCTATGCTTATGGGAGCTAAACTGAAGCAATAATAGACTTTCATTTTGTTCCTTAGTTTGGATTCTCGTTTTCTCTCTGTGCCTCTGTCATATGTGTATGTATACATATTAGATCTATCTATATAATCTTTCATTCACCTCACTGTCCGGTGAGAAAAATGTCAAATTTGCTCAATTGGAATAGTGTTTCGAGTCCAAAAGGTCGTCGCTGAACTATAGTTAAAACAAGTGTTACTGTGCTATATGACTTGATCTTCAACACTCAAGAAAAACTCCGGTTCTCTAACAACTTAGCCAGCAACGGACACAGAAAATGGCAGAAATACAGATTTCGTTACTCCACGGCTTGCGATCAATCTGGGTTTGTTTATTTGTGCCTTGGACAGGAGCCGGACTTTGAACTGGAGCGGAGATGTTTGTCGGCGCTCGACTGCCCTGCCTTGTACGATTGCGCGGGCGCTCCTCCTTTGATGTCTGGGACGTTCGTGCAATCGGTGATCTTTTGCGCCGTCTTCTTGCTTGATGTCTCCTGAGCGGCGGTGGTGCCGGGTCGAAGGCTGACTGTTTCGCGCGGCCCTGCGCTCAAGCTGCTTTCTCCTGCTGGTCAGCAGAGCGGACCCTTGCTTCCTCCCTGCCTCTTCTTCCTGCTTGCGGCTCTGTCCACCCGCTGGACTGCAAACCGAGCCCCCGCCCGCCTCGCAGGTAGGCCCGGGAGGAGCCTGGGAGGCCCGGCCCGGCCCGGCCCGGCCCGGCATCCTTCCGCCGTCTGGTTGGGAAGACCTTGGCGCCGGCGGGTGGGCGGGCGGGCGGGTCGGCGGCGGAGACGCGGCCAGAGGAGGAGCTACCCGGCTGCGTTCGGGGGCGCGGTCCGAGAGGCGGCGGAGCGCTGAGGGAGAAGCCGGAAGGAGGGAGAGATGCCGGGGCTCCCCGGTGTGGTTCGGTAGGGACGGGATGTTGGGTCGAGGGCGGGTAGTGGCACCCCCGGGGTAGGGGGAAATCGCTTTCCAGGACCGGATAGAGCTTTGCGCGCTTCGATCCTCCTCTTTTTCTCCTCCCCCGCCCCCCTCCCCCCGCAACACTCCCTGGTCGTGACTCAGTTGCCCTGGGGACCCCCCCCCCCCCAGTGAGACTGCCCTTCGAAGGGACCCTGAGTAGGTGTAGGAAATGGAACTAGGTCCTCTGGCTCCTCTGAGCCAAGTGTCCTGCTCTTGCCTTTTTTGGTTAGGGAAACTGAGGCGGAGGTCTGGGATGTGACTCCGCGGATCCCGGACGGATCTGTAAGTGCCATTCGTCGTTTACCTGTGGTTCCTCCTTCCTAGGAATATAGATCTGTCACTGGAGACTTCGGAAGTAAAGGGACCATGCTATCTTTTGTCTAGTTTTGCTTTTCAAAGTCTGCATTGTTTTCACGAGAGTAGCAATGACAGTTTCTGTTGGTTAATAGAAAATTTTGTTTGCTGTCCAGTTTGCTTTTTTTTTTCTTTTTTCAGTTATTTTATTTTGTTAATACTTATTTTTGCTTCCGCTCTGCCTGTTCCTCGGTGGAAGTCTTTCAGCTGTGGTGGTGAAGATTTTGAAGTCAGCTATTTGTCCTGAGATAGTTTGCTTTCTAGGAAGAATCCAAAGGAAACACCAGGATTCTTATTCAGACGGTTTTGTCATTTTTGAGTAGTGGTTTAGTTACTGCATATACCAGAGTTATAAAAATTGTATGTAGGACTCATTCAAATATTGAGATATTTAAATTGAAAGTTAATATTCTGGGAACTCTTAAGTTTTCCTTTTGTCTCCCGACTTGGAAACTTTGGGGACTAAATGTTCTTACTCATTTTATTTTCATTGGATTCAGTGTCACGATTCTAATTTGTGTGATTTCCTTGATGAAAAAAAAAAAAAATCAGTGGAGAGGTCATTCTAGGTTGAATAAGTATTCCCATAGATGTAGAATCAGTAGGAGAATGGTTTTAAGGGACAACAGGCTAAATTCCTAATACTTGGATGGAAACTATACAAGTCTATGTCCCTTTATCCACATAGAATTCTCATGTGTTTCGGAAAGATTTTTGTTCCTGTAATTTGTGTGTGTCTGTTTGGTGAGGTCAGCAAGATTTAAATGAAGGGCCCTTGACTATGAGTGATGTCCTAGTTACCAGGACTTCAGTGCTCCTAGAAAAGGGGTTAAGGAAGAGCCACCAGACAATGTTTATGGAGAATCTAGATTGGGAAGTTAGGCTTAGAATGTGTATTCTCTGAAAAAGTTTTTTTAAAAATATATTTTATTGATTTTTTACAGAAAGGAAGGAAGAGGGATAGAGAGCTAGAAACACTGATGAGAGAGAAACATCGATCAGCTGCCTTCTGCACACTCCCCACTGGGGATGTGCCTGCAACCACGGTGCTCGCCCCCGACCGGAATTGACCCTCCAGTCCGCAGATCGACACTCCATCCACTGAGCCAAACTGGCCAGGGCTCTGAAAAAGTTTTTATGGTGGAAGAGAATTGACATCAGAGGAAGAATTTAGAGAAGGGACACTGTTCCTTGGGGATTGATAGGCTCTGTGTCAAATTTAGAGTTAGTGTAGTAGCTCAAGGTCTCTTAATGTATATCCTATCTAATAATAGACAAACATGGTAATTGACTGTACCTTCGCTACGCCTCCCATTGGCTAATCAGCATGATATGCAAATTAACTGCCAGCAAAGATGGCGGCTAATTTGTATACTGCAGGCAGGGCGGGACAGCACCATCCTGCCTGCCCTGCTGCCATCTGGGCCTGCTATCTGTGACCCAGGGCGGCGGGCGGCCCGTGTGTGACCCGACCCGGGGCTGCCGGGCAGTGCAGCAGCGATCAGCCAGCCCGCCCGGGCATCCCGTGTGCGACCCGACCCAGGGCAGCGAGGCAGGACAGCATGGCTCCTCTGTCACCCCAGCTTCCTCATCTCAGCTCCCTTGGGAGCCTAAGCCTTTAGTCGGACATCCCCTGAGGGCTCCCTGGCTGCCAGAAAGATGTCTGCAAGCTTAGGCCTAATCCCCCTGGGAGTGGGCCTAAGTTGACAGGTGGACATCCCCCAACCCTTGGGGTCCTTGACTGCAAATTGGCACAGCCTGGGCTGAGGGACCCCCACCCCCACCCCCAGTGCACAAATTTTTGTGCACTGGGCCTCTAGTTGAGTAATTGAGTAATACATTTGCTATGAGTGTCACAAAGAAATGTTAGGAACATTTTGTTATTGTTTTTTAATATATTTGTATTGGTTTCAGAGAGGAAGGGAGAGGAGAAAGAGATAGAAACATCAATGATGAGAGAGAATCATGGATCGGCTGCTTCCTGCACACTCCCTACTGGGGATTGAGCCCCCCAACCTGGGCATGTTCCCTGACTGGGAATTAAACTGTGACCTCCTGGTTTATAGGTCCACGCTCAACCACTGAGTCACACCGGCCGGGCATTTTGTTATGTTTTCAGAGGAAGGAATTAGCAAAGGTTTAAGTTGAAGAAGACAAGAAATTTGGTTGTGGTAGGAAGGTTTCCAGGTTATAGCTTATCAGTTTCTCCCCTGCTTTATGATAGAAATTCATTCAATTTTTACTTTTCTTGGTGAAATTGTGTTTTGTTCTGTCAGTGTCAGATTACCCTCTCTTCTGGCATTTCCTTTTAGAAATTTACAGGCTTGGAATGTGATTATATTATTCTACCTTCTCTTTTAATAAGAAAGTTCTTGGGGATTTGTAAAGATGTGAACTTCTTTGAATGTCTTCTAGAACTTGCCCTGGAAGGAGTTATGTATATCACTTGAAGACAAGTGGTTATTTTTATAATTTAGCTTTGTACTGTATATTTTCAAAATATTTTCAACATGTGTTAGGAAACTTATGAAACATTTTTGATCATGCTCCTTTAAGCTACTTATACTGAATCCGTACATTATGGTCTTCATGGATCTTCATGAATGTTTGCAGTTTATGTTGACAATTTATCTCACCCTTAAAGGAATTGGAGAAAAGCTTTTGTTAGCATACTTAGGTATTTATTTATTTATTTATTTATTTATTTATTTATTTTTTTTCCCTTTAATGGATATGAGGGAGAGAGAGAGAGAGAGAGAGAGGAAGAAACAAATATGGATGTAGGAGAGAAACATGGATCAGTTGCCTCCTGCATGTGCCCCCACTAGAGATCAAACCTGCAACCTGAGCATGTGTCCTGACCGGGAATCAAACCTGCCACCTCTCTGTCCATGGGACAATGCTCCAACAAAATGAACCACGCTGGCCAGGGCTTAGGTCTTTTTGTTGTTGTTGTTAATCCTTACCTGAGGATATTTTCCCATTGGTTTTTAGAGAGAATGGAAGGCAGAGGGAGAGACAGAGGGAAACATCCATGTGAGAGAGACACATCGATTGGCTGCCTCCTGCATGCACCCTGACCAGGGCCAGGGAACCTGCAACCAAGGTATGTGCCCTTGACCGGAATCGAACCTGGAACCCTTCAGTCCGCAGACCGCTGCTCCATCCACTGAGGGAAACCGGCTAGGGCAGGTCTTTTTTTTTTTTTTTTTTTTTTTTTAAAGATAAGCCTTGATAGAGTTATTTTGGAATGGGAAGCAAATCTTTTTACCCAGTGGTTTGGTTTACCAAAAAAAAAAGAGAGAAAAGAAACCCTTAAGTTCCTTTAATCATAGTCATTCTTGTTTCTTTCTCCAGTTGTTCCTCATAAACTCAAAGAGAACTTTCTGTTTCTTGTCATAATTTCTGTTTATACAGAAGTATTATGGTACAACCTGTTCAGTTGGAGGTGGTCTGTATTTATATTTTAAAGCCCCCTTTTCCACTAAGTTAATTAGATCTATTTTTTTCTTTTCCCAAAACTACAATTAGTTACTGGTAGATAAATATTTTGTGACCAGTTTTTGTCAGAATGTATTCATGTGCCCAGTCTGTGGCAGTCTGCCAAAGTGATGTGGTAAGAAAAAAACCAAAAAAAACAGGTTAAGGAAACCAGGAGACCAGGGTTTAAGTCCTATGCTTATTAGCTTACTAGCTGAGAAGTCTTCTACAGATTATTTAAGGAGGAAGGTTATAGGGAAGGTTACTGTCCTTTATTGAGAATTTACTATGTCATGTTCTTTACATGTCTTTAACCTCATTTAATACTCATAATAGTCCCTGAAGGTATATTTCATTTTCCCCATGGATACTGAGAGTAAATAATTTGACCAAGATCACACAGCAAGTGTATAGCAGAGCTGGACTTCAAATCCAAGGTTTTGAAGGCTTTTATGAGTCTTTAAATACAGAATGGGAAAAATAATAGTTCCACCATAATACTTCTGTTGAAAAAGTACATGAAGCTGTTTGAAAAGATAAAGTGCTCTTCAAATGTTAACTTCTGTGCTATCTTATAGCAACAGTGAACACATGTCAATTAGGTTCTTGGACAACTTGTTTCTTTCAAGGCAGCTTTAAGCTTGACAGTTAAGGAGGATAGAGGTGATAAACATTGAAGGAGCTTACTGATGTGGAAAGGAGTAAGAGCTTGGAAGTGCTAATGGAAGATGAGTTTTAGGTGCTGCATGTTTAGCTGGAGTGACACCAAGCACATCTACTCCCTCCTGCTTCGTCCTGGCTTGTGTGTCTAGGTTAGTACCTTTTTCAACTTGTTCTCTGTCTCTTCCTTGCTTCTTACCTCACTTCTCTACCTACACTTTTTCCTTTCTTCATTGAGTTTTTTCAAAATCCTCATCGGAGGATATGTTTTATTGATTTTAGAGAAAGAGGAGGGGTGGGGAAGGGGAGACAGAAACAGATTGGTTGCATCCCATACCGTACGGCGCCCTGATGTACACTCCCGGACTTAGGAATGTGCTCTGACCGGGAATGAACCCTGCAAACTTTTTGGTATACGGGACGACACTCCCACCAACTCAGCCACCTGGCTGGAGCTTCATTGAATATTTTCTTGTACTGTGTTTATTCCCGAGGTATGAAATATGCGTATCAGACCTCTGGAACTCTTTCTTGATTATGACTATTTCATCCCTTACCATTTCAGACTTTTTGTTCATCTAGAATTTATTGAATGCTCATTAGATGTTGGAATAGAAGGGTAGACATGATGGTTCTTGCTCTTATGAAGTTTATTCCAGTGGGGAGCAGAGTTGACCAGATATCTGATAAAAATTGAAATTTAGGCCGAAACCGGTTTGGCTCAGTGGATAGAGTGTCGGCCTGCGGACTGAAAGGTCCCAGGTTCGATTCCGGTCAAGGGCATGTACCTGGGTTGCGGGCACATCCCCAGTGGGGGATGTGCAGCAGGCGGCTGATTGATGTTTCTCTCTCATCGATGTTTCTGACTCTCTATCTCTCTCCCTTCCTCTCTGCAAAAAAAATCAATAAAATATATTTAAAAAAAAAATTGAAATTTAGGCTGTGTTTTGAAGGAAACAATCCAGGGCTGACAGAGAGAGAGAGAGATGAAGGAGTAAGGAGTGTTCACGGGGATTGGAGTTGTCAGTTATGGCATACTTAATCCCTTGAAAAAGTTGTAATTACAACATCCCATGATTCGGTAAATTATGGTTCCCTTGCTGCCATAGAGATCTTCATTTAAGATTGCTACATGTAATATTTGTCTGTTACTTAATATATGATGACACTGGATTTGCCCTGGTAAAGGATAACTATGGCTTATAAATATCTAACATGCTTGATTAATGAGTTTAATATTTTAATTCCTTTTTTTCCCCTAAATATATTTTATTGATTTTTTACAGAGAGGAAGGGAGAAGGATAGAGAGTTAGAAACATCGATGAGAGAGAAACATCGATCAGCTGCCTCCCGCACGCCTCCTACAATATTTTAATTCTTATGTGATCTGCATTTAATTAGTTCTCTCATTATTTTTTTCTAAATAACTATCTTTTGGAAGTGGAGTTTATGAATTTTAACCCTAGATGTATGTCTTCAGGTGTATTTGTAGCAGGGAATAAGCTGAAGTGCCTATATGAGGGGAAAGATTTAGGAGGATTGTCTTGAAATTGAAGGAGGGAAAATGTAGGCATCTGCTGAGTGTGTATATAATAATATTTATAATCTTTTTTGGTGCTTTCCAAGAAGTAAAAGTATATTGCAGCCCTAACTGTAGATAGAGCATTGGCCTGCGGACTGAAGGGTCCCGGGTTTGATTCCAGTCAAGGGCACATGCCTGGGTTGCAGGCTTACTCCCAGCAGCGGGTGTGCAGGAGGCCGCTGGTCAATGATTCTCTCTCATCATTGATGTTTCTATCTCTCCCTTTCCCTTCCTCTCTGAAATCAATAAAAACATTTTTTTTAAAAAAGAATTTTGCAAACCTTTGTTTTGCTGCTGCTTATTGGACTTTTTCTTTTTGTGTTTAAAGGGTACCTCTTTATTTTATTTTTTACAGATTTTAACATTTTATTATTATTTTAAAATAGGGTTTTTTTTTGTTTTTTTAAAATATATTTTATTGATTTTTTTACAGAGAGGAAGGGAGAGAGACAGAGAGTCAGAAACATCGATGGGAGAGAAACATCGACCAGCCGCCTCCCGCACATCTCCCACTGGGGATGTGCCCGCAGCCCAGGTACATGCCCTTGACCGGAATCGAACCCGGGACCCCTCAGTCCGCAGGCCGACGCTCTATCCACTGAGCCAAACCGGCTTCGGCTAAAATAGGTTTTTATTGATGTGAGAGAGAGATTGGGAAAGAAACGTCCATGTGAATCAATTGGTGCCTCCAGCATGAATCCCATAGGGGACCAAGCCAGCAACCTGGGTATGTGCCTGGACCAAATGGGAATCGAACCCGTGACCTTTCAGTGCACGGGATGACTCTCAATCAACTAAGCGACACCAACTAGGGGCTTATTTATTTACTTTAATAGAGAAAAGAAGAGGGTAAGGACTGAGCTTTGGAAAATTGGGCAAATGGGGGAAAATCAAGGATTTTGTGAAGGACATCAGTGAGGGGACAGAAAAATCCCAACAGTGAGACACTGAGGGAAGTTAAGGGGAAAAATAGTTTTAAAAGTAAGGAAACTTGCCCTAGGCCTAGCTGGTTTGGCTCAGTGGATAGAGCATCGGCCTGTGGACTGAAGGGTCCCATGTTCAATTCTGGCCAAGGGCACATGTCCGGGTTGCAGGCTTGATCCCAGTTGGGGGCATGCATGAAGCAGCCAGTCAGTGATTTTCTCTCATCATTGATGTTACACATATCTCTCTCTCCCTTTCCCTTCCTCTCTGAACTCAATAAGAATATATATTTAAAAAAAACAAACTAAGGAAACTTGGCCTGGCCGCCGTGGTTCAGTGGTTGAGCATCAACCTATGAACCAGGAGCCTAGGAGCCTGGGTTGTCTGTTCCACCCGCAGTAGTGGGTGTGCAGAAGGCAGCCAATCAGTGATCCCCTCTCATCATTGATGTTTCTCTCTCTTCCTATCCCTTCCTCTCTGAAATCAATAAAATATTTTTTTTAAAAAGTAAGGAAGCTTGTTACTTGTTTGCATTTCTGCTGAGAGGTCACTTTAAATAAAAATAGAGAATTGACATCTGGCTTTGGAAACGGACATCATCAGTAATCTCTATAAGTGATCTTGATGAGGGAAGTCAAAACTGGATCAGAGTAGGCTGAGGAGTAAATGTGAAGTGAGGAAGTCGGAACAAGCACTATAGAGAGTGGAATCATATATTTTCTTTTTGTAGAATTAACAGGTAGATTTCACATTTTATGATTTCATCATTTGTTCACTTCAGCTTCCCAGGATAAAACATGCATGTATTCTTCCATGAACTAAAATTACTTTGTTTTGGGTATATATGCCAATGATATAGTGAAACATCTGAATTTTTGCGGAGTTGAAGAGGATTAATACACATGTTTGTTTTGGAGAGAAAATTGGAGTATTTTAGTCTAGCTGACCAGTGAAAATGGGGCAGAAAAGCATAGTCTTCCCAAACTCTATAATGACAACATAGTGGCAACTGACTCTGAAGCCAAGCAGTCTGGGTCCAAATGCCAGCGCTACTACTTACTTGCTCTGTGACTTGGGCAAGTTACTAAGCCTCTCTGTGCCTCTGCTCATCTGTAGAATATCATTTGTGAGAATTAAATGAGTATATATATGTAAAGAGCAGCACATAGCACTTTATATGCTAGTGACCTTTTCAATCTACACTAATAAAAGACAAAGATGCTAATTGACCATACCTTTGCTACGCCCCAAGCCATGCCCACCAGCCAATCAGAGCGACTATATGCAAATTAACCCAACCAAGATGGTGGCCAGCAGCCTCGGAGCTGGAGCAAGCAGGAGGCTTGGTTGCTCGGGCGATGGAGGAAGCCAAGCTTCCCGCCTGCCCTGAGCCGGCTGTGGCCTCCACTCATGGCAACTAAGTTTCAATTGTAGAAGATAAATAAATCCCAGATACCTGCTTCCAGCCAGCCTCCACTGGGAGCTTGGGTGGCTGGGGGCCGTGGCCAGCCTGCAAACAGTCATCAGCCCCTCACCCAGGATGGCCACACCCTCATGGGGTGAGGGTCCCCACTGAGGGGCTTGGCCAGCTTGCAAACAGCCATTAGCCACTCACCCAGGCTGGCCACACCCTCATGGGGTGAGGGTCCCTGCTGGGGGGCTTAGCCAGCTTGAAAATGGCCCTCAGCCCCTCACCCAGACTGGTCAGGCACCCCAGCAGGACCCCTACCCTGAAGGGGCTGTGGCCAGCCTGCAAACAGCCATCAGCCCCTCACCCAGGCTGGCTAGGCACTCCTATATAATAAAAGGGTAATATGCAAATTGACCCTAACAGCAGAACTACTGGGAATGACTGGTCACTATGACACACACTGACCACCAGGGGGCAGATGCTCATTACAGGAGCTGCCCCCTGGTGGTCACTGTGCTCCTACAGGGGGAGCTCTGCTCAGCCACAAGCCAGGCTGACGGCTGCCAGTACAGCGGTGGTGGTGGTGGGAGCCTCTCCCGCCTCTTCAGCAGCGCTAAGGATGTCCGACTGCAGCTTAGGCCTGCTCCCCGCTGGCAAGTGGACATCCCCCGAGGGCTCCCGGACTGCCAGAGGGATGTCTGAGTGCCAGCCTAAGCCCAATCCCCTAGGGAGCGGGCCTAAGCCAGCAGGTGGTTATCCCCCGAGGGGTCCCAGACTGCGAGAGGGCACAGGCTGAGCTGAGGAACCCCCCTGAGTGCACAAATTTTTGTGCACCGGGCCTCTAGTATTATTATAACAAGATAAAGATTATGTGTTCTTCAAAAGGAGAACTAATAATAGTGATGCTTAGATTGAAGTTTAGTAAAAGTGAATAGGAAATAGTAAGTTAAAGCAGCATATATATCCCTCCTTCCCTTCAGTGCTCTTCCAGATTAAAGTAAGAGGATGAGCCCGTAACTGGGAAAGAGAAACCTAGAAAGCAAAAGTGTCTGAAAGATTTCCAAATATAAGATAGATGGCAAAATTTTGAGGATTTTGTAATACATGGAATAAAACAGGCCAGAGCTATTTTAGGAACAGAAAAACATTTCTTTACAAAACAGGTAGAAAATGTTGTTAGCATCTGAAACTTACCTTCTATTTAAACTGTAATTTACTATCTATTTGTACTATGGCAGTGGTTGCGAGGCCCAGAAGGTTGGCAACTGCTGTACTCTGGTGCTTGAAGGATTTTTTTTTTTTAAAGCCTCAATGGAGGATAGTTTTTCCATTGATCTTTAGAGAGAGTGAGAGGGAGGGAGGAGGGAGAGAGAAACATCAGATGTGAGAGAGACATGTCAGTTGGTTGAACCTGCAACTGAGGTACGTGCCCTTGAATGGGAATTGAACCTGAGATCCTGCAGTCCCAGGGTTGACACTCTAACCACTGAGCAAATTGGCCAGGTTGATGCTTGAAGGATTTTGAAGTTGATGACTAAAGGCATGAAAAATAATGAGATTTAGGGAAAAGTCAAAGCTATCATCTCCTTGGGTAAACTTCTGGAAGAATGAATATATATTTTTGCATAGTGGTAAAGACAAAATCCAGTGGAGTTTGTTTTTTATTACTCTGATCTCTTTATGACATTACTAGAGGCCCGGTGCACAAAATTTGTGCAGGGGGGGGGGTGGTGGTGGTCCCTCAGCCCGGCCAGCACCCTCTTGCAGTTCTGGAGCCCTTGGGGTACAAGGATAGAGAATTAAGCAGGACTGTGTCCAGGAGTTTGGATTTCTTTTCTAAATATAATTGGAAGTCTTTGAAGGTTTTAAGAATGCGTGTTGTGACCTAGTATATGATTTTAAAAGGTTACTCTGGCTACATTGTGGAAATTTTTGGGAAAGAATTTGGAAATTATGGAAAATTTGGAAAGAGAAGAAGAGGGGGAAGTATGATAGGACGTTTTATAGTGGTCCAGACAAAAGATGATGGTTTGGATTTGGCTATAGGCAGTGGAGATGGAGGAGAGTAGAAAGATTCAGTATATATTTTGGAATTAGGACAGGCAAGACCTAATGATGGATTGGATATGTGGGAAGAGGAGGGAGGTGTCAAGTATGATTCCCAGGTTTCTGGCATGAGCATCTGGATAGATGAAGTTGCCATTTCTGAGATGGAAACACTGGAGGAGGAGCAGATTTTGACTAGAGTTGGGGAGTGGAATGAAGACCACAATTTTAGTCTTGCTAAATGTGAGATGTGTGAAAACATACAAATGGAGACCTCAAAAATGGTGCTGGAAATAAATCTGGATGCTCTCGGTATATAGGTGGTGTTTACAGCCAAGGAAAATGGAGGATATTACCTAGAAGAAAGGTATGTATAGACTAGGACAGTGGTCAGCAAACTGCGGCTTGCGAGCCACATGCAGCTCTTTTGCCCCTTGATGTGGCTCTTCCACAAAATACCACCTGTGGACACGCATATACAGTGCGATTGAAACTTGGTGGCCCATGCGCAGAAGTCGGTATTTTGTGGAAGAGCCACGCTCAAGGGGCCAAAGAGCCGCATGTGGCTCGCGAGCCACAGTTTGCCGACCACTGGGCTAGGAAGAGAGGAGTGGACAGGACCCAGCTCTAAGGAATTTAAGAGAAAATCTCAGAAATGGAAAGAGGAGCATGTTGCAAGAAGGAAGTGATCCACCTGTATTTTGTTATTTTAGCAACACAGATCATTGATGGTCACAGCAAGAACAATGTTGGAGGAATGTAGGGCCAGAAGCCAAATTGAAGTGGTTTAAGAAGTGAGAAGGGAGGAAGTAGAGAAATGGTCTGTATACTTTGATTATTAGCATGTCTGTCTCTCCATAAGAAATACTTTAAGAAGAAGTAATATAATATGGTCCGTGATGATAGGAACAATACATTTTCATTTTTGTGTTCGTGGTTGCTTAGCCTTGGTGTCTTCCTCCTAGCATTCTTTAAAAAAAAAAATTGATGTAACACAAAATTAGCCAGCTTAAAGTGAACAATTCAGTGGCATTTAGTACATTTACAGTGTTGTGTAACTGCCATCTCTGTCTAGTTCCAAAACATGTCCATCACTCCTCAGTAAAACCCCTTTCCAATTAAGCAGTTTCTTTTCATTCTTCCTTTCCATCAGCAACTGGAAACAGCAATCTGCATTCTGTTTTTTTGTTTTGATCTGTTCTGGATATTTCATATAATGGAATCATATAATATGCATATAACCTTTTGCATATATATATATATAATCTGTTTATCCATTCAACAACATTGAACACTTGGATATTGTTTCCACCTTTTGGATATTGTCAATAGTGCCACTGTAAACATTGTGTGTACATGTACTTGTTTTCAGTTGTTTTGGGTATATACTTATGAGTAGAATTGCAGGGCCCTAGTGTGTGTGATTTGAGAGTTGTTGGCTGGGCTTAGATTGGGATTGAGAATCTCTTTCCTGTAATGTTTAATTTTTTGAGGAACTGTGTTCTCCTAACATACTGGTTTTATTATTTGCATTTTACTGATGGCATAATTGAGGCATAGCATCTGCATCGTTTTAACTTCCTAGCATCTTCAGAGCAAGTCAGTGATGGAAGTAGGAATTTAAGACTTAATGATGTTCTTTGTCTAAGGTGACCCATTTAAAGCCATGTTGAATTTACATGAGGCTGTTTGAAATGGGCTTTCTATATTTTATATTCTCTTGAAGAGATATTGTTCAGGTGGTGTTAAGCAGATGTTCTCTTTCCGTAGAGGACAAGACAAGAGGGAATATGTTTTAATTGCAATTGAAGGGATATATATTACAAATTAGAAAGAACTTTCTGACTGCAAGATCCTGGAATGTTACCAAAACAGGTTGTGAAATAGCTTCCCCAAAGACTTAGTAACTATCTTTCTAGGATGATTTAGGTTTGGGCTTGTTGAGAAATGAGGGAGATATGAAAGATTACTTGCTGAGGTCCCTGGTAACCCCAGAACATAATTGTTTGGTAGTTAATCAAAACAGTATTTCTTGCATTTTAATGAGTATATTATCATTTTCCTTACGAAGAAATAATAAAGAGTAGGTGAATTGCTCAAGGCCTCCTGGTAAAATAGAATATTAACATTCTGAATCTTATGCTGAGGGATGTGTTCTTTATCATATGTGTTATTCATGGCTTTATGGTATATTTTTAAATTTTTACTTAAAATTTGTTTTAAATTTATTGATTTTTAGAGAGAGAAGAAGAAGATAGAGAGAGATTGATTATTCCACTTATTTATGCATTCCATTGGTTGATTCTTGTATATGCCCTGACTGGGGATCGAATGTGCAACGTTGGCATATTGTGACAATGCTCTAACTAACTGAGCTACCCAGCCAGGGCTATTAAACATTTGTTTGTATGATACTATTTTTATTATGATTTTCTTCCTAAACCATGGGGATCAAAACCAACATCCGTAGCTTCTATAGGGTATATATGATTTGAGATTTGTTGGCTGGGCTTAGATTCAGATTGATAATCTCTTTCCTATAAAAATTAATTTGGTCTCCTGTTACACTTGTAGAAATGGGAACACATTATCAATAACAGGCTAAGATAATAGATTTTTAATTACTAGTTTAGGACATGCCAGGTTAAAATAACTTAGATGAAGGTGCATGTGATGTAAACATATTTTTGGCCGAAACCGGTTTGGCTCAGTGGATAGAGCGTCGGCCTGCGGACTGAAAGGTCCCAGGTTTGATTCCGGTCAAGGGCATGTACCTGGGTTGCGGGCACATCCCCAGTAGGAGATGTGCAGGAGGCAGCTGATCAATGTTTCTCTCTCATTGATGTTTCTAACTCTCTATCTCTCTCCCTTCCTCTCTGTAAAAAATCAATAAAATATATTTTAAAAAAAACAAAACAAAAAACAAAAAACAAAAAAAACAACAACATATTTTTGTTTGTGGTGCCTGGAGAAATAGAAACCCAGAAGATGGGCAAATGAACATTAGATTCTGTTGCAGAACATGAACCTAAAAATATTCATTAAGTGCAATATTAAGTTTCCAGTTTAAATGCTTCACTCAAGAAGTACCAGTGTTAAGGTGCTTAGAACAGCATTAACTCATTCAATCTGGTATTTAGGGTCTACCTTAAGGTATCTCGTAAGAGATCTCTTATCTCATCAAAATTAAAATCGGGCTTTGAGGTCCAAGAGCCGTTGACTGGGAAGCTAAGCTGAGTTAGGTGGTATTATCATTGGTGCCTTTAATAAAGGATCTGTTAGGTTTGTTTATTTTAGTTGAGCTATGGGAGTATTTACTTGTTTCTTGATTTTTTTTAAATATATTTTATTGATTTTTTACAGAGAGGAAGGGAGAGAGAGAGTTAGAAACATCGATGAGAGAGAAACATCGATCAGCTGCCTCCTGCACATCTCCCACTGGGGATGTGCCTGCAACCCAGGTACATGCCCTTGACCGGAATCGAACCTGGGACCCTTCAGTCCGCAGGCCGACGCTCTATCCACTGAGCCAAACTGGTCTCGGCTGTTTCCTGATTTGAAGATATCATCAAATACATGTATTAAGCTTTCTTTCTTTTTTTTTTTTTGTTAATTCTCACCCGAGGATATTTTTCTATTGATTTTTAGTGAGAATGGAAGGGAGAGGGAAAGACAGAGAGGAACATCCATGTGAGAGAAACATATTGATTGGTTGCCTCTTGCACGAGCCCCTACCAAGGCCCAGGTTGCAACCAAGGTATGTGCCCTTGATCTGAATTGAACCCGGGACCCTTTGGTCCGCAGGCCAATGCTCTATCCACTGAGCCAAACCGGCTAGGGCTTCTTTCTTTTTTAAAATATATTTTTATTGATTTCAGAGAGGAAGGGAAAGGGGGAGAGAGATAGAAACATCAATAATGAGAGAGAATCACTGACTGGCTGCCTCCTGCAAATTCTACACTGGGGATTGAGCCCCAAACCTGGGCATGTACCCTGACCAGGAATTGAACCGTGACCTTCTGGTTTATCAGTCAATGTTCAACCACTGAGCCACGCTGGCTGGGCTGTATTGAGCTTTCTTGAATTGGCAACAACTGTTACCTCTACAGGATAAAAGAGAGGGGATCCAACTTTTGAATATTTACCATATGCTGGTAATTTTATATTTGTTCTATGTAATATTCATTACAGACCTATTAAGTGGATGGTGATATCTCTTGTAAGGTTATATAAATGGTGAATGGCAAAGCTGAAATGGAAAAGAGAGTCTCCTGTTTCAGGCTAGTGCTTTTTAAATTTTGTTCTTTATTCTTTTCAAAAATAAATTTTTATTGATATCAGAGAAGAAGGGAGAAGGAGAGAGAGAGACTGGGGATCAAGTCTGCAACCTGGGCATGTGTCCTGACAGGGAATCAAACGCTCAACCACTTAGCTACACCGACCGGATGATTGGAAGTCTCTTAATCTCATCCAACTAGGAATGGAACTCACAACCTTTTTGGTGTATGGGATGGCGCTCCAACCAATCTAGCCACCCAGCCAGGGGAAGGCAGGAATGTTTTTGTTCACTCTGGTATCCTTAGTGCCTAGAGTACATAGTAGATGGTCAATAAACACTGGACTGTCTATCATTGCTTTTGCATCCCCTATCCCTTTTAAGTGTTTTTTATTTGGAAAGTTGGGGAAATGGAATCCAGCTTCTAGTCAGAGTTTAAAGTGACTAGGATCTTAAATCCAGTGTCTTATTTTGATTGGCTGAGAAATGTGATTGGCAAGGTGGAGGGGCATCTGGAACTTTTAGCATAAGAGCTCCGCACTTAATAATTTGACTTCTTTTCCTGAAGCCTTGAGGGAAACTTTTCCTTTCCCTATTCTAGTCAGCCAAGAAACTGACCTGGGCTGACTCTAACATTGGAGAACACTGAACACAGTATCTGCTGAGCCAAGGACTGGGAGTCAACCTCTGATAGTATCTGAGGGGAAAGCCTGAATTCAAATCCTGCTTTGGCGACTGACTCATGAACCTACATGAATTACTTAGCCTCTTCCAGGTTTTATTTTTATGTGGCTGGTGAGTATTCTCATCTGTCCTGGGACTTTGAGGATCCTTGGATTAATGTTCTTAAAGCTTTTTACAATACTGTTGCTGTGGTTCCCGGGGTTTTTCCAAGAATTGTAGGGTGCAGTGTGCTCCAGGGAGGAGGGTTGGACTCTTTCCCCCCAAGACTGTAGAGAGCAGAAAGATGTAATCCTTTGTGATTTGGCTCTACTTTAGTCTCCTAATATTGTTGGTGGATGAAAGTATGTTGTTGCCTAAGTCGTTAGGCCCGTTTGCCTGAGGTAGCTGGGGTCAGTTCCCATTTCTGGAGTTAAATTGTTTTTGCCTCTGAAATTTCTTTCATCAGAAACTACCTTTTCTCAAATAAAAAAATTTCCAAAAGCTACCTTTTTTCTTTGCTTGCTAATAGAAGATCTCTTGCCAGTTTTGTGCACTTAAGAGTAGCCTTCCTGCTCTTGATTTGTTTGATAGCTTAAGACTCAAAACTTGCCGAAACCGGTTTGGCTCAGTGGATAGAGCATCGGCCTGCGGACTGAAAGGTCCCAGGTTCGATTCCGGTCAAGGGCATGTACCTGGGTTGCGGGCACATCCCCAGTGGGAGATGTGCGGGAGGCAGCTGATCGATGTTTCTCTCTCATCGATGTTTCTAACTCTCTATCTCCCTTCCTCTCTGTAAAAAATCAATAAAATATATTAAAAAAAAACACAAAACAAAAACCTGTGGCAGAAAAATTGGTGCTTTTTATTCCCTTTATTATAATAACAGTAATTAAAATTTATTTAGTTTTGTATCCTCAAAGCATTTTGTAAAGTTGTTAGCCAATTTGTGATATACTGTGTAAAGTTCTGCCTTATTCTGAGTTTATATATAAAAAATGTTGGGGGTGGCCCTAACCGGTTTTGCTCAGTGGATAGAGCCTCGGCCTGTGGATTGAAGGGTCCCAGGTTCAGTTCTGGTCAAGGGCATGTACCTTGGTTGCGGGCAGCTGAATTGATGTTTCTCTCTCATCGATTCTAACTCTCTATTCTTCTCCCTCCCTCTTCCTCTCTTTATAAATCAATAATATATATGTATGAAGTTGGGGGTGGTAGTGGATACGAGAACAAAAAGGTTACATTGCTTACTCAACTCTTGGTAAATTTGGGCTGACAATCTTTGTACCAGGTACTTGACTGATTATTACCTCTTACCTTGACTTTCTACATGGAGAGACCACTTGTTATTTAGAGTATTTGTAATTCTGAACATACTAGTAAATGAGGTAGCGGGTGCAGTTATGTCTGTAAACATTTTGTTTATGGGTTTTTGTTTTTAAAGGGACCGTAAATAATATTGGTTGTGTTGGTTTTGATCCTATAAAATTATTTGCTTTCAATTTGTCAGATACTTTCTGATTCTGTTTCATAGCCACTGTAGTGTCCTTTGTACTCTCAGAACTGTAGGTGCCAAACATCTTTGTGTGAACTTCCACTTATTACTCTGGTTATTGTTGGTTCCTAACTTGGCTGTTACTTTGAAAAGTAGTAATCCTGCCTCAAATTTTTGAACTCTATTTCTTTGAAGGTACTCCATTTCTACCTTAAAAGACGTAGTTCTTTTAAGATGGAAGATGTAATACTTTCAGTCCATACATGGAGGAAAACTTGAAATTCAGGAAGAGTGTGGTTTGTCCAAGATTATGTAACAACTCAGTGGTAAAAAATCAGTTATTAGAACTTCTTAGTCTTATCTTTACCCATTAAATCACATCACATTTATATCTGGCATTCTAAAATGTAACCTCCCGTATTCCTATCCCACTCTCAGAATATAAACACTGCCTCTGTACTTGTTCTAAATATGCTGTTTTTCAGCCCTGACCTGGGGTGGTCACATTTTGGACTTGCATCCTATAGGGTGTCATTTGAAGTGTCCTGAAATACCTTGTATAAAATCCTGTTAATGAAAGCAAAGCTGACAACTGCAGAAAACCCTGTGTATTTCAGTCCACCTGTAGTTTCTAAAAAATACCGGACCGCTTTCAGGCCTCTAATGAAAGGCCTGACATTTTGTGGTTAATTTGCCAGTTGTTTGGAGACCTTTACTTACGCAAGTGATTCTAGATTTAGTATTTAAAGGATTTTTTTTCCTTTTAAAGTGTTAACCTTGGGTTGAATCCAGTATATTATGGAATATATGTTGGTATCACATAACTGATTCGAACGACTCTTAGACTGCCTCCAGGAACATAGTGAAGTGGGGAGAGATGCAGTAACTCGGATGAATTAGGTGATTGCAGTCTGTGAGTCCCTTCCAGGTCTAAATTTTTAATTTATTTATTGATTTTAGAAAGAGAGAGGAAGGGAGAGAAAGAGAAACATCGATTAGTTGTTCTACTTATTTATGCTTTCATTGGTTGATTCTTGTATGTGTCCTGACTGGGGATCAAATGAGTTGTAACCAACTGAGCTACCTGGCCAGGGCATTTGTTCTGTTTTATGATTCACTTAACTTATGTACAGGTTGCCCAAATCTCATTTGATTATTTTTGCCACATAAATGTACTTTATTTTTCTGAGTATATTCATTTTGCTTTGTTGTCTGGTAACAGCCTTTGAAATGTTTCTTAGAAATCTGCTGGTCTTAGGAATTTGTGGCATTTTGGGTCTCTGGGGTTTTATTATTTGGTGCGGGAAAACATAGTAAACCCCAAAGAGGATTGAAGACTACAGACAACAATAATGAACAACTCCATTACTCTTTTTATTGGAGCCTCACAACAATCTGATGAAGCAGATACAGTGATTCCTATTTTATACAGGAGGAAACAAAGTCTCAAAGAGGTTAAATAACTTGCTGAAAGTCATATAGCTAGAAGGTGGAGCACTACTGCTGGCATAAGATGATCACATTGCAAGGAGAACCTGTAAATTCAACTTTTACTTCCCACTGGTGATTTATATTAGTAATTGTAAAATATAATTACGTCCTAGAACTAAGCAGAGAAAATCTTTAAAGCTGGTTTATTTTCCTAACTTTTTAGAGTGCTCAGTTATGTTATGGGAGGTGGGATGGGAAGAGGGTAGAATCTTGGCATTTGTGTTATGTATATAGGGTGGGGCAAAAGGTGGTTTATAGTTGTGAGTATGGGAAACAGTTTATTCTTGTATTATTATTTATTAACTAGGGGCCTGGTGCACAAATTCGTGTACTGTGGGGTCCCTCAGCCTGGCCTGCGGAATAGGGCTGAAACTGCCTCGCCAACATCCCCCAAGGGGTCCCAGATTGCAAGAAGGTGCAGACCAGGCCAAGGGACCCCACCAGTGCATGATTGGGGCCAGGGAGGGACGCGGGAGGTTGGCCAGCCAGGGAGAAACCGCAGGAGGGCTCCAGAGTGTGTCCAGACTGTCTCACTCAGACCCAATCATCCAGACCCCAGCAGCAAGCTAACCTGCTGGTTGGAGCATCTGCCCCCGGGTGGTCAGTGCATGTCATAGCAAGCGGTTGACAGGCCTTAGCATATCATTAGCATATTACACTTTGATTGACCAGCCAACGAGCCGACCACACACTTAGCATATTAGGCTTTTATTATATAGGATTATTGTATTATTTGCCATACAAACAACTGTAAACCTACTTTTGCCCCACTCTATCGCAGTTGTGTACTTTCGGTTCTAATTGCATGAAGCTTTTGATTATTTGAAAATAAATTTTGAGGACTGTGTAAGGGCTTCACAAAAGCTGTTCTTGGCATCTTTTCTCTCAGTCTGGTTTAAGGGACAGATTGGGAAACTTTTTTCTTCCTTCTTTTTAAAAAGAGGAATGAAAAGCACACTTGACTGACACTTCCTCCTCAGCTACAGGTCAGTCTGACTTTAGTTTGATTTAATTCCTTTTGTTTTTTTTTTTGTTTTTTTAATATATTTTATTGATTTTTTTACAGAGTGGAGGGAAGAGGGATAGAGAATAAGAAACATCAAAGAGAGCGAAACCTCAATCAGCTGCCTCCTGCGCACCCCCTACTGGGGATGTGCCCACAACCAAGGTATATGCCCTTGACCGGAATCGAACCTGGGACCCTTCAGTCCGCAGGCCGATGCTCTATCCACTGAGCCAAACCAGTTAGGGCGGTCCTTTTGCTCTTTATAGAGAACCAAGTAAACATTCTTCTTAGGTGGCTGTAAGGAGTGTATCAGGAGAGTAGTCCTATATCCTTTTAAAGAAACACAGGCAAATATTTTTCTTCGGACAAAAGAAAAACTGTGCAATTGTTTTAGTCCCTTTGACTTCTTGCCATTAGTCAGACTTTATCTTGTTTGACCTTTCAGTGTGTTTAGGTCCCTGGGAAATGATAGACAAGCTCTTTGGTAATTCTGAGCTTTAGTTTTTTTTAGATTTCTTGAAAACTGGTATTTATAGCAGTACTTATATCTTCCTTTTGATACCTGTAGAAACTCCAGGTTGCATCACAGTTTTCTGGATCAGTTGAAGTTTGTGACCTATATATTCTTTTTCCTTGTGAATTACACAAGGTCAAAGATCAGATTTCTTCTTTTTTTTGGAATTAGACTGCTGCTGTTTTCACCACATTTTACAAGATTATAAATAGTTTAAAGTTATTTCTTAGAAAGTACATTTATATTGCACTGTTAGGACAAGGGACCTTCAAAACTAATTTCTTCAGAAATTCTCTATATTAGGTTAAAGAATTATAGGCTCATAAAGAATTGTAGACTTAGTAAAGGGTTAAGGTGAACTAATGGGAACTGTATTTCTGCACCTTACTGGTTAGTAATTAAGCTGCAAGGCAGTTTTACTTCCAGACTTTTGGTTTTGTTTTTTGTTTTTTTTAAATATATTGATTTTTTTACAGAGAGGAAGGGAGAGAGATAGATAGTTAGAAACATCGATGAGAGAGAAACATCGATCAGCTGCCTCCTGCACATCCCCCACTGGGGATGTGCCCGCAACCCAGGTACATGCCCTTGACCGGAATCGAACCCGGGACCTTTCGGTCCGCAGGCTGACGCTCTATCCACTGAGCCAAACCGGTTTCGGCAAGACTTTTGGTTTTAAACTATGAGTTGTCAGAGTCACCAGGGAGATTGTTTCCTTCCAGTTAGTTCATCCTTGGTTTATTCAGAAGGTTGGCTTACAGCATGTTGACATTTTCAGTGTGTACATACGTATATCATGCACTAATGAGGGATGAGAGCTGTATCATGAGGATAAAGGTTAGAGTTTGTTCCTTTGTCACTCCTTAGGGAACTGTGCTTTGTATGTGACTAGGAACATGTGAGTTGTGTCTTTCCATAGAATCTTTCTTACTTTTTACATTTTAATATTCCAGGGAGAAAACTCCTTTCAGCACAGGCTATAAATATTTTTCCTTCTGAATATTTGGATGAATCTGGTTGTGTACTTTTTTAGATTGCAGCCTTTCATAAAATGTAAAGAGCCAATTTGTTGTTTGACTTTTTACAATAAGCATTTATTACTTAAATTTAAAAAGTAAAAAGAACACTGCATTTTCTAATTATCATATCACCTGTAGCCTCACCTTTCAAAGATAACCTTGGTTATTATCTTTTTATATTTCTTTTATGTCATTATTCTCCAAGCTCTTTTTTTAAATAAAATTGGGATTATACCATGGTTTTTTTTTGTTTTTTTGTTTTTATTTTATTTTATTTTACATTTTTTCTTAATTAAATCTTTATTGTTCAGATTATTACATTTGTTCCTCTTTTTCCCCCCCATAACTCCCCTCCTCCCAGTTCCCGCCCCACCCTCCACCCTCACTCCCCACCCACTGTCCTCATCCATAGGTGCACGATTTTTGTCCAGTCTCTTCCCGCATATCCCACACCCCTTTCCCCCCCAAGAATAGTCAGTAGATTCCCTTTCTATGTCCCTGATTCTATTATGATCACCAGATTATTTATTCACTTGATTCTTAGATTCACTTGTTGATAGATGCATGTTTGTTGTTCATAACTTGTATCTTTACCTTTTTCTTCTTCTTCCTCTTCTTAAAGGATACCTTTCAGCATTTCATATAATCCTGGTTTGGTGGTGATGAACTCCTTTAGCTTTTCCTTATCTGTGAAGCTCTTTATCTGACCTTCAGTTCTGAATGATAGCTTTGCTGGATAAAGTAATCTTGGTTGTAGGTTCTTGGTATTCATCACTTTGAATATTTCTTGCCACTCTCTTCTGGCCTGCAAAGTTTCTGTTGAGAAATCAGCTGACAGTCATATGGGTATTCCCTTGTAGGTAACTGAGTTTCTTTCTCTTGCTGCTCTTAAGAGTCTCTCTTTGTCTTTTGCTCTTGGCATTTTAATTATGATGTGTCTTGGTGTGGTCCTCTTTGGATTCCTTTTGTTTGGGGTTCTCCGTGCTTCCTGGACTTGTAAGTCTATTTCTTTCACCAGGTAGGGGAAGTTTTCTGTCATTATTTCTTCAAATAGGTTTTCAATATCTTGCTCTCTCATCTTCTGGCACCCCTATAATTCTGATGTTGGTACGCTTGAAGCTGTCCCAGAGGCTCCTTACACTATCTTCATATTTTCGGATTCTTTTTTCATTTTGCTTTTCCGGTTGGGTGTTTTTAGCTTCTTCACATTTCAAATCTTTGCCTTGATTCTTGCGGTCCTCTGGTCTGCTGTTGGGTGTCTGTATAATATTCTTTATTTCAGTCCGTGTATGTTTAATTTCTAGTTGGTTCTTTATCATAACATCGAGGGTCTCATTAGATTTGTTGAGGATCTCATTAAGTTTATCAGCGGCTTCTAGACAGTTCTTGAGAGACCTTAAAAGTATGGTTCTGAACTGAATATCCTCCATTGACAGTTTTGTCCTGTTTCTTTGTCTCCTCATTTTTTATGCTTTCTTGGTGCACCCCCTAGTGGTCTTTGTGCGCAGTCCTGTTGTAGTTAAGCCTTGATTGTTGTAGTTAATACTAGGGGGATTTGACCTCCAGGCCAGCTGGCTGTGTGAATCAGCTGTGTCTGCAGTGGGAAAACTTCTGTCCTCTAGGGAGGTGCTAATCTAGCCTTTGCCTGAGGCTATCTGGCAAATGGCTCTGCGCAGGGCTTGGGCGGGGCGGGTGGGTCGCTCGGGCTCGGGATCAACAGGGTGGGCCGGAGAGAGCAGTTATGGCAGCTCTCAGTTCCGTCCCTAGGGGCTCTGCCTCACAGAGTCCCAGCAATCACTGCAAACCTCGGAGAGAAAGATGCCTTCGAGTTCCGACTGAAGCCAGACAGTCCCGCTTCTCCCGTTTGAGTCTGTGTCCCTAGAGACTCGCCTGGATCTGGAGCTCAGAATCTGATACTCCCTCTCGATTGAAAGCACCAACCGCGCCCTCCGCCGCCAGCCCGCTCCGCGCGCACTAGGTACCTGAGTATTTCACTTCAGCACTGCGCCTCCTCTGAGTCTGGGTATGATATTCTCTTTCCTCCTAGTTGTAGAATTTCCACTCAGCCAGCCTTCCTGTGGTTCTGGATGATGTCCGTTCCGTCTTTTAGGTGTGTTTTGATTTGGTTGTTCAAGGCAGCAATCTCCGGCGTTAACCTATGTTGCCATCTTGGTTCTCCTCCCTCTCGGGATTATACCATGTATATAATTTTGCAATTCTGCTGTTTTCATTTAACATGTATTTTCACTTAACATGTATTTTTCGCATCATTAAATATTTCAAAAATAAATTTTTAATAGGTAATACATTTCAAAAATTTAAAAATGATATAAAACAAACAAGCACAGCCGAAACCGGTTTGGCTCAGTGGATAGAGCATCGGCCTGCGGACTGAAGGGTCCCAGGTTCGATTCCGGTCAGGGGCATGTACCTTGGTTGCGGGCACATCCCCAGTGGGGGGTGTGCAGGAGGCAGCTGATCGATGTTTCTCTCTCATCGATGTTTCTAACTCTCTATCCCTCTCCCTTCCTCTCTGTAAAAAATCTCTGTAAAAAATCAATAAAATATATTTAAAAACAAACAAACAAACAAACAAACAAACAAGCACAAGGTGGAAGTCTTGCTCCCATCTCTGTTTCCATTCACCTTGTTCCTTCAGTTTCTAATAAGTGTTAAGTTATCCTGTTATTCAAAAGGTAGCATTACTATACTGAATACAGTGATCTGTACCTTGCTTCCTCCCCCCGCCCCCTCTTGGAGGTCTCTCGTTGTCATTACCCAGAGAATCTTCCTTACGTAGATTGGTCATTTATTACCTTTAGAGAGAGAGAGAGGAAGGGAGAGGGAGTGAGAGATAGAAACATCCAGCAGAGAGAAATATCAGCATTGGTTGGCTGCCTCCTATATCCCCCCTGCCTGGTATTGAGTCTGCAATTAAACTGGAATCGAACTGGCAACATCTTGGAATGAATGAGGTGCCACTCAACCACCAACCCATACCAGCTGGGCTATTTAATCCCTTTTAGATGGACACTTGGGTTGTCCCCAATTTTTGTTATTATAAACACTAAGAAAGAAGTAGTTATTAAAGGCCAAAAAGTAAGCATTTAATCTGCTTCAGTTATTAAGGGTCAGTTCTTTCCAGAATGCCAGCTAATAAATGTAGAAATAATGACAACATTAGAATATCTGCCCCTAAGTGAAACAGTTCAAGAAAGAAGCATCGCCCTACCTGGTTTGGCTCAATCGATAGCCTGAGGACTGAAGGGTCCCAGGTTCGATTCCCACCACGGGCATATGCCTGGGTTGCAGGCTCGATCCCCAGTGGGGGGCATGCAGAAGGTAGCCAATCAGTGATTCTCTCTCATCATTGATGTTTCTATTTCTCTAAAATCAATAAAATATATTTTTTAAAAAAGAAAGAAGCATCAATGACTGCTAAACCATTAAGCAAAAGGTCGAGGAAGAACAGATATTTGCATGGTGCCAAATGTTAGCCACGGATTATCAATGTAAAGGGAGAAATAGACCTTTTTTATAAAGAGAACTTTCTGGCTGCTACAAATCCAACCAAGTGATCATGTTTTGCCAAGTGATCACATAAGTTACCAAGCCTGACTAAGTGGGACAGACTGAGAATATGTGCCACCTGATGTACTATACCAGGGGGTTTATATTAGCATCACCTGTGAAGCATTTTCCAAAAAACAACCTAAATCTCATCAGTGGTTTTTAGACCTAACTTGTTTACAGGAAATATAAGGCATACAGAGGCAAGCTAAATAGCACTATGAAGGAACAATTAAATAGAACTAGGATGTTAGACATTCTGTAAGTCAACTATCTTGGTCTTTTAAAAAAGCTTGTGTTGTAAAAAAACACACACCAAAAAAACTTATGTTGTAGATAAACAAACAAAACCAACCAAAACAAAACTTAAGGCCATCCTATCTAATAAAAGAGAAACATGGTAAGCGTACATCCGCTACCCTTCCCATTGGCTAATCAGTGAGATATGCAAATTAACTGCCAGCCAAGATGGCGGCCGGCAGCTTGAAGCTAACATGAGGCTTGCTTGCTTCAGTGACGGAGGAAACCAAGGTTCCCCGCCTGCCTTGCCGGCCTCTGAACTTGCAGTTTGAAACATTTTTACAAATATAGAAGCTAAACAAAACCCCAGAAACCTGCTTTCAGCTCGCCGGGATCTCAGAGCTGGAGTTGATACAGTGTTTCGATTATAGAACCCAAACAAACCAGATACCTGCTTTCAGCAGCAGAGGCCTCAGAGCTGGAGCCAGAGCTAAAGCTGGCCCAGAATAAAAAAGAAAAAGAAAAAAAGGAGCGGTTGGGAGCTTCAGTCACCCGCCAGCCTGAAAACAGCCCTCAGCCCCTCACCCAGGCTGGCCAGGCATCCCAGTGGGGACCTCCACCCTGATCCAGGACACCCTTCAGGGCAAACCAGTCAGTCCCCACCTGTGCACCAGGCCTCTATCCTATATAGTAAAAGGGTAATATGCCTCCCAGCACCGGGATCAGCGGAGCCACGAGGCCTCCCAGCACCGGGATCAGTGTGAAGGGGCAGCGCCCAAACCCCCTGATCGCCCTGTGGCTCTGTGTGTGACAGGCTGCGGTGCCCCAACCCCTTGATCGGCCCTGCTCTGTGTGTGACAGGGTGCGGCGCCCCAACCCCCTGATCAGCCCTGCTCTGTGTGTGACAGGGTGCGGCGCCCCCCCCCCCAACCCCCCCGCCACGGGCCCTGCTCTGTGTGTGACGGGGTAGAGCCATAACCTCCCCATCGGCCCTGCCCTGAGTGTGAGAGTGGCAGCGCCCCAACCCCCTGATCGGCCCTGCTCTGTGGGTGATAGAGGGCGGTGCCCCAACCCCCCCTCCACGGGCCCTGCTCTGTGTGTGATGGGGTAGAGCCATAACCTCCCCATCGGCCCTGCCCTGAGTGTGAGAGTGGCAGCGCCCCAACCCCCTGGTCGGCCCAGCTCTGTGGGTGATAGAGGGCGGCGCCCCAACCCCCTGATCCGCCCTGCTCTGTGCGTGATGGGGGAGCTCCCCAACCCCCTGATAGGGCCTGCTCTGTGTGTGACAGGGTATGGAGCCCCAACCCCCCTGATGGGCCCTGCTCTATGTGTGACGGGGTGGCGCCGCAACCTCCCCATCGGCCCTGCCTTGAGTGTGACAGGGGCCGGTGCCCCAACCCCCCAATTGGCCCTACCCTGAGCGTGACTGAGGGTGGCATCACAACCTCCCGATCTGCCCTGCTCTGTGCATGACAGGGGGCGGCGCCCCAACTCCCCAATCGGCCCTGCTCTGAGCCCGACCAGGGGCTGCACCTAGGGATTGGGCCTGCCCTCTGCCACCCAGGAGCAGGCCTAAGCCAGCAGGTTGTTATCTCCTGAGGGGTCCCAGACTGCGAGAGGGTACAGGCCCGGCTGAGGGACCCCCCTCCCCCCGAGTGCACAAATTTTTGTGCACCGGGCCTCTATAATAATAAAAGCATAATATGCTAATTAGACTGGATGTCCTTTCGAATGTCCTTCTGGACGAAGCCAGGGCTGCGAGGGAAGCCCAGGTCCCGGGTGCTGGAGAGAAGCTGGTGCCGGCGGCCAGGAGAAGGAAGGCCTACTCTTGCACGAATTTTGTGCATCGGGCCTGTAGTTCTAGAATAAAAGAGACTAAAGAGACATGGCATCTTGAGACATGGTATGCTTGAGTCTTGATTTAATTCTGGATTTTAAAAAAAGCCAACTCATTAAAGGCGTTTTTTTGGGGGACAGTTGGGGGAATTTGAATGAAGACTGAATATTAGATAATTGGTGTGATAATAGTATTGTGGTTATGAAGCTAAATGTCCTTATTACTAGGAAATGCATAATGGGGTATATAAGGTTAGAGTGTTTTTCAGAAAAAGCAAACACACACATATATTGATGGAGATAGATAAAGCAAATTTGACAAAGTACTAACAATTCTTGAGTCTGGTGAATAGTGTATGTTTCACTCTTTTAAAAACTTTTCTGTATATTTGAAATTTTCATAAGAGTTGAAGAAACAGTGCTGCAATGAATAACATTTACATTTTTATTTTGAAACACCATTTTATTGGGCTGCATATTTCATTGTATAGAGGAGCCAATTCTTTAATTTTTGTATACATATATATATATTTTGATGCTAGTTGACATCTTAGTAGCATTTTTATTTTGTGAGTTTTATGTTCTTAGGGATTGTGGTGGATGAGAAAAAGGAACTGAAAATTTTTTCTCTCCTCTGTTCTCTACTTTGGAACTTTAGTGGAGAAGATAAAACTAGAGTGAGAAAGGTACTCCAAAGTAGTCCTCATGTACTTATTTGCTTTTAGGTAGGAAGTAGAATGGCAGTTACTACTAAGAGCCATACTGCAGGTAATAGCCTCTTCAGATCTGTTACCTGTCCTTTAGTTTGGAGATGGCCCAAGTGAAAGAAGGGGTGCCAGCGACTAGGGTAGCAGCATGGCACAGAAGTCATGTCTTATTTTTGATAAGTTTCTAGATCTCTTTATTAGTAGCAAAAGTTCTTCCTGTCTGATAAAATAAGAACAGAGTAACTGCTTTAGAGAATGGTCTGTTCTTTACATAAAAGGCTAAGCTATGGAGGATATGAGCAGAATTTAAGGAAGAAATATTTTTGGAAGAAAAGTTCTGGGGAAAGGATCATTTCTGAGAAAGTGTCATCATTTAAAATAAAAGCCTAATGTGCAAATTGTCCCCTCCACTGGGAGTTGGACCAGGGGGTGGGGCCGGCGGTGGCCGGGGGAAGAGAGGCGCCCCTGGCCAGCAGCCACTAGGGACCCTACCTGTGCATGAATTTCATGCACTGGGCCTCTAGTCTATATATATAAAAGCCTAAGTGACCATTACGACGGAACGACCGGAACAACCAGTCAACCAGTCGCTATGATGCACACTGACCACCAGGGGGCAGACACTCAACACAGGAGCTGTCCCCTGGTGGTCAGTGCACTCCCACAGCCAACCTCCCATGGTCCCTCCCCCCGTCTGGCAGGCCCCGTCCTGCACCTGGCAGCTGGCAGGCCCCCGTTGGCTCAGACCCGATAGGCCTTGATTGCCCGTTAGGCCTAAGGACCCCACCTATTTCATGCACCGGCCTCTAGTTAAATATGAAAAGAATACTTTCCTTTTTGGGCTAGATTCGTATTTGCAATGGGAAGCTTCTCTGTAGAAGCTTTGACATTAATGTTCATTGACATTAATGTTCATACTTTAGATTTCCATGAAGACAACTCACAAGGAGCTGAATGGCCTCATTTTAGCTGCTTCAGCGTGTGGAGCTATTGCTTGCTCCTTCTTTTCCTGTGCCTGGTGTTACAGTGGCTGCTGAGCACCATGAAGGTTGTTCCAGAGAAAAATGCTGTCCGCATACTCTGGGGGCGAGAACGGGGCACTCGGGCCTTTGGAGCTCAGCGGCTTCTGCAGGAGCTGGTGGAAGATAAAACCCGGTGGATGAAATGGGAGGGCAAGGTAAGAAAAATGGTTACTTTGGACATTGGGTTTGTGCAGGGGTGACAGTAGAATGGGACCTTGAGTTGGGTTAATGACATAGAGTTGGGGTGTAATTTATTTTGTGTACTAGAATAGATATACTATGTAACTTAGGGAGTTTTTTTTAGAAAATATAATTTTTAATTGCTTTCAAAGAGGAAGGAAGAGGGAGGGAGATATAGAAACATCAATGACGAGAGAGAATCATTGATTGACTGCCTCCTGCATGCCCCGTACTGGGGACCGAGCCCACAACCCGGGCATGTGCTCTGACTGGGAATCAAACTGTGATCTCCTGGTTCATAGGTTGGCACTCAACTACTGAGCTACACCGGCCGGGCAGGTAGGTGTTTTTTATTTTTTTTAATACATCTTTTTATTGATTTTAGAGAGGAAGGGAGAGAGAGTGAGAGGTACAAACATCAATGATGAGAATCATTGATGGGCTGCCTCCTGCACGCCCCCTTCTGGGGATCAAACCTGCAACCTGGGCATGTGCCCTTGACTGGAATCAACCTGGGACCCTTCGGCCTGCAGGCCGATGCTCTATCCACTGAACCAAACCAGCTACGGCCGGGCAGGGAAATTTGGTAAAGCAAATTTGGAAGAACTTATGGGCTAGAAGTACCTTTTTTCTTTACAGTTAGACATTTTTCCTAAAGCTAATTTAGATTTGTCTTTCTCAATTTGTAGCTTCATCATGTCCAGTTTGATAATTTACTCTGTGAATACTAATCTAGACAGGTTCGTGTATTTTTGAGGTAGAGTGGGCCATAATTTATAAATAATGTTTTTTAACTTTTTCTGTTTGTTCCCCAGAGAGTAGAACTGCCGGATAGTCCACGCTCTACCTTCTTACTGGCCTTCAGCCCAGACAGGTACCTAGTACTTATCTATTACTTAAGACTTGTGATAGCATTGCTTTCTGTGTGTTTGACCCAATTTGATCCTCCAAGTCAAACCCCTAAAGCAGTGGTTCTCAACCTTCTGGCCCTTTAAATACAGTTCCTCATGTTGTGACCCAACCATAAAATTATTTTCATTGCTACTTCATAATTATAATGTTGCTACTGTTATGAATCGTAATGTAAATATCTGATATGCAGGATGGTCTTAGGCGACCCATGTGAAAGGGTCGTTCGACCGCCAAAGGGGCCGCGACCCCACAGGTTGAAAACCGCTGCCCTAAAGGCTCTTTGAAGCATTGTATGAACAGAGCTTTGACAGTGTATCAGAAAGGGAAAGAAAGTAGATGAGCAGTTATAACCATAAAAATAGTAGGAATAAGCAAAGAACATTGAGGCACAAAACTTGGAAAGTTTTTCAATAATCATCCCTTGCGTGTGCAGTATGGGCCACCAATGGTGTGATAGTTTCCCAGCTAGAAAATATATTCTCAGAAGGGGTTATGTGTCATTTGGGGACAGGGTGGAGAATTCAGAAGCTTTTAAAGATCAGAATTCTGCTGTTGGTAATGCCCAAGGTGTAGTTTTTTTTGTCCTGGGATGAGGAATAGTATAAATTTTCTGTGTCACCCAAAGCTGATAGTTTGTTCCCCCCCCACATGCTTCACATTGACTTTGTACTCTGATTTCCTAGGACTCTCTTGGCCTCCACCCATGTGAACCATAATATCTATATTACGGAGGTGAAGACTGGCAAGTGTGTTCATTCACTGATTGGACACCGTCGTACTCCATGGTGTGTCACTTTCCATCCCACCATCTCAGGCCTTATTGCTTCTGGCTGCCTGGATGGGGAGGTTAGGATTTGGGATTTACACGTAAGTATTTCCTTGTCTTTGGTATTCTCAATTCAGAGACTTGTTTACCATTGGGTTCTTAATTCTGGAGGAGAGACTAGCCAGGTTCTTATCACTACATCCAAGTAAGTGGTAGTCTTTACGCACTTAAATGATAGCAAGCCTAGCCTCCATTCTGTGATGAATACCCTATTTAACTGTTTTTCCATCCGTCCATGCTCTACCATGTGTTCAGGATGGATTTTTGTTGTCTTATAGCACGGATTATACAGTACTCTGATTACGATCCTCAAAGCATTATGCTCCTTGTCCTACTGAATGGCTAGTGGGTTGTACACCGTGTCATGCGCCAAGCTTGAGTTTTCCCAGGCTTCAGAAATAGGAGCTGTACTGATGCTCGTTCCTGATGGCTTGTAGAAGACTTGGAGAACTGAACTGACAGTAATATTTTTCTAATAAATTGGTGACACTGCTCGATCGCTGATTTTCTACGTCGTTTTACAGAGGACAAATTTAAAGTATGCCCTGCCATAGTAATTTTACCTTAAATGTGGACCTTTTGAGAATTTGTCATCTCAGTTTGCTGGCAGCTGGTAACCTGAGAATATTTGGGATTGGTTCATTCATAGGGTGGCAGTGAAAGCTGGTTCACAGATAGCAACAATGCCATTGCCTCTCTGGCTTTCCACCCTACGGCTCAGCTCCTTCTGATTGCCACTGCCAATGAGATCCACTTCTGGGATTGGAGCCGAAGGGAGCCCTTTGCTGTGGTGAAGACAGCTAGCGAGATGGAACGGGTCCGGTGAGTCCTCTGTCCACCAGTGATGTCTGGTATAGATTAGCATGGTAGAGAACATTTACACTTGGCTTTCACCTGGGAGACAGATTGTTATCCCTACAGCTCCTTCTGCCTTTTTTTTTTTTTTTTAAGAATTTTAATTGATTTTTAGAGAGAGGAAGAGAGAGAAACATCAATTGCTGCCTCTTGCATGCCTGCTATCGGGGATAGAGCCTATAACCTGGGCATGTGCCTAACTGGGAATCCAACCGGCATCCTTTCAGTGCACAGGTTCATGCCCAACCAACTGAGCGCACCGGCCAGGGTGCTCCTCCTGCCCTTTCAGCAGCTGGCCAGTCAGCTGGGAAGTAGTTAATTTTGTTCATTTCAACTGTTCATTATTGGCCTATCTTCTGGTCTTTGAAAACTGGGGTCATTAGAATCTTTTTTAGGTTCAAAGCTATCTGGGTTTGGAAGAGCCCCTTTTTGTGAGAGATCGGAAAGGTATTCAGGTTGTGGGTAGCTTGAGGGATAATTGTTCATCCCTAGTTATCTGTGTTTATCAAACTGCAAGAGGGAGATGTAAGTATGCATCAAATATGCCAGTTGATATTTATTTAGCCCTCAAGATCAAAACACACATTGTCTGAATTAAAGCTGATGCAGTTTTCCTTTGGCTCTCTTGGCATTAGAATTGGATATAAGCTAGTCTAGTCTAACTTACAGACTCCGCTAGTTACTTGATGCTGAAACTGTCCATTGTCACCAGGACTCATGCTTCTTGCCAGTGTAGCTTCCATATAAGGGAGGAACTGAACTTGTGGCAGAGTTTGGGAGAATTCTATGCTTTGCTATTATGATGAGCTCATAGATATGAGCAAATGTGCGCTTAATGTAGCTGCTTCCTGGAATGAAGTCTAGGTATTTTTTGAAATTATTTTTGTGATACAGATTCCCATATTTTGGCAACTATAAGGAGATAACAAGAAGTATTGAACTTGACTATTGTAATTTCTTTGAAAGTTTTGAAAATCTCTAGGGTGAAGTAATCTGACATTACAGTATTGATTGCTATAAATTTGTACACGTTTCCTCTTCTAAGTTAGCATAATCTCTATGCATGTCTTTGTCTCTTCGTCTGTTTTCAGTCTGGTGAGATTTGATCCTCTTGGACACTACTTACTCACAGCAATTGTTAACCCCTCTAATCAGCAGGTAAGTTAGTCAGCATTTCCAACTCCATCTAAATTGTGGCTTATTTTTTAAACTAGTGTTGTAATTCTGATTGTATTAGACTTTAATTTTCAGTGCCCGAGTGTTTCTCTCCAGTCAGTATTCAAAACTAGCTTCAGACTGTATTCAAAGTTACAGCCATAATCATAATAGGGGAGTCAATTCCAAAACCCGAGTGATTCCATCATTAGAAGTAACCAGGCAGTGTTGGATAGATTGTCATTCATGTGCCTCTGGCTGGTTAACATTTTGCTTCCCCTCACTGCCTCTATGTTATGAAGATGTCTTTTTTAAGAGAATTGGTTTTCCAGCTGTACTCATTCAGAAATGTTGTTAATTGGAAGGGAATAATTTAATACCATATGATGATTCTGAATCTGAAGCCAGTTCTCAGCACTTCAGAGGTAGAGTTGTTGCTTGTCTGTGAAAGTTTTTCTTGGATGATTATCAGTAGCTTTTCTTGGTTTACCTAAAGGTTCTACCTAACTGTCTTGCTCTGCCTCCGTCCTACCTTGGTCCACACTGCAGGGTGATGATGAACCAGAGATCCCCATAGATGGAACAGAAATATCTCACTACCGACAGCGTGCCCTGCTGCAATCACAGCCAGTTCGCCGGACGCCTCTCCTCCACAATTTCCTGCACATGCTGTCCTCTCGCTCCTCTGGCATCCAGGTGGGAGAGCAAAGCACAGTGCAAGAGTCTGCTACCCCCTCACCCCCACCGCCTCCCCCTCAGCCCTCCATGGAGCGCCCCAGGACTTCCGCTTACATCAGGCTCCGACAGCGGGTCAGTTACCCCACAGCTGAGTGCTGCCAGCACCTTGGGATCCTGTGCCTTTGCAGCCGCTGCTCTGGCACTCGAGTTCCTTCCCTCTTGCCACACCAGGACAGTGTTCCCCCTGCTTCTGCCAGGGCTACTACCCCTTCCTTTTCTTTTGTACAGACCGAGCCCTTCCATCCCCCGGAGCAGGCCTCATCAACGCAGCAGGACCAGGGCCTCCTGAACCGGCCGTCTGCCTTCAGTACAGTCCAGAGCAGCACTGCCGGCAACACGCTCCGCAACCTCAGTCTGGGTCCCACCCGTCGCTCTTTGGGAGGCCCTTTGTCTAGCCACCCTTCTAGGTATCACCGAGAAATAGCTCCCGGACTGACAGGATCTGAATGGACCCGGACAGTGCTCAGTCTGAACTCCCGCTCTGAGGCGGAATCCATGCCCCCGCCCAGGACCAGTGCCTCTTCGGTGACTTTGCTGTCTGTGCTGAGGCAGCAGGAAGGTGGCTCTCAAGCATCTGTGTACACTTCAGCCACAGAAGGGAGGGGTTTTCCAGCTTCAGGGTTGGCAACTGAGTCAGATGGAGGGAATGGCTCCAGCCAAAACAACTCAGGCAGCATTCGCCATGAGCTTCCATGTGACCTGAGACGCTTCTTTTTGGAGTATGACCGGCTTCAGGAGCTGGACCAGAGCCTGAATGGGGAACCCCCCCAGACCCAACAGGCCCAGGAAATGCTCAATAATAACATTGAATCTGAGAGGCCAGGCCCCTCCCATCAGCCCACCCCACACAGCAGTGAGAACAACTCCAACCTGTCCCGTGGTCACCTGAATCACTGTCGTGCTTGCCACAATCTGCTAACCTTTAACAACGATACCCTGCGTTGGGAAAGAACCACACCTAACTACTCCTCTGGCGAGGCCAGCTCCTCCTGGCAGGTCTCCAGTACCTTTGAGGGCATGCCATCGAGTGGCAGCCAATTACCACCTCTTGAGCGGACTGAGGGCCATACGCCCAGCTCCAGCAGGCTGGAGTTGAGCAGCTCTGCTAGTCCGCAGGAGGAGAGGACTGTGGGGGTGGCCTTCAACCAGGAGACAGGCCACTGGGAAAGAATTTACACCCAGTCCAGCAGAACTGGAACTGTATCACAGGAGGCCTTACATCAGGATATGCCTGAGGAAAGTTCTGAGGAAGATTCACTCAGGAGGTAAGCAGGCGCTTTCTGTCCTTTCTTACATCCCTTACTCTTCTCCTTATATCTCTTCCTTTAGTCCTACAGATGTTGTGGCTGCATCTGGAGCGTCTGAGACCCATGCATTTGGTTTGGCTCTCCCTGCTTCCATTGCATCTTCTTGGAAAATCATGCTCTCGTGGCGGAGAGAAGATAGGGCCTAGCAATATGAGCCAGTTGGCTCTACTAGCTCCTTTTCTGGTTAAGCTCTTGTGACCTTTAACCTTAAAGGAGAGTGTAGATTAGGTTGGAGGGGCATGAGGAGTTGAAGAGGAGATAGAACCATTGACGTCCTCTGCCTGGCTTTTTTTAACTTCTTGAAGGATTGTATATTCAGGGCTATGAAACAAGAAAATGTCCCAGTATGTTTAGAAATTAGTAGTAAAAGAAAAGCCTGCTTGGGGCAGATTAGTGTATTGGGTCTTCTTGTGTTGCTTTGTGTTCAGCTCTTAAATCTGATCTTTTGGAGCAATGCAGCTTGACAGAAAGGAAAATAATATATATGTTGAAGGTAGTTCATATTTTTTGAGATAAATATATTTTTTGGACAGCAAGTTAGTTGCTTAGTTAAGATTTTTTGAGTAGATCTTCCAGATGGACATTTACTTTGGGGTGGGGAAGAAGAATAATTCATAGAAGGAAGGCCTCTCCATACTCAGATCGGCATCTCAGGCAACTGTTTCATGGAAGAAACTGAGTGGGTATAGTAAATAGCCCACCACATGTTCAAGGTGTGGCTGTGTGTGCATCTATCTTGATTTATTAGGGTCTTCTTTCTGCAATTCTGTAAAGGTCAAATCTAGTGTAATCACCAACTCCCAGACTCTGCCTTTTGGATCCAAGCAGCATGTTGTTCTGCATTATATCCTCTGTTTAAGCCACTGAAATTTCTCTGACATAAGGTTCTAGCAAGGGAAGGAATATGGATTGTGCACATAATGTACTTGTTATTTTAGGAGGATGCTTTAGAGAGTTACCCAGTTAATAAGGACTTGTTGAATGGTTACAGTTTTTCCAAAACTGTGCTAGGCATTATGGGGATCCCAAAAGAAGCAAATACCTGATTTTTGCCCACTGGGAATATATATTGTTATTGTAGAGGCAAGCCTTATTTACATGAAAGTATATAAAAAATGTAGGGAACTGAATGCTTTATTTTAAGTTTCTGAGATTAAATGTAGTATAATTTTAGAAAAAGGGAGAATCAAAGAAAGCATTACAAAATCATGTCTTGAAAGATGGGTAGGATTTAGAGAGAGAGAGAGAACTTTTATTTTAGGGCAACAGTCCATACTAGGGGAGGAAGAGCATGATGTATGCAAGACAGTAGGTGGTTCCTAAGGGGGACAGGGGAACTTGGTTGGACATAAAAGATAAAAAAATAGCGGTTGTTGCTATGCCCATGTGATTGAGGCCAATTCTGGATTAACATTTCCAAAATTCTGGCTTTGGAATATTTTACCTTACATCTCGAGTCTTGGATTCTGTTTATCCTCTTTGTAAGGAGAGCTGAGACGGTAGCAAGCACAGTTCCTGACATATAGAAGGTTTTCAAAAAGTTTATTAAAGGTAGCCACAAAAGGATTGTCTTCATTTACTGCAGTAGTTCTCAACCTTCCTAATGCCGCGACCCTTTAATACAGTTCCTCATGTTGTGGTGACCCCCAATTTCATTGTTACAAATTGAACATAATGAAAGCATAGTGATTAATCACAAAAACAATATGTAATTATATATGTGTTTTCCGATGGTCTTAGGCGACCCCAGTGAAAGGGTCATTCGACCCCCAAAGGGGTCGCAACCCACAGGTTGAGAACCACTGATTTACTACATTAAAAGCCTACCAGTGTCTGTTTCCAGAGCAGTAGTGGGCTTCTGCTCAGCCTTTGTCCATCCTCTTCCAACAGGACCTCTTCATTGTTATTCTGAGAAATACCTACATGGTTTAAAGTAAACTCTGCTGTTTGATAATAGAGACATCAGTTACTGAGGGCCTACTATGTGTTAGGTAGTATGTTCTTGCTTTGCATGGATTATTTCTATTTCCCACAGCAACTTTGTGCAAGGCAGCTATTAAATTTCCCATCTTAACAGTTGAACAAAGTGAGGCTCAGGGAAGTCCAGTGTCTTGATAAAGGTCCCATAATAGGTCACTGAGTATGGATTTGAACTCTGGTTTGATGACTGAAGATTTTTCCAAGCTGCCCTCCATGATGTATTCCTAATGGGACAATCTCCTCTTTAGGCAAGCCATTTTTTATTTATTTTTCCTTTCTTTTAACTTTTTTATTATGAAAATCTTTAAACATATAAAAATGAAAAGTATAGTAAACATGATTTTAAAACATTAATATTTGGCCAGTCTCCTTTCATTTTTGTCTCCTATCCAATCCCCCATCTAGATGTTATATAATTTGTCTGAAAGTAATCCAACGTGTTTCTTGCAGTGGTTCTCAACCTGGGGGTTGCGACCCTTTCACAGGGGTTGCCTAAGACCATTGGAAAACACATATATAATTACATATTGTTTTTGTGATTAATCACTATGCTTTAATTATGTTCAATTTGTAACAATGAAATTGGGGGTCACCACAACGTGAGGAACTGTATTAAAGGGTCGCGGCATTAGGAAGGTTGAGAACCACTGCAAGAAATGCTGTTCACGAAAACTTTCTACAATGATGAGATGTTCTGTATTTGTGCTGTTCAGGACAGTAGCCACTAGCCAACTGTGGATCCTGTTCTTCCTCTTTGTCAGGAGAGCTGAGAAGGCAGCAAGCACAGTTCCTGACATACAGAAGGCATTCAAAAAGTTTGAAATGCAGCTAATGTTATCTGAGGATCTACATTTAAATTTTTAAACTTTAATTTAAATGTAATTAGCCACATGTGACTAAAATATTAATGATTACTTCTTTTTTTAAAAATATTTTTTATTGATTTTTTACAGAGAGGAAAGGAGAGGGATAGAGAGTTAGAAACATCCATCAGCTGCCTCCTGCACACATAGAAAAAGTACTATGTGTGCCCGCAACCAAGGTAAATGCCCTTGACCGGAACCGAACCTGGGACCCTTCAGTCCACAGGCTAGTGCTCTATCCTCTGAACCAAATTGGCCAGGGCATGATTACTTCTTAATAAAGTTAGCCAATTTAAAATTCAGAAGCTGGCCCAACCCGTGTCACTCAGTTGGTTAAGCATTGTCCCAGGCACCAAGAGGTCAACGATTTGATTCCTAGTCAGGGCACATGTGGGTGTACAGGAGGTAGCTGATTGATGATTGCCTCTCAGGGGTATTTCTGTCTGTCTCTCCTTCTCTCTCTCTCTCTAAAAAATCAATTAAAAAACCATTTAAATAAGTAAATAAAATCCAGAAACTGCCCTGGCTGGATGGCTCAATTGGTTGGAGTGTCATCCTGTACACCCAAAAGGTTGTGGGTTCGATTTCCAGTCAGGGCACATACCTAGGTCACTGGCCTGATCTGTAGGTAGGGCATATGCAGGAGGCAAATGATAGATGTTTCTCTCTCTACAATCAATAAAAACATATCCTCGGGTGAGGATTTAAAAAATAAAATAGCCGAACCCGGTTTGGCTCAGTGGATGGAGCGTCGACCTGCGGACTGAAAGGTCCCAGGTTCGATTCCGGTCAGAGGCATGTACCTGGGTTGCCGGCACATCCCCAGTGGGGGATGTGCAGGAGGCGGCTGATCGATGTTTCTCTCTCATCGATGTTTCTGACTCTCTATCTCTCTCCCTTCCTCTCTGTAAAAAATCAATAAAAATATATTTAAAAAAAAAATAAAAAATAAAATAAAATAAAATCCAGAAACTATTAAGGATCTACCAAAAATTTTTGTAGAGAAAAAGTACTATGTGTGTGGTTTAAATAAAGTTATAGCATTAAAAAATGTATATTGTAGAAAATGAAGTCCTTTGTCATCTTGTAAACAATTTTACATATATGCTTTATAAAATTTAAAATATATAACAAATGCATGGTTATTGTAAAATTGTATATTAATACAGTAAGTTACATTATGTAAGGAGTCACTTTTAGATGAGCGAGGATGAGGTATACCATGAATGCTGACATTCTACTAAAAAATGAGGCATATTTTAAAATTTATAAGTGCACACCCTTTAAAGAAGGGCCATCACTTCCTCATGAATTGAATGGCTACATTCTAGTATAAGTCACTAAGACAAACAGGTGCTAATTGGCATCTTCTACTTCTAAAGGGCCATGACATTTTTGAGCTGATGATCACAGTACAGTACAAGCCCTTGCTTGTATTTCCCCAGCAGGTGTCAGTGTTGGGCTGCTGCTGCCACTAGTCTAGACTGGTAAGCGGGGAAAAAAGGTGTACACTGGCTACTGAAGGGAGAGGGTTTCTTCTTTGGCCTTGCAGTGAGGGAGAGACTAAAGAGGCATGTTTTGATCCTTGGTGCTTCTGATAGAATTAATAGTGTTACAAATAGTGAGAGTATTAAGCAGCAGCGTGTATTTTAGTGTACCAGATGGTCTATGTTGCATAGACCTACGAAGCATGTGGCCTACCAGCGGTGAGGTTGACATGCTTGTCAGTGATCCCAGTTAGGGAGGTTCACTATTAAATCCCAACAAGTGAAAGATCAAAATTGGACTAAATCTTTCCCATATAAATTGTTTTTTCATTCTTTTTCTAGATAGGTAAGGCGTTAGGTCTGAAGTATTTAGTAGGATTGAGTGTGTTCTGAGAACTGTTGTCTTTGATTTTTACTTTTCCCTTATGATCAATGAAGATTGGGGAGGACATTGGTTATAGCATAAAATTTGGCCTAAAACATCGAAGGTTAGAGTTGGAAGCCCTCATTAGATTTCTAAGGGTGCTTTTTGTTTGTTTGTTTTAGACTTTTGTAAGGGAATTGCTTTGGAATTTGGAGCAATCTGAAGCCTCTTGAAGCTTCATAGGCCCACTCACTTGTTTGATCCTTCAGCTCACATGGGGATGCTCCAGGGAACTTTTAGCAGAAACATCATTGATAGAAATAAATGGATATGTCTGCAGGGCTAGTTGTAGGTTCACAGAGGCAAAAGGAATCTAGAAATGGGGAAGGTACCAGTTTTCATAGCTTGATTATAATACAGAGTAGGATCCAACTTGAATATTTTTGTTGTTGTTAATCTCACCCAAAGATATTTTCCCATTGGTTTTTATTTTATTTTTAAAAATATGTTTTTATTGATTTCAGAGAGGAAGGGAGAGGGGGAGAGAGAGAGAGAGAAACATCAATGATGAGAGAGAACCATTGATGAGCTGCCTCTTGCACATCCTCCACTGGGGATCGAGCTTGCAACCCAGGAATGTGCCCTTGACTGGAATTGAAACCGGGATCCTTCAGTTGGTAGGCTGGCGCTCTATCTACTGAGCCAAACCAGCAAGGGCTTCCCGTTGGTTTTTAGAGAGAGTGGAAAGGAGAGGGAGAGACACAGCCCTGACCAGGGCCAGGAATTGAGCCTGCAACCAAGGTACATGTCTTTGACCAGAATGGAACCCAGGACCCTTCAGTCCAAGGGTCGATGCTCTATTCACTGAGCCGAGCTGACTAGGACCAACTTGAGTACTTTTCTGTGCCACTGGCTTAACTGGTTTAAAGGGTTTATTTATCTAAAACCCTCCCAATTTCTTTGGATGGGGAGTATACATAATTTATTCAAAATCTAGCACAACTGTCACCCTTTCCTTTGGGAAATCTTCCCTGACTGTCCAAATAATCACTTCCTCTTCTTTGCTGGCTTGTGTACTAGATATGAAATTGCACCTGTGGCAGAAAGTATTTGTTTCCCTTTCCGCCAGTGAGCTCTCTGAAGGCAGTGACTCTGTCTGTATCCCTGTTGTACCTAGAACAATACCTGGCACGTAGTAGGTGCTCATTAAATGGTAGTTGAATTGAACAAATGGGTTTGAAATGACATCCCCTGTGATCCAGTATGTAGTGTAAATCCTTTTTGTCCTTTTAAGTAAAAAAGAAAAAATAACTTCACTATATTATATATATATCCCTGTAGTCTTATAGAGAGTTGTTGGCTCAGTAAGTATGTGTTGAATAAATGGAGTGGCATTGCCTAGAGCAGTAGTTGCCAACCTTTCGGACCTCATGGACCACCATTGGTCCCCAGACCACTGGTTGGTGACCTCTGGCCTAGAGTACATAGAAGACACCTTTTATAACTTGAGCTCAGAAGACTGAGAACTTACTTCTCTGTTTCACTGTTGTGCCATATTTTAACTTGTATATTGGTTGTCCTGAAGCCTGTAATAAGTCTTATGCACTTGGTTGGTTATCTGTCCTTCACATTTACATTGGCTCCCACTGACAGACGACTCAGTTCACCGGCCTCATATACAGCTTCCTCTTGAGACTATTTTGTTGGTCTTTGGCTTGACCTTTCAGTGATACTGATATGTCTGCTAATCAGTGCTGCTGTTGTGCTTTTCTCCTTAAAGACTCTCTGCAGTCTCAATGACGGTATACTTGGTCTTGAAAAGTCTTGATAAAGTCCAAATTAGATTTGAATAAACCAAATTAAGTGTGAAGGTTCTATTTCCCATTGGTGCATTATGTTTCTTGTAGTTTCTGTGGAAGGCTTTCACTGAATTTGCTTAGAAGTAGGGTGTTTTGGGTTTGAAAAAGTGGGTGCTCATCTATTTTTGTTTTGGGGTCCATGATTTATTAGAATAAATCTTTTTGAGTTTTGAGATGATTTGGGTTTTATTTTTTGACAGGGGTGAGGGGCAGAATTCTTATATTAAGAGAGAGTTTTGCTTTTCCTCTAATTATGCCCGTAAAAAATTAGAATTACTGTCTTTGGTATTCAAGTTACAATAAACCCTTCCTAACTTTTGAGTTCTTACTCAGAAGTTTGGTATTAGAGGACAAAGAATAGGGAAGAATCCTTTGTGGTATGGATAAATCATGACTTGTTCCTGCAGTGAAAAGAGAGAACGAAGTATTGAGAAATCAAACAGAAGACAAAGCTGATGGTGGAATTTAAGCAGTTAGTTTTAAGAGAGGTAAGGGAAGCTCGGGGGAATGTAAACCCAGGCCTTAGAGGAGGAAGCTGAGGTGTATGAAGAAGGGCTGCCCCTCCTGTAAACATGGCTCTTACAATCTTGGGAATTGGGCTAGTGAAAAAGTTACTCTGATTGATCAATTTGTTTATTCATATTTATTTAACAGAAATATTTACTAAGCACCTATTGTGTACCAGATATGATTTAAGCACAGCTATAAATCTCTCATTCTACTAGGAGAAAGATAAAAAATAAAATATCTAGGCTGCCAAGTGGTAAAATATATATATATATATATATATACACACACGTATATATATTTGTTTTTCAGAAAAATATTTTTAAATGTAGGCAGTGCTGGAGTGAAAGTTTGTAGTATTAAGAAGGGTCATCAGCCCTAGCTGGTTTGGCTCAGTGGATAGAGCGTCGACCTGTGGACTGAAGGGTCCTAGGTTTGATTCTGGTTAAGGGCATTTGCCCGGGTTGCGGGCTCAATCCCCAGTAAGGGGCTTGCAGGAGGCAGCCAATCAATGATTCTCTCACATCATTGATGTTCCTATCCCTATCCCTATCCCTATCCCTCTCTAAAATCAATTAAAAAATATTTAAAAAATCTATAATAAAAGCATAATATGCCAATTAGACTGGATTTCCTTTCAGACGACCTTCCAGATGAAGCTGGGGCTGCAAGGGAAGCCCGGGTCCCGGGTGCCAGGGGGAAGCCGGTGCCAGCAGCTGGGGGAAGGAAGGCCTACTGTTGCACGAATTTTGTGCATCGGGCCTCTAGTAAATAAATAAAAAGGGTCATCAGCCCTGGCTGGTGTGCTCAGTGGTTAGAGTGTTAGCCCATGGAACAAATATCATGGGTTCGATTCCTGGTCAAGGGCATGTACCTGAGTTGCAGGTTCTGCTTGGCCCTGGTCAGGGCACGTGCAGGAGTCAAACAATTGATGTATCTCTCACTTTTCCTCCCTCCTTCCCACCCTCCCTAAAAAAATTTCAATGGAAAAAATATCTTCTAGTGAGGATCAATAAAAAGGGGGGCTCCTCAGAGGAAGTCTTGATAAGCTGACACTGGAGTAGAGAACTCAATCAAGTAAGCAAGGAAGTAAACTGTTGATATCGGGGGAAAGAGCATTCTAGACAGAGAGGAAAAACACATGCAAAATCCCTGAGACTGGCTGGAACACAGCAACGAAGGAATGGAAGAGATGACGTTAGAGAGGTAATGAAGATCAAATTATGCAGGGTCTTCTAAGCCATTTAAGAGATTTTACAAAAAAAGCAAGTAAAAATCTTCTCAACAGCCTTATATTTTTACATTTTACCTCTTTTTCTGAGTGCTTTGGGAAGCCATTGGAAGTGGAGTAGCATGATCTAATATTTTAAAAGGATCACTGTGGCTGCTGATTGAGAATAGATAGAAGAGGCTTTGCTAAATGGGGTAAATTAGGGTTAGGCGAACGTCACAGTTTTATTTTTTTCACATATATATTTTTAAAATATATTTTTATTGATTTCAGAGAGGAAGGGAGAGGGAGAGAGAGATAGAAACATCAATGATGAGAGAGAATCACTGATTGGTTGCTTCTTGCACGCCCCCTACTGGGGATCGAGCCCACAATTTGGGCATGTGCCATTGACCGGAATCGAACCCGGAACCCTTCAGTCTGCAGGCTGATGCTCTATCCACTGAGGCAAACTGGCTAGGGCTTTTTCATATATATATATATATATATATTAATATATTTTATTGATTTTTTTACCGAGAGGAAGGGAGAGAGAGAGTCAGAAACATCAATGGGAGAGAAACATCGATCAACCGTCTCCTGCACATCTCCCACTGGGGATGTGCCCGCAGCCCAGGCACATGCCCCTGACCGGAATCGAACCCAGGACCCCCCAGTCCGCAGGCCGACGCTCCATCCACCGAGCCAAACCAGCCTCGGCATTTTATTGATTTTTTACAGAGAGGAAGGGAGAGGGATAGAGAGTTAGAAACATCGATGAGAGAAAAACATCGATCAGCTGCCTCCCGCACACTCCCCACTGGGTATGTGCCCGCAACCAAGGCACACGCCCTTGACCGGAATCAAACCCGGGACCCTTGAGTCCGCAGGCCAACGCTCTATCCACTGAGCCAAACCAGTTAGGGCCATATATTTTTAAAATTAATTTGTGTCTTGAGATTGTGGTGAAAACCAGAAAGTGAGAGTCAATGAGTATGTTAGAGATAGATAGGCCTTAAATATGAAATGAAGAGTTGCTAAATAAAAAAAATAAAACAAAGCCTCTTAATAGCATATTTGAAACAAAGCCCTGCTACCTCCCAACCATGATGGCATGTTACTGAAACTGTGCAGAAGGAAGAGGCTGAAACATTTACAGTGAGCAAGGGGTTATAAATGGAAAATTTGAGGTGCCTGTTTTTTCTACTTACAAAATTAATACAAATTCACGAATCCAAACATTACAGAAATGTGTGATATATAAAGTGAATGTCCTTAACAGTGTTAACCACTGTTAACAATTTGTGTTGATTCCAGAATTTTTTCCTTTATTTGTAAAAAATGGGATCTATCATACTAAATCTTCTGTCCATCATTTATTTACACATTTCAGTTACTGTCTGGACATTTTTCCATGTTGATCTATATAGATCTGTTATATTCTTTTAACAATGGCATTGTGTTCCCACAATTGGATGCACCATAATTACACATTCTCTGTTGGTAGGATCTGGGTTGTTTCTGTTTTTTGCTTTCACAAACAATGCTGCAGTACCTTGTGTACTTGTGCAGGTGTTTCTAAAGAGGATGAACTTTCAGAAGCACAGTTGATGGGACCAAAGAGTATGAACATTGTTAATGATAAATGAAGGTTAATTGTATAGTATTCATTCTAATTCATTTAAGATGTGAACATAATTTTATAGGTATTTACAATTTCATAGATTTGGGATTCCTAATGCTGTGGGTTTTGTTTTTTTTTCTTCTCCCATAAGATTTTAAGGTTCTCAGCAATAAACTCTAGCACTGGGTTTTTCAAGACTGTGCTGTACAAGATTGAGAAGGACTTACTTATGTTTTAGTAATTCTGAATATCTGCCACCTGGAGGTGTTTGTGTATTTTTCTTCTCAACAGCCTCATATGAGGGAGACATAATAAGTTGGTTCCAGGTATGGCATTCTCTGATTACCGACTCTGGGCCACATATAGTCGTCTGAGTCTTGTTAAATAATTGGGAGAATCCAGATATCTCTTCCCCCACTCTAAGGCAGTAACAGTTAGATATTTGATTTATTTGTCTTTAGGAGTATTTAGAAAACTCGTTTCTCTCTTTGGCAATAGGAGAGTGAGGATAGGGTGGAATAGAGAGGAATCATCTGCTCATCTGCTCAACCTGAGCCTCTGTGAACTCTGTGTAATCCCTATGTATATCCTCTCTAAGGGTTGGCAAAGTTTTCCTGTGAAAGACAAGATAGTAAATATTTTAGGCTTTGTAGGCTATACAGTCTCTGTTGCAGTATTGAGCTTTGCCATTGTAGCATGAAAGCAGCCATAGACAATATATAAATGAATGAGTGTGGCTGTGTTCCAACAATACTTTATTTATGGACACATGCTATTTTCATACAATTTTCACATGTCATGAAATAGTCTACTTTTTATTTTTTTATTTTTTAGCTATTTAAAAATGTAAAAACCATTCTTAGTTTTTGTGCAGTGCAAAAACAGGCAGCAGGCCAGATCTGGCTGACAGGCAGTGGTTTACCAATCCCTGCTTTAGGTGAACGTGATTTGGAAGAGAGTTAGGTGCAATAGTAAGTGAAGGTATGATAATGAGGGCCCAGAAGAACTAGGTAGGGGGCTCCTCTCCCTCTATTTTGGACAAGGTGTTCTAAGTATTGGCCTCACCTAAGAATATTTTTCCATTGATCTTTGAGAGAGAGTGGGAGAGAGAGGGAGAGACAGAGAAAAACATTGATGTGAGAGAAACACATAGATTAGTTTCCTCCTGCATGCACTCTAACCAGGGCTCAGGCCAGGGAGGAGCCTGCAACCAAAGTACGGTGTGCCCTTGGCTGAAATCGAACCCAGGGCCCTTTGGCCCGCAGGCGTATGCTCTATCCACTGAGCCAAAGTATTGGCTCTTTAAAGACTATTTTGATGGTTAAGAGCAGGCATACTAGTAAGTGCATAAAGATTTTCTTGTTTCCTATACTGTTTGTCTTGGGAATTGTTTGCAAGCTGGGGAAGATGCGCACCTCTAGGTCCTCCAGGGCAGTATGCTTGACAGGCGGCCCTTCTCCCACTGCAGGTCAAATTAGTGCCAGTTAGGCTGATGTAAATTATCCCCCATCATCTCTCTCTCTCTGAGACAAAATGGTGTAGAACAGGCTGTGTGCTCTGTATATGCACTGAGAACTGGAAAAGATTTAATCGCTTCTGTCAGCGCAGAGTGTTGGAGTGCTACAGGGACAACAGTGGGATCCATATGTGTGCTGCAAATACATGGGAGTAGTTTCTCATGTAATCATTTTTCCCCTTCAGATCGCCCTCTACTGCATTTATTCAGAGTAGTGCTCTAAAGGGTGCGTTGGAGGTTTTGCTAAGACAGTAACATCAGGTGTATGGAGTTTCGTTTGCATAATATATTTTGCTTATTATAATTAGTCCCAGCCTGGTAGAGCTGTGCAGGTAGCTTCCCTTCATCCTCTTGGGCTTGTTATATCTTTATGGGTAGAGGGAGAATCCAGTACATTCTTCTTGGGAGTAGTATTCCTGAAAACATTTCCATGTGCACAAATTTGGCTTTGGTGTGTGGGCCTGTTACGTTAGCCCAGAGAGTGCAAAACAACCTTCAGGTATGTTTGTTTGGCTTCATAAATAGTTTTTCCCCACATAAATACAGATTTCTGGATTCTGTTGGAAAATATGGAAGGATCTGGCTTGCACTCCCTGAAATAACAATAGGCAGGAGTTGAGTAGTTATCCCTTTATTCAAGGCCTGGGCTTTCTTTGTAACTTAGTCTGCACGGGGCTGACTTTACACATTTATGTTTCCTACTTAATTCCAATTTTGTGTTGGTTACCACCATTCCATTAGTTCAAGCAAAATGTGTTGATGTTTATGTGTAAGCAAGTATGTCCTGAGTGCCCTATCATTTGGCTCCACCAGGGGGAGGCACTAGACATTGCAATACCCTCTCCTGTACCCATTGCATCCTGCCTAATTCATCCACAAGGGGCTGTCCTGCTGCTGGAGGCTGACATGCTGAAAGCCCCCTCAACTGAGAAGCTGCCTGACTTTTTAATAGCAATAATTAATAAACTCCTCCTCTGTTTCCAAAGAGGGAAAGTGGAGGTGCCAAGCTTTTTGCTGGCTGGGGTGCACTTTAGTGAGCAGATCGCTGTTATGTCAGGTTATGCAGCCTGAAAGCAACCATCTTTTTTTTTTTTTTTTAATATATTTTATTGATTTTTTACAGAGAGGAAGAGAGAGGGATAGAGAGTTTGAAACATCGATCAGCTGCCTCCTGCACACCTCCCACTGGGGATGTGCCTGCAACCAAGGTACATGCCCTTGACCGGAATCGAACCCAGGACCCCTCAGTCCGCAGGCTGACGCTCTATCCACTGAGCCAAACCGATCAGGGCGAAAGCAACCATCCTTTAATGATGAACTAAGTGAAATAAAATATTGGAGAATATCTCCCTGTGAGCAGAGTGTCTTGGACAAAAGGGTGGGTTCCAGTGAAAAGGATGCTTGATTTCAGTGCCACCTGCTAGAAAATGAAAAGACAATTTAGAGCAGGAGTAGGAAATTGTAATGATAAAGGAATAAAAGACTGAGAGTATGGCCTTGTTATAGAAAGAGAATTGCAGTTTGTTAATAGCATGTGCCCCTTTTCTTTGCTGCATCAGAGTGTTTGAGTGTCAAACGTTTTGTCTCTTTTATTTTTTCCTCTCCTACACATGCTCACATACATTTCTCAGTTTTCCTCTATCTCCCTGCTATCACCTTGGATCATTTCGCCTAGCAAAATAGCTTATATCCTTTCTTTTCTTTGTTCTGATGGCACGTAAAACCCATTTGCATGTTTTTTTTCCTTTTGTTTTTCCCTTTTCATTTTAAGGAATATTGTTCTAAAGCAAAAACATTAATAAAACCATAGGTCTATTCCAAGATTTCTCAATATTGTCTGTAACATTCCATTCAGAAGGTAGAAAACCACAAAGTCCTTCCTGAGGACAGGTGTAGATGGAAAGTAATACTGCATTACTGCACTGGACAGAATACAACTGTGAAGACAGAGAAATGCAATTATTTAATTTCCCATTCCCCAGGTCGCTTTTGTTGAAGAACTGCTCACTTAACATCCTGGGAACTATCTTGTTGAGATCTGCCACTGTGATCTACGAGTGATGAGCCTTTTCCAGTTAGGGTAATGATGTGATGCTGCCTTCATCTATCTGGGTTAGCTTAAAGGACAAAGCCTCAGTATCACAGGTCATCTGTTAGCACTGGTTCTCAACCTTCTAGCCCTTTAAATACAGTTCCTCATGTTGTGACCCAACCATAAAATTATTTTCGTTGCTACTTCATAACTGTCATGTTGCTACTGTTATGAATCATAATGTAAATATCTGATATGCAGGATGGTCTTAGGCGACCCCTGTGAAAGGGTTGTTCGACCGCCAAAGGGGTCGCGACCCACAGGTTGAGAACCGCTGTATTAGAGAAATTGTGCACATAATTATTTTCCTATCAAGATCCTCCAGCTTAACAATTTAAGTAGCTAAAATATAATTGAGGTCACATATGTACCATACCTGGAACTACACATAAACATACTCTGTTCACAAATATTTAGCTTTATAGCAACCTTGGGACAGTCAATAGCACAGTCACATTGTTAAAAATCAGGAGAAGTAAACAACAGGGCTTTTGTACAATGGCAGAAAATTCTGTTCCTGGTAGTAGTCAGGAAATAATTGGCTAAAGAAATAGGTTCATGGAGAGGCATAACCTAGAATCTAAGTAACAGAATAATAGGATACTTGAAAAAGTCATACAGATCCTAACAGAGTCTATTATTTTACTTTGATAGTTTTTTATTCAAAAGTTAAAAAAACCCACCAAAAAACAACCCAAGTGATTATTTCTTGTTTCCTTAATTAAATATTTTACTCTAAAATTGATGAAATCATGTGACTATCTAGAGAAATTTTTCTAATCACAAGATTCTTTGCAATGGAGTAATTAATTAGTAAGCTCAAAGTGAACTCTGAATTGGCTATAGAAATTTGTGGAACAATAATATATTTCCCCAAATCTGAAGAACAGGAGATTTATGGCAGATGGTAACATCAAGAAGAGCCAGTCAAATATTTAAATGGCACCCTGAAACTGGTTCATAGCAAAATGTAATTTTCTGTTAGCTTTCATTATATGGGTGAAACTATTCAGTCAGAGTATAGATCAGGGGTGGGCAAACTTTTTCACTCGAGGGCCACAATGGGTTCTTAAACTGGACCGGAGGGCCGGGACAAAAGCATGGATGGAGTGTTTGTGTGAACTAATATAAATTCAAAGTAAACATCATTACATAAAAGGGTACGGTCTTTTTTTTTTTTTAGTTTTATTCATTTCAAACGGGCCGGATCCGGCCTGTGGGCCGTAGTTTGCCTACGGCTGGCATAGATGGAGGTAGGGGTAGAGGTGCCTGGTTAGGCTGTACCAAGACAATTCCACTCTGATGTCTCTACAAAAGGAAAATAACTTTTTGTGGCTTATCTTCAGCAAGGCAGTCTAGTCCCCTCAACTCCATTGTGTGCTTGGGAAAAGATAGTAAAAATGCTTCCATAAGAGGGAAAGACTAACAGGACACTACAAGCTCACTCTGGAGAGATGTGGTAATGTCATGGAAAGGAGCACGACATGCTGATTTTAACATTTTTTTTTTTAATTGGAGGAATTTGTCATGTTTACACCATTGGAAAACTGGAGCCCTCCCCCCAAAAGATAATGCAGAAAAATTAAATTCATGAAAGAAAGTATACATTTAAAGTAGGCAAAAAATGGTATGTATATTTTCAAAAACATACAAAATAATATCACTATGAAATGCCTTGATTTGCATGTGACATAGTACATATTTCATATTAACCAGATCCAGTTGCTCTAGTAAACTTCTATTACATATGTTTTAAAATGTCGATTTTTAAAAATTAATCTTATTTTTAAGCTAGTTCATAAAACCTGTATTTGTGCACCCATGAATAAATGATCCTGCTTGGTATCTTCTTGGATTCAAGATGCTAAAAGATGAATAAAACTAATTTTTAAAAACTTAAAGTTACAGATGACATATTTTTAATAACAAATAGTATATTTCTTCAAGTTTTCTCAATCACACTACTAAAATTAACATATTCATTTATTCTAGATTTCCAGATATAAATACCAGTCAATTGTTTGTTGGCTATTACATCATAAGTGAAATTATTCTTAGAACTGGGTCATAGTATATAGAATGCCTTAACTTTTCTTAGTTCAGATCCTGTAAAGTACATAACCCTGCCCTTTTAATTGCTTTAAGCTGATGTACTGACTTTGCAGTCTGTATTTTGTAAGAGATCAGATAACTGTAGCTCAGAAGAAACCACATCATGTGGCATGGGCAATGACTTCAGTGGCACTATTCCATCTTTATTTGTCCAGACTGTTGCTTTCAGCCCTGCATTGAGGCCTCCTTCTATATCAGTTTCTTGTGTATCGCCAACCATCACACAGTCCTAGGCTGTACTCCAAGGAGATCACAGCAGTAATAAAATATGGAAGGGCTGGTTTCTCTTCTTTCTGTTCTCCACCTACAATACTATCATCAAAACAGGACTGAGGCACAAACTTCTATCTTCTCCCTCTGGGTCTGTCTGTCTCCATCCTATCTAATAAAGAGGGACTATGCTAATTGACTGCCACACCCTCAAAAATGGTGGCACTAACAGTCACAAGATGGCTGGCAGGGGAGGGCAGTTGTGGGCAATTAGGCCAGCAGGGGAGGGCAGTTAGGGGTGACCGGGCCAGCAGGGGAGGGCAGTTGGGAGGGGACCAGGCCAGCAGGGGAGGGCAGTTGTGGGGGACCGGGCAGGCAGGGGGGAGCAGTTGGGGGCGATCGGGCCGGCAGGGGAGAGGTTAGGGGGTGATCATGCTGGCAATCAGGCAGGCAGGCAGGCGAGTGGTTGAGAGCCAGCAGTCCCAGATTGTGAGAGGGATGTCCCAGATTGGAGAGGGTGCAGGCTGGGCTGAGGGACAACCTCCCCCCCCCCCCCAGTGTACAAATTTCGTGCACCGGGCCTCTAGTTTGGTAATAATAAAAGGCAGACCTCCTTTTGAAGTTCAGTGAGCATGACGTTGACATCTTCTCCTAGAGTCATATTCTGTAAGTGTGTAGATTTCCACAGAAAATAACATTCTTCAGCCAATTTCCTATTGGCTACACTACGCTTTGTTTCTTGAATTGCTTCTTCCCAGTGTGAAGTCCTTAGATCAGTACTGCATGCATTGGGAAGATTAAAACATTCCTTGCTGAGTTTAACTTAAACTTTGTCACAAATGATTCCAGCCTCTTTTTTGTAATGAATGGTGTTTTGATTGTAAGGGCTTTACTATCTTTTCTACTTGCTGGGGCCATGTTAATGGGCATGGTGCGTGCCTAGCCCCATTCCAATGGCTTGCCCGACATCTGCACATGCATAAGGCAGGCCCATGGACTACATTATTTTTTTTAATTGTGATTTAAAAACAAAACAAATTTACCCTCTTAACAATTTTTAAATGTACAGTATTATTAAGTATACGCATATAGTTGTATAACAGATCTCTGGAACTTTTGCTTTTTGCATTAGTGAAACACTGTATTCATTGAACAATTCATTTTTCCTGCCCCTGTCCCCTGGCAACCACCATTCTATTTTCTTTTTCTACTAGAGGCCCGGTGCACGACATTTGTGCACTGAGGGGTGGTGTCCTTCAGCCCGGCCTGCGCCCTCTCTCAGTCCGGGACCCTGAGGGGTCCTTAGCGCTGCTGCAGAGGCGAGAGAGGCTCCCACCACCACTGCTGCCCTTGCCAACTGTGAGCCCAGCTTCTGGCTGAGCAGCACTTCCACAGGGGGAGCACACTGACCACCAGGGGGCAGCTCCTGCATTGAGCGTCTGCCCCCTGGTGGTCAGTGCACATCATAGTGACCCATCATTCTGCTGTTTGGTCAATTTGCATATTAGCCTTTTATTATATAGGATGAGTTTGATTACTTTAAATACTTCATATAAGTAGAATTGTACCTATGTCTTTGTGTGATGGCTTATTTCATTTAGTATAATGTTCTCAAAGCTCATCTATGTTGTATCATATGACAGGATTTTCTTTTTTAAAAAATATATTTTATTGATTTTTTACAGAGAGGAAGGGAGAGAGATAGAGAGTTAGAAACATTGATGAGAGAGAAACATCAATCAGCTGCCTCCTAAATACCCCCTTCTGGGGATGTGCCCGCAACCAAGGTACATGCCCTTGAACAGAGTCGAACCCGGGACCCCCCAGTCCGCAGACCGACGCTCTATCCACTGAGCCAAACCGGTTAGGGCAGGATTTTCTTTTTTTTGAGAGTGGAAGGGAGAGGGAGAGACAGAGACAGAGACAGAGAGAGAAACATCGATGTGAGAGAGACACATAGATTGGTTGCCTCCCACATGTACCAAGCCTGCAACCTAGGTATGTGCCCTTGACTGAAATCGAACCCGGGACCCTTCAGTCCGCAGGCAGATGCTCTAGCCACTGAGCCAAACCAGTTAGGGCTATACCACATTTTCTTTATTCATTCATCTGGCTCTGTTGTGTAACCTTGGGCAGGTTAAGTAGCCTCTCTAAACCTCAACTTCCTCAATTGTAAAATTGTGTATTTGGACTGTCCCAGTTGCTCAGTTGGTTGGAGCATCATCTCATGTACCAAAAGGGTTGCAGGTTCGATTCCCAGTTGGGGCATACACCTGGGTTGTGGGTTCAATCCCTGGTCTGGGTGCATATGGGGAAGTTGAGGGGGCACAGCCGATCAGTGTTTCTCACTTCTGTGATTCTCTTTCTCCCTCTCCTTCATTCCTCCCCCTCTCCCCCGTAAAGTCAGTAAATATATACTTGGGTGAGGATTTTTTAAAAAGTGTGTGTGAGGATTAAATAAGTTAAACCAGCGGTTGCCAACGTTTCAGACCTCGTGGGCCACCAGTGGTCCACGGACCACTGGTTGGCAACCGCTGAGTTAAACAGCTGCTTTTATAAGTTTAGGTCAGTGTTTCTCAACCTTGGCTGCACATTAGAATCACCTGGGAGGGTATCTTTTTAAAATCCTGATTTCTGGGCCTCATCCTCCGGAAATTCTGTTTCTTTGTTATGGGGTGGGGCCACAACATTAGTAACAAAGAAACAGAATTTCCGGAGGATGAGGCCCAGAAATCAGGATTTTAAAAAGATTCCCAGGTGATTCTCATGTACAGCCAAGGTTGAGAACCACTGGTTTAGGTGGTCAAGAAATGCATGCTCTTTTTTCATTATTACTTTGCTCAAAAAAAAAAAAAATTAATAAAACCAAGACAGAAAATCTCTTATTTTGCCGTGACATATTCCCTGCAGGTTATTTTCTTTCTTGTCTGTTAGTATCATTTTTTGGATGTCAGTCTCCATGGGGTAGCTGAAATCTCACCATTTAAAATTGGAGTAAACCAAGTACAAAAGAATGTGAGGTGCCTTGTAAAGAGAGGATAACAAATGGCTATTGAGGTAGGGCTGGTACAGATTACTTCCATTAGTCACTTACTGCAGACACACTAAGGTTCTATTTTAGAAAGTAGAGTAATACGAAAGTAGTTTGATCTATACCAAGGGAATGGGATATTATCTTCATTTTTCCTGCACTCCTTTGTAGTGATTTGTGCAGAAAAACTGGTCCTGCATCTTGATAAGGAAGGGAGCACAAATACTTTAATTTCCCAGATTCTAGGACTACCTTCTGCATACAAGGCAGAAGTGTTTCAGAAAGATGGAGAGCCTGATTGGGATAGAGAGGAAAGAGTAGCAAGTCTTTCTAAATTCACATTGACCCTCTTGACCAATACCAAGATCTCATGCTTTGGACAGACACTGTGAGCAAGTTTGCACTGAGTTTTATTATTAAAGGTCTGTTTCCAAATGTCTTGTTTGATGTTTTGCTTTGGTGGCCAAGGTTCCTTTGAGTACAGCTGTGATTACTTTAGGCTTGTAAGCTAACTTCATGGACTTAGTTTCGCTGTTGTGACCAGCTTGAAAGTTCTACAAGAACAGGAACCATTTCCTTTATCTGTTGATGTATAACAAACCACACAACAAAACTTAGTGACTTAAAAAAACAGTTTATTATCTTTCATTGTTCTTTGGGTAGATTGGGCTCAGTTGGGAATTTCTGTTGGTCTTGCTTGGGTCTGTCTGGAGTTAGAGTTATTTGGAGGTTCAATTGGGACAACGAAGCCTTTTTCCCTTTTAATGTCTCAGGGCTTCCTTTCTTCATGCAGCCTCTCCAGCAGACTTTTTAATGATCCTTACCTGAGGATATTTTTCCATTGCTCTTTAGAGAGTGTGGGAGTGAGGGAGGGAGGAAGGTGGGGGGGGGGGGAGAGAAACATCAATGTGAGAAAGAGACATTGATTGGTTATCTCCTGCATTTGCCCCAACCAGGGCCTGGGATGGAACCTGCATCCCAAGTATGTGCCCTTGATCGGAAATTGAACCTGCAACCCTTCAGTCCACAGGCTGACACTTTAACCACTGGGCAAAACTGGTTAGGGCTATAAGGACTTTTTACACAGGTATCCATTCAGCAGGCATCCAGATCTCTGAGATTGTAACCATTTTAGTGCTAGTGAAAAGAAGTTAATTTACTTCCTAATTATAGTAGAGGGGGGAAATGAATAAATATTTAGCATGCTGGGAATTAAATGGCATCCAGGCTCCACAGAGTTAATCTTCTGGGTGGTATTGATTGACATGCTGGAGGCTGTTAATGTGTGATTCTTTTGGGATATGATTGATTCTTTGGGGAATGGGGGAGGAGAGTGGAAATTGCAGTTTCACTACTAATTGTACTTTAGGTGTCATTTATGACAATTTCATGTTGTCTAGACAGAAGGAAATGGTGGAGAAATTATTTCATTTCTGGAGTCAAATGCTGAGTCCGAAAGGAATCAAGAAGGTTGCTAAACTCAGGAACAGGGTGAAAGGCCAAGTAAACCCCCAGAGGTGAAGTAGTGAAAATCAGATGTCACTAAGAGAAGCAGTTCAGAATGAACCCAGGGTATAAGAAAAGTGGGTGTACTCTGAGCTTTGTTTTAGCTCAAGGGCTAATCATGGGTTGTTTGGGGTCTGAGCGGGGGTCTTATCTATTTTTGTAGATTCCAGAAACCTCATTACTTGAACAGACATGAACCAGGAAGGCTGCTTCTTTGCCTATCCTATATAATAAAAGCCTAATATGCAATTGTCCCCTCGGGTGGTCGTTTGACCGGGAGACTGAGAATTCAACTGCTTGCTATGATGTGTGCTGACCACCAGGGGGTGGCACAGAACATGGCTGGTGTCGGCAATGCAGCACTGGCAGCAGGCGGCAGTGGAGGTGCTGCTGGCCCTGATAGTGGGACCATGGCGGGATGGTGGAGCAGGTGAGCAGGTGGTGCCAGGCCAAGGTGGGTGCAGGTGGGGGGTGGGGGGGAAGGTGCTGCCCAGGGCCCAGAGGTCAGCTGGGACCTGCCCTTCCATGCCAGATGTTCACGGTTCAATTGCAGGCCAGGCCTAGGGACCACACCCGTGCTGGAATTTCACGCACTGAGCCTCTAGTGCAGCTGTTCTCAACCTGTGAGTTGCGACCCCTTTGGGGGTCGAACGCCCCTTTCACAGGGGTCGCCTAAGACCATCAGAAAACACATATATAATTACATATTGTTTTTGTGATTAATCACTATGCTTTAATTATGTTCAATTTGTAACCATGAAAATACATCCTGCATATCAGATACTTACATGACGATTCATAACAGTAGCAAAATTACAGTTATGAATAGCAACGAAAATAATTTTATGCTTGGGGGTCACCACAACATGAGGAACTGTATTAAAGGGTCGCGGCATTAGGAAGGTTGAAAACCACTGCTCTAGTGGTTAATACTAGTAAATACCCCAGCCCACTGTGCATTTCTTTTTTCTCATTCTTTGAAGGCTTCATTTACTAACTCTCTACCTACCTGATGTTGGCTCTAAGGTTTTGCTTCATATATATATATAGTTGTTTGCAATATACCAGGTTCAGTAGCCTATCACTTAAGAGCAAATGTCCTTGGTTGAGGGATTTTTCAATTTTAGGTCAGGAACATGAATATGAAAAATAATCTAAGGAAATGTACAGGTTTGCTGTTACTGAACAATAAATGATTCTACCAATTTATTCTTTGTAGAATTAGTGGGTCTAGAGGTAGACTGTTTTGGAATGTCTATTCTGAACAAAATTATCTGAGAATTCAGGATTATTGATTCTGTAAATCTCTTCTTGATTGGGAGAGGGCAGTCAATCAGGATTCACTGCCTCTTAATTAAAGTCTAAACCTGTCTATCACAGCTGCTGTTTGTGGGGGGATGTGTGCATGTGAGTATCAGAAATACCTGTGGAACTTGTCATTGATATACTCTTACTTAATCTTTAGTGAAAAGCCTTTGATCTAAATCCCTAGTTGAAAAAAAAAGTCTGTGGTCGGTGAGCAGACCACCCAGTCTCCCAGAGAAAATGGATTTGGAGGCAGAGTAAACATATCCATATAGATGACCTTGGATATTTGAGTTCAGATGCTGACAGAAGTGATTTTTTTTTATATATATATTTTATTGATATTTTACAGAGAGGAAGGGAGAGAGATAGAGAGTTAGAAACATCGATGAGAGAGAAACATTGATCAGCCGCCTCCTGCACATCTCCCACTGGGGATGTGCCCGCAACCCAGGTACATGCCCTTGACCGGAATCGAACCTGGGACCCTTCAGTCCACAGGCCGACGCTCTATCCACTGAGCCAAACCGGTTTTGGCGAGAAGTGATTTTTTTATTACAGATTGAAGTTTCATAACTATAGTGCAATGTGTTGAGGATATACAAGAGCTAAGCATTCTACCAACCAATCATTTTTCAGTTGATGAAAATAACTACCCACCAGACAGCAGAAGGTCAGATGTTCTCAGAAGAATCTGGCTGGCTTTTCAGACAAGATCTTTGTATAGCTAGATACACATTTGCATACTGCATAAGAATTCTGTTTCCAGCTTCCTCTCTTTTGGTGTGTGATTATGTTGTGCTCTGATGTTTTACCATCTATTGCTCGTTACACAGAGGGATATATTAATGTTTTGTAAAGATACTTTAAAGCCAGCTTGTCAAACTCGTTGGCGGCCGCTAGTTTAACATACTTGCTTTAAAGTTTTTCTGGTGTAGCACATTGTTTGTGCTTGATGATAGTAAAATAAGGCTGATCCACTCAGTGTGGGTTGTGAGTTCTTTCTGTAGTATATCTGGCTTTTTCCTGAGGTTATTAGCCTTTTAGGTATGCCACCTTGCCTTGGTCTACCCCACAGCAAGGGGCAGAGATTGCCTGCCAGGCTCTGCTGGCAACTGCACCATGTGCTTACAGGTACACCCCTAGAAACTGGGGGGCCCTGCAGTGATCACATGAATACCTATCGTTGGATAACTTAAGTGATAATTGCCAGTGTGTGAAATGGGGAGGTTCTGATGCCTCCGCTTTAAAGCAGAGATGTCAATTTGAAAATCATAATAGAGGTGTCGTTTCAGAACACACAATTATTTTTTACAAAGAATTAGGGCTTGTCATCTCCCAGCCCAGGCATGCAGAGATCTGGAGCTTTTAGAGCAGGATTCAGAAATGAAGAAGGCAAGAGTACATCCTGGTTTTCTTGGCCCCCTGCCCCTTCGTCCCCCTGAAAATATTGCCCTCTTTCTCCTGTGGGGTCTCTTTTGGCAATACACTGTCCAGGAGTATCAGTGGTAGTTTCCCAGGCAAGTAGCCAGCCTCTGACTTTATGATTTAACTAGAGCAGTGGTTCTCAACCTTCTGGCCCTTTAAATACAGTTCCTCATGTTGTGACCCAACCATAAAATTATTTTGGTTGCTACTTCATAACTGTAATGTTGCTACTGTTATGAATCGTAATGTAAATATCTGATATGCAAGATGGTCTTAGACGACCCCTGTGAAAGGGTTGTTCGACCTCCAAAGGGGTCGCAACCCACAGGTTGAGAACCACTGAACTAGAGGCTTGGTGCATGAATTTGTGCATGGGTGGGGTCTGGCCAGCCTGCCCCTATTGGGGCCGATCTGGTGGGCAGGCCTGGGGTTGGGAGGGGAGGTTGGCTGGCCGGCCCCACCCCTGATCGGGGTGGGGGTGGGCTGATTGGGGGTGATTGGGGGTAGGGCCGGCTGAGGGGAGGGGCCACTGGCAGTTGGCTGTCTGGCCTCACCCCTGGTCAAACTCCTGATTGAGAGGACAATTTGCATATTAGCCTTTTATTATATAGGATAGGATAAGCCACCCAGGGACCAGGCTGTGCTGCATTTATCAGGACAACTATGTCAGCACTTTAACCTTAAATAATCAAAGAGATGAAGGGTGATTAAGTATTTTCTGAAAACCTTGTTCCTTCAGGAATTTCAGTGTGAGTTTTTGGACATCTAGCAACCTATGAAAGTCACAGGGTAATTGAGGGGCAATCAGATGTCTGCTTATTCTTCCAAATCTATGGGCCTGTTGATTTATTATCTTAGGTATCTACTGGTCTCCTGTTATGTGTTAATTAGGATGTGAATTTTATGAAGATAAAAAGGTGACTTGGACCCAGTACCTGCTTTTATGTAGCTTGTGGTCCAGCAACAGAGATCAGACACAAGTGACTGCAGTACAAGGTGACTCGAGAAATAAGGCCTTTTAAGAGAGGTTTCAAAATGTAATGGGGTATTAGGGAAGAGAGGGTTAACTTCTGGCTGGCAGAGTCAGGTATTTGAGCTGTGAAGGATTTTTATAGGTAGAGATGGGGAAGAACTTTCCAGAAAGAAGAAATGGTCAAGCAAAATACATAAATAGACAGTGAGGGTGTTTAATTTAGCTAGAGCAATGATTCCCAAAGTGTGGTCTGGGATCTCTTAAGTCAGAACTGAAATGCTGTTCTTTCTTTTTCACTCTCATTCTTTCATGAGTGTTCAGTTGAGTTTTCTAGAGGCTACATGACCATGTAATGAGGTTATTAGTGTGATAGCTAACAAACTGTGTGTTTGTGTATTAAAATGTTTTGTTTTAATTTCAAATATAGTCAATATTAATAGATAAAACCCTATAAACAAAAGCTCTTCGGTGGTCCTCAATAATTTTTAAGACTGTTAATGGAATTCTGAAACCAAAAACTGTGAAAACCACTGAGCTAGAGAAACAGTATATCCAGAAGGAATGAGAAATTTGGCTTTACAGCTTTGAGTGCCAAGCTGAGGAATTTGGATTTTATTTCCTATGTAGAGGGGTGCCATTAGTTTGAGTTTAGCTCAGTGGTTCTCAACCTTCCTAATGCTGCAATCCTTTAATACAGTTCCTCATGTTGTGGTGACCCCCAACCATAAAATTATTTTCGTTGCTACTTCATAACTGTAATTTTGCTACTGTTATGAATCGTCATGTAAGTATCTGATATGCAGGATGTATTTTCATGGTTACAAATTGAACATAATTAAAGCATAGTGATTAATCACAAAAACAATATGTAATTATATATGTGTTTTCTGATGGTCTTAGGTGACCCCTGTGAAAGGGTCGTTCGACCCCCAAAGGGGTCGCAACTCACAGGTTGAGAACCGATGGTTTACCTCCTCTGAACTGAAATAGCAGATATCACCCAGACATCAAAGTCAGGCTGGGAAATTATATCATGGGTACCAGTGACATCTTAGCTTCTAGGCACAGGCTTTTCATTTTAGGTCACCGAGTTCTGGTAGTTATTTGTTTCCAGCGATTGGAGAAGATCTGAACATGTTTGTTGGCTTTAGGATATTGAAGGCTCTTTGCAAAAAGCTAACTGTAGGAGAGAAAGCTCTTTCTTTGGCATTCCTAGGAGTTGTGATATTTACTCGTATACTATTTCTTTCTTTATTCAACACCAATTGGAAAAGTATTTTTTATTCCTCAAGATAGTTCTTGTTTTGTAGCTGTAGAGAATTTAATGTTTCATCAGTGCTATGTGGGGGTGAGGGGTATGTGCTAGTCATAGTAATTGGCTCTCCTGATTTCATGTATTAGCAGTTAAAATGTCACATATATATGACTTGCCAGTCCACTGTATTGCTTGGGGAGCAAATGGTGCCAACAGATCTGTAGTAAGTAGGCACAGGGGATGCATGTTCCAAAAGAACCTCATCAGGGACTTCCCAGAGACAAAGCTTAACATTTTGTTTTGACTCTGATTTAAAGAAGTCTTATAGTTAAGCTGGAGGTTAGGGTGGGAAGTAAACTTGGCAGGATTATAAAATGGAATCATTAAAAATGAAATGGTCTAATTCAGCTCTTCTAGTTCAAGACTCTCCTTTGCAGGATTCCTAAAAAGTCATCTCATCTCTTTTCATACTCTCACTCCTCGGCATAGTGAAGGGTCAGATTGGCTTTCTAACTTAGCAGGATCATTTTCTAGGCAAAATACTTAAGAAGGATGAATGTTGGTCACTCTGGAGGGTGCTCCTTGCCAAAGGGCCTCTGCTTTCTAAGCCGCCATTTATAGGATAACACGACAGGGTGCAGTGATGTTCAGGACTAAACTCCAGAGCCCTTTGGGATGGAAGAAGCTTCTGGGTGTTCCAGGGCAGTCAGCTCTCCCAGATCTTGCTTCCATTCACCCGATTCCTATAGAACTAATTTATTAGTAATTAGTAAGTATTATTTATTTAAGATGGCATAAATGCCCTGAATACTGTTCTCATAATTTCACTTTTCTTTTTTTCTCCAGTCTGTGTACCTCTCGTTACCCCTTCCTCTCACATTCTGTATTTCAGGACTCAAAGACATGCTATGCTGTTGTTTTATGTGCCCCTGTGAAAAGAAAACACAGTAAATGTGGGGAGAAAGTATGTCTTAGAATTGAAACACCATTTCTGCTACTGTAAACAGTGATATCATTGAGGATTCAGGTTTTCAACCAAAGAGATGTATTTTATTTTTATTTCTTTTAAAATATATTTTTATTGATTTTAGAAAGAGAGGAAGGAAGATATGAAGAGAGAGACACATCAATCGGTTGCCTCCTGCTCTCCCCCTACTGGGCATGGAGCCTGAAACATGGACATGTGCCCTGACCAGGAATTGAAGCAGTGACCTCTTGATACATGGGATGACACTCAATCTACTGAGCCACGCCTACTGGGCAAGATGTATTTTATTATTGTCTTCTCTTCTTCATCCTTAAATTGTATTCTCTCTTCAGTGGTAGAATGGTTTAAAGCAGCAGTGCCCAACCAACCGGTGGTTCACGGACCACTGGTGGTCTGTGAGGTCCGAAAGGTTGGTGACCGCGGGTTTTAAGTGTGGGGATTATAGGCCTAGTCTAGGTAGGAAACATTTCACAGTTGGTTTTCCTGGGTGGGAAAGGTAGCAAGCCAGGTTGACAGGGCCTCTGCTGTACCTCTTCTCCAGACTGTTGGAGGAAACGCTTCCGCAAGCCAGTTGCTGGGATAAAGTGACTGCACATGATTATACCTGGAGCCAGCTGGTTTTAATAACAATGAATTGAATTAAGTCAATTGTAAAAGATTGGTAGCTGCTGTCCTTATTCTGCAGATCTGCTTTAAAGAGTCTGGCAGGGAGCCAGAGACCTGTTTTCAGAGAGCAAAATGCTGCCTGAGAAGAGCAATGTGCATTTCTTGCTGAGACCATTTCCTTAGGAACATGTTCCATGTCAGGAGCCTGATTGACTGCCAAGGCACGTTTGAATTGGGAAACAGTGTGGCGGACATGGCAGACTGGGGGGCCCATGGCCCATGTTTAGCAGATGTCTTTTTTAACTGGCCCATGTTGTACAAAAAAGGGAAAACTGTTTTAGCTAAAATTTAACAGGAGATTTTGTGCAAAAGTCCAGATTTCTGACTACTCTTTTGTTGTTGTTGTTTGTTTTAATAACCATTTCTTTACTTATTTTTTGTTTTTGTTTGTTTTTTATTTTATTTTATTAAAGTATTACATGTGTCCTTATCTCCCCAACCCCCCTCCCCCCAACTACTCTTAATAAATAGTCAGATCCACCAATACTGAGCCCACATTCTAGCTTGGATTCACAGTGGATACATACGCACTTTTACCTGCCTGGAGCCCAGAAGGTCCTGCAGTATAGCATAGTGGTTTGAAGCATTTGGAGCTGACAGACCTTCACTGGAGTCTTAGTGCTATCACTCATAGCTGTGTGCCCGACAGCCCAGTGTTCTCGTGTATATAGTAATGCCTAACTTCCCAGGTGCTGGTGCTCTTTTGAGTTATAGTTTTGAGACAGGTGGTTTAGGTCATTGGGAAGTATTGCATCAAAAAGAGTGCTCAGTAAAATATGTGTATCACATATGATCAGATGAACTTATGATTATATAATTAGCAATTTTTTTCAGTTGTTAAGAGAGTCACAGAAATTCTTACAAAAAAGGGTGTGAGAAGAATAGATGAGAAGATAAGGTGATGTGGATTAGGATGACATGGAGGTGCTGAACACCAAGATAAATATTGGCACTACAGGATAATCTCTAGTATGCCTAATTTCCCCCTCATGTGTTGATTCTAATCTCCTATTTGTTACCTGGAAGTACTGCAAATAGAAATAAGATCATGCCTCTGAAGCATTTGTTCATTTCTCACTGAAGAGCAGTTCTACACAATACAGTGGCCATATCCAGTGTAGGAGCTCTGTAGCTCTTCGCTTATTTATGTCTCTAGGTACTTAGCTTGCAGGAAGGGTGTGATCCCAGGTAGCAGGTGTTAGCTGGCTGCAAAGGGGGATGTTATTTATCTTACCCCCCATTTTCCTTAATGAATGACCTCTGAGTTGGTAATTGACAGGGATTATTGCCATTTTTTTAATCTCTGCTAGGAGGCTGCTGGAGTCTTCCCTCATTTCATTATCCCGTTATGATGGAGCAGGATCCAGAGAGCACCCAATTTACCCAGACCCAGCGAGGTAAGGCCGAAGTGAGAAATGGCACTAGGTGGGGGGGAGGGGCTGCCCTTGGGGTTGCCAATTGCTGGAAGCCCCATTTTGTGCCTCTCTGGTCCTGGTGCTCTTTTACTCTTGAGTTACAGTTTTGAGACAGGTGGTTCAGGTGATTGGGAAGTATTGCAGGTAAGTGAACAGAACCTCTGGTGACAGAGTTGTGACTGAGCTCTTATCCTTTGGGGCTCATTTCTGTGAATGTGGCACTAGAGGAGGGACCTGGGGAGGCCACTAGCAGAGTCATAGGATAGGATATATTTCTTTCTTCGATCAGTGAGACTGTTGCCATTCAGATGGACAGCCAAAAGGGAAATAAAAGTATTTATTAGTAGGGATATTACCTATAAATTCAAATAGATAAAAAATCCTTCTTGCTCTCATTTGAGAGAGAGTTTAGAATATCAGAAAGCAGAAATCAAGCTCATTTAGTTGTTGAATTTTTTGAGACTGTCTGAAGGAAGAGATGACTGACAAATGGAACTAAATATAACAAGTTGGAACTTCATTAAATGCTTGACTTAATACTGATTAGAAGACATTTGAAAAATTCTTGAAGAAATAAAAAAAATTCAAATGAGTTGAAGATCCGCCCTAACCTGATACTGGTAACTGAGTACCAAGTTTGGAGTGTTTGAGTTGATGAACATTTATAGTGAAAAGCCCTTTGGGGTTGTCACAGCTGGACTTACTGATTGTTAATGATGTAAAGAAGGGATAAGCTGCACTTAGGCAGTGCCAGAGCACATTGTGAGGCTCTGCCCAAAGAAAAGAGTGTTTATAATGTTGGGGTTGGCAAGTTAATACAGGTCACATAAAGCTAAATGAGCTTTGCTCTGGTTTAAGAATTTCAAGTCTGAAAAACCTTTAGACCAAGTTGATTCCAGAGATATTGATTGATCTTGTTGTTGGCACAGCTATGTCATGATGCTGAGCATTCTTTCTGAGATACTAGTGAAAAGGTTCCCCATTATCCTCTTCCTTTGGATTGGCGAATCCAAGGATCAGGGAACATGGGGATTGACGACTTGAAAACAGGTAGATAGCTTGGATGATGATTGAAGCAAGGACATTTATTTTAGTCCGTATAATCGAAAATAACAAGCCCTAAATAAGAAAAGGAATATTTTCACATGAATCAAATACTCTGAAACACTGAGATAGAGAACTTTTTGTAGTTCTCTTAGGATTGCAATGGAAATCTCATTCTCAGAATTTTTAACCTGACAGAGTTTACCAGTAATTCTTAAAGACCATAACTTGTCCTCCTTTTATGTTATTTGTTCCTACTCAGAGCTCTTTATCACAGAAAGTATCATACTTTATACTGTTGATGTTCTCACATTTTCCCTTTGAACACAAAAATTTAAAATTTTTACTTGGAACACTTCAGAGTTTGATGGTTATCCAGCTCTTCAGTGGGAGGAGATTGTTACCTCATTATTGGTGGTTTCATTTATTTTTTCTCTTAGGTTCACCACCCTGTGCACAGTATGTATAGGCCAGAGCCTTTGTGAGACATCTCAGCATTCAGATCCTTAGCTGCCCTCTGGATATCCAAAAGGATAAGGATAGGGATGTATTTGTAGTTAATAATTGTGCCAAGAATCCTTTTTAAAAAATCATTGATGCCTAGTTTTATAGCTTAGGGAATTTCTGTCCTATCCTATATAATAAAAGGCTAATATGCAAATCGACTGAATGACCAGTTGCTATGATGCACACCGACCACCAGGGGGCAGATGCTCACCACAGGAGCTGCCTCCTGATGGTCAGTGTGCTCCCACAGGAGGAGCGTTGCTCAGCCAGAATCCAGGCTCACGGCTGGTGAGCGCAGCAGTGGTGGGGGGAGCCTTTCTTGCCTCCACGGCAGCATTAAGGATGTCTGACTGCCGGCGGGGAGTGGGCCTAAGCCGGCAGTTAGACATCCCCTGAGGGCTCCCAAACTGCGAGAGGGTGCAGGCTGGGTTTAGGGCTCTCTCCCCACTCCCACCCCCCCGCCCCCCTCAATGCACGAGTATTGTGCACGGGCCTCTAGTAGTGAAATAAATAGTTGGGGTTATCTAGTGCTGAGATTGTGCCCCTGCACATGAAATAACAATCTTATTGTCAGCTTCAGCATTATTTCTGCCACTATCACCAATAATATTTGCAAGATTTTCCCATTAGGGTTGGTTATAAACTCAGGAATGAGTGTACTTGTGGTCACTTTTGAGAATCAGTTCCAAAAACAATCTTTATTCTCCTCTTGAAACTTTTTTTACTTTCTTTTCTAGACTGATTGACTTGAGAATTTAGGCAATAATAGTTGATTTCTGCTGGAAGGTTTTTTTTTTAATGTATTTGGTAGATATAGGAACAACTCAATAGTATTGACTTCTATTTGTTGAAAATAGAGGATTCTTGATTGATTTTTGCAAAATGTGTGGAAACAGGCCCAAACGAATAATGAAAGTTCTACAAGTTAAGACTTTTAAGAAATGGTTCTTGTACTCTCATGACCTTGGCCAAAGCATCTGTGCATCCCATGCCCACCCATTGTATAAAGATAGCTATGTAAAGATAATTTGGACTCAGGTGCCAAATGCAGCATCTTGTTTCATAACAGACATTTGAGTTCCAAAGATTGTCAGCTGGCCTGCTTGGGAATCCATTTGATGGTTGGCCACAGGACCACCACCTCTGATGACAGTTATTTGAGAAGTAGCCTCACTTCCTACAGCAGTTGACTCCGGGATCTGAGTCAGTAGATTTATTGAAGATTTGCCCAGAGACTTTGCCAGGGGTAATGAAAGATCAGGCAGCAAGATGTTTGTAAATACTTTTCCTACCATTTGGATATAACTCTTTAATTTCCATTCTCAATCAATTTTTCCAGATTTCCATTTAAAAAAAAAAAAAGATATGCTTTTTTCTTTTTATATTTAAACCTTATATAAGTTCAGGTCCTCAGTAATCCTCATTAGGATTGCTGTGTTTCCTTTTAATTTTTTAATTAAATACAGAAATATATTGTTTATATACATATTAGTATATACGTACCATTCTTCCATTCCTCCCCCCCCCCCCCATTTAAAATTATATTTTAGAGGGCTTTCATGTGTGCAGATAGGGATAATTTGTTCTTTTTAATAGCTGTATAGTGTTTCTTTGTATGGATATAGTTTGTTTCATCTGTTAATGGGCATTTGGGGTGTTTCCCAGGTTTTCATTAATTCTAATCTCTCTGTATCTTTGTATCCTTGTGTGTTTCTGTAGGATAAAATTTCTAGTGGAATTGTTGAGTCAGTGTGTACCTCAGGCAGGTTTTAAGTTTGGAAATTTCTTAGTAATCCTATTAATACTATCATATAAAACATTCTTCTACTGTTTGTCTCTCACACTCTCAGTTAATAGCCTCAAATTATGTAACGATGTGAAAGATGGAGGGAAAACTTGACAAAGAAGGGAATGTGGCAAGTTGTATGGGACACTTGACGTTTTCATGGAATATGAAGATACTAAGCAGCTAGAAGAACGTAGGTCTAGACTGTTTCCTGAGAATAGTCTAGTAAGGGAGAAGAAAAACAATGACTGTTGCCTTCTGTACTGCTCAGTCCCCATGTAGCCTCTGATGCTCTCTTGTAAGACAGAAAAATTTGTTTTTATCCTTTTAGGTTTTTCCAAGTATATTTTACTCTCAGTTTATATCTCTTATTACAAATATCTATGAATAAATTGTTAAAGGAGAGATAAGAAGCTCAAAGAGATTTTAAGGAGCTAGAACAAATCTGGAGCATGTCTGTTTGTTGGAGAAAAAAAGGGTCCTCGTGAAAATGCCTGTACATGCCTTCGTTAGTGATCTCAGGTTTCCTGTCTCCTGGCCGCTTCCTCATCTAAAACGGAAAGAAGAGATGACTTGTTGATGATTGCTGTGATCCCTTTATATCTTATATTTTAGGTATGGATGATTGAGGGAAGGCTGTGAGTCTTAAAGGGGGTCGGTCCCTTAAGAAACTAACAAGAAAAGTCCAGTGTTACTCTCTTGGGAGGGGACAGCTGTTGATCAGATAAGGACTGATTAAACAGTCTCTTTGCCTTATCTCAGAACAGAAACACTGGTGGTAAGCCGATAAGCATATTGTGCAGTACAAACCTCCTGGTGAGTTAAATGCCCTTTATTTTTTATGTCTCCGGATTCGCCTCAGCAGGGAGAAGCCAGGGGAGAACTGGATTTACTGTCTTTCACAGTTTCCCCCACATTAGTGCTAGTTTGTATTTGTCCATCTCTGTCTCTCTCAGATTATCTCCTGCTGCATACTACGCTCAGAGGATGATCCAGTATCTTTCACGGAGAGACAGTATTCGCCAGCGCTCCATGCGCTACCAACAGAACCGGCTTCGCTCTTCCACCTCCTCCTCTTCCTCAGACAACCAGGGTCCATCAGTAGAGGGAACCGACTTGGAATTTGAGGACTTTGAGTAAGTACATACTCAGCTTGCTTTCTTCCCTCTGCTCCCAAGCTGGGAGTGCTTCCAAGTTGGTCACTGTCGGAGCAGCAGTGGTTGACATTCTAGCTTCAAACCTTTAAAGTACTATTTATGAGTAATAGGATGGGGTGAGGGACAGGAGGGTTAAAATGCCCTGGGCACGCCCACCTCTGGCAGTTGGCTGATTCACCAGGATCTGTGGGAAGAGGCAGTCCATTGGGCCCCGGGCCAGACTGGGAGAAGATGGCTGCTGTACTTACTCCCTTTTGTGTGACCAGTGCCTGTGGAATGCATCGTGTGGACTGTGTTCACAACAGGGAGCAGGAGGCTTGGTGTTTCTTTCACTTAAGCAGAGCAGGTATTGAGAGATTAAAAAGAAAATACTCAGATTTTCTAGAACCCTTGATCACACTGGTACTTTGAGGTTTTACTCCTTTACCTAAACTTTCTCACTCTTCCTCCATCCCCAATAAGGATCCTTTGAAAGTTGCCTGTCAGGTTAATGTGGTGGGTTGCGAGGTGATTCCTTCCTCTTCTGGTCTTTTTAGTTGGTAGTTGGGGGACTGGGTGAGCTAAAGGAGCAGGGTCAGCCCAGGCTCCAGAATTCAAGCTCCCCAATTTGACTTCTGGGTTTTGCCTTCCCTGACCTGGTGCTCCTGGCCTTTCTAGCCATTCATTGTTTCCATTCTGAAACAGCTTTTCTGGTTTGTATCGGATTGGACACTGACTTTTGTTTTGATTCCTATTTTTTGGTATTCTCAAACATGTAAAACGAGAGAGAAAAGGGTGTTTAAGTATTTTTTTTTCCTCCTCTTTTACTGGCAGTATTGGACTAGGACAGCCTGTCAGTCATTTTTCTTTTTTCTTCTCTATCCTGACATAGCCTGGTCAGGTCTGGGATCTTAAGAGTTCTTGTCTCCCCTCAACCTTCTGTTCCGTGAGCTGAATGAATAGTCCCCAGGCGCCATCTCACAACAGAGCTTTAGGATGTGTTTGAGCGATATCTTTGCCAGAAAGAACTGAAAAGGTGGGAATACCCTTTGTACCAGTTCACCTTCCTGATGTGATCCTTAAAAGCACACTAGCAATTGTGTACTTGGAAGCAGAAGGCAGACTAACTGGGAGACTCATTTGCCTGAGGAAGATGTAAATGTGGAAGAAAGGCAGGGATGCTGTGAGCACTGTGGTGTGGCCAGCGAAGCAGGCGCGGTGGCCTCCGTCATCGACTGCGAAGAGCCCAGCTACCCTCTGACTCTCAGCACACGTCATTCTTCCTTCCATCCACGCTAGGTGATGGTGGATACACATGGCAGCCGTGAAGGGAAAATGTCTCCATTCCCTCAACCAGGCAGACACCTGTAGTGCAATATGTCCCCCTGTAAATGAGATTATTTTTCCAGCATTGGGTCTATTCAGGGGAGCAGTTACAATGTATCCACCGAGGTTACTGGGACTTAGCGCTGCTCAGAAGCCTCAGTAATCCTGTGTGGCTCAGATTGCCTAGCCCCCTCTCCATGCACGCTTGGAAGGCTGTGTTATCCTCTGCAGTGGTGGGGCGTGGGGCTCATGCCTTTGAGCTGAGTCTTGCCTCGTGACTTGTCCTTCACAATGGAGTTCTGGGTTAGTTTAAAATGTTCTGTTCTCATCTTACCTTCTCTTTCTTCTGCTACCACCTCCTCCCTTTCTCCTTCCTTCCCCCTCGATTTTCCTCTGTCAGACTGCCTCCTCCTCGTGCTCCCCACAGCCCACCTGTGCTCTCACCTCCCCTTGGCTTCAGCGCGACCTGAATTTACATCGCCTCTTCACCTTCCGTGCCCCGACTGACTTAAACTGTTCTTTCCTAGGGGTCTTGTGGTGCTCCCTGGTTACTAACAGTGGGCTGATTTCTCTAATGCCCCGCTAAAAGTCCCTCCCCTTGGTGTTTGCCTTTCTTTTTGGACTGATACAGACGGTAATCTTGTTTTTAATAGCAGCTATGGATTGGTCACCTCAATAGTAGTAGTCTAGGTGTTCTGGTGAAGGGTGTTGCTGGTTGGTCAATGCTCATTTACGTCTGTTCAGTAGGCATCCATCCTTGCCCTCTTCCCCACGCTGTAAACTGAGTGCTGCTTGAGGTTGCTCTTCTTCGCTAAATATCAAAGTACTCTGAGGAGAGTAAGAAATTAGGGAATATGCTAGCGTATTTTAATTTCTCAGCCCCCATCCTTTCCTTTAGTTTTAATAACTAGAAGGAAAATTAGAGGCGTGTATGGCCATATTTGGGGGGGGGGGTGGTAAGTTAGACATGGCTTGAAATCCTGCTAACACACTTAGGTTACCATGAAAAGAAACTGTTCTAGTGAATCTCCTCACCTTCACAGCATATCCTGCTTTTGCCTTTGCCACCCTACTTTGACCTCTTCAGTTTGCTTCCATTTGCTAAGGCTTAGATCATTTTGTCATTCTCTAGCTTGTCCCATCCAGGTTTACAGAGTCCCCAGAAAATGAAGGGGAGCCATTATTCAGACCCATCATTTTGATTCTCTTTCATCATCCATTGAATGAAAGGTATCAGCTATAATTTTCATATGTATACTAACTTAGAACATATAAAACATTTGTAATATATATAAATATATTAATATATATCTTTAAAATTTTGTTTAATCCTTATAATAATCCAATGAGATATTTACTTTTTGTTTTGTTTTTTTTGTTTATTGATTTTCAAAAGAAAGGGAGAGGGAGAGAAACATCAGTGATGAGAGAGAATCATTGATCAGCTGCCTCTTGCATGCTCCCTGCTGGGGATCAAGCCCACTACCCAGGCATATGCCCTTACCAGGAATCTCAAACTGTGACCTCCTGGTTCATAGGCAAATTCCCATTTTCACTTTTACTATCCCTTTGGAAAGAGGGAGGCTTTTGTGAAGCCCAGGTTAAGCGCTATGTCCCAGTAGTTGCTAAAGTCCATAAAAGAGCTAGTGTACGGTATATGACTGTATGTGACTGTATGACTATTGCTTCAGCTATCCTTGCCCCTTCCACGTCTTACCTGTTACTGTAAATGTACTTAATGATCCCAGAATCATCCCTAGCTCATGTCCTTCCTTTCTGACTCTTTGTAACTGCTTCACCTTCTAAGGCAAAAGAGATACCTGAGCTCATGACTGAACTACAGAACCTTCAGATTAGATTAGTCACATATATTTCCACCACACATACCAGCCACTAGGTAATTGCACTCAACCTTTTTTATTTTAATTTTTTATTTACAGTTGACATTCTCAACTTATTAATTGTTGCTAGCACAGAAAAGAACAAATGCTACATCCACAGTTGTGACACTAGGCCAGTGATGGCGAACCTTTTGAGCTCGGCGTGTCAGCATTTTGAAAAATCCTAGCTTAACTCTGGTGCCGTGTCATATAGAGAAATTTTTTGATATTTCCAACCATAGTAAAACAAAGACTTATACTTTTGATATTTATTTTATATATTTAAATGCCATTTAACAAAGAAAAATCAACCAAAAAAATGAGTGTCATAGGTTCGCCGTCACTACACTAGGCTGTACACTGGAAAAACATCTCAGTGAGAATTCTAGTCTTTCAGCCTCATAATGAAATCTCTTTTAAGTCTATTACATTTATTTTCTTAATTCTTCTAATTATCTGGCTCCCTTTACCCAGAAATTCATATTGTGATCTAATGTGCAAAAACGTTTTGTTTGAGAATGACAGTCATTTCTGGGCCCAAGATGGGTTCCTGTTTCTCAGTTTGACATGCTGCAGTACAACATACACATGTATAGGGGAGCATCCTCCAGCCAGGGCTTCTCCTTTTATGGTCCCCTTGCTAGACACCTTCTGGCAAAGAAGTCATTAAAAGGTCTTCTTGGTATATGATGTAGTTGAGGGGTGTTCTGAAGGCTGTCACTCAGCTCTGCCTTCCGATTGGGTGTGGCATAGGGGAAGTTGCTTGTCTTTAGTTCGGAATGTTATATTCTCCATCTTCCCTTTTGGCATAACAGAAATTTAGTTGAGCCATGACAAAGAAAATACGTTAGAAATCAGGTCATACTACTCCTATCATCTGTCATCGAAATCTGACAGCTTTGTGAGACTCATACTTCAAGATCCTGTGGCTGGGAATTCCAGTAGAGCAAAGCCAGATGTGTCCTTGGTAGTACCTGCGCCTGCTCTTTCTTCTATGCCCAGAATTTCTAGAACCCCTGGGGGAGTCAGTGACTACTAATAGCAAATACATAACTTGTAGCCAAGAAAGGGAAGGGTAAATCTTCAGAGGGAAATGTTGTCTATTTTGAAACAGAGTTGCTTTTGTCTCTTCCCTTGACTTACAAAAATAGGCTCTTTAATATTAGAAGTGCAAGAGAGACTCTAAGGAAACACTAATGTTGCTAGAACCTGCTAAAGCAATGATTGGGAATCAGTCATCTAACTACATTTGTTGAGTGGTGGTATTGTACAGAAATTTAAGAAATAGTTCTTAAAATATGATGAGATAAGAAACTGTTCCCTTCCTTTTTACCAGAGAGTTTTAAATAATTTCATTTACTTGATTTTTGTGGTGTTTGATTGTTTTTACAGGGTGGTCTTACAGAAGAGAAATATTTAAGTCTTGAAATAGGGCCTTTCTCTAGTTATACTTAGGAGAAGGTAAATAAACACAGTCATAGAAACATGAAACAGAATGGAATATTTCAGGAATTCCCTTGTTGATTAGTATGGCTAGACTGTAAAGTACAAGATATGTGGCAGACGAGCCTGGAGAGTTAAAGTAGTCCCAGATCTTAGAGAGCCTTCTGTGCCTTGCAAGGGGGGTGAACTTTATTCCGTAGGTGAGAGGGCACCCTTGAAGAGTTGTAGGCTATAGAATAATATGACCGGATTTTTACATAAGTGTCTTACAAGATAGACTGTAACAGATACCACTGAAGTACAGGACAGTGTTGGGGGAGAGTATTTGGGGAGCTGAGAGAAGGCTTCATGGGTTTCAGCTGGGTGTGAAGGCTGCATACCACTTAGATGAATTGGGGTGGAGGATGGGGCTAGGGAAGGAGATTCTAGAAAGGGGGTAGCTTAAAAAGCCCAGAGATAGGAGATTTACAGGGTTTATTTGAGGACCCTGAATAGAGCTATGGAGTGTTTATAATATGAGGGAGAAGATCAGAAAAGTGTGAACTATTTTGGACCTGGCTAAGAAGTTTTTACTTTACTTTTGTCTGGGACATCCGTTAGTCAATGTGTATGTTATAGGCTAACTGACAGCACTGGTTAGGGTGAACTAAAGTGACAAGTATGTGGATGCAGGAAAACCAATTTGAAAGCTGTGGGCAAGTATAGGTGAGAACACATGAGCACTGATAGCTATTGACTAGGGGACAATCCTGGGTTCTAGTTTTGGCTGAGCTTGTGATTTGTTGTTTGTCCTTGGACAAGTCCCTTGCCCAGTCTGGGCCTCAATGTCTGATCAGTTCAATGAGATTAGATTATCTCTGAAGTTTCTTTTAGCACTAAAGTTCTTGGATCTTTGTTGGAGTTAACTATTTTAGGAGAATTTCCCTTACATGCAGCAGACATAGAATAATGAAAAGTCTCAGAAAAGTGAGGGAGACTTCATGAGGATTAGAAATAGGATATCTGGTACCTGTAGCACCCCTAAATATTTATAAAATATATGCCTACCTGAAGTCTAGCTCTTTACTGAGGATTTTGAGCCTATTGCTTAGAAACATAATATTGTTTGGCAGTTTTAGAATTAGTACTCTTTCTGTGCAAGTAAAATATATATGAATATTTATTATGAAGAATGCAAAAGAGAAAGAAAATGGACTGTGTCTGGATTGTGCCTGGGTTTAGAATGGGAAAATACAGAAGGAAAGAATTAAACAATCAAGACAGGAGAAGGGGGAAAGGAGGACATACCCTTAGAGATACATGTATTTTTTTAACATAAAATGCACAATAGGAATATGATTTTCATAATGTTTGCAATAAAATTAAAGGTAGAATAAGCAGGGAGAGGAATTTGTTAATAGTAATTATCTGTTGTGTCACTATTCCTTGGAGAAAAATTAAGGCTTTGTCGTTCCAAGAGACCTATGCTCCTAGGTGTCCCCTGTGAATGTTTCGGCTGGGACTGTGCCCTGCCCCTAGAAATCGAAGCACTTGCATGTATGCACAGTCTGGCACTAGACTGGGGCTCAGTTCCCATAGCACCCAGGTAAGGAAAGGTCTTGTCCAAGATGACTGCCATCCAGGGACAGGAATGCCAAACAGGCCTTCTTTTGTCTGAAGATTGAGGAGAAGCAAAAGAGCATAGAGAAACAAGTATATATATTTTTAAACAAACATACTTTATTACTGCACACTTTTTCTTTCTTTGTTTTGAATATGTTTTTATTGATTTCAGAGAGAGGAAGAGAGAGATAGAAACATCAATGATGATGAGAGAGAGAATCATTGATTGGCTGCCTTCTGCATACCTCCTGCTGGGGATTGATCCTGAAACCTGGGCATGTGCCCTGACTGGGATTGAACTGTGACCTCCTCATTCCTAGGTTGATGCTCAGCCATTGAACCACACGGACCGACAAGCATTTTTTTAATAGTCTAATTTTCAGCAAAGTCATGTGTGTATTGTCAAGAGGACAATGGCCTTTTGAACTATTTGCTGCAAGAACTTCATTTGTAAAGGCCCGATTCAGAATCATTTGTCACTGAGGAGTAATGACAACCTGACTGTCTGGTCAGGACTCAGACAGAAGTCTGTAGGTGTATTTTTAAATTATAGCCTTTCTCAGGCAATTAATCCCTGGCATTTAGCAGAGGTTGCTGCTGCGTTTCTCTCTTGTTCCAGAGATATATTTTTCTGGTATTCGGTACTTGTCTTAGATGCTTGATTGTTTGAAGGGTGTTTTTTCCCTTATAAAATATTTTACAAGAAAATCTTACATTTTCTCTCTCTCTTCCTCAAATACCCCTTGGAGAGTTAATCAGAGATGCATAGAGTTCAACAACTGGGAAAGCCATTAATGACTCAGTCAGCATCTATCCTGCTGGCTTAAAGGCAGTTTCTAGCTTCTGGCTGATGAGATTGATGAGGATTTCTCTGGTGTCTCCCTGCAAGTGTTTCGGTGGGAAAGTCCTCCTGTGGTGGAGGAAAAGCACCAGCACTCTGATCACTCTGGTCTTCACCTTTATTGTGTGTGTTTGTTTCTGTTAATCCTCAAGAGAGGATATTTTTTCCACTGCTTTTTTAGAGAGAGTGGAAGGGAGGTTGTGACGGGGGAGAGAGAGAGAGAAACATCAACGTGAGAGACACATTGTCTGCTTGTCTCCTGCGCGCGCCTAAACTGGGGCGGGAACTCACAACCCAGGTACGTGCCCTTGACCAGGAATCAAACCTGTGACCCCTCAGTGGATGGGCCAGTGCTTTTACCACTTAGCAGCACTGGCCGGGGCATGGTCTTCACCATTGTTGTTTATTTGATTTAAGCTCCCCTTGAAAGGGCATTAACTATGTTAGGCCCCAGTATTTAGCACTCTCCTCTGTTTCTAAGATAAACCCTCTCTGTAGCTTTCTTTTTTCCACTGTTCATCTATAAAACAACTTCCAATTCACTCCTACTGTCTCTGTCTGACCAGTTTTGCCTCCTTCATCTTATGGAGCCATGCTTCATGCTGATCTTGTACTAGCACTGAAGTGAGTGGCAGAGTCTGTGTAGTTTTCTAAAAAGAACATTATTTTTTAAGTACTTTTAATTCCTTTGCTTTTTTCTTGGAACTTTTACCAATCTTCCTGTCCCCTCCTTCTACTAGTAAGCCACCCCTCCTTCAACCCTCCGCAAATATCCTATGTGTTGAAATTTGTTTCCCCATCTCAACTCCTTATTATTTCTGAATTCTCTCTTCTTTTTAGACTATAAAACCTTTGACACCATACCCATTTCTGTTTTTAAGGTTTTTCTGGTCAGTAAATGCTTATAGGCTGTTTTCTCCTAGATGTCTTTGTTTTTCTCCCATAGGCAGCATCATCTCATTTGTGTGTTTACCGCGTTTCACCTTTTTCTGATCATTCTGGGTCCTATTCTGCCATTTCTCCTTTGCTAGGGTTCTGAGCACTGTCAATTTGAAGTCATTCCTACATTTTATTGAGATGCTACTTAGCTCCTCCTCCATCATTAGTTAAGATGTTAAGCTGAGGACCAGCAAATACATCTCCACTCACTTTGACTGGGGATCGAATCTGCAACCTTGGCATATCAAGGCAATGCTCTAAGAAACTGAGCTACCCAGTGTAATGATGCCTAATGTAACCATCAGATTGAGATGATGTTTGTTTGCTTGTATCTGAGCTGCTGATCTCATTCTTATTTTCATACACACATACACACACACACACACACACACACACACACACACACACATATATATATATATATACATACATACATGGTGTTCCCCAAAACATATACACACATTTTTGAATAATTATAGGCCGTGTTTATTACAATACATTTTATTTAAAAATCGAGCTATCACGTATATATGTATGTATTAATTTTCATATACTAGTATATATATCTTGTCTCTCTTCTGCCTCTTCCTTGATCTATAGAATTTCAAATCAAAGGAATGTATGTAGAGAAAACAATAGTATGCTTTTTCTTTTGGGAAAATAAAAATCAAGTATTGACTTTTAATGGTTCAGCTTCCAGAACCCCTGGTATTGATTTGTCTTTAAATGTTCAGCATCCAATTCCACCAAGATATGAAAACCTTCCTTAGCCTTTTGTTTCTGGCTTGTAAAGCACCCAGTGGTCCATTTGAAAGCCAAAGTGTTGTCTTAATTTTGGTTCCAGGGCCAGTTTGAAGATTATCTTATTAATCAGTCTCTCAGAGGTTCATTTATTTTGTGGAGTTTGGGTAAGCAGCTGATTAACTGCTCGGGCCAGCCAGTGCCCTTTGGCTTGTTGTTCCTTTGATGCATTGGAAACTAAGCCACGTGAAGTCTCTGCCCTCTCTTTTCTTGTAGGAAGCAGTGAAGTACAGTGCAGTGAGCAAGGGCTTCAGAGTCAGATCTTCCTTAAATCCCGCCTCAGCCACTTACTAGTTGTGTGACTTTGGGCACTTATCTCTCTGGTCCTTAGTGTCTTTATCTGTAAAACAGAGCTAATAATATCTTATGGAATAGCTAAAAGTATTAAATGGGATAACACATTAATAACCTTTGTATTAGAATTCAGTAGATATTTTATAAATGGTGGTTATTACAGACGGTAAAGAAAACACCTATACTTTGTTCTTTTTACTCAACTGACCTGACATATTTGTATTGTCAAATAATTCTTTGTCATTGTCCATTTTTCAGCCTTTAAAAGAAAGGACTACTTAATGTCTTTTTTTCACTTATTAGTGTTTTTTTTTCACACCAAGGACCTAAACAGATTCACTGAAAGATAACCATTTTTTGAATGAAATTGATGAGGGAAGTTTTCTTCCTTCAAGATCCCCAAAAGACAAAATTTCTCTTTATCTTTCAACTTAGAAAAAAGTATCCATTCCAGATCCTTTAGAAGATCTAAACCTGGCTTCAGTTTCAGAATCAGCAAAGCTCAGAGATCACATTAATTCCAGAAAAACCTTTCTCCTCAACCACATCCAGCATGGCCAGGGGTGAACCTGAGGAGGGGTGGTGAAGGTAAAGAAGACAGACAAGAGAATACAGTTGGGGCCAGGTAGGATCACTGTGCCTCGATGAGGAAACAGTGACACAGCCTGTAAGCCGAAGCTTTATTTTATAGTCACATCACACAAAGCAAAACAAGGGGAGTGTTCCACATGTTTACATTATTCTTGTGAGAGAGTTTCAAATCTATTTCGTTACTCAAGTCTTATTTTGGCAGCACTTGCTGCACCTCCTACAGTCCATTAGCTACCTAGGAACAAGGGAGGACTATAAGGTCAAGCTTAATTGTGCTGGGAGGGCTCTGCCCTCCAAGCTGGGACTTGTATGTGGCTCTGCCACAGGTCAGTCCAAGGCTTGACCCTATAGTTGCTCCCTATTCTCCTCCTTACTGAAATAAATGCTCCTGGATCATTTAGTTGAGGTACTCCAGAAATAGAGTATATGAATGTGCCACCCAAATTAGTAAGCAGACAGATCACTGATTTCTCTGGGGTCTTCCCCTAGGTGTAGGAATTTAGTTGGGGGATGCTCGTCTTTTGGGCTGGTGGCTGATTCTGCTTTAGTGACTCTCTTACGTGCAGTCTTTTTGCTTCCTCCAGGGACAATGGTGACAGATCCAGGCACCGAGCTCCACGCAACGCCCGGATGTCTGCACCTTCGCTGGGACGCTTTGTACCAAGGTAAGAACTGGAGAGTTAGTCTTTATGAGAGACTTTTATGAAGGAGCCTTTATGAAAGCCTGGGTTTAGTTTTTAAACCTACTTTTTGATCTTTGAACTGTCCACATCTGGAATTACTTTCTAGTGAGTCTATGGTCCAGCCCTGCCACCTAAAGACTTGACAGGAGATGATTGGCCACAGTAAAAAGAGATAGAATAGTGGTAGTGGGAGCATCCTGTTCAAGAATAAAAGCCCTGGGAAACTTTAGAAGAAAGATCAAGAAGGAGGTACAATTCTGTGAACGTACAAATCCTAGGAATTTTTACTCCACTCTGGGCTTCTGTGGATTCCTAGGTCTAGTGCAAACTCATTAGTCAACAGAGCCAAATATCAACAGTACGACGATTGAAATTTCTTTTGAGAGCCAAATTTTTTAAACTTAAACTATATAGGTAGGTACATTGTTATTAACTTAATTAGGGTACTCCTGAGGCTTAGGAAGAGCCACACTCAAGGGGCCAAAGAGCCGCATGTGGCTCTTGAGCCGCAGTTTGCCAACCATGGGTCTAGTGGATTCGTTAGCATTGATTCATAGTATATCTCCCTTGTTTTATGGTCGTCTTTAGTAGGCTTTTCACATGTGATTCCTTCTTGTAGGCGTTTCTTGCTGCCTGAGTACTTGCCTTATGCTGGGATTTTTCATGAACGTGGACAGCCTGGCTTGGCTACTCACTCTTCTGTTAACAGGGTCCTGGCAGGTAAGGAAATGTTTCTTTGGATTATGAAAATTTGAAGTGGCAGGGAGCCAGGTAAGACGTTCCCCTCCTTTACTTATATTGGTTTGACAGCATCTTGCTACCTGGACAAAAACTCTGTTTTGTGGTGTTGTACTCAGTTCCTTATTTCAAGGCTAGGAACTGCAAGATTAAAGAAAATTGTTTCTCTTGCATATTTCTACTTCCTTCAGACATCTTTCAAATTCCCCCTCCCATTTAAACCATTTTTTTTCTCTTAATTTAGCAATTAAATTCTGGCTATTGAATGATAGCAGTGTCTTATTCAAGTTTCAGTTGGTGAGATACTCCTGAGCCAGAGCCTGTGATTTAATTAGGGGCTTAATGCACACCTCTCCTACCCTTTGCTACTGGCAGCACATGGACACTGTGGAATCTTCCAAGAAAGGAGGAGAGACCCATAGAGCTGGCTCAGAAATCTCCACAGAACAGAAGAGGCAGTTTTATGTGGCTGAATAGCTTAGTGACAGGGACTAAGATGCATGGTGCAACTGGGCTCTGAGACATAGTGTGTGCTGCTGCTTCTGGGCAGTCTGAAGAAGAAACTAGCAGAATTCTTTTTTTTTTCCTGACAAAGGTTATTTCTCCATCACACTCTTTTCCTCCATTCCCATCACGTCCACTGCCAACTTGTAATTTATGTATGTAAAGGCATAAAAGGTTTAAAAATCAAGTCATGCCCTGGCCAGTGTCTTTCAGTTGGTTGAGTGTCATCCCATTTTTCACTCTCCCTTCCTCTCTCTAAAAATCAATAAAATATTTTTAAAGTCAGGGCATTATATCTTTACTTTTTTTTAAAGTATATCTTTCATAAGCAATGCTTACGTTTTGGAAAATCTGGGCCACATGAAGGTTAAAGGTAGGGATCTGTATGTGAGCCAGTGGCACTGTCAGGTGGGAGGATGTGACTTTTCTTTTTTTTTAATTTCAGAGAGCAAAGAAGAGGGAGAGAGAAAAACATCAATGATGATAAGAGAATCATTGATTGGCTGCCTCCTGCACCCCACACACTGGGGATGGAGCCCGCCACCTGGGCATGTGCCCTGACCAGGAATCGAACCATGACCTCCTGGTTCATAGGTCAATGCTCAACCACTGAGCCATGCTGGTTGGGCTCCATTGATTTTTAGAGAGAGGGAAAGACAGAGAGAAATATCGATGAGAGAGAAACACATCAATTGATTGCCTCCTGCACGAGCCCTGACCAGGGCCCAGGCCTGGGAGGAGCCTACAGTCAAAGTATGTGCCCTTCACTGGAATCGAACCTGGGACCCTTCAGTCTGTAGGCTGACGCTCTATCCACTGAGCCAAACCGGCTAGGGTGAGAAGGTGATTTCTAATGAATTGCTATGACAGCTGAAAGGCATGGGATCTGGCCTCCCCTGAGCAGTATCCTTGACCAAACGTCAAGGCCTAGAATTCCCAGTAATATCTGTGCTTTCTCTGTTGGAGACCAGGACTTCGTAGGCCCAGGCGTGGCCAGAAGCATACTACACCATGGTCTACTGACAGCCTCATCTGAGGAGGTTTCTGGCCCGAGTTGTAAACAGATCCCATGGCTCTGCTTCTTGCTTGTGGCTTCGGGTGGGGACATGTGGAAGCTCTGCGCTGGCAGATAATCACTTGCTGCCAGACAGCACTATGGGGCTCTTCTCCCCCTTCTTTGTTCCAGGCGTCTGCCTCCACCACCCCACACAGCGCCTCCTGCTCCTCTGCTGCTGGAGAAATCTCTGTTTCCTGGCATTTAGTTTTTTTGGAACAGCTGTATGTTGTTTTTTCTTCTTTTGATTTAATACCTCTACCTTCATTTTCTGTTCCTTACTTTATGCCCAGAGGTCTGACCCGAAGTGACCCAATTTCACTTATGGATACATTTGAATATTGGGGTTGTGTTCCAGCAGCCAGTTGTTTCTATTAAGAAACATTCTCTAACAAAGATACAAAGGGCCACGAGGGGAAGGAAATCTAGATTTTTTCAGAATCTCACTCCTGAGTTAGATTAGCAGATGGTTTCCATTCATAATTAAACTAGCTTCTCCCATCCTCTCAAGATACATTTTGCAGAGTGCCCATTGCCCTTTTCTTAAAAGCCTTCATTTTTTGTAGATATTTGGATGTCTCTTCCAGTTTTTATTGACAATTGTCTTACCTTTTACTTCTGTTGAGAAAAGCCCAATAATAACAACAACAGCAACCAAAGAAAGCCCAACATTGAGTGCTTGCTGTATACGAAACCATAGGGAGTGATTTATTTATTTTTTAAAAAATCAATATTTTATTGATTTTTTTATAGAGAGGAAGGGAGAGAGATAGAGAGTTAGAAACATCCATGAGAGAGAAACATCCATCAGCTGCCTCCAGCACACCCCCCACTGGGGATGTGCCCGCAACCAAGGTACACGCCCCTGACCGGAATCAAACCTGGGACTCTTTAGTCCACAGGCCGACGCTCTAGCCACTGAGCCAAACTGGTCAGGGCAATAGGGAGTGATTTAAGTGCTTTTTCCCAGTAATTTCATCTCTCACAGTAATCCTGAGATGAGTGCTGTTATCTAACAATAAAGAAAACTAAAAACCTAGAAGGTTGACTTGCCCAAAGTAGTGAAGCTGGTAGAAGAGCCAGAACTGAACCAGGCAGTGAGACTCCAGAGATTCCTAATCTGCCTCCCCACAGTTACTTTAAAGGACAAAGCATCAAAATAGCATTCTTTTTCCAGGATCTTACTCTGGAACAGAGAAAACACCCCCAGGGAACTTGCTGACCTTCAGGGTTTTTCTTATTCATTTTAGTTCCTCTATAGGTATACATACCTTGTAAATATTGTGTTTTAATTTCAGACCACCTTAATAAAGTGAGTTGTAATCTTTTTGTTGGTAGAGGGTCATGACTTCAACTTATTTTTTTTAAAAAAGGGGCAACAACTGTGAAGCATAATAAAGCAAACTAAGCACAATAAAATGAAGTATGCCTGTATTTTAAGTGGCTTTTAGACATAGCTTTCTATGAATACAGCAGTGCTTGCTGAGGAAAATCTTATGTAACAGCCCTTTTCCCGAGCCTTTGTGCCCTCCTAGACACAGATGTTTTATTAAACTTGTGATCATGTAATATCACTGATAAAATAATGGCTTTTGAAGCAAAAGACAAATTGGCCTTTTAGCAGTAAGCACTCTCAATTTTTATGGTAAGGTACTTCCTCTTGTATGATTTGGAATGAGGTTGTGATGGTCTCAGAATAATTATGTTCAGCAGATATTTGTTCTGCACCCATGTGCCAGGTACTCCTCTAGGCTACCAGAGTGAATATGACCCCTGGCCTCCTGTAGCTCAAAGTCTGGGCAGTTGGCCATGTCCCAGTCTCGCTGTTTGCTTAGCTCCAAACATAAAGCAAAACTTTGTGTGGTGAGTGGCTTTTTGCAAGGATGAAGCATGGAAATTTGACAGACCTGCAGGACAAAAGCATATAAACACCTGTAATTTTAGGAGGCATGACCAGTACTATGGTAGCAAATGAGTCTCCAGTGGACCCTAGCCATTCGAAATCAACAAAAATGGATTTGTAGAAAATTAAGATCCATTCTTCCCACTTCCTCCCATAAGAGCCTACTACAGAGAAGTGTTTTGATAGTCTGTGAATGTTCATCTCTTCTACCTATCTTGATCCATTCCCCACAATTCTGTAGGTTCCTGATGGCCTCCAGTACCTATCAACCCACCTCATGCCCCTTCTTCAGAATGTAAATTCTGAACCTGTACTTAAAGGGGTATAAATACATTTAAAGCTACTGAACTCTACCAGGTATATTTTTGCGGAAACACACAAAAATCTGAAGAGCTCCCCCTGCTGACTTTTTAGCAGACAGCTCTAGCTCTGTCATAACAGCAACTGATAATAAAGAAGGAAGTGAAGTTAATGCTGCCTACTACGAGCTAGGTACTGTTCTAATGCTTTCCCAATCATTATCTCCTGTAATCATTGTAACAAACCTGTGAAGTAGATGGTGCATTTCCATTCTACAGGGAAGAAGACTGAGTTTCAGAGAAGTTATGTCACTTGCACAGTGTAACACAGGGAGAGGTAGTAGTCCTGGAACTTTAAACCAGGTTGGTCTGTCTGACTTATAACAACTCTGTTCTGTCTTCTGTGCCATGTTTTAACTGAGTTCAAGTAGGGAGTACCTGCCAAAATGTTAAGCTTATAATATTTTCCTGCATGTTTGAGGTTCATAAAACTGAAATGAGAAGCCCTGGCATTTGACATATTCCTGGTAATTACTGGAAGAACAAAAATCTTCTGAAGGCTTGGGACCTGGGTAATGTAGGGTATTAGATATCTGGCCTGCCTAATCTTTTTGACTTTCATCCTAATGAGCATCTGCTCCCAGCAGATGGTTGGCCTGATGTACTTAATTGAGTATTTTGATTAAAACCAATGGGAAGTGTCAGTGTTTTCTTGTTCTTACCCACAGGTCATTGGGGCCTGGTCGAGTGTCCTGGGCTAGCAATGGCTTTGTGCCCAGCCATTCTAATTTCTCTTAGATTTCTTTTTCGATCCAGTAGACAATACACATTCTAAACCTGTACTTAAAGAGGTATAAAAACATTTAAAGCTAATGGAACTCTACAAAGTATATTTTAGGAGTGTTTTAGGAGTATGTTCTTCAGTTTTTCACATACTTTTGAATTTCTTAAATTTTCTTGTGTTGTAGCCGAGACCGGTTTGGCTCAGTGGATAGAGCGTCAGCCTGCGGACTGAAAGGTCCCAGGTTCGATTCCGGTCAAGGGCATGTACCTGGGTTGAGGGCACATCCCCAGTGGGGAGTGTACAGGAGGCAGCTGGTCGATGTTTCTCTCTCATCGATGTTTCTAACTCTCTATCTCTCTCCTTTCCTCTCTGTAAAAACTCAATAAAATATATTAAAAAAAAATTAAAAAAAAAAATTTTTCTTGTGTTGTTGATTTCTTATGTATTTTCATTGTCCAGGCAGCCTTCTGTTTGTTGCCTGTGTGGGTAAGACAGACCTACCTCTTTTGCAAGAATTGACTTTTCCTTGTTAACTTTATTTTTTTTTTATTTTAGTAAATCTTTATTGTTCAGATTATTACATTTGTTCCTCTTTTTTCCCCCCCATAGCTCCCCTCCACCCAGTTCCCACCCCACCCTCTGCCCTTACCCACCCACTGTCCTCATCCCTAGGTGCACAATTTTTGTCCAGTCTCTTCCCGCATCTCCCACACCCCTTTCCCCACGAAGAATATGAGTCCATTCCCTTTCTATGCCCCTAATTCTATTATAACCACCAGTGCATTCTGTTCATCAGATTATTTATTCACTTGATTCTTAGATTCACTTGTTGATAGATGCATATTTGTTGTTCATAATTAGTATCTTTACCTTTTTCTTCTTCCTCTTCTTAAAGGATACCTTTCAGCATTTCATATAATACTGGTTTGGTGGTGATGAACTCCTTTAGCTTTCCTTGTCTGTGAAGCTCTTTATCTGACCTTCAATTCTGAATGATAGCTTTGCTGGATAAAGTAATCTTGGTTGTAGGTTCTTGGCATTCATCACTTTGAATATTTCTTGCCACTCCCTTCTGGCCTGCAAAGTTTCTGTTGAGAAATCAGCTGACAGTCGTATGGGTATTCCCTTGTAGGTAACTGAGTTTCTTTCTCTTGCTGCTCTTAAGATTCTCTCTTTGTCTTTTGCTCTTGGCATTTTAATTATGATGTGTCCTGGTGTGGTCCTCTTTGTATTCCTTTTGTTGGGGTTCTCTGCGCTTCCTGGACTTGTAAGTCTATTTCTTTCACCAGGTAGGGGAAGTTTTCTGTCATTATTTCTTCAAATAGGTTTTCAATATCTTGCTCTCTCTCATCTTCTGGCACCCCTATAATTCTGATGTTGGTACGCTTGAAGCTGTCCCAGAGGCTCCTTACACTATCTTCGTATTTTCGGATTCTTTTTTCATTTTGCTTTTCTGGTTGGGTGTTTTTTGCTTCTTCGCATTTCAAATCTTTGCCTTGATTCTTGCGCTCCTCTGGTCTGCTGTTGGGAATCTGTATAATATTCGTTATTTCAGTCCGTGTATGCTTAATTTCTAGTTGGTTCTTTATCATAACATCGAGGGTCTCATTAGATTTCTTGAGGATCTCAGTAACTTTATCGGCGGCTTCTAGACAATTCTTGAGAGACCTTAAAAGTGTGGTTCTGAACTCAGTATCCTCCATTGACAGTTTTGTCCTGTTTCTTTGTCTCCGCATTTTTTATGCTTTCTTGGTGCACCCCCTAGTGGTCTTTGTGCGCAGTCCTGTTGTAGTTAAGCCTTGATTGTTGTAGTTAATACTAGGGGGATTTGACCTCCAGGCCAACTGGCTGTGAGAATCCAACTTTATTTTTTTATATCTTTTGCCCCTCTTATCTCTTTTAGAAACACAAGTCCTCTCTTAGATGTCCCCACTTCCCTGGTACTTTAAGGAATTACTTCCAGGAGGCCTGTCTAATCTATTTTGGCCAACTAGGTGGGCATTGGGGCCTTGGGCTTGCCAACTTTTAGGAATTAGCCTGGTTTTTCAACTTAATATCATAGGTCTCTAATACAACAAACTACTTAATTACTATATATCAGATCTTCACTTGAACTGGCAAATCTGGGTAAGATGAATAGTAGTGGACACAATTAAAAGGCATCATGTTATACTTAAATGAATATGGACAGAAATGAATAATAATTCTGGTGTTGGACCCTTTATCTGCATGTTCTGTGCCTCTCTCTTATCCAGTAGCCAGGCAAGTAAAATGAGTGGCACATTCCAACTCAACATCAAGTAAGATGGCTGTTTATAAATCCCAGATAAATGGACAATTTTTGGTGGTGGTACTAGCTAGTGCTGCTTTAATAATTAACTCTATTACCTTTCATTCTGCTCCAGTGATGAGAGTGAAGGCGATAAGGGGGCTGGCTTGGTTGCCTGGGAAACAGAAGTAAATGCATCACTCCTCCCAGAGAGCTTTATAGTACTCAAGGCCTTTTACTTATATTACTTATTTGGTGTCTACCAACCACTGGAGCATCAATGTCCTCTTCACCTAAACTCTTTACTACATCTCCATATGCCATATAGTACACACTGCTAGTGAGAGGTGTGCTTATTGAGAAACTGGGGCCCAGTTTCTAAGCTGAATTGCATGTGCTACTTTGGCTTTCCTACAGAAGACTATTGGGCTAATGAACATTTCTGTTCCTTTTGTATTATGTGACTGAGTTTGTGTGTGTGTGTGTGTGTGTGTGTGTGTGTGTGTGTGTGGGTTTTTTTTTTTTATGTGACTACGTTTTTATGTGCCTTTGTCCATCCTCCTTTCTCCCTCCTGGAAATTTCCTCTTGATCTTTCCCCATGGAAGCTTTACACCCTTACCCTTTTTGTACTGTCACTTTGAAATGTATGTAGCACTTTCTAAAGGCTTAGCATTTTCCAGGGCACTTGGGTCTTATAAAAGAACTAAATGGTTCTGCCCTTAGGGAGTTTACAGTCTAGCCAGGGAGTGGCCTGCTTTCTATGTTTTGTTTTGGCCCTGCCACTAAAACTTTAATAATTCCCCTGAGACTTTAACTGCCAATCCTGATAGAATAGCTAAGGGGGCACAACTCAAACCTGGGCTTGGACCAGGGACTTACGTCTTTTGGAACAGTTTGAAGAAACTCTGTGTCCCCATTCATCTTTCAAGTGGGTCTGTGAGCATGAGGGAGTGGAAGTGGAGCTTGAGGAGGACAGTTGCCATTTGTAATATTGCAGAGTTTGGGCTCTGGAGCCAGACTGTCCAGGTTCAAATAATCATTCTGCTACTTTTTTTAAAATATATTTTTATTGATTTCAGAGAGGAAGGTATAGGGGGAGAGAGAGAGAGAGATATCGATGTGAGAATCATTGATTGGCTGCCTCCTGCATGCCCCCTACTGGGGATTGAGCCCACAACCTGGGCATGTGCCCTTGACTGGAATCAAACCTAGGACCCTTCAGTCTGCAGGCCAACACTCTATCCACTGAGCCAAACCAGCTAGAGCTCTGCTACTTCTTAGCAATGTAATCTTGGTTAATTTATTTTACCTTTTGGGGGACTCTGTGTTGTTGTTTTCATCTGTAAAATGGGTATAAAATTAGTTTCTAGCTTATAGGATTGTTTTGAAGATTAAATGAATTAATATATGTGAGACACTTAAAACAGTATTTTTTTTTTTTGGCATACAAGTGTTCAGTTGATGTTAATTCTTATTGTTATTATACATTTTGAGGGGCGGGGGCAGTGTGAGAGCTATGCCAGTCTCTTTATTGATATCTCATTGTTTTGCCTTTTTCTCCAGTGGTGGTCTTCCTGGGTCCCAAGCAGGGCTGTCTCTCCTTTCTATGTTCAGCGAGTTGAAAAAAACTGGGAGTTTGTACTCTGTGACACCTACAGATGGTAACCTGAATGTTCCTGTGTTGATAGTTTGACAAGCCAATGTGTTCACTCTTGCCTAAGTGGCACCAAGGTGGGAGGAGTAGAGGAGTCACAAAGTTTGCATTTGAAAAACCCTTTTCTGTACTCCACCAGAACCCATGCTGATGAAATAAGCATCCACTCAACAGAACAAGTACAACTATGTAACTATGGCAACATGGGATTCTCAGCGTGTAGTTCCTAGACCAATAACATTAGCATCACTTGGGAACTTGTTACAAATGCACATTTTGGCCCCTACCCCAGATCCACTGAGTCAGGAACTTTGGTTGTGGGGCTCAGGAATTTGTGTTTTAATGAGTCTTTTAAGTGATCCTGGTGCACTTTAAAATTTGAGAAACAGTGGTCTAAATTAATTCATTAAGCTAGGAGCAGAAGCAGAGGAATGGGAAGAGATGACTTGGTAACACATTAGGGGTTGCACATACTAGGAATCCAAGATGTGTTTGTGCTGGTGAGCTGGTGTATAACTCCTCTTAATCCTGAGTTATTAGTAATGGGGAAAATGAATGAATTTGTAATTACTTACAGAGTATTTAGTTGTCATACTAGCCTTTTTGGCTCAATAAGCATTTATTGAGTTTCTGTTGTTTACATGGTTTATTGTTAGGTATAGTATCCAGGTGAAAAAGACATGATCTCTGCTCTCCATCTTCTGAGCAAGCCCATTATGCTAATAAACAGCTGTAGGACAGTGGGCATTGTGCTAAATGGTAAAGTAGAAGTATAAACACAAAGCTGTCTGTGAGAGCTCAGCATCCTGCATTGTTTCTGCAACAGAAAATAGAAGTCCATTAAGCTTCATGTAGATAAACAGACTCTTGTCATCTCTGCTAGGAGAAGTTAACCTATAATTCTTCTAACTTCTTAACCAGTTTCCCACATGTTCCCCATCGTCTTCCTGAAGAAGAAATGTTAACAACCTGGCTGATTTGGCTCAGTGGTTGAGTGTAGGACCCATGATCCAAGAGGTCAGGTTCGATTCCCAGTCAGGGCACAAGCCCTGGTTTCAGGCTCTGTAGGGGACATGCAGGAGTTAGCTGATCAATGTTTCTATCTCTCTAACCCTTTCCTGTCCTCTTTTTCTAAAATCAAGAAAAATATATTTAAAAAAATGCTAACATCAACATGTCTGAATTGAGACCCCTTGTGCTTCGGTTTCTGTACTCTAGGCTTCCCTAGACCTAGAGTAATCTCAAAGCTTTTTAAGTCCTGTGGTTGTATACCCTTTAGAAATAATGCTTATATTGAAGGTGCCAGCTAACGATGCCTTCTAATCTAAAAGTACCCACTGTAATGCCAGAACCCTTTTACTTCTCTCTACTTAGGTTATGCTTAGTATGTGCTTTGACATATTTTGCAACCCACAGAACAAATGACACAACAATATAGAAATCTACAGAAGAGATATGAGGAAAGAAAAGGCCAAATGTGAGGTCAAAGCCCGTTTTTTTCCAGTGGAGACAGCAGCCAAATCTCCACTTTATTTAAATTAGAAATCTTGTACAAACTCTGAGAAGACTTGCTGCCCTATCTGCTCCATCAGTTTTTACCTAAGTGATCAGTAGGAAGCTAACCCTCCACCTCCTTCTTTTTAAAATTCTGAGCTCACATTAACTTGTCTTTCTCTTTCCCTTTTCATGTCCTCAAGCAGCCTCATTTATTCCAAACGGGCTGGAAATACCATGGGAGCTGGCAGACAGCACCTCTCACCCTCTCTACCAAAGTAGAACCAACCTGTGGGTGTTAATTTCCTTTCTTTAACACCTGCTGATCCACAAGGCCAGCTCTTCCCAGCTGGAAGCCAAGAGCAAGCATGGATATCTTGGTATAAGCCAGGATGTGGAAAGAGGCACCTGCTTGTGGGTGACCAGAGACCTCTTGGCATGTTGAGATTCCATGGGGTGTTTCTTGTAGCCAGGAGTTGAGTGTCATCCATGTTATGTCCAGATTTCAAGATCCCCAACAGACCACGCGAGGGAGCCAGCCGTGTCCGATGCAAAAGCAAAGAGTCCTTTATTCGAACTAGTTCGGCTCCCCGACCACACTCACCAATGCAACGGTAAGCCCAGTGGCAGAGAGAGAGCTAGCCCGATGGGAAGAGGAGTTTTATAGGGGGGTGGAGTAAGGGCAGGAGAGGGGACTGTGGGCCCCGCCGATTGGCCAGGCGCAAGTCGGTGTCTCATTACACAGGATGTGGTCATATTGATGGCGTGCACTTCCCTTGATTATCATTGGTTAGTCCAGAGAAATCCTGGGTGTGGCTAGCAGAGGCTTGGGCTTCCGGGAAGAAGCCTTGCCGAGCACATGACTCTGCCCAAAAATGGAGGACCCAGGGTAAGATGGAGGGTGTAGTCCTCGCCCTTTAATCCAGAGCCAGATATCCTGTAACCATATTATAGGTCTACTCAGATGAGTCTTGGGTTTATCCTAAGCCCAGTCCACTGCAGCTGTGTGCCATGCAGAAGGGGCCCAGATTCACTCCCGCTGTCTTCAGCTGTGGGTCTCTGTTCTTTGGGGTTGCCTAGCAAACAAACTCATGATTTTTATTCTTGTGGTTCATGGCTGGTGAAACACAAGCCAAAAAATGGTCATTTCTGAACAGAAAATTAAACTGGTCTAGGCTACAAAGGAATAGAAGAAAAGCTGGACAGGAGATAAAAGGTCGAAGTTCCCAGTGAGAACAAGGGAGGGAGGGTGTACTGTGCCTACGTGCCTATGTGATGAAAAGAAATAATTTATTTTCACACATAAATCTGTCTAGAAAGATGAGTTTTCTCCAGAATCTGCCATATTGCCAATGGCTACTTTTGGTAATACTTGCTGATTTTTAGTTCCCCTTAGATTAGTAACACAAATGAAAAGACTACATGGAAAAATATCCACAGGCACTCCTGCCTATTAGAGTGAAGTTTTACCTGAGCAAGCAGTTCAGTTCTGTAGCAGCATTTAAAATTACCCAGAACATTGCCCCTCGTGTTGAATTGATAAAAGCCCTCATGCTGAACTGGTAAAAGGTGTTGTGGAAAGAAAAATGATGGTAACTCAAGCTTAGATTTGACCATGAAATACTGTTAGATCACATTTGCGAAGTGCTGAGGCTGTGAATATGGCGCTGCTTGCGTGTTAAACAAACAACAACCCCAGAGCACTTACTATATGCCAAGTACTATTCCAACCACGTCGCACACATTATTCACTTAATCTTCAAAACATTCCGGTGATGTCCTATCATTACCCATTTTCACAAATGAGAAAATGGAGGCATAAAGAGATGAAATAATTTGCCCAAGACCACAACTAATACCTGACAGAGTAGGACTTGGAACTCAAGCAGTCGAAGCTTTAAATTGGTGCTTTTCAAACAGAACCATCATGGGGTGTGGGTGATTCTTTATTGGTAGAGGAGGCTGAAATGTAAACTCTGGGTTTACTTTAAGAAAAGCAAAAATAGTTTGTTCAGTTCACAAGACTGCTTCTGGGAAGGGGGCTACAAATTCTCCTATATTGTTGCAGCTTCTTTCCCCTAAAAAGAGGGCCCTGTAGAAGAATTACATTCCCAAACAATGAATCCTGAAGAGGTAATTACACTGTTGCCATCCCATTGGGAAGAAAGCTGGGGCGGTGATTACATTACAAACAAAGCTGTTCGGGTATAATTGCTCTGTGCTGCTCTGATCAGTCTGGGGAAGGCAGGCCTCTGGTCTCCATCCTCCTTTGTTTTTTGAGATGGAATCCGAATAGTATTGAATTAATAGGCAAGACCCAGGCACAGGGAAGTCAGCCAAAAGTGCCAACAGGACATTAACTTGCTATTGGCATTTTCGTTCTACTAAAGTTTTCCAGACCTTTTAGTACAGGCAGATTTGAGGGAGAGTCTATTTGAGAAAATATAGTTAGCTAATGAAGGGTTAGAGACCCTTCCTTATAGGATATCCCCCAAAGCTTTCGATGGTCTTCATGCATAGAGGAGAAATGATTGGATGGCAATGAAATTTCTCTCTTCTCTCAGCAGCCTTTGCTCTATCAAAACATGGCCATTCCTTCAAATATTTCCCTAACACAGTGGTTCTTAACCTTCTGGCCCTTTAAATACAGTTCCTCATGTTGTGACCCAACCATAAAATTATTTTCATGGCTACTTCATAACTGTAATGTTGCTACTGTTATGAATCGTAAAGTAAATATCTGATATGCAGGATGGTCTTAGGCGACCCCTGTGAAAGGGTGGTTTGACCGCCAAAGGGGTCGCGACCCACAGGTTGAGAACCGCTGCCCTAACACTTCTAGCATATATATATTTTTCATGTATGTAGCTTCCAGTTGTGGATCAATAGGTCCCTCTGTGGTTCTATTAAAATACTAAGGCTGACTTTTGTTAAATTACAGCAATATCTCTAGATCTGGACTGGAAAAGAAATAAAACTGACTTAACTAGAGCAGAGAAGGGGGTAAGATTCATGTTATCAGGTTGAGGGTTGCGCAGATCCCTCGGAAGTGGTATAATTCTGACCATTTTATTAGTTTTTGCTGCCTCACAAAAGCACCCACAAATTTTCTGACTTATAATAGCATTTATTTATTGGACCCAATTCTCTGGGTCCAATGTACAGTTCATCTGGTCTGGGCCAACCTGGCTGCTCTCTGTGGTTAGTTGATGTCTTGGCTGGGTGTGGATGGTCTTTGTCGGAATAGTAGGCAGAAAAATGGCCTGCCAAATATCTCCACATACTAATCCCTGGAACCTGTGAATGTGTTACTTTATGTGGCAAAAGGAACTTTGAAGATATGATTAAGGTTACAGATTTTGAGTTTGGGAGATCTTTCTCAATTATCTGGGTGGACTTTTAGCAGTTTAATCACATGAGCCCTTAAAAGTGGAAGAGAAAGACAGAAGAGTCAGTCAAAGAGATGCAGTGATCCCTAGCTGGTTTTGCTCAGTGGCTAGAGTGTAGGTCTGCGAACTGAAGGGTCCCAGGTTCAGTTCTGGCCAAGGGCACATGCCGGGGTTGCGGGCTCCATCGCCTCTCCCCCCAGTAGGAGGTGTGCAGGAGGCAGCCAGTCAATGATTCTCTCTCATCATTGATATTTCTCTCTCTCTATCCCTCCCCCTTCTTCTCTGAAATCAATAAAAATACATTTTAAAAAAAGAGAGAGAGAAATGCAGTGATAGAAGATGGAAATGGCCCTCAGCTAAAAGCCAACCTCAATCTCACAACTGAAAGCAGCTGAATTCTGCCAGTGACCCATATAAGTAAGGAAACAGATTCTCCCCTAGAGCCTCCAGTAAGGAGCATAGCTCTGCCACCATCTTGATTTTAACCCCTCAAGATCTGTGTTAGACTCCTGACCTGCAAAACTGAATGCTAGTAAGTTTATGTTAAGCTACTAGGTTTGTGGTAACTTGTTACGGAGCCCTAGAAAGCTAATAGCTAATATAGGTGGCTTCATGCACATATCGGGCGGTTGGCAGGCTGGTTGGCCTCGGCTAGGATGACTTGTTTCTTTTCTCTTCCCTAGTAAGCTAACTAATGCTTCCTCACATAGGTGTCTTAGGGTTCCAAACAGACACAAGAGAGGTCAGGCCTCAATGCACAAGCACTCTTAGTTTCTGCTTATATCATAACTAAGTAGATTTTTTAAATCAGGGGTATCCTGGTTGCTCACTTTAAACAATTTGCTTTTTTAAGTGCCCTTACATATCCATGATAGAAATTTTTCAGCAAACCAAGAGATATAGATGTACAGATTTGGATCTTTGGAGAAACAGACCATTATTTGGATTATTCAGAGAGACATACACTCAGTATATTTTTTATTGATTTGGAAAAGGAAGGGAGAGGGAGAGAGAGATAGAACATCAATGATGAGAATCATTGATTGGCTGCCTCCTGCATGCCCCCTACTGGGGACTGAGCCTGCAACCTGGCATGTGCCCTGATGTGAATCGAACCATGACCTCCTGGTTCATAGGTTGATGCTCATCCACTGAGCCACACCGGTCAGGCGGAGAGAGAGAGATACATTTAGAAATTACATCTAAATAGGAAGCTGGGTTCTGGTTTTCTACACATAGTGTTTCAGAGAAACTACCTTTTCTCTTTCGCTGGGTGTTTTCTGGGATGTAGTCCTCTATTTCTGTGTGCTAGAGGGTAAAAAGATGTGCAGAAGAGCACTGTGGGTGGTTGGACCCCCTGGGGCCACAGGTATTTCTGTGTAGGAGTAAGACTGACAGAATTAACTGTGCGAACACTTACTAAATTGGCTGTAAGTGAGCCTGTACCCATGGCATCATTTAAAATCTACAGCTCCTTTAACAGCAGCAAGTTGGAAGAAAATTTCCTGAAAATGAAGTCAAGGGGTCTTTGTGGCACATTATGTTTCTTATAGCAATGGTTGAGATAAGCTAGAATTCAGTTCTCCTCAAGCATAGGACTTGGTTTTGCTTGGCCTAGTTGATGAGATTGGCAAAAACAACAACAACAGTTTTATGGGCTTCACCCGTGAATGCATGGATTGGACTTCAGGGTATATAGAGATAAATTTAATGCCAGTCATATATATATATATTTAATTTATTTCGGAGAGGAAGAAAGAGAAACATTGATGAGAGAGAATTATTCATCAGCTGCCTCCTACATGCCCCCCACTGGGGATCAAGCCCGAAACCCGAGCATGTGCCCTGACCAGAATTGAACCGTGACCTCTTGGTTCATAGGTTGACGCTTCAACCACAGAGCCATGTTGACTGGGCACCAGTCATTCTGTTAGGACTTCCTTAATGTTCTTTCACAGCCACTCAATGACTGGTGGGATGCAGGGTCTGCTGTTGAGCCCTGGGTTTTGCACTGGACAGTTGTTATTAAATATGATAGCCTATGTACAGGAAAGATGTGTATTTGTCACTGGAGATTGAAACTGGTTTTGACAAGAACTTGATCATACAACTCAAATGGCACCCAACAGATTACTGCGCTTATTAAACATTTCTTTGCCCTGCCTTGAAGCTTAGCCAAGATTTAGGAAATGACCATGAAGCAGAAAGGGAGCTGTTGCCATAGTGTGAAATGTCTGTGTGGCCATATTTGCTGCTGGAAAGTGAAGAGAAGGGACCCGCTCAGCTGAGTCTGGGATGGGGGAAATGTAGATTCTGCTCCCAAGAGGAGGTTGAGCAGCATGTCCCTTGGGAAGGAATAATGGTGCCAAGAATGGAAATGTACAGACTGTTCAATCTAAAGAGGCAGAGAATATCCCCAAATAAAAGTAGAGCTTATCTTTTATTGCCTGATAAGAGGTCAGAGTGTGTGGTGATGAGATTCAACCAATATCCTTCCTTCCTTCTTTCTTTGCTCCATGTCCGTCCGTCGTCTCCCCCCCCCTCCCCCCCCCCCCCCCCCGGCCTCCATTTGCCTTTATCTAGTGTGGGTCAGAGAATTTGAACTTGGATTTCTTTAAGGCAAAATGAATACTGCTAAATTAAGAGTGAATTGAGAGCTTATAAAAGCCACAAAGTGTTTCTTTGTATGAATATTTTCATTGATTCTGCTGAACTGAGGTGACTGGGGGAAAGTGGTAAAATGTTATATTGCTTTTTAGGTAAACTAATAAAAACTGAAAATACCAATGCAGAGCTGAAATAAGTTGTTTCCAAATGCCCAGTTTCTCCACTCCCGTGTTCTAGGTGGAGAGGCTACAGGGACATCTTAGGAACACCTGTTCTAAAGAAGTTTTCAGCTGCTTTAATCTTAGTCTTACCTAAAAAGAATTCGAAGGTCCTGTGTGACAGAAGAAGCCTGCACCAACCAGTGGTTATCTTGGGAATCTTTAGATACCTCTGTACAGTATTATCCAACCCAAGCCATCCTTAAAAATAAACTATCCAAGTGAAAACAGCTTGCTGTACTGACAAGACCTCACCTGCCCCCACACCCCCCATCCCCACACCCCGTTAAACTGCTAGCCCTAAGACTCATTTATAGAATTTCTCAAACTGCCCTTGGGTGGAAGTAACAGAGGAACTGGCCATAGAATTTGGAGATTACAGAAGGAAAGGCATACTGGTGGTTTATTTCTCTAAAAGTCACATGCATACTTTTTGTCCCTTTCTACCGTTATTACCAGGCACTCTGTATTCTAGTTTCTATTAGCATGGACTTATTAGTCTTTGTTTTCAGGCACCAGTTGGAATTGCCTACCTTTTCTTTTGTGTCATTAACATCTGTCCCATGTGGGAGAGGGACTTTTGTCTCAAAGGCTCATGTAGCTATGGAGAGCGACAGTGCTCTTTTCTGACACCTAAAGAAACAGTGTTAGAGTTTAGAAAGCGGCCCCCCCCCCAAAAAAAAAAAAAAAATCTTAATCTTGGTATTCTTCCTGCTTTTTTTGCCTTCCGTATTTTGAATGCCACAGTTTTCTATTTCACCTCTCTTCAGATCTGAGACAGTAAAGGAAGAGTGAAAAGTATATGGCAAGAAACGATGGGATTCTTGTATCAGAGCTAAGCAATGTTAGCTTCAGTTTGACAGTTTTACATTTTAACGTGATTCAGGACTTTTGTGTGAGGTGTATGACAAACTAATGAAGCTGAGAATGGCCTCAGGGGCCCCGTTTCTAGGAAAATGTTGAACTCTTGAGTCCTTCTGTGATGGCAGGGGGACTCAGTGTGCCTATGTAGACTCAGTCAAAGACTATTGCAAACTAATACAAGTTAGAAAGGTCCAATCTACTTCTTAAAGAAATGCTTGCCTCTCTGTTCCTTCTTCAACCTAGGACCTGCGCATTAAACTGTTGGCTATTTAGCTTATGTTCTCCTTTGGCTTTGATGTTCTTCAATGTTAAACATTAGGAAATACCAATCCATAGCTGCTGCCTTGAAAGAAATCAAAGGCTTGAATTCTTTTAATCATGGTTAATCCTTTGTATTCCAAATGATAACCAATGTTGGGTCCTGGAGGCTGCCTGCCGGCTAGGTTGACTAGGGTTTAAAATTAGGTGGGTTACTATTCCAATTTCAGAAGGGCCTACAATGCTTTCAGTTTTACTTATTTGTTAATGTCTTGCTGTTGATAAGGCTTTTTTTCCATTTCAAAATGTTTTCTATCCATTCTACTTATTTTCTCTGCTCCTCTCCAGGTACTCAGATTGATCCTAAGGGACATAGTATAGTCATCCTTCTTGTGCTGTAGGTATCTGGACTTTCTCAAACCGAGCCTTAAAATGTCCATTTCTCAGCTATACCTCTATACCTTGTGTTGCTTATCTTTCAACTTCCTTGACTCATTTTTGTTGTTGTTGTTGTTTAATCTTTCTGGCTTTAAAGTCCATGTTCAGCATCTCCGTAGAAGGTAGATGGGGGTTAAATGTTCTCCCTAAACCAGTGCTTTATTTTTCCGTGAGCCCAATCCTATCTGCTAGCCATAGGAAAAATCTGGAATGAGTACTAGCCTTTTGTGTGTTAGTGTCCTCCTCCACTCACCCCTCCAACAGGTAGTATAGCCACATTAGAACAAAGGGTAGAATTTGGGGTCTCTCTTTGTATTTGAGAAGTGCATGAATGTATTCTGTTCATATAGATCTTACAACTCATACACTTATTTGTTCTTTTACTCCCTATTAATTGGAAACTATTTCTTCCAGTGTATTTACTAACTTCATTATGAAATTAACCAGGAAAAAATTTCAAAACTTACTGATTTTACTATGGCATTCATTGCTACTCAATTGGATAATATTAGTCCTGTTTCCAAGTTTGTATGTAATAAATTCAGTGGGATGTACTCCTTTAGTGTCACTGTGTGCTAGGTCCTACACAAAATGCTGAAAACTTTTAATAGAAAAAGTTAACTTCAGTAACTATCCTTCCAAATTCAGTGAATATTTTCTTTCTTTCTCAGTAATTTGAATTCCTGTTGTTATTCTGTAAACAAAAGTCCTAGACTTAATCTGATTCCTTATCCCTGATCACTATATCACTGTCATAATTCCCCCACAAGTAACAGGAAATAATTAATTCTGTTCTATTAAGGCTTTACCCAAAGATGTCAATACAATACTTATCCTATCAGAGAAATGCAAGTTATGACTTTTCTAGTTTTCCTTGTGCCTCAACCACACCCAAAGTTTCTACCACTCAAACCAAACTTAAATAGCCTTTTCTTCCTCAACAAGCTTTTTAGGGGAAGTATGTTCCAGTGCAGACGTCCTTAAATGGGGTCAGTTTTCTCTTCCTGGCTTTCACAGAGGCTGTCATTCTGATGTGATGCAGGAGGATGTAGTCCGTAATGAATGTTTTTGGCACGACTTGTCAATTGCTTATTTCCCTGGTTATGTTGCATTAACGTATTAATTAACCACTAAATTGGAGTTGAGTTCTTAGTTGAGAAGGCAGCTTTGATTTCCTGAAGGCAGGCTGACTTTTCTTGCATAACTTAGCTCACTGGTATGTCACCAGGTTTTGATTAGTGTGTAAAATTCACTTTTGCTAAAATTGTTATTGTAATATCAGCTTGACTTTGAGGCTGAGGAAGTCACACACTGTGTTCTAGAGTAGGATACAAGTTGATAGGGGTAAGAGGTAAGAGAAAAGAAGCTTGTGTTTCCTACACATGTGAGCAGTTAGCCTGGCAAGTAGGTGAGTTAACAGTCTGCTGGGGAGAACATTTCTTTTCATTGACACAATACCGGAGGCCACCGGGTAGGCACTGTGAGACATTATCTTATTATAACAGTGTCTGCATTTTTATTTTTGCTGACTTGACTGTTGTTTTGAGTCTTTTAATCCCTTCAAACATAGTTATAAAAAAAACCATAGTGCCCAAATGTATGTTATGAATACCAAAAGATTGAGAACTGATACTGTGTGTTAGAAGCTGAACTGGAAGTTGAAAGACAAGCTGCTGTCTATGTGGCTCCTTCAATAATTCACTATGTAATTTGAGTGAGTCGTTTTGTCTCTTTGTCCACTTGACAGGTGAGGGTGTGGTGCTTACCTCCATGTTATCTCCAGGGGTTATATAGGAAAAAATGGTAAAGTACTCTCACTTCCTTTGCAAGAGATTACCTAAGTCAGAAGGAATAAAAGTAGATATGTGCCTCAGCACCAGGTTATTGGCAGTACCTGAACTACTTCAGACAGGCTGGGACTGTCGGCTTTAGGTGTTCCCGTGACAGGAGCACCTCAGTGCTCAGAGATGGGCTCAGGTGGCTGAAAAGGATGCATTCTCAGCTTAATAAAAGGAGTCACTAAAGAACATCTGAGTTGTGCTAGGCACCCTTGGGACATAAAATAAATACTACTTCTTGATGGACTGGAGGCGCTCACAGCAGCAAGGAGAAAGTGGGATTTGTCCAGGGTTAGTGCATTGTCTTCTCACAGGTTGAATGCAGTTCATGAAGCATCCCTTGGCTATCCCTAACTAATTATTTTGACCTCTTCTCAGCTTTTTAAAGAATATGCTATCAACCAAAGATCTTAGGCCATTCACTACTCTTTTGTAAAAGTTAATGTGGATGGGAAATAAAGCATCAAATACTGAAATAGAAAGTTATTCCTAACCCCCTTTGGGAGATTATAAGTGCCAGTATAATCATAAAGAAATACCTGATAAAGCAAACCTTTATAACTGAATTTATTACTGACTTAGGGAGAGGCCGTATAGCTTAATAGTAAGAACAGTTGAATTCAAATTTCCTCTCCCTTCTTACTAGCTGGTTGACCATAGGGAAATTGTTTAACTTATCTGAGCCTCAGTTTCCTCATCTGTAAAATAGGGATTCATTAAAAAAGCCCTGTTTAAAATTATCAACATTTTAAATTACCCCTTGCACTTCCTATTTTTCTTCCCTATTTTATATTTCTCTTTGGTACTTAACATAATTTAACATGCTATGTGGTGAACTGATTTCTTCGTTATGGTTCTCCTCCCCCAGAATATAATTTCCATGAAGGCAGGAATTTTTATTTGTTTTGTTTATTGTGGCATGTAGTAAGCACTCAATAAATATTTGTCTAATTAATAAACAAGCTTATTTTAGAGTAATTGTGAAGATTGAATGAGGACTTTAATTGAATGAGAACTTTTTGTGGCCCTTGGCACATACTAAGCATTTAAAAAATGTTACCATGCTGAAGCCGGTTTGGCTCAGTGGATAGAGCGTCGGCCTGTGGACTGAAAGGTCCTGGGTTCGATTCCGGTCAAGGGCATGTACCTGGGTTGCGTGCACATCCCCAGTAGGAGATGTGCAGGGGGCAGCTGATCGATGTTTCTCTCTCATCGATGTTTCTAACTCTCTATCTCTCTCCCTTCCTCTCTGTAAAAAAATCAATAAAATATATTTTTAAAAAAATGTTACCAATTATGAAGTTTTCCTTGGCTCTAAGGAAGAAAATAGAGGTCTTATTTATATAACCGATTAGTATTAAAGTATTTTGCTGCATATTTTTGAAAAATGAACATAAATCATAGTGCTCAATTATATCAGATTACATGGTATGTGGATTAGATGATTATAACCTAAAAATGAAATATATGTTGCTATGTCTTATTCTTAGATTTATTTTACTCTTAAGATAACATATTCAAATTGTACCTAGGATATGTAATGCATTTATAATATTTTTCCTCGTATTCTTATATTTGTATACATATTTTCTCTCTTCTACTAGAGTATTAATTCCCTCAAATCAGGAACCTTGCCTTTTTTCATATTTCTATTCCCCAGTGCTTTTGTTATAGCTTATTTTGCTGTAATGTCTTAGGGTTATATTCCTAAGACATTCAGGATAATAAAAAAAAATTCTGTTATAAAAACAGTGGCTTAATTTTTGGGGAGGAAGGGTTAGGAACTAGAGAGCTCCATATACAGCACATTTTACCCGGGGCATTTTCAATTAAAATATATTACTGCTATGTGTATATAAGTATAAAGCCTAAACCTACTAAATCTGACATTTGATTACAGCCTTCCTTTAACCATGATGCATTGTACTTTTTTTTTTATAACTACCAGCACAAACTGCTTTCTAAACGTTCCAATCAGCTGCATCACCCATTGTTCTTACCTTGCACAGAACCACTCAAGGCAACACTTATTTGGTCGATGTTCCTCCAACAAAAGTCTAAGAGCTTCCTCTGTACCTTACACCATCCTATGCCCGGGTGGTACCATGATCCATTTTTCTAAGTAAATTAAATGTTCTAGTTTGGGTAACAAATTCCTGCACCCTAGTTAATTGATCCAATTTAGGCTATAAAAATTTGGGCTTTGAATAAGTTCCTATACTTTTACATTGTTATAACTCAGTGCATATTTATTGTAGCAGTTCTTAACTGGTGTCTCCCTACTTCTACTCTTCATTTCTGAAACACTTGCCAGATTACTCTTCATAAAATGTGAGCAGAGAGATTTTTGATAAACACAACAGAATGACCATGTGTATTTATCCTCTCCCAAATCACTTTAAAATGACCGTAAAGGAATTGGAGAAAAGCATCTACTCATTATAAAAAAGGAATGTGACAAAGACAGTGACGAATAGCAAGTGATAAACATTTCTCCTCCAAGAGAAACAAAATTGCATGTGAAAGAAAATATAAATTTATTACAGTGTTTCTATATGCTGTGAATATTTATATAGTTATGAAACTGTAAATGATTAACATTATTTAACCTAAAAATGTAATAAAACTATTTTGGAAAGAAGGGGGAAGAAAGAAGGTTGGAGAAATCATCTCCCATTAGAAAAAGCCAGTAGATAATAGCCAAAATTGAAAAATTAGTAGCAGTAAAAATATGAGTTAATTATCAGAAGAAAAACAGCTAAAAGATTCTGGAGAGCAGAAACCAAGGAATAGAATGGAGCAGGAGGTTGCTATTTAACTTTATTAGCCCTCTAATACTCTTTAATTTTTAAAATTATGTACATGTAGTACTTTGATTAAAATTAAAATTTAAAAGCTATCCACTTTGTAATTCCCTTGCTCCAAAAATGTCAAAGGATTTCTATTTCCTGCCACACAGATGACAAATTCTTTGTCTTTTTTAAGCCAGATTTTTATATTCCCTATATAAGCCTTTGCTTCCCACTGAACTGACACTGCCCTTGAACCCTGAATCACCTTTAGAAGAAGCCCCTTCCAATCCTGAACCACCCTCCTCCTCTCCTCCTTTCCAAATCCTGTCACTCTTCCTTTAAGGCCTAGCTCCTATTTCTTTCCTAAGCCTTCCTGGCCTCCCCTCCCCGAGCCAGTGAGTGACGCCTCCTGAACAGCGGTGGCTCTAGTCGTCTATACCGCTCATTAGACACTTACATGGCCTTTTCTTGTTTGTAATGTTTTTGATGTCTTTTCTCCCCAACTGGATTATAAGCTCCAACCAAGCAAGAAGGACATCTTATTACCATTTTATATACATCTTTCACAGTGTTATGTTTGATAGATATCTGTTTAATATTAGGTCCTCACTCAGCCATCAAAAAGCTTTCTGTTCTACTACTCTTTATTCTAGGCATGTCTCAGGACTGTGTACTTTGGTCTAAAAATCTCTATCTCTGTCAGCCTTACTGAGAGGTTGGAGGCCAGGGCTTTATCTCTTTGCTGGTGGTGCTGTCCTTGGTTGACACAGCGTGCTAGTTTTTTTTTACAGAACATAACCTGGAGAATCATTCTCTAATCTCCCAAACCCTGTAGGTGTTTTTAGGCAGTCAGAATTTTTTTTTACTATTTGGGAGAAATGCTAATTTATCATTACCATCACCACTTTGGGGGTTTACAAACCTTTTCCCCTTATACTCCCTTGCCTTATGATCCCCTGCGCTGCAAAAAGCCAAGAAAAACAGAATAAGCAAAGCCCTCTGCAGTCTCTAAGTACAACCACCTGGCTTTATGTTTGCCCTAGTTAAGCTTCGTCAGTGATACATTCTTGCCCACTGAGCTAGAGCCCCAATATGACCTGAAACGTTTGGGTCATTAGTTCTTAATCTTTAGAAGACAGTGAATGCTGTGAGAATGTGTGTTAAAAGCTGGTTCCTCCCCTCAGAAAAAAATGTGTACACATAGCTCACATAGCTGTATTAAAATATACCCGGGATTTTCGTTTTATTCAGGTACGGTAAGGCCAACAGATGAGACCCTTGCCATTAAAAAGAAAATTTGTTACTTACAGTTCCCAAGAGGAGCGGAACACACCACACAGGGCTACATAGGGAAGTATCTGGGTTGGTCAGGAGGCAGATGAGGCTAGGGAGAAGCATGAGTTCACCAGAGCCGTTGTTGGGATTTTCAGGGGAAGAAATGGGTGAGGCAGGGTCGGTACAATCAGTAAGTTTAGGATTAGATAGTTTGAATAATTTTCGCCGGTTCTGGACTATGGGATGGTCCCTAATTGTCCATACCTAGCCCTGGGTGCTTTAGGGCAGAGGAAATTATTGGTTTGCTGTGTTTGATAAAGTGGTTGGAGGTAGGGACTCTGGATGGGTTGGTTTGCATGCTTGCAGTTAAATTGTTTCCTACCTTTAGGAATTAGCTAATTCTGGAAGAGGCAGTTCCTTAGTCCACAATGCCCCAAGATGTCAAAGCTCTGTAAAATACTATAGAAAACAAAAAAACACGCATAGTACAATAACATGCATACACACAATTATATTTTCTATTTCAGTAAACCATTTCTTGGACCTCCTGAGGCCCATCTGTAGACTCAAGGTTTAAAACCCAAGTTGGGCCCTGGGAGCTCTGTGTCTCCAAATACAGTATATGAATTTTGTTTGCCTCTTTACAAGAAGGTCTATAGCTAATGATCAGTAAAGACAAGAGGATGTAGCAACTGCTCGATTTTTTATGGTAAAGATTTTATTTCTTTTTTCTTTTGACTTTTATACTGAGAGCTTATTTGTGGGTATTTTGTGCCAAGAGGGAAAAGCCTGCATTCCCTAATTGTTGCATCAAGTCCGTCCTCACAGGGCGTCCTGATGACATTTTAAATACATGGAAATTTTTGAATGCTTGAAAACGTCTGGTGCTGAGTCTCTGCTGCATATTTGCTCTGGCACCTGGTCCTCTCTTCTTGGAGTTTATCCCATTGCCTAATTCTGTACATTGTCTCCAAACCTTTCATTAAACATTGTTGGAAATTTTGCTTTTTAACCTCAGCATCCCCACTTATCTATTGAACAGAAACAGAGCCGTCTCTGACTAGTAGGCATTTCCTAGAGTGAAAAGCTCCCCATCTTGCCTTTTATGACTTTTCAGAGCATGAAACAGCAGTGTTCATCCTGTTGGCCTCAAGGCAAGAGCCTTGCAGAGACAGACAAAGGGGACAGCCCGCTCCCAGCTTGGATCCTCCAGAGGCCAGAGGGAGAAACTTTTTAATGTTATACCAACTTATAGTAAAAAATCTACCCACCCTGCTTTGTTTTGACTGCACTCAGGAAGAAAAAATTTGGAGTGTTTTTCCTGCTTGTAACCATCAATTTCTTAGTGCCCTGAGTACTGTACTGGGTAGATTTCCAGAGGCTAGATGCTTTCTTAGAGTCTCAGAGATCAAATAAAAAGGGTTTTAGGAATTCTGCAAGTGTCCTTCTGATGGTTGAGTGGATATTTCTCAAAGCCAAAGGCACTCTGGCTCCAAGTTAACAAATTGAGTTGCAACTGTGTATTTTGTGCAAGGTGCACTTTAGGGCACAGGACTGAGAGGCACTTAAGTCTCTCGGGGTTTAAGATAGTCCTTCCTTTTAAGGGGCTAAGAATCTAATAGTAAGACTCACACATACTCAAATAACCTTTGTCTCTATATTTGATATGGAGTTACTGTATACTGTGTGTGGCAGAGCTTCAAGATATTTCATGAAAAGATAAGAAAATTGTGTGTCCTTTCTCTCAAGAACCTACGTATAATGCACTATGGGGATACAGGTTCAGGGAAAGTGTTGAGGGGAACAAAGCAAGCATGCTTGGTTTATAGATTCCAAGTTGGCCTCTGGTGGACTGGATTTTATGCCTGCCCTCAAGTAGAGTGAATAAGGGTAGGGAGTGCTGCCTCAATAAGATGGCAGGAGAGAGAGCAGAAGGAATATGACAAAATAAGAGAGAGAAACAATGCTGAAACCGGTTTGGCTCAGTGGATAGAGCGTTGGCCTGCGGACTGAAGGGTCCCGGGTTCGATTCCGGTCAGGGGCATGTACCTGGGTTGCGGCCACATCCCAGTGGGAGATGTGCAGGAGGCAGCTGATCGATGTTCCTCTCTCATCGATGTTTCTAACTCTATCTCTCTCCCTTCCTCTCTGTAAAAAGTCAATAAAATATATTTTTTTTAAATATATTTTATTGAGTTTTTTTTTACAGAGAGGAAAGGAGAGAGATAGAGAGTTAGAAACATCGATGAGAGAGAAACATCGACCAGCTGCCTCCTGTACACTCCCCACTGGGGATGTGCCTGCAACCCAGGTACATGCCCTTGACCGGAATCGAACCTGGGACCCTTCAGTCCGCAGGCCGACGCTCTATCCACTGAGCCAAACCGGTTTCGGCGTCAATAAAATATATTTTAAAAAAAAAGAGAGAGAGAGAAACAAAAGGCTATGGGGCTTGCAAAGAAGATCATATCAGGTTAGTGAGAGCAGAAAAGATCGCTTAGAAAAGGGGGGTTGAAGAAGTCCTTGAATGAGGAATACGGACGGAGGGATATTAGCATTTATTAAAGGAGAGAAGAAGGAATATAATAGTAGAAACAGAATAAGCAAAAGTATAAAAGCGGGAATATATTTAAAACATATTTACAGAATTATGTGAATAATGAGCAGTGGGAAATAAGCACAGAAAGATAGATTTTTGGTTGCCTTTAACAGCAGACCAAGGAATTTTATCTTAGTTTAGACCAGCGGTTCTCAACCTGTGGGTCGCGACCCCTTTGGGGGTCAAACGACCTTTTCACAGGGGTTGCCTAAGACCATCGGAAAACACATATATAATTACATATTGTTTTTGTGAATAATCACTATGCTTTAATTGTGTTCAATTTGTAACAATGAAATTGGGGGTCACCACAACATGAGGAACTGTATTAAAGGGTCGTGGCATTAGGAAGGTTGAGAACCACTGGTTTAGACCAGGGGTCCTCAAACTTTTTAAACAGGGGGCCAGTTCACTGTCCCTTAGACCGTTTGAGGTCCGGACTATAGTTTAAAAAAAAACTATGAACAAATTCCTATGCACACTGCACATATCTTATTTTGAAGTAAAAAAAAACGGGAACAAATACAGTATTTGTATTTGCATGTGGCCCATGGGCCGTAGTTTGAGGACCCCTGGTTTAGACAATGACATTAAAGCTTTTTGAGTGAATGAGTGACAAATCAAAACTCTGCTTTTAAAAATAAATCAGTCTGCCCCTGACCAGGTGGCTCAGTTGGTTGGAGTCGTCCCATACACCAAAAGGTTGTCAGTTCAATACCCAGTCAGGACACATACCTAGGTTGCAGGTTTGATTCCTGGTCAGAGTGCATATGGAGGCAGTCGGTCAATGTTTCTCTCTCCCCTCTCCCCTCTCCCCTCTCCCCTCTCCCCTCTCCCCTCTCCCCTCTCCCCTCATGTGTGTGTTATAATCAATAACCTTTTCTTGGGGTGAGGAAATAAATCAATCAATCTGGCATTGAAATATGGATTGGAGAGAGGAGCGGAGAAAGGAAGATAGGTGACTTTTTAAGGGACAGGCTTAGTGTTAATTGCAAGGTCATTTCATGATGTTACCCCCATCCCATGTGGCTGGCTTATGGAAAAGTTTGCAAGCTGTCATGCATTCTTTATGATGACCAGCACCAGTTAGTCTTCAGAAGGCATTGCACCACCATGCTCACTGGCTTGCAGGCATCCCTGAAGTGTGCTCAGTGTTATCTCAGAGGTGTATATAATAAGCAGCTCTGACAGAAAGGAGGAGACTGAAACATACCTTAATCTCCTTTTGCTTTCTCTTGTAAAATAACCTCTTTCAAACACTGGAATTTTGCCACAGGTCTTTCTCAGGAACTTACCTAACCTGACATGAAATATAAGCCTTTCTTATTTTCAGGTAAGATGTTAAATGGTATCAAGATGGTCTCTAATAGAAAAGCCTGGAGCTGGACATCTGTTAGTGCATTTCATCCATGTAGAACCTAGGAAGTGTGAACCTAGGAAGCCCATGGCCTTAGAGTCTCTGCTTTTGTGGGGTACAAAGTTTGTGTGGCCATATGCCATTGATACATACACTCACATAATTTTCTTCATTTTTATTTTTTAATAGCGGTAGGCTCATACAGAACAATATATCAAGGACATCTTCCTGTGTCAGTATCTATCGGTGTACTTTATTCTTTTTAATGGCTGTATGGTGTTCCATAGTGTAATTGACCAAGTTTATTAACGGTTTTCTTTTTGATGGATGTTTAGGTTGTTACAATAAAATTCAAGCTTCTTTTACAAACCATAATTGTTTAGTTCCATTCCTGGCTGTATATACCACACTGAAAATTCCCTTAACATGTGATTTGGTTCTCAGACTACCTAGAACAGTGGTTCTCAACCTGTGGGTCGCGACCCCTTTGGGGTCAAATGACCCTTTCACAGGGGTCGCCTAAGACCATCGGAAAACATATATAATTACATATTGTTTTTGTGATTAATCACTATGCTTTAATTATGTTCAGTTTGTAACAATGAAATTGGGGGTCACCACAACATGAGGAACTGTATTAAAGGGTCGCGGCATTAGGAAGGTTGAGAACCACTGATCTAGAACATAGAGTTTATGTAAACTTCCCACAGTTTATAAGGCTGGCATAACATTCCTTGCAGTTCCCATTAATGCTCCTAGCCCTTGTGTATTTCATGCCTCTGAAATGAATGGCAGTATTCTAAGTCCTTTAAATGTACAGTATTTAATGGTAAAATGCAAGCGAAAAGTTGACCCCTTCTCTCAAGTTCTCTATCTTTAAAAAGAAGGAAAGAGGCCATGGGGTACCAACTGAACATTGATGTCTAAGTGTACACAGAGCTATAAAAGCTTGCTCTCAGAGCAAACTTTATTTACTTACAGCCAGGTACCTAAAGGACAACAAATGTTTTGTGTTCTAAGAATAGCTAATACTGTGTGGGCAGGGATTCCCCTCTAATTCAGAAAAGCTTTTGGGAGGAGGTGGGATTTTATTTAGGTTAAAAGACTTCTAGAAATGCTAATCTGGAGTGTAGTCTAGCTTCCAGGTGCATCCTTTTAGCAGTGTCTCAATATAGGGCTTGTTAATAATGCTCTTTCCCACTTTGTCCTAGTAGTAATGTCTGAACAGTGGATTTTAATGAGAAACTATTTCAACTTAGCTATCTTTATGTGCAAGTATTGTTCTCCTAGAAGCCTACAGCATGTGTATGGCCCTGGGGACCACTCACATTGCTAAGCAATTTGTGTTTTGAAACAGAACCATTTGCCATGCTCTTTCCCTTATTTTTGCTCCATACTTTCCACTAGTTGGTGCCTATACTTTTAGAACAAGGTCTGGAATCCTTTTTTTCACATTGGGATCTAGGGAACAGACTGGCTGGGCCCGTGGAGCAGAATCTGCCTTAAAGGATCTAGTTACTAAGATTTTGTCAGACCCACTTTTAGCAGAATCAGGATGTAATTTTCAACAAAATTCCGACCACCTTTCTATAAGCAACTGCCAACACATTCATTAGGAATTGCTAACCTGTTGACCTTACTCAAGTCCCAACATTTACAATATTTCCCTTGGACCTACTTGTGGAAAAACGTAAGATTGTTGATCTTACAAATGTTCCCTTCATTCCAAAGTGAATGTGAACTTGGTAGTCAAGACCAACTATTTTGTAGTCCACTTTCTGACCTGACCTTTGTCCTTCAAGCCCAGGGGCTTCTTTGTTAGCCCTTAGGGCTTAGCCTTTCTGTCCCTGGGTAAACAGTGATGTGGCAGTGATCACAGTGAAGTGACATGCTGCCTGTGGTGCTCCAAAGTCTCCTCTAAACTGAGTGACCCAGGCTGTGGATTAGAAAACATCATGGGCTGGGCAGAGCAGATCTGGCCACTTTCCTACATGTTGGCCCTGACTGAGTCAGCCCAGTAATGCTGTACCCTGAAATGTACAGGTGTGATTTGACAGGAGCTTTTCGCCCTTTACAAACTGGGCCTCCTAATGAGAATGTAGGCTCATAGAGCAATAATTCACGTGTAGGTGGCCTGTAAGGAAAGTTTTAACAAAAGAGTTGGTTAAGAAGCTGATTTATTTTCTTGCTGTAACTCTCTTGTCATGTGCTGAGTGGGGGCGGAAGGGGAGAGGAGGGTGGGGAACGGTGCTGCTGAAAGCATTTATCTTCATTTCTGCCATCTCCTAGTGTTTATTACCCTGTGATCGACAGATGAGGAAAGCTGCCAGTCAAACCCACGTTCAGCACATTTCCATTTCCCCTCTTTGCAGATTTAGGCTTTTGAAATCTGCATCCTCTTTGCAGCAATAAAGGTCGTTCCCTCCTGCTGCTGACAATCCCAAGACCCTCTGGTCCAATTCCACTCACTGTGCTTCTACCAAACAATAAAAGCCGCAGGAGTCTCAGCAATTTAAGACAAGTGATTGGTGAGAGATGTTCAGTGTTTGAGTCAGTCAGTCGCGCTTTCTCTCTCACATCTTTCTCCCTCAGCCTTCCACCCCTTCCCTTCTCTCTCTGCCCATCTTTATGCTGCTGAGGCACCCCCTTTAGCAGCTCTATTGTGCAACAGTGAGAGGATGACTGCTCTTTGACTTCTTTCCTGGCTTCACTCAGAGACCTCCTGCCTAAGCCAGTGTCCTCCCAGCAACAGGGGTTGCTGGGATCTAAATAGAGGAACTGCCAGATAGTGGGGGATGTGGAAGTGGAGGTAGAGTAATTCTTAATACCCGTATCACCTGCATGTCTTCTGTCAGAGGTAGAGGCTTTGAGGAAATTCCTGCCTGGTGAGAGTGAATGCCAGGTTTTTTGTTTTTGCTTTGGGGTTGTTGGGTTTTTCCTCCATTTCTCCTGAAGGCTGTGGGTTTTGGAATGCTGTTCCTAATAATTTTCCAGTAGCATGTGTTCTTATGAGCTTATTTGTTTTTTTTGTTTTTTGGTTTTTTAAATATATTTTATTGATTTTTTACAGAGAGGAAGGGAGAGAGATAGAGAGTTAGAAACATCTATGAGAGAGAAACATCGATCAGCTGCCTCCTGCACATCTCCTACTGGGGATGTGCCCGCAACCAAGGTACATGCCCTTGACCGGAATCGAACCTGGGACCTTTCAGTCCGCAGGCCGATGCTCTATCCACTGAGCCAAACCGGTTTTGGCGCTTATTTGTTTTTGTCTTAAATAATATTTGTGGGTGGAAGAAAGGTAATGATATTCATTTCTTTGAAAATGCTTGTTCTGCTTTCATAATTACTTGTCCCAATTATATCATTAGTGTAAGTTAGATAATTGCGTCATTAGGATGTATATATTGAAGAAAGGCAGGTCTACAGAATGGTGATGAAAATGGGCCCCAGCTTCTTCATCTACCCACACAGGAGCATCTTCGCTTGACTTCAGAGAGCTAGGAGCTACCAGCTGTCCTGTCAACAGTCAAGATTAATGCTGGGTTTTAATGTGATGGAGGAAGGAGTGAGGACCCAGTGAAGAGCAGCTGACTTCCTTTGCTGTAGGGTGGTAATACATCGCTGAACTCGGGATGACACCATTACTTTCAAGGCAGTGTGATGGAATCATTGGTAATCCTCGAATGAGGAAGCAGAGTAGTCTTAAGGCAGCTCTACCACCTTGGGCCTTGCTGAAGTTCACTAGGTCTAATGACATGAACCTTATGCTCTGTTTGACCCCTTTGAATGGCTATTATTAAAGGGAAAATGGCCATTCCAGGCCTAGAGGTTATGCTCTCCCATCAGAACTAACTACTCCCCTGTATATTTGAGTATGACTGCTTTCACACCAGGCTTGTGAATGTGTTATGCTATCTAGTTGTGCATCTCCTCTTGATTTCAGCGCTCGTTAAAAACTAATACCAATACTGCATGCTTCCACTTAAGGATGTATCTAAAGTAGTAAAATTCATAGAAACAGGAAGTAGAATTGTGGTTACTAGGAGCTGGGGGGAGGGAGTAGAGTTGTTTAATCAAGTATAGAGTTTCAGATGTGTAAGATGAAAAAATTCTGGGGCTCTGTGTCACATGTGAATATATATGTAACTACTAAGCTGTACACTTAAAATTATTAGGATGGAAATTTATTTTATGTGTTTTATACCACAGATATATATACACACACACACACACACACACACACACACACACACACTAGAGGCCTGGTGCATGAAATTCGTGCACCAGGGGGAGCGGGTGGGGGTTTCCCTTAGCCCAGCCTGCACCTTCTCCTGCTGGATCGGGCCTAAACTGGCAGTCAGGCATCCCCCTCGCAATCTGGGACCGCTGGTTCCTAACTGCTAACCTGCCTGATCGCCCCTAACCACCCTGCCTGCCTGCCTGATTGCCCCTAATCCCTCTGCCTGCCTGCCTGATTGCCCCAAACCCCTCTGCCTTCCTGCCTGATCACCCTAACTGCTCCCCTGCTGGCCTGATTCCCCCCAATTGCGCTTCCCTGCTGACCTGATTGCCCCTAACTGCCCTCCCCTGCTGACCTGATCGTTCCCAACTGCCTTCCCCTGCCGACCTAATTGCTCCCAACTGCCCTCTCCTGCTGGCCTGATCTCCCCTAATTGCCTCTGCCTCGGCCCCGACCACCAGGGCTTTGTCTGAAAGGAAGTCGGACATCTGAAAGATGGCCGGTCGACCGGTCTAATTAGCATATTACCCTTTTATTAGTATAGATAGATTATATAGGTTAGGATTGCTTAAATGGGGGGTGGGCAGGAGCCATGTTCAGCAGGAGGAGATGCTCTTGGCAGACAAAAATACATAATCCCTATATCTGGACTGATAGCCAGCCATATGCACTATACTGCCAAACCAGTCATTGAAAAATTGAACTGCTTTCTTACACCTTACACCAAACAGCTGTTGCCCTTAAAACCCCTTCTCAGCCGAAACCGGTTTGGCTTAGTGGATAGAGCATCAGCCTGCGGACTGAAAGGTCCCAGGTTCGATTCTGGTCAAGGGCATGTACCTTGGTTGCGGGCACATCCCCAGTAGGAGATGTGCAGGAGGCGGCTGATCGATGTTTCTCTCTCATCGATGTTTCTAACTCTCTATCTCTCTCCCTTTCTCTCTGTAAAAAATCAATAAAATATATTTAAAAAAACAAACCTTCTCAGCCCCCACCTTAGGTTCTGCCTTTGCAGTTCACCCAGATTAGGTTCTGATTGGTTGGTTTCTATGCCAGTCAGCGTCTCCAGGCCTATCTCTGGGCCTGATCTGCAGCCTCCACGGCTCTGATGATCAGGCCCCACCTCTCTCTCTCCCCGGGCCTGATCTGCAGCCGCTGTGGCAGTGGCCCGCCCACCCTTTGCTGCCCCACTCGCCCACTGGCCGCCAGCCTTGCTGTGATAGGAGCCTGTGGGCCGCAGGGAAGGGACCGAGAGGTGCACCATGCACTTCCTGGTGACCAGTCATCTGTCTGGTCGTTTAGGCCGTGACGGGCTCTGGCGTTTTATAATGTAGATTAATTTTTTATTTAAGAGAGGAAGGGAGAGGGAGACAGAGAGATAGAAACATCAATGATGAGAGGGAATCATTGGTTGGCTACCTCCTGCACATCCCCTACTGGGGATCAAGCCTGCAACCTGAGCATATGCCCTGACCAGGAATCAAACTGTGACCTCCTGGTTCATAGGTCAGTGCTCAACTACTGAGTCACACTAGAGGGGTACCACAATTTTTTAAAAGTTAACACCAGATTCTGTACTACTTACTTTGGATAGGAAGACTATATGTCCTCTTGGCCTGTTATAAAGCTAATCTGCTGTTGCTATATAATCCTGGTTTGAAATGTTTTGAGACTGTTTTTTATGAGAACTATTTTGTGGTGGTTTTTTTTTTTTCTTCCTTGCACACTATCTGTATTCCAGGCCTTACTGATTTCCTTCTTGAGTTCTAAGACTGTCATTTGTTGTTTTGTTGGCCTTATCCAATGCCTTTGACCTCAGCAGTTTATTTCTTGGGTCTGCCCCTAAAGTTAATGATTTGTGTGTGGACTAATACTACAGGAGCAGGAGCTTTGGAGCCTTTAGTAGTTTATTGGGCAATAAAATTAGGTTGATTTGGGGGCCTAATTCCTGCTGAGAGAATGTCACTGACATCTGTATCTACAAAATATTTACCCTTTAATTTATGTTAAATATACTTGAAATGAATATTGTATGATGATTGACACCAGTTTAAGTGACCAGTTAGAACAGTTATTAAACAGCCTAAATCTGATAGACCACACACTTAGAACATTTCCTATGTCAGAATTATAGACAAGCACATGATACCTTTTGGGAATTTTACTTTTCTGTTTTTACAGAAAATGATGTCCCCGACTACTTATATTTTTTATTTTAGCCCCAGGAAAAAGTTGAAGACTCGGTTTCAACTATAAGTAATTTACTCAGAATTGGTCTTTGAAAACACTTTTTCCTTCAAAAGGAAATAATTCTGTTCCACTCAGATACTTTTATGATTGCTGGGTTCCATGCAGTGTATTGTCTATAAATAAAAAAACCCAAACACATTATCTTACGTGAACCTGTGGTTTAATTATAAACATATAGTGGGACATCATTCAGCTATAAAAAGAAATGAATTACTGATACATACTATGACATAGATGAACTTTGCAAATGCTCTGCTAAATGAAAGAAGCCAAACACAAACAGCCACCTGCCATGTGATTGCATTTATATGAAATGTCTAGGAGAGACATACCTGTAGAGACAGAAACTGTATTAGTGGTTGCCTAAGGCTGGGGAGGGAGTGGGGGCAAAGTAGAGGGGAATGGCTGTTAATGATTTGTGTGTGACCTAATGCTACCCATGTTCTTAGGAGCAGGAGCTTAGGAGCCTTTAGGTAATGGGTAAGGTATGGGGAGGGAAGGGGGTGATGAAAACATCCTGAAATTAAATAGTAGCGGTGGATGTTATGAAATTGATTTTGATAATGGTTGCACAGCTGTGTGAATACACTAAAAACCCTTTGATTGTATCATCGGAGGAAATCTTGTTATCTGCCCTCTGGGATTCTTTCCAGGTCCCCAGCCTATAGAGTAATGGACTGTGCTCTTCCATGAGACTTTTAAAATAGTGATGAGGTGACAAAGTGCGTGTCACAAAGTGTTTAGTTCTACCCCCTTCTTAGAACAAATATAAAGACTTTTTGAATGAAGCTTTCTGAAAAGAAATAACTTCTTTCTAGGATGCCATTCAGTGTATACTTAGAGAGGAAGAATGCTTTTTATATCAAAATAATTCTGTGTGTTCTAAGAAGAATTGGTTTTCATAGACAGAAACCAATTTGTTTTAAAGAACTGAAACAATCTATAAGAAAAGACTTAAAATAACCAAACATAAAAATGCACATAAGATGTGGGTAGGTAGTGCACGCTAAAAGAGATAGTGAGCCAATAAGCAAATAAAAAGATGCTCACCAGTACTCTAAATTTTTGAAGAAATGCCAATGGATACCAAAAATTGAATTGTCATTTTTTACTTCACAAATTGACCCAAATTTATACTATTAGTAATAGCCTTATTGAGATATAATTCACATACCATATAGTTCACCTATGTAAAGTATACAGTTCAGCCTGGGCAGTGTGGCTGAGTTAGTTGAGCATTGTCCCCATATAGCAAAAGGTCTCTGGTTTGATTCCTAGTCAGGGCACATGCCCAGAGATGCAGGCTCGATCCCCAGGAGGGGGCGTGTAGGAGGCAGCCAACAGATCGCTCTCTTCTTTTCTCTTCCTCTTTCTTTAAAATCAGTAAAAATCTATTTTTAAAAATACAGTATACAATTTAGTGATTTTTAGTATATTCACAGAGTTGTGCAACCTTTGGCACTACCTGTATATTTCAGAACACTGTTATCACCTGCTAAAAAAACTCGTACCCATTAATACTCACTTCTCCCGTCACTTCCCCTTCACTTTTCAGCCCTAGGCAAATACTGATCTACTTTCTGTCTCCGTAGCTTTGCCTATTCTAGACATTTCATGTAAATGGAACCATATATTATGTAGTCTTTTGTGACTAGCTTTCTGAAAAGAATTTTGAAAAGTTGGTAAGTTGTTCAGTTGCACCTGTCCTGGGGTTTCTAGTCTCAGTTCTGCTGACCAGTTAGCAAGCTGATTCTTTTTTTATTTCAGAGAGGAAGGGAGAGGGAGAGAGAGATAGAAACATCAATGATGAAAGAGAATCACTACTGGGGATTGAGCCTGCAACCCGGGCTGTGCCTTTGGCCAGAATCGAACCCAGGACCCTTCAGTCCACAGGTCGATGCTCTATCCACTGAGCCAAATCGTCTAGGGCAGCAAACTGATTCTTGACTTTATATCTCAACCAAGCAGAAAGATAGTAACTGTGTTTCCATGTTGATGAGTGTTCACACCCCCAGCCCCATTCTTGTTCCAGCAGCAGCACAGTCAGAGATGCCCATTCTGAATGAGGCACTCAAATTGAACAATTTTATAGGACCGAAATATAATTTAATTGTTTCCTTCTTTGTAACTTGCCCTTTTTTACCCTCCTGAATTAGCTTTTCTGATAGATTTGCTAATGATTCCCATTGTTCCATATTTTCACTGTACTGTTGAATCATACTCTTTATTTCGCTGCTCCTAGAACAGATCTTGGAGAGAGGGGAAAAAAAAAAAGTGTTTTGAAAAAATGGCTCCTAATTCTTTTTTCCAAGCAGCAGAAGAGATGCAGAGGCAGAGATGCATGCAGGCTCTCAGGCTTGGTAGAGCTCACCTACCATGTGACTGTCATGACTATTAAGATTTTTATCCCTAGACACAGTCCCAAGGCTTCTGGCCTGCAAGTTGAAGACGTGACTCAGAAAATGAGACTTGGCAGCTTGGTTTTTGCTCTTCTTTGGTAGTTGGCCAGGATCACTGGATTTAAGTGTCCTCTGCCCCTTTTTTTGTCTCTCATCACAATAATCCTTACTTATTCTTTTGCTCTGAAATTCCAGGAGAAGAACTCGGTAGAGTATGGTAGAAGGTGAACTGCCATGACTAATAGTATTCTTATGGACAGCTGCTGTTTCCTAGAACATGAATGACAGTCTTGGGCTCTCTCTCGTCTCTTCCTCTATCTATTTATCTATCTGTATTTATCTGTCTCTCTCAAATTAATGGACCTTTTTTAGAGCAGTCTTAGATTTACAGAAAAATTATATGGAAAGTACAGAGAATGCCTATATACCTCCTCCCCACCCACAAACCCATGGCCTCTCGCCATCAGCATCCTGCGCCAGAATGGTACATTTGTTACAGTCCATAAACATTGACATGTCATTAGTACCCAGAGTCCACAGATTACATTAGGGTTCACTCTTAGTTGTAAGTTCTATGGGTTTTAGCAAATGTATGATGACATTTATTTGTCATTATAGTATCATACAAAATAGCTTAATAATTCCCCCAAATCTCCTTGTGTTCCACCTATGCATCCCCCTGCCCAAACCCTTGGCAACCACTGACCTTTTTACTGTGTCCATAGTTTTGACTTTTTCAAACTATATATGTCATATAGTTAGAATTATACAGTATATAGATTTTTGCTTCTTTCATTTAGCAATATGGATTTAAATTTCTGCATGTCCAGTCAAGGCACATACAAAAAGCAACCAATGAATGCATATAAATAAATGGAACAATAAATAGATCTCTCCCTCTTCTTTTTTCTCTCTAAAATCAATCAAAATAAACTTTTAAATAAAAATATTAAATTTTCTGCATGTCCCTTTGTCACTGGAAAGGGACTGGGACAGAGGCAGATCTGCTCCAGTACAGTCCAGAATGTGTGGACTCTTGATTTCATGCAGGAAAAGATTTCACAACAGGAGTCGAGTGATTTCGAGAGTATGTTTATTAAAGCCGGGGGCAGTGAAACAAGGAAGGTCTGAGATAGAAGAGGTAAGATCACAGCCCAGGAGTGCGCCCAGGCAGAGCCCTTGGGAAACGTGAGGAAGAGTCGAGCCAGGGCTTCTCTCTTTTTCTTTTCTTAGTTAGCCTGTCTAGAGGTTTATTGATCTTTTTAAACAACCAGCTTTGGGTTTTATTGATTTGGTTTTTCTCTATTGATTGCTTGTTTTTAATTTCATTGATTTCTGCTCTAATTTTTATTTATTTCTTTTCTTCTGTTTACTTTTGATTTAATTTGCTACTCTTTTTATTTCCTAAGGTAGAAGCTTAAATTATTGTGGTAAATTTCCTTCTTAGCCCTGCTTTTGCTGTAACCCACAAATTTTAATAAGTTATATTTTCATTTTCTTTTCTTTTTTTTAATATATTTTATTGATTTCTTACAGAGAGGAAGGGAGAGGGATAGAGAGTTAGAAACATCAATGAGAGAGAAACATCGATCAGCTGCCTCCTGCACACTCCTTACTGGGTATGTGCCTGCAACCAAGGCACATGCCCTTGACCGGAATCGAACCTGGGACCCTTGAGTCCGCATGCCGATGCTCTATCCATTGAGCCAAACCGGTTAGGGCTTCATTTTCATTTAGTTCAAAATATTTTAAAATTCTTCTTTGAGCCATGTGTTATTTAAAGTGTGTTGCTAAATTTTTAAGTCTTTTAGGATTTTCCAGTTATCTTTTTGTTACTAATTTCTATTTTACTTCCCTTGTGATCTGACAGCATCCTTTGTAAAGAGCGTAGGGCCTAGGCTACTCTTGTCCACTTCCCCTCCTGTGGATGGCGCAAGGCACAGGGCAGCAGGGCAGCAGGGCAGCGGCCTGGGGTGAGGGATGGGGGGAGGCGCCAGCCCAGCTGGTCCCCGCCTGGATGGAGGCCTCCATATCTCCTGCAGCAGTGCCTTCTCCTGCTGCAGTTCCTGGTTGGACCGCTGCTACTAGACATTGGCCTTAATTCTAAAATTAAGTACTTTCTGTCCAGCCAGAGTGGCTCAGTTGGTTGAGTGTCACCCTGTGTACTAAAAGGTTGCATGTTTGATCTTTTGTCAGGGCATGTATAGAAGGCAACCAACCAATTGATGTGATGTTTCTCACATCGATCTATCTCTTTTCCTTTCACTAAGTCCTAGGGCAGTGATGGCGAACCTATGACATGCATGTCAGAGGTGACACGTGAACTCATTTTTTTGGTTGATTTTTCTTTGTTAAATGGCATTTAAATATATAAAATAAATATCAAAAATATAAGTCTTTGTTTTACTATGGTTGCAAATATCAAAAAATTTCTATATGTGACATGGCACCAGATTTAAGTTGGGTTTTTCAAAATGCTGACACGCAAGCTCAAAAGGTTCGCCATCACTGTCCTAGGGTGAGGATTCAGAAATAAATAAATAAATAAATAAATAAATAAATAAATAAATACTTCTTTCTCTTGGCACTGGCACATTATTTGGGCCAGTCTCTTACAAAAGGACTTCTATGAGCTGTTGATTACAGAGCTATACCCATTGAGGAAAGCATACAGAGATTGGAGTAAATTATCAAAGTAAATTTTTAAAAATATTGTTTTATTGATTTCAGAGAGGAAGAGAGAGGAGAGAGAGATAGAAACATCAATGATAAGAGAGAACCATTGATCGGCTGCCTCCTGCATGCCCCATACTGGGGATTGAGCCTGCAACCTGGGCATGTGCCCTTGACTGGAATCAAACTTAGGACCCTTCAGTCTGCAGGCCGACACTCTATCCACTAAGCCAAACCAGTTAGGGCCAAGGTAATTTTAATGACAGTCATTTGTTAGACATTTATTATTTATTTGCCATCACATTACATTTATTGTTTCAGTAAGTTCTCCCAACAACCCTATAGGTTGTAGGTATTCTTATTATACTTTTTTTTTTATAGATAAGGAAACTTACCTGGTTTCTTTATCTGTAAGGAGAGGCCAGGGATGTTGCTTAAACATCCTACAATGCACAAGACCCACCCCACCCTGTAAACAATTATTGGCCCACAGTATCAACAGTGAAGGTTGAGAAACCTTGAGTCTAGCTTGTTTCATTCTGTTGTTACTGAGAAAACATTGTGGCCTCAGAAATCCCTCAGCAGTTTCTCAGGATTTGGTTTCTGAGGCTGTGTTCTATCTAATACTTGTAGCTCAGCCCATTGACTCATTCTGACACGTCCTATACCTTCACCTTATACTAAATGATTGGGTTGTTTTAGTAGGGTGGTACTTTTTCTTCCTGATATTTCCGAGAGAGAGGTGTGGTTGGCCAGCACTTCTTGCAGAAGAGAACCTGGTGACAATCTGTTGCTGGCATCTTTAGCTCCCTAATCTATGTTTACATGGCACCAAACACTGACTCTTCCTGGTGCCAGGCTTCTTTCCTTCTCGGCACTCTGGCACTGTTGGCAGGGAACACTTCCCCAGTCTCTTCACACATGTTTATTTTATTGCACAGCTGTTCTCCAGAAGATGTTTCTTGAGGCATGCACAGGGTGCTTCTAGAGCAGTGGATTGGAGCCTTAGTCATTCGTGTTCCCACTTGCAGATCCACAGCACTCGTAAAGCATCTGGTATTTTCCATAACTGTTTTCCTGTTTGTAGTTCTCATCTTCTCCCTCATATTTTAAACCCCTAGAATATGGGGTTTGTTTCTTCCACTTATTTTCTACCTTCTTTTAGCAACTAGCATTTTGTTCATCATATACTTAGAAAATCAATTTATCTTCTTCCATTTAGGGTTATATGATTTTCTATGAGGAGTTGGAGGAAATGATAAGGAACTAAAGTAATTTGAGAGAGGCTAGTGGTCAAAGGAAGATGTCAGCCACCTAGATAAGAAGCCAGGGGAACAATTCAGAAGCTTCAGTGGAATGGAGCCTGGGTCAGAGTGCAACTGAATAATTCTGTCCTGGGAAGAGGTAGATCTTAGAATTTAAAAAATGGTTTTCATTATCAAGGAGGCCCATAAAAATAAGAAAGTTCCTATTAAGGCAGTCTCTTGGAATCTTAACCTCCTCATGACCCAGAAGTTTAGCAAAAGTTTCTGATTAGATGTGATTATATAGAATTTTCTGTAAAGGTTAAAAGTAAGGGCATAGTCCTAGCTGGGTAGCTAAGTTGGTTAGAGCATTGTCTCAATATGCCCAGGTTGCAGGTTCAGTCCCTGGTCAGGGCACATACAAGAAACAACCGGTGAATGTATAAATAAGTGGAACAACAAATAATTGTTTCTCTCTTTTCCTTCCCTCTCCCTCTCTCTCTCAAATTAAAAATATAAAATAAAGGGAAGGGTATATATATTTACTAATTTGAGTGGTGCCACAGGACCCTCAATAGGGGTATCAGGTCAGTAGACTCATTGGCAGCATCCCCCAAATGCTGTCTTCCTCGGACCTTGGGGAGATCATGACCATTTGGGTCTCTGTCTTTGAATCTGTAAGATTTTAAAGAATATGTTGTTTGGGAGGTATTGTTTTCTCTAAAACGGTATTTGTCAACCTCTATTTCATTATTACCCTTCTGAGGAGCCCTTTTAGACATTTTTCCCCCCTAATCATCTCTACTGTCATGAAATTTTAATATCACGGATGTGTTGTGTATCTGTTTATCTACTGCAGTACATAGGAGGGGAACCAGCTATTGTACTAAGATTCCCCCCGCCCACCTCTGTGAGCTAGTTTTCACCCCCATGAGGGTAGTATTGCCCATGTTGAGAATACATAATCTAGACATATCATCATCTTGAAAATGAGCTGTTACAATATGTGTACTTTCTCTGCAGTTGAAACTGGGACAGAGGCACTATCAGTAAACTAACATTGAAAAGTCTTCTTAGGCAGTGGCCTGCAGCAACTAGAGAAGAGTAGGAAGAGTACTTTTCTCATATTTTAGGGCTTGTTTTCTCTCTGAATAATCGTTTGACCACTTGAGTAAACAATTGGAACACACCAGGAGTAGCAGAGCAATGAAGGCAGTTCTCTAAAAGTTAAAAAATAAAAGATAAAAAGATGACAAAACCCTTTGTACTGATATGCAGAAATAGGTATAAAATTGTTCACTATCTGGAAACTAGTAAGTTCTAACAAGCTCAGTTTCTCAAAGCAAGAGTTGATTTGCAGCAGAGAATACCATTTAGGTTGTCTAGCATGCAAGAATGTTCCCTCAGGAGGGCTTGGCTCTGTCTGATCGGAAGGGTGGTTGTGTACGAAATGCACCTTGGAAGGAGGAGGAGGAAATGACATGTTCATGTAAATGAAATACAACTGCAAATTAAAGTGTCACCCTGTTAAAAATCCATTTTTTATTTAATTGGCTTCCAAGGAAAAAATATCACACAGAAGCGTATATCTCAGGGAAAATTAAACTGTGAGATGTTACAAGTGAATCTGGATTCAGAGAAGTTCTTATGAGTTGGGTGGAAGTGTGGGTTATAAAATGTTGTCTCAATAAAAATATTTTGATGCTGAAAAAACTAGGCTTATAAATTTCTGCTGTGTTACATGCCAAGGGGCCAGAAGAAATTAACAAATATTACCTCGTTTGTTTTTTATAGTCTAGATCCAGCCAGCTGTATAGTGGCTGCCTGTTCCCTGGAGGAAGCCTTCTTTTAAGATGTTTTATTAGGAAGAAGGTCATATACTAAGGAGAAGCTTTCTCCTAAAGAGCGGTGCTTATTACAAAGACATCCAGGGACCAAAATGCTTTTCTCTGTTAATGGTGTCCTCTCATGCTTTCACTTTTTGTTTCACTTTATTATTTTTTTTTAAATCCGTACCCGAGGATATTTTTCCATTGATTTTTAGAGAGAGAGAGGGAAAGAGAGAAAAATATCGATGTGAGAGAAATACATCGATTGGTTGCCTCCTACACATGCCCAACCACAGCTCCAGCCAGGGAGGAGCCTACAACCAAAGTATGTGCCCTTGACCAGAATCGAACCTGGGACCCTTCAGTCCACAGGCGGAAACTCTATCCACTGAGCCAAACCAGCTAGGGCTTGTTTCACATTTTTATGAAAATTCATGTCTCTTTAGATTGTGAGCTTACCAAATAAGATATATACAGTATCTGCAACATTGTTGGCACTAAGTAAATGTTAATTAATAATGGGAGGGAGCTACCCTGGCTGGTATGGATGGCTCAATTGGTTGAGTGTCCTCCTTTGTACCAAAAGGTTGCCAGTTCAATTCCTGGTCAGGGCACATGCCTAGGTTGTGGGTTTGATCCCCAATTGGGTGGTTGTGGGAGGCAACCAATTGATGTTCACTTTCATATCTCTCTCTCTCTCTCTCTCTCTCTCTCTCTCTCTCTCTCTCTCTCTCTCTCTCTCTCTCCCCTCCCTCTCTCCTTTCCTCTCTATCTAAAAAATCAACTTAAAAAACCATATTAAATAATTGGAGAAGGCTGATGAATGGAATTATATTTCCATGTAGAATTGTTCTTGAGAAAGATGTCTGGTTTCTCCTTGAATCGGGGGCTTGACAGATGGGACTTGCCAGCCTTCTTTAGCCCTAGTATGGTTCTTCCTCTTCCCTCTCTCATCCCAGTATTGATTTACTTATCATCTCAGTGGAAACATGTAGATAAACACTATAATGGACTCTCTTGTCTTCTCTCTCACCAGGGGCAGTGATTGGTGATGGACAGTCTGCTGTGGCCAGTAATATTGCCAATACCACCTACCGGCTCCAGTGGTGGGACTTCACTAAATTTGACCTCCCAGAAATCAGTAATGGTAAGCCAAGGTGGAACTTGGGATACTGATATGGATGGGGTATCTTACTAGTGAGCCATAACTCAGAAACTCACATAGCACTGGACTTTCCATCATCTCATTGAGAAGCAGATTGTCATATGCCATTTCTGCAACTCTCAGTTCAGCAGTTCAGCAAACATGTATAGAACAGTGAACAATGCTAAGTACAGTATGAGGAACAGTGCTAAAGTGGATACAGAAATGAAGATGTCTGTGCCCTGAGAAGCTTACTTACAAGTAGTTCATTGTTCTAAGCCTAGAAGTTTAGGTGGGACTGAGAGAAAGAGAAGAAAGTGTAGGAACTGAGAGCTGATCTTGTGACCTTTGAGGAAAGATGTAGTGATATTAAACTCATTTATTAATCCAGATCTTAATGGAATGGAGTGTCATAATTGATATGTTTATATGTTTGCAAATATGTCTGTCTGACAGTCCAGTTTCGTAGTCTCTATGGAAGTCTGCAATCCCGTGTCCCTGTTGTGTGGAGGGAACTACTATATTTCAGACATCACATTTCATTTGCTGTGTAATGAAGGATTCTCTCTGACACATTCCTGAGAAGTGGCAGTTCAGCCTCTACTTGAATACTTCTGATTTTTTTTACAAATTCAGTATTATTTTGTACTAGAGGCCCGGAGCACGAAATTTGTGCATGGGTGTGTGTGTGTGTGTGTGTGTGTGTGTGTGTGTGTGTCCGTGTCCCTCAGTCCAGTCTGCACCCTCTCCAAACTGGGACATCCCTCTCACAATCTAGTACTGCTGGCTCCCAACCACTTGCCTGCCTGCCTGCCTTGTCTGATTGCCCCTAACCGCTTCTGCCTGCCAGCCTGATCACCTCCTAACCACTCCCCTGCCAGTCTGATTGACGCCTAACTGCTCCCCTGATGGTCTGATTGCCCCTAACTTCCCTCCCCTGCCAGCCTGGTCGCCCCCAACTGCCTTCCCCTTCCGGCCATCTTATATCCACATGAGGGTGGCCATCTTTGACCACATGGGGGTGGCCTTGTATGTTGGAGTGATGGTCAATTTGCAAATCACCTCTTTATTATATAGGAATAGAGGCCCGGTGCACAAAAATTTGTGCACTGGCGGGGGGAAGTCCCTCAGCCTGGCCTGTGCCCTCTTGCAGTCTTGGATCCCTCGGGGGATGTCCACCTGCTGGCTTAGACCCGCTCCCTGGGGTGGACTGGGCCTAAGCTGGCAGTCAGACATCCCTCTTGCAGCCCGGGAGCCCTCGGGGGATTTCCACTTGCCAGCAGGGAGCAGGCCTAAGCTGCAGTCAGACATCCTTAGCGCTGCTGAGGAGGCAGGAGAGGCTCACACACACACACACACACGTGCACACACACACACACGCACACACACACAGCTGCTTTATCCACTCATCTATTGATGGACACTTGGGTTGCTTCCAGATCTTAGCTCTGAATATAGGGGGTGCATATATATTTTTTCTGGTTGGTATTTGGGGATTCATTCTTAGGATATATACCCAGAAGTGGAATCATTGGGTCATAAGGCAGGTTCATTTTTAATTTTTTGAGAAACCGCCATACTGTTTTCCATAGTGGCTGTACCAATCTGCATTTGTACCGACAGTGTACAAGGGTTTCCTTTTCTCCACATCCTGGCCAGCAGTTGTTATTTGTTGATTTATTGATGATCACTGTTATAACAGGTGTGAGGTGTTATGGTTTCAATTTGCATTTTTCTGATGATTAGTGGCATTGAATATCTTTTCATATGTCACCTGTATGTTCTCTTTAGAGAATTGTTGATTCAGGTCCTCTGCCCATTTTTTAATTGGATTGTTGGTTATTTTGGGTGTTGAGTTATATGAGTTCTTTATAAATGTTGAACATTAACCCCTTATTGGATGTATCACTGGCAAGTATCTTATCCCATTCATTTACTCGAATACTTCTGATGATAGGTCACACTGTGATTAAATGGCCTAATCCATCACTGCTAAATTCTTGTTAAAATCTTCTCTCTTGTACCAAGTTGTCACTTCCTCCTATTGGTCCTAGTTCTACCTCTGAATCGCCATACAATAAGTCTAACAATGGCTCTTCTAAGTGACAGTTCTCCAGCTATTTGAAGATAAACTGCCATTTCCCTTTAAATCTTTCTCTTTAGGCCTGAGTTTTCCTTTTACTGATATGGTTTCCAAATTCTTGTCATTTCTGCTCATCCTCCCTTTTTGTTTTGCGGGGGCCAGAACAGAGTGAAAAACTCCAAGTGAGAACTGTCCAGTGCATAGTACAGTGGTGCTTTAGACAGTGTTGGTTTAGCCTAAGCTTTCAGCAGCTTTTTCAGAAACCACTACTGAATTTGTAGTAACTTAAAATTCTTTGGAAATTGTTAATAAATCAGGACTCTGCCATCCTGTAATTACTTGTGCAATTTGAATCTTTTGAAAACGAAAGCAGGTTTGTATTTGTTTCTATTAAATTTTCTCTTAATAGTGTATAGTACCTAGTTCTTGCCTCTCAACATCTGTTTGAACTTTTAGTCAGTTTTTCTTTCTCAATCTTATGTTGTTGAATAACTTGATGAACATGCTTTCTCTCTTCCTCTGCATCACTAACAAAATGGTGAATCAGGACATTGTATCAAGCCTTGTGGTAGGTTACTGTGGACTTCTGTGTCGATTTTGGTTCATGTAGTAGTGTGGGTTGGGTGTTCACATCTGAAGTCCACATTTTTCTGTCTCATTTACAAGATATTGTAAGACTTTGTCAGATGCCTTACAATAATCAAGATATTCTCTTGTCTGTGGCATGTCCCAATTTGCCACTCTTGGTATCCTTATCAGACAATGAAAATTAAGATTAATTTTTCATGCCCTGTTCTTAGTGAAACCTCACTAGCAATCATTTCTTTCTAAGTACTTATAAGCTGCATGTTCAGTAATCTGTTCTTTCATTCTGCTGGGAATTGACTGCAATCCACCTCTTCTCTTCTTAACTACTGAGTTTGCCTGTTTATCTCTGGCCCAGATCTTGTTGCCATAATTTATTTACAGTTATTTTCTTGCTTTATTTTGTTTACTTTGTTTCTTCTATGGTAATCTGAAATCTTACAATTTGAAATATATTCATCATTCAAAATTTTTAAAATAGAAAAGGACATACAGTGAAAAGTTTCCCAGCTCTGCTTCCAGCTACCCACCACTCCTCCCCATAGGCAACTGCAGTTTCTTGTATGTCTTTTCAAGAATATTGTGTGTGTATACAAGCAAATGCAAATGTATGTTTTTCTAGCTTCTGTTTAACCTGAAGGATAGCCTGTTATACATGCTTCTTTCTGCACTTTGCTTTCTTAACTTTACATTATATCTTGAGCTTTTCATATCCTGTATAATGAAAGGCTAATATGTAAATTGACCAAACGACCAGTTCCTATGATGCACACTGACCACCAGGGGGCAGTCGCTCAACACAGGAGCTCCCCCCTGGTGGTCAGTGCGCTCCCACAGGGGGAACGCTGCTCAGCCAGAAGCTAGGCTCACGGCTGGAGAGTGCAGCAGCGGTGGCGGTAGCCTCTCCTGCCTCCAGGGCAGCACTAAGGATGTCTGACTGCTGGCTTAGACCTGCTGCCCCGCCCCAACCTCCCCCACTCCTGGGGAGCAGGTCTAAGCCGTTAGTCAGACATCCCCCAAGGGCTCCCGGACTGCGAGAGGGTGCAGACCGGGCTGAGGAACACCCCCGTTGCTCCCGCCCCAGTGCACGAATAACTGCCTAGTATTCCATTGTCCAAAGGTCAGTTCTTCTGATGAGGGACTTTTATGTTGTTTTCAGTCTTTTGCTATACAAATCATAATGCAGTTTGTCATTTTGCACGTGTGCAAGTATATCTATAGGATAAATTCCTAGAAATGGAATTGGAGGGAGGAAGAGTAGGTATATTTGTGATTTTGGTAGATATTGCTAAATCGCCCTCTGCTCGGGTAATGCCAGTTTATGCTCCCATCTACAGTTTATGAGAGTGCCTGTTTCCCTGCACTCTTGCGTATAGAATGTGTTAGCATATTTTTGGATATCTGAAAATCTGATAGGTAAGAAAATAGTATGTAGATCATTTTAATTTGTATTTTTCATGTTACAAAACAGGTGGTGGGCCTCTTCATCCACTGAGCCTGCAGGTGGCCTTTTCTTGACTGTCCATGTGCTTTCTTTACCTGTTTTTCTATTGTTTTACGGGTATTTATTGGTTTACAGGAATGCTTTATAGATGAGAAAATTAACTTATAATAGGAATTTACTAGTTGCCATTTGTATTTTGACTTTGCTGAAGGTTATTTTTCCTCATAGAACTTACTTTATGTAGTCAGAATTATCCAACTTTCCTTTTATGATTCTCAGATTTTGTGTCATTAGGAAGATCAGTAGTAATTTTATATTTCAGTTTTTTACCTCTTAGACTTTGATTCACTAGGAAATTTAACCTAATACCAAAGAAGCAGGGTATGATCCAACTTTTCCCTCATGGCTACTCATTTGTTCCAGACAATTTATAGACTAATCCATTTGCCTCCATTGATTTGGGATGTTACTTCCATCCTATTAATAATTTGCTGTGGGCTGGGTGTATTGAGATGTATTTGTAGGCTATTTTGTCCCAGTGATCTTTCTGATTACCCATGTGAGAGGGCAGCATGGGTTTTTTTAAGTTTTGAAGATTTATGTTTTAGAATTTGGTAGGGCTCTCTCCTCTTGCTATTTTTTAAATCCACATTTTACTGCCTGCTCAAGCATTTTTGTTTTTCTGCAAGGACTTTTAACTATCTTGTTTTTTTCCCCTGAAAAAATCCTGTTAGTATAATTATTATGATTGTATTAACTTGGTAATTAACTTAAGGAAATTCAGTATCTTTATATCTTCCAGTATAAGAATATAATTTTCAGTTGCTCATAATTCTTAGGAATGTTAAAAGTTTTCTTCACTTGATTCTATACATTTCCTAAATGTATTGTTACAAGCTTATTTTTTTTTAAATAACTTCTCTTTTTTTTAATATATCTTTATTGATTTCAGAGAGTAAGGGAGAGTGAAAGAGAGATAGAAACATCAATGATGAGAGAGAATCATTGATCGGCTGCCTCCTGCACATCCCCTAATGGGGATCAAGCCTGAAACCCAGGCATGCGCCCTTGACTGGAATCGAACCTGGGACCCTTCAGTCCACAGGCTGACGCTCTATCCACTGAGCCAAACCAGCTAGGGCACAAGCTTATTTTTTAAATCCTACAATCCTACTGAATTTGTTTACTAGTTGTTATCAGCTAAATCTCATGGGTTTTCTAGATGTGTTATCTATAAATAGAAAATTTACCTCCTCCCTTCCAAGTTTTACACCTGTGATTTTTTTTTCTCTTATCTAAATGCATTGGCTGCTATCATCAGAACAATGTTAGTAATAGCAGCATCCTCATTGTTCCTGACTTTAACGGGAAAATGTCCAACTTTTTCTCAGCAAGCATATTGCTGGCTTTGGGTTGAACTAGAAATAGTTTATTATTTTAAGGAAGTCATCTATTCCTATTTTACCAAGAGGTTTATGCCTTTTTTTTTTTAAATCAAGAACAGATATTGAATTTAGTTATGCCTTTTTTGTATCTATAGAGAGGATATTTTTTTTCTCTCCTTTGATTTACTAATGTGATTATTATGTTAATAGATTATGTACTATTGAAACCATCCTTGTATTCCTTGACTAGACCCCACCTGATTCAGGATATACTCTTTTTTTTTTTCCAGATGATTTCTTTTATTTTTTAAAATTTCTTTATTGATTAAGGTATTACATATGTATCCTTATCCCCCCATTACCCTCCCACCCCCCCACTCCCCATTCATGCCCTCACCCCCCCTGTTGCTGTGTCCATTGGTTAGGCTTATATGCATACATTCAAGTCCTTTGGTTGATTTCTTCTCCCTTACCCCTACCCTCCCCTACCTTCCCTCTGAGGTTTGATGGTCTGATCAATGCTTCTCTGTCTGTAGGATATATTCTTTAATGTTAAATTTCTTTCATGTAACTTGCTAATAATTGGAGGATTTCATTGTAATTTATGAGATGAATCTCTCCCCCCCTTTTTTCTTTTTAATCCTCACCCTGAGGATATTCCTTTCATTGATTTTTAGAGAGAGAGAGTGTGAGGAAGGGGGGGGGCGGCGCGGAGAGGGAGAGAAACTTCGGTGTGAGAGAAACACATCGACTGTTTGCCTCCTGCACTCGCCCTGGCCAAGGACCAGGGATTGTACTTGCAACCAAGGTACATGCCCTTGACTGGAAATCAAACAGGAGACCCTTCAGTCTGCGGGCCAGTACTGCAACCACTGAGCAAAACTGTCCTTTCTTGTTTCTGAAATCTATGGGTTTTGGTATCAATGTTATGCTTGTGTTAAAATGTGGAGGTTTTTCTTCATCTGAAACAATTTAAATACTATTGGAATTTCTTATACTTTTAAGACAAAAATCTGATGATTGTTTTGCTTCTCTGTTTTTCATAAGCATAGGGAGAATTAGTTCTTTGATAATTTTCCTTGTCAACTGTCCTTTGGTGGTTAAGCACATGAGCTCTTGAGTTACACTGCCCAGGTTCAAATCCCTGCTCAGCCACCTTCTAGCAGTGTGACTTTGGTTACCTAATCTCTCCACACCTTGATTTCTTTGTTACAAAATGAGGATAATAATAATACAAATCTCATAGGATTGTTACGAGAATTAAATTAGTTAATACTTGTCAAACCTGAGGTCAGTAAATGTTAGCTCTTTTTATCATGTCTTTTTCTTGGAAATTGCACCATGATTCTTTGAGAGTATGGCCTTAATTCTGAAGTCACACCTGTAATCTGAGGAACATGCTTTTCATCTCTGAAGAGTGATGTTCCTTAACGTGTTGTCTCATCTGTAATGGGCTTCTGATCCTTCTTAAGCATGTTGTTTCTACCCAGTTGGAGGTCATTTTCCTTGAGAGAAAAACAAAATATTCAGAAGAACAAAGGTATTGGAGATGCTAATATCTCACAAGGCCTTTTTGGATGCTTTTAACATTTTTTGTGCAAGCGTCAGGGCATTCCAACTACACCTTTCTGTCGTTCTCCTTCTGTGTTCCTTGTTACATCTTGTGATCATGGGTCTTGTAATACCCGAGCTGATCGGAGAGCATCATGTGTTGCTCTAGGTTGATTCATTTAGTTTGGCTCACCTTTCTCCCTCATTTAAATCATGTGTGGTGTTAGAATTCTGCTTTTTATAAGAGCCCTATTTTTCTTAGAGTTTTGACCTAAGGAAAAACCTGCGTTCTAGAAGTTTAGGGCACATGGGTCTGATGATAGCCAAGTTCCTTTTCATGGTATTACTCCTAGAATGATAGTTACTTTCACCTGAGGTTCCCGTCATTTGCTTTTAACTGCTTGTGTTTTCTGGTTGGTCTGAATAAAGTCTAGTTACGATTTTGATCATTTCTCAAGTTAGGCTGAAGATTCTGGCCACCTGTTTCAGGTGGAATACTGTAAAGAGATTAGAAGTTTGTGACTAAGACCTCAAAGGCATAAATTTGAAACTGTTTTCATAGGGGGGGGAAAGGAGCTCATTAGATTCACTGTGAATTACAATTTGTGTTTTTTCTTTTAATCCTCACCTAAGGATATATTTTTATTGATTTTTAGAGAGAGGGGAAAGGAAAGAAAGAAACATAAATCTGTTGCCTCCTATATGTGCCCCAATTGGGCATTAAACTCACAACCTAGGTATATGCCCTAACTGGAAATCCAACCCACAGCCTTTTGCTGTACAGTTTGATGCTCCAAACAACGGAGCCACTCGGCCAGGGGAATTACACTTCTTAAGAGAAACTCTTACTGGGTAAATAGCATTTGTCATTAGGGTACCCTGAGTGGCATGGGGCAGATCATAGCACAGAGATGGAGTAACTGGGGAATGCTTATAGTGTCACCTGCCGCTCTCTGTGCAGGAGGTCTTATTCTGAAACTAGTGGCCCGGTGCACGGATTCATGCACCGGTGGGGTCTCTCGGCCTGGCCTGCACCCTCTCGCAATCCAGGACCCCTCAGGGGATGAAGGAGAGCCAGTTTTGGCCTGATCCCCACAGGCTAAGCCAAAGGACCCCACCGGTGCACAAATCTGTGCACTGGGCCTCTAGTATGCATATAAGATCTTACATTAATCTCTTCATGCCCTTTCCCTCCCTTCTTCCCTCTGAGATTCATCAGTCTGTTCCATGTTTCCATGCCTGTGCTTTCCGCTCCTGTGTTGAGCATCTGCCCCCTGGTGGTCAGTGTGCATCATAGCTACCGGTCAGCCGGTCACTTAGGCTTTTATATATATAGATAGGAGGGGCTCAGAGATAGCCCAAAGGAAATTTTCCTGCTGGTTTAAAGCCCTTTGGATAGTGTCTAATGCATTTGCAAAAGTACTGCAACTGCTAATCACTCCCATGGCTTCATCTGGCCAACCAGCGACAGGCTACAAATCGATCTTTGTACAAGGTGTTTGTTTATAATTTATGGAGCTGATAGGAAGGCAGAACCATCTGCTCCTCCACCATCAGCACTTCTAACCCCTCCCATTCCCTGTTAGGGCATTTTCACTTGGAAATCATAATTAGGAGAAGATTACATTGCAGAGTCTGGAACATGGTGACTTCCTGCTGTCTTTTGCATCGTTTTTTTCTCCCCCTGGAGCTGCCCCCCTGAAGCTCTAAAGCCGTTTTGATTTGAAAAAGCCTTTCTTTCTAGCCTTTATTTCCATTCTCTGCTTCCCAGCTGACTGCCCCATCATTGTTCCTCACATGTGTTTTGCTTTAAAGTGCGAGCAGGACTGTTGGTAAGGTAGCAATTTTCAAGTATGGCCCCAGACCAGCAGCATCAGGGACACCTGGAAAATTGTTAGAAATGCAAATTCTTTGTCCTTACCCTGACATTTTTTTTAATAAGACTTCCAGATGATTCTGAGGCAGGCTGGCGCTTGAGACCCACTGTGGTAAGGCCAGTCAGCGAGTGGAACAAAAATTTACAGTGTTGTGTGACTGCCAGTGTCTTGGACTACATTTCACTTCACCTTTTTCTCTACTTGCTTATGTTATTATTGAGACCAAAAAGGATGAGTTATCCTTGTCATTAGTGCATTTCTTTCTATGGCCCAAGAAAACTAGCAACACATTGGAGAAATTTCTCCTTATATGAATTAACTCATCAAAATGTCAGCCTCCTGAGAAGCTGCACAGCAAACTGCAGCATTGACCACTCACCATGGTCACTGAGCATTTCCATTCCTGTGTGGAGATTAATAGACAGCAAGCAGCAAATGTAAGTTGCTAATTGGAGCTTTGAAATAAAAATGAAATTGTAAACACACCACCCAGCGCTCACTGAAATGAAGCTACCAACTCGCTGTGCGCCTTCCACATCCCTTCATTAGGGTAGACGTGAAAGCCTGCAGTTTCTGAAACAGGGCGTGCTGTTGGAGAAGTTCTGTTTTAGTCTTCAGCATTCTCTTTTCATTTTTAATTTGCAAATCTGTCTGTAAGCTCACTGCTGTTAGGGGGAGCAGTTGTGAAATTGGATGGAGTTGCGGGGAGGGGACAGAATTTGCAAGATGGCCATTGACTTGGAATCATCATAATATAGTACAAACACAAACAAAGTGGCTTGGATTTGAGGCCCACAAACTGCTTTTTGTCTGTATGCCCAGTTTTTCATGGACCTAAAGCCAAGCTTTCCAGAAGAAGGAAAACCTTACTTATACTTTCCTCCCCACTCCTGGCCCCTCGTAGAAATTAATATGGGAGTAAGCAATTTAATGTTCCTTTTATGTTGGTAGTCCGTTTTGAGGGTCATCATAGGTTCTGTTTGACTGAATTGTCGGTTAACACACAAATAGAAAAGCCTACTTTCATAAAATACCCACCATGCATTTTTATGTGGATAAAAGAGTAACTGCAAAGCTGTCTCAAAGTCCACAGCATCCCATCTCTTTCCCTATTTATTTTCATGTCCTACTTAATATTTATGATTTCTTTACTTTGCTTCTCGTCCTGCTTTTTATGCTTATGATGTAAATTGTCAGTTTTTTATCTTTCTAAGAGCTGTGCCAACATCAAGGTTAGAAAACCGAGACGGATACACTTGTGAAGTTTCCCACTGTTCCTTTGGTTCTGCGTCCCCAAATGGAATCATGTGTCAATCCAGGGAAGGAGGAGGAGATTGTCATCCTTTTGGCAACAGGCTTGGGACCCTGACTAAGGAGCAGACCGCCTCAGTGCTAACTAGATAAATCTAGCCATGCAGGCTAGAGCAGATGGTGGGTTGGAAGATGAGCAGTACAGAGCCCTAATGGTGGCAGTGAGTATTTGGATGTCATTATTTTATTAGTTAGCAAACAGAACCATCCTTGTGGTCCCTCCTCAGTTTTATGCGTAATGGTGCTGTTGGTATCAGCCCCAGAGAGTTGGCACAATAGCCTAATCAATGTGTTCAGATGTCTTTTTTGATCTACTCTGTCATCTCTTGCTTCATTAGTAACACAGGAAAGGGGGAATGAATATAGAGTTTTAGCTTTATCTGAGTCCCTGATTTCATAAGCTTTAAAGCCCCTGAGAAGTATTTCTGTTTTGTTTTCCTTGAGGTAATTTTGTGGTGAAACTTGCCCTTGACCTCCCAGGTCATGTCTTTTGGCTTACTAGACTAGATCACCTGGAATCTGGTGAGGGCAACTGAGCTTGGCTTTCTTTTTTTTTTTTTTTTTCCTCTTTAACCATAATGCTCTGACAGCAGACATCCAAGTAATCTTCAAATAAGAGGAGTAAAGTGTCTCTGCATGTGTATATAAAATGGACCTAAATGAGACAAAGCCCAAAGCAGCTTGGTCCCTTTGAATGTGTTGTGTTGTTCTGCTTGTGCCATGATGTGGACACTCTGGTTCCAGGCACACTTCAAGGGTAAGCCACTTCTTCCTGGTGGGGAATTGGAGAAGGATTCAAATGAAAACCAAAACTACAGGCATAGTCTGCTTCGTGGGGAGCAGATTCTCTCTACCTGCAGACATTCCTCCAACACACACCCTCTTCACACACACACACACACACACACACACACACACACACACACACACAAACTCAAACTCACACTGAAGCGTGCAGACTGGGGCTGCCCATGGATATTGGCTTTGTTTCTCTTTATCCTCACTGTGGAATTAGGTATTAGTATTAGCAAGGGGCTGTTCAGAAGATTGGTGTCTGTAAATGTTCCACTTCTCTTAAGTGTAAAGTGAGACACAGACTTATGAAATGACTTCCTTCTTCAAGGTCACAAAGCAGGTGTGAATAGGAGTCGCACCCCAAGGAAGTTTACCTGTATCACCCTTTTCCTGGAGTCAGTGGGTTTGCATTTCATTCATCCTGGTTTTGATCTTTTGGACTATAACAGCTGCTGAGTGGCTCTCCAGGAACAATTTATAATAACTTTTTCCTTATCTAATCTCTCAAATGATGTTTCCTAAGTGTGAACTAAGATTCAGCAGGTGATTGTGGTTGTGTTAACTACCTGAAGTTTCATATTACAGTGGTAGAGGAAAAAAATAAATAAAATGAAGTCGTAGAGGAGACATCTCTTTCCTGTCTCTCGTGTTACTTGTTAATGACATTTGAATTTGATTAAGCAGCTTTTAGCATTTATAGAGAGGGTTCAGACCCTTACAAAGGCCCCCAAATTACTTGGACCAGAAATATTTTTAAAATATGTTTTTATTGATTTTAGAGAATAAGGGTGGGGGAGAGAGAAACATCTGTGTGAGAAAGAAACACAAATGGGCTGCCTCCTGCAAGCCCCCTACTGGGGATCGAGTCCACAACCCAGGCATGTGCCCTGACCAGCGACCTCAACCAACTGAGCCACACCGGCCAGGGCTTGGCCCAGAATTTTCATCCCATCAACTACAGACATTTTTACCCTCTTTTCTTTCTTTGATGCAGCCTCCGTGAATGTGCTGGTACAGAACTGCAAGATCTACAATGATGCCAGCTGTGACATTTCTGCAGATGGCCAACTCCTGGCAGCTTTCATCCCTAGCAGCCAAAGGGGCTTTCCCGATGAAGGCATCCTGGCAGTGTACTCCCTGGCCCCCCACAACTTGGGTGAAATGCTCTACACCAAGCGATTTGGTAAGGGATAGGAAGCCCAACCTAGTGGCAGAGGGCTGCTGGTACCTTGAAATGAGCATTCCTAGGAGAGGCATGGTTGAGGTGGGAGTAATGGTCTTCACTGGGCACAGACCAGAGGAAGATTGCTTTGCAGGAGTCCCGCCTGGAAGCATTGCCAAAGAATCTCAGAATAAGAGGCCTCCCTATCACAATAGCATCAGTGATATGTTGTTCCTATTGTGATGGTCAGGAGTAAGGGAGGGACTTTGGCTTGGGAAGTGGGCACACTCATAAACTGTAAGGCATTTTGGCATTATGTATTAAAAGCCCCCAAAATGTATTTTCTCTTTGATCCAGTAATTTCACTGCTAAGGAAATAATAAGAAAACTGTACAAAGCTTTATATGCAACAGTATCCACAGTACTATTATTTATCATAGAAAAAATGTGAAATTGGGAAGAGTTGCTTAAATAAGTGATGTGCATTGATAGGACAGAATACCATTCGTCCTTTAAAATGTTCTTACAGAATATTTAAGTATGGAAAATGTTCATAATGTGTGAAGTGTAAAAAGTAGATTTCAAAATAGTATTTACAGTATGTTACCAATTTTTTAAAATGTGAATCTGTTATGGGTTCCATACAGTGGTTAACATCTATTAAGTACTTTCTATATGTCAGACACTATGCTCGGTACTTTGCATTATACTACTCACTGCAGTCCTATGTGTTAACCCCACAATGACCAAATGAAGATGGAGGCTGGAGAGAAAGAGAAAAGATTAAGAGGAAAAATTATTTCCTTGTAATAGCAAGAACTCTGGGAAATGGTTCTCTCTTCTCTTGGCCCTCAGGTCCCAATGCCATTTCGGTGAGCCTGTCCCCAATGGGCCGGTACGTAATGGTGGGCTTGGCCTCACGAAGGATCCTGCTGCACCCCTCCACAGAGCACATGGTGGCCCAGGTCTTCAGGCTGCAACAGGCCCATGGTGGCGAGACCTCCATGCGGGTGAGTGTCATTGCTTGTGCTTCTGCTGTATGGCAGCTCTCCTAGGGTTGGCAGGGGAATGAAGGACAACGGTGCGATCTCCGAGCCAGGACCAGATATGCTCCTAAGGCATAAGGAAAGGCTACAGTCACTCTGTGCATGACCAACAGGCTTTACCTTCGGAAGCTGTGGAATATTAAAGGGCAGGAGCTTTCTCACACCCTAGCTCAGTGATAGCGAACCTATGACACGCGTATTAGAGGTGACACGCGAACTCATTTTTTTGGTTGATTTTTGTTAAATGGCATTTAAATATATAAAATAAAATATCAAAAATATACATCTTTGTTTTACTATGGTTGCAGATATCAAAAAATTTCTATATGTGACACGGCACTAGAGTTAAGTTAGGGTTTTTCAAAATGCTGACACGCTGCGCTCAAAAGGTTCACCATCACTGCGGGCCTAGCTCATGGGCTGGGTTCCCCAGAGGCCGGAAAGCATTTTTGGTTAAAGACCAAACTGAATACGCCCTTACCTCCACATGAGACCTTTAGCGGAGATACATAAAGATCCCAATGATAAATTTAGTCTACGTAAAACTCTTTTTTTAGAAATCAAGCTATAAAAATACACCTATGAAATGTTCTTTGCTGTGGATAGTAATCATGATGAGGACTTTGGGCAGCTGCTATACTCTTAACTGCCCTGCCATTTCAGTAGCAGAGGAAGGTCCTATTTAGGACCCTTTCTTGTCGGAGTTGGATCCCTTTTATTACCATAAAAGCCTTCTGGACTCAGCTAGACTAGTTTCTAACTGAGCTTCCACATCCCATAGTGGCTCATTTGACTAGGGTTTTGTCAAGGGGAGTCAAGCATTTGAACAGTTCTCTAACTAAATGCTATTTAAGCTCTGTTATGCACGTGTTTATGTGTTGTTTTGTGTGGTGTGTATGTTTAATCCACCCAGTTAGGTTTAGTATAAGCTCCATAGGGACATATCCCCCAGGGCCCCTCATTTAGTGCAATGCATACAATTGCCTGGAATGGGAAGCATTTGTTTTAAAGAAAAAACTAGAGATTAGATCCATTATATGGTGCGGTGGCCTCCATTCTGGTCTCCATCCTCTCTCTTCTCCCTCCTGGGTCCTATAGGGACCTTCTGTTGAGCCCCTTTCCAAGCACCTGAATTTAATAAGGCTCTTTCTTGCTAGTGTGCCTTTACCTGGAATGCTCTCTTTTCCCTCAAATCCAACTGCCCACAAGCTCTTGCCCTTCTGTGGAACCTTCCTAAACAGAATTGATCACTCCTTGTCCCACCACCGTACCTAGTAGACACACTCATGGTAACTCATCACACACATTGCAGTTACTTGTTTCCATGTTGCTCTGCTCTCGGGCTGTGTACTCCTTGAGAACAGACAACTTGTCTGTTTTATCTTTATGTAGTCTGCGTACCTAATAGGGAACCTGACATTTAGGAGGAACAAGGAATGAAAGAGAGTCAAGAATAGTATCTACTCTTGGCATCATAATGACAGGAGAGTTCTGATTCTTGGATTCCATATAAACAGAAATATTTAACATGGAGTGATCAGGAGAGGACTTCATCAAGTTTATTTTCTTATCTAGATATTTGAGGATGGAGTTGAATTTTAGTTTACATGTTCTTATTTTGCTTATCTTAAACATTTGGATGGTCAAAGTACCTGGTGTCTGCTTTTTACCACCTAGAATCCTGGTCCTAACAGCTGTTCTTCTAACCCTGCCTAATTAGGGAATAATGGTTTATAATCATCAAGAGACAGGATCTGATTTCGTCAACACTAATGGACAGCTCCAGTCTCTTCCGGAAGCCAGGGCTCTTGCCCAACTCCTGGCTAAGGGCAAGCAGTTACAGGGTGGGAGCCAAGATGTTGTCACATATGGAGCTGGCAGCTCAGGGAGCGCAGTTGGAGAAGTCTGCTGAGGAGATGCGGTAATTCACTGCTGTCCTGCTAAGGGGCTCAAGGCAACTAGCCAGCTGCTGCGCGCCTCGTGACAAGAGCTATTTTTCAGGCCTCCCAGCGAGGCTTTCTTGATTCTCAATAGGCACCATCTGCTGCTTAGGAGAGGGCGCTGAAGTAACTAGAAAGCTCCCATTTGGGATGTGTTCCTCTCACTCAAGAGACAGGATCCAGGCTTCCCAACAAGGTTTTAGTCACCTGTCCACCAGTCTGACTGTGAAAGCCCCATGCGACAGAAAGGTTTCTGGTTTTCCAGGTCTTGGTTGCCCCTTAATGTCCAAAGGCACCAAAGCACTCAGCAAATGTCCCTGAATTCGTTCACTGGTGGAAGGGAAGACACCAGCTTTTTGGGATAGCTGTGCTGTACCACCATTTAAGGCAAGAAGTGCAGTTTTGTCTGAGAACAGGGAGCAAGGGTTTAATGGGACAGTAGAGCATCTCCCTCTTTGCACCGGTAAGTATAGGTGGGTGTCTCCATCTGTAATGTCTAGCTCTGTCCTTGAAGGAATGCTTTTGTGGGTAATGGGCTTGTCTTAGAGCTTCTCTACCCAGAATTCTCCTCTTTGGTGTTGCCTCTTGGAATTCACTGTGGTAATATGTTCAGAGAGGTGAGCTTATTGGGCCACAGACATTCCCGAGAGAAGGCCCTCCAGAGCACTGACTGATTGTAATCCCCACTAAGTGACATCTCTCCGACAAGAGATGATCTGTTACACAATCCCAAGTGAAACCTCTTCTGAAAATGAATTGCTAGTCACTATTAGTCGTGGCACATTTATTCTAAGCAGTTCTTCAGACTCCTGGGTCAGTGCTTTTGTGAACTGTGCTACTTGGACCACCTTCATTAGAATACGTGGAGTCCTTGTTAAAGCACAGGCACCACTTCAGATTTAAAATCAGTAAGAATGGGGCGGGAGGGACCCAGGAATTTGTATTTGTAAAACAAGCTTTCCAGATGATCCTGATAATGCACTTGAGTTTGAGAACTGCTGTTCTTAATGACCATTATCTTCATTTTAGGTTTCTGCCCTCAGCCTCTTCAAGGCAGAGACACAGTCTCAGGTTTACTTCTTGCAGTTCTGTGTGTGGTGCTTTGATACCACCTTTGGCTAATTTTGTTGCAGGCACCGTGGCAGTTATGTCCCATTTCCTACCAAACTCATAGCTTTTTGGCTGCCCGTGCTTCACCTCCCATCTTTTCTCAGCTGTTGTTGCTTTCCAGAGCTCGGCCTTGAATATCTCTGTGCTGGATGCTTTTCTTCCTCTGTTGAGTCATTTTAATTTTTATCCTGTTTCTAGGCTCTCGTGTCTATTGCTGTTTCCCTTCTCTGCTTACTGAAGTTAGTCTGCCCAATTTGAGTATGATTGGAAAGCCAGGAAGAATAAGACAAGGCACATACTTTCCCCCCCCCACCCCTCTGTCCATTCGAAGCTCCTGCAGACCAGATAGGCAGGGTCTTACTTTCTGTTTGACTCACTTACAGTTGAGCCAGGGAGGGCTTTTTGTTCATTTCTGTTTTGTTTTTTAGTTAGGCATTTAGGAATTGCTGAGCTAAAGTTTTGCTAAATTCTCAAAACACTATAAACTGCTTGTGTTCCCTCTCTGCTTTCATTTTCTAATTGGAACAAGGCACAATATAGTAACAGAAAACTGCAATTAATTTTCTGAAATACTGGCAACTTGCACATTATAATAACTTTGATTGTAACTAAGTGAAAACATAATAAAAAAATTAGTGACGAAACCAGAAATAGTCATATACCAAACTGTTCTTCCAGTTTCTGTCAGTATTAAGTGCTATTTTACCCTGGAATGGAGGCAGAGTCAGCACCTAGGCGTGGGGGTGGGGGAGATGCTGAATCCTTTTGAGCTAGAAAACAAGAATAGTTGTAGCTGGTTTGGCTCAGTGGATAGAGCATCTGGCTGTGGACCAAAGGGTCCCACATTCGATTCCCATCAAGGGCATGTAACTCGGTTACAGACTCCTCCCCAGCCCAGGCCCTGGGGCCCTGGATGGGGCGCATGCAGGAGACAGCCAGTCGATGTGTTTCTCTCACATCCATATTTCTCTCTGTCTTTCCCTCTCTCTTCCACTCTTTCTAAAAATCAATGGAAAAAAACATTCTTGGGTGAGGATTAAAAAACAAAACAAAAAAACACAAGAATAAGATTAGTGCTTTCAGCACAGGTTTTAACAGGTGTTATGTACTCTTTCCCCAAGTGCATAGAGTATTCCTCTCACAGGTGGGGGCTGTAGGCATATATAAGTAGTTTAATAAGAACCGAAAAGCATCCTGGTGACACAATCCCTGTAGATCCAAGAGGCACTAGGTTGCTTGGTGCGGATTTGCTTTTTCTCTCTGGTCATCTTATTGACAGAGTGATAAACAGGACACTTCCTTTGACTTGAGTGTTAGTAGAAGCTCTAGGACTCTACTTTCTCCTTGAAACAGCATTGTGCTCTTGAAGGCAGAGCCTCAAACACTGAGAGGTTAATTTGGCTTAAAGCTTTTTCTTTGTGGCTATGCGGTAAAATTGTATTCAAGTGTTGGTCGACTTATCAGATAGATCGTTAGTTTGGAGTGGATGTTAGAAGGCCTTTCCCTCATCCACTCTTTCTTCCTTCCCCTACCCCTATTTAAGAAGAAAAAAAGTGTTTATTGATTTTTAGAAAGAGAGGAAAGGAGGGAGACAGAAACATTGATCGGCTTCCTCCTACACGTCCTCCCCCTCTCTATTTCCCCCCCCTTTGGGGACGGAGCCCGCAACCTAGGCATGTGCCCTGACCAGGGATGGAACCAGTGACCTCGTGGTGCATGAGTCGACACTCAACCACTGAGCAACACCAGCCAGGCTCTCCACTATTTTTTTCTCTTCTCTCTCTTCCTGTTCACTCCCTTTCCCCCCACTTCTTGACCCTAAGAGTTCTGCTCTGCAGTAGTGGACTGTTTCATATGCCATCTCTCTGGACAGTTTTAGCTCTAGAGATATGCATCCCTCTCTTCCTCAACAGGCCCTAGGCAGCAGGGAGAAAAAGCAGCTTTGTTACCATTTTTTACACACCTACAACCTACTCACATCTAGCTGGGCTGTAGTCTTCAGTGTGTGTTCCTCTGGGACTACAGAAGCATCACCTGGGAGCTTGATAGAAACGCAGAGTCTCTGCCCCACCTGAGACCTGCTTAATCAGAAGCTCTGGGGGTGGAGTTCAGCCATCTTTGTTTTACCAATTGCTCCAAATAACTGCAGAGAACAAACTGCATGGGTATTCTAGTTAGACCTTGCCTGTCGATTTAGCTTTGTCCTTTTCCTTTTTGTGCTCACCCTGTCTCTGGAACTTCATCTAGTTTACTTCTATGGCTTCTATTAACCAGATCTTTCAGATATTTCCAGGAGGTTGAGAGATTTATGAGGACCTCCTGCCATAAGGATTCCAGGCATTTAGGATCATGCTAGCATCCTAATGTGATGGTTCTTTAAGGACTAATGCTGTGAGACCTCTTTCCAATTCTGATTAAAATTCTTACCTGCCCACACTTGACTTTACTCGGGCTCTTCAAGCTCATGCCTGTTTGCATGTGTGTTTTAGAATACAGAGGTGCTTTGGTCAAAAAGTGAGAAAGAGCAATATCGTTATCTTTCTCCCATGCCCTTCCCCATCTGAAGGAGTATTTCTTGAGTTCTTTTTTCCAATGTTCAACTCACTGTTATCCGTGGATGGGAGATGTCACTATGATACCTATTAAAGGGCATCTTACTAGTAGTGTCACCACAAGAAGTAAACCTGAGACTGTGTCTCTGCTACCTAAGAAACATTAGTTGGCTTTCTTTCTTTTATACCATATTTCAGCCATCTTCACAGAGCCTAGTGATGACTGTTATTAAATGTTCATCAAAATGAACCAAAAAAAAAAGGCTTGATATCCAAAATGCTCAGATTAGTCAGAACTGTATTATAGCTTAGATTCTGGGTCTGGATGGGTGTCCAGTGCTGTCAGCAGTGATCAGCATTTATGTGACTAACATGTGTCAGCTCTTAGCCTGTCCTAGCTCCATTCTTTAATATGGTTCCCTCTTTGCCCTGAATTTAGCCCTTGATGTAATTCAATTTACTTCCCGAGATTGTAAATATTTGATTTTTTTAAAAAATATTTTATTGATTTTTTACAGAGAGGAAGGGAGAGAGGGATAGAGAGTTAGAAACATCGATGAGAGAGAAACATCCATCAGCTCCCTCCTGCACACCCCCCATTGGGGATGTGCCTGCAACCAAGGTACATGCCCCTGACCGGAATCGAACCTGGGACCCTTCAGTCCACAGGCCGACGCTCTATCCACTGAGCCAAACCGGCCAGGGCGTAAATATTTGATTTTTAAAAGAGCTCTAGAACTCTAATTCAATCCAGAGTATTCTCAAGAAATCTAAGGGAACCAAGCCTCATAATCTTGACTGGCCTCGGAGTGGCAAAAACCCAAAATGAAGATAAATTTTATTTTTATATCCTGGAAGGGTACTATTTCTTCAAAGAGAGATTAGGATAAAAGAGACAGCTTTGTTGTTACAAGTGATTTACTCCTTCCTAAGATTTTGTCCTCATTAATTTTCTTAAAGCTGCCTGTCAGTTTATTAAAAGCTGCTTCCGCTGCAATTATCTTAAAGTTGACTTCTGAGATGTGGTACAAAGCATCTATCCTCAAAAAGTTCCTTTCTTTAGCACATTGTTGGAAAGGGGGGAGTATGGGATACGTCAGGGATGTCTCTGATGCATTTTGTCAGAGAAGGAAGGGGGCAAGATGAAAATTTTAAAATAATATTAGAGCTGCAACCAAAGTCATTAGCTTAGTCAGATTTTTCCATGACAGATTCCTCCAACTCCAACGATGTCTTTCCTCCATGGTCTCTTAGTAGAATTCAGTCTACACTGCATTTTATTCTTTTCACTCAACAGAGTTTTAGTGAACCCTGCCATATGCCAAGTACTTTGGCAGGTCTGGGAGTGCAGTGAACAGAACGGACCTGCTCCTGCTCCTGCTCCTCGGGCGCGTGCATGTTAGGGAACTGGCTTCCTCAGTGGTTTCACTGCTGTGTTCCCAGCCTTCACTGTGCACCGAACACAGGAGGCACTCTCGTTTGTCCCAGGAACGCCTGTCATTTTGAAATCTGTGTGCCATGTATTTCTTGCGCATACGTGAGCATACATCCCTACTCACTACCACCATCAGTGTGCCTAGCATGTGACTCAGAAAACAGTGACTGAACAAAAGTATTAATGAGAAATCCTTATGAAAATAGGATGTGCTTTCTCATGTCCACAATTCTGCCCAATACCAGTGAGTTTCTCGGTTCTAGTCCAAGTGAAATGCAGTAAGAGGTTCTCAGTAGATTGGTTCAAAAGTGAAAGGCAAACATTTTTTATTTTTTCAAGAATTGGTAGGAGAACCTACCTGAAAGTATTTTAATGTATATCTTGCCCTGTAATTGTTCCAAAATATATTGAATGTTGAAATATATTGAAAGACTCTCTTATCTAAGGTGAATATCTAGAACGGCTACTCATTTGGCCTTTATCTTTGAGATTTGAAAGCCGAGGAAGTTCAAGAACTTGTCCTGTGCTTGGAGATGTGGGAACAGGAAGAAGTAATTATTTTCATTCCTAGGAGTTCTGGGAGCAGCAAGGGCCTCCGTATTTCTTTAGCACAGAAGTAGGTTCCTCAACTGAAGTAATCTCTGTGGTTTGATCCTGATGCCCAAGGGTGGCTTTTGGCCATCAAGCTGATTGAAAAAGAAAATTCTTGTCCTCTGACTGTCCTTTGGATCTCCTTGAGAGAAACAAATGAATAAGGCAAAGTTTACAGGTCTCAACAGCTCATAGGAGGTTGGCTTGAAATGACAGCACATTGTCAATAGCAGCAGAGGGCCACAGACTCCAAGGAGTGCTTTAGTTTGCACAAGGGTCATCAGGCCGACTTGTTCCTGCTTCAGCTGAACAAAGGAGAGAATTAGGTGACTTAGTATTCTGATTCTCGTTTTAAAATGACCACTCTAAAATCAACATTCAGTGAGTTCTAAACTCCAGTGTAGAATATAAAGAAGGCTTGGAGCCAAGAAAAGAAATTCGAGTTTCTGGAAAACAATCAGATTTTCCTAGAGCAGTGGTTCTCAGCCTTGGCTGCACATTAGAATCACCTGGGAATCTTTTTTAAATCCTGATTTCTGGGCTTCATCCTCCAGAAGCTCTGTTTCTTTGTTATGAGGTGGGGCCACAACATTAGTAACAAACAGAATTTCCGGAGGATGAGGCTCAGAAATCAGGATTTTAAAAAGATTCCCAGGTGATTCTAATGTGCAGCCAAGGTTGAGAACCACTGTCCTAGAGGATAGAGAAACTCCAATAATTCATGAATCTAAGCAAATCAAAAACTCGAAAAGAAGGAAAAGTGACCATAGCATCCGTCCCCCGGGCTACACTGGGGTGTGTGCATTTCTCAGCCTGTGACAAGATGTGAAGCCATTCATTTCCAAAGGAAAGGCCACCTGTCTCTTAGCACCTGCTTTCCATTGATTTTCCCACTTCACAGAGTTCATTCTCCTCTGGTAACCCCTCTAGAAGCTTAAAGCTTCCCTTGATTCCCGTCACCGCCCAGAAAGCATTTCTCTCCCACACAGTCCTTCTCTTTCTCTAAGCCCCCTTGGCTCACGCCTTCTCCCAGGGCCCTTCCAGCCCATTTCCCATTGTCCCCTCCTTCCAGCCAGCTCCGTGGTCTTAGTTAAAACAAGGGAGGTCTGCCGACTACACTCAAACTCTTGCCACATGGCGAGGTTCCAGCTTTACAGATGATGCCATCCCCAAATGTAAACAACATGACCACAAAGTCTTTTCTTTTAGCTTCTTATCTGGGCTGGTCTGAGCAGTGCAGTCGCTGCTTGGACTAATGGTCTGAGCTTTATTGACACGTGGTAGAAGATAAAGTATCTTGGCAAGGGCAGCAATACATTTTTCCTCTAAATTTTAAAAGGATGGAGAGGAAGGTTTCCCACTGAGCTCCTCTGACTGCCTCTCATTCTTTTCCTGTATCTTTGAACAAGAAACAAGACCACTTTAGTTTTGATCTGGGACCTGTGAGTTTGAGGGTATGGAGGGGCAGTAGTATATGAGCTGGTCTTGGACCCCAGAAGTGTAAGCATTATCTTCCGCCATACCCATAGAACCATACCGATCTTGGCAACCTGACTCATTCTCTGTTGCCGTGCTGATGGCATTGACTCTAAAAAATTGGTTCTTTCTAACCTATTGATCCCAATGTGCTTCCTAGATGTTAGACAGAAATGAGAATAGCCTGCCTGGGGAGGGGGCTTTGTCAGCGTTTGTCATACACCAGGGAACAGCTGCAGCTGAGACAGGTGAACCCTGGACTCTGCCAGCGATCAGCATCTGGGTCTGTATCCAGACCCACAAAAGGCCCCCAGGTCCTGAAACTCCTCCTCCAGTGTAATGGAATTTGGTAGTCTAACTTTATGGGGTTTCACTTTTGTCAGAGTGAAAAGGGGATTTTTGGCAGGCCACCAGATTTATCCTTATCCCCATACAGAGCTTCAGGGCACCTGACCAGTGTTAAGGAAACCTTTACTTGATATATCTGGGTTGCCTTTAAGTGAAGTCCAGAGCTGTTCTTTACACTATCTCAGATCTTTCCTTCTTGTCTGCGCTGACAAACAGCCAGAGTCAGTCCCCACTGAAATTTGAAAGGCGACTCACGGAATACCCAGTCCCTGATTGGAAAGACCGGTGGTCAAAACCATAAAAGGCTAAGTAGCTAGCACTGTCTAATCATCTGTCAGGGTTGGGGAACTTGTTGCCCAGATGTTCTCCTGTCCCTCGGGCTGACTAGTGAGGAGCATTTCCCCTCAGTGAGGTGCTTTGAGAGCTGTGAAGGTCTGGCCAGAGAAACGAGTATAAACTACGTCTCTGAGTGGTTTTCAGAATGGGCCAGATCTCATTCCTTTAGTCCTTTAGTGTCAGGCATGTATGAAATAAGTACTGCACCAGATGACCTTCCGCGACCTGTGATCCCTACTCACCCTTCACTCTCATTCCCCCTCCCCACCTCCCGCCCATTACTGTTTGCATTCATCCCATCCCCACATTAGAGCGTGATAAGCAGGCATGTGCTTATCAGGAGTCCTGAAGGCTGCTGATCTTCATGTGGCGTTTCTGGCTTCCTGCCACAAAGCAGGATTTAGGCTGATACCCAGATTGAAGGAGGTGGGCCCTTGGGAGCTGACTTTTCAACATTGTTTAAGGGCTGAGGGGTGAGGGTCGGGGGGGGGGGGGGGAGGACTGCCATAGCCAGAGGACAAATCGGTGCCCATGACTCCTAGAGCCATGGAGGTTGTGAATGTCTGTGCAATGGGGTCTGGAGCCTCCGCTGTTAATTATTTCTCTCCAATTTCTCTCATCTTGTCTCACCTAAGGTGGGTCATTTGTCCTAGCCTCTCGAGGGTTTGTCCCCAAAGCAAGTTCCTGTATTTAGAAGTAAGTTGATAGTTTGCTTGTGAATCCCTCTCAGCAATAACTATAAAAGGTAAATTTGTGATATGTGAGAGACTTGTTTGCTTCTTTCCTGATCTGGAACATTTCTAGAAAAGAGTTCACTTAGCCCGGCCAGCGTGACTCCTTGGTTGAGCATCAACCTATGAACCAGGAGGTCACAGTTCGATTCCCAGTCAGGGCATATGCCTGGGTTGCAGGCTCAACCCCTAGTGGGGGACGTGCAGGAGGCAGCCAATCAGTGATTCTCATCGATATTTCTATCTCTCTCTCCCTCTCCCTTCCTCTCTGATATCAATAAAAATATATTTAAAAAAGAAAAGAGTACACTTATATTTTTTATTTGAGACATGCATCAAAAAACATAGCACAACCTTTAAGCATCTGATTTACTGACCTTATTACCCCCTTCTTGCAAGAGTACTTTCTCTGGCCCTTCTGCCCCTTCTGCCCCGTTCTCTGCAATTATAAATCATGATTTTAGGAGACTGTTGTAAGGCCCTTGTATACCAAGGCTCCCCTCATCTAATGCACTGAAATTAATGCTCATTCCTCCTCTACTCTGGGTGTACCCCCACTCACACCATCTGACCTTTGGGAAAAGAAAAAATCAACAGATTGATTTCAGCCACAATTGTCTTATCACAACTGCTTTCCTTTAAGTGTGAATACCAAGTCATATTTAACCTATGACCTCTAGGAGGGACTGAAGCCATCGCTTCTCTTCTGGGAATGCGAAAACCTCTGTGGGAAAGGATGAAGACATCACGCTCCGGCCCCTGATTTGAAGGAAAAGGATTGATTAGGAGCAAAGGGAAAAGACTGGTTTTGCCATCTCCATGGATAGTCAGCAGTGAAGCTGGTGGAGGGAAGAGGACATGAATTTCTTCAGGGCTCCTGCCAGATGTACATGTGCAAGGAAGAGATTATCTCAAGGCCGAGCAACCATGTTCTAGAGGACTAGTTTAGAGATTCATATACAACACTGGGCTCTTTTTTTAGAAGGTTCCTCAGTTAGACTAGAGATTTAAGAAACCCTGGCCAATTCTGACATTTGGAGTTGAGTTAGGCAGGGCATAGGAGGTTCTTCATGCAGCAGCTGTGGGGTAGTCTCGTGCCTCAAACCAGAGCCAGTTCATCTCCGACAGACACCGGTTCACCCTCAGGACATTGCAGGGCCATTCTGGCAGTGTGCCCCGGCACGTTTGTTCAGCACCGTAGCACCGGGAAATCCTTCATAGCAGGGTTCTCTGTGTGTCGGTATGCTGAGAACACATGCTATTCTAGATTCTGTCTTGGGGAAGGCCTTTCGAATAAATACCCAAGGCACGTGGTTGAGCAGTACCAAATCCAGGACTTCTTATGACTCGATTTGTGTACATGCGTACATTCAGTCGGCCCTACTCAATTTTTACTTCTTTTTCCTTTTTTAAATCTCATATCAGGCTAATCAGAAAAATAACTTGTATCACCCTGAATTCACTTTTGAGTATTACTTTCTAACTCACACTCTTCATCTGGTCTCTTTTGTCTCTTCCATCAGTCCTTACAGATAGATAAAGGCAGATGAAGTTCATTCCTATTTATTGATTAAAACCTGAGGAGGCTTAAAGGGAGAAACACCATATTGACTAAAATTCCAGTTGCGGATTCTCTACTTCATGTCATTTTCAAAAGCCCTGACAACCTTTTCTAGAAGTCCCAGATGCAGGTCCCTGGTAATAATAACAACACTTACCATTTATAAGATTGCATCATGCCAGGCATTTTCTATACATCTTTTTTTTTTTTTTTCCAATCTCTGCAATTATTTGAATGTTGGTACTCTTTTTAAACTGAGATCTGGAAAAGTTGTGGTGCAGTGACATCAGGACTCAAACCCAGGTCTTTCAAATTCTGAAATCGACGTCCTTCGTCTTCCACGGCCCTACCCTATCTGACTAACATCGTGTAGACCAATGAACAAAGAGACTGGAGGCTTTCTTTCACCTTCAGCTCAAACCCTAGCCATAGCTGAGCTGCCCCTGGGAAAACAGTAGCTTTGGAAAGATGTAAGCTGTTGAAAGGAGATGCTCTTTCTTTGAGGAATGGAAATAAACTATTTAATGGTGATTTGCATAAGGTAGAAAGAAATCATGAAACTGTGTGTTCAAGATTCCCCTCTGCCTTACGTTCTACACCTTATTGCACCTTTAAACATTGCTTTTATTTAGATGAATTCATAGTGTTCTCGCCCTAGCCAGTTTTGCTCAGTGGATAGAGCGTCGGACTGCGGACTGAAGGGTCCCAGGTTCGATTCCAGTCAAGGGCACATGCCTGGTTTGTAGGCTGGATCCCCAGTAGGGGGTGTGCAGGAGTTAGCCAATCAGTGATTCTCTCTCGACATTGATGTTTCTATCTCTCCCTCTCCCTTCCTCTCTGAAATAAAAATATATTTTTAAAAAAGAAGAGAAAAAAGAAACTGCATTCTTAAAAAAAAAAAAAAAAGAGTATTCTCCCATGTTATCCTCCCTCCCCATTCCCTTCAATTCCCCATTGCTGTGCGAGACTGTGATTTCCATGGTGATAGGACCACCAGTGGAGCTTGACTCTCGCTGGTTTATCTGGTCAGAGGACAGTTGGGGGCTGTGCTTCCAGGTGAGCTGAGCTCTGAGTGGGGCTTTCCAGGGAGTTGCCTTAAAGCAGTGATGTGAGCAGTGCTACATGGCTGTAAGGAAAGCACACTAAGCTTCATGCAGAAAAGCCCACACTTGCCCCTGTTATTTCTTGAAAGAGCCCTAGCCCTCTCCTCCCCTCTGCTACCCCAAGTTCTCAAATTTGTGGTAGAAGTCACCCATTCCCAGCCTAACCATCTCCTTTCCTCCCTGTACTTAGCTTGCTTTAGGCCATAGAAGGGACTTTGTTTCTCCCTGGATTTTGTTATTCTTGGTAACAAATTGTTTCTCCTCTCATTCTCTTTTCTTCCCTCTTTCTCCCCCCCTCCCCAGAGAGTTTTCAACGTCCTTTATCCCATGCCTGCTGACCAGCGGAGACATGTCAGCATCAACTCTGCCCGCTGGCTGCCTGAGCCTGGGCTCGGCCTGGCCTATGGCACCAACAAGGGAGACCTGGTGATCTGCCGACCAGAGTGAGTGGTTCAGGGCCTGGTGGGGTGGGTGTGGAGTGGTCATCTGGGCTGGGGGCTGGAATACTCAGCATTCACCTATGGATGTAGCTGGTGAGGGGGGTCTTTTAGAGGAGAAGTTTAAATTCTGCTAGAGCCTGCCTCGTTCTCATTGTCACTCCTTAAAAGGTCCTTTTCACTCAACAGATGGTAGGGTTAGCTCTCCATTTCAGAAATCTTCAAAAGACTGGTTTAGTTATTTTGTCTCTTAAATCTAAAGCAGTATGTTTTGTTTGTTTTCCCTTGTTCTCCAGTTCTCTAGTGATAATAAAAGTTTCTCTGCAGTCAAAAGCATAGATATCAAATATTCTTTTCTAAAACCTTTTTGAAAAAGTCAATAGGTAATCTTAGGTATGTGTAAAATGCCTTAGAAATGAACTTAAGAAATAAAGTTGGGAATAAGGTGTTGTTAAAGCCCTAATTTTTAATATATCTTTATTGATTTTAGAGGAAGAGAGAAGGAGAGAGAAAGAGAAACATCAGTGATAATAGAGAATCACTGATTGGCTACCTCCCGCACCCCCACACTGGAGATTGAACCCGAGACCCTTCAGTCCACAGGCTGACGCTCTTTCCACTGAGCCAAACCGGCTAGGGCTAAAGCCCTAATTTGTCAAGCCACTGATCTCTAACCACCTGGCTCTGTCTGTGTCCTGCCTGTTTTCCTTTCTGCTGGAGGCTCTGGCTCATAATAGAAAAGGCAGATTGAAAAGCTCCATTTAAAAATTGAAATGGCCCTGGCCTGTGTTCTCAGTGGTTGGAGCATCATCCCACACACTGAAGGGTCTCAGGTTTGATTCCTGGTCGAGAGCATGTACCTGGGTTGCAGGTTCCATCCCTGGTACTGGTCGGGGCACATGTGGGAGGCAACCAATCAATATGTCTCTCTCACATTGATGTTTCTCTCTCTCTCTGTCCTACCCCCTCCTCCCTCCCTTCCTTCCACTCTCTCTAAAAATCAATGGAAAAAATATCCTTGGGTGAGGATTAACAACAAAAATCGAAATGATTATTATCTGGTCTTGGAATGGGGGGTAGGAGGGGACACCAACCAAAGCATTTCTGTGTTCAGTCCTGATGACACTCCTTCCCCTTCCTCGGGCTTTTTGGAGGATAGAGGTCTATTTAGGCAGGACCCTGGGAGTCAGCCAGGTCTGTCATCAATTTTCATACCCATCCAGGTGTGGAGTGTGAAGCTCTGTGCTTCAGTGCAGATCAAGCTGACTGCGGTGTGGGCCGCTGCAGGTTCCAGCTGATTAAATGCCAGGCCGTCCTAAGGCTGTCCTTCACTAAGTATAGAGTCTCCATAGGTGTTCTACGGATCGCAGAGTACATGGGACTGTCTGCTAGGGTCTCTGGGAGTGTCCATGATGTCTTTTGCTAGGGCCCTTGATGATTTTTCCAGGGTCTGGATTTGGGTCAGTTCTTATAGCCTGGTGATTGAGCCTTTAATTGAGCTAGATTGTTGGTCCAGGAGAAAGAAAACTTGGTTCTAAGGGCAGCTCATTCCATTTGGAATTTTCAGGGCCCCTCTGAAGGAGAGCTGCTGCCCAGCCAGCATGGCTCAGTGGTTAAGCATTGACCTATGAACCAGGAGGTCACTGTTCGATTCCTGGTCAGGGCACATGCCTGGGTTTCAGACCTCCTCCCTAGTAGGGGGCATGCAGGAAGCAGCCAGTTGATGGTTCTCCTTCTCCCTTCCTCTCTAAAATCAATAAAAATATACTTAAAGAAAAAAGAAAGAGAGAGGCTGCTGTCTGACCCTGACCTGGTCAAGCTGCTCTTGGAGCTGGCAGACCTCTTGGTCTGCAGGCCGTGCTCCCCTCAGGCTCTGTGTCCAGAGAGCCCCTTCCACGAGCTCCTGTGCCTTTCCGGAGCCCAGCCTGCCTGTCAGGACTGTGCCACCGTCAGCCTAGGCGCTGGGTCTGTTTGTTTCTGCTCTCACCTTGGCTGCCCATAGTCCCAGGATCTGTCTGCCCCGAAATATTTATTTTTCCCAAAGTACATGAGTCTGATTATCTTATATCTTCCTCCTTTCTTCGGAATTCATAGGCATGTTTTTCAAAACGGCCCAGAATTCTGGACCTTAATTTTACTCTTACGAACACGGTAGTTACAGGCCTTCCTTTCCCTCTTTCTCCAAGACGTCCTTCCTCAGCGTTGTTGTCTTCTCTGTGGATCCGCCACTGACCTTCCTCCCAGCCAGACTCCCAGCCCCCACCCCTTGTAGACGTGATCTGCTCTTACAGAGGCAGAACCTCTACCTCCAGCTAGCCGTGGCCCCCGAGGACTTTGATGTCTGAAACCCCAGCCCACGTACTTGGTGTGAGTCATAGACACCTCAGGGAAGCATGAAGCTGGCTTTGGCCTATCTTTCTTCACCATATGTCGTCTTTGGCAGCCAGAGCCTCAGCAGGCCAAAGCCATCTTGGACTGCTTGGGGAGCTCTCTTACCACCAGGAAGTGAAGCCTCTTTTATGAGCAGGGTGGCACCAGCATGTGACACAGGAAACAGCATCCCCTCACAAATGAAGTCATGTTGGACTGAGAGAGCTACCTTAGCCGGCCTATTTCAGTGTTGCTGTTTTTCCTGATTTCTTGGGTCGTGTTGTCATATGCCCCAAACCTTAGGGCTGGACATTAGGGTACATGTATATTAATACGGACGGACTTTGTCCTAAGTCACTCAAAGCTTCTCCAGTTCTAAGTCTGTGTGGTTGGTTTGCTTCAAGCAGGGAATACTGAACAGTATTCAGGTAAGGTTGAGTGAAGGCTCACCCAAGGCCTCCCAAAAGATCAGTGAAGGAATTGGGCTTCCTAAATTTTCAGTCCAGAGCTCTTATCCTGTAGCTGGTTTTTAACCTTTTTACAATAAAAAATTCCTTTAAAATTCTGATAAGCCCTGGCTGGTATGTCTAAATGGTTAGAGTGTTGGCCTATTCTTCTTCGAAGGGTTGCAGGTTCGATCCCCATATCCATTTGGGGTGTGTGCAGGAGGCAATCAGTTGATGTGTCTCTCTTGCATCATTGTTTCTCGCTCTCCCTTTCTCTCCCCCCCCCCCCCCACTCTCTCTGAAAATCAATGGAAAAAATATCCTCAGATAAGGATTAACAAAAAAAATTTTTTTAATGAATAAATAAAATAAAATTCTGATTAAAAGCCATGCACTCTCTTCCACAGAAAAACATACTAAAAGAACACTCATGTAACTTTGTAACTCTCTTAAGACCTCAGGGAAAGAATGCAGCTCTGGATGGGGTTGATGATAAGCATGTCGTGTGAGTGATGCGGAGAGGGCAGTCTCTCTGTGTTGTCACTATGGCTGGTCTCTGGCCTAGAATGAGGAGAACAAATACAAATGAGAATGTGGGAGCTCAGGGCTGTCGTCTCTTTACAAGGTTGCTGCCTCTCCTTGTGTGATGCAGCTCCCTGGCACACCCGTTCCCAAGGGCACAGGATCCAGCCAGCCAGCTGGGCTAAGATTACAGCCCTCCCTCCAAAACAGGTGGTTTCTGCCTTTGTCCCAGGCACAGGCAGCTGCACCTCATTTTGTGCTCTCAAGTATACTCTTGATTTCTCCTTCATTGTCTTAGCCGCAGTGCTCTCTCCAAGCACAAAGACGGGTCACAGGCTCCTTGGGCATCTCTTGGTACTGACACTCTCCCTGACAGTAGAAAAAGACCTAAGGAAACACTCCATCTCTCTAGGGAAAGAAATTCTTAGGACCAGTGAGGAGACAAATAACTGACCCTTCAGCCCCTATACAAAGCCATTACGGTGGCTGGTAGCCAAGGCAGTGAGGTGCTCCTTTCTCCTTGGCTTTGCTCCCCCACTGCCACTCCTCCAAGCTGCCGCTCTGCCTCTGGCTGACTGCCAGCCCAGCCAACACCCCCACCAATAACCACAGTGGGTGTGAAATACCAGATTGATGTGAGGGGGTGCTTGCTCACTTCCGGCTTCATAGATCAGCCCTACAAATGGGAGAGAGGTGCTTCTGGGAAGACCACTTCTCAGAGTCAGCTCAGAAGGCAGAATTCACAGAAAAAAGTAGGCTCGGGCTGTGGGGCATCTGGCCTTTGGCTGAGTGTGGGGCTCCTGACAGGGTCCCAGCTCTGTCCCCTGAGAGGGAGCTACCACTGTAAACAGTGATTACAATCAAGCATCATTGACCACAGAAGGGAACGGCACGCCTCTGAATCAAAAGGGAAGCCACAGCCACTATCTTTCAGGCTGTCTGTCCCACAAGAGCCAGGTGCCAACTCATTCCCACGTCATGGGGACAGCAGGGATGAATGCCGGTCTCCTCAAAAACGGTCCTTTTCTCCAAGGAGACAGCCATGCAACCAATAGATGAAAGAAGAGTGTTCTCAAAGGGAATATTCCCTAGAAGTTGGGAAGTTCAGAGCCAGAGTTCTTTGTGGAGCATTGTCACCACTGAGGATGCCAGGCGGGCTCCTGGCTGTGTTCAGAAGCACAGCTTACAGCCACTGCTGAAAGAAGCCGGGTGTCAAGAGGAAGTCCATCTGAAAAGGCTGACCTGACTGGCCTTGCCATTCGGCTCCATCCCTTTGTGTGTTTGCTAAGCCCCCAGGAAGAACCTGGAGCAAATAGTGGCTCGTTCATCCTCATTAAGCCCCAGGGAGACGGAGGTGGTTAGGACCATTGGCACTGAAGACTGCGTTTCTGTGGCCAGAGGTGTCCTTCAGCTCTGTTCCTTGGTACCTGGAATTTTCAAATCCTTGAAAATATTCAAGATCAGAATATTTGATATTGGGGAACAGATATCAGAAGATTCCGTTGTAGTTGAGCTTTTCCGACCACAGAAAGGAGCCATATCAGGATTAGAAATAGACCTGTTGATGGGGACAGAAAGGCTTGGGGTGAGGGTGGAGGGTGCAGCAGTGCATCTGATGCAGTCTATCATCCTGTTCTGTTTCAGTGGCCAGAGTCCCCAGCTCTGAGCCAGATGGGTGGGAAGAGTTTAAGGGGGACCCTTTGACCATCAGCATCACACTGACAGTCCCAACTCCGAGTGGGCCTTCAGTGATTTCTTTCCTGTGATGGAAAGGAAGGTTCTGGTACATGGTTTGATGTGAACAATTTGTTGTCAGTAACCAGGCCTGGCTGGCAGGAATTACAGAGGAAGGATTGGCAGGGGACCCACATGGTATTGCCACCTGTCAATAAATCCTGACAAGTTTGCAAATCAGAGGCTCCCTGGCAGCTGGCAGTGATGGCTTTGTTTTTGGAAGGCCTCTGCTGTTGACTTGTGGCATTTGCCTTTTCCCTAATACAAGATCTGCCCCCCTCACCGTCACTCACCCATGCCCGTGGTTCTCAGACAACCCCACCAAGCAGGTGAGTGGAAAAGGGAGGAGATGCTCCATTTTAAAGGGGTTCCCAGGCCCTCTGGGGAGTTGTCGGGAGGATTACATAGAGCAGGGAAAGGAAGAGCGCTTTTGGCAGGCTGGGGCACTGTCCCTCCAAAATCACTAGTGTGCCCTCAGGTGAACCCTGTCCCCAGAATCTTAGCGATCCTTTAAAGCAGTGGTTCTCAACCTTCTGTCCCTTTAAATACAGTTCTTCATATTGTGACCCAACCATAAAATTATTTTCGTTGCTACTTCATAACTGTAATGTTGCTACTGTTATGAATCGTAATGTAAATATCTTATATGCAGGATGGTCTTAGGTGACCCCTGAGAAAGGGTCGTTTGACCTACAAAGGGGTCGCGACCCACAGGTTGAGAACCGCTGCTCTAAAGCAAGGGTGGGGAACATCCGGCCCTCGAGCTGTATAAGGCCTGAGAAATCCTTTGGTCTGGCCCTGGCAAGACGTTAAGGGTGAGTTAATTAAATATAGCCCCTAATTTTTAAGTTGACAATTGTATGGCCTGTGAATGATACTATAAATATCCAAATGGCCCTTGGCAGAAAAAAGGTTCCCCACCCCTGCTCTAAAGACAGGCTTGGGGGCTCAGTGACAGGCCAGTTTCCTTTCACTGTGGAGCACAGCCTCCAACATACATTCCCTCCTCATCCAAGTCCTGTCACATCCCATATCAGGGACTGTCTAGTCCTCTTGTTTAAGAAGGAAGCATCTACATCACTCTTCACAGTCTCACCTCCTGGCCAACCCTCAGAACCTGCTGCTCCCCTTCACAATCTCACCTCCTGGCTGATCCTCAGAACCTGCTGACTAATTTGTTTCCTCTTCATGGAAGAAGTTCTGTCGTTAGAGGAAGGTGACCTGGGCCCATAGATTAAAAAGCTGGCTTTCATTGGAGATTGTCATCGATTGCACAGGCCTCCTTAAGAGAGTACATGGGCTGGATGGCTTAATCAATGACTGTTCCTCCTCGCAGCCTGGAGGCTGAAGCCAGCGTGGCCCATTCTGGTGAGGACCTTTCTTGAGTTGCAGAGGGTCGTGTTCTCACTCTGTCTTCTCATGGTGAGAAGGCCACAGTCCTGTTGTATTAGGGTCTCACATTTATGACCTTAACTAGAGGCCCGGTGCACAAATTTGTGCACAGGTGGGATCCACCTGCCTGAGGGGAGGGGCCATGGGCAGTTGGCGACTGACCCCACCCCCTTGCTGAACTCCCCTTTGAACTCCCAGTTGAGGGGATAATTTGTATATTAGCCTTTTAAAAAAAAAATACATTTTTATTGATTTCAAAAAGGAAGGGTGAGGGAGAGAGAGGTGGAAACATCAATGATGAGAGAATATTCGATTGGCTGCCTCCCGCACGCCCCTCACTGGGGATCGAGCCTGCAACTCAGGCATGTGCCCTTGACCAGAATCGAACCCGGGACCCTTCAGTCCGTAGGCTGACGCTCTATCCACTGAGCAAAACCAGCTAGGGTAGCATATTAGACTTTTATTATATAGGATTACCTCCTGAAGACCCTGTCTCCAGACATAACCACATTGGGGGACCAGCTTCAACATGCAGTTCAGTCCCTAGCACTAGCAGAGCTCTTCATGCACATGGGCATGTCCTGCCCCATCTGGGATCAGAACTGGCTGTTGTGTGTAGCGTAGGATCTCTACAGGGATGCCAGACTTCTAATCAAAGGTACCTCCTTCCCAACTTCTGTCCCTCTGCTTTCACCACCCGCATCACACCTCACTCTCAGCCACAGTGACTGGTCTAGGTCAGTGGTCGGCAAACTGCGGCTCATAAGCCACATGCGGCTCTTTGGCCTCTTGAGTGTGGCTCTTCCACAAAATACCGACTTCTGCGCATGGGCCATGAAGTTTCAATCGCACTGTACATGCACGCCGGCACGTGGTATTTTTTGGAAGAGCCACACTAAAGGGGCCAAAGAGCCGCATGTGGCTCGCGAGCCGCAGTTGCCGACCACGGGTCTAGGTAATACCTTCCAGGGAGGAATCAGAAAGCAAAGCAGCCCTAGCTGGTTGCTTAGTGGTTAGAGCATTGGCCTATGGACTGAAGGGTCTGGGGTTCAATTCCAGTCAAGGCTTGTACCTTGGTTGCAGGCTCGATCCCTGGCCCTGGTTGGTGTGCGTGTGGGGGGCAACCAATAGAACCTGCGCGTGGGGCGGGGGGGGCAACCAATAGAAACATCACATTGATGTTTCTCTTTGTCTCTCCCCCTCCCTTCCACTCTCTCTAAGAATTAATGGGGAAAATATCCTTGGGTGAGGATTGACAAAAAGAAAAGAAAGAAAGCAGAGCAAAGCAGTCTTGTGTGCAAGTCAATATAGAAGGATGAGAGGCCACCGCTTCCCTCTGGCAGCTGTGCCACCAGCAGTCCAGCCATCACCACCTGCGTTTCTCTCCTCCCTTCCCCATCGGAAGTTCGTGAGCAGCCTCGTGTCTCCTTCAGCTTGAGGAGCATCTTCCCCATTGCTGTCCACCCTGCCCAGGCCCAGGAGGCAGTAGGTCCAGAATAGAAAGAAGTGGGGGCTCTTACAGCTCAGTGGGGGCTTTTGTCTGCTTAGGCTTCTGAGCTCCAGGCAAGTGGAGAATGCCAGGAGCCCTGTGTTCCTTCCTCCCGCCGCATGGCAGTGGGCACCTGGCCTCTGTGTGGGGCCTGTTTCTGAGCACGAAGCAGGACCTGTAGGCAGGACAGTCGTGGCACCCTGTCTCTCCAGGGCCTCTCCAGCCTCCCATTTGCCATCTGAGCTCCTTTCTCTGTGTCTGAAGAGCTCTCAGAACCCAGTGCCTGCGTCTGCTGTGGCCATTTTTTTAGCTGTCTCAGCCCCAAGGTGGAGCCAGTCAGGCTTTGTCTGCGGGAAGAAGAGGCTAAAACCAGCTCTGCAGGCGTTTGCCTGAAGTGCTCCACGCTGAGCGCTGAGCGTCCCAGTGGAGTGCCTCTCGGCCCCGCCCAGGGTGAGGAAGGAGGGTTCCCTGGGCCACAGTCTGCGAAGCTTGGGAATTGTGAGGAGCTCTGGCCAGGCCCTCTCTAACGCCTTCCACCTTCTCCTCTGTCCTTCCCCACTGACTTCCAGGGCCTCGAACTCAGGCATTGAGTACTACTGGGACCAGCTGAACGAGACTGTCTTCACGGTCCACTCCAGCAGCCGGAGCAGTGAGAGGCCCGGGTGAGTGTTGAAGGAGGAGGGTGCAGCCCCTGCCTCCTGCTTCTGATGGGCTCCCAAGCGATGCCCTCAGCCTGTACCCAGGGCTCTCTGGGTACCACTCAATCAGAGTGGCTCCCCTTTGATCTGCTTCATGCATTGAGCCTTTGCACATGATTTCATTCAAGAAAATGGTGTTGCCCTAGCTGGTTTGGCTCAGTGGATTGAAGGGTCCCGGGTTCGATTCCAGTTGGGCACATGCCTGGGTTGCAAGCTTGATCCCCAGTAGCGGGTGTGCAGGAGGCAGCTGATCAATGGTTCTCTCTCGTCATTGATGTTTCTATCTCTCTCTCCTTCTCCCTTCCTGTCTGAAATCAATAAAAATATATTGATGTCCATGTCTAAGAAAGAACAAAACCTCTGCTCTTAGGGTCTTGGTGTAGAACAAGCTAGGACACCTTCTGGTCCTCTCCCATCTTGTGGTGAGGGGAGAAGCCAGGGCACTGGAGAGGGAGCCTGTCCCTAGGACGCGTGCTCATGTCCTCAGGGAGAATCTGTCAGTGATCTCCCAGGTGACTAGGGCCTCCAGGACCAAGCTGCCCAGAGCTGCAGTCCAGGGTCCATTTAGAGAAGAAACCTGGCACTAACCCTCTTACCATTTAACTCACTAATGAAGATGAATATTTTGAGAAAACAAAGGTAAGCTCTGTTTCCTAGAGGGCCCAGCTGCAGAAATCGTCCCCAGAAACAGCTAGAAATATGAGTGACCCTGTCAGAAGTCCTGGGCTTCCTCTGCTGCCAGCCAGCCACCCCGAGGCTCAGAGCCTGGAAATGCCCAAGGGGAGAGGGTGCTGGCCTTGGGCCCGGGCCTTTCTCATAGGGCAGCTTTTCAGAAGGCCCTAAAGGGTCCCAGAACAGCTTCATACGAGTCTGGGTACTTTTCCTCCACAGTGGAGATCCAGTGGAAACTCCGGATGTAAACTGGAACCTTGTCAACATATAGAAGGAAGGAAATGCCAAAGAGAGAAAGGTCCTTCTGCTGCTCACTGTTTGTCCCGTGGATCTCAGTTAGGGGCTTCCTGTATCTAAAAAAGTCTTTTACGTTAGCCGTCTCTACCTCATCAGAAAGTCCCCTTTGTTTAAGGGAGTGGCTGAACCAGCTGGGCTTGCAAAATTGGATGGCTCTGTGGCCGCTTTTCCTTGTCTCGGGCATGGACTGATAGGAAGGAGAAGGGACACAGGCAAGTTCACTGGGTTGGGAGGTAGCTGTGGGCGGGCAGGGCTGCTGCTTAGCCTGCAGCCCTGGTCAAGCCTGTGCCCGAGGCTTGGCATGGAGCCAGCAGAGCTCTGAGGGGTGCTGTCCCAAGCCCTGCCTGATTTCAGTCCACTTTTCTCTCCCTAGAACCAGCAGAGCCACATGGAGGACAGACAGAGACATGGGTCTGATGAATGCAATTGGGTTGCAGCCCCGGAACCCCACCACCTCAGTGACGTCTCAGGGCACCCAGACTCTGGCCCTTCAGCTGCAGAATGCGGAAACACAGACGGAGAGGGAGATACAGGAGCCAGGGACAGCAGCCTCGGGTCCCGGGGAAGGTGAGAGCCCTGTGATGCTAGTGGGCAAATATGGCAGGGGGCCGGGAGGGGAGTGGGCGGGGACCATCATCAAGGCTCCTGGCTCCTCCACATGGATGGTGGCAGGTACTGAGAGAATGCACTCCAGTCAGGATGAGCACCCTTCCCTCTTTGGGGAGTGCCCTCTTGGTGGCATTAACCACCTCCTCAGGCAGGAACCTCATCTCCTTCATCTGTCACTGATTCCAGCAAGCGGAGCTGCTCTTCCCGCTTTCCCCCAAGTGCCCTCTCCTCCAAAACTTGGAGGACAGAGGCTGTGCTTAGAGAAAGGGCAGGACATAGCTGGATGGGAAAGGCTACGAGAGACCTCTTGCTGTTGGCTTCCAGGGCCTCCCACAGGGAGCCTGTCCCCCTGCAACTGTGCTCCTCTTACACCCGTGGATCACTGCCATTTGGGTGCAGCCCAGCACACCCTCAGCCCCTTCCTGTCACCTATCTCAGGTGCAGCTCAGCCAGCCTCCCTGGCAGTCTGTGCTGGCCTCACACGTCTAAGAACCAATTAGCACTTCCCAGCGGCAGAGCTTGAGCCACTTTGGAGTCTGTTAGCAGCTGTGTTAAACAGCCTGTTCTCACTCAGTCATCTCCTTACCCCCTACCCCGGCCCCTTGCTGGTCCCAGCTCCACACAAGCCAGCCTCGAAGCAGACACACACTCTCTAGGTCTGTGTTGAGCCTATGGGAGGAGAAACGTGATGTGCATCAGGCAAAGAGTAACGAATTTGCCTGTGTTACCCCAGGGAAGCTTTCTATACTCAGTCCCCCGTCCCCCGTCCCCCGTGTCTCTCCCCCCCCCCCCCCCCCCCCCCCCCCGCCCAGGGCACTGTCCCTCTGGCTGCCATAAACTGAAAAATTTAAAGTTAAGTCCCTTTTTGGTCTATGGCCCAGGCCACACCTACATCGGAGGCCTGTGACTCTTTGTTGGGTGGAAAGCCCCAGGGTGTGGACATAAGCAGCTGGCAGTGCTGGCTGGGCTTCAGGCCTCAGCAAGGAGAGAGTTGCAGGCTCCTCCAGCCGCCCCCGTGCTAAAGACAGTCCTAGGCGGCCCCTTGGATCTGATCTCATGGCCGTTTACTGATTTCCACCATGGATCAGCCGCTTGGGCTACAAAGACAAGCCTTTCCTCAGTGAACTTGAACTCTAGAGAGGCAGGAAAATAATGACTTCTTGTGATCAGGACCTCAGAAACAAAGGAGGAGCCATGCCCACCCAGCCTATGGTGCTGGGGAAGGCTGCTGGGGGAGGTGGCTCTGAGCTGAGCTTTCAAGGATGAGTAGGAGTTAGTCAAGCAGAGCGGGTAGGGGAGCGCAGGGAGAGGCATTCCTGGCAGAGGGGACAGCACCTGCAAGTTCAAAAACATCACACTCTACACCAGTGGTTCTCAACCTGTGGGTCGCGACCCCTTTGGCGGTCAAAGGACCCTTTCACAGGGGTCACCTAAGACCATCCTGCATATCAGATATTTACATTACGATTCATAACAGTAGCAACATTACAGTTATGAAGTAGCAACGAAAATAATTTTATGGTTGGGTCACAACATGAGGAACTGTATTTAAAGGGCCAGAAGGTTGAGAGCCACTGTTCTACATAGAAGACCACGAGCAGGTTCGTGTTTGTGGCCTGATCAGCACGTGTTGAGAACTGAGGCTGGATGAGTAGGGAAGGCAGATTCCAGGAACTGGTTGGGGCTGAGGACTTCATCCTTGCGGTCAAGTGCACAGGGCTCGGGGCCAGGAGCTGCCAGCTTGAGGAGAAGGCATCCTCACCTCCCAGAGAATCCTCTGCTTTTCAGTGTTGTTTTTTTAATTTAATTTTTCAGTTTCAGTTGACATTCAATATTATATGAGTTTTAGGTGTATAGTGTAGTGGCTAGACATTTATATAAATTACAAAGTGATTCCTCTGCTCTTTTCTTGATTAGCCTCAGCCCATTTCAGACGTTCTCAGTCAGTCATAAGTTCCTTTCTTCTTGTTTGGGCTGGGGCTGGAGGCTGGCAAGAGGAAGGGGCTCTTGCTCCCAGTTTCAAGAGGCCAGAACCACATTTCCTCCCTGTCTTGTCCCACAAAGGGGAGCGGGTGGTGGAGGGTGCGTCCTGCAGAAGCCGGAGTTGCTCCTCAGTACGAGTGGCAGTCGGGAGCTGGCCCCTGGGCACAGTAGGCTTTTAGCTTTGCGTCTGTCTGGGGCCCTGTAACCTTGGCCCGGAGCTCTGGACCTCCAGCTCTCTTAATCCTCTCAGAAAGAGACATACCTAGAAAGAAGTAGGGGGAGGAGAGCATAGGGGCGGGGGCGGCCTCCGTCGTCTGGGGCCAGGAGCCCTGTTTGGAGGTGCTGCTCTCGTTGACCAGCAACCACTCCTGAGCCAGGCACCGGGATTCTCCTTGGGTGTAGACTTTCCCCACCCAGCAGGCAGGCACAGCTGCTCAGCACCTCACTGCCAGCAGCTGCCTCCTCTCTCCATGTAGGCAAACTGGTGGCCCCATCCGCATAACCTCTCTTCTGGGCTCAGCTAGGAGACAGGGCCGGGGGCATGGGAGGAGGGATATCGCCTGCACATCCCACCCCACACACCAGGGCCCAGGCTCACGAGTATGGGAGACCACCTCTGCTTCGTAGCAGTCACTGTTCTGTGGTGCCCCTCTCGTTCCGATCAGCTAGCACCGGGTGGCTCCAGGTGGCTCCTCATTTTCTTGTTCTGTAAAAATTTGGTTAAAGTCCATTCAGCTCTTCCTAGGACTTCCAGGAAGAGCCCTCCACAGTGGGAATTTGCAGTGCTTATCCAACTTAGAGCTTCCCTACCCTGTCAGAAAGGGAGGGAGCATTCCCTGGTCTCACTCTTTGCTCCCAGCACTGACCCACTCCTGCCCGCCTACAGCAGGCATCCAGGAAGTGTGTGGGAGGGGAGAATGGAGTGGAGGCAAGGCCCTGCCCCTTGCTTGGCTGTGCCACACTACTTCGGGAGCCCGTGGCTCTGCCTCTGATGCTGGAAAAGGTTGTCTGGCCTCTTTCTTGTCAAGTGAAGATGCTAAACCAGCTGCAGTGACTTGGGCCCTGGGCGGCAGGGAGAGCAATGTGAGATGGGAGGGGCTAGAAGACCAGCAGGCCCACTGAGGGCAGGAAGGGCAGCTTCTCCCTTCACTCAGCCTTGCTTCCCCCTTCTGGGCAGTGAACCCCCAGAATTAAATGAGGTCACAGGGCATTATGGGAAGTTGTTGGTCCGTCCATCCTGGCCTCTGTATCTTAGAATTTGCCAAGGAAAGATCTCATGTCAACACGAAATCAGTTTCCCATTTTTCAAAGATGGAAAGAAACACTTTGCTCCAGGGAAGGTGACAGCAGGATTGACCCTGTGGCCACCGCTCCTGCCGCTCATCGCTGAGCTCCTGGGGCAGGCTGCCATCTCCCTCGGGCCCCAGTGTGTGCGTTCTCCTCTGGAAGAATGTGCTGGCTGCCTTCCGTGGCGCGTAGCCTTGGCTTAGAGTCCCCAAGAGAGAAGCACAGCTCATAGCTCAAAGCTGTCAGCACCCAGCCCTGAGGAAGCTGTTGGGGTGTGTGTGTGTGTGTGTGTGTGTGTGTGTGTGTGTGTGTGTGTGTGTGTGATTATATTAGGGACCATGAATTCAAAGGTATTGCCGAGGGAATCACATTCAGGGATGAAGCATGTCCTTTCCCTCCGGAAAGAAACAGACACAGGTGTTTCTCCCACAGCAGGGGCAACATGTGATCTGTGTTCAGAAGCCACTTAAGCCTCTGTAATCAGCTCGGGAGCCCTTTTATTCACCCACACATTCATCTGATAAATACACACCAAGTTCAAGACCAACGTTAGACGCAAAGATGATTGAAACTTAGTCTGAGGCCTTCAGGAACTTGCAGAAGGTCGATGCCACAGATAACTTACAGAGAGAAGTGTGGGCACTGCAGGGCTTGGGGAAGGAGCAGCCACTCCATCGGAGGTCTGGGTGAGAGGCGGTACTTGCGTTGGCCCTTTAAAAAGAGTGGACCTTAGACATGAGGCCATGGGCAGCACAGAGCAGGCGGGGAGCATCTGCGGGGCAGGCGGGCGTACGGCATGTGGGGCCGGCTTTGGTAAGGTCATAGGGCACAGGAAGAGGCCTGGTCAGGAAGCGGCTGGAACCTGGCCAGAGGGCCCTTAAATCTCAAGCTAAGGATTCTTGATTTTTTGAAGCTGCTTGGTTTTGACAAGTATGGATTTAACCAGAACTCAGTGAATCAGAGCTTAATTGGGATGGTAATAGCAGCAGCATGGAGGCTGGGTGGAAAGGGACGATATAAAAAGCAAGACCAGCCATGGTGAGAGGTGGCCAGGACTGGAGCCACTGGTGCAGTGGGAGAGGACAGAAGGCCCAGATCCGAGTGCTCACAGCAGGGCCCGGAAGTGAGCCACATGGAAAGAGCTGATGGTGTCCCGTCCCATCTCACCCCCTGAGCCCTGCACCATGAGCTCCAGGGCCAGCAGTCCTCAGGCCAGCCCACTGCACCTCCCCGGCCAGGCTGGGGAGCCCTCAGTGCAGAGTTCTTGGAAAGCAGTGGGAGTGGCAGTGAGCAGAGGGAGGTCCCCTCGCGCCTCCCCAGGCAGCCCTTTGGCTCACAGGATAGAGGCTGTGCTGGCACCAAGGCTCTCAGTTGACCCTTCCTGTGTCCCCCTGCCAACGGCTTGTCCCCTAGAGAACTCTGAGCCCTGCAGGTTCTCATTCCTTCTGCCCTGGGAGCTGGCGCTGAGCTGTCAGGGGAGACTAGATGGGCTGCTGCCTGAGTGTGGGGGGTAGATGGGCAGGGTTAACCAGGAGATCTGGAGAAGTGAAAGCCCAGGCGGAGTCCCCACCACCCACTGCCTCGGTAAGACCCGAGGAAGAACTACCAGGGGTGCCAAGCACCGACGGAGGGAGAGACCTAGGGTGGCCTTACACTGCAAAGCTGTGAAACTGGCTGCCTGGAAATCAGTTCTAACAGCAAGCAGAGAGAAGGGACTGGCAGGGAGAAAGCAAGGAAAGTCTTGCAGAACTAGCTGTTGACAAGTACCCCAAAAGAAACCCCCACTATCAAAGCCCCCAAATATGCAAAATCCCAAACTGCCGGCAGGCAGCCAGAGGAAACAAAGTAGCAGTTGTGTCATAGCTGAGCACAGGCCAGAGGGAAGGCCCCTCAGGGCGGAGCTGCACTCCAGACCCCGTTCATCACCGCTGGGCGTCCCCCGGGGCCGCACTCACATGCGCTGTCATGCTCCGCCCGGCATTGTGCAGGCTGTGTGCATCCCTCTGTGCAAGTCAGGAAGCTGAGGGATGTGCAAGTTAAGCGGGTTATCCAAGATCACAGAACTGGACTTGAGCCGAAGCCTGTCTGTTCCTACACTAGAGAACGGTCAGGCCTTTGGGGGAAGGCCTAGAACAGTGGTTCTCAACCTTCCTAACGCCGCGACCCTTTAATACAGTTCCTCATGTTGTGGTGACCCCCAACCATAAAATTACTTTCATTGCTACTTCATAACTGTAATTTTGCTACTGTTATGAATCGTAATGTAAATATGATATGCAGGATGTATTTTCATTGTTACAAATTGAACATAATTAAAGCATAGTGATTAATCACAAAAACAATATGTAATTATATATGTGTTTTCTGATGGTCTTAGGCGACCCCTGTGAAAGGGTCGTCGACCCCCAAAGGGTCACGACCCACAGGTTGAGAACCGCTGCCCTAGAACCTCTTCTGCCTCTTAAGATGCGGTTGAAACCTCAGGCCCAGGCAGGTGCCTGGCTGTGGGGCAGGTGAGAGGAAGTGTCAGGCATCGAGCCCCAGGAGAACAGTGTGTGGGAAATAACGTAGGAAGGCTGATGGATGAAGGGGGAACAGTTAAAAATTCAGACTTCCTCCTGGACTCTCAGGAAGTACCATAAACAGAACATAGGGAAGACAGCACAGCTTTGAAGTGAAGCGGAGCAGGCTGTTTGCCTTTGAGCCACACTCTGTGGGGTGCCCTCTCTTTCCGAAGACCAGGCAGCATACCCTCTCCCAGGGCTACCAGGTTAGGTTACCCACGGCGGGGAGCAGACAGGCAAAGCAAGCTAGCTGGCTGGGCCCTTCCCATCGCCTTCATTCAGTTAGTGACCGGCCTGCCACTGGTCCGGCTCCGCGGTGCAGTGGCTGAGGGGCCTTGGGCCCTGCAGGCCATGCTGGGTCCCTGCCAGTAAAACAGTGTGAGCGAGGGCCGCTCCGGGGTCATCGCGCTCAGGTGTCTGAGTTATCCTCAGATAGATTGGGGGAGTGGGCCTTGTTTCTGCTTTTAGCCTAGAATCCTCCCGTTCCTCCTAGCAGTTGCCTGCCTGGCTCAGAGGACCAGGCCAGCAATTAATTCCCTCCCTCTCCTGCTTCATACCTTCCAGGTGAGGGCTCAGAGTACGCAGGTGGGGAAGACGCCCTCAGCAGGATCCAGCGGCTGATGGCCGAGGGTGGCATGACCGCCGTGGTGCAGCGGGAGCAGAGCACCACCATGGCCTCCATGGGCGGCTTTGGCAACAACATCATCGTCAGCCACCGCATTCACCGCAGCTCCCAGACAGGGACTGAGCCTGGGGCCGCCCGCACCTCCTCGCCCCAGCCCTCCACCTCTCGGGGACTGCTCCCGGAACCTGGGCAGCTGGCAGAGCGAGGCCTAAGCCCCCGGACAGCCTCCTGGGACCAGCCCAGTACCCCTGGGCGGGAGCCCCCCCAGCCATCCCTGCCCTTTTCCTCCCCTGCCCCTACTCCTGTCCCCCTTCCCAGCACTGAGGGACCAACCCCGCACTGCGACCTGACCAGTAACCACCACCTTCCTGACAGTGGCGGTAGCAGCAGGGGGGAAGCTGCAGGCCCCAGTGGGGAGCCACGGAACAGGTAGAGACAAGTGTGCACTGGTGCCTCCCTCAAACCGCTGAGCAGAAATCGGACCTCACAGCTGACTGGGAACTGGACACGGAAGAGCTGCAGGCTGCATCAGGAACAGGAGCAAGAGGGCAGGGGTTCGAGGAAATCGGAGTCAGTGGGCGTGAGGCAGTCAAATGGGCAAGGCTCACCTTAGGACTAGAACCTTTCAAGATCTGGAGCCCACGGAGCCACACTGCTGTGCTGAGTGAATGGAGAAGGAAGTGGGTATTCTGCCATGAACCCCGTTTCCCCTAGTCACAGAGAACCCCAGAAGGGCCAAACCATCCTGCACAGTGGCCAGTGAGACAGCTGTGCCCTGTCCACCTGTTGTAGGGGCCAAGCCACTAGGACTTGAAGAGCAAGAGGAGCAGCCGACCCCCAGAAACCATCTCTATCTCGGAGCCTCCAGAGCTTCAGCTTCTTATCTTTCCCCACGAAGGCCACTATCGGGCAGGTCAGGCCCAGATTCCCGAGGACGGGCTTCTACGCTTGCTAATGGGGACACCATGGAGTGGGGGGAACCTGCTTGCCTGAGAGAGGATGGGGTCAAGGGATGGTGGGCAGGTCCTCACTCAGGAGTGGGGGGTGTAGGCTGGCCAGCCCCCAGGGCCTGTCCACCAAGCCCCTCCCTCCCTGTCCCCCAGGCCCTCAGAGCAGCGCCTGTGGGTATCAGTATTCCCTGAGCCGAGGCCAAAGCCAGCCCGAGGCTGGGGGAGGGGGTGAAACTCCAGGTCAGAATGTGAGGTCTTGGTCTGTGATTTAAGGTGTTGCATGTGGAATCTTAAACTGTACGTGTAGTTTCTAGTGGAAAAATCAAGGCGCTGATTATTTTGTTTTTAGTATGAAAATGTGATTTCTGTTTGTAACTCATAGAAACATTGTGGTGGGAGAAGAGGGGATAGTCTGACTGCTAATGAGGGAAACACCAAAGATCTACATCATTAAAATGATGACATGCCCCTCACCAGGCTCCACTCTGTTTTTATGGAGGATGGTGGGAGCGGGGCGGGGGGAGGGGTTGGGGACAGAGCGGGGTCTTTGAAATGAGCTGGGCCCAGGTTCTCCCAGGCACTGGTTTTGGTGCTGCTGGCGTCCGTGGGGAGCCCTGATACCTCAGCATAAGCCACTCCGGTAAGCACTGCCACCTGTGCTTACACCCCGTCTCTGTACCACCACCTCCTGCTTCCTGTGAGCCTGCTAGGGACTGGGGCAACTTTAACAGCAACAGGTGGGTAGGTAGGAATGACAGAAGGTCATTCATCTTGATTGCTTCCTACCCAGGACTATGGGTCTGGAATGAAGATGTAACTGGCAAAGAGTTGGACCCCTCCAGTCCTAGGAAACCACCCATAATGGGGGTTGGAGCTTGTCCTTGTCTACAGACATCCCACAAAGATGCCATTTGCTGGTCCCTCAGGTTTCCTTTCCTTTGTGTCCTCAGTACAGTGACTGAAAGGCCTGTTCTATTCATGGGCCTTGGCCACATTAAGATTCAAGCTGATGTGGCTCTGCTGGTTGAGCGTCATCCCATGCACTGATGGGCCACCAGTTTGATTTCTCATCAGGGCACATGCCTGGGTTGCGGGTTCAATCTCTAATAGGGGGTATATAGATGGCAGCCCATTGACGTTTCTCTCTCCTCCCTTCCCCTTCCTTTAAAATCAATAAAAACTTTTTTTTTTTTTAAGTTTCAAGCAAGTTAGTGGCAGAGGATATTTGCCCCAAATCATACAAAGGTATACAGGACAATCAGAGCCACCCCCAGGCTTCTGCCAGCAACAAGTACTTCAGTACCTTCTGTGTCCCAGACACTATAGGTCATGCATAACTATGTTACCCCAACAGAGACAAAACCAAAAGGTTAAATGGGAAAGCAAGTAATACAAAACAGTGTGAAGAGTTGTATAGTTAGGAACACCAGAATTTTCTAGAAAGTTTTAACAGTGGACTCGACTAAAGGACATCCGCTAGCTGTGTGACCTAGGGCAAGCCACTTGCCTTTTGTTGTTGTTGTTAATCCTTACCTGAGGATATTATTCCATTGGTTTGTTTTTTTTTAATATTTCTATTGATTTCAGAAAGGAGGGAAGAGAAATATTAATGCTGAGAGCGTTATTGATAAGCTGCCTCCTGCATGCCCCCTACTAGGGATCAAGCCCGCAACCCAGGCATATGCCCTTTACTGGAATTGAACCCAGGACCCTTCAGTCTGCAGGCGGAAGCTCTAACCACTGAGCAAACTGGCTAGGGCGCCACTTGCCTTTTCTCTACTTCGCTTTCCTCCCTTGTAGTAGATGCAGGGCTTGCAACCTCTCAGTTACTTCTACCTCTATAATCTAGTCCTTCGTGTTCAGCACTGGTTAGGACAGGCTCCCAGGAAGAGGTGGGACTTGAGCTATGCATTGTCAGATGGGGAAGAATTCCTTGGCTGACAGTGGGGCTATGAATTTGTTAAGTGTAAACCTTGTCCAAGGACTTGGTAACCTCAATCCTCTTCACAAAAACCCTCTGAAGTGAGCACTGGTATTACACCCAGACCACATAACTAGTGGAGGCACAGTTTTAATCCAGGTGGGACCCCAACTTGCTCTATTTGTAAAAGGGGTATTCAGCCATGTGGGTGAGGTGATCCAAATTTGGCCCTGTCTGGCCTCACCTCTGCCCTCCCTGGCCAAGGATGAGCCCAGCCCTACCTGTTGGAGGTCACAACATCAACCCCTCCACTTAGAAAGCTTTTGCCTGGTGGATAGAGCCTCCCCAAGGATAAAGCCTTTTGGGGGCCTCTTGCCCATCATAACAAGGTTGTGGGGTCAACAGAAGAGCTTGGCAAGCTCATTTGGAGGTGAGGAAATAGGTCCAGAGAAATCCTATGGGCCCAAGTTGTAGACCCAATTGGATCAAAGGCTGAGAGCAAAGACTAAACAGGTCTCTGGTTTCCAACTCAGCACTACACAGTTCCACTTTGGGTTCTGGGATTGGGGAGGCCAATGGCCCCTCCCCATCGTGGATTTCAGAGGAACTGGAGCTGCTTTGCCTGACAGCTTCTGGAAGAACCCAAAGCAGTGGTTGGAGACATTTCTGGTTTCTGGGCCCCCAGTCCTTATCCTTGCTTGACTTCCCATCTGACTGTTGTATCTGGCCTTCCTGCATTCTGTTTGTTCACGCACACACCCTGCAGGACTATCATATAATTGTTACATGAACCAATTCACCTGTGAGTGGGGACAAGAGCAATAGCACTTCTTTCAACCTTGGTGATGAGGATCATGGGAGAACAAATCATTCTTGTGAAGCACAATGGCTTTTCACTCTAGCCCCACCCGCCTACTCCAGGCCTCTCCTTCCAGGAGCACTGGGGACCGACCCCCACCTCCGCATTCAGCGTGGAGAGCTCACCAAGAGCCCCCGCAGCTGCAGCTGGCGTTGCCTGAGTTCTGCCCCTTCTCGAGTAGCTCTTGCCCTTTCTTCTCCACTGCGTATCCGCCTCCACCCCCCCACCCCGCGCCAATCCCACACAGAGCCCTCTGAGCATCTCTTAGGTGAGGCTGAAGGAGGGGCGGGACTTGAGTTGTTTTTCCAAGAGAAGGAACCATGTGTTTTAAGGTTAAGCGGGTGTTTGGCGCAGAGTTTGGTGTGACAGGCCTCGCGGCCGGGCGTGGGGGGCGAATCCCTCCTGGTCAGCCGGGGAACCCGCTCGGAGGCCGAGCGCTGGTGCCTGGGCGCGCCGAGCTGAGCCGCAAGGTCTGGGCTGGGGAGGAGCTCTCCGAGGTGCTGAAGGCGCCCGGCTCTTGGCCCGCGGCTGCCCGACCCGCGGCCCTCCGGCCCTCCAGGTCGGTTGCCAGAGACCTCGAGAGAGCAGTGGCCTCCCCCGGGGTCTCGTTCAGGGCTCCGCCCAGGTGACCTTGGGCTTTCCCTCCCAGGAATCGGTGAACTCGACCTTCAGGCCCCGGTTGGATGGGCTGCGTATCCCATCCCGGGGCTGGAGGAAGGGCGCTCACCCCTTCGCGGCCTGAAGTGCGGGGGCCGAGCGGCGGGGTGTGGGGCGGGCGGGAGTGTGTGCGAAGGGCGAGCTCCTCTCTCCCTGGCGGACCGTCGCCGCTCTTCTCTCCCCAGCTGCTTCCCCAGCCCCGACGGCGCCCCTCCTCTGGCTGCACGGCAGCCTGCACGCAGCCGCGGGGTTGGAAACCGCCGGCCCTCGGCCCTGCCCCGACGGAACCGCGGCAGCAGAACCGACCCCACCCACTCATCAACCTCCTAGTGGGGTCCAACTGCGCGCGGGACGACGGAGGGAGGGAGGTCCGAGCTGGGCGCGAGGCCATCTCCTACTCCCGGGGGCCTGGTCAGAGCGGAGGTGGGGAGCGCAGCCAGACGGGGCTGCCAGCTCTCCCCCCAGCCCGCGAGGGGGCGCCGCATCCCCATGACAACGCGGACACCCCACCCCCCAGCCTCTCAGAGGGCCGAGCCCCCAGCGAAGCCACACTGTCGGCGTGGGCGGTGTCCCCACGGTGCCCGAGTGCGGAGCTGCCGGCCGGCTCCAATGAGGGGCGCGCGTAGCTGGGGTCCCCGACGCCCCGGCGGTGCCCCCCGCGCGTCCTCGTTGGGTGGCCGGCCCCGGGCGGGCGGCGCGGCCCCACCAGGATTGGCTGCCTCCCCGTGACATCACGCGGCTCGGGAAAAGTGCGAGCGTGAGCGCGAGTCGGAGCCACAGCGCCGGGAGCTGCGGGCGGAGCAGGGGCCGCCCCTCGCACCCCGTCCCCGCCCCCGGCCCGCAGCCCGACCGCCCGCCCCGCCCGCTGGCCCGCGGGGCCGCCCTCCTCTCCCGCCGTCTGTCAGGTGCGAAGGGAGCGGGCGGAGGTGTCTGGTAAGTGACTTCCGCGGCAGCGCGGGGGCGTGGGGGGACTCGGTTGGGGGAGAAGGACGCGGGGCTCGCGGACCCTCTGAGGCTCCTCAGAGGCCGTCCGACCGGGAGGGACCCCAGGCATCTCTGGGGCGAGCGCGGGGCAGGGGGCTGCAGAGGGCACGGCTGGAGGGGAGGCCGGGAGCCTCGCGGAGGCTGCAGGTGCGCCTCTGGGAAGCAATGGGCATTCAGGACGTCGGCAGGGTGTGCCCGCTCCCAGCCCCGAGGAGGCAGGGGCAGCCGTCGGGGGCAGGACCCGCACTCCAGCCCTCCCACTGGCGGCTCTGCAGGGCGTGGGGCTGTGGAGCCCAAAGAGCCCTTTTCCCGCCCGCCTCCCTGCCCCCCCCCCTCCGGCGCCGCCAGCCCACTCTTGGCCATGGAGTCCGCCATCAGCGACCTTGAACCCCGACGGAAAGCACCCCTGCCCTCTCTGGCGCCCCTCCCCCACTCCAGGACGCTCCCTCGCTGTTGCCCCTGCCCGGAGCCGCGGAGATCAGCGTTAAACCCAAGCCCCCTGGTTGAAGTGTCAGGATCAGTGTCGGTACCAAATCTCCTGCACCCCTTCTCTCTCCCCTGGATTCCTGAGTCCCCTCTCCTCCCCCAGGGGCAGATCCAAGGGCCCCAGCGTTCCCGGAGCCCTAGCGTGAAAGCCTAAGAACCCACCCCTACCCGCAAGGTGTCCAGAGCGCGCGCTCCCGTTTGGCCCGGGAAAGGGGATGGGGGAGCTCGGGGCCCGGCAAAGCACCGTGCCCACGCCCAGAGGCTTCGGAAACTGCGTGCTAAGGGGTGGGGGAGGGCGGGGCCCTGGAGAGACACGACCCATGGACCGCCAGGGCAACGTGGAGGAGCCTCCAGATGGGCCTAGTAAGTCCCAACCCGGCCCTAGAGGCCCGCCCAATCCCTGGGCTGGAGAAACCGGGTGTCCACTCCCGACGCGAGGGCTCGCCGTGTTTCTCCAGCGGGGGTCAGGGTTGGGAGTGTGGGAGAAGAATCCGACACTTTCCTAACCCAGGCCCCCTTCTGGGCCTCCGGTTATAGAGGTGCTGCCTGCACCCTCTCACTGGCGCCCTTTGGCGAGAACACGCAGTGGGCACACTGAGCCGAGCCTGGTGTCCCGCAGGCCGAGTGGGGGACTCTAGCAGCGGCACCTCGACAGAAGTCAGTGCAAGGCTGGGACTCCGCACCGAAGCGTCGGGGGCATAACACTCCTGAGCACTCAGCTAACACAATGCACCAAGGCCAGGGGCCGTTGCAACCCAGAGTGTAGTCTGGCCTGGTCCTGCAACCCTTCCCTGCCCACAGACGCCGGCTCTTGGCCCGACTGGATCCGCGCTCAGACAGCCAACGTCTGCGTTGAATCTCCCAGCAGAGGCGTTTGGCGGGCACTTACTGTCAGCCCTGCATTGATTCGTGTAGACACACTCACAGGCACAGGCACACCCGACCGTGTGCAACCCCCAGGCCACAGCAGTCCAGGCACACAGGCATGCACACGCACGTGTCCACACGGCGCGGGCATGCTCACGCGCGCACGGGGCGCACTGGTATCCAGGCGTGGCTGAGCGGCGCGCACACACGCACATGCAGACAGCTACTCGCTTCTGCTCGCGCTCCCCAGTCATCACACATAAACCGAACTCGAACTCGCCTTCCCGCCCACACGTTCCTCGCCGGTGCCGGCCGGAATTCGGGCGCCCTTAACTTTCCCACCATTAAACCCCGCGCGGAGCCGAGCGCAGCTCCCGGGCGAGGCCCGCGAGGGGATCCCTGCCTGGGGCCTCCTCTGTGCTCCGGGTCTTGCTGGAGTTGGGGGCGGTGGCTCCCCGCTCTAGGGCCGGAGCTGGCACCCAGGGGCCGACATCGCCATCTAGCGGTGCGTGCAACCCTGGGCGGGGCTGCTCGCCTCGCCAGATCCCAGGCGTCCTGGATCCTAGAGAAACGAGACAGAGAGAGTTTTGGTCAGGATGTCTGCGGAAGACTGAGGGGTTCAGAAAGACAACTGGGGCGGGGAGACACGGCGTTTCGCCCTGTCTGCAGCTGGAAGCTTCCCCAAGCGGGCCCAGCGCGGGACGAAACCGCCCGCCACCTCCCCGGAGACAAGATGTCCTCAAATGGAGACAGGAGGTCTCTCTGGGAAAACTGTGGGGGAGGCGGAGGGAATGGGTGGGGGCCCTGCGCAAGCCGCCCCAACCCGCTCCTACTTGTGTCGTTATAAAGGGGAGAGAGAAGAGGCAGGGAATGGCCGCTGAGGCAGAATTTGGGGTTGGGAATGAGGCTCCTGGGTTCTCAACCTGCCCCGCTGCCTACTGACACACTGGCGGACTTTAGGCAACTTAATTAACATGATCATCATCGGTAAGAAGACACATCTGTAAGATGAAGGATACTAACTTTACCTGCCTTTTCAGGCTGCTGTAAGGATTAAACCAGATAATCTATAGAAAAAGCTCAGAGGGATTCCTGACTCATTGTTAACACTCAATAAACAAGAGCGATTATGTTTTTCCTGCTCAGCACCTTGGGTCCCATTCTGATCTCGCTGGCCGTGTCCTGGTCCGGAGAGGCTAGCACCACGGTGTCCTTGGGGCCGGCTGACAGATCACTCCTGCCCACCTTGCTTGCCTGCCTGTGTCTGGGAGGGCAGCCTCTCCAAGCTGGTGCTTCAGCCCTCCCACCCAGCTCAGAGGGTGACGCCTGAGCTTTTATTTCAGTCCCTCCGAGGATTGTACCCACAGCACCGCACCGCACTGCACTGCTAGATGCTCTCAGAGCTGAAAGGGGCCATCGGACCCCGGGGAGGGGGCGTTATCTTGACGCATTTGTGACCTTGAGGGGGTGACACCACCCATCTCGGAGCCTCTCCCTGCAGTGGACCCAGGAATTGGCAGGCAAATTGAAACTGCCAGGCCAGGAGGCTGGGTCTGTGTCTGCGACGGTGGATTAGGGGGGTGTTGAGGCCAGGCTTGGGGGTCACGGGGACTTGGCTCCCGCCTCCAGTGCATTTTCATGCTGGAGATGGAGTTTAGTCGCTGATCCCCATAGCTGCTCCGGCGGGGGGGTTGTCCCGAGGAGTCCTCTCTCGCTCGCAAAGGAGAGAGGTGCAGGAAGGTGAGGCGGCCTGTCGAGGGCCACACAGCCCCCGCTGGCCTTGAAGCCGGGCAGCAGCGCGAGTGCTGGTCCCTTCTTCCTCCTCCCTCCACACCCGCTGCCTCTCCCCCTCGGCTTCGCTCTCACACAGACGCACAGAACTGCGTGTATGACAGTGACTGGTGGTGCTGTGATGGGCCCGTGTGTGTGTAACGGTGCGCGTGTTGGCGGGTGTGAAGGAGCTGGGCAGGGCGGCTGCCCTGGCACAGCGCACAGGGTGTGGGCCTCCCTCACAAGTTTGGGAGAGGAAGAGGGGGAGGGGAGGTCAAGAGGAGCCTGGGAGGGAGGGCGCACAGGCTCAGGGCTGGGGCCTTATGCTGGGGGACCCCAGCTGGTGTACTGGTGACCCAGGGTTGCCCTGAGGGGCAGGCCACGGGCCCCCCTGCAGCAGCTCCTCTCTTCCCTCTGGGACACTGTCACCCTTTGGGTCCTCCTAGAGGCCTTGGGGCTGACCCTGACGCCTGCCTGGGAAGCCAGGTGTGTCTTTCCTCAGTGATGGCCCTTTGGGCTTCTGATGGCTCAAGGGTCTCAGCCCCTGGTTGCTGACAGACTCCAACTACCCTGCCCCTCGCCCCCATGCCCTAGGGCAGGGTGAGAGCTCTGGGAGAGAAACGTGCTCCCCTGAGCCTCTCTGCACAGCACCCTCCCCTCCTCCTCAAGGCTCCCGGCTCCATGCCACCTCCTGGGTCCTCGGGGAGGCCTTCCCCCAGCTGGGTCACTGGTGAGTCTTTGGGCCTCCCGCAGCCAGACTCGTAGCTCCGGGACAGCAACGTGATGTCAAGGAGCTGTGGAACCTTGGTCAGGTTAACACCTCTGTGCCTCGGTTTCCTCAACTATAAGCCATGAAAAATAACAGTATTACCTCATAGGTTTGTTGTGAGGATGAAATGAGTTAATATTTATATAAAAAGTATTGAGAGTGTCTGGCACTTAGTGGAGAGTAAATGTTAGCTGCTACGGGATTGGAGAGCAGGCCCCCTGGTAGTTTGCTTAAGAAACGATCAAAAGGCTGCCCTGGCTGGTGTGGCTCCAGTGGTGGAGAGGTGCCCATGCACCAGGATGTCACTGGTTTGATTCCCAGCCCGGGCTGCTGCTCAGTCCCCAGTAGGCGGTGTGCAGGAGGCAGCCAAAGGATGTTACTCTCCCCCTCCCTCTTCCTCTCTCACTAAAATCAATAAAAACATATTTTTTAAAAAAGAAAATAAATGATCCAAGGACTGAGTGAATATTTCCCACATGCTGACATCTGGGACCACTCATCCCTCTCCTCTCCTTCCGTGGGTCCCACCCACACTGGCCCTCGGTCCTTGTCTCACACATGCCGCAGGGCCATTGCCCTTGAGGAGGCCACTTTCTGAAGCTCTTGTGGCTGCCTCCCTGTCATCACCTCCTCGGAGAGGCCGGCCGTCACTGATCAGCCAGCAGGGGCAGCCCTGTCTGTCCCCCGATCCACTCCCTGTGCCATCACTCTTCCTTGCTTTCTTTCTAGCCCTTCTTTGTTGTTGCTCACTGTTTGTATGTCTCTCCTGATCCGACTGTAAGCTCCGTGAGAGTGGCGGCCGAGTGTGTCTCACTCACTTCTGTAGCCGCAGCACCCAGTGCTCACTCAATAAATGATGCACACGAATGAGGAGGTGATGGGACAGGGTTCCCTAAAGTTCCGCAGGATGAGGGTCCTCTGGCCTCTCGACTCGTTACCCCACGTTCCCCTTCTAATCCACTTCGACAGCTCACCTTTTTCTCTCTCTTTCCTCCTCCAGACACTGCTAACCAAAATGGCGAACTTCACACCCGTCAACGGCAGCTCAGGCAACCAGTCTGTGCGCCTGGTCACAGCAACCCATAACCGCTACGAGACAGTGGAGATGGTCTTCATCGCCACGGTGACGGGCTCGCTGAGCCTGGTGACTGTGGTGGGCAACATCCTGGTGATGCTGTCCATCAAGGTCAACAGGCAGCTGCAGACGGTCAACAACTACTTCCTCTTCAGCCTGGCGTGCGCCGACCTCATCATCGGCGCGTTCTCCATGAACCTCTACACCGTGTACATCATCAAGGGCTACTGGCCTCTGGGCGCCGTGGTCTGTGACCTGTGGCTGGCCCTGGACTACGTGGTGAGCAACGCCTCCGTCATGAACCTTCTCATTATCAGCTTTGACCGGTACTTCTGCGTCACCAAGCCCCTCACCTACCCGGCCCGGCGCACCACCAAGATGGCCGGCCTCATGATCGCTGCCGCCTGGGTCCTGTCCTTCGTGCTCTGGGCGCCCGCCATCTTGTTCTGGCAGTTTGTGGTGGGCAAGCGGACAGTGCCCGACAACCAGTGCTTCATCCAGTTCCTGTCCAACCCGGCGGTGACCTTCGGCACGGCCATCGCTGCCTTCTACCTGCCCGTGGTCATCATGACGGTGCTGTACATCCACATCTCCCTGGCCAGTCGCAGCCGAGTTCACAAGCACCGGCCGGAAGGCCCGAAGGAGAAGAAGGCCAAGCCGCTGGCCTTCCTCAAGAGCCCCCTGATGAAGCAGAGCATCAAGAAGGCCCCGCCAGCAGCGGCCCGAGAGGAGCTGCGCAACGGGAAGCCGGAGGAGGCTCCTCCGCCCGTCCTGCCGCCGCCGCCACGCCCGGTGGCCGACAAGGACACTTCCAACGACTCCAGCTCAGGCAGTGCCACCCAGAATACCAAGGAACAGCCACCCACAGAGCTGTCCACCACAGAGGTCACCACGCCTGCCACGCCTACCCCTCGCCTACAGCCCCGGGCCCTCAACCCAGCCTCGAAATGGTCCAAGATCCAGATTGTGACGAAGCAGACAGGCAATGAGTGTGTGACAGCCATCGAGATTGTGCCTGCCACGCCAGCTGGCATGCGTCCAGCGACCAACGTGGCCCGCAAATTTGCCAGCATCGCCCGCAACCAGGTGCGCAAGAAGCGGCAGATGGCAGCCCGGGAGCGCAAGGTGACGCGGACCATCTTTGCCATTCTGCTGGCCTTCATTCTCACCTGGACGCCCTACAACGTTATGGTCCTGGTGAACACCTTCTGCGATAGCTGCGTCCCTGAGACGGTGTGGTCCATTGGCTACTGGCTCTGCTATGTCAACAGCACCATCAACCCTGCCTGCTATGCCCTCTGCAATGCCACCTTTAAAAAGACCTTCAGGCACCTGCTGCTCTGCCAGTATCGGAACATCGGCACTGCCAGGTAGACAGGCAGGGGCGTCATAGGAGGTCCTGGCGGTCGCATGTGTGTGCTGGGGGACCACATGGCTCAGCTGCTGTGGGGGCAGGATTTGGAGGCACCTCTCGTGTTCACAGTCGCTGAAGAGGACTGAGGTCCCAGACCCTGTGAGGCTCAGGAAGCTCTGGCTGGATTCAGAGAGACCAGCTCTTTGCTCAGAGGAGGGTCAGCCCTAGGAAGGGTCTGAACCAGGACTGCCTGACCCATCTCTCTTGTCCTGCCTCAGGGAGCTGGGGGCACTGGCCTCCGTGGGCACCTGCCCTATGACTAACCAGCGGGGCTGGAAGAATGGACATCTGGAGGGGAGCAGAAGCCAGGACCCCCTTGGGAGGAGCAGAGGCCAAAGCTTAGGAAAGGAGACTCGGGAAGGAGTAGGGTTCCCCATTCTGTTGTAATCGGTGCTTTCTGCCCCCTTGCACCCTGCATGAAGGCTCAGCCCCCTCTCCCAAACCCCACTCCTTGCTGCAGCTACTCAGCCAGGTACTGGTTGGATGGGTGGGCTGGCTGGAGGCCAGGCAGCGTGGGCTCTGGGGCACCCCCTTCTGCAGCACAGCCCTGGCCAGTCAGGATGGGCCAGCATGTCTTCCATTCACTCAGGAGCTGAGGCGTGGCCTCCCATGGTCCCAGCCTGAGCAGGGAACAGTCCACCTGATTCTGAAGAGCCCTCCCCTCCCCAAGTAGAAGGCTCATCCCAGGTCACACCTAGCGAAGGGGGGGATGTGACCCAGTGAAGGTGGGGCTGTGGTGGGCAGTGTTCCCTTGGCCTCTGCAGGGAGGGAGGCCTGGGTCACCAGAGACAAAGAGATGGACTTTACCCACAGATTTCAGTGCCAGTGAAGGCGGGGTTTAAGGCTGGCAAGCAACCCTTATCTTTACTCTCCCACCCCATAGAACCTTCCGGATTGGCAGTGTCTGGACCCAAGGACCTTTGCCTGGGAGTGTCAGCCCTAGTCTTGCTGGTTCCTGCCCCAGCTGTGGTGTGGCCCCGGACTGAAAGGCTCAGTGGACTCGGGGCCTTGGAAGAAATTTCAAAACTGGTCTTTTTCTATGAGCTCCGGGGAGCACCGAGACCCCAAGAAAAACCACCTTTCCCTCCACACTCTCCCCCTCCCAACAAATTACCACAGCAAAATCCCCAGGAAGGGGCTTTTATATATTAAAAAAAAAAGAGCTTTTATTGGGAGAAAATGAGTTTTATTTGTTTTTTAGCAATGGCATCATGGTGGGTAAGAACAGGGGCATGGGAACCAAATTCCTCCGGGGGAGGCTCCAGCTGCCAGAATCCCTTGTCCCTCCCCACTGTGGGCACTTGGGGGGTGGGGGAGGGCAGGGCATGATTGATAAAGCTGAAGAGTCACAAAAGGCACTGGTGGGTTATACTGGGGCCGGGGGAGGGAGCACGTGGGCCAGGGGCTCTTTGGATTCAGGCCTGGCCTCTAGTCCTTTCCCTTCCCTTTCTTGGCTGTAAAACAAGAAAGAAATACCGTGTTAGGAGAATTCAGGTGATCCCTCCTCGGGGAGAAGGAAACTCTGCCCCCTAGTGGTTCTCAGTCAGGGGACCTGAAAGCCGGTGGGACAGGGCAGCCATTACGCTGCTGGACCACTCCCCCTCTCCAACTTCAACTTTCACCGGGGATCAGATCACCTTCTAGTCCCAGCCCCGCCACCCTGGGCAACAGCCGCGCCGCCTCATCCGAGGGCGGCCCACGCACCTCTGCCCCGTGGCCTCTCTGGGCTGCTGGGACTCAGGGGTCAGATCAGGACAGAGGACCCACGAGCAGCGAAGCCCCTCCCCACTCAAAGGGCACAGCTGACCAGATGCCCCACTGGCTGGACAGGGGACAAAGCCCTTCCAGGATGCGCCCTGGACCCTAAGCCAGACGCCCCAACGGAGCAGCGTGGCCGCCCTCACTGGGGCCAGGAGGAATTCATGTCACCTGAGCAACGGGGTCCATGCCCCCCTAAGGCGTCTCTACAGACAGGGGAACGCACGCACCAGGGCCCCACACCTCAGGCTTAACCATGCCCCTCACAGGTGGGGGCAGCCCCCTCCCCCCCAGCTGACCTTTGGCCTTGGCTTTGGTCTTGGGGGCACAGGGCTTGGTGACGCGGATGGTCTCCTGGCACTGGGCGTTGTACCGCGCCTTCTTCAGGGTGCCCTGGCGGGCTTTGGTGCCCGAGCTCCCATCGCAGGACCCCCAGCTCTCAAACTTGTACTTGCAGTCGGCTGGCAGGAGAGCGCCCGGGGTCAGAGCGGGGCTGCCCGTGGCCTCCCGCCAAGGCCTGCCCGGCTTCGGGGGGCCGTCCGCGCCCCGTCCCGGCCCCCGCCGCGCCCCCCTCACCTCCGAACTCCTTCTTCCAGTTGCACGGCACTCGGCAGCGGAGGCGCTGGGTCTGGGCCCCGCAGGTCCCTTCGCGGAAGCCCGCCCCGCAGTCCTTGCTGCTGGGGGTGCAGGGTCCCCAGGTCCACTCGGCGCATTCGCTCCCGGGCCCGCCCTTCTTCACTTTGTCTAAAACGCACGGGGAGCAGCGCTCAGGACCTGGGGCACCCGTTCCAGGGGTCCCGGCCTCGGAGCCCGGGAGGCCAGCCCGAGGCGGCCGGCCTCACCTGCCCGTCTCCAGCCTCCTCCGCCCCCCACGCCTGACATCACCTTTCTTTTTGGCCGCCGCGGAGGTGAGCGCCAGCAGGGCGAGGAAGGCGAGGAGGAGGAAGCCTCGGTGCTGCATCCTGGTGGTGGTGGGGGGGGACACGGGTCAGGGGAACGCGCCCGCCCTTCCCCTCGGGAGCCGCGCGCTGGGACCCCCCCCCGCCTCCCCATTTTCCAGGCCCAAAGGGCCCGACTCCTCCGGGGCGTACAGCCAGGAGGCGCCCCCAGGACGCAGCTCAGACCCCCCCCACCCCCAGCCTCCAGCCTCCAGCCCTCGGCCGACAGCGGCCCCTCCGGCCCGCGCGCTCACTCGCTGGCTGCCCGCGATGCCTCGCTCCCTCCTGCGCTGGCCCGTCCCGCTCAGGCCGCTGCGGCCCCTTTTGTCTCCAGAACCGGTATGAGCCGGTCACATGGGCCCCCGCCCCCTCCCCCGTTCTCCCCCCACCACCGAGGAAGGGCCCGCCCCCTCCCCACAAACCCGCGCCGCCCCCCCCCGCCCCCGGCGTCCCCGCCTCCGCTCCCGCTCCGCGTTCTTGGCGCCTCCACCGGGCTTCCCGCCGCCCGTCCCGCATCCTCGTTCGCCCGCCAGTGCCCTCCGCCCTCAGAGGCCTGGCCCCCCACTTTCTGAGCCCAGGGTCCCCGGACCCCAGGCCTGCGCCTGGCCCTGCTCCCCCGGTCCCCGGCCCCGGGCCCAGCGCTCTATCCCCGCCCCCCGCCCCCTCCCAGGGGGCGCCCCACGCCCCCGAAGGACGCCCGCCTCCCTGCCGAGCCTTCGAGGGGGACCTGGACGGAGGTCGGACCCGGGGTGTCTCTGGGCCCGCGTTCCAGCTCGTGTGGCTCCGTCCCCCGCGCCCCTGGTGCCGCTTGCCCCGTCGGGGTCCCGCTCCACGCCCCCGGGCCTGCGCGCCCCCCGCGCCCCCCTTGCAGCTGGAGAGGCGGTCGGGGCAGCCCGCAGACGGCTTCGCTCGCGGGCAGGGAGGCGCTTGGTTCCGTGGGGCGCTCGGGACGGGAGCCCCGGAGGCCGCTCACGGGTCGGGAGGGGGTGGCGCTGCCTTTCCCGGAGCGCAGGTTTGGGGGGCGGGGGGGAGTTGGAGGAGGAACCCGCAGGCCTGGATTGGGGAAGACCTGGGAGCTGACAAGTTCTGACAAGTTCCAGACGCGGCCTCGGCGGCAGCAGCACATGCCCACCCTGGGAGTGGGGACCACCTCCCCGACCCCCCTAATCAGCGGAAGCCACGGAGGCCTGGGGGAGGGGGCTTGCCCGAGGCCACGGGGCAGAGCGACCTAAGAATCCAGTCCTGCCCCTGCCCCACTTCTCTTTCACTTTCATTGTTATCGTCCCTGCGGGAAGCGGGAAGGGGCGGAACTCGGCTCCTCCCTCCGCCCCACCGAGCTAGGCAGCCCGGCAGAGGTCAGGTCCGGGGCAGGCCCTGGGGCCCACCGCCTAAGAGAAGTTTCTGGGTCCCCGGTGTCCAGTCCCCCCACTCTGAGGATACCCCAGCAGACGCCGCTGCTTCTGCCAGACTGCTCCCGCAAGAAAAGAAATGCAGAAAGGAAAAAAAATCTCTTTACTGAGTCACACCCAGCTGTAAACAAGTCACCACGGGAGCCCCACCCCAACCCCCAGACCACAGTCCTCGAGGAAATACTGGGGAAGGTCAGTGGGGCAGGTGCCAAGCAGGGCAGCGGGCAGGCAGGTGCAGCGGCTCCAGGTCTGTGGGAAGATGGGGTCAGAGCAGGAGTGGGGACTGAGCTCCCAGGCGCCTCGGAGCAGGGCCCGTAAGGACCAGGTGGCTAGGAGGCTCCCCGATAGGGCTGCCCCCTCTGCCCCCTCCCACACACTAGGGAGGGCCCCCACTGAGGGTGAGGGCCGCCTGCGTGGCCCAGCCCCAGCTCCCCAGCGGCCTGTCCGGTCCAGTCCAGGCTCCTCCTCCCCGGTGAGCCTCCAGGTCGGCCCTGGGCTCGGGTGTGGGTGAGATGCTGCGAGTCCTCAGTCCGGCCCTCGGTCAGGGCGGCCGCTCCGGGCACGGCCGGGCTCCTTCCTGGGGCCTGGCTGCCCTGGCTGCCCTGGCCGCCCTGGCTGCCCTGGCCGCCCGGCCGGAATGTGGCGGTGAGGAGGGCCGTGCTTCGGCCCGTGCTGTCAGCACTGGCCCCAGCTACACGGCCGTCTCCTGGTCCTCCCGCTGGACCATCTGGTAGTGCTGCCGGTTCTCCAGGTAGGCGGCCAGCTCCGTGTCCTGAGCCTTCTCTGCCCGCTGCCGGGGAGTGTCGCCCTGGAGGAGGGAGGGGCCGTGACCAGGCTGCGGGTGCCCAGCTGGCTCAGGGTTCTTAAGGTCGAGGAACAGCTTTCAATCCCGAGGTGGCTGCCCTCCCGAGGCTTCCCTCTCACAGGGCCCGAGTCTGGGAGGGGGTTGGTCGGGGCCTTCGTGGGCTCCTTGCCCACCCTGTGGATCTGCTCACCTGCTGGTCTGTCTTCATGAGCGAGGCCCCTGCTTCCACGATGTAGTGGCAGATGGTGCGCTGGCCCAGGGCCGCTGCCTGGTGCAGACAGGTCTCCCCGCTGGGGGACAGGGGCTGGCTGTGGACCCCATCCAGTCCTCTAAGGCCCCCCCACCCCCCATCAGTCTCCCGAGGGCCATCAGGAAGGGCAGGAAGTTTGGGGCCCTAGGATAAGGGGGTGTGGCCTAGAGGACGACAGATTGGCCGGAAAGGGTTTATGGGCTCCCACCAGAGCAAGCATGAGGGGTTGGATGCAGACTGGGCGGTTTCCAGGGTAACCAGGGTCCTGCACTGCCAGATACTCACTTTTCCTCTACAGCATCAAGGATCTCTTGGGGGGCTGGCGGAGAGGGGAGGGACAGGTCAGAGGCCTGGCAGCCTCTCTTCCCTCCCCGTGGCCCAGCCTGGGGCCCCAGTGGCACAGCTTACCGTGGTCCAGCAGGTAGCGGACCACTTCCTTGCTTCCAGTGCTGACTGCGTGGTGCAGAAGCGTGCGACTCTGACCATCACGGTGCATGAGGTCCCCCCCAGCTTGGTGCAGCTCCTGGAGCTGAGGGCAGGAGGCAGAGCAGGGCTGGGGCTCCTCTGGCCCAGCCTTTCCAGCCACAGAAACGCCCCCCAACTCACAGGCTCCAGGCCTGGCGCTAGCGTGCTCACACACGTCACCCCCTAGGGGCTGCTGGAGGTCGTTCTGGAGTGTCAGGGCTCATCTCACCCAGAGGACCCAGGCCCTGGAGCCCGCGGTTCCTCTAATACTCGCTCCTTTCTGAGCACCAGGGACAGGCTGACTGAGCTAGGAAGCCCTTATGAAGGGACACACTGTGGGTGGACAGGGGCAAGGCAGAAGGGACAATCACCACGGAGACCCTGCTGAGGGCAAGATGATGACAGATGACTGTGCCTGGACAGGCCAGCTCTTGGCCCACCCAGAGGCACCACTCCCCACTGCCGGAGGGGGCTGCCGAGGAGAAGACGCTGGAGCCAGGGCACTGGTACCTTACAGAAGTCGTTCCTCTTGGCAGCCTCAACCAGCTCTTCACCTGCAGGAACACCTGCCTGTTACCTCCAGGGCTGGAGGCCTGGGCTTGTGTTGGTGGGTGAACATACGCATGGGGCTGCTGGGCATGTGCACCGAGGGCTGGGCTCACGGTGAATGTGACCACGTGTACCTCAGCAGTTGTGTCTGCGTCAGGCTGTGTATGGGCCCACCTCCCACCACCTCATCCTTATGACCAGGGAGAAGCCTCACCTTTAGGGGGTGCAGCATTCCCTGGCAGTGACCTACAAACAGAGTGGGATGAGACATGACCCAGCTACCGCTCAGGCCAGCTTGTCCCCCTCCCAGCCCCAAGCAGGGGCACCCTTCATTCTTTCAACAGTTTATTGCGTGCCTCCTACAAGTCAAGTGCTGCCCTAGGCACTGGAGATACCACAGTGACCCACAGTGACCACGGCAGACGGAGAACTGGCTCTCAGGGAGCTTACATTCTAGCCAGGGAGACACACAAGTAGACAAATAAATAAAGTCTTTGAGAGCAGGCAGTGCTATGAAGAACACAGGAGGGCAGGGTAGTGTAACTGAACGGCAACTTCAGATGAGGTTCCCAGGAAGACTTCTCTGGGGAGGAAACACCCAGGTGTAGGTGTGAACGGAAGGGGCGGCTCCGTGAAGAACAGCAAGTGTCTGAGGCAGCAAAGGCAAGTGCGGAGGCGGGCAGACTTGAGGCCTCAGAGAACCGAGAGGCAAGTGGGGCTGGCCTGCAGCGATGGAGAGGAGAGGGCAGGCACAGGCCGTGTGCCCTGAAATGCCCACAGGGTACCGAAAGGTTCTAGGCTGGGAGCAGGAGAGCTGGAGGCAGGGGCTTAGATGGGTGGTGTGATCAGACGTGGGGGAGCCGACAGGACGCTGACGGGTCATAAGGGTGGGAGGAGGGGTGGGGCCACAAAGGCAGCTAGCTGAGTGTGAGGCCTGCACTCAGGGAAGTGGCCGGGGCTGAAGGCAGCTTCGGGAGCTGCTGGATTATAGGTGGGACTTAAACCAGGGACTGGAGGAGCCCGGGACTCACCGGGGTGTGGGTGAGCAGGGGGAGGTGGGGAGAGGAGAAGTGGGGGTTGGGAGGTCAGGCCGGGCCGATGCCCCCAGCAGCTCTGGGTCCAGGATATAAATCTCGTCCTGGGCGATCTCAGTCACATAGTTGAGATGTTCCTGTGGGTAGTGAGGCCAGGGCCCAGGGTCAGGGCTGGGGGTCACAGCCTTCCAGGGCAGCCAGTGGGGGTGCAAGGGCCGCAGGCTAGCAGACTTGAAGAAGCCTCTGCTCTGGACGTGAACGCTGGCAAGAGGCAGTCAGGCAAGTGGCTGCCCCTCACCTCTCCATTCACCCCTCCCCTTTCCCATCCCCAAGCCTAGGCACTGACTCTGTGTACTGGGCCTACCAGCCCCTTCCCACTGGTAAACCTTTTCCCAGGCAGCCTGGCCCCTGGCCAGATGTGCTTTTTCTTCTGTGTCTTCCTGGATGGCACCTAACTTTGAGGCCCTCCCACCCACACAGCACGCCTTTTCTGGGTACACTGGCTCCCTTTCCCTGTTGGCACCATCCCTGCACACCCTGTCCTGGAGGGCAGGGCCATGCCTGTCCATGGACATGGGCGATCTGAAGGCTATGGAACACGAAGACGGCTGTAGATGGAGCAGGACGGCGAGTGCTCACCTGGGCCCGGTCGATCCTGTAGAAGCGGCTGGCAGTGGTGGCTGTGGGAGACAGTGAGCTGGCTGAAGATGCAGGGGCCCTTGTCCAGGCCCAGGTCTTCTGCTGCCCCGACCCAGGACCCCCCAGGGAGGAGGCAGGACGTGGACTGGGGCTGCCAGGAGCCAGCCCTCAGGGCCACTTACCGTCCAGGAAGCACCACTTGGGGGACAGTTTTTGGCATGTCGGGGACATGGCTCCAGCACCTTCGGGCTCCTGGTGAGAAGAAAGGCCGGGGCTGGGTGAAGACGGAACCTGGAGCAGGAGCGAACAGCACAGGGCGGGCTTGGGCCCCGCCTCCGTCCTCACCTGCTGGAGCCTCTCGATGTGGGCGCGGCAGAGCTCGAGGTCACTGTCTCCTGGGACCACCACAGTGCCAAGTGGCACGGCTGGAAGACAGACAGGTTGTTAGCAGCCGGCTATATCCCACTGCCCTTCCCTTAGGGGACTCTGGCTCTTCAGCTGCCCCTCCCCCCCCACCCCTCGGGCCCTGCATGCTGCTTACAGGCCTCCTTGAGCTGCTCCTTATCGTAATGCAGGGCGTCGTAGTCGTGCATGCTGACCCTGCTCACTTGGATCCGTAGCTGCTCGGGCACCGGCTGCTGGCTGAGGGCAGGGGCAATAAGAGGGGACTTGGCAAGGGCCCTGCCCAGGAATCTAGCCAAGGGTCTCCTCCCAACCTCCCTGGGGCAGAGGGACTATTAAGCACTTTCCAGTTGGGGAAGTCAAGGCTCAGCGAAGGGCAGAGTCTGGCCTTGGGCCCAGGGCACATGGAGGCTGTGAAGGAACATACTCGCTGTGCAGGGGGGTGGCACTTCGCCGCTTGGCCTTCTGCACCATGGTGGCCTGGTTGCGCAGGGCAATGCGAATGCGCGAGGCGGTAAGCTTGCAGGGCTCGCCATCCACCTGCACCGGGATGGCCTTGGATGTGGTGAGCACCACCTCACGGCACTGCGTCAGCCGCTCACCATGTCCGCCCACCTGCAGCGCTGCCTGTGGGCGCAGAGGGCTCAGGTCAGGGGCCAGCATGATGGGGTCCCCAGCTCTGCTCCTGCCAGGGAGGCTCTGGCCAGAGAACAAACAGAGAGTGACCCCAACAGAGAGTGGAGGGAGGGTAAGACCCCAGTCAGAAAGGGGAGGTAAGGGCAAGAGCCAGACAGAGGCGATAAAGCGATTGTCCAGTCAGAGGGGATTGATGAGTGCCCCTCAGACAGAGAGGCTGGCAGCTACTCTAAGTCAGAGAGAGGAGGAGACAGTGAGTGCCCAGCAGAGAAGGGAAGTCTGGCGACACTCCCTTCCATCTTGGAGCTGTGCTGGGCACTGTACAAAGCAGACGGGGGCTCCAGGCCCCGTGCTGGCCCACTCACCAGGGACGTCATGGTGAAGCCGATGACCTCGAGGTAGCCGTCATCGTGCCGCTGGGGCTCAAAGTCATGGTGCTCCCCAGGGTGGCCCCAGGGCATGGTGCCTGCGCAGTACCTGGAGGGAGGGAGCACGAGGGCTGCAGAGGACAGTCCTGCAGGATGAAGACAGCAGGGCCACAGAGCCTGCCCCTCCTCACCTGGGGATGTTCAGGAAAACAATGCACTGGGGTTTCAGGTCCTGAATCTTGGGGGTCAGGTCAGTTCCATCACACTGGAGACAGGAACAGGGAGGGTGTTGGGGTACACGTGTGGTGCCGAGCCAGCCTCCCTCCCAGCTGGGCCTGTCCACTCTGCCTGCAGCCCGGCCTGCTCACCACCACTCGGATGTGCTTGGCCAAGTCCTTGGAGCTGCCCATCAGGAAGTCGGAGAAGGCTGTCTGTGGGAGGTAGAGGCGTCACCATCTGGTGACAGAGACCTTCCCTCACCACCTCTGGCAGGGGCCCTGTGGCCTGGCAGACACGGGTGGGCATGGGAAGAGGGGTGCTGCTGGGCTGGCAGACCCAGACTCACCCCGGCATAGAACATCTTGTTCCGAAAGCGGCTGTTGAATTTCTCTGGGTTGGCCTCTAGGTGGCGACAAGAAATGGGGGACAGTCAGTCATTCTGGGCCTGCTGGGCTTACCAGGCTGGGGTGGAGAGGAAGGGCTGGGCGTGGGTGCCTTTCACTGGTGGGGAAAGGTGTCTGACCCTTTCAGGGACACTCCTGTGTCCCTGCCTCCCCTGCCTCCCCAGCAAGAGACTGCCAACCTCGAGACTCATGGAACTCCAGGGTCACGTGGGCATCAAAGCCCAGGCTGAAGTAGTTGTTGAAGACGTCCAGAGGCAGCTGGAAAAGGTCAAGGGACCAGCATGAGGGTCAGGCCTCAGATACCTCCCTGCTCCAGCCCCAGCCCCAGCCCCAGCCCCAGCCAGGGGCACTGTGCTTGCTCAGCCACACGTTTTCAGAGGCCTTTTCTGCAGGTCACGAGGTCCACCGGAACCTCTTCCCCGCCCCCTGCCTGCCTCAGTACTCTCCCCTGGGTGCCCTGTACACAAGAGCACCTCACCCGCTGGCATCTTCCCCGGCTCCCCCTCCCCATGTGCCACAGTCTGCAGGAGCTCCACAAGGGGGACTTTGTCTTGCTCACTGCTTAGAACGGTGCCTGGCAGAGAGCAGGTACTTAGTAAATATTTGCCAAGTGGCTGAATAACAACTGTCTTGTGAGGTGAGCACCATTATTCCCATTGTATAGATGAAGAAATGAAGAGACTGACCAAAGTCCTAGAACAATGGAATGGGAAAGGGGCCCAGCTCTGTCTCCTGGGAATCCCAGACACCCACTGCCCGCCTTGGCCTACCCACCCGGTCAGTGGCACCCTCTTCACGCTCCTCAGGCCCCGCCTCAGGGTTGGGCTCGGCGCGGAGGTCCCAGCGGTCCAGCTGCACCACGTTCCCCTCCTCCACGTGGGAGAGGATCTTGGACACAGGCTCATCTGTGTAGCCCTGGTGGGAGCAGCAGAAACTGAGCCCTTTCTGAGGACAGGCCTCCCCACCACACGGCCACCCCAGCGGCCCACCTCCCATGGGCTCTCACCCCGCCCCAGTTGAGGGTGCGGGCCAAGTCGTTGCCAGTGCCCAGGGGCAGGATGGCAACAGGTGGTGGTGGTTTTAAGCGCAGTTGGTCCAGGGTGGAGAGGATCCAGCCGACCTGGAGGGGGCAGAGCAGAAGAGGTCTGGTCAGGCCAGCGGGGCCTGGGCCCAGACCCAGCCCCAGGCCCAGCCAGAAGCAGGAGGACTCACCGTGCCGTCACCCCCGCACGCCAGAATCCGCAGGTTGTGCACTTTGCGGTACATCTCCAGCCTGGGGTGAGGCGACAGGAACGGGTCAAGGCATATGGGCTGGACCCTGAGCACCAGGCAAGCCCCCACCACTGTCCCCACAGAGCCTTGGCCAATACTTACGCCTCCTTGGGCCCTCCCTGGCTCAGGTCGAAGACTTGCCGGGGATTGAGATACCAGAGGAAAGACTGGATGATCTTTGCACCCTGTGGGAGACCAGGAGCCAAGAGGGTCAGGGGTGGTGGGCTGAGGTGGGGAGAAGCACAGGGAGAAGGCCTGGGAAGCAGGCCCAATAAGGGGCAAGGGGGAGAGACAGGATTAGATTTCCCCCAGGATCCCTGGGAAAGAGACGGGGCAGAGGTCTGATATGGAGCCTGGAACGGCTGTGGGTTCTGGGTGAAGGGGCAGGAATCTTGACCCCATGCCTCCCCCCAGGCTCTGTGGAGAGGGGAGGCTGTGCTTACCTGGTTGCCCCCACTCTTGGGGTTCACAAACACCAGCAGGGGCTTCATGAGGGGGGACGGGGTGGGCCTGATGATGAAGGGTCTCCAGCGGCCCTCCTGGGAGACATAGCCCGTAAGGCTCCCTCAAGTCCTGGCGGACCCTACCCCCATGCTCAGCAGGACCCCAGGGTGCCCCCCATGTACCACCTCTGGGTCAGAGCTTATGGTGGGCCTGGCCACAGAGAGGCAACTCGCAGGTCTGACCTCTTCAGGGCCCCAGAGTCCACAATGACCCACCAGAGGCTGAGCCCATGGCAGCTTCCAAGAAACAGGCTCCTCTCTCCTGTCCCCTCCAGCCGCCTGCCTGGCCCCAGGTCTAACCTCTGGACCTTTCTTGCTGGATTTCCGCTTGAAGGACGCTCTCTTTTTCTTCTTGCTTGCCTTGAGAGTGTTCTGCAAGGGAAGCAGGGGCATTGGTGACAAGGTGGGTGAGCTGGCGTGCCTGGCAGACCCCAAGTGTGTGTGTGGGGGGGGGTGTCAAGGGTGCAGGCAGGACTCACCTGGGGCCTGCGGGCACGGAGGATCCAGGTGGGCGGGATGACCACCGCAGCATGGACCCCCAGGGAGCACGGCTCCTCGATCTGCTGTAGCATGAAGCAGGATACCTTGCTGTGGTACTAGAGGGGGGAACACAGCTGAGCTGGGCCAAGCTGAGCCCTGGGACCCCAACCTAGCACAGCATGGGATGGCCTGCGGGAGCAGGGCGAGCACACTCACTGCTTGCTTGCACCAGGAGCAACTGATGGCCACAATCTCCTTGCTGTGGAAGGTGAACTTCTGCTGGAAGCCCTAGGGTGGATAGGTGGTTGGGGGGCCAGGGCCAGGCCTGGAGCAGCAGACCCAGGCCCCCTTCTGTTGTCAACCTCTCTCCACCCAGGGAAATTGAGCACATTTTTTTAAAATTATAAAAACTATAAAACTATAAAATAAGCCCTTAGAACAAGGAGGCTTGGCCAGGGTCCCGTGCTCTGAGGTTACTGCGAAGTGTTGAGTATGCACCTGAGATCTGCTGGGAGGGCCCACAGCTAACTCCTGCCTGACTCAGATCCCTCCTTTCGGACCCCAGACCCGGCCAGGCCCCTGGCCACCCCCTTGTGCACTGCAGTCACTGAGGCACTGTATGCCACTGTGCTGGGCACTGAGGTCAACGGAGGAAAGGGGGGCAAGACCATTCAGGACCTACACTTACTGAGGCAGACAGACAAATAAACCACGAACAAGTGAACGACATCACTGCGGACAGTGCTGGGAAGACCACCTGCAGCGCGTCTCGGAGCCACCCCCTCTTCCAGGAGGGCAGGAACCCCCTCCATACCCACCAGGCGCTCAGCAAACACCTGCTGAGTTAGCACCCAAGACCACAGGCTCTCAGGGGGCTCACTGACCTCAGAGCTGTCCCAACACACTGTGCTGGAAGAAGCCCTTCCTCCCTGCTCTCTGCCCAGCCCAGAGCCAGGGCATTTGGAACTGACTGTGACTCGACCTGCTGAGCGTGAGCTCTGGGACTCAGCACTCTAGGGACACAGTGACGGACAGGCCACACTGGACACACAGCATGGGCTCAGGGGCTACAGCCCAGGTCCAGTCGGCATCAGGCCAGTTGACTGCCTTGGGCAGGCCTCTCACCTTCCCACAGTGCCGACACTTGCCATCCTGCCGTCGCCTGTGTACCCAGTGGTGCCGCACAAAGGTTGGCTGGTGGAGGAGGAGAGAGATATTGTTGTAGTGAGGGGTGGAGGAATTGAACCCTGAGCACGGCCTGCACCCCTCAATATATTAATGATGAGGAATGGGGGCTGTAGGAAGCTTTCCACAGTCCTGTACGTGAGATGAAGGCCTGGAGCCCCACTCCCTCTGTAGGCAGGGCTAGCCAGACCCTCCCCTTAGCTTTCTCAGAGCTAATCCCTTGTACTTCCCTGGGTCCCCGAACAGCCTAGAACAGTGGTTCTCAACCTTCTGGCCCTTTAAGTATAGTTCCTCATGTTGTGACCTAACCATAAAATTATTTTCGTTGCTACTTCATAACTGTAATGTTGCTACTGTTATGAATCGTAATGTAAATATCTGATATGCAGGATGGTCTTGGGCGACCCCTGGGAAAGGGTCGTTCGACCGCCAAAGGGGTCGCGACCCACAGGTTGAGAACCCCTGGCTAGAAAGAGCTGAGCCCTCTGGTGGCACTTGGGGACACTGCAGAGGGGTCCACTCAGGAAACCTGGGGTTTCCTTGCCCCTAAACTACTGTGAGCACTTACCTCACGGACATTCCTGGAGCCTGATTCACGGAAGGACGGCTTACAGCGGAAATTTATCTGTGAAAGATCAGTGTCCACCAAAATGTCAGAACCCCGCCCTGGGGTCAGGCATATGGCCAGCCCCTGCAGGAAAGGGTATTCAGTGTTCTCCTCACAAGACAGGATAGCTCCCAATTAGCCCGGGACCCCCTAGAACACGAGACACCACCCTGCCTCCTGCCTCCTCTCCACTGGCCAGAAGGAAGCTCTCCTTCCTCTGCCCAGCACCTTGGGATGGGAGGGACTAGAACAGCACATGGTTTCCTAGATTTTCCCTCCATCTCCAGCACTACCAGCCTAGGCACCTGCAGGCACCCCAGTCCTTGCCAGCAGACTTGCGCCGACTAGTCTCTGGAGACCTTTCACTAAACTGTGGAACCCTGGTTTGACTTTCACTTTAGGGGGTGGTGACAGGTCTATAATGCCTGACGTTGCATTTGCTTCCTTTTCCCCAAATGTCCCTGCTTCAGCCCTAGCAAAGTGTAGGGAAGCTTTATTCTACGAGTGAAGGGCTGAGGGATGCAGCCACGTTTGCCTTGTTGGTGCCATTCCTAGTCCTACAGGCTGTCCTGTGTGCTGGTCTGGGTTTCTGCTGCCTGGGGAGCCCTGGCAGCCCTGGCAGCCCTCCCGCCTCTGCTTGGACCCTCCTGCCCAGCTGCAGACATGCTGGACAATGGACTTTGGGAAAAGGTCTCTACAGTAGCAGTATGTAGAGCCAGGTTTTGGGACTACACATGACTGAGCCAGCGATGAGGCTTCAGCAAGGCAATTCTCCCTTCCAAGTGTTAGGTGGGATACTGATAAAATGGTGTCATGGCCATGCTTTATTAATTCATCCTGTTGAATAACAGTCAACGTGTCTCATGCTGGACAGTGGGGATACAGCAGCTAATAAAGGTGGGAGCCAGGATTCAAATGTGGGCATGGCAGCTTGAGGGTCCTTGATTCTTCACCACCTTACACACTGTGGCACCCCTGGCAGGCAATGCTTGTGTAACATATGTGTGTGCAGACACGTGTACTCTGAGAGGGTTCAGCACCTGAAGGGGAGGGGCGGGAAAGGTCGAACAACCACACTCACCTTCTCCAGCTGTTCTATGCAGGGGGTGTGCACCACGATCTTGCAGGCTGCACACTTTCTCCGGGGCACTGATTTCTGCTATAGGAAAGAGAGAGCCCCTGAGGCACCAGGTACCTCCACCCAGGATGCTGCTTCAAGGGCAGGCAACCTTCACACCTTCCCCAGCACACCTGCCCTTTGTGTGCACCGGGAGCCCCCACTACTGACTCTGGCATCAGGACACAGTTCCCATTCCTCTCACCATCCTCAGGTAGCCCACAGCGGGGGGCGCTCCGGTGTGAGCCATGTTTGCACCTTCCCCAGGAGGGGCTGCAGCTGTCCAGCCAGCAGGGGTTGGCCTACAGGCTTCTAGATCTGGCTCCACCACCAGGGGTCAGTGTGCTGCACACGACTCACTCACCATCTTCGCTACACAGTACTGCTCCCCAACATAGCAGAAGTCCCCCGACACGTTGGTCTCGAACCAAATGTGCTCCCCATATATTGCCGACTCCTAGAAGTGGGATGAGCATACTCAGTGCATGCTTGCCACCCAGCTCACCTGTCGGACCCTGCCCTGGCCCGACAACCTCTCTCTCCCAAGACAAACCTGCTCCAGCCACCTCTATCTACTTTGTTCCCTCCTGTTTTCTCCACTGTCCCTACTCTGAAGACTTGGCTCAAACATGGCCACCCAGGAGGCTTGCCCTTACCCCATAGGCCCATGGGCTCCTCTCACAGCTGCCCATAGTACCTCCACTCCCAACTGCTTGTGTGGCCCAGAGCCCAATGGAGACAGTACCCATCTGCCCCTCCCAGCACCCAGCCACTCACACTCCAGTCCACAGTGCTCCGGATCTGCCGCTCTGGCTCGCTGCACGGGGCCCCGAGAGCAGGAAGAGGGGGTGCTAGGTGCTGGAGGCCCGACTTGGTGATGGCTTTCCTATAGAAAAGGAGACAGCTGAGGCCAGCTGAGCACTTGGTGACTCTGCTTCCTTCCCTCCCCACCTGGGACCTCTGCTCTCACCGTGACCTCAACCCAAGGCCAAGATAGGGACAGCAATAGGGAGAGTAGAGGACCCCCACCCAACAGCCCAAGACTCTGAGAGGATTCCTGCAGGAGACTCAGCCTTCCTCACAGCCCTTCTGGGGGTGCTGCTCCAAAGCAGGGTGCCCTGAGGTCAGGCAGGGCCTTGAGGCCCTGGCTCCACGCCAGCCCCTTGGAGGCCGCACCACGTGCCCTGCCAGCCGCAGCTATACCTACGCAAGCAGGGCGCTCCAGGCCTGGGGTCCGGCCGACTTGCGCCGTAGGGCTACCTGGCGCCTGCGGGACAGTGGGCGCACACGGGCGGGCGTCACGGGGCTGGCTGTGGTGCCTGAGGCTCTTCGGCCCCCAGGGCCCGGGGGGCACTGTTGGCTGAGGCGCCGATAGTAGCCATGCAGGCCCCAGAGGGCCCGGTCATACACCGCGTCAGCAGGGAGCAGGTGGGAGGCTCGGCGCCCATGCAGGCAACGGGATGCGGGCAGCAGGGTCCCCGCACCCTGGTGTGGGGACGGCCCTGATCTTTTGGTGTCTCGCTGGGTGGTACTCAATGCTGCAACTGTCACGTCCTCCTCCTGGACCCCCTCTTCCTCCTTCTCCTCACTCATGCCCACAAGTCCGGCCAACAGTAGAGGTGCACCCAGAAGCTGAGCCCCAACAGTGGCGGGATGTGAGGTGGGCACCTCATTCACGATGAAGCGGGGGTTGCGGGCTGGGGGTGCAGTGCTGGAGCGACGGCGGCTGGTGCCCTGGGCCCGCATCCCACAGCTCAGGAGGCAGCCCTGGACCTGTGCGCTGGAGCGGCGCCGCTGTGCTAGCGAGGAGGAGGCCTGACCAGCAGGGGAACGGCGCCGAGCCTTGCCGGTAGGCAGCCCCATGCCACTGGGCCGCCGCTGCCCCTCTCCAGGGCCTGGCGCCTTCCACTGGAAGTGTCTCCTAAAAAAGGTCTCCATGCAGGGGCAGGCGGGTGCCTGTTGGGCACAGAGACCAGGAGCATCAGGAGCTGGGCTGGGCCATGGCCCTGCCTGGGCCCAGGAGCCCAGCACAGCCTCTGCCCTTTGAGCAGAGGAGACACTTGGTGGTGGGGGGGGGGGGATAACTATGGCCTCTCAGTAAATAGGGAGTCTGAGGTGCCAGAGAATCCTCAAGAGAGCCCACATGTCCCATGCTTGGGAGCACTGATGCTCTCCCCAGTTATACCTCTAGGCTGCCCAGGAGTAATGGGCACTTCCAGCTACCTATCCCGGCTTCCCCAGTCCAGGCACCATAATCCACAAAGTCTGGTCTAAAGAACTTCTCTTGCCTGAAGCTGATGGAAAATAAAATAAAAAGGAAACTGGAAGTCTGGAGTCCTGGGTTCCAGTTCAGAGTTGGCCCAGACAACAGAGGGCAGAGGGCAAGGCCCTCCTCCTTTCGCCACCAGCAAGGTGCGGGTTAGGTTAGGTATCCTCTCCCAGGACATGGCACAAACCAAGGCATGATAATAAAACAAAGAAACTCAGTCCTTACAAGACTCCCGGGTTCTTAGCTCAGGCCCTCAGAGGACTGGAGGCAGATGCCGGGAGAGAGGCCATCCCAGTCTTCCTGGGGTGGGGGTGGGGGGTGGGCGGTGGAGTGCGGGGGGTGGGGGGGGGAAGCCAAGAGAAAAGCCTTCTGGATTTGGGTTTGTGCATGTGTCTGTATCTCTGCGGGGCTGACAGCAAGAACTTGTCTGGAACTAGGCTGCTCTGTCTCCCTGAGGCACAGCATGGACAGCCCAGGCGTGCAAGTACGGGGTGAGTCTGAAAACCCTTCCATCCTCTGGTGAAGATGCCTGTGAACTCGACTTGTTCTAAGAAGTGCTAGAAGCCCCAACTCAATTCCAAACACTGAGCTGCCCTGAGCCACCACCAGGGAGGCAGGACCCTTGGTGACCTTCCTTGCTCAAACCATCCTCTCTTGACCTTCCTGAACACCTGCTCCACTTTCTCTGCCAGCTCACCTGTTCCTGCCACCCCTTCCTCACAGGCCACTGGGATCACCTGCGCCTTGTCTCTCCCTAACAGGGGGAATGGCACAAAGCCTGGCATTGCTTGGGCGGGGGGGGGGGGGCACCTCCAGAGTGCCCAGGGATGCGTGTCCCTCCATGGGGTGCTCTTCTGAGCCCTGACAGCCTCAGGGAGGTCTGAGTCACAGCCCTCAGAAATCAGCCTGGGGCTGACAGGTGAAATACTTGGCCTGCTGAAGGCCTGAGTGGGTGGGAGCCCTGGACACATGGTGGGAAATGATGGGCTTGAGGAGTCAGGCCTGGCTACACATCTAGCACTTACTCCTCCCAACCACCTACCCACCCACTCAGTCTTTGATTTGCTGCTGTCCTGTGGGTCTGGGCAGGCAGAGTTAGGCTGGAGCCCTGGACGGGTGCAGGTGTACTGAGGGGCAGGCGGACTGGGGTCGAAGTGCCTGAGTCCTGTGATCAGTGAGCAGCGCAGGCAGCCGTGCCTGGAGAAGCAGTGCTCCATGTCTCTGCCTGTTACAGTACCAGCCCCTGCAGGTGGTAGGAAAAGGGCAGGAGGTGAGCTCTGTGGGCAGAGAGCCCTTGGCTGCCTTCTGAAATCGGTATCATCCCGGCTAGTATTTACTAAGTGCTCATTTGTGTCAGGCACTGTGTCGCGCCCTTTATAGACACATACATTGTTTTGTGAACCACAGCTACCTTAAACTATGTGTAGTTTCACGTCATGTTCCTGATGGGAAACTGAGGCTCCAAGAAGTAACTTGCCCCAAATCCAAAGCTAGTTAGCGTATGGCCAATGTTGGAACCCCAGTCCACGTGAAGGTAAAGCCTGCACCCAAGGTGCAGTGGAAGTAGGGTCTTTCCTCTTGGGCCAAAGGGCTGGGACACAGGTGGAATGTGTAGGAAAGGGAACCATAGAAAGAGAAGGGCCCCATTTGCTGAACACTTACTATTTCACAGGCCCTGGGCTCAGCACTTGCATTTACCACCTCATCTGATCCCCGCCACAAGCCTGTGAGGCAGGCAGGATCAATGGATCCATTACAGAGATGATGAAATGGAGGCTTGAAGAAGTGCAGTAATATGCCCAAGGTCACACAGCTGGCCAGTGGCAGAACTGGGACCCAAAACCCAGTCTGCCTGACTCAGGGTCTGCTCTGCACCCAGGAAGAGAAGCCTCAAGGCCCAGCTGCCCATTGCTGCCAGGGCACTGGCTTGCCAGCACCCCTCAGGGTATCAGCTTTCCCCACCCGCTTGGTCAGGCTGCCCTGTGACAGCTGCCCAGCCTGGAGATTAGTCACCCGGACACACCGCCTGATGCTAGTGTCACCCAGAAAACAAAAGGCCACAGTCAGTGGGGGTGGGGGAGGTGCGGCAGGCGCTCTGTGGGCAGTGGTGAGGGCTGAGGGCTAGGCCCTGTCTGCTGCCCCAGATCCTCACTGACAAGAGGGGCCAGGAGGAAGAGGTCCCCTGCACACCCACCTCCGGACACGGGGCCGCTAACAGGTGCTCCTACAGCGCTCTGGCCCACAGACTGCTGGGCAATCCCAAGTCCACATCTGTCTAGGCGTCTCCTCAGCTATCCGAGTACAGTCATTCCGAGCGGGGAGCAAGGCAGGCCTGGCCAGCGTTGTGTGACCATTGCAAAGCTGTCCCTTCACAGGCCTCAGTTTCAAGGAGACTATCAGACTGGCTGATTTGACATTTTATGACAAGCTCTCCTGTCAGGCACCCAAGCCTCTATGCTCCCAAGCCCCCTTCACCCCCCCTTCCCAGGCCGATACCACGCTTCCTGTTCCTCTGATCTCCATAGAAACCTCTGTCCTCTGGTCAGCAACTGCCTGACTCTTGACTTCCGAACTCTGCTGAGGCTTCTCCTGGGACTGGTCAGAGCTGGCTTCAGGCCTGGCCTAGCCTTTTCCCTGCCTCAACCTGGAGCCTTTCCCACAGCGCTGCTCTGAGCTGCAGCTTCTTCTCACCTCAAGCTCTGTCACTTTTTAACTCGCTGGAGGAGGCCCCGCAGGGTTCTGACCCAACAGCAAACTGGCTGCCCTTCAGCCTCCAGGTGGAAGGCCGGGGGAAGCCTGTCACACCCAGAGGGGACAGGATGGGAAAGGACTCAGGGGCCCCTCCAACCTCCAGCTGGCTGTTGGGGGCCTGAGGAGGACAGAGGTTGCTAAGGGAGAGACATGCATGATGGTGTCTGGCCGTGCACCCTTGATGACAGGAGTGTGGCTCAGGCAGTTGCCAGTACCGAGGGAGCAGCATGAGTGCTCCAGCTAGAAAGGACAGGGCTCTTGGCCTCCCAGCCAGATTATCTCACACTCGATGCTGGTTTAAAGTGGAAAAGCCCAAAGGCTTTGAAATCTGTATCTGCCATTGTTTTTCTGGGCTGGTCAACTAACCTTCTGAGTCTCAATGTTCTCATCTGCAAAATGGGATGATGCCCCTGAGCTCAGAAGGTTGGCATAAGGGACATTCTGATGAGATGTTGGTATAAAGCACCTGATGATACAATACCTGGAGAGAGCAGGAACGTGGCAGAGCCTACACCCACAGCAGACACCAGGTATGTGGATCGTGCTACCTCCACATGGTGGGAGTGCCCGTGGTGGGAGTGGGAACCCAGAAAGGGAAGCTACCACCCACCATATGAGGAACAGAGCCTGGCAGCTAGATCCACCTGGGTGTCTGCTCAAGCTATGAGGAATGTCCCCTGCCCCTGGTCCCAGGCCTGGCCCCCAGGGACTCCTCTGCCTCCAGAGGTGCTCATACAAAACCCCCCATGGGATTCAGCCAGAGTGCCCACTCTATGCTGTGGGCAGGGCCCTACTCCCAGCAGGCCCCTCTGGCTGCTCTGCTACCAGGTGGGGACGGCTGGAAGGAAGGCCTGTCTGGGGACTGGTAGACAGGGTCCCAACTTCCCCACCTCTACTCAGTAAGGGGATCCTGCCAACCAAAACAAACAAACAAAAATGCACAGCGGGGAGCAGGTAAGCCTGGAGGATAAAGGAGGCAACCAGGCCAGTAATGTTTACCTCCGTTGCGTCTGCCCTGGCTGGGGACAAACATTCCACCTCCCCTTTCCCATTCCATTTCCATCAGCTTCAGGAGCCTTTCTGGGGATGGTGGTGCCTGGGCCCATCCTGATCCACCCCCACCAGACCCACCCAGACAGAAGCAGGAGGGAGGAAGCACAAGGCAAGGAAAGGTTGGGGGAGCACCCTTTGACCTGATCTGAAGGCAGGTGGCAGGCAGAAGATGGGCGAGTGGGTGGGAACTGGGGTCCCTGGGCAGGCGAACCCTGGCTCTGGCTCCAGCTCCAGGCTGCTGGCCTCTTGCTGAGCAAGTCCTAGTTTGGAGAGCCAGCCGCTGTGGCTGCTCCTCTGCACCCTCCCCCTCGCCCCTCCCCTCTCCCGCCCCTCCCCGCTTGAGACAGCCGTTATGAAAATAACCCCATTGGTAACCAACTGCACTTCCTCTCCCAGCGGTGGCTCCAGGCCCTGCAGCAAACAGGCAGTGGGTGGGTGGAAGGGGGTGGCACACGCAGGCATTCACACACACAGTCCCCGAGTGACAGCCTCCCCTCCACTGGGCACTAGTTACAGTGCAGTCCCTATCTCAGCTGAGGGGTGGGTGGGGGGAAGGCCTGAGGAGGGAGAAATGGGGGTCAGACAGGTTCTCCTTCTGGCCACCTAACGCCTTTTGCACCCACTGGACAGATTTTCAAGGGTCTGGGGAACGTGTCTGAGGTAGTTAAGCACTGGCTCCAGACAAAAAACCCACAAAAATAAATACCTGTGGAGAGTTTTACAACATACAAAGAACTTGACAAGCACTGTCACACAGGAGACTCGTAGCTCCCCGCGAGGGCGGCAGCATGGTCCGCGTTGAACGGACAGGGCCCCAGAGGCTCGTGGAGGCCGGGACTGCTCACAGCTCAGAAGTGACTGAGCTGGGTCTCCAAGCCCTGCTGAGGGGGCCTGTCAGAGCTGTCCTGGCTTGTGTCCAGGACAGGCCAGCCCCTGGCACACCCATCCTGCCCAGAATGCCACCCCTTCTATACTCCTGGCTAGCAGCTCCCAAACGTCCTGGTCCCAGGACCCCTTTATAACTCTTAACAATTATTGAAGATCCCAAAAGGTTTTACTTATGCAGGTTACAGCCATTAATATTTACTATATTAGAAATTAAAACTGAGAAATGTTGAAAATATTTATTAATTTGTTTAAAAACAATAAGCCCATTACATGTGAATATAAATAATACACTTTTATGAAAAGCAAACTATATTTTCTAAAACAAGAACATTAGCAAGAAGGGTGTCATGGTTTAATTTCACGAATCTCTTTAATGTCTGCCTCAATAGAAGACAGCTGGATTCTCCTATCTGCCTCTGTCATTAATCTGGCATGTCACTTTGGTTGAAGTATATGAAGAAAATTCTGCCTCACACTGACATGTAGTTAGAAAAGGAAGAAGTATTTTAATAGCCTTTTCAAGCAATTATGGATATTCTTCTTTGCTACTACATCAAAATATGGCAAGTGGTAGTTTCTTAAAGGTTAGTGGCTATGTGGAATCTGAAACCATACCAATGAACTTTTCACTGGTCTATCTTGCATTTTGAGTTTTGTAACATCAAGCATCAGTCATTGGAAAATATTGCTTTCCTGAGTTATGAAGATCTTCCAAACGTTTTTCATTATACAACATAAAAAAAATCACACCTGCTAGCATCACCACTGAGCTCATTAGAAGACTCCTTCAGTCCTGGAAGGTAGCTGTCAGCCTCTAGTGGATACAAGGTTTCCAAAATCTAAGTTTCGCTCAAAAGCTCACATTTTATCATTAGCAACAAATACCGATACCGTTTTTGAAGTGACAAGCTCACTTCATCCATTTTGAGAAAATGTCTGGCAAACACCTAGTTGGACGTTTTGTCCGCCAGGTGTTCTTTCAGGTTAAAATGGGTGTTCCTGGAGAAAAGTGACTAGTACAGCTTGCAAAGTGCTTTTCAAGACAACCATTAGAGCTTGGAGTCCTTATGTATACTTCATGCTTCTTCACACAGAATATTTACAAGATGTACACTCAAGTATCTAGGCTTTATAAAATCAATACTTTTTTTTTTACTGCATTTTTCGTTGTTGTGAGTGTGGTGTGAAGAATACAATGGCTACTAGTTTATGTTGGGGCCACTGCCTTGATTTGTGTCAAGGTTCCAGAAGTTTTACCCACCCTTCCTTTTGCACCATCAGTACAAATATTAACATGGTAAAAAGGGCACAAGCCACAGCAGCTCTGAATGTATTATTATGAAAATGGTTTTGACCACACTAAGCCTCTAAAGGGTCCAGCCCCCGCCCCTGGACCATACTTTGGGAAACACTGATCCAGCATGGATTCCAAATCCTCCAACCTGGCAAATTCGGCTTCTGTAGCGTGGCACTGACTCAGCCTCCTACGCCTCGACTCAAACCCTAGGTTCTAACCAAGCCAACCTATTCTTTGTCCACCCCCCGCCCCCAATCTGGCTGTGCCTGAGCTCACTGCTGTGTCCCTGCACATGGCCTACCTTCTGCTGGAATACTGCCTGGCCTCCTTCCCCAACTCATATCAGAATCCACCTGCTCACAGCTGCCCCAGCCAAGAATACATCCCTCCCACTGAGAACTTCACACTGCCCATGTGGCTCCTCCCTCACTGGACTCCTGAAAGTCCTGATTCTTTCAAAGCATATGCCTCATTCCTTCCACCCACCGGACTACAGGCTCCCAGGGAGCCAGGGGCAAGGTCTAGTGCATCTGGGCATGCCCAGCACGTCCTGGCAGCAAGTCCAGTGTTTACTACTGACCAGCTCAGGAGGAAGGAACAGGGAATTCCATGGAGGAGGGGCCAGAGCCATAAGGGAAGAGAAGAGCTTCCTCCACCATGAGTACCACACCCAAGGGCTGACCACAAGATCAGGCTGGCCCAGACCACTTCTCTTTGTTGGGCACAAGGGGATGGCAACAGCCTTTGTTTAACAGCTACCTTCCTCTCTTCTCCAAAGGACACGAACAGTGACAGGTGAGGCCCCTCTCTGGGCTGAATGTCACGGCCACTCCATGTTCTCTGTGGCTTTCCTTATGAAACCTAGACAACAGGATTTGGTGACATGAAGTCACAGGGTAAGGGTGGTGGGTAAGGAGGGGCTCCCTCAGATGCCTGGGAGCTGAGCAAGGGTCCTAGTTCTGAGCTCCTTGCTGGGAGTGTTACAAACCCTCTGTTGGCCCCCACATCCCTCTTTCTCTTGTGACCAGTCCCCCTGTGGCCTTCTCCTGTGTCTGCAGTAGGCTCCCACTCCCCATCTGCCAGAAGCACCATTCCCCCCTCATCCCTCATTCAAAATTTAACTACCCCTCTGAACCCCATCTCTCCTTCATGTCCTGAGTCCCCATCTCATGGTCTGGCTCCCGGTAGGTCCTGGAGAAATGTTTGTGGAATGGATTACTGACTCATTCCTTTAGGGCCTCTCCTTCAAGCTATCCTCCCACTGCTACCAGAATTCATTCTCAAGTGACCACTTACCCTCGACTGAGCAAAATGCAAAGACCTGGGCCCGGCAGTCACTAGGCCTCTCAGCTCCTCTTCCATCTTCCTTTCATCCTTTATACATTTTATTTGACAAATATGTAACTCCTCTGTGCCACACATTCTAAGAATTTTACAAATATCCACTCATTTAATTTCAGAAAAATAGTATTATTACCCCCATTTTATAGATGAGGAAACCCAGGCATAAAAAAGAAAGAAAGAAAATAACTTGCCTGCAGTCACAGAGCTGGGATTCCAACCCAGGAGTCTGCTGCAGGCCCATGCTCTCACCCTCTCTCTAAATGCTCCTGTCAAACAAAGCACTGTGGGTCTCTTCATGCCTGTGCACTTGGCACATGGCAGTCTCTCTCTACCTGCAATAAAGTGCCCCTCTTCTGCTTAGTGAACTCGCCTCAGCTACTTCCTCTCATCTTTTCAGAGTTGGCTCAGACATCAGCTCTGCTGGAAAGTTCTCCCCAGTCCTTTTCCCAAAGGGTTAGCTGCTCCCACGCTCAGGCCCTCTCTTGGTTATTCGCCAACAGTGCTGGTTTACAAGTCTGTATCCTCCACCAGACTGTGAGCCCCTGGGGCCATGTATTGCTCACAACTGCAGAGTCTAGAAGTGCGGGAAGTGGTTGGAAGAGTGAATGGAGGGAAAAGTGAATGGTCCAGGCTCAGCCTCATGGATCAAGCTGAGAGCAAAGGGCTTTGGGCCAGCACAGTGACCCAGCAGCTGGCCAGCTCCTGAGGCCTCGCCCATCATCGGGTGGGCAAGTTGCTGGTTTGGGCGAAGCTCTTGTGTCTCAGACGCGTACACTGAAACCGATCCCTGATAGGAATGCTGATAAGTCTCCCTCTGAGTATACCAACCCCTTGCTGGGAGAGTTACCAGCCCTCTGTTGGCCCCACATGCCTCTTCTCTTGTGACCAGTCCCCCTGTGGCCTTCTCCTGTGTCTGCAGTAGGCTCCCATTCCCCATCTGCCAGGAGCACCATTCCCCCCTCACCCCTCATTCAACATTTAACTACCCCTCAACCTTCTGATCACATTGCTCTCTCCTCCATCCTCTAGATCTTCTCACAATCAACTGTCAGCCCCTCGGGCCCCTGTCTGCCCTTCTCCCTTACCCCCCCCCCCCCATTTCCATGCACCCACATAGGGACAGGGGTGTTTCCCCTGGCTTTGAGGCAGGAAGTGTGTCTAAAATCGGAGTAGTCTTTTCTGAGGATCTGGACTCAAAGGTCCAAAGTGGTTCTGCCTCTGATCAGCTATAGGACCTCAAGCCAAACCTCTTACCCTATCTGAGCCTCCATGTCCTCATCTGATAAGTGGGGGAAATACCCACCATGTATTCCTCATGGGGCTGTTCCACACTTGAAAGAGAAAGTGCTTGTTCATGGTAACCAACGCCTCAGTTCACCAAAACTTTAAAGAAAAGAACTACAGAAAATTAGGGTCATCACTTTGGAGTGCAATTTGGCAACCACTATCTAAGCTGAAGACACATCACCCTGTCATCAGGCCCCGGTGGGGAGAACACACAAGGAGACGTGCACCAGAACAGTTTCTGAAGGATGGCTTGCAAGGGCAACCACACTGATAACAACCTAAATGCCCACTGACAGGACACTGGGCAAGTAAGCAGCTATTACAGTTACAAAAAAATAACAGTATATGGAAGTTAACATGTGTTCACAGAGCTCAAGTTTCAAGATGGCTCAATGTCCCCAACAACAAGAAAAGCTAAACTCAGAATATGTACAAGTGCATATAAATCAAGTGCAAAGCCATGCAAAACAGTACTATATGTTGCTGTGGATGCAAACCTATGTAGGGAACATTTTTAAAACAGGCATGGGAATACCACCACCAGAATGAGGACTGTGGTATTCTTAAGCCCTAACTGGTATGGCTCAGTGGATAGAGCGTCGGCCTGTGAACTGGAGGATTCTAGGTTCGATTTCAGTCAAGGGCATGTACCTTGGTTGCGGGTGCATCCCCAGTAGGGGGTGTGCAAGAGGCGGCTGATTGATGTTTCTCTCTCATTGACATTTCTAACTTTCTTTTCTTTTTTTTTTTTAAATATATTTTATTGATTTTTCACAGAGAGGAAGAGAGAGGGACAGAGAGCCAGAAACATCGATCAGCTGCCTCCTGCACACCTCCCACTGGGGATGTGCCCGCAACCCAGGCACATGCCCCTGGCCGGAATCGAACCCGGGACCCCTCAGTCTGCAGGCCGACGCTCCATCCACTGAGCCAAACCAGTCAGGGCAACATTTCTAACTTTCAATGCCTCTCCCTTCCTCTCTGTAAAACATCAATAAAATATGTATTTTAAAAAACATTCTTAAATCATTTTTAAAAAGACACTCAGAGGGAGAACAGCTCTCTGAGATTGCCCTGGGTCTTTCATGGATGGCATGGAACCCCGAGTGTGTTCCTCATACTGTCTTATAATAGAAGCCCCATGTCTGTGGGACAGGAAGGAAGGTCTCCCCCGAAAGGATGACTTCCAGAGGAGGGTGAGTGGGTGGCAGGTTGTATCAGTGGGGTGTCGGTGTGGGCTGGGGAGCAGGAACCAGCCTGCCCCTTTCACAACCGCCCCCGCCTCAGTAAAATGTCAGCAAGCTGGGGAAGGGGGCGGAGAGACAGGCAAGCTGTTAACCCGGGAGATGCTGGCGTGGGCGAAGCAGGCCCAGGCTCCCAGACAGCTATTTTGACATGAGCTATGATTGGGCTCAGCCCTAGCAGGGGAGAGGCCTCTACGTGGGAGCTATGAACTGGTGCTCTGCCAGGAGCAAGGGAGGGGGAGGCTGCTGACAGTGGAGGGGGAGGGCTCTGGGCCCCCCTCTCTCTTCCGACCTCTCACCGTGAGGTGCTGGGTACTGAGGTGCTGGGCACGGATGTGCTCTCCTCCTAAGCATCTCTCCCCAGGCTACAGGCCACCCGCTGACCCCAGAGTGACACCAGGGGTTCCTTGAAACACGTCCCTTGAGCCTTCTACTCCCTGCACTTTGAAAGCAAGAGAAAAGTCACAGACTTGCCCCTCCACTCCAGATCCAGCCAGGGAGCCATGTGACAACCCAGCCTCCCTATTCAAGGGTCTCCTCCAGCCCAGCCACGCTCCCTCTCAAGTCAGGATCCTGGTGACAGTTCTCCCTCAGGGTCCAGGAGTACATCACTTCCTGGGTCTCACTCTACTCCCACACGAGACACAATTCTCTCATTCACTCTCATGGAGCCCTCAAACCCCTTTTCAGGCTCCACCATCTTAGAGATGGAAAAATAAAAGAATGGAAGAAAAGAGTGCTATTAAGTAGGGCAGCCTGGCATTCTGAAAAGATCCTTGGGTTTGGGCTCCAGTGAGAGCTGTGTGACCTGGGCCACACCCCTGACCTCTCTGAGCCTTGGTGTCTCATCTGTAAAATGGGAATAAAAAAACTAACTACAAGGTTGTGGTGAGGATCACATGAAACTGATGAATTTATAAGTTTCTGGCAACTGTTAGTTGACAGAGAAAGATGAGCTGATGCATCACGCACCTGGATGCTGGGGAATGCAGGGGAGGGTGGGAGTGCCCAGCTCAGCCTCCCGCTCCTTTCCCTGGGCCACAGAGCCCTTGGTCTCACTCAAACCCGTTCTCCATCACCTAACCGTGTCTGGTGTCTCAGCGAAGGAAGGACGCAGAAAGTAACGATGGCAGAATGATAGCCCCTCTGGGGCATCTGGTCACTACCCTTTCCCCACCTGAAACTGCCTCCCAAGGCTGCCACCTGTGACCAAATGCCATCTAGGCCCTGTGCGGAGAACCATGGGGGGTGGGGAACTATACTGTAGGCCCTATGTGGGGCTGATACCCTAAGCATATGAGGAGCACCACACATGAGACACAGAGGAAGCAACCCAGGGAGCGAGAAATGAGTGCTTGGTGCCACCCAGAGGTGCACCCTGCTAATTCCACCCAGGAACAGGGGAACTGGTGAGCCTGGATGCAGGTGTAGCAGTTCCCCCTCCTTACCCACACTGTCCCCCAAACCCCATTCTGACTTAGAGAACTGCTCAGGGGTCAGAAGCAGCTCCAGGAGGGGAGGCAGAGGGCAGGTTGAAGGGTGCCCGATGAGGATTTCTCAGAAGCAGGGAAGGCTTTGGTGTCCTGTGATGCAGGACACACTGACATAACCCTGGAGTTAGGGGACTGGCACTGAGTCCCACATAACCCCTAGCTAGTGGTGAGACCTTGGCCTCAATCAAGGCCACCTCACTGGGACTCAGTCTTCAGAGAGGAAAAGGGTTGGGCCAGGTGCTGTGGAAGCTCACCAAACTGCCTTCTGCTACCTTCTGATTGGCCCCACCTCTGCAGCCAGAGTATCAGGTAAGCCACCAGTAGGAGGTGTCTGTGGATCCACCCACAGCAGGTCTTTGGGGCAAGTGAGCCAGCAGGAAGGAGACTCTCTCCTCCCCAGCCTTCCCACAATGGTGGCTGTCACCCCCTTGTGTCACTCTAGGGTACTGCAGGGCAAGTTCTCTCAACAGCTGCTGGCGTTTGAAACTCTCCCTCACCTTTGTGAGGGTACAGGGATCCAAATTCTGCTTCTCCTAGGGATCAGCACATCCAGCCTCAGGGCCAGCATTTCCCCTCACCTCCTCTTCTGCTTGGGTGGTGCCTGGTGAATCCTGGAGAGGGCTCAGGAAGCCAGGAGGGCAGGCCTGTTGCCGCTTTCTCCTCCCCACCTCCAGCTGCCCAGGGCCTAGGCTCTCTCTGACTAGGGTCACTCAGTCTTTCCTCGATCCTTGCCTGAGAAGACACCCGCTCTTGTACTCTCATTTACCAATTTGAGAGTCCTGGGCAGCTCTGCATCCTGAGAACTGACCTTTCTGGAGTATGGCGCGGAAAAAAATGATAAGAATTACCCATCTCTTCCTGGGTCTGTAAGCCAGGGGCTCTGGTGGGTGTGTGGCAGAGGAGGGAAGACTGGGAGCGAGAGTCCTACCCTAGTTCCCAACCTTGGCTAGCCCCACACTGGCTCACGATGCTGCACGGAGAACAGGCTGAGTGAAGTGAACTAACACTCAGCCACTGAGGCCCTTTGTCTTCCCAAACCGGTGGGAACTCGGGGACTCCGTCTTGCACCTGCCTCCCTTGGCCACCTGGCCACTCCCAGTGTTAGCCCGAACAAGACAAACCCCCAAAGAGGCTGCTTTTGCTCCAGACACCTCGGTGCCACGGACAGATATTCTGTGAGGCATCCCTCAACATGTCCCTCCCAATCATTGCAAAACCAACCCAAACGGGGGCTGCTTCCGTTCAGGCTGCCCGGCTGCACCCTCTGCCTAAATGGACTCCCACCATGCTCCCTTGGGGCCATGTGGCAGCACCTCTAAATGGGACCTATTGTCTCAAACTTGTTCCACGGGTGCATTTCCTGCCCTCTGGGAACTAATGACTTTGAGCTCTTAATGAAGGGCAGGGGTGGCAGAGCCAGCCAGCAGGCTCCCAGGGACTATGAAGGATGAGGCCCCTTATGTCTAGATGTGAAAAGTGCCAGGGAACTTCTGACACCCCTGGGGTGCGAAATCAGCTAATCCACAAGCTGTGTGACCTGCCCAGGGCAAGGCTGCCAGGACCAGGCCAAAGGATAAGCGAGTCTTCTCTCCAGGTGGGCTCTGGAGGACAAGGAGGTGACAGTCAACATCCCCCCACTTCTGAGTGACCACCCCTTAGGCCAACAGAATCTGAATGGTGAGGAAAGAGGAAAAGTCAGACACTCTGGGGTTAGGGCGGGGCCTATACCTCCTCTTCTGGGAGGGGGCTGCTAGTTCCCAGCAAGGGCAAGTGAGGTGGAATGGAGCTGGAGAGAATCATGACTCCACTTTGTGTCTTAACGGGGCCAAAACAGGGGAAAGGGAAAACTGCTCCCCAGATTCCAGGAGGGTGAAGCCTGTTGTGCGTGGGCTTTAAGGAAAAACCTCTTAAAGAAGATGCCGAAGAGGCTGCCGTTCTGAGACTGTGCTACCTGCCTGGACCAGGGAAGCTAGCACGCTACCCAGGCACCCTCACTACCCTCCCCAGCCCAGCGTAGAGTGCTGGTTGATTACAGAACTTTACTAGTGAGCCAAGATCCGAATGCAGACTTTTCAACGGGGCTTCAGCAGCCACCACCAATCTGTTATCCTGGATGCTTCCGTCCAGCCACTGTCTATTCACTTAGCACCCCTCAGCCCCAAGGTTTGAGGTGTGTATGGGAGGGGAGGGGATCAGGATGGGGGAATGCAGAAGGTGGGCACCCAGTGAGAAGCAAGAGTCAGGTTAAGAATGAGCACGGAGCCCTGGCTGGGTGGCTCCGTTGGTTGGAGCATTGTCCCATACACTGAAATGTTGCAGGTTAAATTCCTGGTCAGGACACATGCCTAGGTTTCGGGGTTTGGTCCCCAGTTGGGGTACATTCAGGAAGCAACTGACTGTTCTTCTCTCACATAGATGGTCTCTCTCTCTTTAAAAAAAAATCAATAGAAACATATCAAGTGAGGAAAAAAAAAAAGGGTACGGAGCCTGGGGAAAAGATGGAGGGTTGGTTTTAGCTGGGGCTCTGGGGACTTTTACCTGAGACTGGCAATCAGGAAAGGCGGCATGACCAATTTAATATCACTAAAGGGGCAGTGCCCAGGTTAGGTGCGCTGTTCCAAATGTTTGTCCTGGCTTCCTCCAAGCAAAGCAAAGGGAGGGAGGTCAGCCCCAGTGGGCATCTGATTCTCTGAGCTCCCAGGCCTGTCAGGGAAAAATCTTTCCTTCCATTGCCCTCCCCTTGACTCTACCGGGTTTTCCAAATATATTCACTACTGAATGCCCCACTGCCCCAGCACGAGAGCCACTCCTTACACGCTTCCAGAGAGCTTTTGATTTTCTTCTCATTAAGCATTCTATTGGATCACTTAGCATCCCCAGAGTGATGTAATACTGTGGTTTGCAAACTTGGTAGCACATCAGAAACGCTTGGGAAGCTGCAAAGGCCCCACCTCCAGTCACACATGCCAAGGATAAGATCTAGGAATCGGTATTTCCTAAAGCTCCCTGGGTCACTGTGACGTTCTATTGGGAGCCTGTACAGAGAAAGGGATGTGGGTTTTAGAATCAGACTAGAGTTCAAACTCTACCTCTGCCTCTTACTTGCTATGTGACCCTGGGCAAACTACTTATATTTCTGAACCTGTCCTGCTTATTTCAGACAATTATGTAAAGGTACTTATTGTTTTTCTTGCTTCTTGTTCTTCCTCCTGAATGTGCCTGGGGTCCATCCCTCCATCCACAAACCTGTGCCCTTCAGTAGGGGCAGAGCAACGGGTCGGAATAGCCCAACTCTTGGTACCCTGCGGGCAGGGACAGGAAGCCTCTGGCGGAGCCCCTCCCTCCCCCTCTGAAGCCCGTGTGAACATTGGAGGCTACATCCTGCAGAGCTGGGTGTAAACTGTTCCATCTTGCAGGTTTGTGGGTGACAAAACAGAGGGGCTGGAAGCTGTGCTCCCTTCCCCGCTTTATGTGACACTGAAGCCCGCGTGGCTTCCTAGGAGCCCACGGAGCTCCATCTGCCAGTGTGAGGCTCGGGAGCCGTGAGTGGGCCTGCCGACACACTGCAGGTGCAAAGAGCAGGGCCCTGGCGAGGGTAGGGCAGGCGGAGGGCATAGGTCGGCACTACCGGGGTGCCAACCGGCACGACAGGAGGAAACTGCCCATGTTACTGGTGGTAAAGTCTACCCGGGGAAGGGACAGGGTAAAGCTCAGAGGGGCCAAATGCCACGAAGCCCGGGCAACTGAAGGAAAGTGAGGAGAGGCCTTGGGCAGACTCCAAGTGGTCAGAGTCCGGTATGTGTTGGCTCTGGGGTCCTTAGCTGATTGGCTGCAAGCTCCTCGAGGGCCGGGGGCAGTCAGGAGAAAGCCCAGGGGGCCAGGTGGGGTCCGCATGGGGCTCCACCTTCCCTCCTCTCACCCCAGGGCTGCCCTGGCAGGAAGCGGCTCCCAGACAAACCCGGCACACATGCCATGAGCTGTCTGCACTCAGTCTTTCCACACCTTCCCCCAGCTCCTACCGGGGTCTCGGTCAAAGCCTTGTTACAGGCACAGGAGGGTGAGAGTCGGCGAGCTGGGGAGGGGGCAAGCGGGAGGGGGCGCAGACGCCGGCCTGCAGCCCGCCCCATCCCTCTCCCAGCAAGGGAAGGACTGAGAGGGAGGCAGGGGGAGAGGCGCCGACTGCCTCCCAGAGATAGAGGCTGGGGTCTCCTGGCGAATGAAGAGCACGGTAGACAGGTGGCCAGGCACCCGCAACCCCAAGGAGAGGCTTAGATGTTGAGAGTAACTCGGGGACCGGTGTTCGGGGACAGCCCCGGGTCCCCGGGTCCTGGGGGTATCGGCGAGGCCATGCCCTGCAGATGTCGTGCGGTGGTGGGCAGGCAGGCACCCCTGAGTTCCCGAGGGCGGCCGGGCCCCCACCTCGCGCGGCCAGGAGACGCGGAGGGGCCGGCTCTGTCAGCACCTGGAAGGGGTGGCCGGTCCCGGCGCCCTACCTGCTGGTGAGGGGCTGAGTGATCCGGTCCCCCCGCTGGACAGCTGGAAGCTGTCCCTGCCTGGGCACCTCCGCCCCAGAGGAGGCGCGTTCAGTGGCCGGTGCCAGGGAGTGACCCCCACTCGGTGCAGGTGCCAGGACGCCAGGGGGCATCCCGCGCGCGGAGCCAACGCCAGGACAGCCCAGCCCGCGCCGCCGGTGCCGGGAGACCTCCGCGCAGTGTCAGCTCCGAGTGGCGGAGGAACGCCTCCCGGTGCCAGGCGCGGGTCCGCCCGAAGCCGCGGTGCCCGCCCGCAGCCGCCCGCTCACCTGTGTCCGAAGAGCCGCAGCCCCGGGAAGCGCCGCTTGCTGAGGCGCCGCGGCGTCCTGTCCGGCTCGGGGCCGGCGTCGCGCTCGGAGCCGCTGGACGAGGCGGAGGCCGACTCGGAGCCGCTGCTCCCGGCCTCGGGGCTGCCGTCCCGCGGCTCCATCGGCCCTAGCCCCGGCCGGCGGCGGGCCCGCGGGAGACGTCCATGCCGGGCCGGCGGCCGGGGCTCAACACGCCGGCTCGGCGCCGCCCGCCCGGGCCATGGCGCGCGCCCGCTCTGCCCGCCCCGCGCCGCGCGCCCCCGCGCCCCACGCCCAGGTGCCCGGGAAGCGGCCGCCGCTCCAGGAAGTGCCGCCGGCCGGGGCCGCAGGACCCCGCATAGCTGGCCAGGCTGCTGCCTGCCCGCCGCCGGACACGCCCCCTCTGGTGCGCGGTGGCACCCGCCCGCGGCGCCCTCTGCTGGCCGCCGGCCGCTCAGCACACCTCCTGGCCTCCCAGAGGAGGTGGGGCCCAGGGGGCGTGGCGATCGAGTCCCCGCCCCCAAGCCCTTGCCGGGTCCGCCCGGATCCCACCGAATCTCTGGCCTGACACCGCCGCACGGAATGGACACCGCTCTCGCACACCCAGTGCCCGCTCACAACCACTCACACAATCTCCACCCTTACCCCTTTGGCTTTCCCAAATCACACCCACGAGAGTAAAAAGTCACACAGAACAAACATGCCTCTTACACGACTATGTTCACTGATTACGCTAACACTTCCCACCCCGGCCTCTTACACTCAGAAATGTATACTCACACCAAAGTGACCCTTGCACACCCTAACAAAGAACATACGCGTTTCTCATACAAATTCATCTTTCCACAGCTATTCAGTTGCTTCTAACCCTTTTACATACTTCTAACAAATAGCATTTCCCCAACACAATATCCAGCAAAACTTGTAGATCTCTTACATTACGGGAATCACCTGCACATCCATAAATACATACACATAAGGACCACACTCGTTCACCAACATACACACCACATAGAATATACACACCTTTCTCCTCTGCACAAACACCTACCAGGACAACGGCTACAAGTTGCCACTTGCCTCCTGCACACACATCACCCACCAGAAACAGACCTCTCAGACACACACAAGCACACCCCACGGGCAGCAGAGGTTGTCCCTTCTAAAGGTGAGGAAAGCAATGGGAACCAGAGCCATTGCCTGTGGTGGACCAGCCAGCACACATGCCTGGGAATCAGCAGCCCTGCAGGGCTGACAAAGGGAGGCTAGGAAGCTGGAGAGCGTGGTCTTCTTCCTCCCGAGCCCTGCCACCCAGATGCCCACATCAGCTGCCCGCTGTTTCTGTTCACACTCCTCTCTGCAAAGCCACATCCTGTGTCACCTTCACTTTTACCCTCTCCTCTGGGGTTCTAGCAGCCCGTTTTCCAGACTTAGGCAGCCACATATAGCCAATGCTGGGGGGCTGTGGCCTGTGGGAAATCCTGTGGTTTTGAGAAAGAGCCAGCACCCAGAAGCTCAGAGTTTCCTTACAGTTTCTTTACAGTTTCCCGTGGGCCAGCAGCAGGTGCCAGGATGGCCAGGAGGGCAGTGAAATCCCCAAGTGGACCAAATGCTGTCCTTCTGGGGTGCATGGGCCCCTTTGAAGCTTTCCCAATGGTTCTGACACCTAGCTCTGAGGGAGGAGACCAGAGGCAGCTGGAGACCCCACTGAGTGTGCACAAGGCCTTTCAGCACACAATGCCCCCTTCCTGTCGCGGCTCCTCTTCCCAGGTCCCCTACTGTTATTGCCTGTGAAGTCAGCCCTCCACCACACTGCCCCCCAGCAATTCAACATCAGACTTCCCCTCATCCTGCCAAGAACCCCTTTCGCTTTTTTTTCCTGAGTCTCTGCAGAGTTGTTGGACCTGCGGGTGGGGGACCCCACTTCTGCCACAATCCCCCGTCCCAGATAAAAGATTCAGAGAGGGCTGGAGGTGCCCATTCCTGGGCCACCCTGAGTACCTACTGTGTCTGGGGCGTCTCGGCTGGGATCTGTGGCACGTCCCAGGAGCGGTAGCGCCACATCTGCCTCAGTGCCCCCAGGCGCTCCCCTTCTTCTGTCCCCAGCGCCTCCGCGGGGCCCAGAGCTGTGGCCTCATCGCAGCCTCCCTGGGTACTGTGGCCGGCCCACTACGCTCATCCTGCCGGCAACTCTCTTCCTCTTTTGGCACTTCCTGACCGGGGGCCCTGCGAGAGACCAGCTGACTGCCCCAGCCGAGGACCAGAGTCCTCTTAGGCGCCTGCCTTCCGCTGGCTGGGGCAGGAGGCTAGCTGGGAAGAGGAGCTGAACGGGAGAGCCAGAGGCAGGTGAGGACAAGCCCAGCCCAGCAGCCAGGAGACAGCCCAAGAGTCAGAGGCTGCTAGGCAGCCACCAGGCCTGCCCAGGCTGGGATCTGAACTTCAGCCTCAGGCTCAGCCTGGCCTTCCTCTCCACTTAACCTCTGATCTTCACCTCTTGGTCCTGCTGAGGCCTCCCACTTCATCACAACTACCGGGTGTGTTGGAGGGCGGTGCCCAGCCCACACTCAGCTCTCTCTCCTTAACGCCTTTGTGAGCATCACACCTTCTACCAAGGGTCAGGCACCTGGGACAATGCAGAGTAGAAAGAGGAGCCAAAACCGGTTTGGCTCAGTGGATAGAGCGTCGGCCTGCGGACTGAAAGGTCCCAGGTTCGATTCCGGTCAAGGGCATGTACCTGGTTTGCGGGCATATCCCCAGTAGGAGATGTGCAGGAGGCAGCTGATCGATGTTTCTCTCTCATCGATGTTTCTAACTCTCTATCTCTCTCTCCCTTCCACTCTGTAAAAAATCAATAAAATATATTTTAAAAAAAAAGAGTAGAAAGAGGAACCAGAATGGAGCTAGAAGATGCGGACTCATGTCCTGTTTTTACCACTTACCAGCTGTGCGACCTGGGTCAGGCCAGAGAGGTTTACCTCTCTGAGTCACCCTAAACCTTTCTAGAATAAGGCAGGATGTAAACAGATGAACCGATGAATACATGTGTCCGGGAGCTTTTCTGAGCCTCAGTCTTCACGTCTTTAAAATGGAAGGAGGGCAGTAGTAAGAATTGAACCCATGGCATTTTACGAGGATTAAATAAGCGGCCAAAGGGTTTAAATGAATTCATTCAATAAACATTTATTGAGTGCCTTCTATGCATCAGGCACTGTGTCAGACAACGTAGCACTGAGCAAAGAAGCAGGGCTCTAACTCGAAGAGCTTAGATTCTAGTGGAACAAGTAATCAATATATAAAATCATGTCAGGCAATGGGATGTGCTTTGAGGAAAATGAAGCCAAAACGAAGGGGGAAGAGAATGACGATTGTGTGTGTGGGGGGTACTGCCAGGTAGGTAGGGGGACTGGGAAAGCCTCTCTGAGGAGGTGACACTTGAGCACAGACCTGAATGAATCAAGAGCAAACCATGTGACGATCCAGGAAGACAGCATTCTAGGTGGAGGGACAGTAAGAGCAAAGGCCCTGAGGTAGGAATGTACCTGGTGTGTTTGAAGAATAGCAAAGAGGCCTCACTGTGCTGGACTTTGAGGCCATCAGGAAGATTCCATAAATACACAGCAAGGCATGCACTCACTCTTTATTATCAGGGTTGTTTCTAGGATGGAAATTGTATCTTCCTCTAGCACTCTCTGATCACACTGCTCTATAATTAGTTTGTTTGTTTTTTTAGCTCTATATATGTTTGTTACCCCAGGAAAGCTGTAAATTTCTCGAAGACAGAAGCAGTGTCGGTTCAGTTCAGTTCAATAAACATTTGCGCTCCAGAACCTACAGACACAGAAATGCACACGATGCCATCCCAGCCCTGAGAAACCTCTACCTGGTAATAGAACCACCTTTGTGTCCCTCATGACCAGAACACAATATTTCTCAATAAACATTTGTTTAACAAATCAAGCCATGCCATGAATAATTAGTACTCAGTAATGATACATCAATAGCTAATGTTCCTTCTCCACTTCTGTGCCAGAAACCTTTGGATCCTTGTAATGACCCTATTGTTTTCCTTTTACAGACGGGGAAACTGAGGTACAGAATTGCTAAATTCATTTGTCAAAGATCACCCAACTGGTAACTGGTTAGAAATAAGACTCTGTGCCCTTAAATAAGACATCTAATTGCTCTTGTAGAATTGGGGACACGGCCAGGTGATGCCCCTGAGGCGTGGCACCCCCTTTCCCAACAGCTCTCTCTTCCAGCCCGTCATCTCTGTATGCCGTGGCTCATCAGAGACCTTGCTAGCCAGGCCAAGGACTATTCTAGAAGAAGGCTGTTGCAGGGCCCTGTGCTCCCTCCCAGGGATTCTGCAAGTAGCTTGAGCAGTTAAACAGAGGAAATGGGGCTGGGCTTGTTTTCCATCTCAGCTTCTGGCAGCTCTGGAGCGAGCAGCAGCGAGCAGGAAATGTGGCCCCGGAGGGGAAGCGGGCAGGCTGGAGGCTCTGAGAGGCGTGGCAGTCCTGACTGTGGGACCAGGGTCCTCTTGGGCTTGAACTCCTTGAAGCTGTCAATACCTTCCAGGTAGGGTGGGGAGGACAAGGCTGGAAGGGACAGGTGCACAGGGCTGGGGAGGATGCCCTTGGCAGTTCCTAGGACAACATGTGCCAGCACTGGGGCGCTGGGGACCCCTCAGAATCCATCCAGATACGCACAGGAAGAGAATCTGGGTAAGAAAATTATTCTGGGCTTTGTCGAGGCCCCAGAGGGTGAGGTGTTCTACTTCTGTGACCTGGATGGTTAAGTGGGAGCTGGGGAAAAGAAATGTACTAGGGCACAAACACTCAACCCACGACCTGGACAGCCTCTGCTCTCAAAACCCGCCAAGCCAGCCTCCTTGGCCTGACCTTCGGGGCTCCTTATGTTCTGGTTCCTTTTTTTTTTTTTTTTCCTTTTTGTCCAGGCTTTCCCTGTGGAGATTTTTCTCTCAGTTCACACCATGCTGGTGCCTACCTCACAGTAGGTGCTCAATAAACATTTCTTCCCTCTTTTTCACACTTCCTTTAACCTGCCACCTTCACCCCTGCTATTCCATTCTGCCTATGCTGCTCTCTTTGCCTTTTCTGCCCATAATGTTTGGCCAATCAAAATATCCATCTTTCAAAACCCCAGCCCAAGCAGCAAAAGTGAAAGGTGAGAAGAGGCCCAGATCAGAGCCCATTGGTTCAAACTCCAGCCCTTGCTGTGTGACTCTGGGCAAGTCACTTAGCATCTCTGGGTTGGATGATGAACCAGATGTTACTTAAGATCCCATTTAACTCTGACAGTTTTATTTGAATCACCTTCCTTGATCTGCAGGTTTTCACTCACTCATTTGTTTGACAGTATTTTATAAATACCTACTAAGCATCAAATGCTGCTGCAGAGCCAGCACTCCCACCCCACTGATTTATTTCTGACACTCATGTTTGTTCCCAACAATATTTTCTATATCGTGACCTTTTGTGGACATTAGTCTTGTCTCCTTACAGGATTCTTGAACCTTATGTTGTTCCTAGCTCTGTACTGGAGGCAAGTATATGCTCAACGACTTCCTATGGAAGTTGAAATGAGCTGAATACAGGTATCCAACAAGCTGAGCAGAGGGAGGGGGATTGGCTTCTTGTTTGCACGAGTGACTGTGGTGAGACATGGGGGAGTTTTTTCATCTAAGTCCCTCCCCAGCAGCTAAGCCTGTGATCCAAGGACCTGCTAAAGCCCTTGGAAGCAATCCCAAGCCCAAGAGCACCTGCTGCTCGCCAGCCCTGCCCACGCGCTGGGCCTCTATCCCCCCACAGAAGAGACAGAGGTACCTGAGTGGGACTGCAGGTGCTGTGAGCTCGTGACAGATGGGAATTGGATTAGGCTTCTTCTGCACAGCCTCATGAAAGTCATACGCAGGAGGAAATCTGGAGGAGGAGCCTGGGACCCTCTGGAGCAAGAGAGCTATGGGAGTTCAGCAGTAGAAGATGGGCCCTCCAATAACCATGATCTCTCTTGGAACTTGTCCTTTGGCACCTCCCAAATCCCCAGGCTGGAAGTGAGAGGAATCTGGGGGGCTTTCCCCTCACACTGGCTCATCTGCCCTAAAGGGCTTCCTCTGACCCCATCCTGGTCCGTAGCACCAAACCCCCCAGGACAGAATCAGCTGGCCTCCTGCCCTCCAAACCTCCCACCCCCAGCTGTTGGCTCCCAAACCCTGACTGCATGCAGAACCACCTTTCAGCTGCCATGCCCTGTGTCCCATTATCCCTCCCAGGAATATGTGCACTTAGTGCAGAGGCAAAAGGAAAGCTCATTAAGGATGCAAGTCCAAACCCTTGAAAGCCTGACAGAGTGAAAAGGGCTTTGGAGTGAAATCCATTTGAGTCTGGATCCTGGCTCTCCCAGTTACTGGCTGTGTGACCTTAGCCCATTACATAACAGCCCTGAGGCTTAGTTTCTCATCTGCAAGATGCTGTTCGGGGGCCCTCAGACCCGCACCTATGTACGCACCCTGCTTAGTCTTTCTTCCCCGAGCATCTGCAGGCCACGAGCATCTGCAGGCCACGAGCATCTGCAGGCCACGAGCATCTGTAGGTCAAGCACAGCGGAGCCCAGCGGACACCATGTTTAGTCCCAGTGCCTTCCCACACCTCTCTGTGTGTCTTTGAAGAGAGGTCTTCCTCAGCCTGTGCTAACCCTCGTCTTTGGGAACTGGACCCTTGACAGGCTCCTCTGAGAGCTCTCTGTTAGGTTAGGTGGCTCAGTAGGCGGCGTAAGAAAGAGTGGAGTGAATCAGAAAAGGAAAGAAAAGAAAAAGGTTTATTTCTGCGTCCCCGGGAGACCCACGTACCCCCAAAGACAGGGAAGGTGGATTCACGCCAACGGGGGGGGGGGGGGGCGCTTTTTTTATACTGCGGTTGGGTGGGGGGCGGGGACATGAGCTGAGGTATTCAGCTGAGGAAGTTTCAGCTGCAGGCGGTCAGCAAGGTATTCAGGAAGGAGTCGGTATCTGTGTGGGGGTCGTGGAGAAGCCAGTATCTGTGTCTGGCATGCTGATCTGTTAGAAATGCCAGGAGAGTCCATTATCTCATCACACGTCTGCATGTATCCGATCCTGGACTCTCTCCGACCTAACACTCTCCTCTGAAATTGTACAAACTGAGGCAAAAATAAGACTTCAACCCAGGCTTCTGGCTGCCTGGCCTAAGGGCCGCGCTCTCAGCAGCACATCAGAGAACCTGTCCAAATGCCTTTGCTTGAGCTGTTCGAACGCCTTTGGTCCTCCCAGCTGCCCTCCACATGCCCAGATGGCTTGTGCCTGCCCTTGTGTGGGTGATGGGGAGCATGTGCTGCTCGGAGACACATAGGATAGGATAAGACCTTCTCTGGGGTCCCAATCCCTGCACTGCTGCCTTCAGGACGAGCCTGGCTGCACTCCCAGCCACTGCCCTCCTTGGCCTTTGACTCACTTGTCAGCAAGAACCTCAGGTCCCAGTGGGGAAGAAGGAGTTCCGGACTAGGCCTGGGCCCTGCCCTTCCCAAAGGAAGGAAAATGGATAGACCCTCAGCTTCCGGCTTCCTCTGGCGGAGGGCCCCCTCCTCCCCTCCACCTCAGCTCTCGCCCGGTTTTTGCATTTTTAATCCAGGACAGAATGTGATCTCTTGAAGCTCCTTTCTTTATCCTGTTGCTATTTAAATTACAAATCGGCCCCATCTCCCTGTCACTCTTCGGTTATTTTTAGCTTCTGGTAAATAGCAGCAGGGAAAGTTGGATCAGGTGCCCCTCCCTGGAGGAGCTGGGTACCCAATGCAGCGTGCCTGCAGCAGGGGGCACTCTCCCCTGCCAGTTGTCACCCCCAGTTGCGTCCCCCCCAGCTCCTCCGTGGGGGTGGAGGAGACAGGGAGAGGACGGAAGGCGTGCACACAGGCTCCGTCCCTGCTCTTAGACTCTGTTAAGCTCTGCCACCCCACCTGTCATCACTTAGGGCCACCCTCCTTCAGGGGCCTTCCTGCACCCCCCAGACCCACAGGAGGTCCATCTCTGGGGGAGGAGGGAGATGCAAACGATTTTGTAACTTGGGTCTCAGCCCTGCTATGAGTCAGGAGTTTTACATCACTTATCTTCCGAATCTCCGCAGCCACCCTTTGTCCAGGTATTAGTGTCCCGGTTTTCCATACGAGGAAACAGGGTCAAAGGTAAAAGTGGCTTAATCAGCGAGGAAGGGCAGGGCTGGAATTTGAACCCAGGTCTCTCTGACCTTTAAGGCTGCAAGCACGTGTACTGCACTTTCTCTCTCAGTAAAATGCATGTCCTTTGCCTAACGCCCAGATTGAGTCTCAACACCCACTATCTTTCCCGTGGGTTTTTCCTGTTCCCTCTACTGGATCAGAAGTTGACAAACTATGCCCCATGGACCACATCCAGCCTGCTGCCTGTTTTTGTAGGGCCGTGAGCTAATTTGTACAACTGTAAGTGGTTGGAAAACAGCAAAAGGATAACATTTGCTACAGTGGCAGTGATATGAAATTTGAAGTTCAGTGTCTATAAATAAAGTCTTGCTGGAACCCAGCCATGCTCCTTCATTTAAGTATTGTCCATGGCTGCTTAAGCGTGTCGCCTACAATGGCAGAGCAGAGTGACAGGGAGTTGTGTCACCTGCAAAGCCTAAAATATTTACTGTCTGGCCCTGTCCTCAAGGGAAGGGACCATGTCCCATACTTCCATGTCAGACAGTGCCTGGCCCAGGGAGAATTCCAGACCGAGGTGCTGGTCTTCCTTCCAGGTCCTGCTGGGGCCACAATAGCAACCAGCACCGGGAAGCCCCCTGCCAGCCACACCCCAATTTTTCAGCTCACATTTTTACCCTTTCTCTTGCCTCAGCTTCTTCACAGGTGAAACTGGCGGTTTTACAAATCTGCTTGATTATCAGAATTACGTGGGAGAGGTTTTTAAGGTCGAGATGCCCAGGCCCAACCCTAGACTACCTATATTAGGATCTGCAGGGATGGGGCTTTAGAAATTATTTGAAAAGAAATCCCCCAGGTGATCTGGTCTGGGAACCACTGGGCTTAGCTCCAGAGGTCCAAGCTCTGCATCTTCTGACTGGTCCTTTCAGACCAAACTCAGTGTTCCTGGCACCCCTCTGGCTTTTTCCAGGCTGGATACCACTCTCCAAAGGACTCTTGAGCCCAACCCTGATACTTTATTTTATTTTTTTTAATATTTTTTTTATTGATTTTTTACTGAGAGGAAGGGAGAGAGATAGTCAGAAACATCAATGAGAGAGAAACATCGATCAGCTGCCTCCTGCACATCTCCCACTGGGGATGTGCCCGCAACCCAGGTACATGCCCTTGACCGGAATCGAACCTGGGACCTTTCAGTCCGCAGGCCGACGCTCTATCCACTGAGACAAACCGGTTTTGGCACCAACCCTGATACTTTAAATATGTTCTTATTGATTTTTAGAGAGAGAGGAAGGGAGGGGGAAGAAGAGAGAGAAACATCAATTGGCTGTCTCCTGCATGCCCCCTACTGAGGATTGAGCCCGTAACCAGAGCAAGTGCCCTGACCGGAAACTGAACTAGCGACCTCTTGGTTCATGGGATGATGCTCAACCACCAAGCCACACCGGCAGGGCAAACCAACCCTGATACTTTAGAACTTCCTCAAATGTATGGGAGATACTTTTCCTCACACCCAGATGCGGATGTAAGATGCTCCCCACGCCCCTCCCCTGCAAGAGTTTCTACCGGCACAAATCTTTCCATCCACATAAAGCAGCTGCCAGGGGTGGGGGCGAAGAAAACCTGTTTTCCAGAAACCCCCACATCCCTAAAAGCTTCTACTCCAAGCCCCCGTCCTCACCTACGTCCTCACCTACGTCAGAGGCAGCCAGGCCTCAATTCTGCTTCCGCTTCCACCCCTCGCCGCCCTCAGATTTTTTTGCCCCCGTATTTCTGTCCAAGAGCCTTTTCTCTCTGTGAAGGGCTTTCAACTGCTTTTCTTAGCAACTCACAGCGGGGTGGAGGCTCCACTGTGAGCCAGAGCAGCATGGAACTGTGGCAAGCGGAGGATGTGAAGAGGGCTACTGTGGGCCTACGCTCTTGCCAGCCCTGGGCGGCCTGTGCGAGGCAGAGCTTGCATCCGTCATCAGGCCACTCAGAGCGCAGCCTCATGGGAGGGCTTAGCCAGAAAGCACAGTTCGTTCCCTGGGCCTGAAGGGTTTTGACAGCTCAGAGCTGCTGTCTCCTTCACAGGGCTTCTTCTGCCCTCTCCCCAGGGGCTTCTCTTTGCCTTGATGCCTTGGCTGGCTCTGGTCCTAAGACTGGGCTCCCAGCCTAACCCTGGTGTGAAGATCATGCCTTCCTGATCTGTCCCGGGGTGACGGCTGGAGCCTGTTCTGGAGCCTATCTTCTGCAGACCTCACACAGGTGACTCAGAGGTCTCTGGATCCCTGTACAGCCACAGAGGAGTCACAGCTGGTTATTCTGCCTTCTTAGTGATTAGAGGCTCAAATCTGGGCTGTGGAAGGGCCTCTATTCAGGAAGCAACCACCCTCAGAGAATCCCAGCCCTTGCGGCTGCTTCCCTGTGTGTGTGTGTGTGTGTGTGTGTGTGTGTGTGGCCTCTTCCATCTTGGCTCTTTAATTTTTCTTTGCTGCCTATCCTCTAAGCCTCTACCCCACTCTGGCCTCCTGTCCAGCTGTAGATGCTGTATGTCCCTGACCCACAAGCAAGGAAAGTCCTGGAATCCCTCCCTTATGTTACAGGTGAAGAACTGAGGCCCTGGGAGATATTGTCTAGCTCAAGGACACACAGCAAGTCGCTGGCAGAAATGAGAATTCAAGCCAGGTCCCCTGACTCCCAGACTAATATTCTTCCAGGACTCTCCATTCTCTGCCCTGCTCCCTGGCAGTCACCTCTGTACTCTCTCCACCCCCAGGGAACTTTCAGGGGATCTTCTGTCTGCAGCCAGAAGGCTCACGCAGATAACGCCCTCCTCTCAGCATGGTGTTCTGGGAGGACTTGGTAATGGAGCTCAATGGGCCTCTGACTCCTTATGTGCCTCCCAAAGTGAAGGCAGGGCCCAGGGGAAACGAACCCATTTCCCATTTCTTCTGTGCGACTCACTTCATGATGGTGAAGTCCCCTCCCCTGCCCTCCCATCCTCTCCCAAGTGATGGAAGCTTGAGGGCTGCAGAGCCATTAAGAATATTGGGGCCTTTCAATCTCCCAGGGTTGGGCTGGTTTTATGAAACATCTTCCCAGAAACCCCAGGGAGAAGCCAGGCAGCCTCAGACACACCCCGAGTCCGTATGGCTGTAAACAGGCGGGAAAGTTGTCCTCTCTAACCAGGCCGATGGCTTCCAGGATGGCAAGTGCCTCAGTGTCCCTGCTGGACCCTCCAGGGGTCACTCTGGGCCAGGAACTATACAGGGGCAGCAAGTCCGAGTTGAGGCTGTGGTCTGAGAGAGGAGGAGGAAGGCAAGGGCTGCCTCTGCCCTGCCTCCACCCCCTCCATAGGTCCCCTCCCTACAGAACGCACTGACCTACCCTGTTTGAGGGGCAGCCCAGCCCAGCTGATTCCTCCAGGGAAGCCCTGGGCAGAGCGGGCCAGGACCAGGGAGCAGTGTCAGGTGGGGTGTGAGATTCCTCTGTCACAGAGGATGCCAATGAGGGTCGCTGGGTCCAGGAGGGGGTCCTTCCCCATGCCCGGGCAGCAGGGTGCTAGCCGTGGTGTCAAGGAGCATCTTGGTCCCTTCCACAAGGCCCTGCCCAGCACAGGGTCAGCACAGAAGGAAGCCCAGGCAAGAACTACGGGATGAATAAGGTCCCTCCCCCCCCCCCCAGGAGGGCAGGGCGTGTCTCCCAGCTCTCCCCAGCGGTCGGAGGTTGGTAAGGACCATGTCTTGGTCGTGGCTCCCCTCACTGTCCAGGACGGTGCCTGGCATCAGTACGGCACAGCTGGCATCAGTAACCCACCTTGCATGCCTAGGGCTTTCAGGGTTCATCTAGAGAAGGGGTCCCAGAGGCTCCCCTCTCCCCTGCCCCCGGAGGGCAGAGACTCCTAGCGAGGCTTTCTCAGTTCTCAGCGTCAGGCAAGCAGCTGGCGCACAAGGCATGGCGACTTCAGGGGGTGGTCCCGGGCCCGCGCTCCCCCGACCCCCGCTCTCCTTACCTGTAAGACACCTGCTTCCGTAGGTGCATCTGGCAGAACTGCTCCTCCACCGGCGGCCCCGGGGCCAGGCCTCGGGGGCCCTCAGGCCAGGGCTGCGAGACCCCGGCCTCCTCCCCCCGCCGGCAGCGCCGCCGCACCACCTCCGCCTCCGCCGCCCGGCCGCCGCTCGCCCCGTCCCCGCGGGGCCCTCCGCCGCCCGGCCCCTCGGCCATCCCGCGGCCGCCTCTTCCCGCGGCCCCGGCGGCCTTCGGGGTCCCCGCTCAAGTTCGGTCTCCCCCGCGGCTGGGCCCGGGGGCGCGAGGCGGGAGGGCGGCGGCGCGGGTCCCTCGCGTCCCTCTCGACGCCGGGCTCGGACGCCGGAGCCGCGAGCTGCGGAGCGCTGCGCCCGGGAGCGGCGGCGGGGCTCCTCCTGCGCCCGCGGGGGTGTGTGTGGGGGTTTGTCCTCGGTGGGTGTCGGGGTGCCGAGTCGTGCGCGCTGGGGCGCCCCCCGGACGGCTGAGCCGGAGCCTGGGAGGAGCGGGAGCCCGGGCGCCGCGGAGCCGGGGCGGCGAGCGCGCTCCTGCAGCCGCCACCGCGGCCACGCACCGGCTGTCACCTTAGCGGCCCCGCGGGCCCCGGGTCCGGGCCGGGGAGGCGCCGCTCCGCCCAGCCCGCCGGGCTCGGGGCGCGGAAGGAGCGAGCCGGCCCAGCGGCGGTGGGTGCCGACACCGAGGCCAGGGGTGCGGGGCGCCCGCCAGACCCACTCCTGTCCCCCCTGCCCCCCCGGATTCCGCTGCCTGGCAGCTGCCAATCACTCCCGCCCGTCACTCCGCGGCGGCGGCCACCCCCCCACTCGCATCCCGCGCTTTCCGGCCGGGCATTCGCCGCTGCAGCGGGCAGGTGGAGAGGCCGGGGCGGTGCAGGAGCCGGCTTAACCCCCTCTGCGCCACGGGAATTTCGGGGCCCAGTTAGATGTGGGGAAGGGGCAGAGCAAGGGGACACACGCGGGGATGGATCGGATGGCCACACTGGCTTTAGGCCTCGCGCTCCTTCTTTCTGAAGTTGACCTTTGAACTAGCATCTCCTCTCCCCCTGCAGTGTTTAATGCCCTCCCCCGCCTTGCCTATGCTTTAGCTCTGCATTCAAGGTCTGCCTTGATCTTCCCACCCCCTGTCCTCTGCTTTCATCCAGTTCCTTCCAACTCGTCTGTGCTCCTTATTCTGGGAACGGGCGTCAGGCCTTTACAGCGTGGTTCAGGCTGCCCCTCCATCCGAGATCTCCTTCTATCGATGTACTTCAAATTCTGAGGGTCTGCTTCCACACCTCCTCCTCCAGGAAGTCTCCCTGAATGGCTCTTGCTGAATCCTCCTCCCAGCCCCCATTGTCTTCTGCACCTGGTGTTTAGTCTAGTTCAGCGGTTCTCAACCTGTGGGTCGCGACCCCTTTGGGGGTCGAACGACCCTTTCACAGGGGTCGCCTAAGACCATTGGAAAAACATATATAATTACATATTGTTTTTGTGATTACTCACTAAGCTTTAATCATGTGCATTTTGTAACAATGAAAATACATCCTGCATATCAGATATTTACATTACGACTCATAACAGTAGCAAAATTACAGTTATGAAGTAGCAACGAAAATAATTTTATGGTTGGGGGTCACCACAACATGAGGAGCTGTATTAAAGGGTCGCGGCATTAGGAAGGTTGAGAACCACTGCTCTAGTTTGTATCTTCTCTTTCCCCATTGACTGTGAGCCCAGGAAGGTGGTCGGGGCCAGATGAACGAAGGTGGAGAATGGGCTACGTAGGAGGAAAGCGGTGCTGCTCAGGGCTCCTCCAACTCTCACCAGCTCTACGATGGCTGTCCTGCTCCGTGCCATTGCCTGGAGTCTGTGCCCTTCTCTATCCCACCCATGGACATTCTACCCATCGTCAAGGACCACCTCAAGTGCCACATCCTCCATGACCCTCTCCCTAAAACTCCACTGCAGATACTGCCTCCCTCCTTCAGCCCCATAACTATTTCCTGGGCCCCTCTCTAGGCACCCCCTTCACACTCTAACAATAACTAACATCTCATTTGATTCTCACCACGACCCCAGTCGTGGGTGTAATCTCTTCTCCTGTGCTACAGATGAGGACACTGGGGTGTCATTCAAGTGATTTATTTGCTCAAGGTGGCTCAGGCAGTGGATGGTGGAGCCAGGATTTAAAGCCGGGTCTTCTGGCCCCAGAACTCATACCCTTCTCCACCTCCCCATGAATTTGCCTGTTTCCCTCATCTGTAAACTCCTAAAGGGCAGGAAGATGCCTGCGTTGGCTTTGCCTCCCACCTGCTCCGGGCCCAGCAATCCCGCTGTGGGTGAATGGGATAAATGGAATTGCATTAAACTTCTCAGCCACGGGGGAGTTTCTTCCCTAATGCCAAGTCTAAAGGAGCCCTGAGGGGCGGGGGGGGGGGGGGGTTGGGCAGGGCACTCCGGTGCTGCGCCTTCGGGTTGCTGCCCTTGGGATCGCCCTTGGGATTGCTAATTTCCAATCAGCCTGGCTCTGCGTCGCCTTCCACGCCGTGAATTACGGTCCTGCTGGCTGGGTTTAACATCCCCTCCCCAGCTGCCTAGCTGCTGGGTTTCCAGGTTGGTGTTTTGTTCAGTGCTTTCCTGCTGAGCCCTCCCCCCTCAGTCCTTTTAAAAGTGAAGCTTCTCCCTTCTGTCTTCACACCTCCCCCATTTAGGACCAGCTGCTAAGGGCATTCTTTTTTAGCTGTAGCTCCGCCCTCTTCCCAAGAATCCTAGGGAGAAAGCGAAGGCCCCCTCCCCGGACCAGCCTGAGGACCCTCTGCCTCTCCTAGCTGCAGCGGGCTCCTCAGAACACCTCCAGCCCATTGTCTCTGGTCTCAGAAAAGAGTAGCTAATGCCTTTTGAGCGCTTACTGCGTAACTGACCTTGTGCTAAGAGCTCTGCGTGCAAGCTTTCAGTTACCTCTCACAGCAATTTGTTGTTTTTTTTTAATATATTTTATTGATTTTTCACAGAGAGGAAGGGAGAGAGAGAAAGTTAGAAACATCGATGAGAGAGAAACATCGATCAGCCGCCTCCTGCACATCTCCCACTGGGGATGTGCCCGCAACCCAGGCACATGCCCTTGACCGGAATCGAACCTGGGACCTTTCAGTCCTCAGGCCGACGCTCTATCCACTGAGCCAAGCCGGTCTCGGCAATTTTTTTTTTTTTTAATCCTCACCCGAGGACATGCTTAGAGAGAGGGAGGGTGGGAGAGAGAGAGAGAGAGAGACAGAGAGAGAGAGAGACAGAGAGAGAGAGAGAAACATCACTTCAAGCAACCGAGCCACTCCCTCTGGCTGGGCCTTCACAGCAGTTTTATGAGGGTGGGTACCGTTTTCCAGATGAGGGCACTGAGGCTCCATGAGGTTAGGTAACTGGCCAAGGCCACACAGTGAAGTGCAGCACAGACATCAGCGCTCGTCACTGACACTCTGATGACAGAGCAACTCAGGCTTCTTTGGAGGTCAGTTCTCAGCCTGTCACCCCACCTCCCCGTGACCCAAGGGGCACCTTTCACCCACATCAGATAGTTGCCCAATTTGGCCTCTGGAACTGGAACCTTGCCCTGGCCCATCCCAGCGCCAGGCATTGCCCACAGCTTCTCTGCCGGCTTCCAGAGCTCTGCTTTCCAGGTGTAACAAAGGGTTTGTTGTGGCAAACTGAGCAGAATGACTGGCACAGTGAAAGCCATCACATGTGTGACAAAGCCAGTCGGCGGCCAGAACTGACAACAGAGTGCGGAGGCTGTAACTCTAACACTGTGGTGCATTAGGGACACGCCCCCTCAGGGACAGTGACACCTGGCTCTGAGGAGGTGGAGCGTCAACAGGGGCTTGTGTGAGTGGATTAACCTTGCATCCTAACCTAGGCGGGGAAGACTGTCTTCGATGGACAGCATAGGGTGGTGATTGCAGATGACCACACTTTGGCCAGCTCACTAAATCCTGGGCTCTCTGGGGTAGTTGCCCTAGGAAGTCTATGGGGTAGTTGTTCTTGGAAGATGTGCAAGAATAAAAATCTGGCCTGGGGGAAGGGCATCTGGAGGAGAGAGGAAAGGGTGCTGGGGTGAGAACTGGAGAACTGGAGGGGCAGTATGAGCTCCGAAGCCAAGCAGACCTGTGTTCAAATGCCAACCTTGCCACTGACTTGCTGCATGACCTTGGTCCAGTCATTTTACCTTTCTGAACCCCAGTTTCTTCATCTGTAAAAATACCAGCTCTTAGGATTATTTTGATTCCTAATTGGGATATGTTAAATCATCAGTTCAGTGCCTGATGTACGAGGATTAGTCAATAATGGGAGGATGGGGGAATAAGATATCATTAGCCAGGTCTTATTTGTGCTCTAATGTTAGCAATGTGCCATGCACAAAAGGGACACTCCTTAAATATTTATTAAGTGAATGAATGAATGGTGAGGGGGTCACACCAGAAGTCAGCTTCATTTTCCATTTCTCTGAGTGACAATTTCAAAATGTCCCCTTGCACCCCAATTCACCTCCCATGCTAACCCTCCCCATTGCCCCATCCTCAAACTTCACAGCCACGGGGAGGGGGCTCCCTCACTTTCCTGTCTCCCCACATTCTTCACTCAAGGAATACCATCCCTTTCTCTCCAGGCTTCTAAGTTTGAATGTGGAGTTCTTTTTCTAAAAAAATTATATATATTACTGATTTCAGAGAAGGGAGAGGGAGAGAGAGATGGAAACATCAATGATGAGAGAGATTCATTGATTGGCTGCCTCCTGCAAGCCCCGCAATGCGACCCGGGCATGTACCCTGACGGGGAATCGAACCTGTGACCTCTTTGGTTCATAGCCCTAGCTCAACCACTGAGCCGCACTGGCTGGGCAAAGGTGGAGTTCTTTACCTGCTTCCTGGGTCCCTTCTTCACAACCCCCATCCATCATTTCCCCTCTCTGTTGGCTCTTTATCTTCTGGAAAAAGCCATGGTCAACTCTCTCCCGTCTAAGAGAATAGCCCCAAACTGCTCTTGATCTCACCTACGCCCCCTCTAGTTACCACCTTCTCTTCCTTCACAGCTAAGCACCCTGCAAGAGTTCACCGACACCCTCTTCTCCCATCCTCCCCATCTTCATGTCAGTTCCTGTTGTTCTCACTTTCACCCAAATCCTCTCACTTCTGCCCCGGCTCCCCACAACAGGGCTCCAACCAAGGTTACTGGCAACCTTCTCGTTGTCAAAGAGAAAGGACACTCTGTCTTCTTCTCATCTTTCCCAGCCTCTCAGATGGCATCGGACACCTCTGAGCATGGCTCCTGGAAGCTCTCCTCCATCAGTTTCTGGGACACTCACCTCTCCAGGTTTTCCCCTTTCTCCGCCCATTCCTTCTCAGCCTTCTTGTTCACTCCTCTTCCTTCCGTGTCCCTCACTGTCCATCTTCCCCGCGCTCCTCCCCATCTCCCTTCCCCATATACAGACCCAGACTTTAACATACCACCTGGACGTGGACAATTTCCTAATCTCCACCTGGGGTTGCTTTTCCCCAAGCCCTAGGCTTACCTGTTAATGTGAACATTCCACAGGCAACTCAAATGCAAGGTGTGTTAAAATGAGTTCTCCTTCCCTCCAAACCTGCTCTTCCTCCTGCATTCTCTGCCTTGATGAATGGACTCATTATCCACCCAGGCCTTCAAGTCAGACACCTAAAGGTCACCCCAGGCTCTGCCCTCTCTCTTGCACCTCACAGCCAATTGGATGTCAATTCCTGTTGATAATTCCTTCTAATTATCTTCAGAAGCTGTCTCATCCTCACTATAACCCCTGCAGAGTCCCAAGACAGGGCAATCTGATTATCTTACTCTCTGGCTCAAAAATATTCAGTGGTTCTCCATCACCTTCAGGGTAAAGTATTCTTTCTTTAGAAAGGGCCATACTTTTCATCAGGGCCAGGACTAGGGTGAAGCAAATTCGGAGTCTGGGGTACAAGTACTTCCTTAAATTTCACATCCTCAAGGCCCCCTTTTCTCACCCCAGCCCTGGCCCTGCTTTCCACGGCTCTATGCCTATGCACTTGACATTCTCTCCACCCCCAAACACTCTTATCTCTTCTCTACCTTACCAGCTCCTACTCATCCCTTAAGACTTAGTTCAGGGCCAATTCCTTTGACTTGCCTTCCCTGACCCACCAAATCTGAATTACATAGCATTGTTCCGTGTCCCCTTCACATCCTGTACACCCCTCATCACTCCGGCCCTGACGGCTGGTTTACTCCCCAGCCTGGGGCCTTCCAGGGCAGTTTGTTGAATGACTAATGGAATTGATGACTCAATCTGAAAGGGTGTGTGCTAAAAGTTATTGTTAATAATAATAGTAATAATAACAATAATAGCTTGGGCCCAGAGCCCAGCCTTTAATGGCCTTGCTGTAAAAGCCTGCATGTTCTAGCAGTTAAAACTGATGTCCAGCTGCAAGCAGCGAGGTCCCCATCAAGTGGTCAAGATGAGGCCGGGAGAGGAAGGGGCATAGCGGATGAGGCCTGATGGCCAGTTCTGAGGGCCCATAACAGTAGGCACTCAATACTTGCTGTTCCCATCCCTAAAGGCCAATTTGTTTCTCTGCTTCGGTCCTCAGTACCAGGAGATAGCCGGTGCCTTGGGGTGGGGCAATTGCAACAGAACTCTTTGAGCTTCTAGTTTGAATTCTCATCTGGCTGGAAGAGGGAACCCCACGGAGATGCCTTCCCAACGGCCCCACACCCCAGTCAGCCCCCCCCCCCCCAACAGAATAGAAAATAAATTTACCTTCTCACTCCCCTCCCCCCAATGAAAGGCACAAAGTCAGGAAGTGATGCTGCATCTTTTTTTTTTTTTTAACTTTTGCCTTCTTAAAGCATATGCTGAGCGGGTGGATGAAGCAATTTGGCAATTCAAAACGCCCAGCGGCTTGGGCAGCGGCAGGAGGGGCCAGGTGAGGGCCGGGGAGGACCCTCATTCCCTGGACAGGGAACAGCAAAGCCCGCACTAATTTCATAAAATATAAAACAAGGGAGGGGTGAAGGTAGGAGGGAGACTTGTAAAATACAATATCTTAGGGGACTGGCAATAATAAAAAATAAGGTTCATTATTTACAAACAATTTCTGTTCTTGGTCTCTGTACAGTGGGGGTGAGGGGAGCGTGTGTGTGTGCCGGCGTGTTGACGTGTGTGTGTGTTTGTGTGTGTATGGGGGCCAGGGGGCAGGGAGGGCAGTGGTTGTGTTGGTCATTATGAGGAAGGAGGGGGGTAGCCCAGTGAGTGGTTTATCTGAGGACAGACGGTTGTGGAGGGAGGGTGAGATCGGAGTGGTTGGCCCAAGGGAACAGTCCAATGTAGGGGGCGAGGAGAAGCCCCAGCCAAGATCTGAGGCAAAGCAGGGCCGGGGAGAAGTGGAACCCTTTCTCCTGGGATGGCACCCCAGGGGGCAGGGGTACAAGCCGGATCCGGGTTAGCGAGCAAGACAATCCCTCTTCAGGGATGCCAGGGGGTACGCGTCCTGGGTCCTGGGTCTCGGTATGGCCTAGGAGAGCTTGATGGTGGTGTTTGGGCCCAGATCCCTGGAAAGACAAGAAAAATCAGAGACTTTGTCCAGTGAGGACCTGCTCACCACCCTGCAAGCTGGATCTGGACATGGGAGGGATGGGGCCTTGGCAAGGTGTGGTTGACATGGGGACCAGGGGCAGGCAGAGGGCAGGTGGAGCCTGGAGAGCCCAGGAAGGGACGGGGCCACCCACCCACCTCTCGTGGAACCACTCCTTGGGGTGGGAGAAGTCGGGGCTGGTGCCATTTCCACTGATGTCTTCTGGCCAGGCTTCGCTCAGGTACTTGGTGGTCTCGTGCGTGCTGTCCAGGGGGTCATGCTGTAGGCGGTCCTGGGGTCGCTGCTCTGCTGGCCCCCCGGGCTTGATTTCCCAGCCATCTGGGGGCTCCACGGGCAGCAGGGTGCTGCGGCCATCCTCCCAAGAGCCTGCCCCCTCGTCGTAGAACAGAAGGCTGCGGGAGGGCACTGGAGAGAGAGCGCGGGGTCAGCCCCGGGGGCCAAGAGGCCCCCTCGCCACCCCAGTCACATTCATGGCATGGTTAGTTACAGACACGGGCTCTGGAATCTTAAAGGCCTGGACTTGAATTCCAGCTCCAGCAATGCCAAGCTGTGCGACCTCAGGCCTTTGTTTTAAACCCGAGCCTCAGTTTGTTCACCTGTAAAACAGGGATACTAGGACCAACTTCATACAGATGTGAGGCTTAAATGCGATCATATAGGGGAAGTGATTGAAACTGTGTTCAGTGGACACCCCGAGAAAGCAGCTCTTTCTAAGCAGAGGGTACCAGGCTGGGGGGGCATCTGAGAGCTGGGTTCGAATCCTGCTTCCAACACTTATTAATTTCCATAAGATCTTGAATAAATCTCTTCCCCATTCTAGGCCCTAGAGTGCGCTTCAGGGAAGATAAGGGAAAGGAAACCCTTCTGTTGGAGAATTCTGTGTGCCGGGCACTGCCAAGTCCTTTGGCCTATATAAAAATTGACATCTCTCAGAAACCCAGGAACCAGGTGTTTTAGCCCTGTGTCACAGAACAGGCAATCGAGGTTTTAGGTGATCAGGTACGCTGCTCCACGCTAGTCTGACCCACCACCACCTTTTTGGCTCTCAGGACGCTGACCTACATGAAAGGCACCCTCTGGAATGGTGCACGCCCCGCTCTGCGCGCCAGCCTGCTCCAGAGCGCCCCCTACCCCAGATGTCCAGACCTCCTGCACCCCTGCATTCACTCACTCACATTCCTTCTCCGCCTCCTCTGACTCTGGTTTCCTTCATCAACACTGATACCCCCGCCCCCGCCCCCCCCCCCCCTTCCAGTCCTTCCTCTGTTCTGGCTTCCTCTACCGCCAAATACACCAGGGCCCCTCTGGCCCTGGAAAAACAACATGTGGCTCGCAAGACCTATACCCCCTTAGTCACTGCCTTGCTCTCTTCTTCTCAGGCCCGGCCACAGCACATGTCCAGGCAGTGGTTCCCACTCCCCGCCTCCACTTCCTCTTCCCCCAGCACTTCCCTGACCGGCCGCCATTTCCTCCCCTCAAGGCCACGCAGGCCTGCCTCATCCTCCCTGCTGTATCTCTCCTCCTGGAAACTCACTCTCCCCAGCTCCTAGCTCTCGGCTTGCCCGTCTGGTTCCTCTTCCTCGTCCGGCCCTGCCCAAGGACTTGCTCCCGGTAAGTGATGACACACGGCTGGGAAGTCCCTCTGCAGTCCTTCCTGCCGTATCTTCTGCCTGGGGAAACCCATGCTCTCCTTGCTGCGCTCTAGACTAGCTCTCCCCTTGCCGCCCATGTGTTGTATCTGTTGAGAGCGTTCGCACACCACGTCACTTAATCTTCACATCGACCCTGCTCAGTAAGTGCGGAACGGTAACTCCCATTTCCAAGTGAAGGAACGAACGCCTGGCGAGCGTAAGGCACAGGCCCAAGGTCACGCAGTGGCAGAGGCAGGTATGACGGACTCTGAGGCTCCATACGCTAAACCACTGTACCTCACAATCCCCCATGGGACGGTAGATACCTGAGCCCACACCACCACTGCCCCTCAGCTGCCCACGGTAGACATCACCAGTGGACCCTGGCACTCCTTCCTGTTGATCTGAGTGGTGCCTCAGAATCCTTCTTAACACAGAGCTTCAGGCAGCCACCATCTTCCTGGAAATGACCCTTGAGCTGAAACTCATTTGCTGTCCCAGTCGTGAAATACAGATGGTGCTTAGCAGAGGCCCCATAACCCACTGGCACATAATACATGGGGGCAAAGGTGGGGACATTTCTGTTATCCCCTACCAGGGGTGGGCAAACTCATTAGTCAACAGAGCCAAATATCAACAGTACAACGATTGAAATTTCTTTTGAGAGCCAAATGTTTTAAACTTAAATGATATAGGTAGGCACATTACTATTAACTTAATTAGGGTACTCCTAAGGCTTAGGAAGAGCCACACTCAAGGGGCCAAAGAGCCGCATGTGGCTCGCGAGCCGCAGTTTGCCGACCACGGCCCTATACTGACCCCCCAGCCACTTCTGGATAGGCTGGGAATCAGGGGGTCTGCATTGTAGCCCCAATTCCACAACTAACATCGAACAAATCATAACCCTTTTGAGCCCCCATTTCCCATCTGTAAAAAGAGAACGTAGAGTGAGATGATGCCAACCCAAAACTTGGCTCCTCCCTGTGCCTGGCTTCTGCCCAGAAGTTGGGGCTGGGGAAGGGCAGCCCGGCTCAGGGCACTCACTCTGACTGGCTGTGTAGACGCTGTCAGTGGCCATGGGGTCTTCCTTCACAGTCTGGGAGCTGGAGGAGAACTCGGGGAGGCAGGGCACGAGGGAGCCCAGCACCAGAACAAAGCACAAGGCTGCCACCTGGTAGTAGAGAGAGAGTAGTGGTCAGGTCCAGGGCAGGGAGGGGCTGCAGCCCTGCCTCTCCCAGGCCTCCTGCCCCAACACCAATGGCTGCAAAAGGCTCAGTATTTCTCTAAGAAAGCAGGTCCCAGAGCCAGCACCCCCACTAGATGTGGGGTGTCCCGCCCTCTCTGGAGAAGGTGGAGGAGGCTGCTCAGGCCATCTCAGCCCAGGCAGTGCTGGGAGGAAGAGGGAAGTGGCCCATGGGTTATCACCTCCAGGGTGGAGGAGTCAGTAAGGAAGAAGAGGGATCCGGGCTGGGACAAGGGAGGGGACACAGTATCACGGCAGCTTCGCAGCAGGAGGAGCTAGGAGTCACGAGGCGCACACCAACCCCTGCCCACACACGGCTCTGCCACCTGGCAGCCCGGATCCCAGAGGGGATGCCCTGGGCAGTGTCCAGGCGGACAGGTCCAGGAGAGGGTGGAAGAGGGACAAGCAGAGGCCTGAGCCACACCCTGGGCACTCTTTTGGGTTTTCAGAGATCTGCTCGGCCTTCTTGCCACCATTCATTCCAGAAAGAACCAAGTGCACAGGTCCGAGTGTCTCCCCCAGCCCTTCCCTCCACGGGGTGTGGCATTTGCCTTGCCACCCCGCAGCGGGGTTCACCGGAGTCCCTGCACAGCCACACTGGTAGGACTGGCCAGGGAAGGCCACGCTCTAGAACAGCGGTTCTCAACCTGTGGGTCGCGACCCCTTTGACGGTCGAACGACCTTGCACAGGGGTCGCCTAAGACCATCCTGCATATCAGATATTTACAGTATGATTCATAACAGTAGCAACATGACAGTTATGAAGTAGCAACAAAAATAATTTTATGGTTGGGTCACAACATGAGGAACTGTATTTAAAGGGCCAGAAGGTTGAGAACCACTGCTCTAGAAGGTACGGGGAACTTGGTGAAAGAAGCCACTGGGCACTGGGATGGTGGACCTTGGCGATGTTGCCCGTCACATTGCCAATCCTTCCAAGGTCTGCCCACCCCCCTGGAAAGCCACCCGGGAAGACGCCCTCCGGAGGCCTGTAGGAGGAAGCAGACCTACCATGAGGCAGGTCCCGGTCTGGGTGGCTGCCATCTTGTACGGCCTGGAGATCTTGCTGGTGACCAGCGTCTGGAGCTTCTGCAGCTGCTGAAGCAGGGTCCTGAGGGGGACACAGCGGTCACAGAGGCCCTGGCCCAGCGGGCATCTCTGCCTCCTGCTCTCCAGCGCCCACCTGGGCTGGCTCCAGACCTGGCTCCCCCCCAGGTGCCCACTTCAGTCAAGACAGAAGAGGTCGCCTCCCGCTTGGCCCTCTGCGGTGTCGCTCGGGAACCTGGGCCTGCCTCCTGGTGGGTAGCTGGGTCACCCGGGGAGAGCTCAGGGGGGCCCTGTGATGCTCGTGGCCAAAGTGGGGGCTGGAGGAAGGCTGTCCCACCTGGGCCCTACAGCAGCGGCAGCACCCCATGTCTGCCAGCTGTCTGGAACATAGTGAGTGTCCAGCAAATGGTAACTACCGTTTTTAAAATGTTTATGGCTGTTTTTACATTGATCACGACACCTGTAACACGTGTATTTATGGATTTCCATGTCAGACTCCTCAGTTAACTGTGGGCTCCCGGAGGGTAAGGACTGGGTCCCACCGGGTCTGGAATCCTCTGGCTACACACAGCGGGTGCTCAGCCCATGCTTGGTGAACAAACATTTAATCATCTCTTTCCTCCACCCAGCCTGGCAAAGGGGGTTGCAGTTCAAATACTGTACAGCAGGTGGCGAAATAACACCGAGGGCCTGGCCAGATTTGGGGCCAGAGAGGAATCTGGGCCAGAGGTGGAGTGAGGGGTGATGGCTCCCCGCTCCCCTTCCCTGAGGGAGGGCATTCTCCAGATCAATCAGGGGAGTGGCTGGATCCTGCTGGGGAAGCTGAGAGAGAAGGAAGGAAAGAAGGGAAAAGCCTTCTGTTGAGCACCTGTTACATACCAGCTGCTGTTTTTATTTTATTATTTATTTATTTATTTATTTTTTTAAATATATTTTATTGATTTTTTACAGAGAGGAAGGGAGAGGGAGAGAGAGTTAGAAACATCGATGAGAGAGAAACATCGATCAGCTGCCTCCTGCACGCCCCCCACTGGGGATGTGCCCGCAACTAAGGTACATGCCCTTGACCGGAATCGAACCTGGGACCCTTGAGTCTGCAGGCCGACACTCTATCCACTGAGCCAAACCGGTCAGGGCTTTATTTTATTTTTAAGAGAAATATTTTTATTGCCCTAACCGGTTTGGCTCAGTGGATAGAGCATCGGCCTGCAGACTGAAAGGTCCCAGGTTCGATTCCGGTCAAGGGCATGTGCCTTGGTTACGGGCACATCCCCAGTGGGAGGTGTGCAGGAGGCAGCTGATTGATGTTTCTAACTCTCTATCCCTCTCCTTTCCTCTCTGTAAAAAAAAATCAATAAAATATATTAAAAAATATTTTTATTGATTTCAGAGAGGAAGGGAGAGAGATAGAAACATCAGTGATCAGCTGCCTCCTGTGTGCTCCACACTGAGGATCCGGCCCTCAATCCTGTGCCCTGACCAGAAGTCAAACCGTGACCTTCTGGTTCATAGGTTGACGCTCAACCACTGAGCCACGCCAGCCAGGCTGTTGTCTATTTATTTTAATTAATCCCATCAAATAATCATTAAAGACCTACTGTGCACTCATGGCTGGGCACTATCAAGAATTCAGAATAATAACAATAAAGAAAGAAAAAAGAAAAACTAACATGAATTGAGCATCCTTAAATGCCAGGCACAGTGCTGGGCTCTTTAGCTGCACTGTCTTATCGAATCATGACACACACCCTGTGAGATGGTGCTTCTGTCATCTCCACGTAGACAAAGAAGCTGGGCCCCGTCGCCAAAATGGCCGGGTGGAATATGAATCCAGAGCTGCGACTTGATGTAGCTCCTTCAGGCTATGCATACCCTGGTGTTTCTTAAAGCTTCGTTGTGCATGTGAGTCACCCAACGGGCTTGCGGAAATGCAGATTTTGATTCAGTGAATCTGGGAGAGTCCTGAGACTCTGCATTTCGTACGAGCTCCCGGTGCTGCTGCTGCTGTCTGAGAAGCTCGCTCTGAGTGGCAAGCACCTACGCCCGTGGTTCCAACCCTAGGGCGCATCAAATTGCCTGCAGTGCTAACTAAAACATAGATTGCTGAGCCCCCTCCCTGGAGTTCCTGCCTCAGTAGCCCCGGCGTGAGGCCTGAAAAGAATAAGCATTTCTAACAGGTTCGCGGGGAGGCTGCAGGTGGTGGTCTGAGAAACCACGCTCTGAAAACCACTGCTCTGTACCATCTCCTTTAAAGCTTCTCATCAGTCTATCACGTGTGTAGAGCTATGTGTGGATGAAGAAGGATGGGAAGCTGGCGTCCTGGGCTGCAGGGTTCCTGTTTCTGGGGTTCATCCTGAACTCAGTTACCTCTCCTCTGCAGGGGGCAGGGGCAGTGCGGGATGTGGGTGGCAGCACCCACCTGTTGGCATTCTCCAGGGTCTCTACCTTCTTCCACAGTTCGTTGTTCTCTGATGTAAATGTCTCCACCCTGTGGGGCCAAGCAGGCACAGGCTCAGGGGCAGCCCGAGAGTTGCTGCTGCCCCCTCAGTCCTGCCCACCAGCATCTCAGCCCCTGTGCCTCCTGCCCCCGGAGCCCTGTGACCCAGGCCCCCCTCTCCACACAGGACCCTTACTTCTTTTCTAGACACTCCACGTACTCCTTCTTCTTACGGCGGCTCTCCTGGGCCGAGATCTAGAGGGGGAAGCCCCCAAAAGAGGGGTTACCATGGCCATAAATCCACTTCCTGGGACCCCCAATTTCAGAGCTGGCATCACCAGGGGATCAGAGACCCCCACCCACCAAGTAAGCACCAGGGCAGGGATCCAGCTCTTGCTTTACCTTGTTCTTGATTTTCCTCCGGACCCTCTTCAAGGCCTTCTCCTCGGCCTTGGTGAGGGGGAGTTTTGTGGGGATGGGGTAGCCCTCAGCAATCAGGGTGCGCTTCTCCTCCTCTGTCAGGAGCAGGGGCCCTGAAGTCCCCTGTAATTTCTGTGGGAAATAGGACATGATGGTTAGAACCAGATAGCCCTGGGTTCAAGTTCAAGCTCTGCTGTTTATTCTGTGTGTGACCTGGGCAAAGCACTCAACTCCCCGAGCCTGTTTCCTCATCTAAAAAGGGGTAGAGCCCAGCCGGCATGGCTCAGTGGCTGAGTGTTGACCTATGAACCTGGAGGTCGGGGTTTGATTCTCCGTCAGGGCACATGCCTGGCTTGCGGGCTCAATCCCCAATGTGGGGCCTGCAGGAGGCAGCTGATCAATGATTCTCTCTCATCATTGATGTTTCTTTCTCTCTCCCTCTCCCTGCCTCTCTTAAATAAATAAATAAATATTTTTAAGAAATGGGGTAGAGCTGAATTAAATCCAATAATATGTATCAAATGCTTAGGATGGTGCTGGGAGCGCAGCATATTAGGCACTCAGTACATTGTTGGGGGGCTCCTTAGATCCCACCCTCAAATTCATAGACTCAAAACCTACTTGTCCAGGGCCCCCTAAATGGCACCCCCTTCATATCCCTATAGTCTTGGCTTGGAAGGTTCCACCTCCATCCCAGGGCTCAGGGTCCAGCTCCAGTTTCCTGGCTACTCTGGGCCTCCTGAGCACTGCTCCCCACACAGGGAGGTTAGGAACGTTAGTTCTAATCCTGGCTCTGCACACTGTGGGTTCGGCAGGCCTCTTGGACCTCCCTGCCTATTTCCTATTCACCATGAGGCAGGGCTAAAAGATTCTCACTCCCATCTGCCAGGCAGGCACCTCACTGAATTCTGATGGGGACGGGATCAGGTTGGGGCTCCCCAAACCCTTCCCCACTGGAGGTGTGCCAGAGTGGATTTACCCAATTATTTGCCCCAGACCACTCCCGGCGGCTTACATGAGGGGCCGTGAGGAGGGGGGAGGTGGAGATGGCCGTGGAGGAGCGGGCCATGGGCCGGACAGGGCTGGAGGGGGGCAGAGAGTGGGGACTCTGGGAGCCGTCACTGTCACTTCCATGGCTGCTGGGGGGCGTCGGAGGCATCTGCACCAGGTCCTCTGGGGAGAGTGGGGGAAGCGGGTTAGCAGGGTTGCACTCCGCTCTGCTGGGACCTCAGAGTTCAGCAGAGCGTGGGCCTCAGCCAGCCCTGATGCTGTGGTCAAGCGTGCTGGGGCCTGACCAGTTGCAGCATCCAAAGCCCCTCTGTGGTGTCAGAGAGATGGGAGCTGACATCCCAGGAGCTGATCCCTGGGCGCCACCTCATCTCTGCCACCAGGGGCCTGGCTCCTTTGAGCCTCATCCTTGGTGAGGCTGGATTCTTGGAGGCCCTCCCCCATCCCCAGCTTCAGGGTGTTTGAGCCTCTAGTTCGACAACTCCAGCAGGTGTCTGGAGTCTGCCCTTCCTCCCTCCCACCCCAAAGGTTTAGCTATAACTACCCCAGGGTTTCCATTTCTGACTTCAGGGTAACGAGGCAGCAGGCATTGGGCTTTCAACCGACCAGCCAGGAGCACTGCTCTTCCCAGCCTCCCTCCACGCTGTCCCACTGTGGCCACAGCACCAGGATGACTTACACTCTGCAGGTGGCCAGGAGGAAGCCTGGGCAGTACAGAATGCCCAGATTTATGGAGAGTTGGATGGATGGATGGATGGACAGATAGACAGATGGGTAGATGAGTGAATGGCAATAAAATGAGCTGCAGTTAGTGAATGACAGGGGATTAGTGAAGGTGTGAGGGTGCAGATAGCAAGGCTGACAGTCAGAGGCTGGGTAAGAAGGGGACTGGATGGGTGGGGGGTGGGCCAAGCATGGAGGAGAGGATATTATGGGGAAAGGGGGGTTGCTGAGGGAGGTGGGTGGCTGGACCAAGGTAGTAGGGATGCTGTCTGCCCAGGATTGGAGAGGAAGAGTCCGTCCCTGGACACACCTACCTGGTGTCACTTTGAGGAACTGGTTCACCTCCTGGGGCTCTGCTTTGATCATGGGTAGCTGAGTCATCTCTCCCGGGGCCTGAGGAAGAGACAGGTCCAGCTCCATCAGCTGCCCCTGTGGCTGTCCCCACCATGCCACCCACCCATCTCCCACCCTGAGGCTGGTGGCCTGTCCTGCAGAACTGGGGAGGTGGCTGGGCTTAGAGTTCTGGGCACAGGCCAGAGGGCATAGAGGCAAGTTCCTGTGCGTGGAGGAGCCACTCAGCCAAGTGGAGGGATAAGCGTGAATTAATGGGTATTCAGAGTGTCCAGTGTGTAGGAATGTGTGTTGGGAAGGAGGGGTAGGAAATAAGACCAGAAGATCGGAGTGGGGTGGGGATGGGAGCAGAATCCAGACAAGAGAATTTGAAGCAGTGAGGAGCCCCTAACGGGTTTTAAGCAAGGGATTCACAGAATTTGATTTACACTTTATTTATTTATTTTAAAAAATATATTTTATTGATTTTTTACAGAGAGGAAGGGAGAGGGATAGAGAGTCAGAAACATCGATGAGAGAGAAACATCTATCAGCTGCCTCCTGCACACCTCCTACTGGGGATGTGCCCGCAACCCAGGTACATGCCCTTGACCGGAATCAAACCTGGGACCCTTCAGTCTGCAGGCCAATGCTCTATCCACTGAGCCAAACCGGTTAGGGCTCGATTTACACTTTAAACAAACATGCATTCCTATTTCTTTATATTCCAACTTGCTGTTCCAGATAGGATTTCAGGAACATGCGTGGCTTCCTACACATGGCTGTCAACACGCATGGGAGTGGTGTTCTCTTTGAGGAAGGCGCTGTGTTGGGTGCTGGACTTCAGGACCACCTTTTCCCTTGGTCTGCGGCCAGCAGAGAGAGGCCATGATATTGTGGGTGGGACACAGAATCCCAAGTTTAGGCAGATGAGTAAGAATCATAGAAGGTTCAAGTTGGGGGGAGGGGACCTGGTAGGTTCCCTCGTGTCTCTATCCCAGCTCAGCCCTCAAGTGACAGATGAGGGGGCTGCGATGCAGAAGGGTGAGGGCACTTCACCAGCTTCTGGCTCTTTTGCCTCCGCTGGGGTGTTGTGACCTCACTGGAGTGAAGGTGTGGGTTTCAGGTCTGGCGTCTGAGTTGGGGGTGCAGCTCCTCTGTTTGTGACTGTGTGATTTGGGGAAAGTTGGCTCACCCCTTGAGCCTCAGTGTCCTTCTCGGAGGCACATGCCCCACCTCTGGCTGCTGCTGCAGTCCTGCCTTCCCTTCCTGCTTTGGCAAGGCCCGAGGTGTTGCGGAGCCAGTCTTGGATCTGATCACAAAAGATCCTCCACGCTTAGCTGGTGTGGCTCAGTGGTTGAACATGGACTCATGAACCAAGATGTCACAGGTATTCAGGTTCAAGCCCCAGTAGGGGGCGTGCAGGAGGCAGCTGATCAATGTTCTCTCATTGATGTTTCTATCTCTCTATACCTCTTTCTCTAAAAAATCAATAAAAACATACATTTTTTAAAAAAAGATCCTCCAGTCCTAGTTGGTTTGGCTCAGTGGATAGAATGTTGGCCTGCGGACTGAGGGGTCCCAGGTTTGATTCCGGTCAAGGGCATTTGCCAGAGTTGTGGGCTCAATCCCCAGTAGAGGGCGTGCAGGAGGCAGCCAATCAATGATTCTCATCATGGATATTTCTATCTCTCTGTCCCTCTCCCTTCCTCTCTGAAATAAATAAAAATATATATTTAAGAAAAAAAGAAGATCCTCCACATCTGCAGCCAACCCTTGATCCTGGTGGACAGTGGAGGGTTTGGGAGGGGCTGACAGGTCTGCCTGTGGTCACATTCTGATCAGTTGAGCTGTGTGGCCAGCAGGGGGCAGGACGGGCCCGATCCAGACTAAGGATTTAAGACGACCCAGGGACAGAAGCTCCTAGAGCAGCGGTTCTCAACCTGTGGGTCGCGACCCCTTTGGGGGTCGAACGACCCTTTCACAGGGGTCGCCTGAGACCATCGGAAAACACATATATCATTACATATCGTTTTTGTGATTCATCACTATGCTTTAATTATGTTCAATTTGTAACAATGAAATTGGGGGTCACCACAACATGGGGAGCTGTATTAAAGGGTTGCGGCATTAGGAAGGTTGAGAACCACTGTCCTAGAGGTACCCTGTAGCTCACACTCCTATTTTATAGAGCAGGAGGCGGAGGAAAAGGGAGTGGCATGTGCCCAGAGCACAAGCGAGAGCCAAGTTGGACCCAGGCAGGGCCTCTCCCAGGGGCCTGGGCTCTGGGCCTCACATTCTCAGAAGGGTTTTCAGATATCATCTTGGACCTATAGCCAATGATGTTATATCTACATTCGTAGGGCGTGGGGGTAGTGTGAGAATGTGGGTTGAAGATATTAATCTCTTGAATGTAAACAACCGAAAGACAGTACAAGTTTTATATTTCCACGTTGGCCTTCCTTTTTTAAAATGCTGACGCCTTGAGAAAATTAAGTGGCCTGGCTGTCTCCATCTCTGGGACTCTGGACGTGGCCCAACGCCAGCCCTGCCTGCGTCCTATGAGCCTTGCCCACACACGGTGAGGGCCCCAGCTCACAGTGAGGGCTCGATGGCCTGTGCGCATTCTAGATGGCGCGTGGCGGCCCAAGGGGAAGGCGGAGGCCCATCTGGGAGTTGCAGCCCTTGGTCCTGAGGGTCACGTTGCTCCCTGTTCATAGAACCCTGGGTGCACAGGGCTTTGGACACTTCTTCCCACACAGACCCCCCCCCACCCTTTGCCCCTCCCTCAGCCCTTACAAAACAGTCCCCAGGCTCACCTGGTGGGGGACAGGCAGCCTGGACAGAGGGCTGAGGCCCAGCAGCGGGGTGGTGGCCATGGCAGCAGCGGCAGCCATGGCTGAGGAGGCGGCCAGCGGGTCCACAGGCAGCTCCAGGCTCTGCTCCTGCTTCACCATGACGGAGCACAATTTGTGTCCCAGCACCCAGGCTCCATGTTCCACATCTGGGGAAAGGGGCAGGACCCAGGCTCAGGGGGCTCCCGGCGCACAGGGCTCGGCCCCCCTCCTATCCGCAGGGAGCCAGAAGACGTGGGGGCACCTTCTTCATTCAGCAGCTAATAGACTGGGCTTGGACAACAGACCAGAACCCCTCCTGACTGGCTGTGTGACCTTAGGCAAGTTGTTTAACCTCTCTGAGCCAAAGTTTTCTCATCTATGAAAGTGTCTGTTAAGAAGTAAATAAATGTCCAATAAATGGTACTATTGCTCATATAATTATTGTTATTCGGTAAAGAGTTGCTGAGCACGGTGCTAGGTTCTGGGCATCTAGTGAAGGTCACAAGCAGTTGGAATGAAAAGGAAAGGAAATGGGGCCAGAGAGGCCGGCAGGGCCTGGGAGGCTGCGCTCAGAGCTGTGACTTTGTCCTGAAGCAGTGGTTCTCAACCTTGGCTGCACGTTAGAATCACCTGGAATCTTTTTAAAATCCTGATTTCTGGGCCTCACCCTCCGGAAATTCTGTTTCTTTGCTACTAATGTTGTGGCCCCAACCCATAATAAAGAAACAGAATTTCCGGAGGAGGAGGCCCAGAAATCAGGATTTTAAAAAGATTTCCAGGTGATTCTAATGTGCAGCCAAGGCTGAGAATCACTGTCCTAAAGGCAATGAGGTGGCACTGGAGAGTTCTAAGTATGTTAGGATTTGTGATGTTAAAAGGGGTCACTCTGCCTCTGTGTGAAGACTGGCCTGGGGCAGGCAAGTCAGAGGCAGGGACACCGCGGGAGTCTGTTGGAATGGTCCAGCGAGAGAGGACAAGGCCTGAGCAGAGGCAGTGGCCGTGGGGATGGAGAGGACGGAGCACACTGGAGGCGTCTTTAGAAGGAAGCAGTCACCGGACCTGTGACTGGGGGCAGGTGGGGGGTGAGGCATGATGCTCAGGTCTCCCCGGCAGCGTGAACCTCCTGCCTATCTAGGGAGCCTCCTGACCTCACCTGGGCCACAGGGATGGCAGGCATCACCCCTCTTCCTGCTGGGCGCCCACAGTCCTCCACCCCAGCTCAGGCTGGCCCCACCTGGAAGTCAGAGAAGCACTGGAGAGGCGGGGGTCTGGGCGGCCAGCTTGCAAAGGAAGGACTATAGGGGACTCTGGCCTTGGGACCCACTGTGGGTGGGGAGAGGGGTCAACGGCTGCCTGATCCCACCTCAGAGGCTGGGCCCCACCCCTGGGAGCCAGAGAGCCCCAGCTCTGGGCCACAGGCTGCCCCTGGCTCCAGGAACACCCACAATCTTCCCAAATTACAGGGCCAGCCTAGCCCGCTGGCCTCCGGGAAACTGCCCCCTGCAAAGGGCCCACAAATAAATTACTCTAAAAATAGATTGGGGGTGTTCAAGGAGTTGCTGGGATGGACTGGGCATGTGGGGGTGGAGGGAGAGCCCGCCATGGGAGGGTGCCCATCCCACACCCTGCCCCTCCCCAGGCTGTGCCCGAGGCCTCCTTGAGTGACCTCAGAGTTCTTCCCTGTGGCTAGGGCACGGAGGGAAGCTGGGACCTCAGCAACCACAGTCCTGGAGCCACTTAAAACCTCAAGAGATGTCCCTGCCCTCAGGGCTAGGGTGGGGGGAGGGGGGAGGCGGGTGGTACACAGGCCTGTCTCTGTCCCTGGGGAACCTCTAAGACCCTAAGAAGCACCTCACACTTTCTGCACTCAGCACAGCTCTAAGCCCTTGACACATATGAGCTCATTTATTCCTCCCCCAAATTCTATGGGACAGACACCACTATTTTCCCCACTTAATAGATGAGAATATTAAGAAAACCATTCAAGACCATTGTCCTCTGAGGGGAAAGGAATAAGAACCACGACAGTATCAAGAAGACTTTCAGAGGCACAGTGAAAATAGCCAGTAATTATCTTATATAATAAAAGGCCAGCGACCATAACGGGGTAACGACCAGAACAACTGATCGACCAGTCGCTATGAGGTGCATTGACCACCTCTTGGTCCCTCCTCTCCAACCTACAGGCTCTGATCGCTGGACGGCCAATGGGGAACCATGGGGAACTGGGGTGGGTGGCAGTGGGGCAGGACTGGGAACTGGCAAGTGGGTGGAAGGCAGACCTCTTGGTCCCTCCCCCGGCCCACAGGCTCTGATAGATCGCCAGATGGCAAATGGGGAACCGTGATGGGTGTTGGCGGCAGGGTGGGACTGGGGACTGGCAAATGGGCGGAAGGTGTCCCTGATCACAGCCTAGGCGTAGGGACCCTACCCGCACACAATTTCGTGCACTGGGCTTCTAGTCTATAATAATAAAAGTAATATGCTAATTAGACCAGATGACCTTCCGGACGACCTTCCAGACAATCTTCCAGACTAAGCCATGGTGCTGTGGAGGCTGAGGCAGAGGCATGGGGGCCAAGCCCCTTGCATGAATTTCATGCATCGGGCCTCTAGTTGATATATATTATGTGCTGGGATTTTTAATCTTGTCCAGAATTCTATGTCAAGCCACAGAGTATCTTCATTTTATAATTGAGGAAACAGAAGCCCAGAGAGGTTAAGAAACTTGCCTAAGACCACACAGCAGCCGGTGAAAGCATCAGGATGTTTGGTTCCAAACCCAGTACTCCTTGCAGCCCCCTTGAGGTTGGCAAATGTGGTGGCGGCGAGGGTGTGAGGCTTAGAATCAGTGGGCTTGCTTGCTTCCAAGTCCCTAACCTGCATTTTACTGTTTGCGACTTAAACAACTCAGCTTTCCTAAAGGCTCATTGTCCTTACCAGTCAAATAGGATTATGATAAAAGTGATTCCTTCCTCACCTCTGAGCTGTGAGAAATAAATGAGAACATGAACATGAGAGCACTTGGTAAACTGGAGAGGACTGTAGAAATGTTTACTGCTGTTCCCATTGGTAGATGAAGACCCTGAGGCTCATAGAAGCCAGGAGATGGGTCCATGATCACCCAGCCAGATACCATGGGGCCAGATGGGTTGAGGAAATGCCCAAAGGCCATTTCTAGGTGGGCAACAGTCTGGAATTCTCGAATGTTGAACCTGAGAGAAAAGACTCAAAGGGCCCTTTGCTACAAAGCAAGGCAGGGGGAGAGGGGCGCTTTAGAGAACCCTCCCTTCAGTAATAAAAGTGGGCAGCCTCCCTGAGAGGTATTTGTGGGTGCCTCCTCCCAGAGCCTCTGGGAGCCTCAGCCTCTAGTGCCCCCTGTGGCCCTGCAAAAGCTTCCTTCCCTCCTGGGCCTGATGTGCATGTGCTGTCCTGGGCCCTCCCGCCCTTCTTACCTTGGGTGGTGTCCTCCATCTTGATGGGTACCAGGGGGCTCTGGGGTGCAGAGTCACCGCTCAGGGAGTAGCTGTGCTCGGCCTGGATGCCTGGCGTGGGGGAGTCCAGTTCCATGTCCAGTAGAGGGCTCTTCTCATCCAGCACCGGGTCATCAAAGAAGCTGCTGAACAGGTCGTTGGAGAAGTCCTCCATGTTCTCCGCAAAGTGGTCCAGGTGCTCAGGGAAGTGCTAGGGAAGGAGGAGGTGGCAGTTTAGCTTGGGAGAAGGGTACAGACACTGCTGTGGTGGTGCCTCCAGACCTGACATCACCAGCACTGTCCCTGCAATGTCCCCATTACTCTTCCCGCCATCATTAATGCCGCCACCACCAGCACCAGCACCTCCCACCACCCACATCACCTGTGCCAACCATGATCATGTCTATAATCACCAGCACCTGTCATCACATGACCTCCAGCCCCACCTCTGCTGCCATCACCAGCTTCAATGTCATTATCCTCAAAGGTAAGCTGGAGATGGCGTGAAAGGATCCCTGGACCAGGCAACAGGACACAGGGCTCTAGTTCTGGCTCAGTGACCTTGGTCACATCACTTAGATGGCCTGAGTCTGTCTCTAGGTCCACTCTACTTCCTTCAGGGGGGGACTAATTAAAGAGTAACTATGTCTTAGTGACAGCATGGATGGAACTAGGAGGGGTGGGCAAACTTTTTGACTCGAGGGCCACAATGGGTTCTTAAACTGGACCGGAGGGCCGGAACAAAAGCATGGATGGAGTGTTTGTGTGAACTAATATAAATTCAAAGTAAACATCATTACATAAAAGGGTACGGTCCTTTTTTTTTTTTTTTAGTTTTATTCATTTCAAATGGGCCGGATCCGGCCCGCGGGCCATAGTTTGCCCACAGCTGAACTAGAGGGTATAGAGCAGTGATGGCGAACCCATGACACGTGTGTCAGAGGTGACACGCGAACTCATTTTTTTGGGTTGATTTTTCTTTGTTAAATGGCATTTAAATATATAAAATAAATATCAAAAATATAAGTCTTTGTTTTACTATGGTTGCAAATATCAAAAAATTTCTATCTGTGACACAGCACCAGAGTTAAGTTAGGGTTTTTCAAAACGCTGACACGCCGAGCTCAAAAGGTTCGCCATCACTGGTCTAGAGGATATTATGCTAAGTGAAATTAAGCCAGCCAGAGAAAGACAGATACCACATGATTTCACTTATATGTGGAATCTAATGAACACAATAAACAAACGAACAAAGTAGAAACAGACTCATAGACACAGAGAACAAACTGACAGCCTTCAGAGGGGAGGATTGTTGGGGGGGTGGGGGTGGGGGCTGGGTGAAAAAGGTGAAGGAATTAAGTGGTACAAATTGGTAGTTGCAGAATAGCCACAAAGATGTAGAGTACAGCACAGGGACTATAGTCAACAATACAGAATAACGCTGAATGTAAGCTGTAATTGAAAAATAAATTAAAAAAGAAAAGAAACAGAATAACTATGTCTAGGCAGCAAGTTTGCATCCCAGTGGCAGTATTAGTGACATTTGCGTTATCTTCTGCTGGGGTGCAGGGCCTTCACCTCCCTCATTAGTACAGTCCCCACCTGTCCACATGCCTCCAGAGTCCCCCTTTCCTAAGCCACTCTTTATCCCAAGAGAATAGGCTCTGGAGCCATGTGACTTGGGTGCGAATCCCGGCCTCGGCCTTGGGACTTCTAGCCAGACTCAGTACCATTCACACTGCCGGAGTTGACTCGTTAACGGGGTGTGGAATCAGTGTGGTAGGTCACGACCAGGATGTAAGGAGAAATAAAACAGAACAAAATAGAGTACAGCATATCAGCGCGCACAGCACCCAGAAAAGTTAAATACGCAGTGTCAGTTTTTACCTCAGTTACGTGTGTGTGTATGCTTGTGGTGATGATGTAACATACATTTCTTATAAACAAAAAAGCCTGAAAAATATTGGTCTCTGTGATCCTGGGGAAGTGCATTCTCCCCTCTCTCTTTAATTTCTTCCTTGGCACAGGGACCTTTGCATGGTTCCTCCCCACCAGGATTAGTGTGAGGATTAAGCAAGTTAATACAGTTGACCCTTGAACAACATGGGTTCCAACTGCACAGGTCCACGATATGTGGACTTTTTTCATCTTGTAATCAGAGGACGTGGCCTTATGATATTGATAAGTACAGTGCTGTCAGTGTATTTTCTCTTCCTTATGCTTTTCTTATAACATTTTTGTTTCTCTAGCTTACTTTATTGTAAGAATACAGTATACAATACATATAAAACTATGTGGTAATTGCCTGTTTATATTGCTGGTAAAGCTTCTGGTCAGCAGTAGGCTATTAGTCGTTAACTTTTAAGTAGAAAAAGTTATACGTTTTCTACTGCACAGGGTGGTGCCTCTGACTCCTGTGTTGTTCAAGGGTCATTAATACTTGTAAAGAAACTTAGAACAGTTCCTAGCACATAGTAATTGCTCAACAAATGTTACCTCTTATTAATAAAGCACCCAGCAGCTGGTACATAGTAGGCTTATTTCTCTCTCTCTAAAGAATTATAAGGCCCTAGCTGGTTTTGCTCAGTGGATAGAGCATTGGCCTGCGACTGAAGGGTCCCTGGTTTGATTCTGGTCACGAGCACATGCCCAGGTTGTGGGCTCGCTCCCAAGCAGGGGGTGTGCAGGAGGCAGCCGATCAATGATTCTCTCTTATCATTGATGTTTCTATCTCTCCCTCTCCCTTCCTCTCTGAAATCAATAAAAATATATATTTAAAAAAGAATTATAAGTATGTAAGGGGATGTTATTGTTGTTTATTCATTATTTACTGACTGACTTTGCTGGTGGGCTGGTAGAGATGATGGGGGCTTTGCTTCCTGCCCTGGGGCCCCATCTGGTAAAGGGTCAGGGACTGGCTTCTGGGGGGCTGGTTTGCGGTCTGGAGCTGTCTGCTTTTTCCTGGCGTGGACCCCTCGGAGCCCATTCCAATGCAGAGGGATGAGCAGAAAAGCCCCATCTGAGCATAAGGGTCAGGGCCGCCAGCATCAGCCTGCGGGGAGCAGGGGATGAACACAAGCTCTGCAGCTGGGTAGACTTCCTTTTGATCCCTCACTCCACTACTTGCTAAGTTACTTTGCTGCTCTGTGCCTCAGTTTCCTCATCTGTTAGGGTCAATAATAATTCCTATCTCATAATGTTGTTGTTGTCCTGAGGGTCAAATATTTTTAGGTGCTTACTACTCACCTCAAAAGATTATGAGGGCAAAAGGAGTAAACCCATATAACACATGTATACATATAACACACATATACACATATGCAGTAAATACATGTAACCCTTAGAACAGTGCCTAGTATGTAATTGTTAGCCATTATTATAATGAAAAGCCTGACTCTGGGCCTGAAGTGAGCTGAGCTTGAAGCCCATGGAGGAAGGTGGTTTGGTCTTTCCCCCCAAACAAATTGTGATCAGAGAGCCCAGGGCAAAAGGAGTCCAGAAACCCTACTGACTGAGGAATTCTCTCCTTTCCCAGTTTGCCAGAGCTTATCATTACCATCCAACATTTTGTTGTGCTTCCACATGGGTTATTTTATTCAATCCTCACAATTGCCCAGTGGATAGGAAGTTGCATATCTGCATTTGACAGACAGGGAAACTGAGGCCCAGGGAGCCAAGGAGAACTGGGAATCATGCACAGCTCCTCGTTACCCAGTCCTTCCCCAGTTCAGGAACTGCCTGTCTGCCAGACTGTAGACTCCCAGGGGCAGGGTCTATATCTTGTACCCCAGAGGGCAGTGCCAGCAGGTCAGAGGCCTCAGCTGAACAAGTCTCTAAGAATAACTGTGATCCCAGATGAAGACCATTTACAGGGTACAACCTCCCCCAACCACCCATCCAGAACTGTGCTAGCCACACCCTCTGTAGAGTCTGGGCCAGACCAGCTGGGGTCGCTTTGTCCCTTCTCTCTCTTTTCTCCCCCCTCCCTTCCTCCTCCCCTCCCTCTCTCTCTCCCTCCCTCTCAGGCCTGGTGTGGGGCCCAGTGGGAGGGGGTGTAAAGAGAGGACAGGGCAGTGAGTCAGCTGCTAAGGTATTTCTCCAGCAGCTGCTTCTCAGGCGATAAGGGTTTGCCAAGCTGTCCCTGGGGCCTGGGAGAAGAAAGATGCTCTCTCCAGTCTGGGCTGGGGTCTCGGAAGGCCTGGGCTCCAGGCAGATGAGCCGGGTCCTTCTTGGAGACCCCTTTTGGGGTGCCCATTGGACCCTGCTGAGGGAGCTCAGTAGGACCCCTTTTGTGAGCAGCCCCCACCCCACCTGCTGGAAACAGCAGCCAAGACTCAGCAGGATGGAGCTTCCAGAGAGTGGGAGCCAAGGAGAAGGGGAGGGCGGCCAAGGGGCAGGGTGGGGGTGGAGGACACAGAAAATCCAGCCTTGGCTCAGGGCTTTCTTGTGTGCTGGGCCCACCTCTGGTGGCAACAATGGGCACGTCCCCTCACCCCCAGGCCCACTCTCAGCTCCTGGAAGCGTGCCAGAGGGACTCACTTGAGGGAACTTTGTAGCCACGCTTGTGTCTGGTGCCTGGAGCTCAGTGATGGTTGGTTTATATCGTCAGGTCAGGTCGGAGGCAGAAAGGGACCGAGAACGCTCAAGGTCCACGCCCTCCTCCCCTATCTGCCAATGAAGAAACCGCGATCCAGAGCGGGCGGGCCACCTACCCAGGGCCGAACAATGAACTGGTAATGTTGGGGGGTGGGGGGAAGGGAGGGGTTCTTCATAGCTCTGGGCAGACCGGATGTGGGGCGCCTCTCCTTGTTTCCTCTCACTTCTTCCTCGTCTCCTCCCCCTGGGAAGCCCACCCTGGGAAGCCCACCCTGGAGATCTCCCCAGCTCCAGCAGCGCCTCTTGTCCCCCGGGGTCACCCAGCTCTCCCTCCGGTTTACACACAGAAAATTCAGGTTTCAGATTATCCGGCGGAATGGATTGGGGGTGGAGGGCAGGAATCTATAAATGGCAGGGGGTCGTGGGTCATAGTTGGGGGGGTCGGATTCTAACCGGGGTGAGCGTTCTATGGAGGTGCCTTTCCAGGGTGGGGAGGTGGTGGTGGTGGGGGGGTGAGAAGCAAGAGAAGGAAATACTGTATTATGATTTGTTTCCCTCCTCGTTCAAGACTTTTTCCTACAGTCGTGCCAATACAAGCTCCTTCTCGGCTGCCACGCGCAGCCAGCGCCGGCCCCACTATTTTGGAGCTGCCCGGGGCTCTCCCCGCGCGCATCCCTCCCCGCGGCTGCAGCCCCTCCCAGAGCGGGTCTCCGGCTCCCGCCCTTTAAGTTTAAAGAAAGACGCGGGCCCTAACCGGTTTGGCTCAGTGGATAGAGCGTCGGCCTGAGGACCGAAGGGTCCCAGGTTCGATTCCGGTCAAGGGCATGTACCTTGGTTGCGGGCACATCCCCAGTAGGGGGTGTGCAGGAGGCAGCCGATCGATGTTTCTCTCTCATCGATGTTTCTAACTCTCTATCCCTCTCCCGCCTTTCTGTAAAAAATCAATAAAATTTATATATAAAAAAAATAATAAATAAGGACGCGGATCCTGTGGGGCCCCGCGCTCGTGCCGCCCCGGGGAACCCAGCCTGCTCATTGGTGGGCTCCGCGGAGCTCCCGGCCAATGGGAGGAGGCTGCGAGAGCCCTCCTCGGCGGGGGCGGGAGGGGCGGGCGGCGGGCAGGGCTTGCGCGGAGGGGGGTCCCGGGCTCCAGGGACCGCGCGGACCCGAAGGCAGGGTGCTCTGGTTCTGGCCCTGGTCCCTTTCTGGCCCTGGAGCGGAGGCAGGACCCCTTTGCGCTCTCTCGACCCCCACCCGAGGAGAGGGGAGTGGGGGGAAATGGAGAGGAAGCGTCTCTTCCGACGGCCCCGGCCGAAGGGGAGGCCAGCCCCCAATTCCTAAGTGTCTTTGCAGCGTTTCCAGCCCAGTTCCTTATGCCGCTCCTTCAATAATCCTACTCGGGCCCAAGGAAGGGGCAGCCAGGTCGTGGTGCCTGGTGGGGTAAGGGGGACCCTCCTGGGCCGGCAGGAGGGCCGTCTGAAGCTCCCCTGTTCCCACCCCTAATTCCTCCATTGGGTCAATGCAGAGAGAGGGAAGCCCTCTGGGGGTGCAGCTGTCTGCAGAGGGTGTGTGTGGGAGAAGAGTCTCCCCGGACCCAGGCAGCCTCAGAGCGCCCCCTGCCCCTGGTTTCTGCCCCTTCCCTGACCCAGGCCGATTCAGTCTGTGCTTCGGGAAAAGAGGGAGGAGACCAGCGTGGGTCAGGCTGAGCTGTGGGATAAGGAGAGGGGGGAACCCCGAGCCCGGACATTCCTTCCGAGAGAGTGAGCTCTGGGGAGAGAGGGGGAGGAGCGTCTCCTTATATTTCCCTTTCCCTTTCCCCACAGGCCGGGCCCCCACTCTCCGCCCCCCATACACACACTGACCCATACATTCCAGGACGCTTACTTGCCTGGTGGTCACTAGAAAATTGCCCCCATTTCAGGCTGAAGGGCCATCAGTCTGAGTCACCGCTGGGTCCAGAGTATGTATATGTGTGTGGGGCAGGGTCAAGAGAGAGCAGGGAGGGGCTTAGCAGAGGGGAGGTGGGCCCCTGGGTTGTCAGTCAGCCCCCACCCCCTCTCCTTAAGCCTCACCATCCAGGCATGGGGGTTGCCTTCTCAGACCTGGACTTGAAGGCAGTCCTGTGAAGGGGAAAGGCCCTGGACTCAGACTCAGGAGACCCCAGGGACAGGGAGGGTTTCCTCCTCAGGCCTCAGTGTCCCATTCTTGTACCTGTGCTCCTATTGGGGCTCCTCAGAAAGTGGGCTCCTTTTCTCTCCTGGCCTCTCCCAGGACTGAGAAGGGATGGAGCCAGCTCTCCCTGTCCCAGGAGGTGGCCTCTCTCTGAGTCTTCCTGGCAGGGCATGGGATTAAGGGGAGCACACTGTTCCAACCTCCAACCTCACCCCCCATCCCCACAGGCCCAGGGCAGGCGGCTGCTGAGGTTTCATATTTTCCCCCTGCTGAACTATTCACCACAGAGCCCAAGTCCACATAAGCAGAAATACTTCTGTGTGTGTATGGGTGGTGGACACACACACACACACACACACACACACACTCCTGTGCACGTGCTATACAGATATGGGCTGTGAGGTTCCTATTTACACAGGGAAACACTATCCAATGTAAGATCTACCCCCTGGACACATTTAGGCAGTTCCGTATACAGCCTGGCACAGGGGTATTGCATGTCCACTAGTCAGCTGACATGGGCAGGCGTTAATAGGCCCAATGAGGACACACTCCTCAGATGTGACCAGACAGAAAGACTCCCATATGTGCACACACGGGCAGTCACCCCAGACAAAGTCACAGATGCGGCCATGCACACCCTCACATGAGCAAACGCAACATCTCACACGACCACAGAACTAAATGCTGACTGTGCCAAGCCACGTGCCTGAGATGACTGAGTCATGTGACTCTCAGCAAGGGAGATTTGGTAGTCCCAGGCTCCTCTGGGGCAACACGGGGATTGAGGTTTTCTGGGCATGTGCACTAGAGAAAGGAAGGGACAGAGGAAAGGGCAGGCTGGCACCCACCAGAGGCTGCTTCTGTGCAGGGCAGGGTCCTGGGGAGTGGTGCATTCTTTCTAGCCCCCAGCTCTGTTCGCCTGGTCCTCCAGTTCCCCCTCCTGACACTGGGCAGGACATGGGCCCTCAGGAAAGTGGAGCCTTAGCCTGCAGATTCCCGACCAGCCGCTGGCATCTTCTGACGAGGCAGCCCATGAGCTGTGGCCCAACCCTGGGGAAGGTGCCAGGTACTGTCTGGGCAGGAGGAAGTGACGGCAGTGAGTGCTGCCGCCCAGGGCTGGGATTAGCTGTGACTGGCACCACTAATGGCACAGCAGCCCACGGTCTGGCTGCCGGAGATGTTGGGCTATCGTCAGTGGCCAGAGGAGCCCTGCGGGACAGCTCAGGACACTGGAGTTAAGTGCCAGGGCTGGCACTGGGGGCCGCTAGAGAATAGAGGCATCTACTCACATTCATTTATTCATCACATGCATTTGTTCAGTATTTACTGAGTACCTACTCTGTGCCCAGACCTGTGGATGCAGAGATGAACAAAGCCCAGGTCCTGCTTGGAAAAGACTTTCTCAGCAGTGGTGTGACTACCCCATTTATGGAGGTAGGTCAAGGTTTGAACTCTGCTCTGTCTCCAGAGCATTCTCCACCTTGCATCAAGAGGGATTTTCAACACCAATATGACTGTGAGACTCCTCTGCTCATTCGTTATCCACTGGTGACTCCCTACTGCCCTTAGGATAGTTTCCCAGTTCCTTAGTGTAGCTCGAAATGCTTTAGCCAGGTTGCCTCTGAACTGTGTCTTGCTGTGTCCAATTCTCATCTGTATCGCCAAAGCCTCGCATTGGTCCCAGCACATGGTAGATGCGTTCGCTGAGTGACTGCCTGACTGAACCAGTGGGTGAATGAAGGAATGTGCCAGTGATCTAACGGACGGAGGCCTTTTTTTCTGCAGCTGAGCCTCCAGGAATGACTGCCTGGAATTCCACTCTGATGCCAGCTTGCTCCTGCTCCAGGCAGAGTTTCCATGCGCCTGGACTCCTTCCCTGGGCTCCTCCCTATTGGGTTGTTCTTCCTAAAGGCCTTTTTGTGCTTAAGCCACAGCCAGACCAGGTACCTGGGGACCACAGCCCCCTACTCAGAGCTGGAAGAGCTGTCCCAGGCTTAGGCCAGGCCAAAGAGTATAAACAGAGCCCAGTGGCCAACCGGCTGAGCTGCTCTCCCGGCCCCTGGCCAGCTGGAAGGCCCTCCTGGGCTGGAACCTGCCACCCAGCTCTGGCTGGGATTCCCTTGGCCTCTTCCCTCTCCTCAGCACACTCAGCATTCGGCCTTCGGCTTCCTCAGCATCCCAGCCTGTCTGCGTTGTCCTCAGGTTTTATTTTTGGAAGAAGCTGCATCCTCTCTCCTTATTTACTCCTTCCTTCAGGGAAGGTGTGGGACCCCTGGGCTCGGCTGGGGATCAGGCTGTGGTTCCAGCTCCTGGGGTCTGGCCCTCTCTGGGGCTCCAAGGGAGGGGACCTCCAAAGGCTCCTGACCCATCTGATGCTTCACAGCCAGAGGCCTCTGCCCTCCTCCCCCCACCCAGTGTGTGACTAATGCCTCCCTGCCCTTCTTGAAGAGTGCCGCGATAGCCAAAAGAAACAATTACAACTGCAGAGCTGAAAGAAATTCTGGCATCATTAGATCCCTCTCTTATTTGCAGAGGCAGAGTAGTACAATGGTCATGAGCAAGGGAAGCAGACAGACCTGGTCCGCATCCTGGCTCTGGTACTTGCTGAGCAGCCTTGCGCAAGTTACTTAAGCTCTCTGAGCCTCCAAGCCAGCTGTAAAATAGGGGTAATTCTATCTACCCCACCAGGTTGCTGTGAGGATGAAATAACCGCTGTGAAGAGCTTTATACAATGTGGGACACGGAGAAGGCTCGCATTAAACGGAGCTGTTATTATTACAGAGAGGGAAACTGAGAGTTCAAGGTAAGCCGCCATTTCCAGAGTCTTTCCTCTGTCTCATCCTCCTTCCAAGAAGGGAGGGGGCTGGCATCAGCCCAAAGAAGGAACCTCCTTGAGTCAGTCCCCTGGGCAACCCCCTGGGTCTTCAGCGTCTGCCTTCTACCACCAGTCCAGGCCCTCCGCTGGGGCAGGCATTTCTTCCACGGCCCCACAGGCCTCTTGCTTGCTCACTGAGGGCCAGGGGTCAGGGCAGGAGACCCCAGCACTCAGCCCCTAGGCCAGTGGGACTCTGAGAGGAGGGGGGAATGCTGGGTCCTGACATCACAGAGCAGAGAAGCTGGAGCCACAGCCGTGAGGGCCAGCTGGGGCCCTTCCAGCACGTCCAGATGTCTCAGGAATGTGCTGAGCTGGGAACTACCTCCCTCCTTCCCTCGCCACCCCCCACCCCTCATCCCCTCATACGCTTGCTCAAGCTCTGCCTTCACCCCACCCCCTTCCTCTTTCATCTCTCTCTGGGAGGGCCTCTGGCCCACTGTCCTCTGGTCCAGTCTACAGTCTAGCTTCCTCTCAAGACCACTGAAGGGGGTCACTGAATGCAGGAGCCCTTCTCCTTCTGCAGACCCCATGGGCTGACCATGTGGGGGTGGGGGAGATGGGAGCCTGAGCGAAGGGAGGGGAAAGTTCTGGGCAGATAGTACATGCCAGATCCCAAATGTGGAACTGATTTACAGCCCTGGGGGAGAAAGGGGTGAAGGCTTTGGGGCAGCAGAGGGCAGGGCTGGACTTCCTCTCGGGGAGGATGACAAAAGGGGCTCTGGGCATCCTGTCCCAGCTGATGGGTGGGAAGGCCAAGGAGGTTAGTTGCCAGGTTGGGCTGGGCTCAGGAGGACTCAGATCCTTCTATTTCCCTGGGGCCAATAGGGACATGCTTTGCCTGATAATGGAGGCTCCTGAACTGTAGGAGGGGTGGGGGAACCCCATTAGTGTCCCAGGGTTAAGCCAGGAGGAAGGACATGGTTGAGCCTAGGGTTGTCAGCATGAAGAGGGACAGCCTGTCCTGCTGCAAGGGTGGGCTTGCCTTAGACTCCCCAGGTCAGCCTGTCCCCAACGCTGGGGATGTAAGAGCCAGAAGTGGACTGGTAGTCCTGGCCCAGTGCGAGAGTCACATCAGGGCAGAGGGTGGAAGGAGGAGGAGAGAAGGGACCTGGGATCAGCTGCCTCCTTGGGCTGCTCTGGGTTTGGGAAGGGCCCACAATTCTGTCCCCTCTGGGAGAGGGTCCTTCCTCATCTGGACAGGCTGACAGCTGACATCCCTCCAATGGACTCCCAACACTGAGGCAGTTCAGTCAGCACTGGGACCACCACTGTGTCTAGCTCAGAACTATCACTGGCTCCCTTCCGCCTACAGATAACACTCCCGGCTCCTAAGCACCGCATTCCACTTAGCAGATAGCTGGAGCTACTCATCTTTGTCTTCCCTCCAGCCTCATTGGATGACCGCTCCCAGTTTCTTGAAACTGCTGTGAGCTCCATTGTTGCAGGATCTTTGCTTGTACCATTCCTTGTGCCTAGAATGCCTTTGCCCTTTGTCTCTTCATTCCAACTCCTATCATCCTTTAAGTCCTAATGCAAATGCTGCTTCCTCCAGGAAGCCTTCCTTGATCACCCAGCTGGAAGAGTCCTCTCCCGCTTGTACCAACGAATCACTTATCGACTGTTAGGTCACTGGCTGATATCATGCCTTGAACTCCAGTTATGCACAATGGGGCCCATCTCTCTTTCTAAACTTGAACCTCCTTGAAGGTAGAATCTAGGATGGAGTTCATCCTTAAACGCTCTGCAGGGCCTCACACAGTGCTCATCATACAGTATGCCTAATAGTAATGATAATAACAGCCCATATTTATGTCCCAGGAACTGTTTTAGCTCCTTCTATGCAGTATCTATCTCATTAAAGTTTCAGAAGATAGGGTCGGTACTATTAGTATCCCCATTTAATGGCTGAGAAAACTGAGACATTGAGAAGTAGCTTACTCAGGTTCATTCAGGTCAGAGTTTGAGCCAGGATTTGAAACCAAGCTCTGATTGCAGAGCTTACGCTCTTAAGCACACACAACAACACTAGTTGTTGAAGGAACGATTGATTTCTTGCTGCCCTATCCCAAATATAGTACTAGATACAAATATGGGCCCTCCACTCCATGTACTGGGTGTTCACTGGGGCCTTGGTTTTGCTCACCACTGGCCACCCTCTCCTTATTCCCCCAAAACACAGGCTCGGCATCTTTTGGCTTTGCCCCAAAAAGCCTTCCAGCTCCAGAGAGGTCAGACACATCAGAAAATAAAATCCCTATGCTCGGGGTCAGCACAGGGATGGAGAAGGTAAGACATTCCTCCAAGGGCTGTTCAGTGCTGGGGACCTTCCGTTCAGGCAACAACAGCAATAATCAGAAAAGCAGCAGCAACAGCTATTGTTTACAGAGGATTTACTACATGCCAGGCACTGTGCTAGGCATTCTCCAAAAGTTATCTAATCGGATCTTCACAAGAAACCTGTGTTCTATGGTCATCCCTCCTTTATGGATGAGGAACATAAGCTGGGAGAGGTGTAGGCACCTGTCAGGCTCACACAAATGACAAACAGTGAGAACTAGAATTTGCTCCCAGGTTTGAATAGCTAAAGGCAGCTGTTAACGGCTCCTCAGGGCTTGTTGAGGTACCTGCCATCTCTCCTGTGGACTAGCTGTCTGGTCAAGTTGGGTCTGGGAGTAGGCACCTCATCTCAGGAGATTCTTGATCAGAATCTGCCCAGAGTGGAGTGGATTCATGGTCTACTGCTCACCTCTTCCCCAGATTCATGGGTGGTCTTTTAAAAATATATTTACAAATACTTTAAGCAATAAGACAATAAAAAAAAGAAAAGAAAAAATATATATTTACAAATATATTATTGATTTCAGAGAGGAAGGGAGAGGGAGAGAGAAACACCAATGATGAAAGAGAATCATTGATCAGCTGCCTCCTGATGGCCACCACTGGGAATCAAACCCGCAACCTGGGCATGTGCCCTGACTGGGAATTGAACTGTGACCTCCTGGTTCATAGACCGATGATCAACTACTGAGCTACACTGGCCAGGCCAGATTCATGTGGTTTGAGATACAAGGTATTCAGAGCTGAGTCTATTCTCAGCTGGTAGTTTGGACCCAGGTGTCCATTTTTATTATACTTTATAATTCATATACATGCATATATATATACTTTTATGTGCACAATCTATTTTGTAATAGAAAAGGCCATCATGGTAAAGTGAAAGGTAGATGTGGGATTTAGGTTAAGATTTACTCCTTGAATAAATAAACAAAATCCATTTTTTAAAAAGTAACATCAAAGTTGGTAGTGTAGAAGTGTCCATCTTCCATTATGCATCTACCCACCCATTCATCCATCCACCATCTCTGCCCTTCTTTTCTTCCTTCCTTCCTTCCTTCCTTCCTTCCTTCCTTCCTTCCTTCCTTCCTTCTTCCTTCCTTCCAATAAATAAACATTTCTGAGCACTCAGTCACTATGGCTATAACTAGGCAATAGATAAAAATAACTGCCTGACAACTCCCTGCCTTCAAAGAACTCACAGTCTAGTTCAGCAAATGAGGACGCCAAGGCCCAAGGTCACACAGAAAATCAGGGCAATGAGGCGAGGAGGGTTGAGGACGTGGGCGAAGGCTTGGCCTGTCTGCTTCCAAAGCAAGTCCTCTCCATTGCTGCTTTAAAACTGCCTCCTGGCTCTCCTCAAGGGCCTGAAGAGCCTGCTCACGCCACTGCTGCTTTCATTTTTGTTATTCTTTTGGAAGGGGATGGCGGACAGCTGCTGCTGTCCAGCTGTTATGTCGGACCACAGAGCCCAGCCCAGATGTGTCAGCCCCTCTGTGACGGGTGAAGTGGTTCCTGGGCCAAGAGCCAAGGGCCAAGGATGCTTCAGTGAGGGCTCTTCCCAGGAGGGTTGGGAGAGGAGGTACACTGAACCCGGCAGCAGGGAACCCATGATTGCCTTATTTGTCAAGTTGGCCTTGATGATACAGTGTGTTCAGGTCATGGGGATCAGGATATTTTCTCTGATGACCAGAGTTCTTGCCTCTCCCAGCTTCTCCTGAACCAGATACACCCTCTCCTACCTTCTTCCCAATCCTGGTCAAGGGTTCTGCCACTTACGTTGGCTTCCCCTAGTCTGTCCGAGGGGGTTACATAGCATTCCAGCCAAAGCAATGCTCATGGTCTTGACTTAACTCCACCCAAATCTTCCTCCTCCATCCTGCCCCCTGGAGCACTGAGACGTCCAGAAGAACAGCCTGTTCTCCAGCATCTGGAGCTGGTTTCTTGAGGGAGGTTCAGGGGCAAGCCAGGTCCCAGAGAGGGCTGCTCGGGGAGGGCCTCAATACCAAGACTTGCAGGAGGCACATGATACAGGGAGGGAAGGCACAACAGGGCCGGGGGGCGCGGGGGAGGTTGTCCTTCATCCTCCCCTCTCCTGGCACAGTAGCCAGGTCAGGCTAGGCTAGACATAAGCAGACTTTCCCAGGGAGTCCTGGAAGCTGCAGAGAGCAAAGGTCTGAGTTCCCAGGCAGGCTGGGAGCAGCATCCCCGAGCGAGTATGGGATGTGGGGCCTCTCCTCTCACTGGCCAGGCAACCTGCTGGCTCTGCTCCTACTGCTCTATGCATCCACAGTGCCCTAAGGATGGGAGTAAAGAGGATGAAGGTGGGACTCCTCTGATATCTGAGATCCCAAACTTCCCTTGCTCTGGAGAGCAAAGTTCAAACCAGTACAATAGCAAGAGAGAGATGGTGCTCTCCCCTCCTGGGCTCCATGGGATCCCAGCCCGAGAACACAGTTACGAGGTCCCCCTCCTCTCTAATTCTGTTTTTCTTCTGCAGAGGGACAATGACGCCTATACACAGCCCCAGTCCACCCCGCTGAAATGCCTTCCGTCATCCCTTTGCCAGTAGAGATGGGGACACTGAGGAGGAAGAGTGTGGAGGCTCCCTCCTCTGAGAAACTTTCCATGACCTGCAGCTCATCTGTGCCCTTCCTCAGGCTCTCGCCATGCTCTGCTCCCTCAGGGCACCCCGCAGTCCTGCTGCTGTCCCTTGTCCTCTGTCTGTCTCTAGCTGTGAGCGGCTGGAGGTCCCTCTGCATTGTGACCTCCTTCGCCAGTTGCTAAAGGAGGGGACAGATGTATTGAGGGACGACCAAGCAAATCCCCAGCTGGTCCAGGGAAGCCGGAGGGACCTCACAGCAGATCAGGGTACAGACAGCATCTTCCTGGGATCCAGCATCTCCATCGCCCTCAGGGCTGAGCAGGCCAGGACCCAGAGGACCTCAGGGCCCCTTCAGGAATTATGGGTATACTTCTTTAGCACACAGGTCTGTCTTTTTATTTTTTATCTTTATTGTTGAGCACAGGGCTTCCCTCTCCTTTTTAAAAACATTCTCCCCTTTCCCTTATTGGGATTGCCCCGGTTTGAAGTATTTTTCTCTACAAATAGAGTAAATCCTTGAAATGGAGCAGAGTCCACTACAATGCGACCACGCCGTGGCTTCTGTCCTACACCTGGGGCCCATCTCAAACAAAGGGGGGCAAACTTTTACCTAAAGGGCTGACTGCCTCGTGCTCCTTTAGAACCTTCTCAGTTTGGTCTGTGGCATGTGGTAAGTGGCATTTCACAATCTTGACTTTTGTGCCTTTTGTGAGAGAACAGACCCACTGAAATCTATTGTTTTTCATTGATCCTATAATACCATGTCCTCACATTTTACCTGATTGAATACTTTGGACTCTGCTTATTGCCTTCTGGTGGAATTTTACTATATTAAGCACCTATTGTATGCCATGGTACTGTGCTAGGTTTATGGCAACGGACAACACTGTCATGGTCTCTGTTCTCATGGAACTTTCTTTTTCACAGAGAAAATGGACAATAGGCCAATAAAATAATTGCAATCTGAGATAAGAGCTATGAAGAAATCAAAGGACTGAAACAGAAAATAACAGAGAGTCCCACTAGAGGTGGTTGGGCGAACCTTTTCTAAAGAGGTAACATTTGAAGTGAAGAAGATGAGACAGAGAGAACTGAGGGGAAAGCATTCTAGATGTCAGGAACAGCACGTGCAAAGGCCCTGAGGTAGGGCCAGGAAAATACTTAATTTTAAGTTGGATCCAGGAGTCCTGAACAAGAAGAAAATGGGGAAGAGGGAAGCCCTAGAGCCAATGCTCAAAGCTGAGGCCTAAACTACAAATTAAATTTGCTGTGGCTCAGTCAGCTCTAGACTATCCTGTCTCAGGAGCTACGGGTGTCTGTACCACACATAGGATGGGGATGGCTCAAGGCAATAACAACTCATTGGAAAGCATGGAGAACCTGCCTGAATCTCAGAGACAGTGCAGGCTGCAGGACTGATGGCTGGGAGTAGATGAGCTTAAGCACCTTTTTTTTCCCCTCTCCCTAAAAATGTGGGGTCTGGCCTAGGCCCCCCTTCAGTCATTCAGTAATGGTTGGTTGAGGCCTACTCTGTGCCAAGCACTGAACATGGCACTGGGGTACAACAGTGAACAAGACAGATAAACCCTTGCCCTCAAGGAGCTCATATCTCAGTAGGGGAAGCTCAAAACAACAAAACAAAACAATAAAACCTGCCCAAACAAACTCAGTGTTTTAGAGGAGTAGGCATTCGGGGAGCTCTCCCTTCCTGACTAGGAGCCCTAAGATTTGGGCTGCTCCATTAGTCCTTTTCCCGTGGATTCTACTCTGAGACCAGAGTGCTTTGGCCCTTGGGTCCTCTTTCTCATTGGTGAGAATTTAAAGAGAAGCACACATGTATGCACATGGGCTCGCACACATATACCCCTCCCCTTTTAAGGGCTGTTAAAGGCCCACACACAGACATAGGAACACCCAAACGCACATACTTCTCTAATCTCCTTAAGTCCTCCCAAGCCTGGGGGTGATGGTGGGGGTGGGGGTGAAGAGAGAAGCCAGGAGAAGCCAGGCTGGGGGCCTGGGCAGCAGTGCTCAGGCTTAGCCCCACACCTCCCTTCTCCTGGGCTGGTCCCTGGGTTTGGTCATTCCCATACCTAGCCTCCCCAGCTGCTGGGAGGTAAATGAGTGTGCTGGGCAAACATCCTCCAAGCTTCCTGCTGCTCCCCTCTGAGACAACAGAACTTCTCTTCCTCCTTCTCCTCCCACCCCCCAGCACCTTCCCAGCTGGGCCTTCTCTGGGATCCAAAGCCCTTTTCCCCTGGAGAAATCAGAGTCACCCCTTCCCCTTAGCCAGAGGAACGAGGCAAGAAGCACCCAGAACCAGTGTCTCTGTCTGGAGGTATGACCTGTTCTCCCTCTGGTCCTTTATCCCAGTTCTCTGAGCACCAGACCCTTTCTCATACTTGCCCGGGGGCTGACCACAGGGCACGGGGAAGAGGGCTCGAGGGCGGCCACCTCAGGAACCGTGGAGGATATGGGGAGGAGAAGTCCCACATCTGGCAGGAAGGGCAGCCCCTTCCGAGGGGTGTCTCTGAGAATCACATAGACAAGACTGCATGACAGGATCTTCACAAAAGAAAAAATAAAGCTCCCTCCCCCGCCACCTTCCCAGCACACTGGACTTGACCGCATGCTCATTCTCCCGTCTCTGGCCAAGCGAATGTGTGCTTCTTACGTAGTAGTGTGCAGGGTGAGCATACCTTCTGATGTTTGCTTTTTGCATGGAGCGACAGAGCACATACACTTCCCGCATGGCTTTATGGCCTTTATCTGCATTTTAAAGGATAGTGCATATCCTGCTCTCCATCCTCCAGACTGAGAAGCATGCAGACTCCATCCCTTCCTATCCTTAACCCTGGAAACATTTCCCTATCCTCATGCAGCATGAAGCAGGAGTTGGTATGGAGTTTCAGCTGAAAGGGACCGTAGACACTTAAATGGAGGCACCAGAGAGGGTCACACAACAACTCCTACCTGAGTAGTTCTTACTGTCACTCTATCAAGTTTCTGGAGCAAGTTAACCATGGAAACTTACCTGCCAGGCGGAGTCCTGATTCATCTTTAATTAAATCTGTCACTGAATCTCTACAATTACACTATGGCGAAGGTTCTGTATCTCCATTTTTTCAGGTGAGGAAACCAGAGCACGAAAAGTCACTTGTCTGAACTGCCTAGCTGGCTGGTGGCAGAAGCACAGCTAGAACCAAATTCCATGATTCCTAGCACCGGAATTCGTTTTCCTCTCCTCTCAGCAATCCTTTCCTTGGCCCTGCCTCTCCTGGCCTGGCCTAGGACCGAGGTCAAGAGCTTTTCTAGCAGGGCTTTCCCTCCCCAGTCCTAGTGCTGGATACCACTGTCTGATGGTGCCTCCTTTCCTGCGCTGGACCAAGGCCCAGATGAGCAGCTGGGGAGGCAAGGCTGAATGGAGCAGCAGGAAGAGGCTGTAGGCGGCAGAGTTCATTCAGAAGAAAAGCCCAACTCAGCTGCTGAGGGCTCTGAGGGAACCTCACAGAGGGGCTCTACCACCTCCCTTGGCTACAAGGGTGCAAACAACAACCCCCTCCCTCTGACCAGTATCTGTTACCAACTCCAAGAGAGGTGTGTGGACCCCCAGCTGTCTGCTACTTTATTCCTAGGATCTGTGTCAGACCATCCTTAGAAAAACGTGATCCAACCTGTGCCCATTTTATAGACGAAGAAACCGAGGCCCAGGGAGGGCAGCTGGTGGTGTGGCCCAGGTTCACAGGGGGAGGCAGAGCAAAGGCAGGACTAGAACCCAGGTCTCCCCCACTACAGTTCAAGTCCTCTCTCCTCCTCCACTTGGCCTCCCTGCCCAAGAGTGCGCCCCCTGACTGGGACCAGGAGCCTTCCTCAGAGGGCAGGGCGACCCAGCTCCGCTGCCGAATGAACGTCGGGGAGACCTCAACCCCATGCCTCCCAGGCTCAGGTTCCTGCCCCTCGGCTGGTTTTGCGACCATCAGTCTAGCAGCCAGGGGCAGTGTCGGTGGAAGTCTAAGATGCCCAACCCTTTACATTTCTATGCCCTTGGCTTTTGTCTGGCCGAGTTAATCTTAGTCCCAGCAGGTAGAGGCCCTGGGATGATCTCTGGGTGTGTGTGTGCGCCTGTGTGTGCACACACACACGTGTGCAGAACAGACTGGAGGTTCACTACACTGGGGGCATACTACCAGATTCTCCAAGCTGCCCACATTTTAGCCGGGAAGGTTCTTCGGAACCCACATATTTTTTTCCTGTTACTGAGCCCACACCCCTCCCCCACAGCAGGGCCTTTGGGCTGAGCCTGAACGAGGGCGGGAGGGAGGGAGGAAGAGAGAGAAGCCACGTTTCCTTAGGATGGGAGGGGAAGAGAGAAAAGGGAGAAAAGGGAGAAAAAGGAGAAAAAGGAGAAAAAGGAGGAAAAGGACAAGCCCAGACACAGACAGGAGAGAGAGAGAGAGAGAGAGAGAGAGAGAGAGAGAGAGAGAGAAAGTCAGCGAGAGGTGAGAGAGAAACAGACCTAGAGACACAGAGATGGGGAGAAAGACCTCTCTCTCTCTGGGCGATCGATCGCCCTGTGCTGCTCTGACCAGCGGAACGTCAGGTTCCTTCCTGGGGGCATCGCGTTGATGACTCTGGGGCGGCAGCGCCCCGAGGTGTCCGGGTCTGGCTCAGAACCCGAGTCTGGATCAGGGGGCGTCGAGTCTCTGGCCCCTCGAGCGCTCCCCTGTGCGCCTCCCAGCGGAGAACCAGCCGCGGGTCCACTTTGCGCGCAATCTGGTCCTGGAACCCCGGGCGGGGGCAGGATTTGTGCCTTTTAGGCTCACATCGGGGAGTCGGGTGGCGCCGACGTCCCCTTCCCCAGGAGGCGGAGGCCAGTGTATTCACCGACGGAGCCCCCAGGAGGGGCGCGTCCTGGCGCGAGCTCTGAGGCTCCGGTCCAGGCGCGGCACAGGGAGGTGCTGCGGGACCTCGCCACCGAAACCAGAACTCTCAGCACGTGCCCCTCGGGGGCCCCTGCTCCAGCCCCCTCCTCCGCGCGATGTGTAGCCCCGTCTGGGCGGGGGTTGGGGGGGGGGGGGGGCGAGCGGCGCAGAGGCGTGCGGAGTGTGGAAGGGGCGCGCAGACCCTGCGCCTTACCGCATTGTTGAGGAAATCCGACTCGTTCAGGTCCCCCAAGTCCAGGAAGCTGGATCCGGGGAACAGTCTGTCCGCCGGGAAGGGCTCCAAGACGGCGTCCATCGCGGCGGGCTCCGGGGACCCCTGGGGCTGGCTTCCCTCACTCCAGGGCGGCGGCGCGCCCGGCCCAGAGCTCGTGCTGGAGGCTGGCGGGCGCGCGGGGGCAGGTCCGGGGCTCACCCCGCGGGCGGGGCGGGCGGGGGCGGCGCGGCCCCGGGCAGGGGGCGCGGGGGGCGCGGGGGACCTAGGGCGCGCGGAAGGCAGGGTTCCGGGGCGCCGGGCGCACCGCGGGCATTTAGCCGACTCCTCTTCCTCCGGCTCCTCCGGGGGCACAGCTGGCTTCCATGGGGAGCCCGGGAGCGGGGCTGAGGGCTTGGGGAGCCCCCCGGACTGGGTGGGAGCCCGGGGCGGGGGAGCGGAGCGCTCCCCCGAGACTGGTGGCTGTCGGGAGCCCTGCTCTCTCCGCGTCTCCCTCGGCTGGGCTTCTGTCACTTTCCTCCGCGAAACCGGGAACCCCTGGCTGGTGACACAGCTGGCCAATCCGCCACGCCCCCGCATCAATATTCACGATAATTTCATAGTCATGAGGAGGGCGCGGCCTGGGGAGCCGTCCCTCCTCTTTTAAAGAGACAAGCTGGTTTTCTTGGCCAACCTCTGTTCTCGGATGGCTCTCAAAACACAGGCCTAAAGCGAAGTCTCTTGGAGCCAATAACGAACGGTGGTCCTGGAGCCTCGGCATCTTGTAAGGCGTCGCTAACCACTCTCCCACACGCTCACGAGGAAGCCGAGTTATTTCCATCCTCCCCCCCCGCCCCCCCCCACTCCCCGCTAGAACCTGAGCCAAGTGCACGGCAGGGAAGCCCACCTCACAGGCCCCTTCACAGATCTCTCAGTGGGCAGGTTGCTCCCGTCTCCTCCCCCAGGAAGCCTTCTTTGACCCCCAGGCTGAAGCATTTACCGCCATTACACTCGCAGGACACCGTGTGCTTTTCTCCAGGGGATGCGTATAATGTGCTACTGTCATTGTTTGTTCTGTGTCTATCACCCTAACTGGACTCTGAATCCCTCAGGGCAAGGACTGTCTCTACCTTTCCTGTGGGGGGACGCGGGGGGGGGGCGGGGGGGAGGAAGGACCAGGTGACCAGCAGAGATGCAGCAAGGGCCCCTCTTCTCATCCATCCTCAAATTCCCCTAATGCAGCGGTTCTCAACCTGTGGGTCGCGACCCCTTTGGCGGTCCAACGACCCTTTCCCAGGGGTCGCCTAAGACCATCCTGCATATCAGATATTTACATGACGATTCATAACAGTAGCAACATGACAGTGATGAAGTAGCCACGAAAATAATTTTATGGTTGGGTCACAACAAGAGGAACTGTATTTAAAGGGCCAGAAGGTTGAGAACCACGGCGCCTAATGGTTCGGAAGAGCAGGACCGTGGAGCACAGTGGCCATGGAGTCTGCGTGAGCCCAGACGCTGGCTGGCAGCACGCCCTATGGCCACGGGACACTCCCAGGCCCCCTGGATCCGTGACCTAAGTGTCCCGCTCAGAGTACAGCTTAATCTCTTGAAAGGGCTGATAAACAATCAGCGGGCACCTGAGCAAATGGAGGTGGTTCCGAAAGGCACTCCCACCAAGGGCGGGGCACACGGTTCTGAGCAGAAGTCATTAATGGGATTAAGTGTGTCCTTGCTGTCTGGGGCTTCTAATTAGCTCAGGAACCAAAAGGTCTTTAAGAGGCAGAGATGTCATTGCCGCTAAGCCAGGGGTGTCACTGGAATGACTCTCTCAGTGCCTGGGAGAGGGCACAGGCTGAGGCTGAGATGGCAGGGGTTTGCTTGCCTGGGGTGGGCGGACAGGCGTGTGGCTTTCCCCCCATCTCCTGCCCCGGTTGACATAGTTCTGGAGAATGAAGTTCTGCCTCTCTAGGCTGTCACATGGCTGTTGGCTCTCAGGCCTCCTGGAGAGTTTGTTCCTGAGGAGCTGGGAAGAGAGCCCGCGCTGTGTGGACCAGTTCACCGGCAAGGCCACTCTGAGAAGTTAGGCTGAGCCCCAAGGAAATTGTAACAGTGCAGGTAGAATTAGGGTGCTGAGACCCTGGGTGCTTTTTTTCAAATGTGTTATATCTGGGCAACAGTGGTCTCTGTGGACAAGCCAGCCTGTGGTGAGTGAGCTTGTGCCAGCAGGTGTCTGGATTCCTGGCTCCTGAGCTGGAGTCCCCGCGGGCCCCCAGGAGGAACAAAAGTGCCCCTCTGCCCGAGGTTGGCTAGAGACTGTGCCTGTGTTCCTCCCAGCCTGCTCTGTAATTACAGGCACAGGCACCATTTAAGTGATTGGGGAAGATTATACAGTTTTAGAGAAATAGGATTAGAGTGTCCTCTCTTTCCTGATTCTTACCCAGGTGAACACCCCAGGAACCATTGAAAATAATCCCGGGGAGACATTCTGGTTCCAGCACCTCCTGTGGAGTCTGAGAGGCAGGATCTTCAAGAACAATCCTGGGGGTGAGGGGGTGGGGTGGGCAGGAAGAGGGACTAGGCAGTGCGGAGCCTGGCATGGGGTAGGAGCATGATCATTGTTTTTCTAGGATGAGGGGATGGCAAAGTCCAGCAAAGAAGAGAATGCAGAGGATTTACCCACATAGCCTACAGGTACTAATGAGCACCTATGGTCAGTTCCTGGCCAGACACTAGAGCAGCTGTGGGCAAACTACGGCCCGCAGGCCGGATCCGGCCCGTTTGAAATGAATAAAACTAAAAAAAAAAAAAAAAAGACCGTACCCTTTTATGTAATGATGTTTACTTTGAATTTATATTAGTTCACACAAACACTCCATCCATGCTTTTGTTCCGGCCCTCCGGTCCAGTTTAAGAGCCCATTGTGGCCCTCGAGTCAAAAAGTTTGCCCACCCCTGCACTAGAGACAGACACGGTGGTGATTGAGAAGGTGCGTTCCAGAATGAGTGAAGAGAACCTGCGGGGCACTTTAAGATGATGATCTGAAAGAGTGATAAGGACTATGAAGGAGATACAATAGTGTGATTTGGCTGTGTGAGCAAGGAAGGCCTTTCTGAAAACGTGACATGTGAGCTGAGAACGGAATCATGAACTGGAATCATTTATGGGGTAAAATGGAGGGAAAAGCATTGAGGGCAGAGGGAACAGCAAATAGAAGAGAGAAAGAAAGACTGGAAGGGGCATGAGAGCGAGATGATGCATGTAATACCCCATGCTCCGCACAGACCCAGTAGTTATGGTCATACCGAAGCTCGAGGCTCTATTCTATGTATGTGCAGAAAAGAATTGTGCTAGTTCAGGTTAGAGGGCCCACCTGAAGCCTTCTGTAGCAGCGCCTCCCTTCCATATTGTCTCTTAATGATTTCCCAGGAGAGGAAATTAGACAGTGAAGTGAGGTGTCAACAGGGAGGGTCTGCTCCCTCTCCAGTCCTGGGCCTGGTCCCACAACCCAGCCCCCCTCGAGCCAGTTCTCTACATCCGAAGGGCAGGGGAAGGAGGTCAAGATTGGTTCTGCAAACACCCCAAACACTCCAGGTCAAGAACAGCACAGACTGTGGCCCCTCCTCTATGGGCTCCAGGAACATCTGGTTGTTGCTCACCAGCAGCTGCTCCAGCTGTGAAGCGAAATGCATAGACATCCCAACCCAGGCAGTGACGCACAGGAGACAAGGACAAAGATAAGCTTCCTGTCAGCCCCAGACGCAAGGGCAGGGTAGAGAGAAGGGCTCCTGCCAGGCGAAGTTGTGAACAGGGCTGGTGTTTGTGAGGTGTGTGTGTGTGTGTGTGTGTGTGTGTGTGTGTGTGTGTGAGTGGGGGGGCGGTGCTTGGTGGGGACTACCACACTTGGATACCCCTGGAGAGTCACTGTCCTTCTCTGTGTCTCAATTTTCACATCTATAAAAGGGGAGAGTGTTAATGATCCCTAGGGTCCTGTCCTCTCTGAGGACCTTCCAAATGTGCCCTTCCCAGGAGAGTCCGTGGCGGGGAATTGGGGGTCAAGGGCCTGCCTCCTCAGGAGGCCCGGCACTCCCATTGTCCAGCTTCCCCTCCGGAGCCTCCACTAGGGTGCAAGGGTGGATGTTTACACTCGGCAGGCAGGCCCCGGGTGGTGGTGAGAAGGTCACCCAAAGTAAACCTGCCTTGTTTGTCTGGCTTGTAGAGGGAAAAAGGCTTTGGCACACTCTAACAGGAACTTCTGCGAAAAGAAAACATATCCATCCTGGAGATTAGGCTGACTTCCGGGGCACAGATGGGCCCTTTGTTCTTTTGTGGCTTCCTAAAATGGCCTGAGGGCTGCTCTCCCTGTACCCCCTCCAACTGGGGCTAAACATGCAGTCCCTGGGGTGGCACCTTGCCAGAAGGGTGAAGGTGGGCTTCTCACACATCTTCATCCCTTTGGCCTGTGGTTCTTCCCCCCTGCTCCACCATGAACCATAAGAAAATCTGACATTTATTGAGTACTTGCTCTGTGCCAGGCAGTAAAGAACTTATATGATCTGGTTTAATTCTTGGAACAAGCTTGTGAGATTAGTACCATATTCACTGATTCCGAGATGCCCATTTTAATGTCTCTGACATCAGAATGTGTCTCACAATCAATGATACGTTATTGTCGAACGGACAGCGTTCTTTCCTTCTTAATGTACATAAAAGAAGGGAGCATCGTACAGTTGAAGGCACCTTAGACTCAGGGGAACGCGGTATTATCATCATCCCCAATCTGCAGCTCAGAGAGTGTAGGACTTACCACTCCTTCATTTCACAGGAAACCAAGGCCTAGGGCCATAGGAGGCTTGACTCAGGTTGCCCAACTGTGATGGGCACAGATAACTCTGAAATCCAGGCCTGCGGGCTCCTCACTCCGGGCCCTTTCCACTCACCCCAGATGAACTGCGTGTTCTCACTAGGGAGAGGCAGGAGCGAAGGGGAGGGCGGTGCAGGGCCTTCCTTAGCAGCCAGTGAATCACCAGCCACCTTGCCTGGAGAAGGGCCTTACAGATAGATTTCTTTCCCCCCCTGCAAATTCTCTGAAGACCAAAGTTCCTTAAGGACGAAGAAAATATTTGCCTCCCTTCCAGCTCCTTTTCCTGGTAATTATTTTAGCTTCTCTTCCCCTGAATTTCTGCTCTACTGTCCCATCTTTGGACAGGAGGCTGGTCCGCCCCTTGGCACTGCCTGCCTGCCGCCTGGGGAACAGCCCCGCCCGCTTCCTGCTTTGCTCTCAGTCCTGCTCTGAACTCACCCTTTTTTTTCTACCTCAAACCACCTGCACCAACACTACTTCTAGATGCCTCTATACCCCAGGCCACTGGCTCCCACCCTGAAGTCATACACTCAGACATGCAGCCCTCCATCCCCCTTGCTCTCTATGCATAAAGCCAAAGGAGAAAAATCGACAAAACCAGTCTTTCCTCTTGCCTCGGGGAGTCCTCATGTTGTTGGGGACGCTCCCCTGTAAATCCTAGGGCCGGCAGAGCTAGAGGTGGGGGACTACGAGGAAGGGCAGGGGCATGGAAAGTCACAGGCTTAATTCTGTCTATGACCTACTGACTCGCCAAGTTCCTCCCCCGTCCCTCTTTCTTACGCCTCGGTTTCCCCAATTTCCAAGGCTGATGAGGCTCAAGTGGCTCCTCACTAGGAATCAGAAAGGCAGCCTCAGACATTGAAATCAAAGGCTTTTGTTAAAAGGCAAGCAGGCACCATTCAGTTCAGCGGGGACCGATGACAGTCCAGGTTAGGCCAGGGTCTCAGATTCTTCACAGTAAAATGAGGGTTTTAGACAGGATGGTCTCTCAAATCCCATCCTACCAGCTCTGGACTGCTATGATTCTGCCTTCCTCCGCCCAGAAGCAAATGTGGACCTTGTGTGTGAGGAGCCCGTGTGCTCTCTGGGCATCGATGGCCAGGAGGTGAGTGTGCACCATGGTGGTGTGACTGTGCGTGCACACAGCTCGGGTAGATGCTCCTGCGTCTGGAGGTGTGGCCCTCCATGAGGGGCTTCTGCCATTCGTGCATGTGCGAGCGGCTGGAGGAGAATGTGCGAGCTCTCTTCCAGAAGCAGGCCCACCCCTCCCTGCGCGTCCATGCCACCGCGTGCGGCTGCAAATCTGGTTTCCATCTTCTTCCAATAGGCAGCAGGGCTGGGGGTGACTGAGTGGAATATTAATTATGCTTTTGCACGTGGCTGAGCTCCATGAATGTGGTGGTCTGAGAGAGCAGCCTGAAGCTATGTGGGGAATGAGGGGGAAGCCACAGGAGCGGGGTTCCCTGGGGTTTATAGGCGTGCTGGGGAGAGGCAGAGACCTGAGACCCAAAGGGTGGGTGGCAGGGAGAGGGAGAGAGCTTCTGAGGGCCTGGCACATAGTAGGTGGTCAGTAAGTGTTGAATGATTGAATAGTTGACTGCTCACACACATGACAAACCAGATACTCCTTACCTGGGAGGAGATGGAGGACCAAGTAGGAGGAAGGAAGGAAGTGGGTACACATCTACCATGTCCTGGCCACTCTGAGAGTCACCATCAGACATTTTATTTTGTTTTGTTTTGTTTTATTTATTTTATTTCAGATACATAAAGGCCCTAGAACAGCGGTTCTCAACCTGTGGGTCGCGACCCCTTTGGCAGTCAAATGAACCTTTCACAGGGGTCGCCTAAGACCATCCTGCATATCAGATATGTACATTACGATTCATAACAGTAGCAACATGACAGTTATGAAGTAGCAATGAAAATAATTTTATGGTGGGGTCACAACATGAGGAACTGTATTTAAAGGGCCAAAAGGTTGAGAACCACTGGCCTAGAAGATAGTGTCACCCTCCCTGCACACGCATTTTCCCCTCCACAACTTGCTCCTGTTGGAAGGTACAGGGGAGAAATTTTCCTTTGACTTCAGGGCCCCAGAATGCTGGCTGCTTCTGAGTGGTGGGTCTATTTTTAATCTGATGGGCACTCTGGATTTTGTAGCTCACTGAATTTCATCTTTTACTTGAGCTGCCAGGAAGCTCAGAGATGAATTTTCTGGGGCCCACCTCTTGCAACAGGATCTAATGGGGATGCATTTCACAAACTAACTGCATTCCTAGCTTCATCTTATGTTTTTAGCTCCCTCTCTCCATATCCTTTTTCCTCTCTTAAAAGCCATCTAATTCCATTGTCTGTAGGGTTTCCCAAATACCTTTAATACCAGTATATCCTGAAGTGAGACAAGGTGTAAACACAAAAACATTTTTATTTTTCTATGGCTCAGAGTGGTTATGTTATTTGTCCAATGTCACACAGCTATTAAACAAGAGATGAGAATTTGATCTTGGGTCTGTTCGACCTAATCTTTCCACTGCCCCAGACTCTAGGTCTGGATAAGTTGCACAGTAATCAGGGGGCTTTCTGGTGAGTCAGGAGGAGCCTGGGGTCTTCGCAGACTCAGCCTTTAACTCTTAACGCCCCCATCCAGGCTCTCCTCCTTGAAGACCATGTCTAGGTGGGGGCTGCCATCCCATATCATGCACAAAGAGAGGACTCTGGGGGCCCTGGGCATTCCCCCAGCCTCAAGGACCAGCCCCAACCCCGCGGGCTAAGCTGAACAAACAGAAAAGCAGCAGAGCTGGCCTTGGCAATCACCAGTTAAAGCAAATATATATTCCAGATGCTCCGAGGAACGTTTCTGGAGCTTCCAGAGCTGAAGGGTGGACCAATTCTCTGGAGAAAATAAATGGATGTGGGCCCAAGGGAATCACATTTTCTTCTTAGCTCTGTGATAAATAAGGATCCAAAGATCAGGGTGAGGGGCCCCCAGTGGTGCATATTCTGTGCCCTAATCTCTTGTTGTACCCCTGTGAGCTTTCCCACCTGGACTCTTTCCTCTGGGGAGCCCCTGGATGGAGACTTAGGGGTTCCCAAAGTAGGCCTACACCTACCCACCAGTGAAGTCATTCCTTACAGGGGCTGGCACTACACATGTGCTCTACAAACCTGGGGACCCCTGGGGAAGGCGCAAAGGAGGCATCTAATCTAGAATGGAAGGGGGTGTTCTGAGAACTGCAGTGGAGAACAACATGAGAACACGGGGACACTGGCAGAGAGACATGAGCCAATGGGGAAAGACTCCCCGGATGAGCCTCGGGCTCTCCGATGTGGGGTTCCTCCAGACACCAGCACACGTGGCCTGGAGGAGAACCAGTCATAGAAATAATGACCTTTACAAACTGCCATTTACTGTGGCCCCGCTGCCCTCCAGGGCTCTACCTGCTTGCAGCGCAGACCTCAATCTTTTACATCTACAAAGAGCTCCTGAAATCCACAAGACAAAGACAGAGAATCCAATAAAAATATGGGCAAAGAATATCAAGCGTGGGTTTGGTACATTTATACAGCAGCATTTATCATGTCCCAGGATCTATGCTTAGTACCTCCCATGTGTATTCTCATGTCAGCCTCGCCACAACCTTTGGAGGCAGATGCCACAATTACCTTGTTCTCCCTCGGCTCAGGGAGGTGAATGAAGTCACTCATCCAGGGTCACAGTGACTTGATCTGACTTCATGGTCCATGTTCATAAGGTAGGAGCTGGGATGACAGCCGCTACGTACTGGGACCCAAGGCCTTAGGGAGACATGGCAGGTACTGGGGAGGGAAGTCGAGGGAGGGGCAGTCAGCCAGGTGGAACCCTCTCTATCCAGCAAGTTGGGAAGAAACCTAGAATGAACCCCCAAGAGCTAGGTAGAGGAGTTTTGGATTTTGTCTTTTTTAATTTGTTGAATGGATAATGCATCACATGACTCAAAAAAAAAATAAAAAAGTAATACAACAAAAAGTAACCATCCCATCTCTATATATCCTAACCACTAAGTTCCCACCCTTTGACCAACATATAATCAATTTTATTACTTTCTTGGGCATCTTTCTATGGTGTGTGTGTGTGTGTGTGTGTGTGTATTTCTCTCTCTTTTTTAACTGAAAAGGAGCATTTTATATATACTTCTATATCTCCCTCACACCCTTAATATGTTTTGGTGATCTTCTCATATTAATACATAGAGATCTTCCTCATTTTTTTTTATTGGTGCATAGCTACCCATTGTAGGATTGTAACATTTATTTACCTGTATCCAACTGATGGACATTGGATTGTTTCTGATTTTTATTATAACAAACAATATAACAAGGCTATAATGATAGCCTTGTTCAAGCACTGCACATCGATAGGATAAAGTCTCAGAGGTGGGAGTGCTGGGTCAAAGAGAATGTGCATTTGTAATATTGATAGATACTGTCAAATATTTCATATCAACTTACACCCCAACAGCAATATATAACACTGCCGGTTTCTCCACTGTCTCTCCAACAGAGCATATTGTCAAACTTTTGAAGGGTTTCTGGTTTGCATTTCTCTTATTATTAGTGAAGTTGAGAGTCTTTTTAGATGTCTTAGAATATTATGTTTCCCTTTCTGTAGACTCTCTTCCTATTCTTTGCCCTTTGATAAATTGGTGGCTGGCATTGTCTTATCAATTTCTAGAAGCTCTTTATATAGTAGGGAGATTGTGATATGATTTGCAGGGGCAGTGGGGCCACAATTGGCATCCCCTCTGGGAGAGGCTGTAGAGGTAGATTTCTTCCCCACGCCTCTACCTTCCTATGCTTAATCATGTATTCAATGAGGATTTTTGACTACTTCTTGGGTGCCAGGCTCGGTGTTTTGGCACCTGAGACCACAGGTGAATAAGACAAAGCCCTCAGAATGCGAGAAGGCGTCCGGTGGGGGACCAGATCTGTAATTAGCTAAGTCGCAGGCTAACGTGAAACAAGCTGTAGCTGCGGGACCGAGAACGAGTGCTGCGGTAGCTTGGGGGAGGAAGCCATAGTCTCTGCCTGTCCCAATAGCCTCTGACGTCGGTCTCACCTGGGGCTGGCTCAGAGCTGCCAAGGCTTTGAGGGTTCAGCCCTTAGCCTCTGACTACAGAAATGCTCTGAACCAGGAAGACGGCTCCCTCAATACATATTTACTGAATGCTTCCGCACGCCAGTCCAGGGGCCCACCTTGTTTGCTCTGTCCTCACGTGGCTCCTCCCTGCCCATGCTGGTCTTCACTGTCCGATTCTACTCGGTCCTGCATCGCTCATCACCTGTTCCCAGCATGCATTCCTCCACTGCCCGGAGGACTGAAGTCTCCTTGGCGGCAAGATGAGAGATTTTCCCCTGGGTCCCCTCCCCTTGGTGCTTAGCATCTGATGATGTTCAGTGGAGGCTTGTTGCATGGTGGATGTTGGATGGCTTGTTGGGTGTCAGGGGAGTCAGAAACCATGGCTCATCTGAATTGGGGTGTGTGTGTGTGTGCGCGCAGGGGCAGGGGGCGGGGGGGGGGGGGCAGGCAAGAAGGCAGGGGAATGGCTGGTATTGCTATGCTGAAACCCCAGCATCAGGGCCCAGCCAGGAAAGGGTTAATCTTGCCAGAGTTTTGTATATGAAATGGCACCAGGAAGAAAAAAAAGTGCAGACTAGCAATTGAGCCCTGTCTCATCCTGGTTCAAATGACATTGTCTGAGCTTCCCCAGCCTCGCCTCCTGCACTAATTACAGACCTTCCCTGGGGAGGAAGGCTGGGGCCAGGAGGTCGTCATTACAGGCTCCCTCACTCAAGGGCGCAAACCCCAATGACCAAACCCAATGACCAAACAAACTCTCTCTAGGAGAGACCCAGGGGTTCCTCTGATGGGCCTCTCTACTTCTGCCCGGCAAAGAAAGGGTTAAGCCTGGACTGGAGGGACAGGCCAACGTGTAATAATGGGGCGCTACGGTGCCCCCCACCAGTCCTACTTGCCTGGGCCTGGGTCCCCTTCTCATCTCTTGCCCCCCAAGATGGCTGCTAGAAGGGCTGTGTCAGGCCTCCCTCTGTGGTCGCCTGCGGACTGCCTCTCCCTGTGGCCTGTGGAGACCTCGCCTTCTTTAATCTTCCATCTATCGAGAGGCCTCGCCCCTCTGAGATTGGCTTTGATGTGGGGCCTGCTCTCAAGGGGGAAATCAAGGGTTGCTGAGGCCTGGGCTGGACTCTTCCCACTGCCCCCAGCCCGGGCGGGCCCAGAGGTCTCCCAGCCGCCAGGGCTAGACCCCGACGGTGACCTCGCAGACAGGGCAGGAACTCTGGGCTCTGATCTTCAGGCAAATGGAGGGGTTGCTATCCGGACTCCAAAGTGGAGGAGAAGGCTCAGAAGTAAGAACTTTATCACATCATGTGATTTATTTTTATTCCTGTCTCCCCCTCATAAAACTGTGAACATAATGACAACAGCAGCATTACTGTGTGCCCACTGAATCCCAGGCACTAGGCTAAGCATCTTCCATTTATAACATCATTTAATGCTTATAACTATGTAATATGGGGATCATTTTAAAGGGGAGTAAAAGTGAGGGTTATTGATTCATTCATGTTCCTAAAAATTTATTGAGTTCCTACTATGTGCCAGGCAATGTTCTACGCACCAAGCATGTAGTCGTGAACAAAATGGACACATTCTTACCCCGTCCTAGGTGGGGTGACAGGTCATAAACAAATGGTCCAATGCACATAGTATCACGTCATATAATAAAAATATCGTCTTGAAGAAAGGTATCCAGAGTGACAGGGACCTTGCTTTGGACTCAGTGGTATCTTCTCCTCTGTGAGGAGACAGAGTCCTGAGTCAACAGAGGGAGTTAGTCTTGTGACTGTCTGGAAAGTGACCAGGAGAGGGAAGAAAAGGAGCAAAGGTCAGAGGTCGGAGGTGCTTGTTCTCCCCCAGGCATGGCCAGGAGGTCAGTGTGACAGTGGTGGGAAGCAGAGGGCCTGGCACAGACGAAAGGCCCAGTGAATGGTTGGGGAGTGATGGATCAGTTCCGGCGCTTCCACTGACCAGGCAGTGGGGTTGGGCAAGTCCTTTACATCTGTCTGAGTCTCAGTTTGTCCACCTGGAAATGGGGGAGAGAACCATAGCCGCCTTGTCTGTAGGACCCCACCTGGTGGGGATCCAAGGAGACCTGGCGTGCGGAAGGACTGTGCAGTGTGACGGTCAGAAAGTGCTCTGCTGTCTCATTCCATCTATTCTGACACTTATGCTGGCTCTTAGATGACTGCCCATGGGCACAAATGTGTCCTTGTGACTGTTTGTCCTGCCCCATGGGGCAAGGCATGTCCACGTCACCTGTCTTGGGTATGTGTGGACCTGTATGTATCTGTTCACCTGTGTTGACAGCCCCTAGAGAGCAGCTGCCTTGGCCTGACGGTCTGTGGGAACTTACCTCCCAGTTTGGGAGATGAAGTGGAAGACATAGACACAGAGGCTTAGCTCTGCCCCCATCCATACTGGGGCCCTGGAATTCCCATAGCTCCTTCTAGATCTCTCCCAGCTCTTGGTGAAAGGTGTACAGACTGTCTGTGTACCTGTCATTCTATCCCACCTGCCTGTGGGCTCCTGAGAGCTGGGGTTGTTCCTTGTTCTTTGTATCCCAGGGAGAAACACAGTGTCTGGTGTAAGATTAATAAATGGTGGTTGTATGAATGAATAGTCCATAGTCCTTGGAATCAGAGGGGCCTGGAGTGATAGGGCTTCTGGACCCTTTCGCCAAGGCACTGGTCCTATCTGGACCTCAGTTTCCTGTTCTATAAACAGGGCTTTTGTCTATATTCATTTATTCATTCATTCCCAGTCATCTCTTGTGAATGTTATGGTACCGTGGTATTTCTGTGGATACGGACGCTAATTAGAATCACTGCTGTTCTCAAGAAGCTGAGAGGTGCCAAAGGTGTGGGTTGCAATAACTGCAATGAAAGTGATAAATGTCTTCATGGAGGGCACCGAAGTGGCTCAGAGGAGAGTGTGGTCTGCTCTGAATTTGAGGGCGGGGGGGAGATTTCACAGTATAGGGGGAGTCTTGGAGGATGAGCAGTTGTTTGCTAAGCGGACAAAAAGAAGAAATGGTTTTTGGGGCAAAGGAAACAGCATGGCAAATATCCTGGAGGTATGGCATAGCCTGGCACCTTGGGAACACTGCTGACAGTGGGTATGGCTGAGAGTTATCAAGGTGGGGAGGGTGTGGGGAGGTATAGAGCTGGAAAGGATAGCCTACAGCTGGTTGGTGCAGGGCCTTGGAGGCCCCTCCAAGGAATTCTAAGAGCCATCCTGAGAGCAAATGGGAGCCACTGGCAGAGTTTATGGAGGAAAATAGCATGATCAGGATTGCATTTTTGATAAACCACTTTGCTGTGGTGTGGACATTAGGTTGGAGGCAGGCAAGACAAGAATCAGCAGGTGGAGTTATGAGGCTGCTGCTGTTATCCAGGCGGGATACGATAAGGTCCTGAACAAACTTAACAATGGCTTACAGTTACCCAGCGCGTACTATGTGCCAGCCAAGCTCTATATTAAACATTTGCAAACATCGCATTTCATCCTCATAGCTCCCCTGCTATTATGATGATCACCCCTGTATTAGAGATGGGGGAATGGAGGCTCAGTCACAGGCTGGCAAGTGGCAGAAGGAGGACTTAAATCCACTCACCCTTACTTCAGCACCCTGCTCACTGATGAAGGCAGTGGGTGGGACCAGGGTTTGGAGCCCAGAGCTGGTTAGAAGGTGGGCCCACCAGGACATTAGTGGCATCAACAGTGAACCCAAACAAATGAGCAGGCGCAAGGGCTCCTCCAGCGATAGGTCTCGGATTCTGGGACAGTGTGTCAGCTCAGGAAGAAGATTCCAGTATGTCACGGTTACTGATCCTGTGGGCCTCCCCACAGGGTGCTGACGAGGCCAGGCTCCTTCAGAGGTCTCTGCTGGAGCCATCGTGGCCTTTACCTCTTTTCCTGCAGGAGTTCTGGCCCTGGGAGAGCATTTTTGCAGTTTCCCCTGTCTTTCCAGGACCCTGCCCCTCACAGAGGGCATTGCTGCTGTGTGCACACTGGTGTGTGGGTCAGCTACCGCTGGTCACCTCAGGGCCAGGGGATGCCCTCTCCTTGGGCCCTGTGCACCCCCATACCAGAGTGGAGCAGTCTTTTGGAGTCAGACCCTTGGGCTAGCGCTGAGAAAATGAGATCTGCTTCTTATTAAGAGCTTTTCAACCGGCTGTGTGGATTCTGTCTGTGCTTCCTCTCCTGGGCCACGGTCTGAGATGCTGGCTCCCCCCTCACCTCTGTGGATTGGGCCTCCTGACGTCAGGAGACACACGGGTTGTGCTGCTGATTCACCCCCAGCAGAGGACACCGTGGCCTCCACCTGGAGCCTCACTTTGTCCTTTACAGGTCAGGGCGTTGGTTTTCTTTTTTAATAAATAAAGCCGAAACTGACTCACAACTCAAGAGAGGCTGCCACGTGCTCAGAGCCACATCACCATGGCAACGTGGCCAGCCTAGAGCATTTGAAAATGTAATTATCAACAGCGACCCTGTCTCTTCTCACCTCATAGCAGCTTCCGGCCTCAGCCTCCGCAGCTCCCTGATCCTCAGGGTGGGGTGAATGGCCCAGGGCCAGGCCTGGGCTCCTGAGAAAGCAGGGACTTGAAAGTAGGAACACGAGGGTCCTACTCACGTTTTACCTGCCCACCACTTGCACATCCCTCCAGGGGAGCTGAGGCAATCTCTTTCACGCTGGGGCAGGCACCAGGGGTAGATTGAAGGCCGCATTTTGGAGTGCCGCAATCCGCTGTTTCTCTCGGGAGGATAAAACGGCGTGATGCATACAGCTGCAGAGATGATAAAGTGTGGAATTAAAATGGATGCGAGGATGTTAACAATAATCAAAACCACTTAATGAATGCCTACCACCGTGAGCTGGGCAGTGTATGAAAGCCTTTACGTACCCTGTCTCCAGTCCTGTGCTGTAATTACTTACCTGGAGGTGATTTCAATTAATAAACTAATTTTAAGTAATTTCATAATAATATCTAGCATTGATTGAGTGCCAGACACTCTGCTTAGCACTAATTGTTTATTTTCACATGGGAAGCGCTGCAATTATTCCCATTTTATGGGAAAGCGGAGGCTTGGAGAGGTTAACTCAGTTGCCTGAGGTCACTCAGCTCCCAAAGCCTGGAACTGAGATTTGGGCGCAGGTGTGTCTGACAGGTGTCCTCATTATTTTGTTGTGGCCTAAGGCTTAGTTGAGGTTCAAGCTACCTACTGAGCACATGGAGACTCCAGGTTTGCCTGGTTAGAGACTTCCTCCCAGAGCCTTGACTAACTCCCCCACCCCCAATGGTTCCTGATCACCTTCATCAGGTCACCTGTGGAGTGGAAAGAACTGCAGAATCTAGGCCCACCATCTATTGCATTTGACTTTTGGGTGTGGTCCCTAGGACTGTGCATTTCAGGCCTCTCTCCAGGTTGAACTCTAACATTTGAGAGTTTAGTGTTGACTGAGCTCCTGGAGAGCAGGGACCATGTCTTTTCTGAGACATGCCCAGGGCCTGGCACAGGCATGGTCCTGAGTAGGCCCCCAGAAAGCATTGTTAAACCTGAATAAAGAATGGATTGGGCTCCAAGGTCTCTTCCTATTTACTTCCTACCTCCCCCCTATCCACATCTTCCCTCCCACCTCACCCCTCTAACCTGGGCACCAGGCTCTGCCCACTTCTGTGACTTCCCTGACAATGGAAGTAGCGGGCTACCCCTGTTGCTAAAAAGCTCCATTTGTTAGTAGAAACCAACTCAGTCTGATAAACCAGCTCCTAAAGCGGATAATACCCTGACTCTCCAGCAAAATGTGTTATGTGGGCACCCACAGGGTATAGAAGAAAGCTTGGGATCTCGTCCTCTGACAAGTCTTACTCAGAGAAGAGGTGTATTTATCAGAGCAAAACATCCAAATATCAGGTAATAAGGCACTGGGTGGATGCGCAGTGCTACATGTGTTATTATGGAATATTGAGCAGCCGTTAAAATTAAGAATTTTAAAGACTATTTAATGAACCCTGGCTGGTTTGCTCAGTGGATAGAGCGGCAGCCTGTGGACTGAAGGGTCCTGGGTTCAATTCCGGTCAGGGGGCGTGATCCCCAGCAAGGGGCATGCAGGAGGCAGCCAATTAATGATTCTCTCTTATCATTGATATTTCTATCTCTCTCTCCCCCTCCCTTCCTTTCTGAAATCAATAAAGTATGTTAAAAAAAGAATATTTAATGATGTCAAATGTTCATTAAGAAGAGAGGAAAAAAAGAGGATACAAAACTACACACATGGAAAGATGTTTGTCATATGTGCCAGAGAAGTCGAAATCTGTTCTCCCCTTTGCTGTAGTAATAGGACCCTACTTAGGTACTGTCCTATTTCCCAGGGCTGTGGGACCTAGTTCTGGCTAGTGGGGTGTATGCAGAAGTGATGCACCTGAAATCCAGCAAGTATCCTTTGAGAGAAGTGACTCTCTTCTTTGTTTCTTCCTCCGGGAGCAGCCGCCTTCGGTCGTGAGTGAATGGCACGGGTAAGGATGGAGAGCCACGTTGGAAGGAGCCTGGGTCCTTGATGGTCAGGGAGCTGTCATACCAGTTCGGGCTGCTTACCTCTGGCAGCATCTACTAAAGGAAGAAATGAACATTAAGCCACTGTTACGTTCAGTTTTGTCATTTGTAGCTGAAACAGTCCTAATAATGTAAGATATGTTATTGAGCAAACAAACAAAAAAAGCTAGTTAAAAATAGTATAACCAACCAAGTATGATGTCCAGTGGGTACCGGACTTACTGGGGTGATCCCTTCGTAACGCATATAAATGTCTAATCACTATATTGCATATCTGAAACTAATATAATACTGTAGGTCAACTGTAATTCCAAAAAAAATTAAAAAAAAATTAGTACCTTCCATAAGCCAAGCATCTAAAGTAAATACAAATGGGGAAAAAGGAACAGTTTTGATCAAACTTAAAAAAAAAAGGTATGAATGATAGGATTCCAATTTTGTTTTAAAAAATGTGTATTTATATATTTGCACATGTACACAGAAAAGTGGACAGGAAGATTTAAAACTAAAATGTAAGCGGAGCTTATTTCATGGGGCGAGGGGAGGCTACAAGGATTTTACATGGTCTTTTGTTTGCTTATCTGTATTTTCTAACCGTTCTACAACCAAACTGTTGTACCTTTTAAATAAGGACAAATAATGAAAGGTATAAATGGTTTGATCCTCATGAAAACCATATGGATCACAGTAATAAAAAAATATACATCTATTCATCCTTCCACAAAAGAAAGATTGAGAAAAGTTTTCTAAAGTAAATATTAACATTCAAGAGCATGGGCCAATCAGAGGGGCTATCGAGGCACAAAAAAACGGCAGCCTTTATAACCTGTGGACAAAGGGACTTGGTGGGATTCTTTCCCTCTCCCCACGTGGGAGTCTGTACTTGTTCTTCAATAACATTCCACCTTTACTATACCAAAAAAAGAAGAAAAAAAAAAAAAAAAAAAGAGCATGGGAAACTGTTCAAAATACCTTGCTAAGGAGAAAAAATGTTATTAAACAATATGATTCCTTTATTTGTAGGAAGAATAAAACAAATCTAAAACTAATACAATGTTATATGTCAGCCATATTTCAATTAAAAAATAAGAGAATACAATGACATAAATATTTGCTAGAAAAGGACCAGAAGGAGATAACCCAATATATAAATGGTCCAAAAGAGAGATTCTTGGTGGTTCTTATTTTTCTCTTTATACTTTTTGGTACTTTCAAAAATTTCCCCAATAAATCTGTATTCATCTTATTCATTTAAAAATGTCTTTACATAGAGACGGAAAAAGAACACTAAAACACACATTCCCATTGCCTAGAATTAAAATGATTAATATATTTTTTTACATTTAATTTCTGTCTTTATTTTTAAGAACCAAAGAACAACAGTCAAGTCCTCTTTATGTGCGCCTATCACAATCATTAAAAAATTAAATTAGAGAGAACATGCCCTGTCTGGGACGGCCAGGGTGGTGCTGTGGGAGGGCAGGAGAGAAGTACTCGGGGACTTTTAACTTCCTTCCACCTTCAGCCAAGGTTTGGCTCTAAGTGACTATTTCCAGGACGGAGGCGGCCTGGGCACCAGGGTGCCAGCTTTGCCTGGCGCTTCCCCTGGAACATCCAGCGGCGGGCAGGGCTGGAAGAGGAGGGTCCCAGCAGAGCACTTTCCTCCTGAGGCCAGTTGGTGCCCAACTGGTGTTTACAAAGAGGGTGGGGCCCCAGTCACTTGGTTCTGAGGCCTTTGCTCTCAGGGGAGCTGGCCCACGGCAGGCCACAAGTGAAACCACTGTCTCCTGCGAGGCTCAGAGGCCAGGCCGCAGTGGGAGGATTCTGGGAAGTGAGGGTCCGCAGCTAGGTGGTATGGTGGTCAGCGGAGGTTAAGGAGACCCAGAGGAGGAAGGAGAAAAGGAGAGAGGCGGGAGCATTCACATGCATAAGAGCTTCTACGGGTAGTGATGACCTCCATTTCACAGAAGAGGAACCGGTCAGGGCACACGCCCAGGTTGCAGGCTGGATCCCCAATAGGGGGCGTGCAGGAGGCAGCTGGTCAATGATTCTCTCTCATCATTGATGTGTCTACGTCTCTCTCTCTCCTTTTCCCTTCCTCTCTGAAATCAATAAGAATATATTTAAAAAAATAAAAATAAAAGCACGGAAGGACAGCCTGGAAGGACCTCTGGACTGTGAGGGTCCTAGCTGACCAGGGTTCATTCACTGGTCATTTCCCTGGAGATCCCATTCTCCCACATTGCAGTTGGCTGAGGAATGCAGCAGCCCTTTCCCATCTCCATGAGTGAAGTTCTCAAGTGGAAGAAGGAACTGTATGCCCTCACTGTGGGCACTAATGGCAGTCTGGACGGTTGAGCAGCGGGCACAAGGAACCGGAGTGTCCTGGCTGCAGGACCTGCTGAGTGTCTGAGCATTGCAAGGCACCTGCCTGCCTGTTTCTCAGCAGGTCCCACCTCTGGTCTCATCTGGAAGGACAATGTGGTGACCGTCCAGGCCCTCCCCAAAGCGTTCTCCTCTGTGCTTGGGGCAGGAGGTCTATTTAGCATGTATTTCAGTATCTTGGGACTTTAGTTTGAAAGGAATTTAAACAACACCCCAGCCCTAACTGGTTTGGCTCGGATAGAGCGTCAACCTGTGGTCTGAAAGGTCCCAGGTTCGATTCCAATCAAGGGCATGTACCTCGGTTCCAGGCACATCCCCAGTAGGAGGTATGCAGGAGGCAGCTGATCGATGTTTCTTTCTCATTGATGTTTCTAACTCTATTCCTCTCGCTTCCTCTCTGTAAAACACCAATAAAATATATAAAAATAAAAAAGAACATTAAAAAACCCCCAACACCCCAGACAGTTAGTGCTGGAAGAGGCCTCCTGTGGAACCGCAGGGAGTTGGGGCAGGCGCCTAGAGGGACCTCTCAATAGACAGTACATTGTTAGTGCTCAATGGGTTTCCTGCCTGAAGGACACGGGATGATTCCTTCAGAGAGAGCCTCAGGCAGCGCCATGAGACATGAGAGCTGGAGGGACTCAGGGACACTTCTGCTGGATGGTGTGCTGGAGTGTATCTAACCCAACCCTCTGATTTTATAGCTGCATCCTCAGCTCTCCATATAAGTAGCCAATGTGTGTGTGTATGGGGGTGGGGGGGGGGTGGGGGCGGAGAGGGAGGTGGCGGTGCTAAGGAGAATTTTCTGGAAGTGAGGCCCATATGACTACTTTAGGTGTTTTGGCTGGGGCAGAGAGAAAGAGAAATGCTTATAGTTGATCTGTGAGGTAGTTATTACAGGCAAAGGAAGAAAATAGCAACTGGCATTCATTCCACAAATATTTATTGACCCTTTCTGGATCAGGCCCAGCAGGGATACAGAGCAGTGAAACACTGTAGGGTAAGATGTGACAGAAAACCAACTCAAGCTAGCTTCAACAAAAGCATATTTATTCGATCACATAAATGCAAGCCCAGAGGTAGGGTGAGTGTTATGGACTGAATTGTGCACGCCCCCCTCCCAAATTCATAAGTTGAAGCCTCAACTCTCAATATGGCTGTATTTGGAGATAGCATCCTTAAGGAGGTAATTAAAGTTAAATGAGGTCATAGGGGTGGAGCCTTTTAATTCAATTGGACTAGTGTCTTCAAAAGCAGAGGAAGAGACACCAGAGCTTGCACACACAGAGAAGAGGCCATGTGATGTCACAGTGAGAAGGTGGCCGTCTACAAGACAGGAAGAGAGGCCTCACCAAAGCCAACCCTGATGGCACCTTGATCTTGGACTCTGGTCCTTAGGACTGTGAGAAAGTACATTTCTGTTGTTTAGGCAACCCAGTCTGTGGCAGCCCAAGCAGACGAAGACAGTGGGCTTCAGAGTTTAGTCCAGAAACTGACCCCATTTCCCTGAGATTCGCTCAGCTCTGCCCTACTTATACATAGCCCCATTCTTAGGCTGGTAGTAAGAGGACTGCCATAGTTCCAGGCCCCATGATGTCCTGAGGAAGAGAAAAAGAGAAGATTGTTCCAGGATGCTCTCTCTTAAAAACAATAGAGCTCTCTCCCAGCAACCCTCATCAAACCTTGCCTTGTATCTTGCTGGCCCTAACTAGGTCACAGGCCCAGTCCTGGACAAGTTTAAGTCCCAGGGAAGCCAGGCGCTACATATTTTATGAGTATGGGCAAGTTGCTGTAACAAAGAGACTCCAAATATAGAAGTATAAGCAAAATAGAAATTTATATCTCTTTCATATGATATAAGAGTTCAGAAAAAAAACCTTCAGAGACTGCTAGGAGGTCTCCATCTTCCTCCAGACATGGCTTCCTTCTCTTTGTCTAGGGCAGCAGTTCTCAACCTGTGGGTCGCCAACCTGTGGGTCGCGACCCCTTTGGGGGTCGAACGACCCTTTCACAGGGGTTGCCTAAGACCATCGGAAAACACATATATAATTACATATTGTTTTTGTGATTAATCACTATGCTTTAATTATGTTCAATTTGTAACAATGAAAATACATCCTGCATATCAGATATTTACATACGATTCATACCAGTAGCAAAATTACAGTTATGAAGTAGCAACGAAGATAATTTTATGGTTGGGGGTCACCACAACATGAGGAGCTGTATTAAAGGGTCGCGGCATTAGGAAGGTTGAGAACCACTGGTCTAGGGAGACTGCTTCAGTTTTTATCATCTCCAAGTTGGGGGGAAGGGTAGGAGGACGGTCAGGGGAGCACATGCACATTCCTTGTGAGGGCACAACCTAGAAGTGATACAATTATTTCTGCTCATAATCCTCTGGTGAGAATTTAGACTAATAGGACATCAAGCTGCAAGGGAGAATGGGAAGTGTAGTCTTACAAGATAGCCATCTGCTGGAAAAATCAGGAGTTCTGTTATTAAAGAAGGGGAGAGTAGGAACCAGGAAGTCTCGACAGCACACTGATTAATTTAGGCTCTGGTTCCTGAACCAGTTCTTGAGAAGGTGGAGGCCCAACCCGGAAGCTGGGCAAGGGCTCAGCTTTCACTGGGGCACACGTGCTTGCTTAAGACTCTGTCCTCTGGGTGTGTTTGTATTAACAGTTTAGCTTCTACACTAAATAGTACACTGCGCCTTGCATTTCTTTGGCTGCTCTCTGGAAATGGGGAGCGGGCAATGGGTGTTGGGTAATCAGCCAGCAGTGCCTACTACATTATCTGCCTCTGAGACCCTCCCACTCTGTGGGGGAGGGATGGGTTTAAACAGATAACTAAGGGTGAACAAGACAAATGGTAAACCAGCAGCGACATATAAATCCCAATAAAAACAGAGGGAAGAATTACGAGAAGCCTTCTAAGAAGAGATAGGAGAGAATCATGAGCTCATTTAGTCTAGGTCTTAAAGGATATGTGGGAATTCCCCAAATGATTTTGGTGGGGGAAGGGCAGTCCAGACAAAGAGAACAGCAAACTCACAGAGGTGCGAAGGCCCACCAGGTGTGGCTAGTGGTCCCGTGTGGCTAGAGAGTGGGAGGTAGCTGGGAGCTGTTAGTGAATAAAAGCCACGGAGGCAGCAGCCTCTCCAACAGACCTCTGAAGCCTGCAGGGTTTGCAAGCCAGCGGAGACATGGTCAGATCTGTCTTCCTTTGAGGAAGAGCCTGGAAGATGACTCGTTAGGAAGCTATTTCACAAATTCGGCTGAGTAATGAAGAGAGCCTGCAATAGGGCTGTGGTGGTGGGAATGGAGACAAGGAGATTTTGGTGGTAAAATGACAAAACTTGGTAACTGGGTGACTAAGGGGTGGGGGTTTGAGCAAGGACAAGTGGGGTTTTAAATATGGTTTAATATGATTCTAAGTTTATATGCTTGTGCTAGAAACCTGGAGAAGGAGTAGAGGGAAAGCAAGCTGTGGGGAGAGAGGAGAAAAGGACTTCCCAGCCTCCTAAGCCTGGTCCATGACAGACTTCTTTGGGTTCCTTGAATGTCCGACATTCTCTCTTAACTCAGGGCTTCTGAGCACTCTGTCCCTATTCAGGGACACGGCTTCACCCTCAAATCTCCCACTGGTTAATTTCTCATTTCCCCCAAGCACCCTTCTTGACCCCATAACCTAGGTGAGAAACGTTCTTTGACTTTCTTTCAGTACCCCACTTCTCTTCTTTACACACCTCTCACTCAGGGTTGTTTAATGCCCGTCTTGCCCCCACTCCACCTGTCATTTCCGTGAGGACAGGGGCATGTCCGTCCTGTTCGCTGCTTTATTCTAAGGACCTTGTCTAGTGCCTGGCACAGTTGGCACTCATGCTGGGTCCGGAGTACTCAACGGTTGTCATTGGAAATGGTAGTTAGCCAATAGTTTTTATCAGGACACATTCAGATATTATGCGAGGCAGTGAGGCCACCACTGGGACAGGCGATGTGACCCTTCTAGAAGCCTGGACCACTCTAGACGAATGGTTCTCAACCAGGGGTGATTTTGCCTCCCAAGAACATTTGACATTTTTGATAGTCAGGACTGTGTGTGTGTGTGTGTGTGTGTGTGTGCGCGCGCTACTGGCATCTAGAGGGTAGAGGCCAAGGATATTCCTAAACACCATACAATGCACAAAACAGCCCCCTACAACAAAGAATTATCCAGCCCAACGTGCCAATAGAGCGAACCCTGCTCTAGAGATGGGTGAGCCGTCTGGATGGCTAATTCGCCTATGGCCCAATTGAGTAAGAGCAAGAGCAGCTTAGTGGCTGTCACAGGAAATATGGACTTGTGATGTGCAGGCAGGAACCACCTTGGATAGGACCTCAGTCAAAGGCCCCAACAGCTTGGGCAGTTTCCCCTTAACTGAACTCCCAGCCATAAGCCCAGCAGGCCCAGCCTGGCCCTTGCCTCTCTCTGACTCACTCCATTGGGTTTCTCTCGCTCTTTGGGCAGTGGCCACCACACTCTTCCCACCCCATCTGCCTCGCTGATTATTTTCAGCTTGGCTTGCAGAGGCCCAACGCTGCAATTACACCCCAACCTCAATGGCTCCTTCTGAAAATAACATTTGGATGGAAGAAAACCTCAGTCTGGTGGGCTGGATTTTATACTAAACAGTTAAAGAGTGGGTGTGGGCATGGGGGTCGGGGAGCAAAGGAGTGGCACAATGGTGCAATTAAGAGAAGAATCTGGAAGAAGGGGAAGGAAAAGGAAGTGAAGAGAGGGAAGGGGTGGTGGTGGTAGGGGTTGTTGAAGACAGAAAATATATCTACTGGGCATGGGTCAGCCATCTTTTAGAAGTCTTAGGCCAAGTCTTCATTTATGCCTCTAATTGAAGGTTTTGTTTGCTGAAATAATCCCCAACACACACACACACACACACACACACCACACGCTCTCCCCCCCCCCCCCCCGCCCCCCACCGTCCTCTAATCATTGAGGCCTGGGAAATACATGTCTGTCTTGGGCCAGAAGAATTAGTCTATGGGCATACCAATCTTTATCCAAGCTAGTGACCAGATTTTCCAACCCCAAAATAGGAGCCACATGGTTTGACATCGGATTTTTGTTCTCTTTCCAGGTGAGAACGGCAGTCTGGGAAATGTAGTTTGGTGATGCTAATAGTTGGAATTTCTAAGCAGTTCTCTGGCCAATGGAGGGAAGTAGATAGGACCTTCAAAGTAGGCATGGGAGCTTTATGGGGTACTTAGTTTGGAGAAGAGAATAAAACACTAGAAATGAGAACCTTTGTTCCACCCAGAGGGAGAGAGAAGGGGAGATGTAGGGGATGAGGAGAGAAATACTTGGAAGCATCTTTGGATTCCAAGGAGGCAGACAGATAAAAAGGCTGTATGAGGCGAGATTTGGGAAAATAGCAGGAAGGAGTTAGAGCTCAGTTCTGGAGTCAGCCAGACTTGGTTCAAATGCAGACTGACTAACCACCTGGGTGATCTTCCCCAGTAACTTAGCCTCTTTGATAGGCCAGCAGTAGAGGCTCTAGTCCAGCGGTTCTCAACCTGTGGGTCGCGACCCCTTTGGCGGTCGAAGGACCCTTTCACAGGGGTCGCCTAAGACCATCCTGCATATCAGATATTTACATTATGATTCATAACAGTAGCAACATTACAGTTATGCAGTAGCAACGAAAATAATTTTATGGTTGGGTCACAACATGAGGAACTGTATTTAAAGGGCCAGAAGGTTGAGAACCACTGCTCTAGTCTCAGTAGAGTTTTCATCCTGACTTGGTGATCTTAGGCAAGTAATTTAACCTCTCTGTGCCTCACTTTTCTCCTCTGTAAAATATAAAGAACACCCACCTTCTAAGGTGTCATAAGGACGTGGAATAGTTAAAGTGCTTAAAACAGTGCCTGGGACATTGGCCATCACTCAACACATGTTAGCTATTATTGTTATTACCTCTGGAGTTTTTCTCCAAATGTAGCAGCAAGAAACTTTTAGCTAACATGTACATTTTTTATTTGGATAGTTATAAATTTATTTTCAAGTGTATTAAAATATGTGACTAGCACATCAAAGCTGTGGCTTCGCTAATGTTATTGCTTAGGGCAAGGCTATGTAGAAAAAGGGAATCAATTTAAAGTTAATTTAAAGAATAAGGAAAGTTAGTGACGTAAAATAAAAGTCAATTAAAAATATAATATAGGTGGACTGTGGAAGGAAATCATGAAGGCAATACGTGAAAGGCTGAAATTTCGGGGAAATAATCTATAATGCCATGTTCCCTTCTGCAAAAACAACAACAACCAAAAACCATATGGGTGGAGAACGCAGGCTGGGAAAATGACAGATCAAGATCCTATCAAAACTTTGCCTCTTCCTTGGCCTGCGGACCAAAGGGTCCTTGGTTCGATTCAGGTCAAGGGCGCAACCTTGGCTGCAGGCTCCTTCCCGGCCAGGGCCCTGGTCAGGGCTCATGCAGGAGGCAACCAATCCATGTGTTTCTCTCATAACGATGTTTCTCTCTGTCTTTCCCCTTCTCTTCCACTCTCTCTAAAAAAAGCAATGGAAAAATATCCTCGGGCGAGGATTAACAAAAACAACAACAAAACAAAACAAAACTTTGTCTCTTTCCCCCCTGTAACCACTGCTCTCCCCTTTCTTGTGAAGCGAAAGGAGAGCTCAGGCCAGCGTTGGCGAAGGCCCTGATGAATGTTTGAGCCCCTTTGGCATCGTGGATTGGGGAGCGCTCAGGGGAGGGAGGCTGAATTCCCAGCTCTGGAAATGGAAAGCCAACTCCCCAACTTCCCTTTCCCGTGGCGTTCACAGGGCGATTCGGGCCTCTCTGATTTTCTTTGGATCACTGGGTCAATCAGTCAGCCAATGCCTCAGGAGAAGTTTAATTAAGCTCAGATCGCGGGCGCGGGCTGCCAAAGGTCTCCGCGCCCGCCCAGTCCCCGGCACACTCCGGCACAGCCTCCCCCGCCCCGCCCGGTGCCGCCCCGCAGGCCCGCAGCCCGCGCATGCGCGTCGGCAGGACGCCCAGCTCCCCGCAGCAGGCTGGGCTCCCAGAACGGCGTTGCAAACTGTTGCATCAGACAGCAAGCAGCCAGCCGGGCCGCCAGGGTTTCTAGGAAGAGAGGAAGGGTTTGAGATCCTCTGTGGTCTCTTGGGGACGTTGGCTGTCACCCACGGCGTTTACACGCTGGTAACACCATCCCCTGAAATCTCAAGCTTGCGCCAGTCGCCAGTCAGGCGAGGGCCTGAGCCACAGGTGAAATTCGCTGAACTCCTTTGCTCCAGCCCCACCCATAGCCCCAGGCTGGACCCAGTGAACTGAACTCGGTCGGCTTTATTAATAGCATGGGCCCTGAAGGAATGAGCTGGGTTTGATTTCTCTTCCCAAGTACAAGAATGCCCCTGAGGAATTTCTCACTCCGTGAAAGTGCAAAACTAATTTCCCCAGACAAGAGCTGTTGCCGGTTCCCAAAAGGGCTTGGAAAGATCCCAGCAGGAATGTTCAGTGGTTTCCAATTCTCTTCACCCCAGCAGCGGACACGCAGACACTGACCACCAAGAACTTCTTGGTGGGGGGACCCGCTTCTTCCACAGATAGGCGTTCCTTTGGGCATATCTCAGGCCCCCATGCTTTGAAGACTTTGGACATCAGCCAGAGAATGCACTCCCAGAAACCTATGCAGACACCACACATACAATGAGTTCTCTAAATTCAAATGGTTCTGCAACCCAGGTAAGGGAAAGTCCTCCTCACTCTCCATCCTTCCGGTCTCGGAGCCACTGCCTTCCTGAAGAGGAGAGAAAATAATGCTGGATCTGGAAGGATGGGGCAGTCTTAGGGGGTGGGATATTCAAGAAGAATAAGAGTACTGATTTGGAATCTACTTTCTAAAGGGATTTCCAGGGACATAGTCTGAATTCTATGGTCTTATTTATTTATTTATTTATTTATTTATTTATTTGGAATGGGTCAAGACCAAGGTTTTTTAGTATTAATAGTTTCCCAAAAGACAAACACTTGCAATTTACCTTAAGTCTTCTGTCTTTTCTAGGGTGTTTATGGTAAAAATCTATTCCATTTGAAGAATCTTGAGAGCTAAAACAGGCCTACTGTTTTCCCTTCCCCTCATTATTATGAATCACTCATTCCCAAGATTCCATTAAAAAAATGACCTGAAAAATTCATAAGCATTATCTGACACGTCCCTTTGTCAGATAGTCACTGTTTATTTAAGCCAACAATTTCCTTTGACCAGTGGGGTATTATGGCACTATGAGATTTTTTTTATTGTAATAGATATTTCATAAATATGGCCCAAACTGTTTCTGTCATCAACAGTGATCTTGTGAACTGAAGGAGTGACTAGGAAGGATGAAAAGGATTGTGGACAGGTGCTGTAGTATCTCCAGTTCCTGCTTCTAAGGGCATATCAGAGCCCAGAGAACTTGTGCCAAATGGGTGTCAGCAAGGTGCTCTATAGGGTCAGGGGGCTGCCCGGGGCTGATAAAATGTCAGATATGTATATGAAATACTTCTCACCTGGTGAAGCAAGTCTTTTAATATTGTGGGGCCTCTGCAGGCAAGAAAGTTGGAGCTATGGGGTCAGGAGCCAGGTAGGAATGGGGAAACGTGAACTCAAAGCCCATGTTAGATTCTCTGCTGTACCCTTAGTGGGCTCTTGCTGCATGTTTGTAGAATAAATGCATTGAAAAAATGAGGGAAGGAGCAGAGAGAGAAAAGATCAAAGAAGCCCAAGGATTTTATAAGAGGCAGCCTGGGATGTCCAGAGCTCCCTTGTAGGGGATAAGAGAGGAATCCTTCTCGTTCAAAGACATTGGGCAAGAGACTGAGAACTGTTAAGGGATAAGTCGCCTGAGGCCCCTTCTGCTTGTTTCCTTGTTTGGAAAGGTCTCCAGTTGGTGATTCCAGAGTATGCAGTTACTCTGTGTAACCAAACCTGATGACATCATCAACAATTGCCTCACCTTGACTGGATTCCCAGAGCAAACTTCTGGAGAAGTGAGGGGTCTGGGGGAGGGTGTGTATCTGGGGGCAGGAAAATCCCCCAGAAGCCTCACTCTAAAACCATAAGCAAGTGGTGGCCCAGATGGTTAGATGATGCAGACATAGATGAAAAGTGTGATTTGTTTTCCACATTTATTGGGCACTCAAAGATTCTAGACACCATACTGAGCCCAAACCCAGACAAAGCTCCTGTTCTAAGAGCTTATGATCTAAATTCCTTGTGGAAAGTCTGTCTTTGAAATGTTTAAGGCACCTCATTTGATCCGCATTTCCACTTCAAGTCATGTACCTCCTTCCTGAGAAACCCACCGCATTTGAAGTTTGTAGCTGGCCTTCCTTCTGTTTTTACTATTTACGTGCCAATTTAAAGGGTGGAGAGAGCCACATTAGTTTTAAAATAAGACACGAATAGCAGAATGAGGCTTGGTGAAAGTAAAAACCGCAGAAGGGATTTTTTTCCCCCCCTCTCATACTTTTCAGATTTTCCTAGAGCCACCTTTATTTTCTCAGAGCCCAGACATAGAAAGTGAGTGGGCCTCTCCGGATGCTCTTCCAAGAGAAAGCTACAGCCTCCTGCCTGTTCTCTCATTGCACCTTTAGGTTTTGCTTTTCTTTTTAGACAACTGAGTCCTCAGTGGGGGCTCAGAAAACAATTGAAGCCCCTAATTCGCATGTGGTGTTTTGAAAGCATTCAGAGCAGATTTGGGTTTGTTTTTGCACGGTTTATGCCTTACCTCTTCTGTCCAGTTGTATCAGCTTGTACATTCTGGGTGATGGGGACATGGTTTGAACGTCAGATCCCCCTAGTGGGTTCCCAGCATTGCCATTTACCAGTCGTGTGACCTCATCTGAGAATAATGATGCACACCTCTCATGCCTGCAGTGAGGATTAAGGTCTCAAGGCACAGAAAGGACAGCACAAAACGAGCCCTTAACACATTGCAGCTATGTCGAAAATAGATCCTTTCATCTGGTGGCTCCTTCCTTAACCACCTCCTCCTCCTGTTTTCAAGAAGGAAAGAAAATTAAGTTATCTACTCCAAGTGGTTGATTTATCCCCATTTTATATCACCAAAGGGCCCATGAGAAGGAGAGAGACAGCCCAAACTTTCAAACACCTGAGCCTTTCAGTAGGATGGATCAGTATTCTTTGCCTCTCAGCAAGAGGTGACTAAACCAGCAGTGTAGGGACTAGGGACACCTCGAAGGCCAACGGTGGGGTGGACTGGTGGGGGTGGCCGGAGCTCAGGAGATGGGGAAGAGTGGTCGGGAAAGCAGGCCCAGAGCTGAGGTGAGGGGCCAGAGGGGTGCCAGCCACCAAAATAAATAAACAAACCAAAAAACCCCACCCACTCTGGGGGTTCCGAGTTTACTGGTCTGCAGGTCGAGCCTGCCAGCCCAAGGGCCTGGTGCCTTGGGACCCGAGGCGCGTGCGGCGGCGCCCTCTGCTGGCCGCGATGGACTAATCGTCAACTGCGCGCCGGCCCCACCGCCCTGCAGGCGGGACCCGGGATCCCTCCGGCTGCCTCCGCCTCCGCTCCATCCTTTGCGAGGACCGCGCTGCCGGGTCTCCGACAGGATTTCGGGAGACGCGCCCCTTTCTGACGCCTGCGGGCTGAGCAGAGGTGATGCTGTGCTCAGAAATAATGGATTCACCCGTGGATCGGAGGCCGCGGGAACCCACCCAAACTCCGAAGAGGCTGCGCCTCTTGGGGTTCGGAGGCAAAAGCCTGCTGGGCCGTCGGAGGCGGTTTGAAAGTGTCGCCGTCTATAGCCAAGACGGGTTCTGCCGACAGAGAGGAGCCCCGGGTTCGCTTTCTGCCTCATCCACTTCCAGCAGCTAGGTGACCTTGGGCAAGGGACGTAAATGTCCGTGTGCCTTCGCTTCCTCATCGTTAAGATGAAGAGAATGATCCCGGCGCAGCGGGCTGACCTTCGGAGGAATGGGTTGGAATTCTGGCACTGACATCCGCTAGCTGTGTGCTTGCGGCGAGTTACTTAACCTCTCTGTGCCCCCGTTTCCTGCAAAATAGAAGAGCGGTACTTACCTTCGAGGGTTGTTGCCTGTAAAGCGCGTTACACAGTGCCTGGCACCGAGTAAGCGCTCAATAAAAGGTGGCTATTGTGGTTGCTGTCGTTATTATTGTTCTTCAGTCCGCTGAGCACGCGAGCGGAGGACTCTGGCTGGCGGCTATGATTGTCTCTTTCTTGGGTCCGGCTATTTCTTTCCGGGCATCGTTAACACCTTTTGCCACGCGCTCGCGTCCTTCTCAGTTGCCGAAGGGCAGCCGGCCTTCCCGGGTTTGGAAAATCGAGGTTCCCTTGGAGGAGGGCCAAGGACGTGGTCGCGGGCTGCAAGGACCGGGACCTCCCGGGAGGACGCCCGCCCCGCGCCGTCCCGCCCCGCCCCGCCCCGCGCCGCCCCGCCCCGCGCCGCGCGTGGCTCCATTAGCGCGCGTCAGAGCCGCAGTGACGTCGCCGGGTCCGCGGGAGGTCGGGAGGCGCGGCCCCGAGTGGCGGGGAGTCTGGGGTGGGGATGGCCGGGGTGGCCCTGCTGTCCCCGGCGGCTGCAGCCAGGGCAGCCGGAGGAGCGCGGGAGGCCGCTGTCTGGGCTGGCTCCGCGGCGCCGGCCTGAGCCGGGCGCGCTCGGGCTCCGCCTGCAGCCGGGCAGGGCAGCCCGAGATGCCACACCTTCCCCGGTGCCGCTGCAGCGGGGCGCGGGGCTCACCTCCCGGCGGCCCCTCAGCCTCTGCGGGCTCCTTCCCCTCCAGTTCTCTCGCCGCCAGCCTTGCCCCGATCCCATCACTGATGATCCTCCAGCGACCTGCTCAGCGTCTCCCTCTCCCCTCCCCTCCGGGACCCGCTCGTTTGCTGTGAGTGGTTAATAGTCACCCACATGAGGCGCCTCCCACGCCCAGCTTTCCCTCCGCAACCCCTGGCGCGCCCATCCCATTGCTGGCCGGACAGTTCCACTTGGCTTGCCCTGCACGAACCTCTAACTTGCCGCGTCTTGCCCCTATTATCGTCCATCTCAGAGATGGCGCTACCACCCACCCCATCGTCCTAGATGCCTCCTCGCCTTCCCTCCGAAATACGTCCCCAGGCGCGGTCCATGCTTCATCCTAATTCCAGCCTGGTGGAGGCTATTAACATTCTGCTCAAAGATCTCCTTGTCTGCACTCCTACCTCCTTCACATCCACTCGCCGCACGGCTGGAGCGAGCCACCTACAATCCGTGTCTGACTATGCCTCTCTTAGCCTAAGGCTGCGCTGGTGCCAAGCCCTCTGTCTTGGACACGCTGGTCTGCCATTTTCCCATCTAACACCTCTGGAGTTGGGACCAAGAATTTGAAGGCTGTCAATGTATTTATTGCAGTTGGGCCCTACCCAGGGATTTTGCATCTCACTCCCCCTCCTCCCCTAATTGGCTGCTTCTTTCTCATTCTCCAAAGCTCAAGAGGTGAGTCATCTCTTTGAGAATGCCGTCCTTATTCCGCTATCTGGCTGAGTGGAAGTGTCTCTGGGCCCCAACACTTAGCATCCCCGCTGCTTTCATCATACTGGGAGTAAAGACCTGACCCTTCAAGATGGCCTGTGAGGCCCCGCACCTCTGTGCACCACCTGGCCCCATCCCCACCCCCAGCCCCTTCCTCCCTCTGCTCTGATCACACTGAGGGTCTCAGTTCCTCGTCTCTTTGTTCATTCACCCTCCCACCTCAGGGTTTTTACACAGCTTGCTCTTTCTGCCTGGTACACCTTTAGCCCTTCCTTACCTACTCAATGTTTGCTCTCATCCTAAGTAAGCACCATGTCCTCAGAGACACCTCTGAACCCTCTCCCACCCCACCCCGATTCAGTCAAATCCTCCTTTGATAGATCAAAGCCTATAAAAAACTAGAGAATAATATCAACATCTTTTTCTTCTATGCCCCTCCTCTACCACCTCCTCCGCCCTTTGTCAAAGCTTAACATTTGCTAATTTTTCCTCAAATATTTTCTTAAACACACACACACACACACACACGCACACACATTTTTGATTTCAGAGAGGAAGGGAGAGGAAGAAGGAGATGGAGACATCAATGATGAGAGAGAATCATTGATTGGCTACCTCCTGCACACCCTCTACTGAGGATCGAGCCCACAACCCCTTCATGTGCCCTGACAGGGAATCATACCGTGACCTCCTGGGTCATAGGTCGATGCTCAACCACTGAGCCACACTGGCTGGGCCAAATCTTTTCTTAAGGACATAAAACTTTACAAATCCAGGTGGAGCCCTCTGAACCTAAGGTACCCACTCTCTTGCATTTGGGGTTTATCATTCCCATGCACGTTTTTGAATTTTTACTACATGTATTTCTGCCTATCAACATTTTATAGAATTGTTTGGCATGTTTGTAAACTGAAGAAATGGCATTATACTGATTATTCATTGTGCAGCTTGCTTTCTTCATTCAGCATTATGATTTTGAAATGTACTCTTACGGATACATGTAGTTCTCTACCTGTGGGTCGCGACCCTTTGGGGGTCAAACGACCCTTTCACAGGGGTCGCCTAAATACATCCTGCATATCATATATTTACATTATGATTCATAAAAGTAGCAAAATTACAGTTATGAAGTAGCAACGAAAGTAATTTTATGGTTGGGGGTCACCACAACATGAGGAACTGTATTAAAGGGTTGCAGCATTAGGAAGGCTGAGAACCACTGTTCTAGATCATGTTCACCAAACTTTACTTACCTGTCTCCTTCTGGAGGACATTCAGCTTATTTTCAAATTAGTTTGTTCTTGGGAACAGTGCTACAATTAATACTTTATTTTATTTTATTTTTTTTATATATTTTATTGATTTTTTTACAGAGAGGAAGGGAAAGGGTTAGAGAGTCAGAAACATCGATGAGAGAGAAACATTGATCAGCTGCCTCCTGCATACTCCCTACTGGGTACGTGCCTGCAACCAAGGTACATGCCCTTGACTGCAATCAAACCTGGGACCCTTGAGTCCGCAGGCCGATGCTCTATCCACTGAGCCAAACCGGTCAGGGCCAATTAATATATTTTTTTTATCCCTTCCCCTTGTATGAAAATGAGCCATCTGGGGAGACACTTGGGTGTGGAATTGCTGGGTTCAGGTCATGCAAGTGAGCGGCTTCACTCAGTATGACTGAGCAGTTTTTCAAAGTGGTAGGACCAGTTTACTTTTCGAGAGCAATATATGAGTTCCCGTGGTTGGCATCCTCAGCAACACCTGGTAATGTCAGACTTTAATTTTTTTGCTAAGCTGATGGGTGTGACATGGTTATTTCAATGTTTTAATTTGCAATTCCCTGTTTACAAGAGAGACTGAGGTCCGGCTGGTGTGGCTTAGTGGTTGAGCATCTGATTTGTGAACCAGGAGGTCAGGGTTCAATTCCCAGTCAGGACATATGCCCAGGTTGCAGGCTCGATCCCCAGTGTGGGCCGTGCAGGAGGCAGCTGATCAATGATTCTCTCTTATCATTGATGTTTCTATCTCTCTCTCTTTCTTCCTTCCTTTCTGAAATCAATAAAAATATATTTTAAAAAAGAGACTGAGTATACTTTCATTTGTTTATTGGCCATTTGCCTTCTGTCTTTTTAAAATTGCCCATGGATTCATCTGACAGTGCTTCTATTGGATCACCTCTTATTAAGTGTAGGAGTTCTTTATGTATTCTGGATACCACTCCTTTGTGCGGCTGTAGCACATCTGGTGTCTTTGACTCCACTGCAGCTTTAAATCTGGGCGATGATTTGATTAATGTCTGACTTTCCCACTAGACTACAAACTCCATGAGAAGAGGGACCATCCCTGGCAACGCATACAGCGTCTAACACACACCAGGACTCAGTGAACACGTCTGGACTGAACTGTATTGACATCATTGTCTGTCTGTTTGTCTGTTTGTTTATTTATTTATATTTACTTATTTATTTTTTTGCTGAAAAAAGCTTTATTGTTTCTTTTGGTCCAGTGCATGGGAGAGGGCTCCAGGGTGGTTAAAAGAATGGCTAGTAGGTTCGGGGAGAGGCTCAGGAAAAAGCCAGACACCAGGGGATGCAGAGGGGCCCCTCAAAGGCCTCTGGGCTCCACAGGCTCCTAGTCATGCTTGAGGGTGAGCCTTTCGAAGAGATACTCGCCCAGCCCAGCCTGAGGGCCCGCAGCCTGCGGATGTTAGTCAGGTGTCATTCATCTTTTTGATGAGTTTCGCCTCCTCACCCAGGAAGTGGTTCTCCAGGAAGTCACAGAGGTGAGGGTCTGTGCGGGTAGAACCCAGGGCCTGCAGCTCCAAAAGGGCCTGGCTCAGGTTCCTCGCCAAGGCCAGGGCGGCTTCCCTGGTGTCCTGGGTTTTGCCCACTCATCTTGGGGAGGCCTCAGCACGTCCTGGAAGAGAATGCGGCCACCGCGCTGTTTTTGCAGCTTTAAAAGATGTTTAGCGCCCTCGTGCTTCTTCTCCGAAGTGACCCATGCCCTCGAGAGCCACATCATCCTGATTGAAAAAGAAGCCCCGAGGGAGGTAGGTGTGGGAGGCCCGCAGACGCAGGCTGGCCAGGTGGCTGACCGCAGCCTCCACCTGGGTGGAATAATCCTGAGGAATTCGGGAGCTCATGGTGGTTTGACAATAAGGAGTTAAAGTAGGAAAGAACACACAAAAACCCCACAAAACCAGTGTGTTGGCTGGTCCCAGAGGTGGTTCTGAAGGTGGTGACTGGATCAGACCCAGGAGAGTGGCCGGAGCTGGAAGAAGGGGTGTCCCTGGGTCTGTTCTGTCCAAACACTGTTGAAGCAAGAGACAGATCCGGGACCGCCGAGGGCACTGCGAGAGGCTATGGCCAGGCAGCTTCTTATTTATTTATTTTATTTATTTTGTTAATCCTCAGCTGAGGATGTATTTTTTAAAATACATTTTTATTGATTTCAGAGAGGAAGGGAGAGGGAGAGAGAGATAGAAACATCAATGATGAGAGAGAATCATTGATAGGCTGCATCCTGCACGCCCCCTACTGGGGATGGAGCCCGAAACCCAGGCATGTGCCCTTGACCAGAATCAAACTATGACCTCCTCATTCATAGGTCTACACTCAACCATGGAACCCGCCAGCCAGGCCCGAGGATATTTTTCCATTGATTTTCAGAGAGAGTGGGAGGGAGGAAGAGAGACACAGAGAGAGAAACACCGATGTGAGAAAGACTCATTGATTGGTTGCCTCCTACATGCACCCTGATCAGAGCCAGGGATGGCGCTTATAACCTAGGCACGAGCCCTTGACCAGAATCGACCCCAGGACCCTTCAGTCCTTAGGCCAACACTCTACCCACTAAGCCAAACCAGCGAGGGCAGTGGTCGGCAAACTGCTCATGAGCCACATGCGGCTCTTTGGCCCCTTGAGTGTGGCCACGAAATTTCAATCACACTGTATGTGCACGCCCGCACGTGGTATTTTGTGGAAGAGCCACACTCAAGGGGCCGCAGTTTGCCGACCACTGAGCTAGGGCATCATTTGTCTTTTTAAATGTTCAGAACTCACCCTCAATGACCCACAAGGCGATAAGCTCCTTGAGACCAGGAATCTGGAGCTATCTTATTCATTTTTGTATCTCCGTCTTTATATCTATCACAACACAACACCTCTGGCTAGAGTATATATCCAGTCATTTTTGCTTAATTAATTTCCTTTGGGCTTTCTCTTTCTTCTCTTCTCAACCCATCTTGTATCTCTAAGCCCAGTTATATTATCTATAAAGTGAATGAATAATGGAAGCCTCCTTGGCTATTTAGTAGAATCACACAATATAAATGTATGTAAGTAAGTAGAGCAGTACTTAGCACACAGTTGGCGCTCAATAAGTGGTGGCTTTTGTTATTCCCACAACAATCATTTTGGTGACTAAAGATACTTGCTGTTTAATTTTAACAGACGAAGTTCTTTCAGACAGAGAATAAAAGTGAAATTTCTAAAGATCTGGTGAGCAGGTTATTTTTTTTTTACCTTTATTGGCATCTGACCCACTACATAAGGCTCAGTCCCAACACGATCTCTCCAAAGCATCAAATCTCATTCTTCTCCTTCTCTTTTATAAATTCCAGACAAATCAAAGGCACACGAACCATACATAGAATTCAAACCTTTAAGTGGAAACATATAAAGGCCAGCTCTGTGTCTTTGGCCAGAAGTCAGAGAGCAGAAAGGAGTTCTGTCAGTGATACCGGGTGGGAGCTAGTGGCTGCAGCCAGGGACAAAAGCGGAATTCTTACATCTGTTCCCTACATCTGCCATTGATTGTGTGACCTTTGATCTATTTATAAAATGAAGATAATAATTCTTGCTTTTTCTGGAGGTTGAACTTCATTAGTTACTCATTCTTAAATGCTTTGAGATTCTCGACAGGAAAGGCAGTTTGGCCTTATTTAAACAGCTCTCCCAATAGGTAAGTGGCCCCGCAACATCTGTCCATATAATGCAGGAATCTGATCCCCAATTTATTATAAAGTGAGGCCAGGAAGGTGGATTGGTCCACCCGGATTGTAAGTTGCCATCAGACAGGGAGACCCCCTTCATCTCTGGCTTCGGGTTTGCAAGAATGAGAAATCTCAGGGCAGCCCGTTTCATCGAGATGTGATACTATCCAGAGGCCCCTCACCTCTAGGGTTTCATCCCCGCCGAGGACAGAGCGTGGCGGCACTGTGCCCACTGCAGTGCGAGCCCGCCAGAGAGAACCGAGCCACAGCGAGGGACTGATGGACGCCGCCTCTCCCAGAAGCCCCCAGAGGCACTTTGGCGGGGTGGGGGTGGGGGTGGGGGTGGGGGTGGGGGTGGGGGGCGGGTGGTGGCGGAGATATAACAGAAGGAGGGGGGCTGAACCGGAAAGAGGAATCAGTGGCCCCTCTGGAGGCTGACCTCCTCGACTCAGAGGACTAAGATCACAGGGTGACAGCTCCATGTAGCAGCGCCCAGCAGTCCAGCTGGCCCTCCAGCGGCTGTGGGGACCAGCAGTGACATGACGGAGGAGAGAACCCTGGAGCCAGAAGACCAGGCTTTAAAGTCCAATCGCAAAACACACCAGCTGTGCCTCTTGGCCACTAGGCTTCTCTGAGCCTCAGAGCTTCGGCTGTGGGTGGGCTGGTAACACCCGCCCGTCAGGGTTGTTAGAAGATTAAACAAGAGGAGGCCTGTGACAGGGTGCCCCTCGTGGAAGGGGTTCAGTCACTGCTCATTGACAAGATGAAAACACTAACGCTCTAGGGCCCAGCAGAGCTCACCCCACTTACGTTTTAAAGCAATTTTCTTTCTCTGTGTCCTTAAAGTAATACTTGTGCGTGGAAGAGGATGCCGTGGAAAACCAGCCTCTGTCATTGGAATCTAGCCTCACCCGTTTCCCTTCGCAGCGAATATCCCAGGTTCTGGTGTGGCTCTCGGACAGGTTCTGTGCATGTCTAAGGATCTACCTGGATTTTCAACTGTGCTTTCTTTTTACACAGATGACTTGCTATATACACTCCAATTACGTGTTGCATTTTTTTTCCCACTGAACAAGGTGACTTGAAACAAATTCTCTATTAGTATATAGAGGTGCCCCATTCTTTTAAAGGCTGTATATAATTACATTGCATCTATTTAGCTAGTTCTCTATGAATAGACGTTTAGGTTGGTATTAGTGGTCGATGGCTGCTGTAACAAATTACTACAAATGTAGTGACTTAAAACAACACAAATTACTTCACAGTTCAGAAGTCCGAAGTGTGTCTGGATGAGCTAAAATCAAGATGGGGGCAGGATTCCTTCCTTTGGAGGCCTGTTTCCGGGCCTTTCTAGCTTCTAGACACCCCCCGAATTTCTTGGCTTGTGTCCCCTTCCCTCATCTCCAGAGCCAGCAACTGTAGAGTGAGTTTTTCTCAAACCACATCGTTCTGACTGACTCTCCTTTTCTGCGTCTGTCTTTCACTTTTAAGGACCCTTGTGATTACATTGAGCGGACTGGGGTAATCCAGGATCCTCTCCCCCTTCTCAGGTCAGAGGTTTAGCAATCTTAATGCCATCTGCAACTTGAATTCCCCCTCGCCATGCATAGCCACAGGCCTGGGGATTAGGATGTGGTCCTTTTGGGGGGCTATTATTCTGACTTTTGCCATTACAAACAGAATTCATAAATATCCTTGTATAAATGTTATTTCCTGTGAGTATATAAGTAAGATAAAGTCTGGGAAGTGGACCGTCTGTGTAACAGGGCACGTGTTTTAAGATTTTTGGAAGGTATTATCAAATTTTGCTTCAAAAGGATTATGCCAATTTACATACCTATCACCAATGTATTAGTGCAAGTTTTAAAAAAGTCAGTCGCCTTAATTTTTTTAGAGCAGTTTTAGGTTTACAGAAATTGATTGGAAAGCAGTTCCCGCGGACCTCCCCCCCCCCCCCCCCCGCATAGTTCCCTATTATTTACATGTTGTATTAATGTGGCACATTTGTTACAGTTGATGAATCAATGTTGAAATATTATTATTAACTAAAGTCAACCGTTTACATTAGGTTTCCTTCTTGGTGTTGTACATTCTATGCGTTTTCACAAATGTGTAGTGACTCATGTCCACCATTATAGTGTCATACAGAATAGATTCATTGCCCTAAAAATCCTCTGTGCTCTGCCAATTTCCTCCCTCTCCCCCGACCTTGAACCCCTAGCAAACACTGATATTTTTACCGTTTCCATAGTTTTGCCTTTTCCAGAATGTCATAGTGTTGGAATCATATAGCATATTGCTTTTTCAGATTGGCTTTCCACACCTAGCAATATAATTGGTCGTGTTTTTTCATGGCTTGATAGCTCATTTATTTTTATCGCTAAATATTCCATTGTGTATCCATACAATGTACCTCATATTGTTTATCCATTCACCTATTGGTTGCTTCCAAGATTTGGCAATTATGAATAAAGTGGCTATAAACAACCGTGTGAGGGTTTTTGTGTGGACATAAGTTTTCTTTCTTTTTTAAAATAAAATATACTTTTTCTTGATTTCAGAGAGAAAGGGAAAGGGAGAGAGAGATAGAAACATCAATGATGAGAGAGAATTATCAGCTGCCTCCTGCACGCCCCCTGTTGGAGATGGAGCCCGCAACCGCAACCCTGGCATATGCCCTGACCAGGAATCAAACTGTGATCTCCTGGTTCATATGCTCACCCACTGAACCACTCCAGCCAGGTGTGGACGTACTAGTACGTTTTCAACTGTTCCAGTTTTTTTACACCTTTGAACATGCAGTATTTTAGCAAACATTTTCGTCTTGGCGAATCTGATAGATGGAAAGTGGTATCTAATTGTTGTTTTAATGTACGGAGTGAAGTTTGACATCTTTTCATACTTATATTTTTATTTCTGGAAATGGTCTGTTCATGTTTATTTTTCTGTTGGCTTGTTTTTTCGTAGTGATATACACAACCTCTTTCTATAACAAGGAAGATTAGAAACTTGTGTTATGTTTTTACAAATATTTGGTGCAGTTTATTGTCTTTTGATTTTTTTCATGTAGAAATTTGAAATATTTATAACTCAAATTTGTACCCTCCTTCCCCCCTTTGGGGGCCTTTGTGTTTGTGTCTTTCCCACCCTGAGATTTAAAAAAAAAAAAGTCCATTTAATTATCATATTTTATGGTTTTGCTTTTTACATTTAAGTCTTGATACATTTAAGTCTGGATATATTTAGATGAACGGAGCAAGGCAAGGTTCCAAATGCTGCTCCCCCTCACCCCCCGCCATTGTTAGCCCATCAACGAATGTTTGTCCACTATCGTTTCCTGAATAATCCATCTTTCCTGTAATTGGAAATGTCACCTTGATTATATATTAAATTCTAGTAGACAATTGTATCTATTCTGGTATTTTGAGCTAAATCAAGGTTTTATATTTTTAAAATAACAACTTTATGAGACAATTCACATGCTATAAAATTCACCCCTTTAAGTATACAATTCAGTGTGCTGTTTTTCTAGCATTTTCACAGAGTTGTGTAACTGTAACTGCTATCTAATTTCACAACATTTTCATCACCCCACAAAGAAACCAGTCACTCTCTACTTCCCTCCTGTCCCCACCTCCTGGTAGACACTAATCTACTTTTGGTTTCTATGAATTTGCCTATTCTATCCATTTCATATAAATAGAATTATATGGTATGAAGCATCTTTCCCTTAATGTTTTCAAGTTCATCCATGTTGTAGCATGTATCAGTAATTGATTCCTTTTTATTGCTGTATAATATTGATTTGCATTTCCCTAATGACTAATGACATAGGGCTTATTGCCCATTATGTACCTTGTTTGATAAAAGTCTATTAAAATCCTTTGCCCATTTAAAAGTTAGAGTAGTTTTTTGGAGTCTTTTTTTTTTTTAATTGAGTTGTAAAAGCTCTTTATATATTCTGGATACTAGTTTCTTATCAGAGATAGGATTTGAAAATATTTTTTCCCATTCTGTGAGTTGTATTTTTATTAGAAAATAAAAGTTTTTCACTTTCTAATGGTGTTCTTTGAAGCACAAAAGTTTCTAATTTTGACAAATTCCAATTTTATATATTTTTTAAATTTTTTATTTGTGGTTTTGGTGTTGTTATGTTTTAATGTCCGGTAAGGAGTCTATCCTCACTATCTTATTTTCTCCTCAGGCTATTTTTGCATGCATATTTTTTCATGTGAACTTTAGAATTGGCTCATCTTATTCCAAAAGCAATTCTTTTTAGATTTATTGATTGATTTTAGAGAGAGAGAAGGGAGGAGAGAGAGAGATGGAGAGAGATCAGTTTGTTGTTCCACTTATTTATGCATCCATTGCTTGATTCTTTTTTTTTTTTTTTCATTGCTTGATTCTTATATGTGTCTGACCAGAGATTGAACCTGAAATCTTGGGGTATCAGGAGGACTCTCTAACCAACTGAGGGCTCTCTACCCAGCCAGGCCCCCCAAAGCATTTTTTTTCCAAATTTTTTAGTATGTTTCAAAAATTGGAGTCACTGTAGCTCTGGCCAGATGGCTCAGTTGGTTGGAGCATCCTCCCATACACCAAAAGGTGGTGGGCTTGATTCCTGATCAGGGCACATACTTAGGTTGGGGGCTTGATCTGCAGTCAGGGTGAGCCTGGGAGGCAACTGATTAATGTTTCTCTCCCACATAGACATTTATCTCTCTCTTTCCCCCTCCCTTCCTCTCTCTAAAAATCAATAAGAATATTTTTAAAACCAATAAGAAACATATCCTAGGGTGAGGATTAAAACAAATATTGGAGTCACTGTAAATATAATGATTTGTGAGAACTGACATCTTTACGGTAGTACATCTTCCTATTAGAAAATGGGCTATGTGTTTCCATTTATTCAGACTACTAACTAGCTTTCTAAAGCTTTTTTCTTTTAGATTAGGCTCATTTGTAATAGTTGTGTTTCATGTTGTTGCTCATCTGAATGGAATCATTTCTTATATGTCCTAAGAGGTTGCCGATTGCATATAAGGAAGCTACTGACTTTTGTATATCAGTCATATAACTAGTCATCTTATTTTATTGACAATGAATCATTTGATTGCTAATTCCTGAGTTATCTAGGTTTACAGTCATATCTTCTAAAAATAATGATAATTTTGCTTTCTTCTTTCCATTTTCATACTTCTTGTTTGTTTTTTTTCTGTTGTATAATTATATAGGCCTGCACTTACAGAACAATGTTAAATAATGATGGTGTTAGTGGAAATCTTTATTTCGCTCCTGACTCTACGGGAAATGCTTGCAGTGTTTATAGACTTTACAGAGATGCAGCTTCCAGCATCTCTTTCTGAATCTTTCTTTTATTATCTCTTTGTCAGGTTTCATACAGAGTTGTGCTGGCTCCATAAAAAGAACTTGGAAGTTTTCCTGCTTTTACTTTGCTCTGGAACAATTTAAATAGCAGGTAGAACTCACCCATGAAACCCTCTGGACCTGACACTTTTGGGGGGTACAGCTTTTTGAAAACATTGCCAATTTATTCTACAGTATCTAGTTTGTTTCAGGTTTGTTTTAGTGTATTTAAAAAATCTCTTCCAGAATTAGTTATAATATTTTCTATTTCTAGAAATTTATCTATTCTACCCAGGGTTTTAAACATTTTTGCCTTAGGTCAATGCTTAGGCTTCTACTAATTAGCTCCGTGTCTGTCGTGATTTTCCCACTCTCATTTCTTATTTTGTGTGTTTGATCATTTAAAAGGCTGGCAGGAGTTTTTCTGCTTTTTCTAGCCCATTTATATGGCCAGTCTGAGGCGGAGGGCTCCCCATCATGAAATCTCCAATGCCCAGCCAGCCTGGTTTTGTTCGAGATGACGTAGGACAGACATTTCTTCCCGGACATGGCTTTAGCTGTGCTAAGCTCTTTACTTTCACTTTCTCGTTTAATTCTCACACCGTCCCACGAGATAGCTAGTATGGCATTGTTCCCATTTTACCAACGAGAAAACAGTAACTTAGAGAGATTAGTAAGCCTCCCAAGGTCCCACAGCTAGAGGCTGGCAAGGCTGGGTTTCCGACCAGGTCTGTCTGCCTCAGGACCCATCCTAAGTACGGGGCCTCCACTACCCCCTTCCCCCATGACCTGCACTTGCCTTTACCTCCCCTGGGCCAGCAGCGCAGAAATGGCCACCGTTGATGGACTTCTAACTCAGGCTTGCGCCTGGGAGTGTGGCCCCCACCTCCTTCTCAGGTCTTTTTTGAGGCCTTGATGTGGGCCAGCCACAGTGCTAGGTGCTTGGAAGACGGCTCCCAGGCACAGCATTTATAATCCAGTGGGGAAGGAGCTATATCACCAGCTAAATTAAGATTCTCTTTAAATAGCAAGAAAAATATCCCCAAACCTAGCCATCAAATCATGGTGCTTTGAGGTGCAATTGTAGAGAGAGCCCCGGACTAGTCTAACTCACACGTCAAACCCTTAATAGCGATGTGACCGGGACTTGCCACTTCATGCCTCTGAGCCCCCATTTCCGCATCTATAAAATGTGGGTAGCATCGCACATTTTTCATCTGATAGGGATGCATCTGATAGCTGTTGCTGTCTCTCAAGGATACTTGGCAGGGGTTTTGGTTTTTTTTTAAAACTTTCTTATAGTTACATGAAATAGTGCTGTGTCCTACTGAAGATTTGATGACATATGATAATAATCACGTGGTTGTTGTGAGAATAAAACGAGATGATGGAAAGTGGAAAGCCCCATAAAATTCAGGTAAAACGATGCAAGAAGCATTGGCCAGGATTCTAACACAGAGTCTGTCGTCACCACCTGGCTGGGTGACCCTGGGCAAGTTACCCCCATGTGTGGTCCCCACATTTCCTTCTCTGGTCTTTTTTTCTCAGCAAAATGAAAGATGTGTATAATTTATTAACTCAGCCAACAGGTCCTGAGCACATTTTCTGGGCCAGGCATGGTCCCTGGGGGATGGGAGTGCCGGCCCAGCAGGATGCCCACAGGGAAGCAGACTTTGCTTGATAGCAGTGCTATGATAAAGATAGACAGGAAGCGTGAGCCAACTCATGGAGCTCTTCCTGCTTTAAATTCTGTCCTTCTGTAAGTAGGAGGAGGGCCAGGTAGGGCAGGTGTGTTTGAGGAGGCCATATGGTATAAGGGTTAATGTGTAGGCTGTGGTGTTGGACAGACTTGGGCCAGCTCTTTAACTTTCTAGCTGTGTGACCTTAGGCCAATGACTTAACCTCTCTGAGCCGCAGGAGCCTTATCTGTAAAATGAGAGAGTGACAATAGTCCCATCTCACGAAACTGTTGCATTGAATGAAATGCAGTATATAAAGTGCTTAGCTCAGTGCAGGGTAATAATAAGCCACTAATGAATGGAAACCTTCCTTCTTCCTCTCCCCTCCTTTCCCCTTCCTTCCTTCCTTCCTTCCTTCCTTCCTTCCTTCCTTCCTTCCTTCCTCCCTCCCTCCCTCCCTCCCTCCATCCTTTCCTTCCTTCCTTCTTCTCTTCCTTCCTGTTCTTCCTTCTCTGCCTTTCCCTGCTCTCTAACTGACTTGCTGTACTGGAGAATTAATAACTTACTGGTGCAGGAACCCCCTTTGCAGTGCCCCCCCCCCCCCCGGAAGTTTCTGATGTCTGTCTGCCATGACTGCCCGGCAGTTGAGGGGCTCAGGCAGGGTGCTTTCCTCCATGAAGAGGGTAGATGCCGAGCCCAAGGCCTGGCACTTCCCAAGGGCCTAGGGAAGAGTTTGAAATCTCAAAAAAGTTATTGGCACCAAAATATGAAAAGGAAACTATAAACTCAAGAAATGTTTAATTAAAGGTCCATAAACTGTAACATTGTGTTAACTTATAAATTGTTAAAATTTGATGTTTCTTTATATTTGAAAATAACTTGTAGGTTGGATTTTTTTCACTTTGCAAGAGTTCCCAAATATGCACTGTAGTTACAGAAATTATAGCCAATTGTGAATTGAGTTGTTCACCACTCGTAAATTAAATGGATGTGTTTAGCCAAATTCAAAAGCAAAATATAAAAAGCCCTTTCAAAAATGTTATAGTTAAAATTGTTAATATAAAATATTTTAAAGTATTTTAAATAATATAAGGCCTCTTTAGGGTCTAGGAAAGTCTTTACAATGCCTTCTGCAGCACTTGCGAGGCCTTTAGCCCTCTTTTTAGTTCCAGTGTGTGTGCGTGTTTTCCCCTCTAAGATAGCTGATTTTTCTAACCCTTTGTAAGATATCTAATATTTAGAATTTATAATAATTTTTGAAAATATTCACAATGTAATAAAAATTGCAGGATATTAAACTATATATCAGCTTGATCTCAAGTAGTTTTAAAAATTCATACATGATTTTTAAAAAATGACTAGAAAGAAATATACTAGAATGTTAATAGACTCTCAGCAGAACAAATGCATAATTATCTTTTCTTTTTTATAGTTTACAGACTTTCCAAATTTTCTACAATGAAAATGCATTACAATCAGAAAAACAATTTTTAGTAGTTAAAAAATTTTTTTTTCTTACTACACAAGTAATTTATGCTCATTATGAAAAAGTCACAAAATACATATAAGCATAAGGATGGAGAAGAAACATGTAAATTCCACCCACCCAGAGATATCACTGGGCCCTTCCAGACCTTTTTTATGCATACATAAACATTTATATTTTTATCACAAAATGGGATCATTCTGTACGTAGTACTGTTTGAAGCCTGCTTTTCCCCCTTACAATGTATATTGAGAATATTTTTTAACATCAACAGCACATTTCTACAAGATGATTTGAATGGCAGTGTACCACCACATTTTAAGGATGAACCACAATATACTTATTTCCTAATTATTAGATACTAGAGGCCCGGTGCACGACATTTGTGCACTCGGGGGGTTGGGGGTTGGAGGTGGGGCTCTCAGCCTGGCCTGCACCCTTTAGCAATCCCTCAGCCCAGCCTGTGCCCGCTAGCAGTCCAGGAGCTCCTCGAAAGGAGCGGGCCTAGGCTGTCAGGCAGACATCCTTAGCACTGCTGCAGAGGTGGGAGGGGCTCCTGCCACCACAGCTGCGCCCTGCTTGTGGCTGAGCAGTGCTCCCCCTGTGGGACCTCACTGACCAGCCGGGGGCAGCTCCTGTGTTGAGCATCTGCCCCCTGGTGGTCAGTGTGCGTCATAGCGACCCATTGTTCTGCCATTGGGTCGATTTGCATATTACCCTTTTATTATATAGGAGGATATATGTTGCTTTCCGGTTTTCTCTATTACAAATAGTATTGCAACGAAAATATTTTAAAGCACCAGAGAATCCTCCATTTTCACAAGGAAATCACTAAACACTACCCAATAGGCATTTACTTTTGAATAATGCCAGGCTCTGAAGGTGTTTAAGTAACGATTCTTGCCCCGGAGGAGTTCCCAGGCCAGTGGTGGAGCCATGGACTGTGCCTGAGAAAGCCTGGAGAGGCTTCTCGGGGAGGGGAGCTGCTGGCGTCTAACCCCAGCAGGTCCAGGGGTCCCCAAAGGTGTGGACGGAGTCAGTGAAGAAGGAATGACACAGAGACAGCGTTCAGTTAATCAGCAGCCTAGCCAGGATCTCTAGCCAAGTTCTGGTCAGGATCTCCAGCAAAGTTCTGGTTAGGATCTCCAGCCAGGTTCTGTGTCCATGTTCTCTTGCTAGATTCTCCAGCCAGGTTTTCCAGGTTCTCCAGCCAGGTTCTGCAGCCATGTTCCCTCGCTAGGTTCTCCAGCCAGGTTCAGTCACCAGGTTCTAGTCAGGTTCTCTTGCCATGTTCTATCCAGGTTCTGTAGCCAGATTCTGTCTCTAGGTTCTTCAGCCAGGTTCTCTTGCTAGGTTCTGTGTCCAGTTTCTGTCCAGGATCTTTTACCATGTTCTCTCCAGCGAAGTTCTTCTGTCTCTAGGTTCTGTGTAGGTTCTGTGTCTAGGTTCTGTGTGTTGTTGTCTTGTTACATCTGTATTTATACCAGTTGATTCCAATCCTATCAATCTCTATTCCAAAGGTTAGGGCATTTCTTATCTCCATTCCAGGGAGTAAAGATTATGTAGCTTAAGCGTGATTGTTTGTAGTTAAAGTGATTAATTACCCGCCTGGCACTTAGTTAAGGGGTTTTATTCCCTCCCTAACTTCAGGGGAAAATCCCTACCTGGGGAAACAACCTTTCTCAGAGAGGTGACCTTGGTTAAAACACATAGTGCCAAGAAGGTGAGCAAACATATTAAGAACAGTATGCCATATATGCCAGGTCCCTTGAAACAGCAAGGATGGACCGGCTCCCGGCAGGGAGCATGGAGCTGAGACTTGAAGGTTGGGTAGGAGTTCACCCTGAAGACAGAGTGGGGCAAGCAGGGAGCCCTTCGTAGGCACGGAGGACAGGACAGGGGGAAACGGGAAGGTGGCCTTAATCTAGAACTGGGATGAGCTGGGTCCTTTCACATCAGCTTCTTTATTAACTCCTCACACTGACTGCAAAGGAACCACCACGACTCCAATTTTCTAGTCAAAGAAATGGAGGGTACATTCTTGTTTAATTAGAGCAGTGGTTCTCAACCTTCTGGCCCTTTAAATACAGTTCCTCATGTTGTGACCCAACCATAAAATTATTTTCGTTGCTACTTCATAACTGTCATGTTGCTACTGTTATGAATCGTAATGTAAATATCTGATATGCAGGATGGTCTTCGGCGACCCCTGTGAAAGGGTCGTTTGACCGCCATTGGAGTCGCGACCCACAGGTTGAGAACCACTGCAGTAGAGGGAGAGCCAGGATTTGGACACAAGTTTCACATACTCTAAAGCCCAAGCTCTCTTTCTTCTTTCCTTTCTCTCTTTCCCCTGATGATAGCAGAGGCAGTTCTCTGCTCACAGGGAACAAAAGAAAACGTCTAATTCCTTTTCTTTTCATTTGATTTTTCTTGTTAGTCAACATCCCAAGCCATGTGAAGGCCTGTGCTACTATCTGCCATAGAGAAGCACGAAAGTTCCAGCCTCCTTGGGTCTCCTCCTTGCAGAGAGCTTGATGGAGAGGTGGGAACACCCAGTGCCATCTCGGGCACTGCCTTTTGCCACCACTGGAACAGCCATTAAAACTCACTTGTCTTGCCCAGCTGGTGTGGCTCAGTTGTTGAGAGTCGATCTATGAACCGGGAAGTCACTGTTTGACTCCCAGTCAGGGCACATGCCTGGCTTTCAGGCTCGATCCCCGGGCTGGGGCATGCAGGAGGCAGCCGATCCATGATTCTCTCTCATCCATGAGGCTTCTGTCTCCCTTCCTCTCTGAAATCTTTAAAAATATGTTTTTAAAAACCTCATTTGCCTTGGCACAGAGACACTGCATTAGGCTCAGAGTGGTGTGTTTCAGGAGTGGTGAGAAATGCAGTGGAGCAGGACCGGGGGTTAGGATGGGGACAAGTGGAGGCTGAGGGCTGAGAGGTGAGCTGGAGGTTGGCCAGGCTCAGGCACATGTTGCTGATGTTTGCAGGGGGAATGGGAAGAAGAGTCAGGCTGCTCTGCAAAGGTCGATTTGGTCTAGAGATAGACAGAGAAAACAGGAGGAAATAAGAATAGCTAACATTTTTTGATTGCCAGACACTGTCCTAAGCATTTAAAACATTTTGACTCTTTTTTGAAAAAAGAATATCTTTATTTCAGAGAGGAAGAGAGAGGGATAGAACCATCGCTGATGAGAGCGAGCTGCCTCCTGCACTCCCTACACTGGGGATAGAGCCCTCAATCCGGGCCTGTGCCCTGACTGGGAATCGAACAGCAACCTCTTGGTTCACAGGTTGATGCTCAATCACTGAGTGATGCCAGCCGGGCAACATTATAACTCTTTTAATCCTTATGGGGTAGGTGCTATATTTATCCTGTTTTCCAGGTGAGAAAACTGCAACACAGAGAGGTTAACTAACTTGGCCAACAGAATACAGTGGGAAGCCAATATTCAGACCGAAGCAGCCTACTTTTAATTTTTAACCTAGTTTAGCCCTTGCAAAGCTAAATGAAGACCCATATGTCTGATCACCAGCACAGAGCTGAACTTCTTAAACATAATGTACTGTCAATAAACATCATTTGTTAATATTTATTATTAGAATACAATTAATATATATATACTATATTAATGTATATTAGTGTGATGATACATGACTTATAACAATATTGATGATTAAATGTGGAAGAGATGAATCTGAGCTGGAACAGCAGCACAGTGGTGGAAGGGAAGAAGTATTTCTGAATTCGAATTGCAGGATTTAGTGACGAGATGCGAGATGCGGGGAGAGGAGGGAAGGGGAGGATTCCGGGTGGATGACTTGGTTTTTAGGTTGAGGAGCAGGAGGAGGGTGGTGTCATTAACGAGGCCCCGAGGCCTGTGCGAACCGGGTTGTGGAAGAGAGCTGTGCTTGGTCCACTTTACCTTGAGGGGCCCGCAGCCCTGAAGAGCTCCTCTGGTGGGAATCCTGTAAAGCTGGTTCTTCCGATTTTGATAGCAAAACAGCAGGTTTATAAACGTCTCACAAGCTCCTTAAGTCACTAATTAAAAGCCTTCAGTTCTAAAAGGCCAATGGTTTATGTAAGGTTGATCCGAGATGGATATTTGGTTAAACAATGTTTCAATAAATCGTGAAGTGAGTTGGCTCTAATAAGGCTAGTTTGGTTTTCCAGTGCACTGGGCATGTTTCACACACACGTCTTTTGTTTCCATTTGAACGGAATGAATGGAGATAGCGTAGATAAAAATGCCTCATGATCATTTAAAATTAGTTTCCTTCTCCTGGAACCCCACAGCAGCTCTGTCAGGTAGGTCAGGTCTTTATCCCCATTTTATAGACGAGGAAATCAGCCCAATTATGAGAAGTTAAGGGACACACACCAGGTGCTTTTGCAAGGAAGGAGGAAAGTCAGAACATATACTTCGGTCTCCCGTACTACTGTAAAATAAATTATCCCCTAACTTGGCAGCTGATAAAAAAAGGTAAATATTTATTATCTTATACAATTGATGGAAGTCAGGAATCAAGCTGGGTGGTCTGACTCAGGGCCTCTCATGAGCTTGCTCCCAGCTGTTGGAGGGACCGCACTCTCTGAAGGCTTGACCAGCGTTGGAGTTCCCACTTCCAAGTTCACTCACGTGGCTTTTGGCAGGAGGCTTCCATTCCTGGGCGTGTGGGCCAATCTATAGGGATGCTCGTGACAGAACTTTACTCAGACTGAGTGATCCGAGAGAGAAAAAGAAAGGAGAGGGAGAAAGCGAGAAAGAGCCACCAAGAAGGACGTCTTCTTATAACCTAATCTCAGAAGTGACATCCCATCAATTCTGCCATTTTCTACTCTTTAGTCATTAGTTCAGCCTACCTGCTAGGGGAGGGGACTTCTTACAGGTGTGAATGCCCAGAGGCAGGGATCACTGGGAGCCTGTTAGAGGCTGCCTACGAAGGTATCTTTTCCCCTTGATTATACCTTACCTTGTTTTCATCATTGCACCGAACCCCACCCCCATCCCTCAATAGAAGTACTTTATGAACTTTATAAAGTTGCAATGTGACTAGTTTGGAGTGATTTATATTTCTGTAAACAACGGCATCGAATGACTTGGCAAACCAGGGAGTGGAAAATGGTTATAAAGGGATCCAATTACTTTCATTGCTGGGGCAATGTAAAATGCAAGGTGTAAAAATGAACTTAATTGGTGAAAAATTAATTACTCAATTAAACTTATTTCTGCTTAAATACATTTAGGTGTTAATTGGTAATCTGACTTGAGGTTTATTTTAAGGTGGATTTGTTATCTCGACTCTGTCTTTTAAGAAACGATCTCTGTTTGATATGCCACGGACACTCCTGGTCTTGCTGAGAAACAATGTCTAGTTCATTGTCATGGTTCTTCTCCAGATGGGACTGATGGGGTCAGACTAACCCAGAGGGCAAAAACGGCATTTGCTTTGGAAGCCCCATCAAGAGGAAAATCTTTCTACTGCCTGAGGGGCTCTGCTGGGCTGCGGGGGTGGGGTGGGGTGGGGGGGGCGGGCAGAATGGTAGTGGGAAAGGCATAGGACTGCAAGTGGAAAATACAGGGACTCCTTACATTTCTCTGCTGTGACTCTGGGCAAGACGCATGTTGTCTGGGTTTCATTTTCTATTTCTGTAAAATGAGATGGGGAGAGTAGATAATGTCTGAGGTCACTTCAGCCATAAAATTCCATGATTGTCAAGTACAGTGTTTCACTACAGGAGGGATACCCTGAAAGGGTTTTCTTTTTCTTAAAACATTTTTCAGCATGGCCGATGTTGCTCAGTGGATTGAGTGTCATCCTGTGCACCAAGAAGTCATTGGTTCGATTCCAGGTCAGGGCACATGTCTGGGTTTTGAGCTCGATCCATCCCCCGTAGGAAGTGTGCAGGAGGTAGTTGATTGATGTTTCTCTCTCTCCCTCTCTACAGTCAATAGAAATATATTACAAAAATGTTTTTTTTCTTAGCCTGATCTGTTTGCTGGAATTTGTTTCACATAGTATATTATGTTTTCATTAACCATGGTAGATTGAGCACATGTTTACTTGCATACTCTCTTAAAACCCCATTTAAATGATAAGGATCAAGAGTATGGGCAAAGGGACATCAGTGGACAAGAGAAGATGGAAAGAGCAGAAATTGCAGGGGCTGCCAAGGGAGAGGCCCACGAGAAGCCAAAAAGTTTGCCCTGCAGAATCCCAGAAAGGTCCAGGAATTTTAGGCTATCCCTGAAAGTGGAGGAGGAGAATTAAGTCAAATTTAATTGAATTTAATTAAAATTAATTAATTCATCCATTTTAATGGATGAATGAGGCCCAGCCGGCGTAGCTCAGTGGTTGAGCGTCGACCTATGAACCAGAAGGTCAGGGTTCAATTTCTGGTCAAGGTACATGCCTGAGTTGCAGGCTCGATCCCCAGTATGAGGCATGCAGGAGGCAGCTGATTAATGAGTCTCTCTCAGCATTTATGTTTCTATCTCTTTCTCCCTTTTCCTTCCTCTCTGAAATCAATAAAAAATATATTTAAAAAAAATGGATGGTGATGTCCCCTACTCCCCCAGACTTTCCCTTTCAGCACCTCCCAGCAGGAGATCAGAAAATTCTTCTGGAAAAACTAAGCAATTTCAGAGGAAAGAGCCCCCCAGTGAACAAGCCAACATGCTACCTGGTCACCCAACAGTGAACTCCACCAGTGGACAAACCCCAGTCACACAGACAGAGCTTCCCGTGGCTTTTGGTGCCTGCCTCTCATTATGAACGTTCAGCCAAAGATCGCCTGACAGGAGAAATAGACCCAAACAGGACAGACAAAAGACACTGGCACGAAAAAGAGACAATGCAAGGAACAAAAGAAAAGTGTAATCATTTTCCTCCAATAAGATGAAAAGATACTCAGATTTCTGCTCAAATGTCACTTCACCAGAGAGACTTCCCCTGGCCACTCTGCCTAAAACAATGTCTTCCATTACTCTGTACTCCGCCACTCTGCCTGATTTCAGAAAGAAAGGACAGATAAATGGTGGGGAGATAATTATTAAAATAAGTAAAATGAAAAATGTTTCCGGAGCTACAGGATATGAGTTTCCAGTTTGACAGGGTCCACTGGGTGCCAAGCACAACGATGGACAAAAGACCCCACTGAGGCACGTCATTGTGAAATTTCAAAACCCTGGAGATAAGAAAAGATCCTAAAAGCTCCCTGAGACACAAACAAAGTAGGCTTCCACAAAGGCTCAGCAATCAAAATTGCCCCAGACTGCGCAATAAAAACATCAGAAGCGAGAGGAAAGCAGAGCAAGGTATCAAAATCCTGAGGGGAAGCTATTCCAACCTATAGTTCTGTATTTCAGTGCAATTATCAATTAGGTGTTGAAAGGAAGCAAAGACATTTTTAGAATAAAGGTTTCTTTTTCTTGGAATAAACCAAGAAAGAGGATGAGATTCAGGGGGTCCAAGTCAGGACAGTGGCCAAGGAAGCTCCCAGGATGATGGACAATGGAAGCACCTTGTCCACATGGAGGCTTCTGGAGGGGGGTCTGCGAGAAAAAGGGACATGGCTAGGTTATCTGCATCGCTGGGTGTGTGGAAATATTAAAAGGCTGTTAGAAGGTATAGGAAAATTATTGTTAGGTATCCAGAATACTAGGCAAATGGGAAAAAAGGAGCTAATTATTAACTTGAGGGTAGACAGAAAGTTGTCCAAGAGGAGAAGCATATATTGGGACAACAGCTTCAGTGAATACGAATCATCTACATATATAAAAGCCTAAGCGGCCATTATGACCAAACTACGGGAACAACTGGTCAACCGGTTGCTATGATGGGCACTGACCACCAGGGGGCAGACACTCAATGAAGGAGCTGCCCCCTGGTGGTCAGTGGGCTCCCACAGCCAACCTCCCGTAGTCCCTCCCCCTGGCCTGCTGGCTCTGATGGCCCTGATCGGCCCTGATTGCTGGCCAGGCCAAGGGACCCCACCCATGCACGAATTCGTGCACCAAGACTCTAGTATTATTGTAATAAAGTAAGCATTAAGTGTTCACTTAAGCAGGAATTGTAACTACATTGAGAAGAAGAGGGGACCAGACAGTGCCTTAGAAAAGCTGGCTCCTTGCTCATCAGGCTGCCAGTGGACGATGGGAAACTCCACGAATGGAGACACATAGCACATAAGCTTGTTCTTTAAACGGATGATGTACAAACCAGAAAAAAATGTACAAAAGAGTGATGGGCTTGCCTCTGGGGTGAAGAGGAGCTGTTTTTCATTAAATACGTGTTTATTATAATTCAACTTCTGAAACTAAGAGCAATCTCTACCATGAGAAGGATAAAGATGAAGTTTATAAAGTCTGTATCTTATGTATGGAGAGTTCACATTTACCTCTTCATCATCAGCCAGTGTGAACAGAATAAAATCCCTGATGGAGGTCAGACCTGGCTCCTGCTTGCACTGCTCCCTGAGTTTGATTTGGGGAGGCCTGGAAAGCTGGTCCTGCTTGTAAATCCCACCCCTGCTGCTGACGAATGTCCCACCAGTCCATGGCGTCGGTGGGGAAAGGGAGTGATGGACAGGAGTGAAAGAATTTGGGTTCAAATTTAGTTTCTGCTGCACACTAGCTGAGTGGTGTTAGTGAAATAACAAATCTCCGATATGCCCTGAGAACCCACAGAACTGTTGTTGGACATTGGGGATCACATTCCCGTCCTCGAGGAGATCAGGGAGAGGGACAAGTTGGTTTCCTCAACATGAAATGGGAATTCACCTGCTGTGCGCAGGAGCCTGGCATTGAGCCGACGGCTGGGTAGGAGTAGCAGACAGGCTTGGGCTCTGGGTGGCCAGACTCGCAGAGTGGCAAACTGCTGGATAGAGAGAGGCCAGGACACAGCATCATGGAGTAAAGGCCCAAACTCAAAGCCTTGCCCTGGGGTGGGGCTGGGGGTGAGAGGCAGTGGTTCCTGACCCACCCACACTGGCTGACTGAACCATTATAGTTTCCTTCTTAGGACTATCTTCAGAGATCTGGGATTTTAGGACTTGAGGGGTGAGCACCCTAAAAAGTATCCTTTCATTCCTACAGTTTAGTAATTCATAAATCTGTTACATTCCCAAACTGATTTGGTGGGCCAGCAGAGAGTTACCCCAACTTCTTACTTGCTAAATAAAGACATGAAAAAGACACATCAGGGAAAAAACCCCAACTACCACCTACCATCATTTCACAAAAGGAAGGAAGGCTTATCATAAAAAAGGACACAATTTCAGAATAAGGGGCAGTCCTTTACATTGCACACAGGTATCTTCACTCATGAAAAACACAATTTTGGCTTCATTTTTCTCATTTCGCTGCAGTCATGTGAAACTTCGGGTGTGGACCAACACTGAACCAAGGCCACCTTCACTCCTTCATGTTATAGGTAAAGAGGTCAAAGGTTGAGCAAAATGAGATGTCTGAGATTACAGCAGAGCCAGGATCCAGAGCCAAGCCAGCCAGCCTCTTCTTCAGCTGTTGGTCACACCCCTCTGTATGCTCAGGTGGGCAGTACACAGTGGGATCACTGACTGGCTGTGCTCAGGTGGGCGGTACACAGTGGGATCACTGACTGGCTGTGCTCAGGTGGGCGGTACACAGTGGGATCGCTGACTGGCTGTGCTCAGGTGGGCGGTACACAGTGGGATCACTGACTGGCTGTGCTCAGGTGGGCGGTACACAGTGGGATCGCTGACTGGCTGTGCTCAGGTGGGCGGTACACAGTGGGATCACTGACTGGCTGTGCTCAGGTGGGCGGTACACAGTGGGATCACTGACTGGCTGTGCTCAGGTGGGCGGTACACAGTGGGATCACTGACTGGCTGTGCTCAGGTGGGCGGTACACAGTGGGATCACTGACTGGCTGTGCTCAGGTGGGCGGTACACAGTGGGATCACTGACTGGCTGTGCTCAGGTGGGCGGTACACAGTGGGATCACTGACTGGCTGTGCTCAGGGGGGCGGTACACAGTGGGATCACTGACTGACTGCTCAGGTGGGCGGTACACAGTGGAATCACTGACTGGCTGTGCTCAGGTGGGCGGTACACAGTGGGATCACTGACAGGCTGTGCTCAGGTGGGTGGTAACAGTGGGATCACTGACTGGCTGTGCTCAGGTGGGCGGTACACAGTGGGATCGCTGACTGGCTGTGCTCAGGTGGGCGGTACACAGTGGGATCACTGACAGGCTGTGCTCAGGTGGGTGGTAACAGTGGGATCGCTGACTGGCTGTGCTCAGGTGGGCGGTACACAGTGGGATCGCTGACTGGCTGTGCTCAGGTGGGCGGTACACAGTGGGATCACTGACTGACTGCTCAGGTGGGCGGTACACAGTGGGATCACTGACAGGCTGTGCTCAGGTGGGTGGTAACAGTGGGATCGCTGACTGGCTGTGCTCAGGTGGGCGGTACACAGTGGGATCACTGACAGGCTGTGCTCAGGTGGGTGGTAACAGTGGGATCGCTGACTGGCTGTGCTCAGGTGGGCAGTACACAGTGGGATCGCTGACTGGCTGTGCTCAGGTGGGCGGTACACAGTGGGATCACTGACTGGCTGTGCTCAGGTGGGCAGTACACAGTGGGATCGCTGACTGGCTGTGCTCAGGTGGGCGGTACACAGTGGGATCACTGACTGGCTGTGCTCAGGTGGGCGGTAACAGTGGGATCACTGACTGGCTGTGCTCAGGTGGGCAGTACACAGTGGGATCACTGACTGGCTGTGCTCAGGTGGGCGGTACACAGTGGGATCACTGACTGGCTGTGCTCAGGTGGGCGGTACACAGTGGGATCACTGACTGGCTGTGCTCAGGTGGGTGGTAACAGTGGGATCACTGACTGGCTGTGCTCAGGTGGGCGGTACACAGTGGGATCACTGACTGGCTGTGCTCAGGTGGGCGGTACACAGTGGGATCACTGAGTAACTGTTGCCATAACAAAAGGATAAACAAACTTGAGGAGAATGACTTCCCATTGAGGCTAGTGCCCTCTTATGCTTTCCCAACCCCCAGCCTGCCCATAAGATACCTCTACACCCTCTGATGTCCTGTTCTCTTTCAAATGCCTTCTCAGCCTCCCCTCTCTCTTTCCTGAGAATGCTCCCTCTGCGTCCTCCAGCACTCCTGTTGACACTGTTGACGATTCTCACTCCTGGAACCTCGGATCCCCTGCATTTGGCACCAGTGTCTGTTGGTTCCTGTTTCCTGAGCAACCCTTTCTCCTTCACTCATTCCTTTTCTGCCTTACAAATGTAGGCTTTCCCTAGAAGTTATTTCTCATCCCCCATGATCTCATTCATTGCCATTTACCTGTAGACAATTCCCAAACATTAAAAAAAAAGATTTTTATTAATTTTTAGAGCGAGAGGAAGGGAGAGGGAGAGAGAGAAACATCAATGTGAGAGCAAAACATCGATAGATTGGCTGCCTTCTGCATGCCCCCCACCAGGGATCGAGCCTGAAACCTGGGCGTGTACTCTGACTGGGAATTGAACCAGTACCCTTTTTAGTGCATGGGACGATGCCCAACCAACTGAGCCACACTGGCCAGGGCCAATTCTCAAACTTTCATCCCCAGTGCCTTCCTCACGCTGCTCATGGATATGGTGACATCTCCACCTGGAGCTCTGGAAGGCACCCTAGTAACATGCTGCAGACAAGAAGCTTGGAACTACTCAATTTTCCTGGGTCCCTCCCATGGAGACAGGAGGTATACATGTTATTAAACTTGTGTTGGTTTGTTTCCCGTTAAAAAAACCCCACCAGGAAGCTTTGTTTTCCTTCTAAACCTGCTCCTCCTCCTCTCCCTGTCTGGGTTAATGCTGTCACCCTCCATGCTACCTCCAAAAGCCCTTTGGAGTCAAACTTGACACCTCTCCCTTCCTTCCTGCCAGTTTGAGATCAGTCACCAATCCAGCCCATCCTTTCTTAGAAACGTCTTTCTCATCTGAAATCCTCACTGCCTGGCTGTGTCATTTCTTTCCTGTACTCGTGCAACATTTTCCTAATTGGTTTCCGTACCAGCACTCTCTCACTTCTCTTCGGCCCAGCCTCGCTGTCACCGAGAAAATAAACCTGAGCATGCTACTCTCTTTCTTAGGAAATCTCTACTAGGATGAAAATCAAAACAACAAGGAGAATTTTAAAAAAATACCACCCTCAGCGCTGATGAGCATGCTGTGAAACAGGCAAGCTCATTTACTGCTCATAGAACCACTTTAGAATGCTGTCCGAGTATACATCATGAGGGCTTAACCACATTCTGCCTGTGACCCAGTTATTCCATTTCTGAGAAGCTAAGGGAAAAATCCAATATATGAAAAAGCTTCGTGCACGAAGATATTTATTATATCATTATTTACACAGAGAAAAGTTGGAAATAACCTAGCTATATTACAATAGAAGAAATCTATGATACTGGATGGCCTATTATGCAGCCATTAAAAATGACATGTACTCATAGGAAAAAAAGACAAAATAAAATACACTAGAATGTCACTAAGGATTACTTCTGGTGGGATTATGGATGCTTTTAATTTTCTTCTTTATAATTTTCTATATTTTCCGAAGTTTCTACTATAAATAAATACTATAATTAGACAACAAATTTATTTTGAAATAAAGCTAAATTAAGTTTATGGCAACTGAAAAAAAAGCAGCATACCAAATTGTACATAAACATCAGCTCAGTACAAACACAAACAAGAGTGCAAGGAAATAAAACAAGCTGTTCATATTGATTGCCTCTAAGTGACAGCACCATGGCGGCATTTTCTATTGATTTCACCTTCCTGAAGAGCATGTGCATGCATGCGCGCACACATACACACACACACACACACACACACACACACACACACACACGACTAAGAAACTCTCCATTGCCTGCAGGACCTATCCTATCCCTTAGCGAGGCCTAAATAAGATAGGGACCCCAGATGACATTTTAAAAATTTGAGCTATACTTCACATACCATAAAACTCACCCATCTAATTTGTACTGCACTATTTTACACTCCTACCAGCAATGCATGAGGGTTCCAACTTCTCCACATCCTCGCCAACACTTGTTAATGTCTGTCTTTTTTATTATAGTCATTCTTATGTGAAATGGTACCTCACTGTGGTTTAGATATGCATTTCCCTAATGACTCATGATGTTTGGCATTTTCTCCTGTACTTATTGGTCATTAGTATATCTTCTTTGGAAAACTACCTATTTAAATCCTTTGCCCATTTTAAAATTAGGTTATTTGTCTTTTTATTGTTGAGCTGCAGTGTTTATATTTTCTGGACATTAGTCCCTTATCAGATATATGATTTGCAAATATTTTCTTCTGTGGGTTGTCTTTTTACTTTCTCGATGATCTCCTTTGAAGCACAAAAGTTTCAACTTGATGAAGTCCAATTACTCTATTTCTTCTTTTGGTGTTTGTGCCTTTGGTGTCATGGCTAATAAACCATTGCCGAGTCCAAGGTCAGGAAGATTTATACCTTTGTTTTTCTTGTAAGACTTTTCTTTTAACACTTATATTTAAGTCTTTGATCTATTTTGAATTACTTTTTGTACTTGGTGTGAGGTAGGAGTCTCACTTCCTTGTTTTCCATTTATATATCTAGTTGTCCCAGCACCATTTGTTCAAAAGACTGTTTCCCCCCCGTCCCCCCCCCCCGCCATTGAATTCTTAGCAAACCAACTGACCAGAAATATAAGGACAAAATGCCACTTTCAGCTTAATTTTTAGCCTCATCGGATTCTTAATTTGCTAAGCTTGTCCCACCTTGATACCTTTGGACGGGCTAGTCCTTCACTTGACTTCCACTTGTCTTGGTAGTCAACCATCCTCATCCCCCACATACTGCCTGTACCCACAGCCTTCCCCTGTCTCCCAGGCAGTCAGATTCAGTGCTCCTGGAGCATCTCTATCTATCGTTGCTCTATTCACATTGCATTAAAGTTATTTATTCATGAGTGACTATACTTTGAGATCTCTCAGAGCTACATTCATGTCTTATTCCTCTTTGAAGAATGTAGCACAGCACCTGGCACTTAACAGGTATCATGTGAATGTTAGTTGGTAACCACTGATTGAAATTTCTGAAAATTAGGCAAATTATTGGAACAATGCCTCCCACCTTCTCTTTTTCTTCAGTTCCAGAGAATAGTATGTATTCGTTCATTCATTTGTTTAAGAAGTTTTTATTAAGTACCTATTGTGTGCTGAGCATTGAACTAGAAGCTGCAGATAATGTGGTGAACATAAACAGACATGGCCCAACTCTTATAAGTATAAGCAGTGTAGTGGGTAAAATTGGCATTAATCAAATAAGCATATAAACATGAAAAATGTGAGCATGTGTCATCAAATCATCTATTGTGCTCCCTACCCACCCACTGTTAACGTGGTTACTGACAATTTGGCCACCTGGCTCAGTGACTTCCTCTGTACTTCTACTCCTGCCATTGTCCATGGCGATGTTAAGACACACGTAGATGCCCTAGCTGGTTTGGCTCAGTGGATAGAGCGTCGGCCTGTGGACTGAAGGGTTCTGTGTTCACTTCTGGTCAAGGGCACATGCCCAGGTTGCAGGCTCCATCCCCAGTAGGGGGCATGGCATGCAGGAGGCAGCTGGTCAATGATTCTCTCTCATCATTGATGTTTCTCTCTCTCTACCTCTCCCTTCCTCTCTGAAATCAATAAAAATATATTTAAAAACCCCCAAACACTTAAAAAAATCCACGTATCCATGGAGTTGACCATCCATCATGTTGCCTCTCCTTTCTTGATGCCTCAGTGCCGTGATCCCCTTCCTCCATTCCACCGCAGCTATGGATTCACACACAGACCTTGTCATAACTGCAACACCTCTGAAGTTTCCATTCTAACCATCCCAGATAGGACCATGTATCTTCCTAGCTCAGCTATCCTAGGATGCCCATTCTAAAAGTTCTCTGACCCTATTGATATCTTTAATCCACCAGTTTTTTCACTCTTTCACCATCCTTGACATAGGCCCTTAATTTCCTCCTTACTCAAGCTGGTTTCCATAGCTGGGTATTATAATTGATCCACAACTCCCTTGCTCTGTTGGATCCATCTGCCCAAACCCCAACCCTGGTTAAACGCAATGGAACACAGGCTTTGTCTCTGTGAGTGGGCACGGGAACATGGCTGGAGAACACTCCCACGACTGACCAGACAGGTCTTGTTTCATATGTAAATCCATAAGTAAGTGGACTGTCTCAGCACTGCCCAAAAATCCCGCTGCAGCCCGCAGTCACTCCGCCCCTCTCCAAGGTGGCTCTTTGTACCTTCTTCTCTTTTCTCCAGTGACCTCCTGCACCTGCCTGGTTCTCAGCTGATGATCTCATCTTCCCATTCACTGAGAAAGTAAAGGCCATCAGAGCGCTCATTTCCCACCACTAAACTCGCCAACCTCCAGCATCAATACATGTATGCTCTGCCTTCCTTCCTGTTGCAAATTACTAACCATCCCTGTGTAATGCCAAGCCCTCCGCCTGGGCCCTGGGTCTCATTCTTCCTCACCTACTCAAGGACTTTGACTGCAATGATCTGCTCAGTCATGAATCACCCAGTCTCCTGCTCTACGGGAGCATTCCTTTCAGTACACAAATAGCTGCAGTACTTCTCATCTTAAAACAAAATGAAAACCAAGCAGAAACACCCTCCATAGAGCTCATGTGCTCCCCCAGCTCCTGCCAGATTTCTCTGCTCCTTGTTGTAGCAAAATTCCTCAGAAGAGTTGTCTGCATGTCCTCCAAACTCATTTTAGTGCTTTTCTAAGTTGCTCTTTCACTCTAGCGACACTGGTCTTCTCCTGTTCTTTGGATTTATCAAGTTCATTCCTGCCCGAGGGCCATTACCCTCGCCTTTCCTTCCATCTGCACGCATCTTTCCACACGCGTTTGCGTGGCTTGCTCCCTCATTTCACTGAGGTCTATGTTTACTGTTATCTTTTCAGAAAGGCGGTCTCGGCTGTCCTGACCTGAAGTGGTCACCCCTACCCCTGCCACAACATTACTCCTCATCCATGTTTATCTTCCTCCATAGTACTTAATCCCGTTATACAGGTATGTGTTTATTTGATTATTGCCTTCTCTTCTCTTAGAATGGAAGCTCCCTGGGGGCTTCTTTAAAAATTTTTAGAATTGATGTCAGAGAGGAAGGGTGAGGGAGAGAGAGATAGAAACATCGATGAAGAGAGAGAATCATCAATAGGCTGCCTCCCACACACCCCACACTGGGGATTGAGCCCACAACCTGGGCATGTGCCCTGACCGTGACCTCCTGGTTCATTGGTTGATGCTCAAGCACTGAGCCAAGCCAATGAACAGATGGATGGCTCTCCGTGATTCTATGAGAACATAGAAAGGAGGATTCACCCAGTTAGGAAAGATGGAGAAAGCTTCTTTGAGGAAGTGAGAATACACTGATATTCTAACAAAAAGGGGTTAACCAGGTGAGGTAGGGAGAGACAAGTGTTCTATACAAAAGGAATGTGCAGCCCTAGCCAGTTTGGCTCAGTGGATAGAGTGTCGGCCTGCAGACCAAAGGGCCCCGGGTTCAGTTCTGATCAAGGGCACATACCTTGTTTGCAGGCCCCTCTCTAGCCTGGGCCCTGGACAGGGAGCGTGCAGAAGGGAACCAATCAATGTTTCTCTCACATTGATGTTTCTCTCCTTCTTTCCCTCTCTCTTGCACTCTCCCTAAAACTCAATGGAAAATATCCTTGAGTGAGGATTAACAATCAAAACAAAAGGAGTGTGCAAAGGTCCTGGGGCTGGAAGGAGTGTGGTAAATTGGACAAGCCGTGAGAAGGCTGAGGAGGCACAGGGCATGAGAGGGAGCCGGTGTGAGGCAGGCAGGGGCGGGGCCACGTGGGCCTGGAGGACTGTGGTACAGCTCTGGCTTCTGTCCTAAGAGCAGTGGGAAAGGCACAATGTGATTAGATTTACATTTGAAAAGATCCCCTGATCCACTTATTATTGCTAATAATGATATGCTGATGATAAATGCTTGCATCTGTATAGTGAAAGGTCTTTTCAAAGTATTTCACAACCTCTACCTCAGTCTCAGCTTCTTGAATCCATCAACAAAAGCTGCCAGACTTGAGGATACAGTGGGGACCACATTTTCTGAATGTGGGCTGACAAAGAACTTTTCCCCCTTTTTCTTTATCTTTTTTTTTTAAGTATATACAAAGCTTCACATCTCAGTTGTATTTAATTACTCATTTAACAAACCCCCAATTTAAAACATGCCAGTCAGCCCTGGCCGGTGTGGCTCAGTTGGCTGGAGCATTGTCCCATGCACAGAAGGGTCACAGCTTCGATTCCTGGTCAGGAAAACAAACAAACAAAATGCCCAGCTATTGAGGCTGTTCCAGAAAGTTCAGGGGAAATTATTCAGTAAGGTAGTCCCCCGCCTCCAAGACACAAACACATGTTTAGAGTGAGATGTGTCTAACGTTGTTGGGCCGTAAGTTCAATGTATTATGACAATGATTTAAAAGGCACCCAGAGCTATTCCCTCCTCCCCTCAAAAAAGGGGCCCACGATTCTGTGGGTCGCGGGTCTCGCTTGTTGGGGGTGAGCAGGGCGGCAGAGGGAAGGCCCGTTCTGACCTTCAGTGAGAGTTTCCAGGCGAATAGGCTTCTGCCTAGAGCTGTGCTTTGAATGACGATAAAAGAGGGAGCAACTCCAACAAGGTTACGAATGGGAAACACAACCTGGGGACGGCGGAAGAGCAGTGGGTAGGGCCAGGGTGAACAAAGATTCTCTGCTTTATAGACACCAGAAACCCAGGTGCTTGGACACACCAAGTCCAGCGGGGAGATGAGCAAAGGGACTGGGAATGGCCTTGCAAATGGACCAGTGGGCCTTGGCAAGTCCTTCTAGAAGTCTCCTGGAGAAACGCAAGAAGAGAGGGCGACCTTCTGGGTGATGACTGCGGAGGACTGTCAGGAGAAGGCGGAGCGAACTCCAGGGACCGGGGGATTTATGGCAATCAGCCGTCAGAAGAGGGAACATCCATGAGTCACAGTCCTTCCCTTTGGTATTAGTAATTGGCATCGTTTGGCTGGGAAATGAAAGGCTGAGATGCGATTTTATAACTGCTGTCAAGCACGGGGAAGGTTTCCCTTTGGAAGTTGGGCTTGAGCTGTTTTCAGAGTTTAAGAGGGGGAAACAGCTCCTTTCCGTGCTGGGTGTCGACTTCATGAGCTTTTCACCGTAAACGTAAGAACTGCCGGACCCTGGGGCCGGTCTCGGAGATGAACAGGATGGCCCAGAGTCTCCCGAGGTCTGAGTATGAGTCTTTGGAGTTGGGGACCCTTGGGAGGTGTGTTGTCTTGCTCCCCAGAGCCTCCGGTTCCAGGCGCGGGGACAGCGGTGGGTGGGGCGGCCCCAGCACCTGCCCACAGCCCTCAGCCCCCTGGAGAGATCCTCGGGTGATTAGTCAACCACTCCATCCCACGAGGACAGGTCTCCCCGGAAAGTGCTCACTGCCCGCTTTCGCCTAATGTGGTTGCTTCTAGAAATCTCTCAGTTGTCCTGACATCCTCCAATAATCTGGGGTGGGGGGAGAGCGAAGGGAGGGTGGCAGGCATTTTAAGACCCTTTGCTCTCTGAGGCTATAGATCTCCAGCATCCCTGTAATCACAATGGCACCACCGAGCACCTGCTCTGTGCTGGTCACTCGACTGGACACTGAGAGCGCAAAGATGCCCCGTTACAGCCCCAGTGGCTGTCACCATGTGCCAGGAAGGAGTGGGTTCGGGTCCTGTGGGGCCTGAAGCTTGTAGGGACCCTTAAAAAGATCACAGAATTGTGAGTATGAAAGGCCCATGTCCTCTCGAGTGCCATTGACATGAGGAGGAGTGCGACAGGAGGGAGGTCAAAGCGGGAAGAGACAGGAATCTTAACGGATTCCTGCTAACATATTTTACAGAAACACATGACCATGTAAACGCATTGCTAGGTCTCCTCTCGGGGCCTTGGAAGAGGCTCGTGCAAGTGTGTGTGTGTGTGTGTGTGTGTGTGTGTGTGTGTGATTCCTAAGTTTCATTAGCTTCGTGGTCAATCCACCTTTGGTGCCTCACACTGTACCTTCATGATTTTTATAGAATCTTCATAATATTCCTATGAGATAAATATTGTTTCCTTTCTCCTTTCCAGAAGAAGAGGCTGAGACGGAGAAGTTAGGCATTTGTCTTACCACTAGGGTGTGGTAGGGCAGGGCTTGGACGAGGTCATACCCACTCCAGAGTTTGCATCTCTAACCACTACTCTCCCGCCTCTCCCTACCCTCCAGGAGCTTCTAGTTTCCCAGAGAACCAGGTATATATAAGTAATCCCCTCACTTCCTTCCAGTCTCTGCTCAACTGTCACCGCATCAAAAAGAGGGGGTTAACAAGGTGAGGTAGGGAGGGGCAAGTGTTCCAGACAAAAGGAGTGTGCAAAGGTCCTGGGGCTGAAAGGAGTGTGGTGAATTTCACCAACTGAGAGAAAGCCTGTGTGAGGGCACAGGGAATGAGACGGAGCCAGTGCGAGGCGGGCAGGAGCCAGGCTTCACTATTCCTCCTACATAGAACAGCCACCTGCCCATGCTGTTCTAGTTTCCTCCACAGAACTTTTGATCAACCGAGACAATATAGTGTTACAGTTGTAATACAAATAAATAATAAATACTTAATAATACAAGAGTAAACTCAGTGTTTTGTGTACTTACAACTGTAAGTCTCTTTTGCCCACTCTGCACACTTACGTCCTGCCTGCCTTCCCTCTTCGAGAATGTGAGCTGCGTGAGGGCAGGGATCGCATCTGTTTTATTTACTGCTGTATGCCCTGTGCATATGATGCTGTCTGGCAATGTAGACACTAACTAACATGGACTTATTGAGTTAACCACTTAGGTAATTAAATGGTTATGGTAGCAGCCTGCTTTTTTTGATAAATTCCTGAAGACTGTGTTATAGTGGTTAGAAGACCAAAAACGTTTTAAACCAGGGGGTTGTCAGAGAGGTTTTCCAAGAGGAGACTGGCCTGTGAAAGATGGCTAAGCTGCTATGTATATATTTAGGAGGCAGTGGCGGGGGAAGGGAGAGGATGGGTAGCGGTCCAGCAAGCTGCTTGGCAGGCCTCCCAGCCTCCGTCAGCCTCCTTGGATGTGGGCCTCTGTGCTATATTCACACATCAGCTAAGTGGGTTGTGAAACACAGGCACTAGCTACCAAGGGATGCTATGGTTTCTCCTTCCTAGGAGTTCTTTAAAAATAGGAAAAAGCTATCAACGGTCCTCAATTACTTAGGAGGGGAAGCCCTGGCTTTGTTGGCTCCTATAGCAGATCAGGTACTTTTACTTTGTCATCTGACACAAGCATCTCAAGAACCGGTGAGGTTGGTGCCATTATGATCATCCCCATTTTCCAGATGAGGTAACTGAGGCCCAGGGAAGGTAAAGGATTGCCCAAGGTCACACACCTGGTATGAGATGCGTTTCTCTGACTACAGAGCCTGTGTTCTTCCCCCCACCTTCAAGGACTCTGACTCTCTCTCTTCCAGTTTGTCTTGTTAGGGCTTACACATTTTTATTTTCTTTTCTTTCTTTATTAAACATGTTTTTATTGATTTCAGAGAGGAAGGGAGAGAGAAACTTTAATGATAAGAGAGAATCATTGATTGGCTGCCTCCTGCCCGCCCCACATTGGGGATCGGGCCCGCAACCCGGAATCGAACTGTAACCTTCTGGTTCACAGGTCAATGCTCAACCACTGAGCCACGCCAGCTGGGCTACATATTTTGATTTTAGAGAAGCATATGGTGCGTCATGAGGCTGACAGCTATCAGTAGACTTGTGAGAACAGTGATGGCAAAAGTTACTCTTGTCACATGACTAAATTCTATTGATTTTAGGGCAGCATTTCTTTGAGGCAAGAGGTTGAACCAGCCGACCTGCTCAGGATCTATTAGCAAAGAGATGGTGTGAGTAGCAGTAATAGCTCGTTGGCCTAGGGCAGTGGTTCTCAACCTTCCTAAGGCCGCGACCCTTTAATACAGTTCCTCACGTTGTGGTGACCCCCCAATTTCATTGTTACAAATTGAACATAATTGAAACATAGTGATTAATCACAAAACAATATGTAATTATATATCTTAGGCGACCCCTGTGAAAGGGTCATTCGACCCCCAAAGGGGTCGCGACCCACAGGTTGAGAACCGCTGGCCTAGGGGAATATGGATTAGAGTGATCACTGAGTTAAACGTTGGACCCAGGGTGTGGGCGTAGGTATGTTAGTACAGCGATGTATTGTTATACCCCTGTGGTAGAGAGACATGGGAGTGTGTAATAATTTTATAGGAAGAAGCATATGGCAGGAAAAGTGAAAGTCAAGACTTGAAAGTCGCATGAACTTAACCCCTTATGCCTGTCCTTGGAGAAGTGGCATGGCTCTTTGATATCAGACAGCCTTGTGTTTAAATCCTCACTCTGCCATTTGCTAGCTGGGCAAGCAGATAACATTTCTCTGTCGGCTAGCATTCTTTGGTTGCCTGCAATAAAAACCAACTGTGGCTACCTTGAGCAGGGGCAGCTCACAGAATGGACAGAAAAGCCACGGCTCCTGACCTCAGAAACGGCTGATGCGTGAGCTCTTCAGAGTGTCACCATCATTGGTCTGAGTATTACTCTGTGCAGGCTGAGGACTACAGGAGAGCCTGGGTCTCACCAGGCCTGGCAGGAGGGCAGGATGCTTTGACTGTTGGTTTCATCGGCACAGTATCCAATGAAGGAGGCGGGGGGGGTTCTCTGAAGCAGAGCAGGGCAGAAACATTGGATAGTCTCTGCTGCCTCTGAGCCTCAGTTTATTCATCTGTAAAATGGGAATAATGATACCTGTCCTGCTAAGGTTTGTTGTAAGGATTCATGTTAATATATCTATACTGGTTTGGACAAAAAACTTCCAGTGAATAGTAGTTATTGGTATAATATAGTCAAATCTTTTTTTTTTTAATATATTTTATTGATTTTTTACAGAGAAGAAGGGAGAGAGATAGAGAGTTAGAAACATCGATGAGAGAGAAACATCGATCAGCTGCCTCCTGCACATCTCCTACTGGGGATATGCCTGCAACCCAGGTACATGCCCTTGACCGGAATCGAACCTGGGACCTTTCAGTCCGCAGGCCGACGCTCTATCCACTGAGCCAAACCAGTTTCGGCAATATAGTCAAATCTTTATTATCCCTTTTGCAGATGGTCCATGGTAACTTTTACTTACTTGTTAATTCCAGTGTATCTTTAAAAAGGAGCATCTCCTACCCTAACCAGTTTGGCTCAGTGGATAGAGGGTTGGCCTGCGGACTGAAGGACCCCAGGTTCAATTCCGGTAAAGGGCACATGCCCAGGTTGCGGGTTTGATCCTCAGTCGGGGGTGGGCAGCCGATCAGTGATTCTCTCTCATCATTGATGTTTCTATCTCTCTATCCCTTTCCCTTCCTCTCTGAAATCAATAAAAAAATATATATTTTAAAGAGGAGAATATCCGGACGTAGCTAAATTAATACCCATATCACAGTTAATACCATGAAGAATGATTCCTTTATACCACTTAATGTCTATATTCAAATTTCTTTGGTGCCTTTAAAATCTAGCCCGACGACTGCCTTGCATAGCAGCTTCTCTCTGTGGGCTCATGGAGGATAAGCTCATTGTAATATGCGCATAAGCTGGACAGAATTGGAAAGGTACATCTGTTACAGGAAAAAAATCACAGACTGCATTTTAAGACTAAATAGAGTTGATCTGGGATTTCCCTCTGTTTGGGCGTATTCAGGTCACCACGCCCCCTCATTAGTACCGGCTGTATTTAACACTGCCACAGTTAATGAAAGCTTTAGTAGTTAAACACGTACACGAAATCTATTACTCCAGGGTGCGTGTCCAAGTCTTCCCGTGCAATTCAACAAACATTTATTGAGTGCCTACTCTATGCAAGAAATTTGGCCTTAAAACCACTCTTGTGGAGTTCTCGAGCCAAACTTAACTTTCCCCCCAGTATATTTTATGTATTTCAGAGCCAGATTGGGCTGTCTGAAGTGGGAGAGAAGGAGCAGTCACATTACGGAATTACTTGTCTATGAATTTTTAGATCTACTAAAAGGAACCCTCCTAGTGCCTTTGGGGACAAACATTTCATAATAGAACTGTTTAAAAATCAACCAAGATTTTTTTAAAGGTTAGCTCGTTTGTTTCTTCCCACCCAGTGATGCTCTTCTTACCAAAAACAAGGGCAAAGAGATTTGCGAAGAAGGATGTTCTTCGAACCCTAGGAAACCACAGCCTTCGGGCTTCGGCGAAGCGGGAAAAGACAGCAGTTCCCAATCTGGAGTCTTCCCCAAAGACTGCCGTTTCTAGTTTCTTGAGCCAGAAATTGCTGCCTTCGACAGCATAAAGAGAAAGAGAAGTTCTGGGTTAAAAAGGCACAAAATATAGTGTTTTATGAGGCCGGATGTGAGCAATGATGTGGGAAGATGGGCCCTCTTCGATGCTGCTGGTGGGAGCGTAAATAGATACAATCATTCTGGAGGACAGTTTGGAAATTGAAAGCCTTAAAAATGATCGTGCTCTTCAACTTGATCGCGAGGAGATAAATAAGGCTATCCTCAAGGACCTATCCATAGGAATAGTCATTGCAATATATTGTTTATCATAGTGGAAAATTGGAAATAATCTAAATGTCCAACCATGGGGGATTGACTTAGGTTGGTTGGTTCAATGACTTATAGGGCATCCTTCCATGATAGACTATTACTCAGGCGTTAGAAACTATGTTGTAGAACTAAGATTCTCAATTAGGGCTCATGCTTCAGGGAATGCAAAGTTGTGTGTGTGTGTGTGTGTGTGTGGGGGGGGGGGGAGGGAAAATTCTATTAGATTATTAAATAGGTGTGTGATCCAAGAAAGTAAAAAATCACCATTGTAGAAAATATTTAAGTCAGAAAGATGTTGACAACATATTATTATGTGAGAGAGTGAAGGATAGGTTAAAAGCAAATAAAATACAATTTCATTTTTTGTAAACATGTGTATGGGTATGTGTGTATGTGTATGTGTAGGAAAAAGATTAAGTTATCCACCAAAATGATAATCATGGTTTTCTCACAATGGTAGGGTTATATAGGTGATTTTTTTCTTTGTTGCATTTTCTAAAATTATTACCATATAGTACCATTATATTAAAAAACCCTTCTATATTTTTAACATGAGAGTATGGATCATGCAACCTAGAGCCACATTGCCTGGGTCTTGACTTACCAGCTAAGGAGTCTATAGCCTTAACTTCTTAGATCTTAATTTCCTAATCTGTAAAATGGAGATGATAATAGTTCATATAAATGGGTGTTACATACCCAGGGCCTGGCACAAGGTAAGTGCTCAATGTGGGGTTCACTGTTGTTCACAAAGCAGAAGTGAGACAGTGTGGTATGTGGTATGTCTTTGGAGACATATAGACTTGGGTTTGAACCCAGGTTCATGACTCCTTAGCTAGTGATCCCCTTATATAAATCTTACTCTTCCCATCTGTAAAATGGACACAATAATATCTACCTTGCTGGGCTGATTTCAGCACTAGAGAAATATATGTGCCTAATGCATAGTAGAGGCACAAAAAATGATAGGAGTGTTCCAAATGAAATAGAATTGTATCCTTTGGGAATTGACAATCAGTTACTTTTCTTGTATTTTTTTTTAAATATATTTTTATTGATTTCAGAGAGGAAGGGAGAGGGAGAGAGAGGTAGAAACATCAATGATGAGAGAGAATCATTGATTGGCTGCCTCCTGTGTGCCCAACACTGGAGATCAAGCTGCAACCCAGGCAGGTGGCCTGACCTGGAGTTGAACCAGGATCTCCTGCTGCATAGGTCAACACTCAACCACTGGGCCATGATGGCCAGGACTCAGTTGCTTTTCTTCATACCTTCACTCAAATCTCATTTACTTCGTGCTAAAAGCACAGCTATGAAGAGGCTGGCCTCGGACAGAATTAAAAAAATAGAACATTCCACCTGCCTGGCTAATATTGGCACTGTGATTAATAATTGTTACCTGTGGGGTTATTTTTATTACTGCTCCTGGGATGAATCATTCTTGTTTTTCTCTGTTCCTCCTCCATTTATTTTTTTCTTTCCAGAACTGAGCTGCTGACCACAAGAAAATATGCATTTAGAAGAGGACTTAGAACCGACTAGAGCAGTGATGACGAACCTATGACACCTCTGACACGCGAACTCATTTTTTTTTGGTTGATTTTTCTTTGTTAAATGGCATTTAAATATACAAAATAAATATAAAAAATATAAGTCTTTGTTTTACTACGGTTGCAAATATCAAAAAATTTCTATATGTGACACGGCGCCAGAGTTAGGGTTTTTCAAAATGCTGACACGCCAAGCTCAAAAGGTTCGCCATCACTGGACTAGAGCATGGCTCTCCTATTCTTTTGAGTTCCCTGTGTCCCAAACTCCACCTCCAAGAGTTATCTAATTTAGATATTACCTTCCCGAAGATATCTAAAATTTTAGGAGTTTTTGGTGTTTGCCAAATATGTACTATGTGCTTGGTGTTGTGTGAAATCTTTATTATACGTCATCTTATCTAGGCTAAAGGCTGAATCTTCTCTTACCTTCATACTAGACATTTAATGCACTGGTAATTTTGTTGGTCTTACAAAATATATCCAGAATCCAACCACTTCTCCCCACCTCCACAGCCACCACCTTTGTCCAAGCCACCATCATCTCTAACTGGATTTTTAAAAAATATACTTTACTTTTCCAGAGCAGTTTTAGATTTACAGCAGAATTGAGTGGAAAGTAAGAATTCCTATATACTACTTCCTGCTTCCTCTTCAGTCTCCCCCATTATCAACATCCCTCACCAGATTTGCTATAATCAATGAATCTACACTGACACATCATTATCACCCCAAATCCATAATAAACACTAGGTTCACTTTTGGTGTTGTACATCCTATGGGTTTTTGAAAAAGGTATAATGACATGTATCTCATTAGAGAACCATACAGAATAGTTTTACTGCCCTAAAAATCCTCTGTGCTCTGCCTATTCATCCCTATCTCCCCACAACCCCTGGCAACCACAGATCATCTTACTGTCTGCATAGTTTTGCTTTTCCAGAATGTCATATAGTGGAATCACACAGGATGTAATCTTTTTAAATTGGCTTCTTTCGCTTAGTAATATGCATTTAAGTTTCCCCCATGTCTTTTCATGGCTTGATAGTAATTTCTTTTTAGTGCTAAATAATAATAGTCCATTGTCTGCATATATCAGTTTATTTATCCTCTCCCCTACTGAAGAACATCTTTGTTGCCTCCATGTTTTGGCAGTTACGAATAACACTGCTCCAAACATCTGTGTGCAGGGTTTTGTGTGGACATAAATTTTCAACTCCTTTGGGTAGACACCAAGGAGCGTGATTGCTGGATTGTATGGTAAGAGTATGTTTAGTTTTGTAAGAAGCTGCCAAACTGTCTTCTAAAGCGGCTGTGTCATTTTGCATCCCCACCAGCAATGGATAAGAGTTCCTGTTGCTTCACATCCGTGGCAGCATTTGGTGTTGTTAGTTCTCTGGATTTTGGTCACTCCAATAGATGTGCAGTGGTATCGCAGTATTGTTTTAATTTGCATTTCCCGGAAGACATATGATGTGGAGCGTCTTTTCATGTGCTTGTTTCCATCTGCATATCTTCTTTGGGGGGGATTTCTATTACGGTCTTTGGCCCATTCTTTAATTAGGCTGTTCATTTTTTTTATTGTTGGATTTTAAGAGCTCTTTGTATATTTTAAATAACAGCCTTTATCAGATAGTGCTTTGCAAATATTTTCTCCCATTTTGTGGCTTCTCATTCTCTTCACAGTATCTTTCACAGAGCAGAAGTTTTTAATTTTAATGAAGTCCAGCTTATCAGTTATTTCTTTCATGGATCATGCTTTTGGTGTATTCAAACAGTCATCACAAAAAGTCATCCCTATAAAGATTATATAGATTTTTTCCTATGTTATCTTCTAGGAGTTTAATACTTTTATGTGTTACATTTAGATCTATGATCTATTTTTTTCATGTATCTTCAGCTACTTTATGATCCATTTTGACTTAATTTTTGTGAGGTTGAAAGGTTTGTGTCTGAATTCTTTTTTATTTTTGCATGTGGATGTCTAGTAGTTCTAGCACCATTTGTTGAAAAGATGATCCTTTCTCCATTGTATTGACTTTCTCCATTGTATTGATCCTTTTTCAAAGATCAGTTGACTATATGTGGGCCTATTTATTGACCCCCTCTCTGTTCCTCATACATGTACCTCATATAAATCTTGTACATATTTCATTAGAATTATAAGTATTTCATTTTTTTGGGGGGTGCTAATATAAATGGTATTGTGTTTTTAACTTCAAATTCTACTTGTTTATTTCTAGTATATAGGAAAGTGATTGGCATTTGTATATTAACCTTGTGTCCTGTAAACTTGCTATAGTCACTTATTAGTTCTAGGAGTTTTTGTTGTTTTTATTGAATCTTTCAGATTTTCTACAGACAATCATGACATATGTGAACAAAGAGAGTTTGATTTCTTCGTTTCCAATCTGTATAGCTTTTATTTCCTTAGCTAGGACTTCCAGTACAATAATGAAAAGGAATGGCAAGAAGGGCCATCCTCACCTTTTCCTGATCTTAGTGGGAAAACTTCCAGTTTCTTATCATTAAGTATATTAGCTATAGGTATTTTGAAGATGTTCTTTATCAAATTGAAGAAATTTTCTTTATTCCTAGTTTACTGACCATTTTTTAAAAAATCAAGAATGAGTGTTTGATTATTGTCAAATACTTTTTCTTCATCTATTTATATAATTATGTGATTTTTTTTTCTTCTTCTTTAGCTTGTTGACATGATGGAGTACATTAATTGCTTTCTAAAGTTGAACCAGCCTTGCATACCTGGGATAAATTCCACTTGATTATGATATATAATTATTTTCATACATTGTTGGATTAGATTTGCATCTATGTTCATGAGAGATACTGGCCTATAGTTTTATTGTAATGCCTGTCTGGCTTTGGTGGTAGGGTAATGCTAGCCTCATAGAATGAGTTAGGAAGTGGTAGTTCTGCTTGTATTCTTTGGGAGAGAGTCTACAGAATTGGTATAATCTCTTCCTTAAATGTTTTCTAGAGTTCACCAGTGAACCCATCTTGCCCTGGTGCTTTCAGTTTTGGAGGGTTATTAATTATTGATTTGATTTCTTAAATATACACAGGCCTATTCAGATTATCTGTTACTTCTTGTGTTGAGTTTTGGCAGATTGTGTTTTTTAAAATAATTGGTTCATTTCATCTAGGTTATCAAATTTATGAGCACAGAGTTGTTCATAATATTCCTTGATGACCTCCTTAATGTTCATGAGCTCTCTAGTGATGCTTTATCATTTCTGGTATTAGAAATCGGTATCTTCTCTCTTATATCCTATTCCTTGTATCCATACTTTCACTTGTTCATTTTCTGATGTTTTTCCTTTCTTACATAATTTTTCTTCTCTCTCTAAAAAATTTTTTTTAATATTCTTGCAAGGCAAGTCTAAGCAACAAACTCATTTTTTGCTTGTCTGATAAATTATTTATTTCTACTTTACTTTGAAGGATAATTTCACAGGGTATAGAGTGCTAGGTTGCTGTGTTTTATTTCTCTCTCTCAGCACTTTAAATATATTTTGCTTTACTTTCTTCTTGCTAATATGGTTTCTTAGGAGAAGTTGGATGCATTGCTTTATCTTTGCTGTTCTAGAGGTAAGGTATTTTTCCCTTTCTGTTTAAAAGATTTTTAAAATTTATCTTTGATTTTCTGCATATTCTGCATTTTCTGCGTCAGTGGTTGTTTCCTTAACTCTATTCAGTCTACTTATGAGCTCATCGATGGCATTCTTCATTTCCGGTAGTGGGTTTTTTTTTTTTTTATGTCTAGCATGTCTTTTTTATTTATTCTTAGAACTTCCATCTCTCTGCTTACATTGTTCATCTGTTCTTACATGATGTCTACTTCATCCATTAGAGCCCTTAGCATAGTAATCACGTTGTAAATTCCCAGTCTGATAATTCCAGTGATCCTGCCATCTCTGAGTCTGGTTCCGATACACATTCTGTCCTTTCAAGCTGTGTTTTGTTTTGTTTTTTGCCTTTTAGTATGCCTTGTAATTTTTTCTCGATAGCTGAACACCAAGCACTGACTAAAAGAACTGTAGCAAATAGGCCTTTAGTTTGAAGAGTAAGGTGTGGGAAGAGGGAAGTGTTATATAGTCCGATGATTAGGTCTCAGGCTTTTAATGAGCCTGTACCCCTGGACTGTGAATTCTTCAACTACCTCTCAGCCCTTAGCCCCCACTGAGGTGAGACAGGATGGCTAGAGAGGGCTGGAGTTGAGTAATTTTCTTTCTCTAGAAAAATCCCCAATAGTTTAGGCACTGGTAAAACTGTTTTTCTTGAGGATGAAACTTGTTAAGAAGAACAGAATGCAATGGCATAATGGTTCATGCCCTTTTACCTGTGCTGGAAAGAGAAGGCAATTTTTATCCAGTATTCACTCTGAAAACCTGTTGAGTTCTAGGAGCTAAAGCTCACAAAAGTGTGGGTGCCCCTGAATGACTGGGTCCCCTGGAGAATTTCACTCTCAGACTTGTCTGCACTATGCCTCCAGCAGTTCACTGATCACAGTTTAGGTTTTCCTACCTCAGCACTGCTTCCCCTGGAGCTGTGTGCTGGTATCTCTGCCCTGGTAAGTGGTGATCCTATGTATTCGCCTGCCTGTCTCTCCACATTTTGGCAACAGTGGACTGAGACTGCGCTTGTCTGAGGGATCCAGGAAGGGTCGCTGTTTCTCAGTTCAGCTTTTACTTGTTGTAAGGACAAAGTGGCAACTTCCAGACTCCTTACATGTTGGACCCGAAGCTAGAAGTCTCACCTGGGTTTTTGCTATAGATTCCTAGCTGGGGTTCCTCTTCTGCCCTTGCCCACAACACAGCAGCTCCAATGAGACTTTAAAATGTAGGTTAGATGATTCCTTTCCTGCTCAAAATCCTCCAGTGGCTCCCCATCTCATTCAGAGTAAAAACCAAAGTCCTGGGCTTTTACTACCGGCCCTATGATCTGCCCCACCTCCAGCACGCTGCCCTGATCTCCATCTTCTCTCTGACTACAAGACGGCCCCTAGCCACCTGGCTGCCTTGTCCTTGAACTTTCCAGGTATGCTCACAACACCAGGCCTTAGCACTTGCTGTTCCTTCTGCCTGGAATTGTCTTCCCCCAGACCTCTGCCTAGCCCAGTCCTTCCCTTCCCTTGATTCAAATGTCACCATCACAGTGAGGCTGTCCCTAATCACTCTATAGTTTATAATAAGCAACTGGAGCCCTAGTTGGTTTGGCTCAGTGGATAGAGCATCAGCCTGCAGACTGAAGGGTCCTGGGTTCAATTCTGGCCAAGGGCACATGCCCGGGTTCTGATCCCCAGTTGGGGGCATGCAGGAGGCAGCCAATCCATGGTTCTCTCTTATCATTGATGTTTCTATCTCTCTCTCCCTCTCTGAAGTCAATAGAAATGTATTAAAAAAATTAGTCTTACCTGCTTTATTTTCTCCATAACATTATCACTATCTGATGCATCATATATTTTACTTTTTTTTGTTTGTTTATTTACTTTCTTCTTCTCCTAGAATGTAAAGCCCATGAAGGCAGGGCTTTAAAATCTGTATTGTTCACTATTGTCTCACCAGTGCCTAGAAAAATACCTGGTATTTGATATATCCTCAATAAGTATTTGTTGAGTGGGTTATTATCATACTTACGTAGATGAGGCAAAGGATTCGGCTAGAGTTCAAACTCAGGTCTTCATGACTCAAAGCTCGTGTTCTCAACATCTGTGCTACATTGCCACTCAATTCTGTGTAGAATATTGAATATCTGATGCATTCTTCCAAATGGCCATTTCCTACACCATGGCAGTTTTCTATTCCTTGGTTCTCACTGGAGTTGATTTTTCTGAGTTAGTAAGAACTCTCTATGAACTGCATCCTAATATTTCCTCAAGATCATTGCATTGCAAAATAGGCTGAAATAAGACTGCCCACTGCATTACCTGCAGGACTCTCCCTCCTTCATCTTGCTTCACTGCAGCCTGTCTGCCAGCTAAGGTCAGAACCGCGCTGCTTCTGGACAAACACAATCCCAGGTTAAGTAGCTGATATGATGCAATCTGAAAAATAAATGATAAAAACCCAAACAGACCAATAATAGTCCCTCAAGCTTGCATGTTTTATAGCCTTTGAAGTGCCTTCCAGCACATTATCTATTTGGATGCTTAATAAATGACCTGCTGGTTCGAGCATTGCTTACCCTCTTGCTTAGATGAAGAAACAGAGGCCACAGTTATAGCAGGGCTGGCACTAGAACTCAGGCCTTCTGACCTCCAAAGCCCAATTTCTTTCCAAGCTTAGTTTCCTTCCGATGATTCATACTGTTCATCACCAGCTTTAGTTTACAGTTCTGCCAATTTTTATTTATACACAGCACCTGGAATCTTGGTGCTTAAAATGAATTGTGTAAGTGGGGAGAGACTGGGGGTGTCTCGGGTACATGTAGTCTTTGGGTGCCTAACATCCTGCTCCCTTCTTTGGTAACAACCCCAGTTTCAGCTTTGGACAATTACCCCTACCCCATTGGTTGTAGTCTTGGTCAAGCTGTCAATGAAGGTGGCAACGGAGAGCCACCTTCTCCATCTCACTCAAGCTGAGCCAATCAGATTCAAGGACTTGGGATAGTAACCAGAATGACAGAAGGATAAAATAAAGTTGTACAAGACGCAGTGTCCCACCTGGCTAGTGTGGCTCAGTGGTTGAGCATCTACCAGAAGGTTCGATTCCCGGTCATGGCACATGTCTAGGTTGTGGGCTCGAATCCCTAGTAGGGGGCATGCAGGAGGCAGCCAACCAAGGATTCTCTCTCATCATTGATGTTTCTAACACTCTCTTCCCCTCCATTCCTCTCTCTGAAATCAATAAAAACATTTTTTTTTTTTTAAAAAGAAGCAGTGTCCTGGCTGTCATTGTTTCCAAATCTTCCAGCCTCATTCTCAGCAGTCTCTTGATTCTGTGAGTTGGCCCCCTCTTCCCAGTATATCCCTTGTTTAAGTTAAACAACGTTTGCTTCTGTTGCTTGCAGCCAAAGAATCCTGCCAGGAGTAGGGAAGAATTATGGGAAGGCTGACCTCCTTTAGGAAGGCTAGGACTCTCTCCTTCAAGATGAATGAGTGTGCTGCGGTGCTCTTCTAGGTCAACGGATCAGTGTGTGCCAGCCTGCTGGCTTCTCACCTGGGACCTCACAGCCTGGCATGGATGTGGGACCTGGTCAGGTCCTCGAGCAAATGAAGGGTCAGGCTGAGGAGATGTGAGCTGAACACATCTCAAGGACTCGGGGAGGAGAGACCAAAGAGGCTCAGGGTGTCTTAATGTTGCCGCTCTAGCGGTCCCGGCAGGAAGAATGAGACACAAACTTGGAAACAACCTTCGCTTTGCTGAGAAAGTTTACTGAAGATCACGCCCCAGCTCTCCTATCTCAGATAAATGGCAAAATCATTAGACAGCTATGATGGAATGGGGAGTGGCACTGGTAGATTGAAGGGTGATTCATAGCTGCCACCTCCAACACGTAAAGAACAGAGACTTTTCTCCAGGGCGCCCTCCCCACCTGCCACTTCTTCGCCGTCTGGCCCGCCCTGCTGGTTCTGATGCCCACTACGCACCTTTTTCCTGTGGACAGAGGGCTTTGCTGGTGCCCCTGGGGCAGGTCTAAACCCTCCTTTACAGCCAACCTTGCTGTTTGTTGGGGAATCACTGTGCTCTGAGAGCCTGGCATGGCGGTCAGCATTTTCACGTAGAGCATATGAACTCATTGAATTCTCACAGCAACTTTGTGAGGTACAAACATTATTCCTGTTTACCAATGAGGACACTGAACTGCGGAGAGGCTTAACGCTTGTTTAAGCTAGATCCCATAACTAAGAAGTGGCAGAGCCTGGCCTCGACCCCAGGCTGACCAGTGTCAACGCTCTTTAGGGGTCCTGAGGTTTAGTCCTGACTTTGCTATTTCCGGGCTCTGTGACTAGCTCTGCAAATAAATCCTGGGTTCATGTATCAGTTAAATAATTATGGTAGGGATTGGGGGTAGAATTTGGTTTCACATCCTATGCCAAGTCTGGTTAATTAGTTAGTGGCTGTCAAGGAGGCTGTGCTGAGAACGATTCAGAGGTTATGCCAAGTTCATTAGGAAAGAGTTCTGTGATCACTTGGTGCTATCTGCCACGGGCCTGGAAGTGAGAAGAGGTGGTATTAAGGTCACTTGTTAGCCATCCCTGGCTTACGTGACCATGAGGAATTTAGATTGTTAAATGTGATGATTCCTTGATTTAAACATCCTGGACTTTTTAATTTTTATTTTAAAATAATTCTTCATTGTTCAAAGTATCACATATGCCCTCCCTTTCCCCCTATTGACCCCCTTCAGCTCATCCCCACCCCCAACTCCCAACCCAGGCTCTCACCGCCCCATTGTCTGCGTCCATGGGCCATGCATATATGCATACCTCCCACCCACCCATCCTCCCCCGACTTCCCTCTGAGATTCTGCACTCTGTTCCATGTCTCTGGATCCATTCCATTCATCAGTTTATTTTGTTACTTAGATTGCACATATGAGTGAGATCATAAACATCCTGAACTTGTTTTTTTTAAAAGAATACCATGTTTTGCTTTTTTGTGTTTTTTTTTCTTTAAATATATTTTATTGATTTTTTACAGAGAGGAAGGGAGAGGGATAGAGAGTTAGAAACGTCGATGAGAAAGAAACATGGATCAGCTGCCTCCTGCACACCCCCTACTGGGGATATGCCCGCAACCAAGGTACATGCCCTTGACTGGAATCAAACCTGGGACCCTTCAGTCCGTAGGCCGACACTCTATCCACTGAGCCAAACTGGTTAAGGCAACATCCTGAACTTTTAATAAATAAGCCCATCCTAATTATATTCCTTCCTGTCTTCTTTCTGTTTTTCTTCTAGTTTTCTATAACTGTCCAAACCCCTTCATCATGGATTCATTGATCCAATTGCTAAAGGATCTCCTTCCCCCTGGCCTAGGCAGCGTAAGTATATCCATTATCTATTGCTAATGTAACCAACCATGCCAAAACTCACTGGCTTAAAACGAAAGTGATTTATGTCTCATGACTCATGGCCTGGCTGGGCATCTGTGCCCCATATGTTGTTGGCTAGGGAAACGCATGTGCCCACAGTCAGTTGAGAATTTGACTGGGGCACTTCAGTTCTCCACGCGTGGCCTTATGCCTCTCTATGTAGTCTCTCTCCAGTAGGATAATCTGGACTTTCTTCCCACATGGCAGCTGGGTTTCAGGAGGGACATTGCAAGAGGAGAGGCCCTGATGTGCAAGCACTTATCAAGCATCTGCTTATATCACACTTGCTAATGTCTGAGGCTCTGGATAAGTATGATGTCAGTGTAGTATTACAGTGAAGGTACCACTCAGGGGCTTAAATCCCAGGGTTCATTGGGGGCTGCCAATGTAACAGTCTGTCATAATAAGGAATTTAAAATAATCTCAGGAATTCCTACCACAATTTAAATAATCATGAAGCACTTATTGATGTGTTAAGTGCTGGGTTAGAAGAGGAATAAGACAGGGCTCTGTCTGTGGAGTTTCTAGTTCAGTAGATAATATAGAAAATACTCTGAAAGAATGAAGCAATACAAGTTAGTGAGAGTAGATTCCAACATATAGTTGTATAGTCTAAAGTTTTACTAGAGATCAATTGTTTGTGATATTTTTTATATAAACAAAATGGCGCGGCCACAAAAACCTATTTAACCCACAATATAGATAAACTTAGCTAGATCCCATAACTAAGTGGAAGAGCCACTTACGCACCAAATTAATAATTTTTGCCATCAACATGTATACTGGAATTGTTACTTAATATTTTCCTTTGTTTCCACTTACTTTTTATGACCTCATTTTATTTTATTTTTATTTTTGTTAATCTTCACCTGAAGATATTTTTCCATTGATTGTTAGAGAGAATGAATGGGATGGGGAGAGACACACACACACACACAGAAACATTGATGTGAGAGGGACACATCGATTGATTGCCTCCTGCACACACCCTGACCAGGGCCAGGGAACCTGCAACCAAGGTACATGCCCTTGTCCGGAATGAACTGGGACCCTTCAGCCTGTGGGCCAACGCTCTATCCACTGAGCCAAACCAGCCAGGGCTACTTGATTGTTTAATGTCTCTTCCCTGGTAGATGACCTTTGGTGGGTGTTAACATGCAGTAAGATCTTCACCCTTCATGCACAGTCCCATAGGTTCATCCACCTACCTTGTCTCTAATCTTCCAATCTCTCTCCTTCCAGGCCCTTGATCAACAAATCAAGCTAATCACCGCTGCCCAAGTCTATATATATTCAAATCGCGGGCCATTTTTCTTTGAGCAGGTATACCATTTAAAGTTCTGCACAGTGAAGGTTTCCTTCGTTGTTACATGTCAGGACCACAACCTATCTCCCAACCCTCACTGAGCAGGGCTATAGTGCAGTAGTAATCGATTTTCAGTTTGCACCCTCATACTGAGCTGACTCATCTATGACCCAAGCTAAGCCTTTTCCTGCTGCATCAGCTGACCATAAAGAATTCCCCATGGGGCCGTAAATGTGAACTGAGGGGGAGGTACTGCTCCAAAAGTGGTGGGTGACAGAGGAGTTTGAGCCACCTGCTCATGCAGCTTACTTGTGATCCTGGATATGCCACTTCCATTTTACCATGGAGAGCTCTGAGTCCTTTATGGCTTGGTGAGTCTGACAGAACCTAGCTTGTGATGAGCAGCTCTGGCTGCACAGTCACTTAATTCCCCATAGTCAGTTGCTCTCTGTCTACCAGGGCTCAGCAGAACATAGGTTGCTGGTTTTTGAATGGGATATGCGATCCTCTATTATAGATGGCATGGCCTTGCTTCAGAAACAGTGGAATCTATGTTGTGATTTCTTTGGGGGCTTGCCATAAACTCCATACAGATGTTTCTAACACCCCAGGGTCACTTGCACCACAGTCTGCACCTGCTGCAGAGCTCTGTCTTGCTCTGGGCCCTGCTAAAAGCCGACCGTCTTCCCTGCCACTAAGTAAATGGGTCACAACAATATCTTCAAGTGTGGCACCTGAAAAGGTCTGCCAGGTTGTGGTAGACAGCCTACAGGATGGTCCCCAAATGATTCCTGCCTCCTAGTACTCCCTCCCTCATGTATTCTCCTCTCCTTGAGTGTGAACTTGACTGAGTGATTTGCTTCTAATGAATAGAAAATGGCAAACGGGATGGGATGGGATGGCACTTCCAAGATTAGGGTACAAAAGAATGGGGCTCTGTCTTGAGAGACTCTCTGGTGTTCTCTTTCTCTCCCTGTCTCGGTCCTCCATCACCAGCTGATATGTTGAGAGGACAATCGGGATACACAGAGAGGTACAAAGCCAACCAGCAATGGCAGGAATAAGCTTGGAGGAGAATTGTTTAAGGTTTGCAGAAGCAGCTGTGAGTGTGAGCTCGGAAGTAGATGCCCTAGTCTTTGAGATGGTTGCAGTCCTGACCAGTATCTTGATTGCAACCGAATGAGAGTCTCACGGTCCCATTGTTTCCAACCAGGCCCCTGACCTTGGCATAGCAGATCGGCTGGAGTTGTGAATTCCATCTTCTCTGGAGTCCAGTTCCTCTTATAATAAAGTGCTGGGCCTGATCCTGAGTTTCCCACTGCCCTCTGGGGTAGGAGATGAGAGTCTCTTTATATGCTGCCAAAGGCACCCCCAAGCTTTTACACTCTGCCTTCTATCGGTGATTAATCATTCTGGGCCTTGCATTGTTTTTCTCCAATGAATCAATCCCCTGCCACCCCCAGCAACAGCCGTCTCACTCTACAGTCTTTACAAATAATACTTACCAGAACCTCTGAAGCGCTTGGTATACTGCAACCTTAGGGCATTAATGTCCACCTGTGTCCTATCTCGGTTCACCACCAGCAAAAGTTTTAGCAATGGCACTCTAACCACATGCCAGGGGCTCTCCGTGTTCCGCCTACCATTAGTCATAGAGTTCTTCGTGCCAGTCAGCTAGCAAGTGATGCTGCTCCTAATCCCGTTTCTGAGGCTGCTTTCTTAGACCAACCATCATAGGTCAGGTTTCCTGGGAAACAGATTCTGAAGCAGAGATTTACACGCAGGCAATTTATTGAGGAGTAGTTTTGGGAACACCACCTGTGAGGGAAAGGAAGCTGGCTGGGCCGGGAGAGATGCAGGTTGTGACAGTAGATTTTATGGCCAGTTCAGAAGCTGAGATGGCCCTTTAGTGTGGCCAGTCAAGGCCAGGAGGCCAGGTTTCTGGACCGGTCACTGGATGCAGGCTGGCCCAGGGGCAGGCATGATCTTGGGCAGTAAGTTTCCTTTGATTGAGGGCAGTTCCTGGAAGGGACTCAGTGTGAACTGTCAGCAGCCGACACTCCTGCAGCTGGGAGAATACGTGCCTCAGTCTTGAAGGGGGATCTGTGTGGTATATTCTACACCTACACCAGGAGGTGCTGTCAGGACCCCCTTGAACAGATGAGTAAAACTGAGGCACAGAGAAGATAAGTCACTTGCCCAGCCAGGAGGTAAGAGAGCCGAGTGCATGCTCTTAACCACCGTGCTCTGATGCCTCTAGGAGGAGGAGGGAGGAAATCTTCTTCCGTTTCTGGGATCATGGCCAAGTCCAGGAACAAGTTAGAAATGCAAAGTCTGTTTTTGATATCCCCAATCTCCATTTTTTTCTCACTCTGTAGAGTCTCTTTCTTAGACCTTGAAGGCACGAAAGAGCATTCCAGGCTTGGGAGTGGAGGAAATGGTGTTGTCTGGGCGGGCGAAGGTATGACCAGTGTGGAGGCAAGGTCTAGCCTAATTTGGCTGCCCCCCCCCAAAAGTTTTTAAAGGCAAGTAGAGAAAGAAAGTGAGAGAGTGAGGCTAAGGTTGACTATGGAGGTCTTGATAGTCACGCTAAGGAATTTGAACACTGCTATGTGCACAGTGGCAAGGGTTCTAAACAGAGGTGGGTGGTTGAGAATGATGTGCAAAGGGTTGAAAATTTAATGCATCTGCAGGGCCAAGGATGAACTGATAGAAACAGGGAAATCTGCTTGGAGGCTGTTACAACAAAGACAGAGGAAGTAGAAACAGTGAGCGCAGAAAAGGAAGACGTGCAGGATGGGCATTAGGAAGGGAGATGCCAGGAACCCACATGTATATTAAAGACAACCATCTTAGGAGATATCAACAAGGACCATAGGACACAAGTGCGTGTATTTGTCAATCTGGGTGCTTGCTGTGTGCCAGGCACTGCTATCTTTATGAATAGCAACTCAATCATTTGTCATGACAACCCTCTGAGGAAGATGCTAGTACTAGCTCCGTTTCACAGAGGAGGTACAGAGAGGTTAAGCAGTTTGCACAAGCTTATGCAATATGTGAAGGAACCAGGATTCAAACCAGGATTCAGATGGCATCTCCACATCCCATGCTGTGAACCCCTGTACTGTGCTCAACCATGATAAAAATGAAAATCAAAAAGGTAATCACCAACTTACTGATATGCTCAATTGGACTTAAAATTTTCCAAGATTTCTTGTTTTTATTTTAAAGTCAACTGCTACCCTAGTTTTATCTTGTGACCTCATCTTACCTTCTCCTTCAGATCTTCAATTCATAAACACCGTTTGGGAAGCCATGCTCATTTAGCATGTCTCAGGTTAGATCATGAGTCAGAACAGCCTGAAATAATCTCATACATTGGCAATGACAGAGGGGTATGGTATCTTAAGTTTAAGTGCAATAGTCACTTATTCTTTCATTAAGGCTTCATTCATTCATACAGGAAGCAAGTACCCATACCTACTAGTACTCTGCACAGGCACCAGGCTGCAGATCAGAAACAAGGAGATAAATCAGGCTTCGCCCCTGCCCTTAAGGGGCTTGTAGTCTTATTCTATAGTCTCTCCTAGATTCCCAACCCAGAATGCTAAGAGCAACCAATCGTTAGGGATGCAGAACACGATGTGGCTGTTGGAATCAGTTAAGGGTCGGAGTTGCTAGTTGAGTCTAAGGAGGAGACTAGAGCAGTTACTCGGTAAGGGGAAATGACGTTTGCCAATTAAATGACTTGTCTCCATACCCATCTTTTTTAAATTTTATTATATTTTTATTGATTTCAGAGAGGAAGGGAGAGGGAGAGAGAGATAGAAACATCGATGATGAGAGAGAATCATTGATTGGCTACCTCCTGCACGCCCCCTACTGGGGATCGAGCCCACAACCTGGGCATGTGCCCTGACCAGGAATCTAACCGTGATCTCCGGGTTCATAGGTCAACGCTTAACCACTGCAACACACCGGCTGGGCCCCACACCCATCTTTTCAACCTGACCCTCAAATGCTTATCAGCTATTTTCTCACCATCTTGGCAGAAGCTCAGAGAATCCTGTTTTATTGATATTTGGACATATCAATGAAAGAGTTAGGCAGCTTGCTCATGAGGGTAATATTCGCTGTCCTCCAATGTCATCAACTTCATTTCTAGCTTTGAAAAATCTATCAAATTTTTTTTGATAGATTAAAAAATATAAAGTATATCTAAGTACAAAGAACAATAATAAAATAAACATTTGTAACTGCCCAAGTTAATATTTCTTTTTTAAAAAAATTATTTTTTTCTCTCTTTTTTAAAAAAATATATCTTATTGATTTTTTTTACAGAGAGGAAGGGAGAGGGATAGAGAGTTAAACATCAATCAGCTGCCTCCTACACACTCCCTACTAGGGATGTGCCCTCAACCAAGGTACATGCCCTTGACTGGAATCGAACCCAGGACCCTTCAGTCCACAGACCGAGGCTCTATCCACTGAGCCAAACTGCTTAGGGCCCAAGTTAATACTTTAAAATCTGTTAGATACCTGTGAACTTCTTCCCCAATCTTACCCCTTGTCTACTCATGAGAGGTAACTACTGTTCTATCATTCCCTATCATACATGTCCTATCATATTTTAGGATAGTTTTTTATCACTTGCTGTGTCCCTAAACAATACAGTGTTTAGTTTTGCTTGCTTTGTGAGCTTTTAAACATGGTTTCATTCAGTACCGAGCTGTGTCTTGCTTTGTCCATTCCACAGTTGTATTTCTAAGATTCATCCAAATTGCTCTATGTAGCTGTACTTCATTTTCACAGCTATTTATGACTTCATTCAATAAACATTGATTGGGCCCCTGTAATATTCTATTAGGCGAATATGTCACAATTTATTTGTTTAGTTTCCTATTGATGGATGCTTGGGTTTCTTTCTTTCTTTCTTTTTCTTTCTTTCTTTCTTTCTCCCTTTTTCTGCTTTTATGAATTTGGCACTGGGAACATTTTTGTACATGGCTTCTGACACACGTGCAAGAACTCGAGAGCACTGCTTTTCCAGCTGGGATGAATGATCTTTAGTGAGCTGAGAAATCAATTTAATAGATTCAGCCAGGATTTTTAAAAAATGAGACAGCAGTACCACCTGAATGCAGCCCATGTAGAAATAGCTAACTGTCACTTCATGAACTTTTGTTTCAGGTATGTTCATGTGTCCTGGGCTGTGCTGCGATGAGTTTTTCTTACTAAGGTTCTTCGAAAAGTTTGGAAGCCCTTGCTCCAGTGCGGTGCTTCTTGAACTGTCCGTGGGTGAATTGAATGTAAATTTCCAATCTGTCACAGACTGATGCTTTTGTAAGATACCACAAAAATGAATTTTTTGGAAACTGAAATTTCTAAACATCTAAAGATGTACCAAATATAAACATCGATTTTAATTATTGCACTCAACAGACAAAGAGTATTTCAGTAAATATTGTGTGGCAATTATTCACACTAGACAAAAGGGGGAAGCAACCCTGTGGAGTGGATGGGTAAACGAAGTGTGCTATGTGTATTCAGTAGAATATTATCAATCTTAAAAAGGAAGGAAATCCTGACACAAGCTATCACCTGGACACACCTTGAGGACATCATTCTGAGTGAAATAATCAAGTCACAAAAGGACAAACACTATATGATTCCCCTCATGTGAGGTACCTAGAATAGTCAAATTCATAGAGACAGAAAGTAGAATGGTTTCCAGGAGTGGGGGGCAGGGGAAGCGTGAAGTTCTTGTTTAATTGCTTTGAAATTTCAGTTTGGGAAGATGAAAAAAGTACTAGGGATGGACGGTGGTGATGGCTATGTAACAATGTGAATGTATGTAATGCTACTGAACCATACACTTAAAAATGGTTAAAATGGTCATATATATCTTTACCATGATTTTTTAAAGCCTGTAAAAGTAAAACTATATATAAGGGTAACAGTGTCAAGCTGCTATAAAATCTTCTAAATGCTTACTTTCAACTTTTGCACTTGTCTTATGATGGCTTGTCACAGATCATTTACATACTAGAGTAGTAGTTTTGTTCCAGGGTATAATCCTATGAACAGGTAAACTGACATAAAGCTAGGCACATGTACACCTTTACAAGGTAAGTCCTAGTTGTTTTCTAAAAAGGGAAATAGACACAGAACCTAGACACAGAACCTAGACTCAGAACCTAGAGACAGAACCTAGCGAGAGAACCTGGCTGAAGAACCTAGAGACAGAACCTGGCTACAGAACCTGGATAGAACATGGCAAGAGAACCTGACTAGAACCTGGTGACTGAACCTGGCTGGAGAACCTGGCTGGAGAACCTGGACAGAACCTGGCTGGAGAACCTAGTGACGGTACATGGCTACAGAACCTACACAGAACCTAGAGACAGAAGAACTTCGCTGGAGAGAACATGGCAAAAGATCCTGGACAGAAACTGGCCACAGAACCTAGAGACAGAACCTAGCGAGAGAACCTGGCTGAAGAACCTAGAGACAGAACCTGGCTACAGAACCTGGATAGAACATGGCAAGAGAACCTGACTAGAACCTGGTGACTGAACCTGGCTGGAGAACCTGGCTGGAGAACCTGGACAGAACCTGGCTGGAGAACCTAGTGACGGTACATGGCTACAGAACCTACACAGAACCTAGAGACAGAAGAACTTCGCTGGAGAGAACATGGCAAAAGATCCTGGACAGAAACTGGCCACAGAACCTAGAGACAGAACCTAGCGAGAGAACCTGGCAAAAGATCCTGGACAGAAACTGGCCACAGAACCTAGAGACAGAACCTAGCGAGAGAACCTGGCTGAAGAACCTAGAGACAGAACCTGGCTACAGAACCTGGATAGAACATGGCAAGAGAACCTGACTAGAACCTGGTGACTGAACCTGGCTGGAGAACCTGGCTGGAGAACCTGGACAGAACCTGGCTGGAGAACCTAGCGAGGGAACATGGCTACAGAACCTACACAGAACCTAGAGACAGAAGAACTTCGCTGGAGAGAACATGGCAAAAGATCCTGGACAGAAACTGGCCACAGAACCTAGAGACAGAACCTAGCGAGAGAACCTGGCTGAAGAACCTAGAGACAGAACCTGGCTAGAACATGGCAAGAGAACCTGACTAGAACCTGGTGACTGAACCTGGCTGGAGAACCTGGACAGAACCTGGACAGAACCTAGCGAGGGAACATGGCTACAGAACCTGGCTGGAGAACCTAGCAAGAGAACATGGACACAGAAACTGGCTGGAGATCCTAACCAGAACTTCGCTGGAGATCCTGAACAGAACTTGGCTAGAGATCCTGGCTAAGCTGCTGATCAACTGAAAAAAAAAAAAAAAAATATATATATATATATATATATATATATATATATATATATATCAGATAGAACAAGTACCCCCCCCTTCCATTTTTCTTTCTTAAAAAAAAATAACAGTGTGGGCTATTATTGCATATTTATTCCTCTCTATGAAGTTCCATGGAAAATCAAATTTTGTATTGGATTGCATTAAAGTGATTGAGTTGGGGGGAGAGAATACTTTTAGAATATTAGATCTCTCCATCCATGAACTTAGTATACTTGTCTGTTTAGGGAAGTCTTTTTTGCTCTTCTCAGGAAACTTTTGTAAGATCTCCACAAAGAGCTTGCAATGTGTTTGCTAATGGAAATTTTATAAAGTTTTGCTGCTATTATCAATGGGATCTTTATTCCTGGATCCTTTTAAATTGATATTTCTCATATATATGAAAGTTGTTGATATAGATATGTTGCTCTTCTACTGACCTCTTTGCTGAATTCCCTTATTCTACTAGTTTGGATTATTTTCAGTAGATAATAAAATCACAAGCAAATAAAAAAAATAAAAATAAATAAAAAGGGAAATAACTTACACTTCCACCAGCAGGTGTATTAAGAGGTTTCTGAAGCGTATAAAATATGTAAAAAAAGAGTTTTCTGTGCTCCTCGTCCTTGCTGATACTTAGTATTGTCAGAATTCCTTGTTTGCCAATCTGGTGGGTGAAAAATAGCATATCATTTTGGTCTTTATTTGCATTTCCCTGATTATTAATACATTTGAGCATCTTTTATATGTTTATTAATTAGTTGTGTGTTTTTTAAAATGACTTACATTTTTAAAAAATTAATTTTAGAGAGAGAAGAAGGGAGAGAGAAACATCAATTTATTGTTTCACTTATTTGTGCATTCATTAGTTGATTCCTATATGTACCCTGACCGGGGATTGAACCCGCAACCTTGGTGTATCAGGATGATGTTCTAACCAACTGAGCTACCTGGCCAGGTGAAATGCCTTGTTTAAGTCTTTTGCTCATTTTTCTATTGGGGTGTTGATATTTTTATTATTAATCAGTGGGAGTTTGTTGTTTAGTCAACAATTTTAAAAAATATCTTTTTATTGATTTCAGAGAGGAAGGGAGAGGGATAGAGAGATAGAAATCAATGAGAGAGAATCATTGATTGGCTGCCTCCTGCACACCCCCTACTGGGGGAGGGGGATGGAGCCTGCAACTGGGGCATGTGCCCTTGGCCGGAATTGAACCTGGGACCCTTCAGTCCTCAGGTCAACGCTCTATCCACTGAGCAAAACCAGCTAGGGCTAGTCAACAAATATTTATTGAGCACTTGCTATGTAAACTGACATAAAGTTAGGCACATGTACACCTTTACAAGATAAGTAGCCTATATGTTGGGAACACAGCAGTGAATAGACCAAATTCCTGGTCTCATTTCAGAGTTTATAAGGGGAAGACAGGCAATCAAATAATTACTTACATATATAGCGTGTATGGCTATGATTAGTGTTATAGCTACAGTTAAGGCAAGAAAGGGCAATAGGCAGGGCAGGGAGTGGTGGTGAGCTTGCAATTTTTAAACAGTGACCAGGGAAGGTTTTATTAAAAACATGACATTTGAGCAAAGGTTCTGAAGGCGACAAGGAAATGAGTATGCAGATAGCTGAAGGAAAAGTATCTTATATATTCATTTGTCAGTTATATGCATTATAGACATTCTCTCCCACTTTGTGGCTTGCCTTCTCACTTTCTTTAAGGCATATTTTGGTGAAAGAAGTTCTTATTCTTAATATAGTCTAATATATCAGTCTTTTATTTTATGTTAGTACATTTTACCTTGTATACAGAATCATTCTCTCTCCTGATGCCATCAAGAAATTCTATATTTTCTTCTAAAATTTTAAAAGTGTAACCTTGTACATTTTGCTTTCAGTTCACACAGAATTTACTTTTTGGATATTGTTTTCTCCTATACAAATAACAAATTGTGGGTGCCATTTATTGGGTAGTCTATCCTTTTTCTGGGGATTTGCTTTGCCATCTCTGTCATAAATCAGGTTTCCATATTACTCTAGGTCTGCATTGAGATATTCTATTCAATTCCATTGGTCAATTTGTCTGTCCCTGTACCTATGCCACACTATACTGTTTATTATGGTTTTATATTATGTTTTTATGTAAAATAGAAGGTCCTTCCATCTTATTCCCCTTTTTTCAGGAACATATTGGCTATTCTTAGGACTCTACCCCTCCATATAAATTTTAGAATTAGCTTGTCAAGTTACTTGAAATAGTCTCTTGAGATATATGGACCTGGATTGATTGAATACTTCAGTTCGAAGAGAATTGGCATTATTGTCATATTATGACTTTTTATCCACAAACGTGGCTCATCTCTCCCATTTACTTAAATCTTATGTAATGTCTTTCAGTAAAGTTAACTTTTTTCTTTATAAAGGTCTTCCACACCTTACATCATGTTTTCCCACAAGTATCTTAATTTTGGTTGCTATTATAATTGGCATCTTTAAAAAATATGCTTTCTAACTATGTACTGGTGGAGTATAGAAATGCAATCAATTTATATTATCCACCCACCTTGTTAAAATTTAAAAAATTAATTCCAGCAGTTTATCTATATTTTGTGTTTTCTAAGTAAACAATTATATTATCTATAATGATGTCAGTCTTGTTTCTCTTTCCAAAACTTAGACTTTTTTCCCCTTTTCATATTGCACTGGGTAGGACCTCAATGCTGGAAAGAAGAATTGATGTGGACATTTTCGTCTTGTTCCTGAATTTGAAATTGGTGCTTCAAACATTTCACCTTGAAAAATGATGTTTGCTGTAATCATTTGGTAAAAACACTTTACCAGGTAAGAAATATCATTATGAATTAGAGGTAATTTTTTCTACAATTTTTTAGTAATCATAGTTTTTCTCCTTTATCTATTAATGTGGTGAATTACATTAATAGATTTTTCTAATGTTAAATCACTCTTGCATTCCAAGGATCACCCCAACTTGATCATGATGCAATATAATTTTTATACAATGAATTCAGTTTCTAGGATTTTTGCATTTCAGTGATTGGCCTCTAATTTTCTTGCCTGTTTTAATTTCTTTATAGTCCTCTAACAGATTTGTCATTGTGGCTAAGCACAGGTCAATTATGTCCAATTTAGAGATAATTCTGAATTATATCGTGGCCTTCCCTTCTAACATCAATGCGCTGATGCCTGAGTACCAACCATAGCAGAGGCCCCTGGAGGTCAGCGATAGACCTGAAGAAGCCAAGCCCCAGGAGGCCTGGCTGGATCCCTTTCTCCCACTGAAAACTCACGTTGTCTAAGAAACTCTTCTAGTTACCAGCCTGTGATCTACTTTTAGTGTAGAGACCACATCTTTTTGTCTCTCTATCCCCAGGGTCCAGCCTACCACCTGCACAGAGTAGTGGCTCATAGACATTTGTGGAACCGAGTTTACCCAATCCAATTGTGAGCTCTTCTTGGCTCAGTAAACCCTGATTTAAAAAATTGATCCTCCAAAATGTCTTGAGCCTTTTATTGAATGTATTACATGCATATGCTCCATCTTACAAGATAGACAATAGGTTGTTTTGCAGATAAGAATTGTGTCTGTGCAGAAATTTCTTTTGACTTCCCAATGGTAGAGCCTGCCTTACACTAGCCCAAAGTCCCTTCAGAATCTTATCCCAACTGTGTTTTCATCCACCCTCCTCCTCACACGTTGGAAGCTCTAGATCGGCCTCACTCTTTAAGGCTCCAGGTGAGCCATGTGCCTTTGCACTTTATGCCACACCTTTGAACATGCTGGTACCTTTTCCTAGCATGTCCTCCCCTCACCCCTCTTATTCTCATGAGCTCCTTCTCTGTTTTTCACATGGACTCAAATCCTTGGTGAAGCCTCTCTCTGCTCCCCTCCTTCCCTTCCTCACCCCTCGGAGTCAGTCTTTCATCCTCTGCGCTCTTCAGGGGTTGTACACATGCTTTAGAGAAAGAAAACCTTTTATAAAAAAATCCCAAAATGCTTCAGCATATATTTCCTCATGTCAGATGTTCTCTTACAGAGCTACTATACACATGTCAAAATCAGGATATTTAGCATGGGTACAAACACATTTTCTAACCCACATTTCATTTTTTTTTTTTAAAATATTTCTTTATTGATTTCAGAGAGGAAGGTAGAAGGAGAGAGAGATGGAAACATCAATGATGAGAGAGAATCATCGATCGGCTGCCTCCTGCACGCCCCCTACTGGGGACCAAGCCCGCAACCCAGGCATGTGCCCTTGGCCGGAATCAAACCCGGGACCCCTCAGTCCGCAGGCTGACGCTCTATCCACTGAGCCAAGTCGGCTAGGGCCCCACATTTCATTTTTAAATTTCATCCATTATCCCTTTCTTTAACTTTATCGTAACAATTGTCACACTATTTTATAGATATTTGTTCACAGTTCTCTGCCTCCTCTATGCTTGTATGCAAACAATAGCCCCAAGAGTCTGGGCTTGTATCCCTGATCCTTGATTCCAGTCAGGAGCCTTGCAAGTAAGTTTTGTCTTCTGTGTGTATGTGTTTAATTAATTAACACGGTTATGTGGCTTGTCTTCAGTTCCTCTAGTCTTCCCGGAGGGCCCTCCCCTCCTTCTCCAGGATCCTGTTCTCCCTTGTGGACCCATGCCCTCGTTCTCTCTCTTATACTAACTTTCTTTCTGAGCCTTCATTTATACGAAGCAGTGAATGACTCGTGGTGGCTCCCAGTGTCCCTCTTCCCAGGAGCAGATACTGAGAGATCCTGAAAAGGAATATGACACCGCTCCTGTCCTCAAGGGCCTCCATTTCTTGTGTCCTGTGTATTTTTGTGTTTCCCCTGAAGGCCGGCACCGTGCCTTGCCCACAGTCTGTGTTTGAGGGCCGCTGGTTCGGTGAATGAGCACAAGTGTGAAAAGGTGGCCCCTGAGGTGAAGAGCCCAGGGTTCGACCACTCTCCAGTCAGGCAGCTTGACCACATGATCAATGGCTGGACGCAGTGTTCCCAAGCTGGGGTATTCGATGACTTCCTTTTCGCTTATTTAAAGCCAACAGGCCCTTCTGAGAAGCATGTCAGGCTATACACTTGGGCGGCCCCTTTATGAGGGGGAAATCCCCAGGAGGCCAAGGAGAGAAACTGAAAAAGGACTGAAACACCCCTCGCGGGGGTCATCACTATTTTAAAATGTTTGACTTTGAAACTGGAGTCATTTATCCCTTAAATGCTTGGAGCACCATGGGGAGGAAATGCTACAGAACTGTAGACCGATTCCTTGCCCTCAGTAAGCTTGTAATTTATGCTACGTGCCTTTTTTAGCTGCTTGCTTGCCCTCAGTGCCCCATTTTTTTATAGCGCTTTTCTGTTTTTCTCATGGCTCTTATGCTTATTTAATTGTGGTGCCGATGCTCACCCTTTGTGGAACACCAACAAAAGTGTGGCAATGGAAGACACTTGAACTTGGGTCCCAGAGGGCTTATAATCCCAGCTCGCCTAGGAGTCTACACTTTTCCACCTCTGTTGCTTTTTGTTTTTTCCTTGGTGTTCAGTGCATTCAAAGAAGGAGCCACCCTTCACCTGCTCCTTCCAAATCCCTAAGTGCTAGATTCTTCCCAAGCCCACGCCTTGGGCCTCCTGTCTCACCTGTCCCCTCATCCTCAGGGAGGCACATCACAACAGGTTGGGCCACATGGTTTGACAGAAACTCTGAGCCTCTACCCTTTTCTGGCAACAGGGCCCAGGCACTCCTAAGGCATTTCCAGGGGCTCCTCAAAAAGCACACACAGGAGAAGATGATTCTAGTAGCTGAGGTCCAAACTCTGCCCAAATGTCAGCTCCGTCTGCCTGCAGCCATGGGGAACCCCTCGAGTGCTGGCAGTTAATCCTGTGACCGCTGGTTTTGGGATAAATAAGCCTGGGTCACCCTGCAGGGCTCCAGGGGAGAGGCTGGGAGGGGCTGCCCTGTCCCTCGGATGGTTCTGCCGGTGGGATTGGTTTCTTGGGGATAATTAATGCTCTCCTGCCAGGTCCCCAAATCAAACCCAGCCAGGCTGATGTTATGACACCTAGTGATATTTGTTGACACCGTTTTTTCCTCCTCAAATTGCCATCTTCTTCCTGAGGTGAGGGGAGGAGGGAGCCGGCATGTGGAAGCAGTAAGAGGAAGGCAGCAGGGAAAACAGGTCACATCTCGCCCTCCCGTCGCCCAGAGCCCGGCTGCTCCCTACTGGGTTTTGTCCAGTCCCTCTGGGGTTTGGCCACCTCCCCTTGGGAGATCATTTTTCACAGCAAGTCCACTTGTCCCTGACTTTCGGCTTTTAACACTCTTAATTCCAGCCCTTGCTACACTTTTAAATGCACATTAAATAGCCCCTCTTTCTCTTTGAGTCTCTTCACCTTGCTGGCGTTTGTAGATGGAATGATCATCCTTGATTTATGTTAGCCCAGCTGTGCGTAATTATTTCCTCATCTTTACTCATGGATTCTTCCATCCCTTAATCACTCTTGTTTTTCCCTAAACTGTCACTTTCTCTACATTTATCTGGTAATGAGGCAGCCACTGCCATGTCCAGTTCCTGTTCTGGGGACTCAGAGTCTGAAGAGGGCAGTTAATGTGCTCAGGACCCGCTCCTGCCCCTTTGCATTATGAATCAGCTTGTCTCTGATTGTTCAGCACTTAACACTTTCATAATTTCAGCCATTGTGTTTATTGATAGCTTCCCTATCTATCTCTCAAAGATTGATCTTGATCTATGAATGTATTTATTCGCAGTGGCTTCTGTGAAGGCTCTACACCGGCTTCAATTTTAGATGCCTTTCTGAATCTCCCGTTGTGTATGTGAGTTCAAGAGTAGACATTGTGAGGTGGAAGGGGGGACTCTGCGTCTGGTTTCATACAGCCTGGGTTCAAATCCTGGCCTTTCCCGTCTCCCTTCCAGAAGGCAAGTCAACCTCTGAAAGCCCCACTTCCCGGATCCATCAAATGGAAATGCTATTGCCCTCCCTGCAGCGTTGTTATAAGGATGAGATGAAATGATGCATATGAGCCCAGCACGTACCCAGTTCATATATATTTCCTTCAATTCATGCACTTGGCTCCTTTTCCAGGTGATTCCCAAACTTTTGGAATTTATAGGCTAGGAAAATCTCAAAATGTATTTTGATGTGCATAAGTTGCCAACTTTTTATTTTGCCAATTTTCAGTTTTGCCAAGTAAGAACAGTATAAAAAAATAACACAACTAACCACCATCTATTTTTGCTAAATGTTCATAAAAGAATACTTGAAAACAAAAAATTAAAAAGGGTATCATGTATGAGTTAAAAATGCAATACATTTAGCTTTAAGAAAAGCTCCCTGTATTGTGGGGTGGGTGATAACTTGGTTCACACATCAGCGACAATCTAGAAGGGCTTTTCAGATTAGCATCTCGTTCTAGACATCTGGTCCTGAGGTGGGGAGGGGGTCAGCGGGAGGATGAGGGAGCAGCACATTTTCTGTGTTTAGTTTGAAGAACTGCTGAGGTGTGATTGCTGAGTCCAGGGACCTTGGGATGATTAGACTCAGAGACAAGAGCAAATGTGAGAGGTTGATGTGCACAGTATAAAATATGTGGAGAGAGCAGAGGTAGAGCATTCCATGTCTGAGTTCCAGGTAAAATAATGGCTGTACTTGCATTTTTTTTAAAGACACAAGCAAAAAAATAAAAATAAAATAAAGACACAAGCAAACAATCAAAACTTGCCACGTTCTAAGCTGAAGGGATTTGGGTTCGTGATGATTTCACGCTGACCCTCTTCAGAATCACTTGTGGTTTTTCTAACACCACTCCTCCCACGAGTCTACTTTGGGGTGGAAACATTCCCTATCTGGTCTAAGGGCAGAGGTGAATTGTTTTTGAGAAGTTTGAGCTAACTCAGCTCACCTGGTTTTGCTCAGGGGAGGGTGGAAAAATCCTTGTTTCTTTCCAGGAGAGAAACAACTACATGTGCACACACAGACACACACATCAGGTGGGGTCTTTTAACGTCCGGTTAACTCATACCTGGATAGGGACCCTCGCTCGGACAGGAAATCCTGGCAGACAACAGTTGAGCTGCGATGACGGAGCTGATGTCAGGAAGCAGGCACGGGGCGGGCCTAGGCCCGCTGGTTCACACGGGTCCGCGCTGTCCCTGTGCTAGGGAGCTGCTCTGAGCTCCGGGTACTGCTGGCTCTGCAGAACGAACATCACAGCCTCTCCCTCTGCACTGAGTCCTGGGCAAAGGGCCGCAATTACACAGGGGTGGGCAAAAGTAGGTTTACAGTTGTTCCTATGGAAAGAGACATGCAGGTTAGGATTATTACAGTGGCTTTATTAACTTGAAGACTGTCACAATGGCACAGAGCACTTAGGTACAGGCTCACCTTGTAAGGGCTCAAACCGCCAGCCTTCATCACTCACACATTCTTGTCGTCTTTGAGAATCAGTAAACAAAGCTAAATTTGAGTGACCTGCCTGGGTTAGCCCCATGGCCTCCTGAGCTGGTTCAATTCAAACCTACTTTTGCTCACTGCTGTATTGTCTAACCCGCTCTGAACCCTTTGAGCTAGGCATTGTTAGAAGGCCCATTTTATAGATGAGAAAACTGAAGTTTAGTTGTTCAGAGTCACATGAGAACCCATCAGTGGTAGCGCTGGGATGTAAGTGCAGGTCTTTCTGACCGCAGTTTCAACTACTAGAACGTTTAGCTCCTAAATCTTAGGTCTGACGTGCGTGGGAAATGGGCTGACATGAGTGGGAAATGGGCTGACATGAGTGTCCGTTTTGAGGTGACACTTGGAAAAAGAGACATTGCCCCTCACCCCCTAAAACACAAACTTTTTTTAAAAAATTATTTTTAACCAATAAATTTAAAAAATTATTTTATTTATTTTTTAAATTATTTATTGATGAAGGTATTACATATGTCTCCTTTCCCCCCATCGCCCCCGCCCCAGCACATGCCCTCGCCCCCCTTAACACACACACTTTTTAAACTCTCAGAAGCACTCCTAAAACAGGCGGCATTTCTCCCCTTTCTTTAAGAAGCCTACCTAGGAAGCTTCCTGGAGAATCATTTAGCAATATTTATCAAACGCCTAAACATGTTTATGCTCTTTGACCTGCAAATTGCCCTATGAATTTCCCCAGGAGCCAGTATGGCCCAGGCTTCTCCAACCTGCAGGTACAAAGAGCTGTGCTCTCAGGGGAGCCCTGGCCCCCCTCCCTTCCCCCTTTCTTGTCTTCCTTCAAAACACTCACCTTCGGGTGAAATGACAGGATGTAACTGTCATAGAAGGTAAGTCCCATGATACCAGGGACTGTTTCTCTCCAGTGACTAAAACAGCCTCTGACTCATGGAAGGCCTTCAACAAAGGTTCATGAAGGAACAAATGCGCTTGTGTTACATAAAAGCCTCAGATCCCCAAACTCTGCCAGACGGGCAGCAGGTGTGGTCTTTTACGGATGCCCCGCTCTCCCCCGCAGGGCTCAGGCTCCCTGGAAATTTCCATAAATTGGTCCTGGTCATCACTCACCATTACTGCCAACAGGTAGAGGGGGACAGTCAGGCATGTTCCTTGAGACCAGAGTCCACAGACCTTGGTCTCCCTGACAGCCTCCAAGGAGCTGCTCCTGTGTGTCACCTACACCTGCACCCCTGACCCCAAATGCTGCCTCCTCTTTGAGGTATCATGTTGTTGCTGGTCATGCCAGGATTTGGAACTCACCCCCTGGCCAGGCAATTTCAGGCCAGCAGCCAACCTTAAGTGGCCTTGGCATAAACTGCTACCCATTTGCACAAGTAATACGGTACCTCCACTTTGGCCAAGTTCTGTAGCAAAGTTGCCTGGGACCCAACATATTCCAGCCCCTCCCTTGCACCCCAACAAACAGACATGTTACAGGGACCTCTGGTCTCAGGGTGACTGGATATGGCGGGTCCATCCTTTGTGTCTACATTCTCTCCAAGCCCAGGCCGGCAGAGTGAGCCTGAGGGATTCCCTTCTCTTGTCTGGCGGTGAGGAGTGGGAGGGGCACATATCAGAATCAGAATCAGAATCAGAATCAGAATCAGAATCAGAATCTCTGGTTGGCAAAGGGTGAGTGAGAGGCGCGGAGGAAGCCCGCCTCCTTCCCTGAGAACCCTGCCTAGAGCGAGCACATCCTTGCTGCCTACTCTGCTCTCCACGCTGTCCTCAGGGCTTTGTTTTTGCATCTGGAACCTGGTTTTGTTGCTTTCTTTTGAGGTATAATTTACATACAATAAAATGAACCCGTTTCAAGTGCACAGTTCAAAGAATTTAATGTGTAAACCCATGTACTCACTACTACGTTTAAGATATAGAGCATTTCCATCATTCCAGAAGTTCCCTTGAGCCCCTTTGTAGGAATCTCCCCCACTCATCTCACCCCACCGTGGGCACTGATTTGTTTTCTGTCCATGTGGATTAATTATATGTGTTCTGGAATTTCATATAAGCGGGATTTTGAATGTACTCTTTTGTGTCTGACTTCTTTCACTCAGCATATTTTTAGATGCTTCTATGTTTTACACATATGAATAGTTATTTCTTTTTATTGCTGAGTAGTATTCCATTGGTCTGGCTATACCACTATTTATTTATACATTCACCTGTTGGTAGACATTTGGATTGTCCCAGTTTTGGGCTTTTATATATAACCCTGCTATGCACATTTAGTACTGGTGTTTTGGTGGACATGATTTTATTTCTCTTGGGTAAACATCTAGGATCGGATTTGCCAGTCATATGGAAAGTGTATATTTAACATTATAGAAACTGCCAAACTATTTTCCAAAGTGGCTAGACAGAGAGAGATTTGGTCTAAAGCCTTTTACTGGCCTTGTCTAAGTTCCATCTTCTGCCTTTTATAACTCAAATGAAATCATCAGATAATTATGTCTAATCATATAGTCCTGAGGATGTTCATTGCAGTAGTTTTTAGAAATTTAAAAAAAAAAAACCTGGAAGGGATCCAACTGTCAAAATTTAGTAGATTTCTAGTCTTGGACTGGGACAAGAAAGTAGAGAAGTGCTCAAAGGAACAAACAAACAAAAACAAAACCCCCCAATGATAGGAATGTGTCAGAGCGAGGCAGGAGCCAGATGAAAGGGTTCCCAGTGGCTAAAAGTGCAACAATCTGAGGAATAAAATGAAGCAGTGCCGGATTATAACCCAAAGTCTAAAATAAATGTCCACAAGTCCATACTGATATGATTTAATAAATGAATAAGTAGAGAAAATACAAGTCTCCCAAGCAGAAACATCTATATATATAAAAGCCTAAGTGACCGCTATGGTGGAACAATCGGAATGACGAAAACGACTGGTCGCTATGATGTGCACTGAGCAGGCAGGCAGGCAGGCGAGCCGTTAGGGGTGAGTGGTCCCGGATTGCGAGAGGCAGTCAGACATCCCCCGAGGAGTCCTGGATTGCAAGAGGGCACAGGCCGGGGCTAGGGGATCCCCCCAACCCCCATGCCTGAATTTCATGCATTGGGCCTCCAGTTTCAAATAATTTATGTAGATGCTCTGCCCTCAAGGAGGGGGGAGCGTTACTCCCCACTTCGGAAGTATGGTCTTCACGTAGTGACTTTCTTCCAAGGAGGACAGTATGGAAAGGGGAAAGAAAGGGAGCAACTTTACAGAGGAGAAACATGACAAACACTGCCCCAGCCAGGTGATCAAGGTCAAGAGGGATGATGTGTTGATAGTGTGTCCCCTTGACAGGATGTGATGAAAATGGCAGTTTAACCCAAACATAACCCCAGTCTAATCATGAGAAACATCAGGCAGCTTCCAACTGAGAGGCATTCCACAAAAGACCTGACTAGGATTCTCAAGACTATCAAGGTCATCAAAGACAAGGACATTCTGGGAAACTGTCACAGCCAAGAGGAGCCTTAAGTGGACGTGACAACTAAATAGAACATATTATCCTGGAGGGGATCCTGGAACAGAAGCCAGACATTAGGTAAAACCCAAGGATATTTGAATAAAGTATGGACTTTATTCATAATCATGTTAATAATAATGTATCAATATACATTCATAAGTTGTAACAAATGTACCATCCTAATGTAAGATGTTAAAATAATAGGGGAACTATTATGTAGTTGGGTGTGAGGTTTATGGGAACTCTGTACTAAAGTCACAATTTTTTTATAAATCTAAAATTGTTCAAATATAAAAAAGTTTATTTAACACTCCCCCCAAATAGTGAACTGCCTAAATAAATTATACTAGCTTCATAAAATGGAGTATACTACAGCCTTTGAAGTGGATGCATTAGACATTTATTTGCGGCTATAGAAAGATGTATTGAAAATATTGTTAGAATGAAATAAGTAACAGAATAGTATGCATGCCACAATCCCATTTTAAAAATATTCATATGGGAAAAGTATAGAGGATTAAATCAACATGTTAAGACAGGTTGTCTCTAGGTGGTAGTATTTCTAATTGTTTAGTGTATTTTTCTTTTTTGCTTACTTCTCCTTCTCATTTGCCTATGATGGCTCTGTATAAAAATACAATTGTGATAGACAGAACTCTAAGATGACCGCCAATGACCCTTGTATACTTCTGTCTCCTTGAGTGTGGATGGGACATGTGAATTTGATGGCCGTCATTCCTTTGATAGATTACATTGTATGGCAAAGATGAAGGAATTTTTGCAGATGTAATTCAAGTTCCTAATCGGCTGACTTTGAGATTTTCCTGGGTGGGTCTGACCTAAGTAGGTGAATTCTTTAAAAGAAGGCTTAGACCTTTTCTGAGATCAAAGAAGATCCTGCTGACCTTGAAGAAGCAGGCTGCAAGGAAGTGAATTCTGCCAACAACCGTGAAAGCTTGGATGAGGTCTCTGAGCCTCCAATGAAACCCCAGTCCTGGCTGCCATTGCATTGTAGCCTTGTGAGAGAGCCCGTGAGCAGAGGACCCAGCTAAGCCATGCTGCCTCCAACTCATGGAAACTTCGAGATCATAAATGGGTGTTGTCTATGCCACTAAACTCGTGATGATTTGTCAGGCACCAATAGGAAACGAATAGAGATGATAAAAATCCAGCAGTCATGAAGGGAAAGGGACAGTAGGACAAATAGCATGAGAGAGCTTTATTTCCAAATGAACACAATTCCATTCTCCTCCAGCATTTTGTGACCATTTTCTGGGCTCTTACCCCTTACCATATTCATGGCTCCTAACTTCAAAGTCTTTCAAACAAGGTAGGTAATGTTGTTTGTATTTTATGCCAATGGACTAATCATACCAAATGCTATGGTAAGAGGACAAATACTCATAAACTATATGTAGCTGTCATCCAGTAAAAATAGGATGTCATCCTGAAAAATGGGAAATAACTCAGTTGTAAAAGATAAAGGCAGAGAAAGCTATTAGAAAGGCTGCTCCCCGCCACCCCTCACCATGGGGAAAAAAAATCTGTATTTTTGATCATCTTATTAATATATAATTTAAATAAATCTCTATTTTAATAATTGTATACTATTTTTATAGTAATATGTAATCATTATTATTTTTTTTAAATCTAACAACACAGACAAAACGGAAGGACACCCTTCTGGGAAAGGCAGTTTTCAGATTAAGAAACTATTGAGAGGAGGATGTGTGGGGAGAGACTAGTTCAAGTCCCTGCACTGGTGCTGGGAGCCTGTGTCCCAGGGAGCCCGCATAAAAGCTGCCATCGCTGCCATCATTATCGAACAAGCCTTTGAATGTCCCAAATGCAGTTTTGTTTGGTAAACACCTGGAGGGAAGAGAGGAGCATTTGAGAGAAATGCAATGAGAAGCCAGTAGTCCAGAAGGCGACGTCCACATGGACTCCCCCTTGTTCAGGGCAGGCTTGTCCTGTGACGCAAGCAGGCCATCAGGCTGGTCCACGCTGGGAGGATGCGTCCCAGGAGTCATCTAGACTGCTCGAGCGTCCTTTTGACTTTAGAAGGAGCAAAGGGGAAGCTACCTTTGAGGTGTGATTTTTAAAGTTAGGGTCATAATAACTCTCTGGGTGCAAAATTATTTTAATTACTACCTTTTACTGTGCTCTAAATTTGCCGTTAAAGATCCATTTGGGGGGATTTGGAAGGTTTTTCTGTCTTCAATTATAGGGAGGCTAAGCTTCAGCAAAGATCAGATAGAACCAGTAGATAGTAAGAGAATAATGGAAGGTGGAAAGAAAGAGAAGGGCCAAATTCTTTTTTTAATTTTTTTTTATTTATTGCTTAAAGTATTACAAAGGGTATTACATATGTGTCCATTTTATCCCCCCGCCCTAGACAGTCCCCTAGCCTCCCCTATCCCCCAGTGTCTTATGTCCATTGGTTATGCTTATATGCATGCATACAAGTCCTTTAGTTGATCTCTTACCCCCTACCTCCTGCCCCCCAACCGTCCCCGGCCTTCCCGCTGCAGTTTGACAATCTGTTTGAGGCAGCTCTGCCTCTGTATCTATTATTGTTCAAAAGTTTATAATGGTCTCTATTATCCATGAATGAGTGAGATCATGTGGTATTTTTCCTTCATTGACTGGCTTATTTCACTTAGCATAATGCTCTCCAGTTCCATCCATGACGTTGCAAATGGTAAGAGTTGAGAAGGGCCAAATTCTTGATAAAGGTGGTGGAGGGACAGTCTCTGCCTCTTTCAAACTGCCCAGTATTCAATGGCATGTACCATTTTTTTTCTTTCTACCAAAAGACATTTATGTTGTTAGTTTTTTTAGTTTTACAAACAGTGCTGTGGTGAACAGTATTGTAATTGCAACCTTTTGTACATGGGTATTTCCTTAGGATAGATACCTAGAAGAGAAATTGTTGGGTCAAAAAGTGTATGTAGTTTATATTTTGGTAGATGCTGTCAAGACAACCCAAAAATTAGTGCCATTACATTTCTACCAACAATGTGAGACTAACCTTTCCCCTATCTTTGCCCACGCTGGATATTATTAAGCTTGAAAATCTTAACCATCTGGTGGTTGAACAGTGATATATTCTTGTTTCAATTTGTACTTTTTGATTGATAGTGAGATTGAGCAACAGGCTTGTTTTTCTCTTTTCTTTTCAGTCCCTGCTCTCAATCTCTTAGCAATAGTTGATAGTCTCTCCCTAACACCCTCCCTCTCCTTGGCTTCATCCTGGCCTTGGTTCTACACCTCTGGCCACTCTGCCAGTCTCCATCCCTGCCTCCTCCTTCTCCACCTGGCTTTCAATATGGATGTTACTCAATGCTTGGTCTTAGTCATGTCTCTCCACCTCCCCCAAACAGCTCTTTCAATCTACATTCTCTCCCCAGACAACCCCATTGGTATTATCTATATACCAATGACTCTCACTCTTCATCCTCTCCCTCTCCTCTTGCTCTAGACCTGTCGACCTCTCCACTGGATACCTCAAGAGCATGTTAAACTCACCATTCCAAAGCTGAACTCAAGAGCTTCTTCCTTCAGACTAGTCCTTCTTTAGGATTCTCAGTTCAGGGACTGTCTCACCAACCTCTGGTTGCCCAAGAACCTTAGGACTCATCCTCGATGGTTTCCTTACCCTGATTCCAATATCCACTTCATTTCAAGTCCTATTGACTCTGTGTTCTAAGTATTTCTGGAAAGTGCCTATTCTTCTTCCATCTCCACCAGCCCCATCTTCCCAGGACTTTGGCAGTGGCTTCCTCACTGGCCAACCTGTTCTCTACAATTCAACCAACGTGATTTTCAAAAATCAAATCTGATCATGTTATTTCCCTACACAAAGATACAGCCACAAATCTGTTACACACAGAATTGTTCATAATTTTTAAAAGAAAGGAAGAAAAAAAGGGAGAAAGGATAATTTTAATATATAACAATAACAGATTAATTAAGCACATTTTAGTTCATCCATTTGATGGGACAACATGTAGTTATAAAAAACAAGTGTAGTCCTAGGAAATATTAAGGATCGGATAATTGCTATTATTTAAAAATTTAGAGAAGTGTCAATATTATTATGCGAGCCTCCTATGTAATTAAAAATTTTCTAGTAACCACATAAAAAAGTAAGAAACAGGTGAAATTAATTTTAGTGATATATTTTATTTAATCCAATATATAAAAAGTATCATTCCAACATGTAATCATATAAAAATTATAAATGTGATATTTTATGTTATTTTTTCAAACTAAGTCTTTGAACTCCACTGTGTATTTTACACTTATAGCTCATCTCAATTCAGATGCTACATTTTTATCAGAAATACTGATATCTGAAGAGTTAGGTTTCATGACATTTACAGTTGAAAGGTAGATTCACATATCCATGTTGTTCCAAATATGCTTAAGCTTTCCAGTAATTGAATCGAGGATCAGTTTTTAAATTTAAATGTAAGTTAAATTAAATTAGACATTTATTTTTTTTTAATATTTTTAATCCTCACCTGAGGATATTTTTCCATTGATTTTTAGAAAGTGGAAGAGAGAGGGAAAGACAGAGAGAAATATCGATGTGAGAGAAACACATCAATTGGTTGCCTCCTGAATGCACCCCAACCCAGTCCCAGGCTGGGGAGGAGCCTGCAACCAAGGTACAAGCCCTTGACCAGAACTGAACCCACGACCCTTCAGCCAGTAGGCCAACGCCAACACTCTATCCACGAGCCAAATCGGCTAGGGCTAAATTAAAAATTTAGATAATCAGTTGCAGTTACCATATTTCAAATATTCGATTGCTGCACATGGCTAGTGGCTACCGTATTGGATAATGCAGTTCTAAAGGAAGGTAAAGATTGCAAGTTCCCTAATTCATTTATAAACTTACAAACTTTATTATAAAAATCCTTCAAAGGATAAAAATAGCCCAACCCCTCTTGGGAATAAATGCTAAATAAAATATCAGCAAATTAAGTCAAATGATATTTAGAAACAATCATAACCAAATAGGGTATATTGAAGGATTGCCAGAGTGGTCCTTCCTTAGCCTTCCTATTAACATAAAAGTCCCATTTACAATTGGCATAAAAATAAAATACAAATAAACTTAGCAAAAATGGATATTTATGAAGAAGCTATAAAACCTTCCTAAAGGACATAAAGAAAACTTTAAAAATGGGGAAGCACATGCCGTGATCCTGGAAGTGAAGACTAAATACTGGTAAAGATGTGTGGTCTTCTAAAATTAATCTATAATTGCCTGGCCTGTGTGGATCAGTTGGTTAAGTGTTGTCCCTTGCACTGAAAGGGCACAGACTTATTCCCGGTCAGGTCACATGCCTAGGTTTCGGGCTCAATCCCCAATTGGAGTGAATGCATGTGGGAGGCAGCTGATCAATGTCTTTCTTTCTCTCTTTCTCTCTCCCCTCCTCTCTCTAAAATCAATAAGAACATATAAAAAATAAAATTAAATTAATCTATAATTTTAATGTAATCCCAATCAAAATCCCAAGAAAGAACATTTGTTACAGGGGGAGGGGACTAATTAAACTAATCCTAAAATTTATTTAGAAGAATAAACAAATGGAAAATAGCCAAGAAAAAAATTACTTGTTCTACCTGATATAAAAACTACCTATAAAACTTTAGTGATTAAAAACATTGTGGTTCTGATACAGAAAAAAACAAACAAACAGATAATGGAGGTAGATCCCTAGACCTAGGGGAACGTATATAGTAAAGTTAGTATTTCAATGTAGTGGGAGAATGTATTGATTATTTAATAAAAGTTATTGGTATCACTGAATATCCTTAGGGAAAAAAGCAAAGTTATCTCAATCCAACCCAAAAATAAATTCTAGATAATTAAAAGGTTTGGAAATTAACAAAACAAACAAAATACTGGAACATTCACAAAGATAAAACTGAAGTACATTTTAAAATAATTTTGGGGGCGGGGAGGGCCTTTGGTAATATGATAATAAGCCACAAGTCATGGAGGAAATGATTGACAGGTTTGACTATTTTGGCAGACACTACTGGTTATCAATGAGATGTAAATAAAAATCTGCTGGGCACTACTGGGAAAGATTTTCCTTCCTGGTGAGATAACAGATCTGTGAGCTGAAAAGAAATGTCCCCATCCTTTTCCTTCTAGATTGGAGTATGACGATGTAATATTTGAAGGTGTAGCAGCCATCTCATCTTACAAGGGGAGACACTGCCAACACATTGTAGATGGCAAATCTGAAAGGTGTAGAGACTGGTGACATCTCTGAACCACCAAACCAATTCTGAGACCACATACCTCTGGATTTCAGGTTAATTACATTGTTAATATTTTATGATTTAAGCCCCTGCTACTTGACTTTCTTTTCCTAGGGCTGATACAAATACGTAAAAATAAAAACTTTCTATGACAAAAGACACAATGAGAAAAAAATAATTGCAACGTAGATGTCAAGGCTAATGGTCTTAATATATAAATGACTTTTACTAACCAATAGGAAAATAAGAGAATACTTTAATAAAATAAAATAGGCAAAGAACATAAACAGATAATTCATAAATGAAATTCAACTGACAAGTAAAGGTATAAAAACATGCTCAATCTTACCAATAATGAAAGACTTACAGATTGAAACCACAATAAAATATTATTTTTTAGCCATCATACTGGCAAGGATAAGAAAGAGTGATAATGGCCAATGCTGGGGGTGGTGTGCAGAATCATCTTATCTCATACATGCTGGTGAAATGTAAATTGGTACAATTTTCTACAGAACTACTTAATATGAATCAAATTTTAAAAGATGTATCCTGTATTTCTCAGAATTTTCCTTTTAGGAATTCTTTCTAAGGGAATAATCAGACATGATAAAAATGTGTACACAATGATGGTTAGTGTAGTATTCCTTATAATAGTAAAAAAAATTGGAAATAACTCAAATGTTTCCAACAATAGGTAATTAGTTAAATAAATTATGAACATTTATTCAATAGATGGAATCCTATGTAGCCATTAAGAAGGATGATGCATTTTATGTATTGACATGGAAAGATACTCATGATCTAGTGATAAGTAGGAAAAACAGATTACAAAACACTATGTGCTATGACTCCGTTTATGTAAACGTTATATATATATATATATATAAACTTGAAGGGTTTCTTTTTTAATAATAGTGATTATCTTCAGGAAGAGGGATTGAGAGGGGACCTTTATTTCCCTGTTTTGGTTGAATATTTTATATATCAAAATAACAAAGCTGATTCCAGTTTCAGAAATAAAATGTTTCCAGAATAATATACAATGATGTAAAAAGAAAGATATATATTGCTAAGTTTAAAAATATGATACGAGTCAATGTTATAGTAGGGTATTTTAAAAATGGGGTTAATTTTATTGAAAATTACCTGGAAAGTTGTACACCAAGATGTTAACAGCAGTTATCACTTGGATTAGGGTGGGGGCTTGTGGGGGTGGGGGATGGGGGGTATTTGAATGATTTTTACTTTATGGTCATACTTCCCTGCTTAAACATATTTTTAAAAGATAATTCATATTGCTTTTATGGAAAAATGTTATTCTTAAAAAACAAAAGAAAGAGAAAAGAAGGACGGAGTGAAGGAAGGAAGGACAGCTAGGATCCAAGAAGTGTGTTGATTTGATGCCATTAAATACAAACCCTGACATTATGTAGTTATTTATTTTTGCCTTTTGTGCCACAAAGGATTTTGACTCAAAAGAAAATATATGATAAAATAGTAAATTACAAATAAAGAAAAAAATCAGAACATAAAGAAAAACTAGAAAGACAAGACTGGAGAAAGCAGGGTCTTATGAAAATTAAGCTCCAAGGTGAGCCCCTCCCTCCTCCCGTGATTCCACACCCCTGTGGGGTCCTCTGCTTGCCCAGCTGGAGACTGGCAGCATCTGGGCATCTGCTCAGGGTGAACCCACGAAGTTGACAGTATAGTGGATACATTGTGGGGTGTCTGTCTGTCCAGCCCCTAACAAGCCCTTTTTCTTCTTGCAATATCACGGCAAACTGAGCCAGGTGAACCTCTGGCCCACGCAGAGCAAGGCGGAGTCTGTCTCCGAGACGTTGGGAGCTGGGCCTGAGAGCTGCTGCGGTCTGGCTGGCCACCCCGGGGGTCTGGTGGGGGGCGGGGGGCGGGTGGTTTACACAGAGCAGAGTGCACCTCCTCGCTGGGGCCTTAGAGCCCGCTAGTATTTCGTGAGGTTCCTGGTGCATTAAGGAACAAGGTTACAAAAAGGATGGTGTATATTTAATGTTTATATTGAACAAATTAATGCTTTTAACACAAAAAATATAGTGCCACAAAAATGTTCTGTTCACAGGATAATTACAGGATTTATTAAAAATATTAATTCACGGTGCACTACAGGCGGTGTGGTCCAGAGCCAAAAGGGCCTGTGCCAACCTCCTGCCCACCCCCCACCCCCTCCCCAGGCTGTGAACTCGGGTTGAGCCCAAGGAGGAGGGAAGTAGTGCAGCTGGCAGCAGGCAGACTTGGGCAGTCCCTGCTCCTCCTTCCCACCCCTTCCAGGGCGTGGGGCCAGGTCCTCCCGGCCCCTTGAGACACCCCGATATCCTCCCAGTGAAGTCCCTTGTTCACTAACTCCGCCTGACGAGGACTTCTACCACTGGCAACCAGAAGAACGTCGCCAGAAAGCACTTGCCGACATCCCAGATTCTGATTTTTCACGGGAGGTGTCTTTTTTCACTTGCGACGAATTCCTCTCTGCGAGAGAAAGGGAATTTTCAGCTCCCGAGGCCCCAGTCTCCTGTGAGTTCGTGCGTACTCTCCCAAGGTGGAGGAGGACTGTTTAAAAGATGCTGAGTGGCAGGAGAAGAATGTCACCTCAACATCCCTCCGCCAAGCCCGAGAGGTTTGGCCGAGTCTCAAGGACGCAGGTTCAGACAAGGGCAGGCCTGGCTGCCTTACTGCGAGCCAGAGTCAGTTTGCTGGCGCTGGAGAATGTTGGGGAGCCTGGGGGTCTTGCTTCAAGGCCTCTCCTAGAGCGGGTTGGTCCTAAAACTGGCTCCTGAGATGGGGGGGTGAAGGTGAGGGGAGTATCTGCCCTCTAAGGGGTTGCCTGGCTGACGATGCTCCGGGGAGATACAGAACAGCAGCAGCTGGTTACATTAGCCATCTTATTCCTCTGAGTCCCATGGTGCCTAGCAGCGAGCCTTAAAGCAAGCAGACACACAGTGCTGTTTGTGGTCCCCAGTGCTGTGGGCAACACGAAGCCTTCATCCTTTGCTCTGCTCAAGCAGCCTCAGGAGAATGTTCTGGGGCTCTCTTCCTCCCCTCCCATTGCTAACCAGACCCACAAATATTTCCTGAGCACTTACTTTGTGCTAGATTCCCTCTAGGGAGAGGGAGAGGGAGAGGGAGAGGGAGAGGGAGAGGGAGAGGGAGAGGGAGAGGGAGAGATTCATTAGTAAACCCCCAGCTTTGTGGTAGCCTCCAAGAACAAGGGGCCCATTTTTGTCATTCCTTGTTCAAAATCCCCATGTCCCCCACTCAATGCACACACACACATACATATGTTACTCTTAGAGTTTACATTCATAACATGTACAGCTGGAGAGCAGCGAAGTCTGCCTTCCACATTATACAGAACGGATTGGCAGCTGGGACTGAAGGCGATAGAAATAAGCTATTGATCAAGGGTTATAAAAGTACTGCCACTGGGATCCTGTGATGCTTGCAAGCTGAGGGCAGCAGTAAAGTGCTACACAAATGCAATAACATTTATAACCCGGGGGCAAGTGCTTTTTACATGAAAATAAAAAGCTGATCCTCTCCAATTCTTTCCCCCCTCCATGGGCTGGGCTGGCCTTTGACAAGTGCATGGACAGGGGCCTAGGCAGAGTCACGTTGGATGGGCTGACCTCTTATTCTCTGTGTAAGTGGCAGCGTCTCTTTTCTCCATGCCTGTACCTTCTGGTGGTCTGTGGAGTAACCTGCACTTTTTAAGCTTCTCTGATTGGAGGGAAGGAGGAGCGGTGTCCTGCATCCTGAGAGGCCCAATAATGCCTTGGTCCCATGGGTCTTGCTTGGTTTGCTTTGTGGATGTTGCCTAGTCCTGTTGGGAGCTGAACTTTTCACTTGAATGGAAGCTGGAAATCACTCTTTAGAGCTTCATTCTGTGACATTTGTAAAAAGGGGAAGTCCTACTTTAGGGAGAAATAAATGGAGATGAGAGATGGCTCTGGAGGTACCACAAAATAGTAAGTGCTAAATGATGGCTGGACCTGAGGAATCCAACTTTTTCTTCCAAAACTCACCAGATCTGTGCTTCCTAACCTGTGTTCCAAGAACACCAGTCCTGTAAGATTCCCATAAAAATGGGGCTATATAATCAAATAAATTGGGAAAATGCTTCCTCTTGGAGAATCCTATTACATCTTTGTAATTTTAAAGACCATGGTTCTCAACCTTCCTAATGCCGCGACCCTTTAATACAGTTCCTCACGTTGTGGTGACCCCCAATTTCATTGTTACAAATTGAACATAATTAAAGCATAGTGATTAATCACAAAAACAATACGTAATTATATATGTGTTTTTCGATCGTCTTAGGAGACCCACAGGTTGAGAACCGATGCTCTAAGAAGTCCTGCAGTAAATAAACAGTTTAACTTTGCTTAACAGCCTCTCCCAGATTTACTTGACCAATTGTCCCCTCACATAAAATTGCTTTAATCTTTTTTTCTTTTTATTACATAATGCTTATTAATAATACACTTTGGGAAATGCTGCCAAAGTACTTATGAAAGGATTTATATTTTGCCTGCCACATATTACATGTCTACTATGTGCAAGGCACTTTACATGGATTATTTTTAACCACTGAAACAACTCTGTATTATTATCCCTATTTTACAGATGAGAAAAATGAGGTTAAGAGAGGATAAATAACCTGTCCAAGGCCCCTCAGCTAAGGAGTAACTTAGCCAAGATTCTTACCCAGGCCAATCGGACTCCAAATCCCACATCTTCCATCATATCATGTGTCTTCCTACCTGTGACAGAGACTGGCTTCTCTTTTTTGCCAAAGGAGAAGGTTAGTTGCTCTTCCTTAGAGTCCCCTGTCTCAGGATCCATTCATTCTTCTGAAAGCCTTGCCTGAGTCATTCCTTTGGCTCATGGAATTCTCATTAGAAAACAGACCCAGAATCTGAATAGCCGTGGGCAGGAATCCCAGGTTTGCCATTTACTATTTATGTGATTTTAGGTAATTTACTTAACACCTCTGCTCAGTTTTCTTATCTATTTTAAGTCTGTACAAAACATCTGACCCAGAATGCTTAGTACATGGCAACTGTTCTTTTTACTGTTAATTATTAACAATAAGTCTTCATGGGAGAAAAACTCATTAGGAAAATTTTAGAGATCCCTGTTTTAAATCCCCCAATTATCCTGGTGTGCTAAGATACAACTATTTTTATGTAAAAGATGAAAAAACCCTGAAACCTGTTAAACCAATGACTTTTTAAAGTGTGCAGCCAGTGAGTAGCAGAACTGGAATCTGGATTCCCAGTTCACAGAAATTTAAGACACCCTAATGTGTCAAACAGCTAAGTGCACCTGAAAAGGCAGAAAATTTCAGATTTAAAGCTTTGGGAGCTATTGGTCAGTGGAAATCCAATCAGCAATGAGGATAAATTTTCTCTGAAATTGTAAATTTGGTAAAATAAAAAAATGAGACACTTTAATTTGATCTAAAATTTGGTTGGAAGGATAGCCCGCTTGTATTACCTGCTCTTCTATTTCTGTTTGTTTGTTTGCTTGCCTTTTCTGGTTATTCACAATTACTCAGACAAAGCATTTTCCTTTAAAACAACGTTTGTATAAATTGACTCAAGTTCCAATAACAGATGAGCATAAGCTCGCTGCGTTAATGTTGTCAGGCTCTCAGTTGATTTTGTGCTGTGATCTTTTTGGTTTTGCCTCGACCGCTGAGGCGAGGACACTCCCAGATGAAATGAGCTGTCTTTAGGCAAGGACACTCCCAGATGAAATGAGCTGTCTTTAGGCACAGTTAGTCACAAAGCTTAGGTCCCAGCATTTCAGCTTGGAATGGGTCTGTTCCCATCAGCCCACTGACGTTTATCAAAGGAAATGTAATATTCATCCAGATTGAATTGGAATGAGTTTTTCTTTTCTATTAAACGAACAGCGACAACACAATGTACTTGGAAAAATAATAAGTTTGTGCTTATGCTAATTGAGGAAGTAGTATTAAAATAAAGTGTTTGTGGCTCAGAGATTCGTAACCCCTGCACCTCTGGGGAGTCAGCAGTCCCCAAGTGGCTACTGGAAAATGCTTCATGTTTTTAAACTCTCGTTCTCAGTGTTAGGAGAACATACTGTTTCTCCATATCCACCAATGCAATTCTTAGCACAAAGTCCCTAACCCACGACTACCCCTGGTTTCAATCACCAACCCAGGTGCTGGGATGGTAGATTGGTGTTATTTTAATTTAAAATTAAAATTTAATTAATTCCTCTTTCTTTCACTGACAGCACCCGTTTTCAGTACACTCATTCATTTGCAACTTCTCTTATTAGTTCTCTATAGGAGAGGGAAATAAGATGTATGGTGTGCCCATTTTATGGATGGGAACAACATGGACTGTACCCAAAAGCTGTTAACAACCTTTCTCTCATCTCATTAACTAGAGTTTGGAAGAGATTTGGCTTATTTATGTACTGAAGTGTAAAACACAAATGATCAATCTCATTCATTGTGATGGCTTTCATCAAAGAGGACTATAGCTACAGAAATAGTGCTTTGAGTCTAAAGTTTTTGAGCTTGAGAACCTTAGAAACTATTATTTTGATAGTTCTCCTAATGTTGCCACCTATAGGAAAATAATATCCCATTTTAGAGGGGAAGAAAATGAAGCTAAAGAGAAATACTGGCCCGACGGGCGTAAAGGAGGCCATACAATCTAAGCCTTCTGCTGGTCCACTCCCGTGTTGGAGGTGTGGTTCTCCATGTGTTCTCGCTTGGCTGCACATGGCTGACTACTCTAACACTAATGGGTGTCAGGTTCATCCAGAGAGCATGACCTCACTACGTAAATTATTCAGCATTGAGGTTGATGTGACTATTTATAGGTCATAAGTCAGTTATAAACTCAGAAATATGAGAATAGGTCCTTAAATAGAGAAGCAATTGTTACCCACCCAGGACTTATTTTAAATGTATAGGGTTGGAGCCAGGCAGATTTCATACCTGATACCCTTTATATTGGGCTTTGGGATTACTGGGTAGGATAGATAGGTGCACTGATTATAGCAAGGGGTGAGGGGGAAATCCAGGTATGACAAAATGGGTTTCTCTCTTGAGCAAACTCCAAACAGTTGGTAATGCCTGCCTGAGGCACTGTGCTGAGAAGGATTCTGAGACCAAGTTCAGGCTCTCAGAAACCCACAGGCCACATATTTACCATCCCTGGCTTGGTTATTTCATACTCTTCATCCATCAGTGACAGATGTTTCATGAAAGTGAGAACACTGGGTCACAGTTATTCACCAAAATTACCTTGCTGAATCTTATACACTCACTGATGCATCTCCTACAACCAATCAAGGGAAAAGAAACCAAATTGCCTCCTTTCAAAGACCCTTAGAGCAATGATAGGTCATTTACAAGATTGGGATAATGAAGCCGTGACAAATCCGATTGCTGGCCGGATTTGGGGTAACCTCGGTTGTCATCATCCAGAGGGAGAGATTTCTCTGCCAGGCGTGGGTTCCGAGACTCAGCCTCCCTCCATTCTTTTCTTTCTTAGTAGTTATCTCTTTCTCTTATTCAGGATCCAAGTTGATTCAAGTGCAGAATGACATCTTGTTTCAATATGAAGGAATGCTAGGCCTTAAGATCTATTGTTGAGGTCATTCTTAAGTTATAAGATGCTCTAGTCCCTTAGTCTTGAATATAGTCTTAAATGAAGCCCCTTTCAAGGCTCTGATTCCTGGGATTATGTTTCTAGTGGCTGCTGTTTCTTTCTTTTCTCTCTCTCTAGGCCCACACCAAACAATCACTCCTAGACTTTACTCTGGTCTTTGAAAAATCAGGTCATGTCCTGTTTGGATGCTGGGTACACCCTGTGGCTTTCTGTTCAGAACTGCACTGTCTTTACAGCTTCTTGGTTCATCACCCTGCCTGCCACCTCCAGGTACCCTGCTTTCTCTCAGGCTTCATTCTCTAGCCTTTACCACAGATCGGCCCTCCCTGCTGGTCCTCGGGCTCAGTGACGGCGGCCCTTAGCTATTCTGATCCAGCTCTCCTTCTGTGCAGAACTTCCCCTATTTTTAAATAAGAATTCTTGAGATCTCTGTAACTTCCTTCTTATGGTCCCTTAGGACACTGTCCTAAATGGGTAATAACTTATATTATTCACAGCTATGTGCCAGAACTAATCCAAACCTTTGCAAGTGTTATTTCATTTAATCCTAAAAACAATTCCATTATTATCCCCACTTAACAGATGAGAAGACTGAGGCCCTTTAAATTAATTTTCTAGCATCTACATATCAAGTAATAGATAGTGATATGACATTTGGCCATTTATCATTTTGCAATTATTTTCACGTGAGAATTCAAAATCACATTTGCCCAGCACAGTCATTTGCTATCTTTTCTGGAAATCTCCACTGCTTTAATTCATTATAACTTTTTGTTACCTTTCTAATGATAAAAAACATGTTTAATACAGAGTTCTCAACTTTAAAAACACTTAATAATTACATAGGTGTGTTTGCTTTGTGAAAATTTAATGAAATGCACAACTTGTGATTTGTGCACTTCTCCATATGAAAGTTACACTTTAATTAAAAAGTTTATGTAAAAGATACCCCTAGATCCCCTTATTTATATTTTAACTTAGAAAACACCTCCTGGCACCTCATTTTAGGACTGCAATGCCATTTGCCAATGCTCTTGGGGAAGGTGAATATTGCAACAGCACCTGGTCAGATTTAAATGTTCAGAACAGGACATACATTGTGCTAGCTGGGCATGCTGCCTGACCCCATGTGTTTTATGTGATACAGAGGTTGTAAAAAACTTATTAGAACATTATTTCAATAAGGGGAGGAGAACCTTATGTTGTTGCAACAAACCTGTGGCCTGATTTAACTTGGAAGATAGAAGGTTGCACACTACTGTTGAATGCTGCTTTCACTTGGTTGGAATTTGGGATGTTACATTGTATCACAGGGTTTCACTCATATAGTTGCATCAACTTGTTCTTCAGATTTCCAGGTTTCCATGCTCATAGAGAAGAAATAATGATAAAATTATATGCATTTGTACAATGTGATACAGTTTACCAAAGACCAAAATAATATCTATACAGCATGTATGACATATATTATCTCATTTAACATCCACAACAACACTATGAAGGCATATGATTATTTCTGCATTTTGCACATAAGGAAACTGTGGCTTACAACAGTGCATCATTTGCCCAAAGTCAACCCAAGACTGACTGATTTCAAAGTTCCTGATTCCTCAAGAGCAAGTCCTGGCACTTCTTACTAACAGCTTGGACCCTCACAACAATGCAGTGGTTAAACATTGTTGTTTTCCCCATTTTGGACAAGGAAATAGGCGCAGAGAGATAGAGTGATTAGATAGACATTTGCAGAGCTCAGACCCCCGCTCAGGTTCTCAGACTCCAAATCTGGGAATACCTTCCACTAGATAATGTCACTGCTCAGGCCCACAATACAATTTATTTATGTTGATAATAGATAAACTAAAGGTGCAAATACAAGATGATAAAATTCTTTTAACATCCCCATTCTCAGAGGCTCTCCCTGTGATTCTTTTAGCAGCTCAGCAGCTTTAGGGCAGACATGTCTAGAGCTTTAATTGTGACCGTTTTAGATTTTCACAATAGGTTCAGCCTAGGCCCCCTGATCTACATCAGTTACTTCTAGAAAAGGAATTGGGATTTGCTTCTGTGAAGGGCAGAGTCACACACTGACAAATGCACACTTAAATCTATCTATGGTGTTTGGGCTAGTTCAATGGTACCCCCACCCTGACACACACACACACACACACACACACACACACACACACATACGCACACACACACACACACACACAAAGAAGAAATGGGACATTTGGCAATGTCTGGAGGCATTTTGGGCTGTCACAACTGTTGGGGAGGTGCTCTTGGCATCTAGTGGGTCCAGGATGGGAATGCTGCTAACTATTCCACAATGCCCCCACAACAAAAAAGTATCTGGCCCCAAATGTCAGTAGTGCCAAGGTTGAGAAACCCTGGTCTAGTTAATTCTGTTACTTACACACACACACACACACACGCACACGCACACACACACACACACACACACCCCTACCTGAAGTTGCTTAGGATTAAATTGACCTTGGAGATTATGGCAAAGTAATGCAATTGAAGGTATTCTCCAGAGAGTCTACTGCTTATCTGCCAATATTTATTTATTTACAAGTTACCTGACCCGTTTCCAATTATGACTTTGACTTACCATAAATGTACACACAGCGAAGTTAATGTGAAGATTTTTTAAAGATCAGAAACCACTGAGACAGTAGAGAGAAAGAACATACACTCAACTTCTGCTAGTCACTGGGGATTTTCTGTCATAATTCTTTAAAAATCACATTGATATGTCTCCTCTACTTTTTAAAGCACTTTGTTGTTACAACCAGGTTTTCATTTACTCCAGCCCAATAAGAATTAGAAAAGAAGAGTTGATGAACTCTAATAGTTACCTCCCTGCCTCCGTAAAGAAGTGGGACCCTCAGGTTTCCAGACAGACTTCAAATCTTCTTTGGGTTGACCTTTTAAGAGATAATGGGATTACTTTTCAGCCTGGAGTAGAAAAAAGGATAGTGGTTGAGTGAAGCACGGACAGGGGAGCTGCATGAGAAAGCTGTTCAATTAGTTTGTGAGGGGAGGGGAGTACTTCATTACTTTGAAGTACTGTCAAGTTCCAGAACATCAGAGATAGACATATACAAATACAAGTACAAAAATGCCATGTATCCATGGCTATGGTGTATACTATGCTACTACAAAAGTGTAAAATAAGAAAATCTAGAAGAAACTTCTTCATTCCCCATTATAATACATAATGCCTCTATTAATACTGTAAATAGTATAATGTCTCCATTATATTTTCCCCTATATTTACAATGTCTCTGCATTAGACTGATAGTCCTTATAGAGAGCTAGTTGTTATATCATTTCAAATGACATTTTACATCATCCAATAGAATCCCAATATAAGTTAAGTATTTTCTGTCAAATAAAAGTTAAGTCCCTAGCTCCTGTCTTCCATATATATACATACATACATACACATATATATATACTTCAAAGTACTTCAAATATATATATTGCAATAAGGTAATTGTAAAAAATAGAAACCATGAAAATACAGGAAGAAAACTGTAGGTGTTTTGTACTCTTAGACACTGTATGACCTCTGAAGCATGGAATGGAAGGCAGGAATATATAGGAAAACACTAACAGATCTGATGATTTTTATAAATATTTAGAACTGCACTTCAGTGTTTAATAACATTCAAAATTGGATTTTTAACTTTGCTCAACACGGTTTTATGGATGATAAATGGTTTTGGAGGGTAACTAGGTGGTAGGAGAGCAAATTCTATTGAGCACCTGCTATTGTCAGTCATGTCTAAAAGTTGAATGATTCGCCTCAAAGAAACTTCTGATTGTCAATTTGCAATTTTCAGCTTTTTTTTTTCCTGGGATTTTCACTAACTTATACTAATTGTTACATTTTTTCTTTAGCATTTATGCCATTTAGCCCTTTCAAGAATTCCACCAGGTATTATCTTTCTGTATGAGAAACACCCGGGTTCAGAAGGCCTAAGTGTGGGTCTCTTTAGGCATACCTAGAGCTGAGACAGACCCACCAAAATATATCTTAATACCAACCCCACAAACTGGAATCACCCCAAGACTCTTTGGACCCCATATGCCACATCTGCACTGACAAGATATTGGAACTCCACATGTTCACCTCCTCCAGAGCTATGTTAACTCAGAGAATGAACTTGAGGTCACAGAGAAAGATGTATTATGCAGTCCCATGTGCCAGGCACTGTGCTAAGCACTTTTCATGAATTATTTCATTCAATCTTCTCAACAGCATTACCAAGTAGGTATTAATAGCTGCATTTTACAAAATAGGGAGACAGAGGTTAAGTAACTTGCCCAAGGTGCCTTAGCTGAAAAGGAGTGATGATACTTCCTACGTGTTGGAACCCAAGTCTGCTTGGTTCCGTTGTTCACCATCCTAGAGTGAGGAAGAGTATGTCAATAGAAACTTGGTCTATCGATGACTCTCAAGCTATTCTTTTTTTTTTTAATTTTTTTTAAAATATATTTTTATTGATTTTTTACAGAGAGGAAGGGAGAGAGATAGAGAGTCAGAAACATCGATGAGAGAGAAACATCGATCAGCTGCCTCCTGCACATCTCCTACTGGGGATGTGCCCGCAACCCAGGTACATGCCCTTGACCAGAATCGAACCTGGGACCCTTGAGTCCGCAGGCCGACGCTCTATCCACTGAGCCAAACCGGTTTTGGCCTCAAGCTATTCTTTTCCATAGAGTTTGATAGGTATAGGAGTGTTAGACAATTATTCAGTTAAATATTTTAATTAAGTGTAAGTATCTAAAACATGATTTTGCATGACACTGACTTTTGAGTGCTATACAAACATCTTAGTAACCAAGCAACCTCTGGTACAAGAAGTTCAGCAGCTGAATGAACTTCAGTCTTCTAAAGCCAGGTCAGTAAACAACAACCCATGGCCCAATCCTGCCCACCTCCTGGTTTTGTGAGGCCCATGAGCTAAGAGTTTTTTAATGTTTTTTTTTAATGGTTGAAAAATTAAAGTATTATTTTGTGACATGTGAAAAGTCATACAATTCAAATGTCAAAGCCTATAAATGAACAGCCAGGCTCATTTGTTTACATATTTTCTATGGCTGCTTTTGTGCTACAATTGCAGAGTTGAGAAGTTGTGACAGAAACTGGATGGTCTGCAAAGTTTAAGATATGTACTATCTGGGCTTTTACAGAAAATAGTTTGCTGATCCCTGTTCTATGTCATTTATACATTCAGGTGCAATTTGGGCTTCTGAATTGTTTCTCTGAAACTCTGAAAAAATTTTGAACTCTTTTTTCTAGAAAGAACACTACAGCAATATTGCTCTGAAAAAAATTCTGACCGCCTGGGCTGATTTGAAATGACACCATTAGTCAGTCCAGCTTGAAATTCCGCCTCCCTCTCTCATCTAAATACATTAGAGTTATCTCTAGGTGGTAAAGCCCGGTCTTACTGCCCAGCCTGTCCTCCTGTTATTCATCTTGTCTGCGTTATGGGTTTAGTTTCACAACATTATGAGTTCATCCAGGCTTCTTGAATCATTTATAGGGATTTTCATTTTCCCTCTCAAACTCTTACACACTTTCTCTGCTGTGATTTTTTTTTTTCAACAAAAAGCTGCAAGTGCGAAATGGCCTACACATGTAAAATAAAACCTATACTTTAGTTTTTAGCTTTAAGAAATCAGAATTTTTAAAAATAGTTTTTTTTTCCTGGGAAACTAAAGTTAATTTTGCAGGTCACAGAAGTAAGAAAATACCTTCATATCCACGGATCTCAAAGCACCTCTGGTGGAGATAGGTAAAGAATGTCTACTTATTTTGAAATACTGTTTACTTCCTGGAGGAAATACTATTTCAATGGAAAAGATGAGACTAGTAATAAATAGAGCCTGGGTTCTGCCAATGACTCAGTTTGACTTTGGGCAAATCATCTCACCACTGTTGCTCTTCATCTGCAGAAACTGGACTTCATGCCTGTGGGAGTTGCATAGCTAATCAATGCCTGGAAAATGCGTAGTGGCAGATGCTACAAAAGTGCTGAGCCTTAAAAACAAAACCACCCCCACCCCCCATTTGTATTCAGTTGAGGTTGAGGTTTATTGTTATTTAACATTCGAAGGCCAACACTATGTTAAGTCCAGCGTGCTGCACAGGACAGATAATATCACTGTCCAGTAAGGATTTTTTATTTTTTTTTTTTAAATCGAGTGTTTTGGACTTTTTTCTTTATTGCGGTTTGGGATTATTTTAGCATTCAGTAGTATATCTATTCAAACACATTAAGCTTTAAGTTGAAAACTATCGATTACAAAAACCTACATAAACCCCCTCCAAAAAAATAAGAGGCCCTCCCCCACCCCCTCCGCCCCGCCAAGAAACCTCTCAAAACAAGAATTCTCCTGCTGCTGTTGGTGTGTGTGTGTGTGTGTTGTGTGTGTGTTTTTTTTCTCCCTGCAGTTCTCCATGTTACAGTCCTTGGAGGTAGACTTAGGCATAAAATACTTTCACTAATAAAATATGACAAACCGCCGGATTCTACGTGGCCGATTCCCCGTGATTGCCCTGCTACACAAAGCAGAAAAGTAAATGCCATCATCCCCCTTAGAACAAAAGAACTTAGGAATAAAAAACATGGAGAGGGGGGAGAAAGCAGCAATAAATAAAGGTGAGCGGAGGACCCCGTCCCCCGCCCCTCCCCGGAGCGAGTGCGGGACGCGGCGCGGCTAATAAAGTGGTTCCAGGGTAGTTATTTGGGAAGGGGGCGGGGTGGCGGGCGGGAGGGAGGGAGCGGGCGAGCGGCGGCCGGGAGGGCATGTTGCATCCGACTGGAGCTGGCATCCTGCTGCCGGCGCCTGGACCACGCGCCCTCATTGCGGTGCTTCCCCGCGGCGGCTCCCGGGCCCTGGAGAACGGCTGTTGCACGGGAGGGAGTTGGGGCCGCTCCGGAGCCCCATCGGCAGCGCCTGCCGGCGGGAGGGGGAGCCGGGCTCCGGCCGCGGACTTGGGGCGGGGGGCCGCGGCGGGCGCCGGCCTCGCCTCGGCTGCAGCGCCCCGGAGCCGAGCTGCAGCGCTGCCCCGGCCCATCCTGGCGGCGGCCCCGGAGTTTGGCCGCCGCAGCTCCGGGCGCAGCCCCATCGCCGCCGCCGCCGCCGCCGCGGCACTGGAGTTTGGCTGCTGCTGCCCTACTTCACTCTAGTTTAGTTTCACTCACTTTACATCCGGGTTTTTTCCCTAGGCAATGGGCGCCGCAGCACACCCCGTTCCTTAGGCAAAGTGAAATAAATTCGCCGCACCGACACGTCAAGTAGTCCGCCCGCCCGAGCGCCGCCGCGGGCCCCCGCCGTCGCCCCGCCGCCCCCGGGGGGAGTCGGGGGGGGACCCCGTGCGTCCAGGGGGCCTCGGGCGGAGGCGCGGGGGCCCGGGCCGGCCGCGGGACCCCTCGGCCCGGCGGCCCCCTCCCGCCCCGCGGTGCCCCTCTCTCCCCCGGTGCCTCCTCTCCCCCCGCCCTCGTCCCCGCTTTCCCAGCCCCAGTCAGTCCCTCTCGCCCGGCTCTCGGGAGCGGCGGGGGCGCGCACGGCGGCGGCGGGCCGGCGGGGCCGCGCGGCGGGCTCCCGCGCGGGCGAGTGTGTCTGGGCCTGGGCGGAGGGATCCCCGGGCTGAGGCGGCGGAGGTGCTGCGGCCCGGGGCCGGGTGGTGAATGGGCTGGCGGTGCTCGCTGCTGCTGCTGCGAGGAGGAGGAGGAGGAGGATGAAGAGTTGGGCTTGTTTGTCTCCCACAGTTTCTCTCCTGCTGCTCTGACCCCCCCTCCTGCTCCGGCCCGGAGCCGAGTGTGTCCCTCCTGGAGGAGGAGGAGGATCCAGTGCCTCCCCCCACCCCTCCTCCCCCACCCCCTTTGCCTGGGGAAGAGGAGGAAAGAAACAGCCCAGAGAGAGAGAGTGAGTGAGTGAGTGAGAGAGGGAGCGGAGAGGCGAGGAGGAGGAGGAGGGAGCAGGGAGCAGGGAACAACCTACCATTTTAACACACTAAGATCTAAAAAGTGCGAGAGGCCCAGAGCAGCAGCAGCAGCAGCAGCCCCGGCTCCTTCCCTCCCTCCCTCCCCATGAAGAAGAGTTCCCTCCTCCTCCTCCTCCCGCTTCTCCTGCTCAGAGTTCCTGCCTCCAGCTGCCAGGGGGGACAGCCAGCCAGCAGCAGGAGGGTGCAGTATCCCAGCTTTTCCATTCTCTCTTCTCACTCTGCTCTCTCTCCCTTCCTGGAGGAGCTCCCCCCTCCCCCTCCCCCTCTCCCCCCGGCTCTCTCCCTCTCTCTGTCTTGTCTCTGGTGTTTGTCGAGGGGAGGAACAGGGGCTGCCTGCCTGGAGTTTGTTGTGGGGGGAGGGGAGGGGTGTGTGGGAGGGAGGAGGTAAAGGGGGGGGGGGTGTGCTCGCCAGGACCCCGCAGTCAACTTGAGATTGGAGCCATAACTTCCCCTTCGGGGCGCCCCCCTGCGTGCCCTTCCTCTTCCTCCCCCCCTAAAAAAAAGACAATGGGAAAACCTGGGCTCCCCCTCTTCCTCCCCTCTGCCCTCCACCCCTCCCCAGGATAAATTGGAAGTAAGTTTATGAGCCGCCTCGGGAGCCTGGGCGCTGAGTGCAGGGCCGGAGCCTCCGGGTGACAGAGGCGGCGCGCCGGGGGCGGCGGGGAGGGGGCGTCACATTGTCCCGGCGGGGGGCCGGGGAGGGGGCCGGGGCGGGGGCGGGGGGCGCGGGGCCGGGGCCGCCCCTCCGCCCGGGCAGGGTCGCCTTGGCTCTTTCATCACCCTCCCCCTTCCCCGGGATGCTGTCGGGGGGAAGTTTTATTATGATTATTTAAAAAAATTTATTTTATTTTATTTTTTTGGAAAACCATCTTGTTTGGTGACTGAGGGATCTGGTTAAAAAAAAAAAAAAAAAGCTGCGGCTGCTGACGCTGCCGGGCCCGAGTGTGTGTGTGTGTGTGTGTGTGTGTGTGTGTGTGTGTTGGTGCATTTGTCTTGGGTGGCCGGAGAAGCGTTGGGGAAATTCCGCTTATTCTTCTTCTTCTGCAACTTGTTATTCCGGAGAGTCGGCCTGCACCCCTCACCCCGGGCCCGGCCCTCCCGCACTCGCCCCCGCCGCCCGCGGCCGCAGGGCGCCCCCGGGACCCCGCGCGGGCCGGGGCTGGCAGGCCGCTCGGAGAGGGGCCGCGGCCGCCCCTCCCCCGCCCGCGCCCCCGCCGGGGGGGAGGGGCGCGCGGAGTGGGACTCTTTCCGTTTGGTCCAGCCCCGCCGTGCACGCAGTTCCCAACACTTCTCGTCATCCTCTCTTTGGTCTCTTTATTCTGCTGAGCGGTGCTGTTAGGATTTCTTTTTTTTTTTTTTCCCCTGACCGCGCTCGCGATGGTGGGTAGCAGCAAGGTGGCCCGGCAGGGGAGGGGTGGATGCCGAGATTTGGGCACCCGGGGAAGAATGTCTCCTTTCAACTTTGTCGGTGGCTCGCACCCCCGGAGAAGGCCACACGCCGGTGGTGGGGTGCAGCTGTGCCGAGAGTGATTTCCAAGTAGTTGAGTTGTTGAGACCCGGGGATGACTGCTAATGGTAGGCAGGTTTTGTTTTCATTGATGAATCCGGTGTCATCATGTTCCGGTCATCTGTGGAAATATTCTTTGTTTAGGTCTTGAAGTGGAGGGTCTCACTCTGCACGTCCACATTGTGTCGTTTTTAAATGATGTCTTTGCATGGATGGCTTTCCAGAATCTCAGATGGGAGTGAAGGTCCGGGCCTGTGTGGGCCTCGGCACTGGCCTTGACAGTGAACTTTGTGGCTGTGTTTTGGATTTCAAAGATGTGCCCATCGCCGGGGAGTGAGCTGTTCGTGTTTTTTTTAATAGTAGGTGTTAGGAATGTGGATGCTTTAGCTGGGGACTTTAGAGAAGGAAGAGCATTTGTATATTAATAATTGATAGCTGAATATTAGAATCAGATTAATTTGGACTGGTGAAAGTTTTTTTTTTTTTAAAGCAGTGTGTGCACTCTAGGAAGGAAGCCTTTTCACAGGCACTCTTTATAGGGGTTCTTTAGGGCAGAGAGCCGGAATATCTCCTTTTATAGAGGATTCTCATCAACATCTGCAGTTTCATTGAGGGCCTGGTAAAGAAACTAAAATTGGGGCTTAGACCTAAGTGCACTTTTCAGTGTTTATGTTGTTTGTTTACATTTGGTATTCACTCATGTTTGGGCAGTAGACATAAATAGGTCAGCTTTTCTTTTGGTTTTGAAGACTAGCCCCCTCCCCCCTCCCCACCCCCATTTTTTTTTTTTTTAAGTTTCACAATTTACTTGGTTTCACGGTTTTGTAGGAAACTGTTACTCCATTTTTATTGGAAATACTATTTTCATTTTGATTTTGGTAAGTGCCTGCCTATTCTCTTTTTCTGTCTCCACTTGTATATGGGGTCTACATCATGGGCTTAATTAAAATGAGCTATAGGGGCTATTTAAAATGTCTGAAGAATGAATTTTAAAATCTCAGGAATAGCTTTTGATGGCAGAGAGGATGTTTTTATGTGTAGTTACTCATGTTTGTAAAAAATATGTCTGTACTTAAAACTTCTGTAGAGGTACAACTATCCTTAAGTGAAGAGCATAGTAGTAGTGCAGAAAATTCTCAAAACACAAACTTCTGGCTACCATGTTAAAAATATTCCAGGTGCTTTTCTTTATGTCAGACTTTTGCTTTTGTTAATAGAATAGTATTTCCAATATGACTGGCATTGCTTGCCTGGCCATAATAGTCTTTTGCTTGAGTGCTTTTGATGGGTTTTAAATAGTTTTTAGGTAATTTTGCAAGCTTTCTTTAAGCATTTTGCACGTTGGATTTAGGCAGGTCTTTATGGATCTGGAATCTTAATAGGTTAAAGAGACTTATACCCTATGCCAGATTTTATTTTTAAGAGTTAAAGTGATGGACGGGGCCCTATTTCTTTTAGTTTTGAAGGGTCCATCCTTTTTCCTATTCAATCTTCTGGAAGGCGTTGCCTCAGATATATTCTTCTCCTGCTTACATGAAGAGCTCTAAATGCTATCCAGCAGGAGGTGCTACAGCAAGATAATGCAACTCTGAATTTTGAGGGTCTTGGTACTTAACATAGCTCATGGTAGCTTCAACTAAGCAACAGGATTAACACCCTAAAGTTCCAGAAAGATTTTGAGTAAGTTCACTAAAAAAAAATTCCATTAATAAATTACATTTGCTATTTAAAACTGAACTCTTTGACTGCTTTTTACTTGCTTACACTATTACACAAAGTAGACTTATTGTGGATATCTTAAGGATGCTGCGCCTAGTTACAGAATGCTGTTGGAATTATTTTGAAGAGGAATTAGTCTTGTATTATGTACAATGGCTATAAACAAAAGTAGTTGGTATGAATTGGGACATTTTGTGATCATCCTTATAATATTAATACAAATAGTACCTGAGATTTTGGAAGAGTTACTTGAGATTTTGGAAAGGGAGATACTGTATGGAGAAAATTTTATACTTTTGTGTTTGTTTTTTTTCTCAAATCTATGGACAGTTATCCTAATAGGTAAATTCTTAGGTAATCGGCTTTATAAATACATATGGTTGATGTATTTGAATTGGCCTCCAAAGACTGAGATTCTTGAAATATAAGTAAAATTATATCTGTGGGTATAGATCATTGCTGATGATATGTCCATTAGTAACACTTAACAATAACTCCATAGAGATAAAAGTAGTTTCATAGCATTTATAGCACATGGTCATTTGAAACTCTTGTTAGTATTAGGTGAACTGATTTATCTCTGGAAATATCATCCTACTTGGTGGCTTGTAAAGTTTTATGTCAAAGTTTAAAAACTTAAGAATGTATAGAAAATCTGATAAACCTGCTTTGAGTTTTGTCTGTTTTCCAGGCATAATGCTGTACTTTTTTCTAAGTAAGATCAAATGAGATAATACATGCGAGCATTCTTTGTAAATTGCCAGAAGCCATGCAGATGTTAAGTTGTTGAGATAGGTTACTAATTAATGTATGGACAGAAGCTTCTGTCTTTAAAATGTTAACTTTCTCCATATCATTTGGGAAGTGAGTGCATTAAAAGTGCACCCCAAACACCTTATGATTTTTTAAAAAAAATACTGCTGTGGTTACCAAAAAGCTCTTTGTTACAGTTTTGAAGCTTTGTTTAAAAAATGCTGCCAAGGCAGTTTCTCATAATTCAAGAAAAAGATCACTTTTCCTTTTGTAGATCTTGTGAAATGTGTATCCCCTATTAAAGTTTTTCTTCATTTCTCCATTGATACGGTAATAGTTGATTTTAGTGAATATTTAAATTCTCAATTCTTTTGTAGACTCTTATTAACACACAGAGTAACAGATGTCATGCTTGAGGTTTTGATTGTTTTGATTGATTCTGCTAACTTTGGGAAAAATTCTTACTAAATCTTTTAAACTTGTTTCAAAGTGTAAAAGATGTGTACTTGTGTGCATTAGTATTAGGTACATGTGTATATCTCTTTTTTTTTTTTTTAGAGGGATGCATGAGGAAATGACTACTCAAATCTAGAGGAGTACACTGAAGTATTTTTGTGTAAAAATAACACAAAAATTTAACACTCAGAGCCTAAGCTGTGGCTTTGTTAATAGCGTGTTCACAAATTTTGACCAAAATAAAATAAAATATAGATAATTAGAAGTCCCTGTGTTTATGAGCATATCTTAAATTTTAGAAGTGACTGTTCTTTATGAAATAACCCCAATTAGTAATTAAGTATAGAAACTTGCTTCTGTGAATAGTGAGAAAAACATTTAACTGTTTTGATAAAAATGAAACTGCTCAGGGTAATATTAACTTTTCCATCCCACAGACAGTGAATACTTAAAGCTTTTCTTGAAATACTGAAGTTAAGGTTATATTAATGCGCTTTTAAATTTTGTATCCTTAGTATCTTACTGCCAAAGGCTTTTGTATTTAATTACTATTCAAAGGGAGAAAAGGAAGAGATTAAAGTTTTAGGTCTCTAACCTTTGACAGAATTCCTTTATATCTATATTCAGAGCTCATTTCTTGAAACATGTTTGAATCTTCATATTAATCTGTCCTGGGAAATATTAATGATTTATGTTAACTTTTCCAGAACTTTTGTGCATGGGCTTTTTTGTAGGCTCCTAAGTATTCTTAAGCAGCATAGCAAAATATTCTGATCACTTTAACTTTACCAGGTGTGTATTTTTGCTGCTTTGAGATTTTTTTAAAAGAGGTAATTTGTTAAAACTGCTTTAAATTTACTATAGGTAATTATTTGTTAAATAGTATATGCTTTTTTCTTTATGTGTTTGTGTATATGTGTGGCTATATAATTTTATAGGCTTTCATATAATTCTTATATATTAAATTTTTTGAACAGTTATCTTTTGTAAGAATGTTGAAATAGACTTGTAAGAATAACTTTCATATTACTTGTCTATCAATTCAGTCTTAAACTGGAGTGGTGGTGAGCTCTTCCCTTTTAGAGCTAAAATGTGAGGTTCAGTCATCCTTTGGGTTTTTCTAAAGCAACTTTCTTACCCTAGTCATTTGTTGGGAAGTTTGAATACCCCTCCATTTCTCTCTCCCTCCAATACACTGCACCCCCCACCCCCCCCCACCCCCCCCGCTTCAAAAAACTGTGAGCAGGTCTCATTGAAGGAAACTATTTTTTTTCCTATATTTTGGAATCATCTACGGAAGTGTTCTTCTGCCTTTTTAAGTAGACAAAAAAGTGAACCGGTAATGTGGAGATAGGAAAGGAGTTGGGGCCTAACAGGTTGGTGATCTAGGCTTTGACTCTGGTTGTGGGCCTAGGGGAGAAAAATAACTTACAGAAGCCAAAAAGATGGTTTTTGTTTTATTGTTTTGGCTGCATTGAGAATACAAACTGTCAGTACTTGAGTAGAAGGAGCAGCAGAAAGGAATTGATTTTTTCCTGCTGCAGATCCAAGTATTGTTAACCATGTGCATTTCTAAGACAGCATACTTACAAATCAAGCAGTAGTTGATTTTTTCACTCAATTAACAGTTAGAACCCTAAACTGTTTTGTTTTTTTATTTTAAATAAGTACCAAAAACTTCAGAGTAATGACAATAATTTCCTGATAAAAGTGGGTGATAGTAACCATGGCAACTGCTATCTCTGGCCTTATGGACAGTATGTTGTATTGATGAAGCTTCAGATCCTGTTGTAGCCTGTCACTGTTATGGTGAAATGTAGTAGCATGTGTTGCAGGTGATTTTTAGCTGGATTGTGTTAAATTTGTTTGCCAGCTTATCTTTTCTTGTTAGGAATTTCTTGGATTGTATTCCACAGCATGTTTGTGAAGGTGCTGTTGCCTGAAAATAACCCACCACCTGTGTTAGGCCTCCTGATGCAGATTGCACTTATTCTTTCCCAGCCTCCTCCTTCAGTCTTGCAAAACATAGGGGTGAATGTAGAATCTGAATAAACATAGATTGCAGCTCCAAGTTATCTGCTTGGGGTTGGACATGTTATTGATAGTTTTAATGAAAATCTTTGTGTTTTTAGAAGAGGTCAGTGGCTGAGAGAAATGGGTTTGTAGTTGGAATATATTTTCCTAAGTGTTCTTTCCAGAAATAGGTGTGTGTGTGTGTGTGTGTGTGTGTGTGTGTGAGAGAGAGAGAGAGAGAGAGAGAGAGAGAGAGAGAGAGAGAGAGAGAAAGAAGGGTGAAAGTCGAGGGAGTAAATTTTGAGTAAGGACAAGTGTTTTTTTTGGTGTGTCTGATGATGATATGTGTAGTAATACATACACATAACTGCTATCCTAGTGGACAGTATTAGAGTGTATGGGAAATGTTTTCTTATAAGACTTTCAAGGAAAATTATTTATAAAACCTAACGTGAAAGACTGCTAAGAGGAAACCTGGTAAAACAATTAAAACTCTTTTATTGTGGGAGTGGGATCGAGAGCTTAAAAACTGATCCAAGGAAACTTTGAGAAAATTGTTTCAAACATTATGTATTTAAATATAATTTTTTAAATTATATCAAACTTTCTGCTTTTTAAGCATTCCTTTTATGTACTTATCCTGTTTAAGGTTTTTCTAATGTGAAAATGTTGAGTTAAATATAAATTGATACTTTTTTAATTATATGCTAAAGAAACAGTGCCAGAGTAGAGAACAAACAAATGAGATCTGAATTTGACCATAATAATAAGACCTAGTCAAATTGTGCTAGATAGTTAAGATTTTGTTGTAACTTAACTGTGGTAGAGTGAAGTGGTTTACTTACTACAAGTCCCAGGATGCATTGTGATTTTTTGCTTAACTCCAGATTAGAGTGTTGCATGCTGGGACCTGTAGTTGATTTAAACAGCACAGGGAATCCTTCCCTCTTGTCTACTCCATTTTATACATAGCTTCCTAAGCTTCTAAGAACTTTATGCTAAGTAAAGTTTGATTGCTAATATCATGATTATGATGCTGCTGATATCCTAAAGTGAGTCTTCAGAATCATCCTAGTGTTTTAGTTTACCTTAGATTAGTTGGTTGTTTTTATTAGCTACTATAAGATTTGTATGTAAAATAACAGATATATATGTATGTGTATATATATTCAAAACTTGACTTAGCAATTATAAATTGTTTTTGTCTGTGATGATATTGGCCTCTCTATAATTATAGCATTACTGAGTGATAGTATGGGCATTAGAAGTCTATAGTTAGTTGTAGGGCCTGATGCTGTTCTCTTTTTTTTGCATGGGGTCAGTTACTAGGTAAAGTTGGATGGAAGGGTTTGTTTTTTTGTGTGTGTGTCAGTATTTACGTGCAGTTTTTTTTATTCTTCTGTAATAATTGTCAGCATCTTGAAGCACAGTATTCTTTAAATAGAAGACAGAGTCCTGAAAAGGAATGTGGTTTTAGTGTAAACTTAACACTCAAAGCTATAGTGCGAAAGGTAGAAAAAATGTAAAGTTTCTTTAATAATTTGCTTATATTATCACTTATAAAATTTAAATTTCTGTTGTTCTGAGAGTTCTAATACTTTAATATCAGAGTGTTGTTGTAGGGATTAAATGTTAAAATCTGTGAAACTGCTTAGCACAGGCGTGGGCAAACTACGGCCCGCGGGCCGGATCCGGCCCGTTTGAAATGAATAAAACTATTCAAAAAAAAGACCGTACCCTTTTATGTAATGATGTTTACTTTGAATTTATATTAGTTCACACAAACACTCCATCCATGCTTTTGTTCCGGCCCTCCGGTCCAGTTTAAGAACCCATTGTGGCCCTCAAGTAAAAAAGTTTGCCCACCCCTGGCTTAGCACAATGCCTGGCACATAATAAAGACTCAGTAAATGTTTAGAATTAGCAGCAGCAGCAGTAGCAGTGGTTATTGCTATTTAAAAAAATACCATGCTTTACATTTTTCTTCTGTTTTATATTATTTGATCGGAAGCCCAGCTGTTCTAACAAGACCTTGAGATTTTTGGGCTATGGTAATGATGTGGCAATTTCTTAGAATTTTTTGCTGTAAATAAAATGTCTTTGCACCTTAATTTCTCCCAATGTGATATATGCTCAAAGTAGACAACCAACCAGTAGTAGCAGCATTTTAACCAGGTTCAATTCTGCCTACTTAGTACTTGTTGCCACTGTACCACAGCCTTTGGTTGACTTTGGAAAGTTTAGACGATAATGAAAATTTCTTTATTCGTAATGTTTGCACTGGTAGAATATCCAAACTGATTAATGAAAATAAGATGCTGCAAAAATGTTCTTCATATCACAGTATGTATAACCTTGGAAAAATTCTGTTGTATTTAGAGGCATGAACCAATCTATCACCACAATTCACAGTGTTACAGGATTGATGTAATCGAGGCCAGTGAGCAGCCCCAGAAAGAAAATGTAGTTTCAAGTATGTGGGTTGTACTTGAAATGTTAGGTTAAAAAAAATTGTATGTCTCTATATTCTTTTTCTCTTTCAGGCTGCTCTGACTTCTTTTAGGCTCTTGAATTTGTAGGGTATTTTTATCTGCATGGATGGTCCCTTTTTGGTTTTTGAGAAGAGAAAGGGACACCTGGGAATATTGAAAAAAGTAAGCATAAGTTGCATGTGCCTTAGTTGGAGTGTATGCAGAATCAGGGAAATGCCTTTCTTACCTGTTTGGCTAATATTGCTGCAGCTTTTTCCCTTGTGCAGAGTTCCTGGAATATTATTGCTGAGAGCTGCTGTACTCATTTAAGAAAACTCTGCCTTTTGTAGTAATCATTTAAGTACTTGTTTACATAACAAACCAAACCACTATAATAACACTAACCTTTTCCTCCCTCATAAATATGAACTGAAATTTGTTAATGTTTGTATACTAGACATTATATAGATTTTTTTTAGATGTGTCAGAATTTATAGAATCTGGTCTGATATGCAAGTCATATTATAAATGGTTCAATTTATTTTATAGTAACTTGTCTTTTCAGGACCTAATATTAAAATGAAATAAATTCAGTCATTACAAAGAGGTTAAATACAATGGGCTAAATATAAGGGGAAAGTGGTCTCTGGTATTAATTGGCCACTGCAGGAAATATCAGGTTTGGGTGAATTCTCTTTATCTACATTTTATAGTTACATGTACTTGTGAAATTCCTGAAATACTAAAGTTGGAAATAAAGAAAGGAAATGAGAGTACAACTGACAGACATGTAATTCCCTGTAGAGTCCTCTGACACGCCTAAATTACTGAGCACAATTTTCTGTCTTTTTAAAAAATGAAATGTCCCAGGCCAATGTAATGTAACAGTTGTGGTGATGTCAGAAGACCAGGCCTGTCACTAGCTGTGCACTCTTGGGAAATTCAGCCTGGCTGGGATTTAGTTTTCTCAGTGGTAAAATGGGCATAATGGTAAAAGCCTGCTTCGCTATGCTGTTAAAAGGATTAGATGAGGTAATACTCATGAATGTACTTTATAGACTAGAGTAGTATATATAAATGGAGTTTTTAATTCACTAACAGATGGCTGGATTTTAAGATATTTGTTCATGCCATGTTAATGTTAATATTTTTAAAAATTTAAATATATGAGTTAGAAACATAATTGGTGATCTGAACCCCCCTATACACACACACCACCACTGTGGCCAGGAGACAAGTTCTTAACATATTTACAGGGTAGCTCTTAACAGTATGTGCTGACTCGTTTGTGTGTGTGTGCGTGCGTGTGTGTACACACAAATATAACTCTACTGGTGTGTTGTAATGAAAAGTTTTAATTACGTGCATGCTGAAAAACATTTTTATATGTTAATAAATAATCTTACACAAATATGTATATTTGTTCTTAGAGAAATGGTGTAGCTATAGGACTTCAAATGTTTGGCAAGTTGTGAACAGTTTTCATACTTTAGAATTACCTGTTGTTATGATATTAATAATAATATTACGTTAACATTTACTGTGCTAATGTTATGTATTGTGCTAATAAGCCTTTTTACATGTAGGAGCTCACTTAATTTTAGTCCTCACAGCAATATCCTGAGGACTTACTAGTATTACCCTACCCCCATTTTACAGATGAGGAAATAAAGGCTTCCCTGGAATTATGTAGGTAGCAAATGATACAATCTAAATTCAAGCCCAAGTTTGATTCCAGAGCCTCTCCTAAGTCATAATGCTGTACTAAACTATGTAATTCCCACAGAAAGTGAATTACTAAATAAGTTTTCCGCTTACTGAAATGGCCATAGCAAAGGAATGCCACTTTAGAATGTTTCATGTTGATTTGGTTTGGGTTAGGAAAATAATATGCATTGGAATGGAATTGAAATGAAGGCATTTGGGATATGCACATCACCAAGCACAGTGCCTAGCAGGGATAGGGCCTACTGTCTACTTCTTCTTCTTCTTCTTCTTCTTCTTCTTCTTCTTCTTCTTCTTCTTCCTTCTTCCTTCTTCCTTCTTCCTTCTTCCTTCTTCCTTCTTCCTTCTTCCTTCTTCCTTCTTCCTTCTTCCTTCTTCTTTCTTCTTCTTCTTTCTTCTTTCTTCTTCTTTCTTCTTCTTCTTCCTCACCTGAGGATATGTTTTTATTGATTTTAGAGAGAGAGGAAGGAAGGAAGGGAAGGAGAAACAGACAGAGAGACATCAACTGGATATCAAACCCGAAACCTAAGGTGCCCTGACTGGGAATCAAACCCGAAACCTTTTGGTGTACTAGATGACGCTGCAACTAAGTGAGCCACCCGGTCAGGGGTACGATCTACTTCTTAAAGGTTGGAAGTTGAGCACTTTAGCAGGGTAGGTTATTTTGTACATTTTCGTAGTAGATGCAAATATGTAGTTTCCATTTGCTATTTCAATTAGCGTTTTGTAACTATCAACATTTTAGAGGATTTGATGATAAGTATATCCTTTTAAGAAATATTATAAATTACTTTCAGAGTTATGAAAGTAATTCTAGCAGTATAGATATATATATAACGTAGAAAATTAAAGTTATCCCATTCTCATTCTTCTTTTAAATTTTCCTGTGCATTTCAATATGTATAATATATATTTTAAAAAATAAATAGAATTATACCATAATACTTGAAGTCTACTTTTTACACATGGCTATTTTTAAAACTTGCTATTTTTTAAAATAAGGCACAGGTAGGAAGTTGGAGTGGAGTTGGAAGGAGAGAGGTGGGTAAGATTCATAAATTAAGATTATAAACCTACACAGACACAGACAATAATGTGAAGGCCAGGGGTGAAGGGTGAGGGGAAGGAGAATATCTGTAATAGTGTTAATGCTAAAAAAAGATGATAAGCCTAATGCCCTAGGATGATTATTACCTATGGACAAAAATCGTTTTGAGTACTTTTTATTTGTGCCTAATGCCTTAGAGATGATCATTATTATTTTTAAAACTTAAAAAAAAAGTTAACCAATTTAAAATGACAACATTGTTTTCTGTCATACACAAGTAATTTAGGAGGCATCATTTTCAGAATTAAATTCTACTAGGTTATTTTGGTAGCTAGTTATGAAGAGATGTGGTTTCAGATAAATTTTTTTTTTAACTGGTAGTCTCTCTTCTGGGTTGTTGGGAGTCATTAATTCAATATTTATAAAGTAAAACAGGGTTTTAAAACTAAGAAAGCACTTGTAATGTTTTAAATAATAGAAACTCAAACCAGTACTGCTTAATCAGCATACGGATACCCTGCATAGGAATTAGGCCTGGTACTCACATCTTAATGTGTTAACGTTGGCTGACCTCACCCCCAGCCCTATCCTTACTCAACCATCACCAAATGCTGTACTGGTAAACCAGCATTTTATTTATTTTTTAAAATATATTTTTATTGATTTTTCTTTTTAGAGAGGAAGGAAGAGGGATAGAGAGATAGAAACATCGGTGATGAGAGAGAATCATTGATTGGCTGCATGCTCCCTACTGGGGATCGAGCCCGCAACCCAGGCATGTGCCTTTGGCCGGAATAGAACCGGGACCCTTCAGTCCGCAGGCTGACACTCTATCTACTGAGCCAAACCGACTAGGGCTAAACCAGCGTTTTAAAAAGCAGTTTAAAAACAACAACAACAACGTAAATAAATTGGATGTGCCAGTAATTTATCGAGTGCCAGTGATTTTTTTTTCTGGCATTATATACAAAAGACACACTCAAGGCCTTATTTAACTACATTAAATATAATCTCCTGATTCTGGCTTTGAGAGTTTTAACTTGTTAGTAAGGTTATTAAAATTCACCTTTATAATTTTTAAATTAAATTTATTTCATAGGTAATAAGTTTTTTATTATAGAAGTTTTTGTTTGTTTGTTTTTTTAAAAAGGTCTTTCTAATACTAGAAATGCACTCTCTGTATCAATGATGCTTTATGCTTCTTTAGACCTAAATTCAGTTAAAGTGCTAAAGCCTGTCCTTGAAATTCTAAGAATGGGGTCTGATAGGGCATAGCAGTTTATTTAAACTATAGTATAGCCAAAGTTTTAACAAGCCAAATTAAGAGTATTTTTCATTGATAGCATTCATATGTATTTGTCATTTTGTGCGGCTCAGACCATGCCATAGGCCTACAGTATTTTATTATTTCTTGTAATAGTCTTATAAGTGTGTATAAAGGGCTCAAACAATTGATATCATGGATAGCAAACTGAGGCAAAGACAAGAATTAGAGTAAGTTAGTGTCAGAGCCTAATTTTCCTGACTCTTATCTTAGTTTCGGGCTTCTTAATCTGTAGTCTCCAAACTTTTAAAAATTGTGGCCAGTGAAATGTGTATTTATATATAATTTTCTGAACCTAGTATTTTATGTATGTTATAAAATGCACAGAAAATGTGAAATTTAAAAAAGGATGAGATTTAAAAATATAAGTTGTGATAATTTTTTCCCATGGCTGCCATCCTTCCCCAGGATGGGTGCACCCCCTTCGAGACTAGTGCTCTGGATAGGCCATTCTCCCACAGAAGAGGAGGCATAGGGACATCTGGAGGACAGTTGGTATAAGGTGTGGGGCTTTTAAGTTGGAGTGATCTTTTGCAGCTTTTTAATTTTAAAGAAACAGCCTTCCTTTCTGAGAAAGGCTGGAAGATGGAGAGTAAAGGCCTTGAGAGAGGTGAGCTTAAAAGACAGAAATATAAGCCTTATTTGTTTCCTTCAGTTGACCACAGGGAAAAGGCTGCCCACCCTGACAGCTCCCTCTCCCACTGTGGAGAGCCTTTTCTGTTGTTGTTAGGCAGTTTATAGAACGCAGGATAGCTTGGTAAGCGTCTTCTCTGTGCCTGATATGACGTAACATTGTGGAGTATGCAGCATGCATGTTAAATACAACTGGTTGTATTTGGCTTTTTGCTGCAGCGCTTTTTGAGGATGCCTTAAAAAGCAATTACCACTAGATAGAGTTGGATATGTGAAAATTATTGAAATCATCATTTCATGGAGACCAAACTTTGTAACTTAAATTATTCTATTTCGTATTTGTTTACTTTTCTTTCTTCCCCCTCCCCCCAGCCCTTCAGTACCTCAGAGCAAAGAATTCTTTTTCTGAAAGGAACAGATGCTGCTAACTTATCAGGACCCAATACTAAAAAGCCTACAAAAATCTTTGTGCTGCCTATTTTCTTTATTTCATCTATATGCAAAGCATATTGTAATTATTGCTGTTAGAGGGTTTTAAGCTGATGGTTTCTCCCCACCCATTTTGTGCTCAGGGGAGATAGATTAGGAAAGCCAAATGGACAAGTTGGTATAAAGAAATAATGACCACTGAAATAAAACAGTAGTTCAAATAATAAGCAAACCAGATACAATGTAGAATGAAAATATCTTTTAGTAAAATGTTAGCATGCTGTACTTGGAACAGATGCCACATTAATTCAAAAGAGAGCCCAGAAAATGTGGCAACTTTACGATGTCAATGGAGGGAGCTGCAATAGTTCCTGTTCTCATTGTGTCAGGTTCTCAGTACTTCAGGTCCAGTCCTGTCCTAGATACTTGTTTTCTCTATATGTTATATATTAATATACAAATATTAAGTCCATGCATAATATTTTGTTTATGTAATTAAACACATTGTCATATTTATAGACATTAGGGTAAAAAGCCCAGTAACTTAATAATGTAAGAGTAATGATTCTTGTGATAAATATGCATGTCAAGATATGTAGAATTGGAGGCAAAAAGTGGGCTTTTCTCTGCACCCTTGAAGGGACATTTATAATAATGAGCTAGTCTAAGAATTGAGTCTTTCAAAGAGGCCTAGTGGGTTTTGAATGTAGAATTTGGACAAGTTGCAAAACTATGAGAATTTTGCATTTTTTTCTCATTTAAATTTGTAGTTACCATTGGACATTTGTTATGATTTTTAAGTAGCTTTGATTCATTCATTCCTTTTGTGGTATTTTTTATCGTGTTGGAAAGGAGAGAAAGGGTTCTATATACATTTGGATACTTCTAGAGTGACATTTATTTTATAGAAGATTGCGCTGGGACATCACTGAATTGGCCCGTATCTTTCATTGCATGGTTGGTGTGGGTCTGAGTGTAGAGAGAGATGGGCTGGGGGCTCTTAACCAGATTTACAGTGTGTGACTTCCTGAACAGTGTAGTGATCTAATCACCAGGGGCATATCCTGTAAAGAAGTCTGGTGTGCATGCTTAGAAAAGCGCTACCGTTTTCTCTCAATTAGTCAAAGTACAAAGGCTTATAATTTAGTAATATTGTTTAAAAGGTTAAAAGTTCTGATTTCTTGCAACTCAAGTGAAGGGAAAGTTTTAGCATGGCAGTGGTTGAGAGTACCGGAGCTGGAGCTGGAGCTGGAGCCGGAGCTGGAGCTGGAGCCGGAGCCAGTCTGCATTGGCTCAGATCCTGGCATGCCCTGTATTAGCTCTTGTGACTGTGGCTAAATCATTTCACCCTCTGTGCCTCTGCCTCCGTTTCTTCATCTGTAGAAAATGAATGAATAATAGTACCCTGCTGAGGTTGTTATGAGAAATAAATGAGTTAATGTGTTAACAATTAGAAGTGCCCAACACCTAATAAGTGCCAAATAAATGGTAGCTATTATTCGGTATTATTACTTACCTTTAATTCTGGACTCCTTCCTTCTCTTCTCAAGGCTTGAGACAGATGTTGGATAGTGGGGCAAAAGCCTTAGCTTTGGGGCCTGACCTCTGGATTGGGATATCGGTACAACCACTGAAGTTGAGTGTGTGACCTTGGACTAATTATTTAAGCTCCTTTCAAAAAAGATTTCTCCCATTCATGTTGTGTACCAAGCACTGTGCTGTTGTTCACTTTCTATGATACAGGGATGATGATATCAACCTCCTTGGATTGATGGGAAGATAAAATGGAGAAATCTTAAGACATTTGATAAGCGATAACTGCTGTTATCATTGTTAGTGTTACAGTCCCACTAAAAGTTTATGGGAAAACAATAAATATGGGAACAGCTTAGCTGGAAAGGAGAGTATTTTCCTGAAATGTCATAGTGAGAAAATGTGTGGAAGGGAAAGTGTATCTAATGAATCTTTGTTTGTGAATACCTCCAAGAGAAATAGAAAATAAGTGGGAATATGTTAGATTTAACAGAGACTTTAAAAAGTATTTCAGGGCACTTTATATTTATTAAAATCCTAGTGATACAGCTTTTTTTATACTAAAATATTGGTGCAGCTTACAATAGGTGACTTAGCGTCAAGGCAGTAAGTAATAGACTAGTCATTGTAACTCAAAAGTCCAAAATACTAATTAACTAGTCAGTGCATTGGGTCTACTGCTCAGGACAAATTGTATGTGTGTGTGGTTAACTCTTGAAGCACATGCTTGGATGTAGTAACTAATGGAAACAATTATAGAACCCCAGACATACAAAAGTGGCACAAAAATGCTTTCTGGTAATGATGGATCCAGTTTTATTTGCCTTTTGATTTGGGGTATTTTGACTTTGTGAAATTTTCTTTCATCTGGTGCCTGGCCTTTTTTTATGGCAATTGCTATTTTCTTTCTATATTTAATTGTCATGTGTTACCTATACTGGTTTAGACACTGGTGCCTGAGAAGAAGTTGATTGTGATAAAAACCACCCTTTAAGTCGCTGCCTTACAGTGATCTCAGCATTAAGATTGGGGGTTTTTTTGCTAAGAAATTTGTGTTTTTTAATATATGCATTAGTATGTTTATATGTATATGACTGTGTATGTGTATCTATCTATCTGGTAAGTAAAACCAGTAATTGAGGAAAGGGGAATGATCATTAAGTGTGAAGCAGAATTACGTTTATTCTTTCACTACTAATTTGGATCTGAAACTTTTTTGACCTTTGTATAGTTATTTTTTTTCTGGGATTCAACAAATGTGTTTGTAATAGCATCCCAAAACATCCCGAATATGCTAGATATTATCACTGGTGAGCATTTGCGTTAAAGTAGGACACAGTTGACCCTTAACCAACATGGTTGGAACATGTGTGGATTCTTTTCTCTTCCCTGTATAAGTGGACCTGCACAGTTCCAACCCATAGTGTTCAAGGGTATATTGTAATAACTTCCCTTAACTTTTTGTTCTCATTTACCCAACTGCATCATTTGATAAAGGTCTTGTAAGTGGATAGAAGTATTTACTATATTTTGTTTTGTCTGTGTTCCTCTCTGAGTAGAAATTCCAACAGGTTTGTTTTGATAAAGTGCTGTACTTTAGCTCAACATATATTTTTAAAATTAAGCAATTTTATAGCAGGCTGTATAGTTTTCTTTCAGTTAAAAATTATAATGTTATTTTACAATAGCTAGAGTGGTCAGTAAGTAAAGCTTTGCAGCTTTAGAATGAGCATAGCTTATGTACAGTATTAAGTTTTCTTTACTTCAGCCTGAATACAGAGCCTATAAAAATTGCTTCTCTTGGGTAAACGGAATTGTAAAAAGTTTAGAAGTTATTTCATTTTAATAAATATCGAAGTTAGAAATAGACTCTATGGGGTCTTTGGGATTGTTATAAATAATTATACTATTTTGAAACTCAGTTTGCCCCTGCCTAATTTGTAAAAGGTGGGGCTGCCTATGACAGGGGTGAGCTCCTGAGACACTTACTTGCGCGGGAACTGTCTGGTTTGGCGGTACTTGAGCTACTTTATAGAGAAATACTACCATCCAGTGTGCACACTCCTCCGTTGCCTTTCCTCTTTCTCTCTTCCTTACTATCTCTGTGCTGTCTCTTCTCTGCCTGTCCATCCCCAGTGTGCTGCTGTTCATCACTTCCTCCAAAGCCACCACCATCCTATTCTATTTTTCTTAAAAATAAAATAAAACACAATTATTAGTTTTTAAACTGAGAGCTGTTATCAAGACCTTAAGGCTTTAATAGTTTGTATACCTCCTCATTTTGGGCCCTCGGCCAGGAATTGGATAATGGGTAGCTTAAAATCACTTGTGAAGTAACTGAGTTAACATTCTCACACAAACTTTACTTTGAGTACATCAATGTATCTATTTGTATTGTGTTAACTGAGTGTGAAACATTGTATAGCTGGACTAAGGGAGAGAATAGAAAAAGACCTTTTTACCTCAGCAGTTGCTGTATGTCTGATAGTGGGGAGGTAGGGGCATAGTGTGGGAAGGAGCAGCCTTGTTACTGACCTAAGATAAGGGAAATAGGAAGCATTAATGTATTCGACTGCCCTCTGTAGTCCTGAGGATCTATCGGAAAAGAAATTGGAAATGTTGATGTTGCTGATTCTGAAATTATTTTGATTTAGTAATTGAGAGGGCTAATATAATTTCTTTTAGTTTGTAAAATACAAAATATGACTATGATGCCTAGTTATTATGTGTTGATTGTTTACATTTCATTAGTTCATAGTTGCAAAATGGCAGCCCCTTTACAGATTTCTCCTAGTGGTTTTGAATTGTAAACTGAATTGTTTTGGTAAAAAAAGTAAAACTTTGAAATTAGCTGTAGTTACATATTAAGTTAGTGGCTATGTTGGATTTAAATTTAGTAGCTTCTAAAGATCTATACCAGGCATTTCATTCATTATTTAATTCTATACATAGAAACAACAGCCTTAACTTAATCTGTAGGATTTTTAAAATTTATTTTTTTGAAAATGTATAAACATACACAGAAGTAGAGTGAATAATATTAACAGACCCCACCTGTCTGTTACCCAAGTCCAGCAATTATTAGCATTCTGCCAGTCTTACAGTGTGTAAAATATACAAGTTACGTAACTTTACTTTTAAAATACGCAATACAAATAGATACATTGATGTACTCAAAGTAAAGTTTGTGTGAGAATGTTAACTCTTTTCATACATTGTAAATTTAATACTGTTAGTCACCTTTTGGCGGGGGGATGAAAACAGAGGTTTTATCACAGCATTACCAAAGGCTAAATGTGTCCAACTGAACCCTGTTAGTCCCCATAATTGGAGGCCCCCAAACAGATCTGCTCCATTTTCCCTAATGTGGAGAAATTTAAAAGATTGTAAGGAAACTCTTACAATGAGAACCATGGCCAGCAGTTACTTGGGGCAATAGTCAGGTTGGTTTGTTAGTCACCTTTTAGGATAATAGTGAATTCATTTGTCTTTTAACTTATTAAAGATGTCTGAGCCACCACTAACTTAATGGAGAACCACATCTGCTATAAAGATTTTAGTTTTCTTACCTCTTACAAATCACATTTTATTTTATATACTCTTGCCTATCCGCAACTTTTTATGGGCCACCAATAATGGTCATTTCTAGAATATCTAGGGCAGTATTTGAGTCAACTTGAAGTTGGAAATTACTAAATCTTGTTCTGCACTCTCTCCTTCTCCATGTTCTATTTCAGCTGAGCGTATGTATTGATTGATGAAGGAATACATGTTACAACTCATGAATAGTTTGTTAAGGAGGGAATTTTGATTACTTGCTACCCCTGGACCTAGTAACAGTGATTAGGAACTTAATTATTTGCTCTCTCGTTTGCTCCTCTTTGGAAGAGTATTAAGTTGTCTGTGTGCCTGCAGTTGTGGGGTCTGTTCATTACTAGTCACTACAAGGTGATGGTAGCCTTAGTTTTAAATTTCCTTGCTTTTATTAGTTTAAATTAAACCCATGGGGTAATTATTCTACCCTAGTGCATGGGGAAGTGTAGTCTTTGGGAGCTGTGTCTGGGAGTTGTGCATCTAAACCCATGTGTACTGCATTGAAAAGGTATCTTTAACATTATGATGCTCTTTGGCATGTTTAGTTTACTGCAAGGAGTGTACTTATTTAATAGGACCCTTAATAAGCTCCCTCTACACTAAAAAAATACTTTAAAAATTACACTTAAGACAACTTTGTAGTATTCCCCAATAGAGTGCATGTAAAGCAGCTAGCCCTTTCTAAAATAAAACTTATTCCTTTAACCGGTATTCATTTAAGTGGGTTTCTCTGTACTTCGTTTCCATGGAAATAGCGAACAGCTAACGTTATTTATAAGGTGGAAGTAAAATAGGGTGCCTAATGGGACCCCATGCTGCTCTGATGAAGAGACTTAGGAAAAAAATCCATGCTCATGGGATTTTTTTTTAAACAAGGTTAATGGAAGCCCTGATTTCAGTCTTCTGTAACAGAACATATTTTTGGTTTTAAAGGCTAGCATTAATATCAAGCAAACTCTCTTTTTGGTCTGTATTGCTTTCACTTTCAAGTTTTAGGACTGCTTACTTATCAGCCTGATTGAGGCTTTATGCTTCAGACGCCTCTGTTTCTTTGTGGGTTTTGTTTAAAAAGTTAAAAATCCCCAGCATATTGTAGCTGTTTCAGTTTCTCATTGACATTTCAAAGTACAGATAAAAAGCTAAATGTTCATTAACGATAGCAGTGGTGATAAAGAATCAATATGTTGGACTACATAGATTTTTTTTTTTTTAACGTGAACGTTAAGGAACCATTTTTAGTTTTCAGGCCTTCTCAGGTTCTTTCTTATTTGTGTTGTGGAGCTAAATCTGTGTACTAAGAGAGAAAAGATCCTAATTTTCTTTTGGTGATAGAAATGGGGGAAATCTTAAGTTCTCTTTTATTTATTTTAAATAATGGATTGTTTCCAAAGCCTTTTAATTGAAATAAATGTTAATTCTTTTAGTCTTTGTGGATTTGGGATAAACCTTGGCTTTTTCCTCACTTCTTCGGTAAGGCCTACTCTTAGTTTTCTAGGCCTACCACAAAGCCTTGCATTTCGTAAGCCCCTTCAAGTGAAAGAATATCATTCCCTTTGTGTTTGTGATTGGTGTGTGTGTGTGTGTGTGTGTGTGTGTGTGTGACTAATTTTTCTATAGCCTGAAAGGCACCTGCTCATTTTCCAGCCTGGTGAGTACAGCAGTGCTATATTGAGAAGGGAGGCAGTATGGAACACAATAAGGTGCTATAATTTTTATTTAGTTAGTTTTGGTCGTCCTTGGCAGCTTGTGATCATTATCCGTTTGTCTGGAAGTACCCTGTGATTATTCCTGGCTATCAGTGCAGCAGGAGTTTTCTTCTGTGTTTTAAAAGCAAGGATTGTAGTGTACTTAGGGCTCCACCAGGGGAAGAGTTTTTGTTTCGTTATTGTGTGTGTGTGTGTGTGTGTGTGTGTATGTTTCTTTGGACAAGGTTCTGGCTACTGTGGGTTTACTGTGCACTAATTTTAAAAATTTGGTGTTTTAATTTTGTTGTGGGAGGTATTTTATGTCCAGCAGTTCACTAGTTTCTTCTGTGCATATTAGTGCAATTTTATAAAATTGTCTTAAAGTGTTAATCATTCCTTTAGTTTAGCTTTTTCTTGTATTTTTTAAATCAGGTGTTTACCAGTGACCTTCCTTAGTGACTTATTGGAATTATCTCTGTGCTTTAGAGACGTAGGAATTTGGGTCTCTTAACCCATTTCTGAGAGAACAACTCCCAGTAGTTGCAGTTAGTGCAATAGAAAGGGCTTCCACAGATGCAGAGCTGGGCATGGATCCTCCTCCTTGGTGTTTATGCTTTACACCCAAAACTCATTAGTGTTAATCGGAGGCACTCACGTAAGTCCCTGTACACCAAGATAGACCCAAACTCCTGTAATGCCTTACAGATACCCAAGTTATTGTTTTTTGTTGTTGATGACAAGAGTTTTGGTTCTGAGGTTAACTTATTATTAAGATAAGAGTTTGAGTTGTCTTGGGATATGGGGTGATTTACTAAATCTGACCTGTAATTAAGTTTATGTTATGATTAGACTCAGAAAACATTTATAGCTTTGTGAGCTATGGATGTTTGTGAATAGGATTTTTGTACTTGATAGCATGATGAAAGCAAGATTTCTTCTTTTTGTTCTTTCTTCCTAATATACCTCACTTATAAAAATAAATGATTTTACAAGTTTTTGTACATATTATAAGAGGACTTAGTAAAACAATTTTTTATTTGTGAGCCTTTCTACAATTACTCTCTGGCCTCTTAAGTCTTTTGTCAGTTAATGTTGCTCACATTTTTCAAGCATGTAGAAGCTAATAATGTGCGCTGTCTTAGAGCTTGGAAAATGTAATTATTGGTCAAGTATTAGATAATCACTGTTTACTACACTTATCTGTGAATTGTGGATTTTTATTACTTTCATTTATTTATTCACAGACTAGTGGGAAGACTTCTAGATTGAGAGCAGTAAATCTGGGTGTTAGGTTGGGCTTTGCCTCTTGTTATATGTGTAGCTTTTGGCTAGTCATCTAGACTTCTTGAACCATTCTTCCCCTGTGAAATGATGATATGGTTCTGGTACGCTGGGTGTCCTCCCTAGCTTTAGGCTATTTGAGAGCCTTCTTTCCTAGGTACTAAAGGAAATAGAGGACTGGAAGGCTGTAGTTCTGCATCCTGTCTACCTATTAGAATCTTCTGGTTGAACTTAAAAACACACACACAGATATCTGGGCTTCAAATCAGACATAATAAAATTCAGAATCTTAAGGATAGGGCCTGGTGAATCTATTTTTTTAAGTTTTAGATTTATCCTGATCTAGGTTTGAGAAATACTTGTACAAAGCATTATTTCTAGTGTGTGTGTGTGTGTGTGTGTGTGTGTGTGTGTGTGTGTGTGTGTGTGTGTTATTCAGGTAAGGTGATAAGGCATATAAGGTACATTGTGAGACGTGAGACGGTATATGATTAAATTCTAAGATGAATGAGAAAGATGATAAATATCTCAAGAATTCAAAGAAAGGGAGAACTAGGAGGTGGGATGGTTCGGGAAGGTCTCCATTGGTCAGAGTGTTTATCTGGGCTCGGATGGCTGGGTGAGATTGGATAGGCTGAGAGAAAGTAAAAGGGTATTCTTGGTATAGGAAAGATCATCCTCAAAGTTTGAGTTTGGGGAGGGAAAACTATTCTGATGACAGTTTTAGTCTTTATTTTAGTTTTCTAATCTTGCAGCTGCTGTAGGTTTTCCTAAGATTTTGAGGGAGTGAGCCATGAAGGTATTTGGTGGGAGAGAGTGTTCCAGCAAGAGGGAAAAACAAGTGGAAAACTCCTGAGAAGGAAACTCATTTAGAGTTTTTGAAGTACAGAAAAGAGGCCAGAGTGGCTGCAGCTGATTGAGCAATGGAAAGAGGGAAGGAGATGAGGTCTGAGAGTGGCAGAGTTCCAAATCGCTTAAAGCGTTGTGGGCCATTGTAAAGGACTTCAACATTTTCTCTGAGTATGATGGGAAGGCACTGGAGGATTTTGATCCAAGGAGTAACTAATCTGTCTTGGATTTTGAAAAGGTCGTTCTGACTGCTGAGAGAATAGACAGTAGTGGGACAAAGATGGAAGAGGGGTGGCCAGTTAGGAGGCAATTGAATAATCTAGGGGAAAGATGATGGTGTCTTGGACCAAGGAGGTGGTAGTGGTATTCCCAGTCTATATATTTCGAAGATAGAGACAAGATGGTTAGCGCTTGAATTAGATGTAGGGTGTGGGAAAAGGGGGAGTCAATGATAACTTTAAAGTTTAGAGTTGTCATTTATTGTGATGAGGATGATTCTGAGGAGGAGGTTGGGGGGTAAGTAGCCAAGAGTTTAGTTTTGGCAAGTGTTTAGTGGGCATTTGGTATATGAGTTTGGAATTCAAGGAAAGGTCTGGGCTGGAGATAAAAATGTGTCCGTCACCAGTACACATATCCTTTTATAGCCACAAGACTGAGTGCGATTACCTAATGGGAAGAGTTTCAAGAACTGAACCCTGGGGCAGTTCAACATTTTGAGGTTTTAAGATATGAGAAGGGACCAGCAAAAGAAACCCAAAAGACTGGTCAGAGAGATTAGGAGGAAAATCAAGAGTGAGTAGTGCCCTAACCGGTTTGGCTCAGTGGATAGAGCATCGGCCTGCGGACTGAAGTGTCCCAGGTTCAATTCTGGTCAAGGGCATGTACCTTGGTTGCGGGCACATCCCCAGTAGGAGGTGTGCAGGAGGCAGCTGATCGATGTTTCTCTCTCATCGATGTTTCTAACTGTCTATCCCTCTCCCTTCTCTGTAAAAAATCAATAAAATATATATATATATAAAGAGTGAGTAGTGATCTGGGAATCAAGAGAAGAAAAGGTTTCAAGAAGTTAGGAATTATCAACTGGGTTAAATAATACTGATTGAACAAGAGGTGAGGGCTGAGACTTTACTACTGTATTTAGCAACTGGGAAGTCATTGGTGCTCTCAACAAGAATGGAAGAAGGCAAAAGGCCTATCTGAGTGGGTTCAACAGAGAACTAGGAGACAACAGTGAGTGTGGTTAACACTTGAGGGTGTTTTTGCTATAAATGGGAGTATAGCCATGGGACAATAACTAGAAATGGAGTAAAGGAAGGCTTTTTACATAAAAAAATTAAAGATAGAAGAAACAAAATGACCCCATAATGAGGGGAAAAAATGATGCTTAAGAGTAAGGGGGGGAGCCGAAACCGGTTTGGCTCAGTGGATAGAGCGTCGGCCTGCAGACTGAAAGGTCCCGGGTTCGATTCCGGTCAAGGGCATGTACTTGGGTTGCGGGCACATCCCCAGTGGGAGATGTGCAGGAGGCAGCTGATCGATGTTTCTCTTTCATCGATGTTTCTAACTCTCTATCCCTCTCCCTTCCTCTCTGTAAAAAATCAATAAAATATATTTTAAAAAAAAAGAGTAAGGGGGAGAAAAATAAGAGTAAGAGGGGAATGAGAGAGGGATGTCCACGAGAGAGTAAGAGAGAGGGGGGCAAGAGAGATGATTATGATATTGGGGCCTAAAGGACTAAATCCCATTAGGCAGGATTCTGCTTTTTCTTCTGAGCACTTATTTGCATTTACATTTATTTCAAATTTAATATGCTTTCTGTTTAGAAGTTAGGTTGATAAAAAGCACTAAAACTTATTGTATATAAAATTAGTGTATCAGCTTTGTTATAGGTGAAAAAGAAAGAGATTGAATCTTCTGTGTAAGGTGACATTTTAAAGTGTCTTTGAATGACAGTTATCTGTGCTGTTCTAGTCCTTTACCAAAGTTTGTGATTGAGCATACACTGTAAACTTAATCATTTGAAATTTGTAGTGGGATGAATTTTAGCCTAATTTAAAACATGATCTAGGCCCTAGCTGGGTTTGTTCAGTGGATAGAGCATTGGCCTGCGGACCAAAGGGTTCCAGGTTCCATTGCCGTCAAGGGCAGGTACCTTGTCGCAGGCTCCTCCCTGGCCCCAGGCCCTGGTTGGGGCTCTTGCAGGAGCCAACCAATCCATGTGTTTCTCACACATCGATGTTTCTCTCTATCTTTCCCTCTCTCTTCCACTCTCCTTAAAAATCAATGGGAAAATGTCCTCAGGTAAGGATTAACAAAAAAACAACAACAAAAAAACATGATCTAAAAAAAACAACATGCCAAAACCGGTTTGGCTCAGTGGATAGAGCGTCGGCCTGCGGACTGAAGGGTCCCGGGTTCGATTCCGGTCAAGGGCATGTACCTGGGTTGCGGGCATATCCCCAGTAGGAGATGTGCAGGAGGCAGCTGATCGATGTTTCTCTCTCATCGATGTTTCTAACTCTCTATCTCTCTCCCTTCCTCTCTGTAAAAAATCAATAAAATATATTAAAAAAAACAAAAACAAAAAAACAACAACACAAAAAACCCATGATCTAGTATGGAACATTTCATTTTTCTCTGCAAAATGTGTTTGTTGAATGTATATTCTTCATGTACAGAGGTTTTAGACATTATATAAAGATAATAAGTAGTTACTATACCTTTGATTTATTTATTTTTTTTAATTTATTGCTTAAAGTATTACAAAGGGTATTACATATGTGTCCATTTTATCCCCCCGCCCTAGACAGTCCCCTAGCCTCCCCTATCCCCCAATGACCTTTGATTTATTGATATTTAAAATTTTACAACCAGATCAGAAATCTGAATAATTAATTTCTTTACCAGTTCTAAGTAAAGCATCTGTCTGTGAGGATCTGAGGTGAATAATCTTCAGTTTGTAAAAACTCCTATAAAGTTATGTTAGCAAGTTAATATGACTAAAGCAAAAATAATTTCATTTCAACTGACAGATTTTGAATGTATTTTTCAAGAACAAATATATATTTTAAAACTTTGAGCAAATGTGAACATTTTGAACTACTTTAGCCAAAAGTGTGAACTGTATGTGAGAAACAAATTAAGTAAACTTTCAGTCAGCTTAACAAGAGAAAAATCAATCTTGCATTTCAGACTTAAAATAGGTTTTTTGTACCAATAGTGCAAAAAGTAAAAATTTATATATAAATCTTTTTTGCGGCTAATTTATTCATATTAAATTATAGAAATAAAATATTTCCTTTTCTTTTTTTCTCAACAATTTCCAAATAATAGTCAATTAATAATCAGTCTCAGAGAAAACACTTTAGTAGTTCTGATGCAGTGTCTAAGAATCACTAGTCTAAAAATAATTTACTCTGTTGGGGTATCTGAACCTCTTTGGGAATCTTTTTAAAGCTGTGAATCCTTTTTCCAGAATTTTCATACATACAGAATTTAGCACATAGTATCATGGAGTTGGCAAAGGTCTCTGAAGCCCATTCCCAGGGATCCCTCAGGCATAAAGGATTGCAGGCTTTAAAACTTGCCCTAGATAGCTTACTTATGTGGTTTTTCTTTAAACATTATATGTAGACTTTTCAAAAAATATTTGGCCATAATTTATTGTAGTTTGTTTGTTAGAAGAATAACTGCTGCTGCTGGTTAAGAGGAAGTGAAGTCTAATGGAAAGGCCAGTTCAGTCAAAAGAATCTCAGGGCCATAAGCTTTTCTCCAGCTTGACTACCAAACTACCTGTGTGACATTTGAGTAAGTCACTTAACCTCTATTCGTACCTGTGTGACTGCAAGCAGTTGATATCATGGTAAAATTCTTTATCAATTTGGGATTGACTGCTGTTTTTTAGAGAAATGCCCTGGAGGTAAGGTGTTCCTCCAGGGTGCCTTTTTACTGAATACGACTTTTCAGAAGAGTTTAATACTTTCTCAAATGCCATGTAAGTGATAGTTAACATCCCAATCCTGTCTGATCACTTTGAGTTTAAACATGATTTATATATTCTGAGTATAAACCATTGTTATTATATGTGTTGGAATTAGCGTCTCTTATTCTGTGGTTTGCTTTTTCATTCTCTTAATGTTTTGTATGTGTGTGTGTGTGGGGGGGGGGGGGTTAATGAACAGAAGTTCTAATTTAAATTTAGTCCAAATTATCAGGCTTTTCCTTTTCATGATATTTTAAAATTGTAATAATTCTTAAATGTTTTTGTCCAAAGTCATTCATTGACAAATAATGCTGTGGGGGGATTGATGCATAACAAATTATCCCCAGCATGAAAAAACTAACAAGGAAAATAAACCTGCAACAGAGAGTTAAGGGTCCACTCAGTGAATTCATTCATTTAACAAATATTTACTGAGCATTTGCTATGTGCATGGTACTATTTTAAGTGCTACAGAATCTGTAGGTATCCATAATGTTAAGAATCTACTCTTTAAAACTAAGATATTATTGACATATAACATTGTATTAGTTTTAGAAATACAGCATAATTATTTGATATATGTATGTATTGTGAAATGGTTATTACAATAAACTTAGTTAATATCATCACCACACATTGTTAACAATTCAAAATTGTTAAGAATCCACTTTTTAATAACCATATTATTCTATAGATTTTTGCATGATTTTTCTTTTGTTTGAGAGTTTTTCTAATCTTGGTAATTGAAATTGCCATTTTATATGGACTTGAGAACTTTAAAAAAGTACTGCTACTAAAGAAAAGGCAGGATGGAACATTTTGGAAATGAATGTTAACTGCACAAATTCAGGCCCTTTAAATTACTATATGTTTGGTATGACTGCATATGATTAAATAAAAATTTTATAATCTGAATGACATGAAGACTTCTTGAAATATCCCTTGAGGAAATGAGACCATTATTGGAGTGACATCAGTCAACAAACGTACTATGTTTAAAGCATAAGGAGGGTATTTGTAGGTTTAGAGCATGGTATGTGGAGTTTAAATAATTTAATACTAAAATATTAGGGGGGAAGTTTAAATTTGTGTTTCCTAATTTTTTTTGAGAGAGAAAAATTTGGGGAGGAAGAGTTAAAAGGATACAGTATAGCCTGGCTTGACTTTTCTCACCTTGAAGTCAACTTAATGAAGTTTATTAATCTTTTGAAAACACAATTGATAAAAGCATCACTGAGAATTGGATTGGGATCCCAAAACCTTGATTATTTTTCCCTGACTTTTTTCCCCACTGATTAAATAAGTGGCATAGAGAAAGTCACTTTTACATTACACTGTAGGCCCAGTGCACAGATTTGTGCACTGGTGGGGGGCATAGCCTGCAGGGATTGGCCCCTTGTGGGAGTGCTGCTCATCCTGGTCAGCGGAGCGGCACTCCCACTGTGCGAGTGCACTGACCACCAGGGGGCAGCTCCTGCGTTGAGTGTCTGAACCCTGGTGGTCAGTGCGTGTCATAGTGACTGATTGTCTGGTCGTCCCACCGTTCGGTCACTGGGCCTTTATATATATAGATGATTTATAGTCTAAAACAGACTTTAAGAATGTGAATGAAAAGTTTAGTTAAAATTATGGCTATACATATAAAATGCTGTGAATTTTAAAGCCTCATAGAAGACAAGTCCATTTCAAGATTAATTGAAAAAAGGCCTTTTACGTAGATCAAACTAAGGGCCAATGATGTTAGCTCAATTTGTTAATATAAAACAACAAATAGTGAAGGTCGTTTGTTGGGCATGAGAGTATATTTGTGTGTTGTTTAGATGAGGTGCATTTCAATTCTGTGTGTCTCTTAGGAAAGGAAAATCAACTTTTCCTTATCTTGAAAAAAGTGGAAAAGTGAAAAAACTGGAAAATTAGAGATTTAACTGCTCTTGAATTCTTTCTTGCTGTAAAAACTACCTATCTCTTCCTTTCTTTTGGGTTTTATTGCTTTGGAGATTTTTGTGTGTTTTGTTTTTTTCTTCTTAAAATCAGGTAGAGATCTTTAGGTCTTCAGCTTTTGATGACATGTCATAAATCTGTGTTTGTCATCTAATAGCATTTTTCCCTTCTGTTATAGGGAGCAAGAGTGCTGAAGGAGGGCCAGTTTCCCCAAAATTGGTAAGTACTTTTGCCAGGCAGGCAAGGTGTTCCTGATGCTAGTTGGATAATAATTCAACTGTTCAGTGAATTTTTGCAAAAAAGCTCTCTTCCCAGAAATGAGGCTTTGCTGTTTGCACCAAGTGAAAGTGAATTTTTGTCTAATTTCATATAGCCAAATCTCAAATGCGTTTGTGTTTCTAATAATACTGCTAGGCTTGCATGTTCCTGCATTCAATAACCTGTTAAAATGTAAAGGTCCCCTGTGTCAAAAATGTCCTTAATGCAGTGGTTAGAGCTGAAAATTCACAAGTCAGGAAATTCAAAAGTTAAGGTTCCCATTGTGTTTTGTATTACTTAATATGCTGTTAAATTTCCTGGCCTTAGTATATGTGCAAAATGGCCAGGTTAATGTAACTATGGGAACCTTGACTTTGAAATTTGGGACTCTTAAGCATTTATATATAGCTTAAACTTAATGTTAGATTGGCTTCATGATAGATATTACATTTTTAATGTGTGTTGTTTTGTATAATTCTTAAAGAGGAAAAAAATTAAAAAAAGAAATGTAGCAGTGTGGGGCATATAGGTAAACATTTTTTTCTCTAATAACTACTTTAAAATCTACTTTAACAGCTTATAAATCATCACACTTAATCGTTTCTCTGAACGTCTAATTCAGAATCACAGATTGCTCAGGGCAGTCTAGTGACTAAGGATCAAAAAAATATTAACCTTATTTGGAGAGCATGTATTACGATAAAAAATTACATTCAAACAAGATAGCTGGAATAGGGTAGTCCCCTAATGCAAAGCTATCCTTTTTGATTTTTTTTTTGTTTTGTTTTAATTCTCTCTCTCAAATAGTAATTAACTTAATGTGTGGAGTAGATATTTGGTTAAGGCTTCTTTTTGATAATTTAGGGTTCTTTGAGGTGTCTTTCTTTCCTTGTAGGGATTGGGTTTTGAACATGAAAGGGAGGCATTTGAACCAGTTAACCTTTCATTTACTCCTTTTTATTTTACTTGCCTTTCTCTCATGGAATCTTTTTAAATAAATAATCAAGACCCCAACGCCCTTTACTCTGAGATGTGATAGAATCATACAGTCTTAGAAAAGGGACCTTAAGAGGCCCTTGTCCAGCCCTTTACCCAATAGGGCAATTTCTTTTCCTATATCCCTAACAGATTGTTATTCGGGTACATATTTAATATTACAGTTACTTAAAAATGTAGCTCATTATTTTCTTTAATGTATTCTGAGGAACTCTAGTTCCACAGAAATGAATAAATATTACTGAGGTTGGGTGGGGGTAGGAAAATGTTCTGTAGTCAAATAATTTAGGAAATGCTGCATTAAAGTTAAACAGGTTTCTTTACTGCAGGACTTCTCAGAACCTTTAATATGCTAATGTGCATTGTGAATCTCCAAGAGGGGGATATGATATGCAGCATTCTTGAATACTTCTAATAACAGGGAGCCCACTACCTCATAAGGTAACCCATTCCTTTTTTGTACAGCTCTAATCCTTAGCTCTTCCTTAAATTGATCTGAAATCTATCACCCATATCTTCCACTTCTATTAAGTACATACTGCTTATGCCAAGACTGCCATATCCTCTGTGTTAACCTTTGTGTAGCAAATATGTATATGATTCTGGCCACACTTGTCTGGACTATTTTTTTTGTCATTAAATAGTATTCAGGTAAATGTGGCAACCAATTCTAAAATTTTAGCCTCATTGTCACTATGCTCATACACTGATCTCCAGCCTTCTTCATTTTGAATTTCTGTGAATTTTTAAATTTACGTCAACATTCTGATTGGGTATAGTTAGGATGATTTTAGTAAACATGCTTGATTTCTGTAAAGAAAAGTGGGAAATAGAAGAGTGTGTGTGTGTGTGCCAGCTAGGCCTGGGCCCAGGAAGCTGAGGTAGAAATGGGATGTTAGAATGAACGCTGGTGGTAAGGAGAGGTGCAGGACACTGCCCCAGACCTGGGAAGGAGGGTGCTGTGGGGATCTGACCTGACTCAAAACACTCACACCCTTGGGTTGTAACAGTATGATCTGTGTCAGTATTACTTTTTTTTTTTAAATGAAGACCTGGCCTCCTCCTCCCAAAATAACAAATGGGGAAAAATGTATATTTTGTTCCTCAAGCACATTCAGACACTTAGATAATCATAAATCTAGGGGTGTGTGTGTGTGTGTGTGTGTGTGTGTGTGTGTGTGTGTGTAGAAATTTAGCTTAATGGTTAGGAAATACCAATCTCACTAGCTGAAGTGATTTTTGTCAGCAGTATAATACCAGGATTTGAATATAGTAAACTTATCAGAAGCCTCTAAAATCAAGATGTCCAGTTCTGTGCAGGAGCATTTTTTTTTTTTGTTGACCTGTGGAGTGGTACCAAAGAGCTACCACCATAAAAACAACAATAACAGATATTACATTGGGTTTTTATGTCATTTTTATTGATTCCTGTTAGTAAATGTTAGTTTTCAATAAGTATTACTAAAATAATTTTATTATTTTTAGCATCCATGATAATTTTTAGCGCTATTAGTTAAAAGTTATTGTTTTATCTCCTAACATGTTAGATACATAGTATTTTGCACAAATTAAAACCTGATATTCTTTTTTTTTAATTAAATCTTTATTGTTCAGATTATTACATTTGTTCCTCTTTTTCCCCCCCCATAACTCCCCTCCTCCCTGTTCCCGCCCTACCCTCCGCCCTCACTCCCCACCCCCTGTCCTCATCCATAGGTGCACGATTTTTGTCCAGTCTCTTCCCGCATCTCCCACACCCCTTTCCCCCCCAAGAATAGTCAGTCCACTCCCTTTCTATGTCCCTGATTCTATTATAATCAACAGTTCATTCTGTTCATCAGATTATTTATTCACTTGATTCTTAGATTCACTTGTTGATAGATGCATATTTGTTGTTCATAATTTGTATCTTTACCTTTTTCTTCCTCTTCCTCTTCTTAAAGGATACCTTTCAGCATTTCATATAATCCTGGTTTGGTGGTGATGAACTCCTTTAGCTTTTCCTTATCTGTGAAGCTCTTTATCTGACCTTCAGTTCTGAATGATAGCTTTGCTGGATAAAGTAATCTTGGTTGTAGGTTCTTGGTATTCATCACTTTGAATATTTCTTGCCACTCCCTTCTGGCCTGCAAAGTTTCTGTTGAGAAATCAGCTGACAGTCGTATGGGTATTCCCTTGTAGGTAACTGAGTTTCTTTCTCTTGCTGTGTTTAAGATTCTCTCTTTATCTTTTGCTCTTGGCATTTTAATTATGATGTGTCTTGGTGTGGTCCTCTTTGGATTCCTTTTGTTTGGGGTTCTCCGCGCTTCTTGGACCTGTAAGTCCATTTCTTTCACCAGGTGGGGGAAGTTTTCTGTCATTATTTCTTCAAATAGGTTTTCAATATCTTGCTCTGTCTCATCTTCTGGCACCCCTATAATTCTGATGTTGGTACGCTTGAAGCTGTCCCAGAGGCTCCTTACACTATCCTCGCATTTTTGGATTCTTTTTTCATTTTGCTTTTCCGGTTGGGTGTTTTTTGCTTCCTCGCATTTCAAATCATTGACTTGATTCTTGCGCTCCTCTGTTCTGCTCTCGGGAGTCTGTATAATATCCTTTATTTCAGTCCGTGTATGCTTAATTTCTAGTTGGTTCCCCAATATAAGATCGAGGGTCTCATTAGTTTTCTTGTAGATCTCATTAAGTTTATCGGCGGCTTCTAAACAGTTCTTGAGAGACCTTAAAAGTGTGGTTCTGAACTCTATATCTTCCATTGACAATTTTGTCCTGTTTCTTTGTCTCCGCATTTTGTTATGCTTCCTTGGTGCACCCCCCTAGTGGTCTTTGTTCGCAGTCTTATAGTTAAATCTTGATTGTTGTAGCTAATTCCAGGGAGGGTTTGACCTCCAGGCCAAGTGCTATGAGAATCAGCTGTGTCAGCAGTGAGAGAACTTCTGTCCTCTAGTGAGGTGCTAATCTAGCCTTTGCCTGAGGCTATCCGGCAAATGCCTCTGTGCAGGGCTTGGGCGGAGCGGGTCCCACAGGATCAATAAGGTGGGCCAGAGAGAGCAGTTATGGCATCTCTCAGTCCTGTCCCCAGGGGCTCTGCTTCTCTGAGTCCCAGCAACGGCTGCAAACCTCGGAGAGAAAGCTGCACTCGCTCTGACCGAAGCCAGACAGTCCCGCTTCTCCCGTTTGAGTCTGGGTCCCTAAAGACTCGCCCGGATCTGGAGCTCAGAGTCTGCGACTCCCTCCTGATTGAAAACGCCAACCGCGCCCTCCGCCGCCAGCCCGCTCCTCGCACTCCGCACCTCAAAATTTGACTTCAGCACTGTGCCTCCTCTGAGTGTCCGTATGCGTTTCTCTTTCCTCCTAGTTGTAGGACTTCCACTCAGCCAGCGTTCCTGTGGTTCTGGGTGATGTCCCTTCCGTTTTTTGGTTTTACTTTTGAAGTAGTTGTTCAAAGCAGCAAACTCCGGCTTTAACCTATGCCGCCATCTTGGTTCTCTAAAACCTGATATTCTAGTAGTAAGCATGTGACAAGTAAGGAGGATACATTGATCTGTCAAGACTTTCTACTTTTTATATTTAAAAAAATTATACCTATTTAAAACACTGTTCTAAGATGATAGATCAAAAGTGGAGTCTTACACCAAGTAATTCTACAGTATAGAGAACACAGAGCTAACCGTTTCTAGGGAATTCAGTCTGGGGGCACAATGTATTATGGCCTTACTGTTAGTTAAAGAAACTTTGTTGACAAGTGGAGTTTTGATTGATAAAGAGTTTATAAGCAGTTCAGGAACAGAGCAGTGTTTCTTAGCAGTGAATTCAAAGTTACAGCATGACAACTTTATTAGAATCATAATGAAAGACCTGGCAGTCACATATCTCCAAGCAGAACTGTACCCAGAAAAATAGTTGGGAAGCCCTTTTTTGAAAAAAAAATTTTATTGTTTAAAATACTACGTAAGTCTCCTTTTCCCCCCATTGACCTCTCCCCGGCTGCCCCCACTCCCCAGCACATGCCCTCACCCCCCTACCATCTGTGTCTATTGGCTATGCTCATATGCATGGATACAAGTCCTTTGGATGATCTCTTACCCCCTCACCTCCCACCTTCCCTCATAGGTTGGACAGTCTATTTGATCCTTCTATGACTCTGGTTCTATTTTTGTTCATCAGTTTATGTTGTTCATTATATTCTACAAATGAGTGAGATCATGTGATATTTATCTTTCTCTGACTGGCTTATTTCGCTTAGCATAATGCTCTCTCCAGTTCCATCCATGTTATTGCAAATGGTAAGAACTCCTTCTTTTTTCTACAGCAGCGTAGTATTCCATTGTGTAGATGTGCCACAGTTTTCTAATCCACTAATCTGCTGATGGGCACTTAGGCTGTTTCCAAATCTTAGCTATGGTAAATTGTGCTGCTATGACCATAGGGGTGCATATATCCTTTCTGATTGGTGTTTCTGTTTTCTTGGGATATATTCCTAGAAGTGGGATTACTGGGTCAAATGGAAGTTTTATTTTTAATTTTTTGAGGAAATGCCATACTGTTTTCCACAGTGGCTGCGCTAGTCTGCATTCCCACCAGTAGTGTAAGAGGGTTCCTTTTTCTCCACATCCTCGCCAGCACTTGTTGTTTGTCGATTTGTTGATGTTAGCCAGGAAAGCCCTTTTTTTAGAAAATTTAAAAATAGGAAAGCATACTATCCTCTCAGCAATCTACTGTGTTGAGAAGTTTATAAAAAAGTTATGTGCCTGAATAGAAGCACTAAGTGTGTTAGGAATAGCATAGGACCTTACAGTTTACAAAGGGCTTTTCACATGGTATTTACCTTATTCAAACCTCATACCATTTTTATGAAGTAGGTGGCACTGTTCCCATTTTCCTGATTTATAAGCAAACATACAAACAAATTTTAAAAACCCTGAGGCTGAGAGTGATTACATGGTGAGTAAGTGGAATCAGTTTTTTTGTTTGTTTTTGGGGACAGACAGTGTTCTTTCCAGACATCACAGCTGCCTTTCTCAGTGAGACTTGATTATTGTTTTGAATGGTTGGTGGGTGGAGTTTTTATTTGTCTGTGTTTTTGGTTTTTTATTATTTGAAGGTGAGAGGCTATTAGGTGTCCCAGTGGTTTGATATGTATAGTTTTGAAGATAACAAATGTTGATATTTTGTGCCAGGCAATTGTCCTTTCTGATGGTGGCATTTAGAGCTGTTGGGTGGTGAAAGGCATTGTACTTCAATAAAATGTGTCTATTACTATTTTGTGAAGCTGTTTATTTGTACCTACAACTTATTTGTTATTTAGAACTTATTAGAGTTGGTCAAAGTATGCTAAACCATCTTTTTCAGATTTAGCAAAATCATATCTTCTTTATGATGCTATAAACTGCCCCCAGATGGTCTTCACATGACGGCTGCATGAGTTGACTAAGCCCCCAAAATATTTTAAAGAAGGATTCAACATGTGCTTGCATTGTTTTTGTAAGCTATAAATATATGTATATAATTTGTTCCTTTAGGCAGAGACCAATCTCTTAAAATTGCTATCTACAACGAGCCCTTTTGAAGAAGGATATCAAATATATCTTCTAATCCCCCATAAATTTTTCTCTATGACAGGTCACTACCTTTTTAACCCTTCTTTTAAATGTTTTATTTTGAAATAAAATGAGTAATTAGCCTTTAGAGTTCTTGACAAATAAAATGTGTGTCTGTGGATCTCTAATAAGTAGACAACAATCTGATGAAGGAAGTAAAAGCTGTCAGCTCCTCAGTAACGTGAGCTGCAGGCTTCTTATCCTGCCAGGCACTCTGACATTTAGAGCCTCCAGGTTTTACTTTTTCGTTTCCTGAACATTTTATTTCCTCAGTATAAAAGTTTCTGATGCTTTATCTAGCATTCTTCAGTTAATTTTTTGTTATTTAAAAATAAGTGCATATTTTTAAATAGCAAAATATAGAAAATTTTGAAATTTTTATACTCTGAAAATAAGAAAGTAAATAACCGTTAGTACTACCCCCTCCCAGAGATAACCAGTGGCAAATTATGAAAGTGCCACCTGACCCAAACTCTAGAACGCTCATGGTATTACTATTTTATAAGTCTTTGTCAGTTTGATAGACAAAACTTACCTTCTTAAGATGTACACTTAAATGACTATTGAAGGTGGGTGTTTTCATGTTTGTTGATTGTTGTTATTTCTTCTTTAGTGAACTGCTTTTTTAGTTTTTAAAAATTAATTTGTGAGCATTCTACCTGTAAAATATGTTAACTCTTTTTTGTTTATATTCTAAGTTCTCCATGTTTTTAACTTGCTGTTTGTATGAGTTGAGTTGAGCTATAACATTATATGTTAACTACCAATAAAATAAAATATGGCCTTTCTGTTGTTGAAAATACCCCTTTAACTTCAAGATGATTTTTAATTTGGCAAATATTGTGATCATTTTTGGAGACATTTTCTGTAAAATTAAAACTAATTTAAGTACTGTTTTCAGGAAGAACTTGAGTATGTAAGTCAAGAATTTTAGTAGAGAGATTCTTTTAGTATTTAAAATGGAAATGGCTGTGTAGTTTTAACATGTGAGTTTGTATGTAATGTAAACTTACATAACAAAAACCTTGGTCTAAGTCAGTAACTTAATGATTCTTATCTTTGTTTGTTTGTTTATTATAGTTCCAAAGATTTTCTAAGATAGTAAGTAGCTGAAAAGCCCAGGTTTGTTCATCAAAGTATGTCTTCTTTTCCAAATTATATCCCCTAAACATATCATCTTTATAAAATTTTTGGTTGATAATATTATTGTACAATAATCCTTTTCTAGCCTCCACAAGTGAGTTTGAAGTAATTTTACACTTTTGAAATTTATTGTTAAGTTAGAGTATTTTTATGCTACAAAGCAATGTATAAGCCCTAGGGGAGAGATTGTCTGTAGTGATGTTTTAAGCCTAGTGAGGTTAAGCAAATATAATAAAAACTAATATTGACAACTATATAGTCTATAGTTAATGATTTTATTATAATTGTCAAATCAGGTTTTAAAGAAGTTTTAAGAAAATGTAGGTTTACAATGGACTTTGTCCATAGATAAATAATTTGTAAAAAGTGTAAAGATTATGAATCTCATTGACTTGGTTTAAGGAGTAAAGCTTATTTTAGCCTCCTGATTGTTCCCTTCTCTATTTTTAAGAATGCTGAAAAGTTGCCCTAACTACAAGTTTTATAGGTACAAAGACGAAAAGTTTAAATTTATTCAGACAGAAGCAAACTTTGCTTTGGGAGAGTACCTAAAATCATGTCAAAAGCTACATGCAAGAAAAAAGAAAAAATATTAAAAGAGAAATTAGCCACTGAGTTAACTTAAATTGCAGTAGTGAGGAGCAGAGCAGGATAGGAAGATTCCCATATATACATGACTTTTGACATTCCTCCACGTGCAGTTATGCACATAGCCAAAGAGATGCACTCAGCCTCGAAAAGAAGATAGTGTTCGTTGTAAAGCTGGAAACGTCTTTTCCATTGCTAGACCACCTTATCTGTTGTGCACAATAGATTTATTTTTAATACTGCTTTTATAACTTTGTGGAAAACATAGTTACATTGCCTTGTCTTTGTGTAAAGTATTAATTTGTTGAATATAAACTTCAGTGAAGTTTTCCCATTTCCAGTTTTTAAAATTTTTTTAAATACAGTACAAGTTCAGCCAAATGAAAGAAGTACTTTGGCCTTCTGTAACCTCTGAGAGATCCTTAACTTTCCAGTTCCCTCTTTGTGATGTTTGAAAATGCATGACTCTGTTGTTATATGTCTCTTTCTAAAGACAGAACGTGAAGTGAGTCTTGGATGATTGTAGTCTCCCCCTCTAAATTCCCAACTCTTTTAGGGCAGAAGGGGTCTTGTTGAGCTCTGTATCCTTAGAATTTAGTATGTAGTATGGTACTGAGCACATAGTAGGTTCATAGCTGTTTTCATGACCAGGTTAAACACTGATTTTCTCCTTTCTTACTTCTTTGAAGTGTTCTGTAGTGTAGAGGAATGTTCAAATAATAAAACCCAGCAAGTTTTGTATCAATTCAATACAAAAATACTCGTTTTGAAAAGAATTCTGTTTGGGAAATTTCTTGTCCTGTGCTAGAGAATCAAATATTTTTCAACTATTATAAATGTATTGTATTTAACATGAATATTTCCTTTATACCTAACATAATGATCCAAAACATTGATTGATCTCTGCAGCTGCAGTGAGAAGAGGAGTTTGTTATTTTAAACGGAGGCTAAAGAAACTATAGAATTAGCAGACATAAGAGAAAGTGGAGAAGGTGGAGGATGGAGTTGCAGACTCTACAGGAAGCTCTTAAAGTGGAAATTCAGGTTCACCAGGTATGTTGCATTATTGTCTTCTTCCACATCATGTTATTAAGTAATGGTTAAGATGAGTAAACAGACCCATCTCTGATTTTTAGTACAAATTGTTAATCATCTTTCAGACAGTTATTGCCCAACAGTCATGCCATTTGCTTTTTATCACTACTCAATAAACTCATTGAAAATACTTTTAAGAACTTCAGTGAAATATTCCTGATTTCCTTTATATAGAAATGAACCACAAATATTTTTTTATATACCAAAGGCATTAAAAAAGAATTTTTTTCTGGGGTGATTTTTTTTGTTTTGTTAATCTGAGGGGCTTTGTTCATGTGACTTATGACTTGTATATTTTAAATGAGACATGTTTGACTTGACTACCATGTATATCAAAGTTTTTACTCATTTACTTTTATACCTCTATTCTAGTCATTAGTAAAGAAAATGTGATTACTTTCACAGATGTTTAAATTTCACAATTCTTACATTTTACCTCAGGTACTTAGGCTAAACCATTAAAATATAGAAATTAAAAAATATATCTTATTATATTTATATGACAATAGTTTTGATAAAAAACATTGTATACTAAATATAATTTATATATTAAGTGTATAGAATATTTTATTTAATATAACTAACTAATATAAAAAGCTATCCTTAAATAACTAAATCATTAACATTTTTGTATAAACAGAATACCACTGTTTTATATCTTTCTGTATTCTATACATTATCTGAATGTGGTACTAGGTTAAGACATACACATATGTAATGTTTGGTTAATAAAAAGTGATAAATGACGATGAATTAAATACTTTTGAATGTTTGGAGTGTTGGAATAGGAGAAAGGAAATGTTTTTTAGAGCTGTTTGTTCTTAGGTATGTTTTCCTTTGTTTTATCTGACTAGTCTAATGTAAGGTTAATTTCTGAAATTGTTGGAAGAACACCTTGGGCTTTTGGTAACTACTGAATTTGCAAGTTGCTCAGAATTAATGGAAGAGAATTTATAGGAAAGCTTCAAAAGTATATATAATCTATACATGTATATATATAGACACAAACACACACATACTTTTTACCTTAAGTCTCTGTGTGTTCTGCTACTTTGGATCTTGTTAAAATAAACCCTTGCTCAGCAGTAGTGTTATAGTTTGCTGTGTACAGGCAGGTTTCTCTGTGTGAAGTGTATTTTGTTTTTATGGTAACTTTAAGAAATTTAGTGTGTAATAAATAAGTTATCTATTTCAATTTAGTTTATAATAAAATAAGCACATTTTGTGTTATTTGGCTTTGCTTCTGTTACAAATGGAGGAGAATAAAAATTTCTTTACAAAAACAAGCTTGTCTTTTCCTGGACAAAAGTATTTTTTAAAAATATATTGTTTTATTGATTTCAGAGGAAGGGAGAGAGAAAGAAACATTAATGATGAAAGAGAATCATTGATTGACTGTCTCCTGCACCCCCCACACTGGGGATTGAGTCTGCAACCCGGGCATGTGCCCAGACTAGGAATCGAACCCTGACCTCCTGGTTCATAGGTCAATGCTGAACCACTGAACCACGCTGGCCGGGCTGGACAGAACTTTTTTAAAATAGAGGTGTACTGATATCCAATTTGGCTGTATGGCAAATGATGACAGTTAAGTTCACAATTTGTTCGAAGCTGACTTCCTCATAGAATAAATTTCTAGAAAACAATAATCAGTCTGAAAGTTGCATGCATCAGAGATAATATAATGAGGTTGTATGTGATTTTTGGAAATATTCCTCCTCTCAAGAAATTTTGAGATGACAAAGTTGATATTCTGCTTTTAGTTCATCCTCACAAGATCTGAACAAATCCCAATAAGATTTTCATGAAAGACTCATGACCTAAATTGAACTAAATTACTAAAAATTAAGTAGAGTTTTAAAATATTATTTTGTTTCGTGTTTTAACTCAAGATACCAATTTTATGAAAATAATTATGAAAAAATTTAATGCTTAATTTTGTTTTAAAATTTAATTTACATTTTAAAATTACATTTGTTGACTCAAAAGGGATATAAAATTCTTCAGAAAGTTATCCCAAACACTATCTTAATATTCACATTCACTATCTATGTTATATATTTATTTTTTAGCATAAAGTTAATAGCATTTATATTCATCCTTTAGTATACATTTTGTTTTTGTAATAATAAACATTTATTGATAGTATTTTAACATATACACTCTATAAGATATTTTTATTCCAGTTACATTTAGAATACTTTTCTCTCTTTTTTTTAACTTTTCTCTTTTAAAAAAAAATTAAGTTTTATAAATAAATCTAAGTGATATTCCTTGTTTGTAAATTGGATGATGTTGTTCTGATGAGATATGTGGTAACCTGCATGATCACCGATCATGACAAGTTCAGGGATGCCAGGAATGACACCAAAGTAGGCACTGGCTCTTAAGCTGGGGCATATTTCACCCCTTGGTGCATTTCTAGTTATGGGATGAAGTTAGAGCTGAGATTGAGCTTACTGGATAGGAAGTATGTTATGAAACTACCTGGTATTGTGTCACAGAAATACATTTTTGTTTTTTATGGGTAGGGAGACAGTTTAAAAGTAGCAATGTGCACATGTTTGATGTTGGATAAATGTTTAAATAATAATGGCTTGTGATGGGCATCTCATCCTTTTTTGAGAAATTGCCTTTTTGATGATTCTTATGCAGAATTGATAAAAGCCATATTTAAACTTTCAGAATATTTACTCTACATGGAACAGAAGAGTATAAAGCAGAAGTTAGCAATATTTTCTGTAAAGGGCCAGATAGTAAATGAACATATTTTATACTTTGTAAGTCACTTATGGTTTCTGTCACAACTACTCTGCTCTGCTGCTGTACAGACAAAGCAGCCATAGACAATATATAAATGAATGGGTATGGCTGTGTCCCATGTAAAACTTTATTTACAAAAACAGGTGGATGGCCAGATTTGCCTGTGGGCTGTAGTTTGCCAGCCCTTGGTATAAAGTATATCCTCATGAAAAATTATATTCTTTTTTAAATTTTGTTTTATTGCTTAAAATATTACAAAGAGTAGTACATATGTCTCCTTCCCCCACTCCCCCTTGGCCTTCCCCCGGCCTCCCCTAACCCCCAGTGTCTTGTGTCCATTGGTTATGCTTATATGCATGCATACAAGTCCTTTAGAAAGTAACCTAAGTTTGATAACACAGTGTCAGCTTAAAGTCACTAGGGATTTGGATGGTCTAGTTAAGTTGCCCAGCGTGTTCAGTCCTGCCTCTGATGATGTAAAATGTAGCTTGACTGCTTACAGATAGAAAAGTTATTTCCTCAGAGGTGGAGACTTAGTGTGGTTATCAGTCAGCTTTTAAATTCTAGTGTCGTGGAAGAAAATCCGTTTTAGCTTTAAAAAGGCAATTTTAGTATAGTTGTCAACTCTGTGGTAATCAAATCGAAAGGAAAACCAAATTGAAGAGTGTGGTCAGCCTTTAAGCGGTGTTAGTAAAAATGCATATGTATAAAAGCCTTGCTGTTCAATTTCACTGAGCTCTTGGAATGTGTGTTATTACTATTTTGTTATTAAGACCAGGATACACAAGAGTTACTACTGTCACATGTGAAGTAACATGTATAGTAACATACATACCTGTGTATTTGGAGGTCACATGGTTGGCAACTTCAGCTTTCTAGAATGTAGCTCAGCATGTGAAGTAAGGCTTTTGACCAACTAGAATAAATGTTAGAAGTCATTTACTGAAGATTATACAATAAAAGCTGACAGGTTTTTTAAAATATTTTTTAAATTAATTTCAGAGAGAGAAAAGGACAGGGAGAGAGAGAGAAACATCAATGCTGAGAGAGAATCATTGATCGGCTGCCTCCTGCATGCCCCATACTGGGGATCGAGCCCACAACCTGGGTATGTGCCCTGACCTGGAATGGAACCATGACCTCCTGGTTCATGGATCAACGCTCAGCCATTGAGTCACATTGACGGGGCCACAAAGCTAACAGTTTTAAATGAAAGAAGGTAGATAAGTGTATAATACATATTAGATTTTATTTTATGACTAACAAAATTTAAAAGTGCCCTGTTACCCAAAAGAGGGACAGATTTTTAGTTATATGGATTCACTTGAGGAATAGTTTATTTCCAAATAACTTTTAGGAATCTGCTTTCTGATATACCTTTATTTTTCAGGTTCTTCTCTCACTGGTTATGGTTATCTTTGGACAGTGATGCTTTTAGAAGTTGGGTTAGATCAGACAGCATCCAATTTTCTTTGTTTTTCATTTGTTTGGACTTCTGTTTTCCTTAGTAAAGGTCTTTCTCATTCAATATTCTGGTAGTACTTTCTTTCCCAGAGGAACCCAGGTAGGTAGAGTTTTGCATTATTGTTCCTTCACTTCTTTACTCTTAAATACTGAGCCTCATTGCCCCACTGAGTACATCCCATCCCCCCCTACCCCCCACCCCCCCCCTCCCCCCCGGCCTGCATGGAGAAGACAGTCAGATCTGACACTGGGCTCCTCTGCACTTTGCTGTATACAGACAGGCCTGTTCTGTATGGGAGCAGCTTCTTTGTAGGCCTTATTTAGGACTCTACCCAATGACAACATTTTAAAGAGATGTTTGGCTTATGGAGCATACAGCTTGTTTAAATTGCCTTTTAAACTCCACTCCCCACCCTCATCCCATTTTCAGATTTGTTAAAAAGCAGGAGCATTTCATTTCAAATACAAAGCGGTAGTTTGATTCTCCCCCTTCCCCCCCATATTAAGAGGAGTGTCTTATTAACCTTTTATATAGATCACAGAAGCTTTTTGTTCTGATTGTGGTATTGCTCATTTTTGTGTGTGTGTGAATCATAAAACTCTAGATTCGGGGGGGCCAAACCTGATTTGCCATAGTGAGTTAATATGGAAGACTGATGGCTCTTTTTCTCTTTATTACCAGAAACTGGTTGCTCAAATGAAACAGGATCCACAGGTAAAATACTATTTTAATTCATTTAATTTTTAAATTAAAATAATGTAAAGCAAAGTGATCATAAAAATACTAAAATATAGACCAGTACATAAGTTTTTAAAAACTATCTTCTCTCACAGCAATTATACTAGCATATTGGTCTTATGTTTTAAGGGTTTGCAAAAATCCAGTTATTAGAATATAGCTATCATTTCATCTTTGTTACTATTACTTGCTTTTGTGTTAATTGCTTTGAGTATTTTGGGGGGAAAGTTGAGAGTTTAAATTTCATTTCTATAAGCCCACTTACTCAAAATCAGTTTGTGAGGCTTTCTATAATCTCACAAGTATGGAGTAAAACCTAGAACCATTCTTATTTTCTCAGAGTTTATAGTAGAGATATAGTACAGAACATTTAAATACTTAATCATACTATATTCAGGGTAAGAATTTTAGAATACGTTTTTAAAAGCATTTAATTTTTTTTAATTTTTGAAAGAGCCCTTAATCCAGCAAGTGTTAATTTTTTTTTTTAATTCTCATAGGAGTTTTAAAAAAATATATTTTTTTTATTGATTTCAGAGAAGAAGGGAGAGAGAAAGAGAAACCTCAATGATGGGAGAGAATCATTGATTGGCTGCCTCCTGCAAACCCCACAATGGGAATCGAGCCCACAACCCAGGCATGTGCCCTGACTGGGACTTGAACCAGTGACCTCCTGGTTCATAGGTTGATGCTCAATCAATGAGCCATGCCAGCTGGGTTCTCATAGGAGTTTTTGATTTAGAGATTTTATTCTCTATCCCTGAAGAGAAATCTTCCTAGAATGTTATCTTGTCTTTCATGATTGTATTTATTTTTCAGGCAATGTCTCTTTTGCAGCCTTAGACAACAGGTCATAAGTGTGGAGAGTACAGACTCTCTTAGGATTTCTCCCTTGTATTTGTTGACTCATAATCTGGTCACGAAACAACTAAACCCATTGATGGGTACTCAGATGTATGTGTATACATCTTTAGCTTGTTAGCATACCATATATGCCTCATTCTAAATTTAAGTAAAATAAATTCTTGGATTGAGGAATGGTACTGAGGCAGATTGATTTTTGGAAGTAGGAATAATAGTCATTTAAAAAATTTTGTACCCAGTGCTTTAACACAATCCATTGATAGCCCACACTTAATTTCTATTTGACATTTGAACTTTGAGAAGCTTCTCCATGTTTATTTATTTTTAAAAGATATTATTTAAATTAGATTTAGGGAACCAGGATGTAGACCTTAGATTAATAGATTCTTTTATGTTTAATATGGTAACCTTTATTATCAGCAACTGAAATATTATTAGAAATCGTTAGCATTTCCCATAGAGCTGGTGGCCAGGTAACAGCAGTCTTAATGCAAAAAAATCCAAGGGAGCGGTAAGTTGTTGGGCAATCTTGTGGGTGATTTCATTATATATCTATAATAATAAAAGCGTAATATGCTAATTAGACCAGACATCCTTCCGGGCAACCTTCCAGATGAAGCCGGGGCTGCAGCTGTGGCTGCAAGAGATCCAGGTAGCTGCACGGCTGCGAGGAAGGGATCCAGGCAGCCACCACAGCTGCGAAGGCCTACTCTTGCACAAATTTTGTGCATCAGGCCTCTAGTGTGTGTGTGTGTGTGTGTGTGTGTGTGTGTGTGTATGCGTGCGCGCGCGCGCACGCACATGTGTGTGTATCCGATATAATAAAAGGCTAATATACAAATCGACCAAATGGGGGAACAACTGGTCACTACGATGCGCACTGACCACCAGGGGGCGGATGCTTAACACAGCAGCTGCCCCCTGGTGGTCAGTGTGCTCCCACAGGGGGAGCGCCACTCAGCCAGAAGCCGGGCTCACAGCTGATGAGCACAGCAGCAGTGGCGGGAGCCTCTCCCACCTCCGCGGCAGCGCTAAGGATATCCGAGCGGTCCTAAGCCATCAGTCGGACATCCCCCGAGGGTTCCTGGACTGCGAGAGGGTGCAGGCCAGGCTGAGGGATATACGCCCCCCTCCAGTGCACAAATGTCGTACACTGGTCCTCTAGTATATTTATATATATGTATACACACACACACGCACACACACACACATACTAGAGGCCTGGTGCACAAAAATTTGTGCATTCGGGGGAGAGTTCCTCAGCCCAGCCTGCACCCTCTCACCATCTGGGACCCCTTGGGTAGGGTCCCTAGGCCTGGCCTGAGATCAGGGTCTGTCGGGGCTTTCCTTCCCCGGCTGCAGGCAGCTGGCCCCACCCCTGCTGCTGCCACTGCTTGCCATCTGTGCAGCGCTGTCTCCCCCTCCCCCTGCCACCAGTGGCCTCCCTCTGCAGGCGACAGGCGTGGGGTGCGATGGCTTGGAATGCCTGGGCCTCCCTCTGCAGGGCGATCGATGGCCGGCCGCACACCTGCCACAGAGTCGCCGCCGGTGGCCTGGGCCTCACTCTTCCTTTGCTGGGGAATGGGACCAGCCCTGCGAGGGACCATCTGCCTACCTGGTCACCCTTAACCACTTGCTGCCTAACTTATCACTCCTAAATGCTTGCTGGGGGGCAGGGTCAGCCCTGTGAGGGGGCATCTGCCTACCTGATCACCTCTAATGGCTAGTCTGCCTACCTGATCCCCCTAACCACTCTACCTGCCTGCTTGATCGCCCCTAACTGTTTGCTTGGGGGCGGGGCCAGCCCAGCGAGGGGCCATGGTGGTTCTGGTTTCTGGTGGTTCTGTTATTACACTTATGGTGGCTGGCCTTTTATTATATAGGATACACACACACTCTCACACACACACACACACACACACACACTCACACTCACACATTCTTATTTTAAAAAGACCACATGTCGTAATCCTGGGAGGAAGGATGTGTGCCCCAACCTGATAGAAGACCAGGCAGGGCTAATGGAAAGAATTGCATGTGAGATGATGAAGAAAAAGTCATCTCTCATTGGGGTGGTGTTCAATCTGCTAGTAGGCGATCCAATATTAAGCATTAATCTTGCTTTTTAAATATTGGATTTTTTTTGTCTCACTTGAGTAAAACGCAAGCATATTCAGTGTATCTCATCTAAAATAGTATTCTTGCCCTGACCGGTTTGGCCCAGTGGATAGAGTGTCGGCCTGCGGACTCAAGGGTCTCAGGTTCGATTCCGGTCAAGGGCATGTGCCTTGGTTGCGGGCATATCCCCAGTGGGGAGTGTGCAGGAGGCAACTGATCGATGTTTCTCTCTCATCGATGTTTCTCACTCTCTATCCCTCTCCCTTCCTCTCTGTAAGAAATCAATAAAAAATATTTAGAAAATAAAATAGTATTCTTTTTTGAATCCTAGAATTTGAAAACTGAGAGAATGCCCTGGTAGTCGCTGTGTTCATTTGAATGATATAGTGTCAAGGCATTTGTGGTACTGACAGCTTTTCAAATCTAGGCTAAAATAACAAATGCACTCTACTAAATAAAGAAGAGGCAAGGCAGTGATACTTACAACTTCCATTTTCCTGTTTTTGTCTGATTAGTGGAGCTTAGGGTTTTCTGTCAAAGAATAATATTTTTCATAGAAAGGTGTACTATTTTACATATGCTAAAATATAAAACCTCTTATAATTTAAAGCAATTGCAAAGGAGCTGCCCAGGTTCTAGTGTTAGGAGCCTACATTTAGGATCTATGCATTAGGTAGTGGTAATGTGACTACAATTTAATGCATGATGAATTTGATTGGCTAAAATGCTTAAGTTTGCTTCATCATTTGTAATGCAATATGCATAAAGTCTTCTTGCTACTATTCTGTTAACAAATGAAATATCTTTCTCACAGATATTTTTTCTTTCCAATCAGAATGCTGATTTAAAGAAACAGCTTCATGAACTCCAAGCCAAAATCACAGCTTTGAGTGAGAAACAGGTAGGGGAAAAAGGAGTGTGTGTGGGGTGGGGGGGTGAGGGGGGCGTATTTTTAACATTGTGTTCTAAAGATATGTCTGCTTGAGGCTTCTAGGAGAACTGCTATTTTTCCTCATGTGTGAAAATAAGTGTGGGCAGCCAGACTCAGTTTTAATTTTGTTTGAGATCTGTTTATCTATTTTTATTTTTGGTTGAAATCAGTCTCTAGAGTATCCCATGGGTATATGTTCCTGGTAAATATCTAAAAGCGGTGTGGCAAGCTGCTGTTAACTGTGTTAATTAAACTCTATACTCTACCCATAGAGGAAAAGGGTAAAGAAAGTTAGTGGGAGTCCGTGATAGCTGCTGGATATGCTTGTTACTGTTCTGAAGACTTGAAATAACATTTAACTAACATGGAGATAATGATTGTAAATAGATCACTCTACTAGTAAATACAGGTCTCCCATTCTGATTTTTGTTATACCTTTATGTTAATCTGTATTAGATATTGGCGTGAAAAAAACTTTGATTAAACCTTGTTAGATTTATTTTATATAGAGCAAGAGCAGAGCATCTTGCTTTTTCAATCTGGAAAGCATGTTTTGGAATTTCTTGTATAATGACCTCCACTTCACCAATTCAGGCAGCTCCTGCCACCAGGTGGAGTGTGACAATTGATAGAGCTATAAGTAAATGTCTGTGGTAATCTGACAAATCATTGTTTTCTTGTTCCTCCTCCACCCTTTCTCTGATTAAAAGGAGCAGTTTTCTATTTTGGAGGAGGTGAACGTGTGAACCAAAATGATTAGTTGACTTGCAATTGATAGTTAATGCTAGTGATATCTCATTGAAGATTTTTGACTGAATAGTTCTCAGTAATTGATTTTATGTTGTTTTTTAAACTTTAGTGAAATAAAGGCATTGAGAGTAATTTATTTCTGGAGATTTTTTTGTAATTGTTTTCTGTTACAGTGTGTGAGGAGAAAAATAAATCTTGAGAACTATGTGGAATAGTTATGAGTTGTTGCTGTTTCAGAATAGAATATTTTTCCAGCTGAGTGAACAACTGCTTTTTCCTCCCCCTTCCTGTTTTAAGCCACTATGCTTCCCCATCTTGTCTTCTCCAGAAACTAGAGGTGTTTTGCATTAGGAAATTGCCACACTCAAATTGGGAGAAGATGGCATGGTAGAGAACAAGTTTTAAGGAAAAATATAAACAGAGTTTATTAGTATATATTTGATTCTGGTAGTGAGTCAGTTCTCTGAAGTCAAAATGATGTGTGTGAGTGAAAGCGTTCTAGCTTTAGAATTGTGTTAGTGCTGAGCCTCCTATAGTTTCAGCGTTAGTTTGACAAGATGCCAATGAATGAGTCACTTGCTGAAAAAGTCACGTGTTCCAGCTGAGAACTGATTAGTGGAGTAAGGATGAGGTCTGTTGTCATAAAGTTAACCTAAGGCTACATTTGAGGAAAATGGGGCAATTATAAATAAGTACATTTATCTAAAGTTTTTGTTTGTGAGCATTGATACAAAGATTTGCTTTATTTCTGTAACTTTTTATTCTTTAATTTTTTTCTATTAGGAGTCTAGCTTAATAGAAAATTGCAACCATTTATGTTCAGTAAGGTATTTCATCAAGTGGTAAATTCTGTCACTAAGTTTGGATTTTAGAAACTAGAATTTTTAAAAATGGGTCTAGTGTCAGTAAAGAGAACTAGAGTCAGAAACTGAAATGCAATCTTGCAGTTTTATTTGCTTAACTATTTAAACAGCCTTTTTGATAGAACAGGGAATGTATCATTGTTAGGTAGGATAGTACTTGAGGAAACACAGCTGTAAAGTTCAAAAGCTGGTCCTTCCGCAGACTTATTTCCAACATGAAACATTGATATTTAGTTTAAAATAGTATTATTTTAGAACAAACTGTTAATGCTGAATGCCCAGCTTTTTGTGTGTCTTTTTTCCTCACAAGATCCACTTAGCCTCTGGGAAAACTTAATGATTTTCCTTCAACTTTAATAACTAAAATCCGAATTACCTTACTTGCATGACTATTACTTTAACATTAATTTTTTGGTTGTGAGAAAAAATGTAAATACAGAATACTTCAAAGAATGTCATATTCCAGAATTAACACTGATTACCCTTTGTCATTATTTGTTTCCATTTTTTTTCTATATGCATTTTTCTATAATATTTTCTATATCCACTTGAAAATTCAATTATACAATAGATGCATACATTCTCTTACTTTGCTTTATTAAAAAAACAAAATTTGCAGATAGCCATTAATTCTTACAGTAAGCACTTATTTGTTTTTATTTGTTATTGCTCCTGCAATCTTTGATACTTATTCAATTTCTTTCTCAAGACATTATGAAATGGGACCCTTTATTTGGAAAAATATGGTCTTTAGGGAACATCCTTCATGGCTAAAACTCAGTGAATTTTATTGAATTCTTAGTTAGAAAGTTCCAGTGCTTTCCAGCTGGAACTTGAGGTCTCTGAATAGAAATTTTCTATGGCAGATTTTGAAGTCAACTTTTGACCCACGGGGTCAGGTTGACAGTTTTTAACTTAGGAAATCCCTAGATTTGATTGGCTACAGAAAGTATATGTTATATAGACACTCTCATGGTTTCAGAAATGTTTTTGTGACATTGGGAAGTGCTCATGGTAAGATAAGTGAAAAGCACATGGAACTTCACATGCGTTAAAGTCCCATTTTTGTGTGTGTTGTAGGTATATATATGTATACAAGTGTAAATGTATATAAAAACAGTGTCAGTATATGTTGTTGGAAGGTGATGAATTTACAGGTAGTTTATTTTTTCTTTATACTCTTATATACATTTGCTAAATTCTCCACAATAAATGTTTCCTTTATAACTAGAAATAGTCAAGAAATAATAAAAATAATTAACACTAAACTCTTGTCTGTATCAGGAATAGTTAGCATTTAAAAGTCTAATGACGTTCTCCTCGTGATATATGAACCTCTCTAATCAGAAAATCCAGCTATTTTAAACACTATTAATACTGAAAGCAATTATTAATTTCTTTAACATAGTTTATTTTCATTCTGCATTCCTCCCTCCTCATTTTTGACATGCATATGTGGTCTTTTGCTTGTCAGAGTACAGATGCTGATACTGGGGGCACAGCACTTCATGGCTTTAGTAGTTTGCTTTCATTTTAGTGCATTGTAGAAGCAATCTTAACATCCCAAAGTATGTTGCTTGACCCTCTGGTGATTCAGGCTTAAGCCATAGTAGTTGCATTTTTTATTTCCCCTTCCTTGAACAGTTTGCTCCCCACCCCCACCTTCCTTCTCCTGGTGCTCTCTGGCCAGGCATCAGGTAGCAGCTTAGTTACTTCCTCAGAAGACCTGTCTCTGAAACCCCATCCTCATGTTAAAATCAGCTGTTTCTATTATAATCTCTCCTTGAACCTTTCACTTTTCCTTTATAGCTATCCCATTTAGGATTCGGTTCAGCTGTGAATGACTAAAATCTCAAACTGAAAATGGGCTAAACAAGGTAGAATTTTATTTCTCTCTCATGTAAAAGTTCTGTAGGTGGACCAAGCTGGTGGTAGCGGTGCCACAGTTTCAGGGAACCCGGGCTCCTCCTATTCTGTTGCCCTGCCATTCTCAGTATGAAGCCTCCACATCATAGTCCAGAGTAGCTGCTCCATCTGGTAAGAAGCGGGAAAAGCAACAAAGAGCAGCTCCTGTATTTTTAAGGGTGTTTCCTGGAAGTTGCACGGGCCACTTCCAAATTAGATCCCATTGGTCAGAATTCAGTCAACTAGGAGCAAGGAAAGTCAGAAGTGTAGTCTGTTTGAAGTGGTTACCGCCAAATAAAACTCAGGGACTGTGGTACTGAGTAAGAAGGGGGAACATGCTGGCGATCATTAGTAACTTTGGCCACAATAGCGTATTACAGTTTGGAATTACATGTATGTGATCATTTTTTAAAGTATCTGTCTTCCTCACTAGACTATGATTTCCAGGAAATCAGGGGACATTTTGTCTTACTTTATTTTGAGTATAATATTTAGTATAATATATTTAGCATAAGATAATATTTAGCAAAGAAAAGCATTTGTTTCTTAAATGAATTATTTTATCCAACTGATCTTTTTCTCTATTTGTATATGATTTTTTAAAACAGTGCATCTTGTTTTATATGCTTTTTCAATTTAAAGTATGAATGTGTTCTTTAAAAACATGATATTTAGTAGCTTCAAATATTTAATGGTCTGGCTAGATCATAATTTATTTAATTATTCCTTTATTAGTTGATGGTAGGATGTTTCCAGTTTTTCACTAATATAAATATTGCTGTGATAAACACCTTTGTATTGTGAACCTGTTTCTTTGTGATTGCCTTGGGATAGATTCTTAGGTATGAGTTTACTGGGTGTAGTGGTCAGCTACTGCCATGACAGTTCTGTATAACAAACCAGTGTTTTATTGAGGAGCTTATAACACTAAGTGTATTTTCACATTGGGTCTGTAGATCACCTGGACTTCTCCTGATCGAGGCTGGACTTAGCCAGCCACATCTACTTTAGTTTGTGGGTGGGTTGGTTGCTCCTACCTCCAGACTGCAGGTTGGGTTAGGTCCACTCCAAAGTGTTCATTCTGAAACCTAGCATGAAGGGGCAGCAGCTCCCTGGGCCATCCTCATTTCATGGCTTATAACCTGAATGCAACAAACAGGCCAAACTACTGAAACATGTTTTAAGCCTCTGCTGGCATCAATTCTTTGAACATTTCATTAGGCCAAGACAAAGGGTGTGGATTATAATTTTATAACAGAGTGATTATGAAGAATTGAGAGTAATAATCCATTGACCATCCTTGGTCAATGGGTATAACAAAAAACTTTTACTGTATTGGAAAAAAAAACTTTTACTAATTATTTCCAGAAAATGCTGTTTTAGATTAACAGCATATATGAGAATACCTAGTTTTTCCCGGGAGATAGCCTGGGGGGTGGGGCACTTTGCTTATTGGAAGATGGATTAATATGTATCTGATGCTTTCTGCGGGTATATTTTTCATGCCATTTGACCTTGCTACAAATATTCCATAATATTCCACAGAGTTACCTTTTGGTTTTGGGTTTTGTTTTTCTTTCACTTTCTCCTGTTTTTCTTAATCCTTTTTGGGAGGTAGACCTCTTCATAGTCTTTGGTCTTTGCTATTGGTTTGCTTTTCTGATTCTATGTTAAAAAATTACAGTCTCTATTTTTTTGCCTAATGTGTAACCTAATAAAAGATGAAATATTTTCTTGGTTTTAATAAATAGTTGCCATTTATGGAACCATTCTCATTTTAAATATGAACATATTTTAGTAAAATGAATCGTGAAGCCTTTGGGAGAGAAGTTTCTGTTCCTGTCATAGCTAATTATGTTTCTGATGCATAGAACAACATAATTTAAGCTAAGTAGGTGACTTGAACAATGGATTTTGTATGAGGGGACACTGGGAGTTTGATTCTCTTCCTGACCCTGTAACAGACTTGATAGATTTTTTGAGTTATTAAATAATTTATATGTCTATTTCCTTATTTATGTAATGTTTGGGTAATGCCTTTTAGGAGTTAATGGACATGTATCTATTGAGTCCACTAAATATTTTTGGAGGTAACTTCTATTTGAATGGAAATTGTTGGTTTTAGTTATGGTCACTAACTTCATCTCATATGTAACACCTTCATCTTACATGTAAAGCACTGCTCTTTTAAGAAGCTTAGCTCTGGCCGGTGTGGCTAAGTTGGTCAAGTGCTGTTCTATGCACCGAAAGGTCTCACTGGCTCGATTCCCGGGCAGAGCACAAACCCAGGTTGTGTGTATGGAAGACAACCAATCGATGTTTCTCCCTCACATTGATGTTTCTCTCCCTTTGTCTCTCAAATCAATAAAAACATTTTTTGGGGGGAAAAAGAGAAGCTTAGAACATTTCACATTTAATTGAGTCATGAGGATATCATTGTAATACATAAACTAGGACATAGACTGTTTGTGACTTAGCTATGATTATATAATTAATCAGTGTCCTATTCAGGACTAGAATCCAGATCACTGTACTGTTCATTCATTTTTATTTAGTAAATTCTTAAATTACTCTGTGGACCTTTATCTATCAAATATTTTTGAAATAGGACATTAGGCACAATAATTACATTGCCTTTAGGCTTCATTGCTTTGGAGTCAAGTAAGTAAATTAGTTTTTGTTATCCAATAATGGTGATCTAATACAGGATTATTTCCAGCCTCTGATACCAGTAACCATAGAATGTTACCCTCTCTCATTCACAACCAAACTAGCGTGATGGGCACATCACATTAGAATTTAGAATTGTTATTTTCGTAGACATCCTTGAATTATGACGGGACTCTGACCTCATCTCTATTGAGAGTTGAGAAGTTCCCTAGGATTTAGTCTAGTTCATCCCTCCTCTGATTGCATGATTGATTGATGTGAAACCATGGGTCCAGTTGATGCGAATGTTTATTTCATTTTTAAAAAAATCTAGAGAGAACTCTCCCACACTATTATTCATACCTAAACCCAACTAATGTCAAGATAGGCAAGTAACCATTAGGAACTGTCTGTGAACATCTGTCATAAAACTTCTGAAGACACACACATTACTTATGCTGATTTTTGTTTGTCCTAGATGTGAGTTAATTAGTTGAAACAGTGTTTGCAAGTTATCAGAATACTGCCCCTGAGCCTCATGTGATGCTAATAGCTGATAAGATTATATGACTTAAACTTTCCAGTATTCCTTTTTTACGACTTCCCTTCCCCTTTTTACTTGCTTAGTTATCTTTTTCACTTAATAAAACATTTTATAGCCATCACTTCTAAGGAGAGATTGATTAGTTCTCTGGAGATGGAAAGACTAGTATGATTTTCTAGAGCAGGGATCAGCAAACTCTGGCCTGCACCTGGGCCAAATCTGGCCTGCCAACTGTGTTTGTAAATAAATTTACTGAGAGACAACCACATTTTTCATTTACATGTTGTCTATGACTGTTTTTGGGGCCACCAACAACAGAATTAGTAGTTGAGACGAAAACTTGCCAGCATATAGAAAAAGTTTGCCAACTCTTATTCTAGAGAAATTAACCAGAGAGGCACTTGACTCAAAGATATTAGGCACAGTATAGCAGTCTAGGACAGGAGTGAGTACCACACTGGAAAAGGGTAGACAGTTAACCCTTGAATAACGTGAGGGTTGGGGTGCTGACCCCCTATGCAGTAAAAAATCCACATATAATGTTTGACTCCTCAAAAACTTAACTACTAATACCCTACTGTTGCTTTATATAGATAGGTAATGAGCACATTTGTATATCATTACTTACTGTTTTCTTAAATAGAGTAAGCTGGAGAAAAATTATTAAAAATAATAAGGAAAATACATTTACACTACTGTACATATATTTTGAAAAAAATTGCATGTAAGTGAATTTTTAACCCACACAGCTTAACCCATGTTGCTTAAGGGGCTACTGTACACTGAGTAAGGAGAAGGCCCTCTTACATACATGCCAGCCCCACAGTTTCCGTTTTTAGCACCTTATTTTTTTAAAGCCTCTTTTACTTTGGATTCTTTTTCTCTTTCCCTCTTGCTCTCTCTCACAAATTTATTGAGGCATAATTCATGTTAAATAAACATTCATTTAAAAAATGGTTTAATTTTGATGGAGTGAAGTCATAACCACAGCCAAGATAATGAACATACCTATCGCCTCTAAAAGTGGAATGATGCTTTTGAAATTCTGAAAAACAGTAATTTCCAATGTAGAATTCTATACTTAACCCAACTTTTTATTGAGTCTGAGGGTAGAATAGAGACCGTGTCAATATGCAAGGGCACAAAACTTATTAGTCATGTGCCCCTTTTTTTTAATCCTCCCCTGAGGACATGATTAGAGAGAGAGGAAGGGGGAGAGAGAGAGACAGAGACAGAACATTGATTGGTTGCCTTCTGTGCCCACCCTGACCAGAGACCAAACCTGTAGCCCAGGCTGTTCCCTGACTGGGAATCGAACCAGCAACCTTTTAGTGCACAGGACGCTGCTCAACCAGATGAGCCACTCAGGCCTGGTATCCATACACCTTTATTGAGGAAGCTACTGGAGGTTGTTCTCTGCCAAAACAAGTAAATAAACCAATAAAGATTAAAACATGGATCCAGAAAACAGGAAATCCAGTACAAAAGGTGATGAAGAAAGTCCCTTGTTTGAAGAGGGGAGAAAGTCTAGATGACTGTTGTACTGTCGGTTTAGAAAACAACCATTTTACTTTGGACAGGAGGATGGAGGTGTCTAGGAAAGATACAACGAAGAAAAAAATGCACTGGTAGATTACATGATGTGTTTTGAGCCATTATTTACTAGTAGAGATGTTTTATAGCTTCTTTGGACTTGTAATATACTAATTGTCTCATGAATTAAAGTTATTCACATGATTCTGATAATACAGACCTTATTAAATATGGATTTAATTAAAAGTTGTGATATGACTGTAATGGGCATAGGGGGTGGGAGAAGAGAAGATAATATAAGAACTAGATTTCAGTTATCTGTAGTAGAAATTCAGTTAGTAATTTTTAAAGTGAAAAAGCAAGAAACCATGAATATTTAATTTAAAATAAGATAAATACCTGAAAAAATATGTAAGAGTTGAAAGTGGTTTCCTGAAAGGCACACGACGAGAAAGTTGGAGAGGATCGATGCAAGAGACTGCTGTTTGTATTATAAGCCTGTGGCAGGTGTTTGTTTTTTTTAAAGCTATGTGTATATATTCAAGTAGAAATAAGGGGGTGGGAGCGGGCGGGGAGAGGTCGATGGGGGAAAAAGGAGACATATATAATACTTTCAACATAAAGAATTTAAATTTAAAAAAATAGAGATAGGCCCTGGCTGGGTAACTCTGTTGGTTTAAAGCACTGTTCTGGTACACCAAGGTTTCGGGTTCGATCCGCAATCAGGGCACATACAAGAATCAACCAATGAATGCATAAATAAGTGGAACAACAAACCTCTCTCTCTCCCTCCCTCTCTCTCCCCACACCCCTGTTCTCTCTCAAGTCAATAAAAAAATAGAAATAGAACAAAAAAGAAAACTAAATAAAAAAGCAAAAGTCTGGAATATTATTAGATAGGATATTTATTTAGTCTTTGGGGAATTATCTGGACTCCTGAGTCAGGTCATCTGCTGGCTAAGTCTTTGGCCTCCCATCTATCCTGGGCTGTGTTGGGAGCTCTGCTCTAATACTCCCTTTGCATTTTCCTTAGTGCAAGCCGCATGGTGACTCTGAAGCTTGGTTAAGGCATTCTGTAAGAGTCTATAGGAGAGATAATGTGTCCTTTTTAGTTGGTTGCTTTACTCTTTGGGATAGAGAATAGATTTAGGCTCTAATAATAATAGTAAAACATAATAAAGCATACTACTACTTATAGGATTTAGTCCCTCCTGCACTTAAACTGATACCTTCTAGGACCATACTCAAAGCCCAGAAACTGTAAGCTCCAGGAGGCCAGGGACTTCTACTTGTTTTGTTCATCCGTGTATACTCATGGTAAATGAATACATGATTACTCCCTGAATTATTTAAGTTCCAACAAATGTATATTTAGAGTCTGTTTTGACTGAGCTCAGACTTTTGTAGGGGATTTAAACATGTAAACAATTATAATAAATTTGAAGTTAGAATATGTGTGGTATACAGGAAATGAAGATTATCTTGGGGGGGCATTATGGGAGTCTTCACAACAAGCTGATATCAGAATTGAGTGTTGCGCGATGAGTAGGGATTTGCTAGGTGGACAAAGCCCTTACAGGCAGAAAGAACAGCATGTGCAAAGGCACAGTAATAGGTAACAGCAGGCCATATTCAGTCAACAAGTAGTTTAGGATTGCTAAAGCAGAGATTTTGTCAGGTAAAGGTCAGAGGGTCAGCTTGTATAGTTTGAAAACAAAGCATTTTGTATTATTGTTTTCATTACTATTAATATTAAATTGTAGGATTACCTACAGTTACATAGCACTCACTATTTGCCAGACACTTCTCTGTGTGCTTTAAATACACTGTTTCATTTAATTCTTACAGTAGCCCTAGGAGATGGATACTGCTATCCCCATTTTATGGATGAGAGGTTAAGTCACATGCCCAGTGTTTCAGAGCTGGCAATCCAGGCCATGTGGCTCAAGACTGCTTTAAATTAAAATAACATCAAAGAAGAATATGATATTTACATTTATTTAAAGGAGTAGATGGATTATACTGATTGAGAAATAATTTATTAGATTGTCAAGTGAAAGGGGAAGTGTATAAATAGGACAAGGCTAGGTCACAGTGGCTCTCTCATACCCATTTCCTTGATTACTGTTTGCTCTTTTTGCTTTTGTTTCAGGGCTGCTTGCTTTCTAAAGCTTATCTCTCTGAATGTTTGCTAAATTATAAATAACTAGAGGCCCAGTGCACAAATTCATGCACCAGTGGGGTCCCTCAGTCTGGCCTGCGGGATTGGGCTGAAACCAGCTCTCCGACATCCCTCGAGGGGTCCCAGATTGCGAGAGGGTGAAGGCCAGGCTGAGGGACCCCACTGGTGCATGATCAGGGCTGGGGAGGGATGCAGAAGGTTGGCCAGCTGGGGAGGGACTGCAGGGAGGGCTCCAGGGTGTGTCTGGCTCTTCTCCCTCAGTCCTGATTGGCCAGACCCCAGCAGCAAGCTAACCTACCAGTTGGAGCGTCTATCCCCTGGTGGTCAGTGCATATCATAGTGAGCAGTTGAGCAGCCTTAGCATATAATTAACATATTATGCTTTGATTGGCTGAATGGACAACTGGACACTTAGCATATTAGGCTTTTATTATATAGGATGGCTGGGAGTCTTTCCTTCCTACTAAAACCCACCTGCTCAAAAGAGTCTCTTATTTAAAGTCAATGAATTAAATTTTAATAATTAAATTTGTTAATACAATATAACTTTTTTCTTTTTTTTTTACCAGACCTGTGAGAGGAGACTGAATTATTGGCACTGGGGGTTGTAGTTTATAATTCCTTCAAATGTTTTTTCTTCTAATTTTAACAGCCATGCATGTTCATTTGGAGAAAAATAAAATTTAGCTGTGATTTTACTTCCATGTTTTAGATTCTTTTTTTTTCTTTTTTCTATGCCATACATTTGTATTAAAAATAGAATTGAGGTTGGTATTACACTCATTATTTTTTAAATACTTATTTTTATGACTTGAGCATTTCTCCCCATTTTTAAATATTCTTCAGGAATATTAGTTTTTAGTGGCTTGATAGTGTCCTGTCATATGGGTATAGAGTTTGTTTAGTCAGTTCAGTATTTTTAGACATTTGGATTGTTCCCAGTATTTTACTGTTTTATGCCTAGCTCTGCAGTGTACATACTTGGACATAAATTATTTGGACAATAATTTTGATTATTTCCTGGAAGTAAAAAATGATAGGATCCAGAGTAAATAAATGTTTTTTACATGTTTTTGTGAAGACTTGTTTGTTCTGTGTAAAGGACTCTTAACTAGAACTAGCTAGAGCACAAAGGAGAATTGATTGGAACCATATTAGGACATCTCAAGAACCCAGCGGCAGCTTTGGGGACTGGAACTGGAGGGTCTCTGTCTCTTGTGTCCCTTTGTCCTCCTCTGCATCTGCTTCATTTCCCCTCTCTGCAGACTGGCTTTCCCGTTCCTCTGAGCACATGGCAGGCAGAAGGCTTCTGGCCGCTGCACAGTTCCTAAGTTCCTGTCCTTTCTATTCAAGAGACCATCCCAGACTCACTGGCTTGTTCTCTTTGGCCAGGCGACCCTGTCACCAGTAGACAGGCTAGACCAGGAAGCCCCTCTTAGAGAAAAGGATTTGTGAGTTAGGCAGGTGCCCCCAACATTTCTGAAACCTATGTTTTACCTGTTTGCTCTCTCGAAAGGTTGTGTTCATTTTTAGGGTAATTTTTTGTAAAAGATACGCTTTTTAACATGCTGGATAGAATTCTACCTTGAATGTAAATGAAAAGTTGTAGTGATCAATTTATTTGGCAAATACTTATTAAGCACCTTTCATATGCCCAATGCTGAGAGCATGTCAGTCCTGAAGACCAAGTCATACCCTTTCTTTTAGTCATGTGTTAGAAGTTTGATACATTTTGAACTGACATTTAAAATGTGTGTTTAAAGTCTCAATCAGATTTTATTTTACCAACATACAGTTAAGCCTACTGTAGAAAGGGAACACATAATGTTTCCTTTGTTGGATATATCCATTCATTTTTTCTGAGTAAGTGATTGGAAGTTGTGAGGTTATGATACTTGTTGTGTTAGAATATTATCAGTTTAACCTTCCCCCTTGTGGTAGGGCAGCAGTAGAGTGCAGGAGGAGCTCAGGCAGTGGCTCTCTAAGTTGGTTTTCTACAGATATACTTGAGGTCCTTCACATTCGATAAGGCTTCCTCATAGGTAGAATGTTACAGAACTAGAGTTCTTCTCCCGTTGGAAAATTAAGTGACAGAAAAACCTTAGCACAGTAGGAAAAGAAATGTTTTGAATTTCCATAAAGCACAGATTAGACATTTTTCCAGGTAAGTAAAAAATGACAGGATCCAGAGTAAGTAAATGTTTTTCACATGTTTTTGTGAAGACTTTGTATGTTCTGTGTAAAGGGCTCTAACTTAAGCAAGTAGTTTAGGATTGCTAGAGCAGAGATTGTTAGGTGAAGATCAGAGGCTCAGCTTGTATAGTTTGAAAACAAAGCATTTTGTACTATTGTTTTCATTACTATTAATGTTAACTATACTGTTAAGAATACCTACAATTATATAGCACTCACTCTTTGCCAGACACTAGGAGTTTTGTACCCATCAGTCAGGTTAACAGTTAAGTCTATCCAGTAACAAACTTGAAAATGTGCTCTGCAGGCCCAGAGTTTTAGAGGAAAATTCCCCTAAGAATCATATTTTTATACTTTTCTGTGCGGAGTTGGCTTTCACCTGGAAAATGTGTGTTGCACTGAAGCCAGGGTTAGTTGGTAGTGCCTTCTCAGGAGATGTGATCTCAGTTAGGATGGGGCAAACCTCCGTTAAGTGAGCTGGGCAAGCTCTAAGCAGCCTGCTACCTGTTCACACCTGTGAGACTGCTGCTGCTGGAGTTGATTTTACTTATTTCAGCTAGAGCCGTATTCTAGATACCTTTAAAAATGTATTTTTTATTGGTTTCAGAGAGGAAAGGAGAAGGAAAGAGAGATAGAAACATTAATGATGAGAGGGAGTCATTGATTGGCTGCCTCCTGCACGCCCCACACTGGGGATCAAGCCTACAACCCAAGCATGTTCCCTGACCAGGAATCAAACCGGTAACCTCTTGGTTCCTGGGTTGACACTCAACCATAAAACCACACCCAGTTATGCAAGATGACATTTTTAATGATTTTTTACAGAGAGGAAGGGGGAGGGATAGAGAGTTAGAAATATTGATGAGAAAGAAACGTAGGTCAGCTGCCTCCTGCACACCCCCTACTGGGGATCAAGCCCGCAACCAAGGTAATGCCCTCGACTGGAATTGAACCTGGGACCTTTCAGTCGTTGGCCCAATGCTCTATCCACTGAGCCAAACCAGTCAGGATTGGACTAGATGACATTTTTAAAAAAAGAGACACCAGTTCTCTCTTTTTCCCCCTCTATTCACGAAGCAAAACATCGAGAATAAAAAGTATGTTTTCCTATATAATTCAAGAAGTTTCATTCTCTTCTGCAGTTGCTAAACCAACCTGGATTCCATGGGAAAATTAAGCCCTAAAACTCTTGGGATCTTTTCTATGTATTGAAATAACATTTCTATGGATCTAGAAAGGTAGTACTAGTTATGTACTACCTTGTGATCATTGAAAAAATAATCACTGAATTAAGTTTTTGTGTTCTGTAGTTCCAGTGAGGAATCCTGATTGAGAAAGGCTATTCTAAAATGATAGGAAACCCTCTCTTGTAAAACTCATAGACACCCAAGATTGTAGCTGTGCGAATGCGCAGTGATATAGCAAGAGCTGTGTCACTCTAAGATGGGAGCCAAAGAGGTCTTGAGCATTAATAGCCCACTGGACATGATGTGGTGACAAGAGCTGTTCTGTCATTTCCTTTAATCAAGCACAATATGAACTTGGGGGAAACCCTGAGTTACATTTTTTCTGTAAATCAAAACAGATTAATATCAATAGTATTTTTTGTGCTAGCATTTTGGGGTTCCCCCCCCCAGTACTTTCTCTTGATTTTTTTTTTACTATGTTTAAAGCAAATAAAATCAGTTATCTTTATAAAATGTGGCACTTGATTAGTTTTTAAAATAGACAAGTAAAAAACCCATCAGCTCAGCAAAAGGCTAAAAAACTTTTTGTGCTTGTGAATAATGTAACTGTTTTAAGGAACTGAGCCCTGGGGAGAAGGACAGCACATGGTTTGTTTACTAACAGGAAACACAAGTATTCTATAGCAGATCTTAATGTGTTTCCCTGTCTAACGGTCTTTTAAACAGGAGTATCTATGAAATCTACATTCTCTTTTTATAACTAGCTCCTGATTTATTGATTGGAAGAGGCATTATTGGTGAAGTAAACACACAGGTTAAAAAATTTCATGGAAAATAGAAGTGACATGTCCATCTTGAGCAAGTTTCGAATCCTAGAAATTAACAGTTGTTAAAAATTTCTCCACTCTCCTTTTAAAAAAATGTTAATGAGGACCAGTTTTTAAAAAATTCAGATCCTTAGAATCTTGACTGATACCAGCTGAGACTAATTTGAAAATAATCAAGGTTTACAGATCCTTAAAGTGAAAGTTTTTATTTTTCCATTGTCATCACTTTCAGATTTAACCCAGAAATAATTTTAGTTCATTTGTCATGGATCCTGAAAATGCAAAGTCTGTCTCAGAATTTTCTTCCAGATGTCCAATGGAATAAGGTTGGAATTATCAGCTTGGGAAAGGTTTACATTTTAAAAATTGCTACCCAATGAAAAAGATTTTTTAATACTTATCTTTTTTTATTACAAGATAACATTCAAAATCTGAGGTCTTATTACCTGGGAGTAAGGAGCAGGAATGCTATAACTTTATTTTTTTTAAAAAACTTTATATGGAAATTTGTGTATTTGCAAAGGTATCACATTAGCTATAAAGAAACAAGAGCATTTTAAATTTCAAGACTTTCAATATAAGGTACATTGTAGAGCCTCCTGGTGGCAGTAGTTCTTTGTTGCCAGAATGTCCTCTTTGGAGACACCTGCAGAATGGGAGCTGATTCAAAATAAGCAAAACAGACCTATTCTTGTTTGTTTCTTTTTGAGACTTTTACTACAAAGATTTTTAGTAAAATAATGAGTTGAGCATTTTTTAAATTCGGATTTTAGGCTCATGTTCTATTATATTTTAAATGGATCCCATAATAGTTTACTTATAAATGCCTTACCTGTGTACTAGGGAATCTGGATATACCTCATTGGGGTGTTTTGTATTAAGAGATCCCTTGACTCCTGCTGCCTCTATGCCTGATGGTCCTCTGGTGATGCAGTACAGTATATGAGACTTGGTGATACTTTTTGTTGGGCCTTAGTTCAAATGATCTGCTACTGAAAGGATGAATTGACTGCTCTAGGGAATTGGAAAGGTCAATAGGAAGAAACCTGTTGCCAACATTTGTATAACAGTAAAAGCTTCGTGGAGGAAAAAATCTCAGCTGACACTGGCTTAACTGTCATTTCTCACTCCCTCTATATGCCTGTGGCCAGTAGGTGGTTGTGTAGGGTACTCACACACGTCTCTCATCAGTTGTAGAATGGCTATCAAGAGTGAGTTGTGTTTGTTCCCAAACCTGTATATGTCATTTGTTATTATTGTAATTGAACTATTACATAAAACAATTCCTTATGAAAAAACCAAGTTGTTCCCAGAAAAACCAAGTTTTAAATGCTTTGGAAAGAGTTAATAAAGGTGAGTTAGTAAAATAACGCTGCCCAATTAAGTAAATTGAAGTAAAATACTAATGTCCTAGATTCTACCTTCAGATTGCTTCCAATGTCTTAAGTTCTCACCAAAATGAAAATAGTATTGGATGCATCATGGTTATGATTTATGAAAAAAAGATATTGTGACACTCTTTTAACATGTAGGTCCATACAAGCAAAAGGCCTGGTCTTATATTAGATTAGCAAGTGGATGTGCATTTAAGTTGAAATAAAATGCTTACCCCGTCCAGCATGGTTCAGTGGTTGAGTGTCAGCCTATGAACCAGGAGGTCACGGTTTGATTCCAGGTCAGGGCACATGCCCAGGTTGCAGGCTTAACGCCAGTGTGGGGTGTGCAGGAGGCAGCCAGTCAATGATTCTTTCTTATCATTGATGTTTCTATCTCTCTCTCCCTCTCTCTTCCTCTCTGAAATCAATAAAAAAAATATTTAAAAAAAATAAAAAGTAAAATGCTTAGGTATGCATAACAAATCTTTATGCCTTGATTTAGGTAACTTATTTATTTATTTTATTGATTTCAGAGAAGAAGGTAGAGGAAGAGAGAGATAGAAACATCAGTGCTGAGAGAGAATCATTGATAGGCTGCCTCCTGCATGTCCTGCACTGGGAATCAAGCCTGCAGTCCAGGCATGTGCCCTTCACCAGAATCAAATCTGGGACCCTTCAGTCCACAGGCCAACGCTCCATCCACTAAGCCAAATTGGCTAGGGCAGATTGAGATAACTTTTTTTCATTATCTCATTAATTATTGGTTCTGATCGTTATTGGTTTAAGAGAGCTTCTACTGTATTGCTTCAAGCTACTAAAGCTGAAGTGTACTTTTCAGCCTTTAGTTCATTCATTCACAAATATTTATGGAGCACCTATTATGTACTAGGCATTCAACTTGGCCTCAGTGCTGAACTTGGCTGATAAGGTTTCTGTTTTAAGGAGCTTACACATCTAGTGGTATATTAGTGAAAGTATAGTGATTTAAATAGTAACGATTTTCTCAATAGTAGTAGGATAATTATCAAAATAAAATCTAGTCTTTGTATTGAAGACCAAAGCCACATCTACGTGTGAACTAGGTGTTCTCAGGCCTAGCTTGTACCCTATAGTCACCTGGAGAGCATTTGAAATATACTGTAGCTAGGGCTCCATCTTAGACCTGGAATCTCAGGATGGGGTGCAGGGAGCCTAAAAAGATGTGTAGGAAACGGCAAGTTGATTTTAGTTAAAGTTGTTTGATACTGCCCAAACCAAATCCAATAATCCCAAGCCAATTTGACACAGCATTTTTATTCCTGAAACACCTGGGAACGAATTTCTGTGGTATTGGTTTGACAGAGCTAATGATTTGTTTGAATCTTGCTAGAGAAAAAACTACATACTGTAATTTGTAAGAATGACTGTTAATATTCTGACTTCCAGCTTTTCCTTTTAGAAAAAAATGTCAAGAAAGATAATAATTGAAATTCTTCTTTGACTCCTCTCTATAGTTAGAAAGTATGCAACTTTTACCAATGTATTTTAGCTTTCAGAAATATTTTAGTGAGTCAGAAACCTCTAGAAAAGCATCATATCTTTTATTTGCTTTAAAATATTGGTGTTTGATGAACAACATAAACTTATGAACAAAAACAGAGCCAGAGACAGAATAGCATCAATCAGACTGTCAAAACTCAGAGGGAAGGTAGAGAAGGGTGGGGGTAAAGGGGAGAGATCAACCAAAGGACTTGTAAGCATGCATATAAGCCTAATCAATGGACACAGACACCAGGGGAGTGGAGGGGGGGGCGGCAATGGAGGGTTAAGGACACGTATGTAATACCTTAATCAATAAAGAAAAAATAAAATATTAGTGTTCAGCTTATACGAAACACTGATTAAGGTTAGGAAATGCTGAACCATGGCATTCTTTGTACCAGTCATAGCATGTAGTTATAATTTTATGTATAACTAGAGGCCCAGTGCACAGATTCCTGCACCAGTGGGGTCCCTCAGCCTGGCCTGCAGGGATCGGGCCAAAACTGGCTCCCCAACATCCCCTGAGGGGTCCGGGATTGTGAGAGGGCACAGACCAGGCCGAGAGACCCCCACCTGTGCATGATCGGGGCTGGGGAGGGACCGCGGGAGGGCTCCAGGGCATGTTCATCCCATCTCGCTCAGTCCCGATCAGCTGGATCCTAGCAGCAAGCTAACCTACTGGTTGGAGTATCTGACCCCTGGTGGTCAGTGCACATCATAGTGACTGGTCAAACGGTTGGACACTGACCATATTAGGCTTTTATTATATAGGATGAACAAAATTAAGGTCAAAGGTATTGACATCTTGAAATAAAATGTACTCTTAAGAGTGATTTCATACTTAATCTTTAGGCCCAGAAATTTTGAAAGTTGAAAGTGTAGTGTATTCATTATTTTTCTTCCTAGCTCTTACAAAATATAGCTGTGATTTTCTTGTTTATTTTCCCACTTATATCACTTACTAGAGGACTAGAAGTTAGTGCCTTTACTTTTAGGTATTTGTTTCACTAATAATCTTTTCATATTAATATTTTGTAGGTCAGGTACGTTTTTACAGAAAGTTTTTTATTCTTTCTGCTCTCCATGAGAGATGTAACTTGTGAAACCAAGCATTTTTCAGGACACTACAACAGATTCCAAAATACACATAACATATCATTATGAATTTTGAATTAGTTCAATTCTGATCTTAGAATACTAATTTAGTATATTATTAGTTGAGGCACTTAGATTTTCATATATAGAAATAGCATCTTTTCATCCCTGAATTGCCTTCATGTGTGAATTTTTTCTTTACCTCATCTCCCAGAGCATGTGTGTATGCATCATGGACACACACACACACACACACACACACACACACACACATCTTGAAAATGGAACTGTTAATTTTCCCTTTGCTCAGCCATCATGGTATGCCACTCAGGTAGCTTGTCCAGAGATGTCCAAGAAGGTGGAAAGTCTTGTCAGCTGAAAGTAAAAGGGAAAATACTTAAAGATTTACTAGGTGATTAACTGGTTTGATAAAGATTTCACAGGCCCTACCAGGGCAAATGATGAGAAAACTAATAGAAGTAGAATGTTATCTTATCAGCACTCGCAGCTAGGAGCAATTTAGCCCATGAATATCTTATTTCTTCTATCCCTACAGTCTGTTTTAGTTAAAATACCAATGCTTCCTGTGTAGTACTTAACAGGTTTTAATTCTGTGAAGTAAACGAACATGATTTCTCCCCCTCCTTAGAGTTCAGAAAGCTGATACACAGTGGGGCTGAGTTACTTGTCCAAGGTTATTTGGCTGGTGTGTTAGTGAGGACTCTGTTTCAAGTAAAAAACTCAAATTGTTGAAGCAAAAAAGAGAATGTATTGACTTACATAATTAGCAAGTTCAGGGATGTAGCTGGTTTTGGGGCATGGTCGGATTTAGGGGCTTAAACTGTGTTTTAGGACAACTTTCTCCTTTTGGCTTTATGTGGATACAGGCTGTCCTGTACTGGCAGTGGTTGCCTTTGGCAGCTTTTCATTTACAACTTGCCGTTTTGTCAACCCCAGTGAAGAGAGAAAGGTTTGTTGTTGTTGTTTTCAGGAAACACCAGCACAAGGTATGGACATGATTTTCAGGTTTATTCTTGAACCAGTCATCCTTCACTGTGGCCCTCTGAAGCAGGATTTAGATTATTTCTAGATGAATTAAATGTGCTGAGAAGTAGTTCTCGAAAATGATGCTAGGTAGACTCACGTGCATGTACACACACACAGGTATATTGAGCCTAGACTTCTAATTCTAAAGCTGATGTTATTTTCTATTTTACTATGTAGGTACGACTAAAAATGACAAGAGAATACAACTACAAAAATATAGTTGTCTAAGGATAAGACATATAATCCTGAAATTTGTAAGTTAATATCAATACCCATTTCCTTCTTCCTGGCAAGTTGAGTATTATCCCTTATATCTTAAAGTTCCGACACAATTAATAATCTGATCTAATTTTGACTATTACCAGAGGAACAAGCTTTGGGAGGCTACATTCATTTTTTACTCTACTCCAGTACAAATTTGGAATACATGTGGGGGAATGGAGGCTTGACAGAAAAGCTGTGTTTGGGTTGTTTAAATGTTCCAACACTGCAAGAGGCTCCCGATTTCTGGACAGAAGGGTTTTTCTCTTGTTTCACCCTGTCTTCTCCTTCCTGTCTTCCCAACCCCATCAACTTCCTTTCTGTTTCTTGGCTTAAGTCCATTTCTTCCTCCATGTTTCTCTCCCCGGGAGCAGAGACTGGACGATTTCCTCAAGCCCCTTGAGTAGAGGCATGATGGCCACTCTCTTACTCCAAGGAAAGTCCTACAGTGTGGAATTGCATGTTGACATGCTTAAGAATTGTTAAAAAGAATTCACTTTCCTGTGTGGCCAAGAAGCTTTGTGTCTCTGAAGTTCAAAGTCAGAATATTATGTCCCAGATTTCCTTGGGTAGCTTCAACTCTGGAAGCCCTAGAAGTAGCCTAAATGCAGGAAATACAGGCTCAGGGGCTTCTGTAAACTCTTTTGTGCCCAAGATGGCTATGAGAATGGAGGCAGAAGGCAATGTTAAATGCACTGGCTTTCATCCCTGCTGTCACCAGAATAAAAATGACCTGTATTTTGGGCCCCCAGGCAGCACTGAAATGACATGCCACCTGCTGGCCTAATCCATTTCATTTCTGGTACTAGGATAGCCAAAGTAATTTGCTCAATTTGCAATTGACTATTTACTCTTTAAAGCAGCAGTGATTAGATCTAATGTAAGAAATCGCATACGCTATCAAGAATTAAAACTTTAAAGGTGGAAAGTTATCCTTTTTGGAAGAAGTCATTTAAATATGGTATATTTTACCTCAGAGACCATGCTTTTAGAAAGCGACTTTTTGCTGTTGTTCCCCAGGAAGGAGTACAATCTGCTGATGAAACTTGAGATAACAGAAGTGTTTCTCAGCAGCAGCTGAAGGGAACAGAGCACTAGGATTCTGCTATATTTATCTTCAGGTAAACTTTGCAGTTTACTAGGGAAAATCTGTATAGCATGCAAGCAGATTAACTGTGTTAATCCAGCAGCTGCTTCTCTGGCTGCTAGAAGAGAGGCTGTGTAGCTGCAGTCCTGCACTCAGGTGCGGTCACACTTTCTTGTTGCAAAACCTGTTCCAGGAGCCACATATGCTGATGAGTTCTGGTTTTCTCAGTTTTAATTAATCCTAACTCTCTTCTTTATTTTCCTCTTCCCCATCAAACTGAGTTGATTAGAACTTCTCTAAATGATAGTTACAAGAGCTTGGACTCTGGTTTTGAACATGGTGGTTAATAGTTATGTACAGTACTGCAATTGATGAATTAGTTATAGGAGCACCTACTCTGTTCCCCTCCCAGACGTCCTTCTATCGGTGAGTCACACGCTGGCAGAACTAAGGTGTCTGCTTCCACATCAGCCCTCTTCTGTATCTTGTTGCTTTCTGTGATTCGGCAGCTATGGAATTTGCTTCCCTGCATGGGCCTCTCAGAAGCCAGCTCTCCTGCTCTCCCCAACACGCTCACAGTCAGCAGAACAGGGAAATCACACTGATCAGCACACCACTCAGTTGATCAAAGGAAGCCAGCCACTTTTCTTCAACAAGACCCAGCGGTATTAGTCACTACGCCTTCTCCTGCCGTGAGCAAGGCCACTGGAACACTGCTGGCAGCATTAGTCTGTGTGTAAAAGCTGCTTATGTTCCTTTTGCCTAGGCTTTGGCTCAGGCCTCGGCAAGGGCGGAAAAAAGAGGAAAATGCCCCAACTGCTGGTATTTTTCTCTTCTAAAACTTGGTGTGAAGCATTTCCCTCCCTTGGCAATCCCTAGTGGCAGTCCCCATTTCTGCTAGGGAAAGACTTGCTAATTTTCTTCAATTGTAAAAGAGAAGAGCCCCACAGCAAATTGAACCTGGGTGACTACCTGAGATATATGACAGAAGACACTCCTACATTGATTAAGTTAATCACAGGTCTGACAAATCTACAAAATTAAAACAAGCCACATTTTTTAGTACTTAATATCTTGAATCTGTTGCTTTTTGCTGTTTCCTGGGTAGCCTTTTATGTTACTGTGTAAGGAACCTATGGGTCTCCATACTAATTTGTTGGGCATAAATAGTAGTTTGCTACTCATGGCTCTAATGGGTGTATCATTTCTTTTCTTGTAAGCAATTGACATTTCAGTACAGTTTGCAATATGGAACATGGAAAGGACCCCCTGAGTAGGACAGTGCTGCTCTTTGTCACTTGCAGCTGTGTTTGCAAGGGAGCATGCTGGCAACCAGCAAGATTGCTATGACAGGTGGGAAGAGCAAAACCAGAAAATACGCTTCTCCTTTCTCTTACCCTCTTTCTATTCCTCGCCCCCCCCCCCCTTTTCTACCTGACCTTCTGTTTTTCTTCTCTTCCCCTTTTAGAAGCCATCTGTTTCCCTCTATTTGGTTTACAGATGCCACTATGCAGGAATACACTGTGCTGCAGCTAGCATATGCTTGACCTGTACTGAACGTATGTATTGGGCTGGGCTCAACCTGATGCACTGGTGAGGGCCTGGCATATGAAAGCTAATGCATTTTACATACCAATTCTGAAGACTCATAAGGACAACATATCTTACTGCCTGAGTCTGGGAAATGGTAGAGAATTTTTAAAAGCCTGTTCTGCAAATTCTGCATTACCTGCTATTAGAGATTGGAGCAACATTAGTATGTGTGTAAAAAGCTGCTTATGTTCCCTTAGCCATAGCCTGGGCCTCAGCAAGCGGGGAGGAAGGAGGAAAGTACCCCAACAGCCAGTGTCCCTTTTTCCTAAAACTTGATGTGAAGCATTTTCTCCCTGTTGTCTGTGACAAAAGTTGTCATTCTACAGAGCAGGCACCCAGTTAATGGTTTTCTTTCTATGGTTTCCGTTCAGTTATCCTCTTCTCAGGCATTGCTGGTGGGAATGTAAAATGATGCAGTCATTTTGGAAAATAGCCTGGCAGTTACTTAAATTGTTAAACATAGAATTACCATGTAACTTAGCAATTTCATTCTTAAGTATATTACCCAAAGAAATGAAAACATATGTCCAAACAAAAGTTGTACACAAATGTTCATAGCAGTCTATTTATGATAGCCATCAAGTGGAACCAGCCCATCACCTGATAGATAGCTAAATAAAATGTGGTATACCCATACCATGGAATGCAGTACTGCCCTGGCCGGGTGGCTCAGTTGATTAGAGCATCATTCCATACACTAAAAGGTTGTGGGCTCTATCCCCAATGTGGGGTGTGCAGGAGGTGGCTGATCAGTGATGCTCTCTTATCATTGATGTTTCTATCTATCTTTTCTTCTCCCTTCCTCTCTGAAATTAATTAAAAATATATATTTTTAAAACCACACATATCCTTGGGTGAGGATTTAAAAAAATGAGTGAAGTACTGATACATGCTACCACATAGATGAACCTTGAAAACATTATGCTAATTGAAAGAAACCAGTCACAAAAGGCCACATACTATATGATTCCATTTATATTAAATATCTAGAATATGTAAAGCTATAGAGAAAGAAAGTAGATTAATGACTGTTCAGGGCAGAGAGGTATGTGTGTGTGTGTGTGTGTGTGTGTGTGTGTGTGTGTGAGAGAGAGGGGGGGGGAGTGAGGAGTGACTGCTCATGTGTTCGGAGTTTCTTTTTAGGGTGATGAGATGTTCTAAAATGGATTGTGGTGATGGTTGTACAAGTCTGTGAATATGCTAAAAGCTTTTGAATTGTATGGTATGTGAACTATATCTCAATAAAGCTATTTTAAAAAGTATTACTGCATATTTCATTTCATCTGAGGGCACGGAGCTGTCTTTACTAAAGTTGTAGAGGCTAAGAAGACCCATATTCTCAATAAGAATACCAGTCTAATAAAGGTAATAACTTATTTGCACAGTGTGTCATTGCTTGCCCATAGTTTTCACATGCTTTCATTTGATCCCCACTGAACCCTAGTGTACAGATGGAAGTAACACACATAAAGAAAAAGTGACTTCTCTAAGATTACACCAACAATAGATGATAGAGCAAGTAAGTACTTTCAGGTGCTCTGATTCCTGCCTGCTCACTGCACTCTTGTCAGAAAATTGCAAAGAAAGTACTGTTGATGTTTCCCAGATTCTTAATTATGCTAACCCCTTTCACCTCTTGAATATGACTAGAAAAGTCACCCAACTTTCTCTGTCTTGCTCTACTTACCTGGAATATGGAGATAAGAATAGCTTCCACATTTCAAAAGTCAGCTACCTTCCTGTCTTGGTTTATTTATATAGAAGAGGGAGCTAGGATTCTAGCCCTTTCTCATGAGCATGGAATAAAGACTAACTAATAAAAAACAATTATAAAACATTTTTCCAGACTATAAACATTCTTTATAATAAACTATCAAAGAGTATTGCTTCTCTCCTTTATGTTGTACAACTTCACAACCTCTGTGGGATGTAATAATAACCACTTATATCAGTTTTCTCTAAGGAGCTCAAAGCACTTTATAGACATCATCACATTAGTCCTCCCCACATCCCTGTGAGTTACAAATACAGAGGGAGCTGGTACCAGAGGAGCTGGAGCACCGAGCAGTGAATAATTTGCCTGAAGCCTTTATCTCAGGCAGGGTCTATATTGCTCATTTATTTGCCGCTAGTGGTATTTATTTGGTCAATTGCATTTATTCTCTATGAGTTTGTCACTTGTTAAACATGAAAAAATGCTTGAATAGCCCCCCTGAATCACTTTAGATCAGCTTAAACTTTATCGAGGGTAAAGCTGTTTATTTTGACCTGGCTGTGTCCTCCTGGATCTAGCCTAGAAAACAGTTCAGAACTCCTGAATATATGCTCTTGATTTGAACATTTACTATGTCCTGCTGTGTAGACTGGAGAAATCCTTGATGCGTCTTTGGAAACTACTCTCATTTGTCCAGACACTTCACAGGGTGACGGCAGACTTCCTTCCAAGTCGTTGAGTTTTACAGTGTGTTTATATGTGGAAAGCTCATTTACCATCTGGATTGCAGCCTAGATCTTCACCACCGCCATCATCATTTAATATTATTTTGGTCTTACGGCTTAATCCCATTACCATCCCTTCTGAGAGGGAATATGTATGAGGGGAATGTGTGAAATGATTAGAAAGGCCTGCATGGTGTTGCCTTAGAGTGGCTTCTAATAACCCACTGGATAGCAGAGTGAAGCCTAACCCATCCCCTGGAAAACAGTAAATTCTGGCTTTTCTCTAGTTTCTTGCTGAGGCTGTCCTGACAAGGTGTTTTGATTTGGGTATTTTTGTTTTTGTGGTTGTTGGGGTTTGGGGGGGGGAAGGGTGTTCTCTTTTGTCTTAATAACCTTTCATCTTACTTGATGGGGACACATTTACCCCCCAGAAGTGGATTTCCCTTGCATATTAGCCTCGTTGGTACGCTGCCCCCCTCCCCCCCTCCCCCTCCCCCTGGGAAATGGCCCAGTGCTGTTGGCACTGTCCTGTGTGCAGTTAATTAAACCTCCTGCTGCAGACCTGGGTTTCTGCTGCCACTGTTCACTGATGTGTGTGAATTGAGTGGAGCACATGTACACAAGCTCAGGCACAATCACGGAAACAAACCCTGAAAATAGCAAAAGATGGAGTTGAGGGAAAGCCTTCTGCTTTTATTTATTTTTTTAAAAATTTTATTTTATTGTTTAAAGTATTACAAATAGTAGTACATATGTCTCCTTTTTTTCTCCCCATTGACCTCCCCCCCCCCGCCTCCCCTACACGCCCGCCCCCCCCCCTCCAGTGTCTTGCCACCATTGGTTATGCTTATATGCATGCATACAAGTCCTTCGGTTGAAGCCTTCAGCTTTTAAATAAGCTTGGTAATCTGGCTAGTTGAATGCCAGAGCTCACAAAGCTGAGAATTGCATTTCTGAAGATAAGACAGCCCTTTTTGTGTTTTTATCTTTTCTTCCCCAAATATATTGAGTTTTAATATGGTGCTTTATCTCTGTGAGCAAGAAAACAGAGCCAGAGGTGCACTCATGGGCCACTGAGTCCAACCCAAAGAGGAGCTTCTCCTTATTTCTCTGGAGACCACATCCCAAGAAGACCTTAACCAGTCTTCCTAAGACCTGTGGCTGCTGCATCCTTCTTGCAGCATGGGAGGGTTAGGGAACTCGCAGCAGGCAGGAGCACGGCTCTCTAAGCCTGATCACCTATGCGTTTTAGAGGACAGGGATGTCCTTTGGAGTTAGGCCCTACCCCTTCTTCATTAAATAAATGAGAGAGAGAGAGAGAGTCTTGATTTCCAGTCATTCTTTTCAAAATACTTTGTAGTGCTTTGGATCCTTCTTGTGATTCTATTTACTGGACTTGACATGCTTATTTAAGAAGCTCTGATAAATTTTTTCTAAATCCCAGCTTACTTACTTGGGTCAAATATAGCAAGTAATCAGGCTGGGGTAGCAGTGAAGTCTTTAACACATCAGTCGCTGAGACAGGCAAGCTCTCTGTTCTTTCTCCACCCATCCCAACTCCCCTCAGCTATGTGATCTGTAATAGACCGGGCAGCCAAACGACCTTCTGGACATCCTTCCGGATGAAGCAGGGGCTGCAAGGGCTGAGGCAAACGAACTGTACCTTAAGACGGCAAGGAAGGCTGAGAACTCAGGTGGGACTTGGATCCAGAAAGGCAAAGAATGGCAGTATTGTAAGTCAAAGGAATCAAGCCAAGGCAGGGATATAGCAATGAATATGCTATGTAAGACTAAACATAAGAACTTCACTGTATACAAAATTTTTTTCATAAAAAGTGTTGGAAGCCCTAGTCAATTTGGCTCAGTGGATAGAGTGTCAGGCTGTAGACCAGAGAGTCCTGGGTTTGATTCTAGTCAAGGGCACGTAACTCAGATGCAGGCTTCTTCCTGGCCCGGGCCCTGGTCGGAGCTCATGCAGGAGGCAACCAGTCAATATGTTTCTCTCACACCGATATTTCTCTCTGTCTTTCCCTCTCTCTTCCACTCTCTCTAAAAATCAATGGAAAAATGCCTTCGGGGGAGGATTAAAAAAAAAAGTGTTGGGAAACAAATATAGTTAAGATTAAATGGTGTGATAGGGCCTGGTACTAGAAGGCTTTAATTAAACACAGGGTCCCCTGCCTAGAACTAGGTGTACTTAGAAAGCTTTGATCAGTACCTATCTTTTGAATGGAAGGCTTGAGCGTTTGAAGGGTGGAATGAGTTTGAAGGAAATAAGGTTTCTTGTCCTGTTTGCTTTACTAAGTATTTGGGGGACACTAAATCAATACTCAGTCTTGTAGAAGGAAGTCACCTCTGCAGTTAAAAAGTGGGGCTTTTCCCCTTAAAGGGAATTTGGTTTCCTAATTGTGAAATCTTGTCCTGTTTGCTTTTAAGTTGGAAATGTTTGTGAGTCAAAGGACAGGTTTAATGTTTAAAAGAGTTTGGATAGTTGTTGTAGAAGCAAAATTGATTTATAACATTGCTTCCTGACCCAGATTGCCTGAAGGAATAAGAGAAATATCCTACATTTACCTGTGATAAGTTACACAGGCTGTTACTTAGAAATGCTGTTTGTTTGAAAGATAAAATCTAAGATCCAAATGGGGGTGGGGAGAGTTTGGGGAGGTAGTAATCCCTGGGCGGCTCTGGCAATGAAAAGATTTGGAGTTCTGTTATAAATGATAAATTTGAGTAGAAACAGATGATCCTAAGATTTACTGTTACCTTAATATGAATTTTCTGATATTTATTTTTCCACTTATTTAAGGTACATTTTCATTTAATAGTGTATTCTCAATAAAGCCAAAGGGAACCTATAGCTGTAACGTAGGTAGGCTTTTGAATAGTTTGATTTATTTTCCAGTTCTTTTTCCTGTATATTGTGTTATATTGACAGTTGCTGTTATTTATCTCATTTAAACTGTAGTGCTTAGGTTGAAATTTGATTCTGGTCAATTTTATTATGATAGGTTTACCATCTTCTCAAATGTAGTACTCCTCTAATGCATTGTTACTATATCACGAAGGTAAAAACAAATTTACAGCTTTTAACCACAAACCTAACCTTTCCTCAGTTTGCTTGATTTACTACAAATTAAATTATATTATGCCTGATATAAATCATTAAGTATGTAATTTAAAGCAGTTGCTGGGATCCATCTTTTACTGTTTTTTTGCCCTCACATCCAAATGTGGAACTTCAAGTGTGAAAGGCAAGAAAATGATTAGCTGCCCTTCCGGAGGCCCACACGAGCATTCATTTCCATGTTGGTATGTGACAGCGGACCCTTTCAGCTCTGAGCTGGGGATGCACATGCTGCATTCAGGGCGGAATGTTTGCTCCTTGACTTGTCTGCCTGATTTAAATATTCATACTTCACCAGAAGGAAAAAGCTGCTGACTTCTAAAAGTGGGTCAGTTTGTTTTTTTTTTAATGGCCCTTTTGGCACTTTATAACGTGTTAATACTGCCTTAGAGCTGGGGAATAGTTTGGCAGAGCTCATCTCTATCACGTCAGGAGCCAGGGCTTCACTAGGCCAGTGGAGGGAGAGAGCACTGCAGATATTAATAGCTAATAGACTATGATATGGGTTTTACTTGCCTTTCTGTTTGCTTTTCTGGGTGTAGAATGTAGTATGTTAACCAGAAAGGATTAATTTGAGATAAACCTTTAATGGGTAGACAAGTTATAAAGATAATGATGTACAATAAACGACAGTAGCCTGTGTCTTCTGATGCAAAAATTTCACAATTACATACACTTGTTTTATTTCTCTACCCGAATATAACTTTGAAAGAGGTCTTTGGATAGAGTAGGATCATTGTTACATTGTGAATCTTGTTCCTACATCATTTATTCACACTTAATGATTAGGTAAAGTATACTTTATATTGATTGAGTTTCTTATATCTAAGGGCCCCCAGTGGCATTTTAAAAGTGACTGTCATTTTTCTTATACTCACAAAATTAAGAATGTAAATATCTTTTGTGGAAAGGAGAGGTAGGACAGTAGAGATAGATCTTTTGGAGATCCAGATTGCCATGTCTTAGTCTTGGGACATTGGTGAGACTGAGAGTTCAAATTACTTGTCCAGGAGAAATGTTATACATTTCACCAATCTCTTCCTTCAGTTACCCAGGGTTTGCATACTGAGCTGATGGTTTCAGTCCAGTCATATAATGTGTCCATGGCCCGTCCTGTACTTTATATTAGAGCAACTCAAGAACTGATAGATTTTCCCAGATTTGCATGGATCACACAGACTAATATGGCTTCTTTTTATCTCATTGTCAAATTCTGGCTCCCATTTTAAAAGGGCCAACAACTTATTTAGTGATCCAAAAGTTTGGTTCAGGTATCCCTGAAAATCTGGCATATTCCCTGTTGAGGAATATGTTTACTCATGTGGCTCTTCCACAGGCCTGAGATATGTTTGCTTTTATCAAAATGATATGCACTATATTTAGTTGCCTCACATCCTGAAAAATAATCAGAATATTATTGAATTGGTCATTCTGAGGAATTATTTATTTACCTTCCTTTAGACATTAATTGTATTCCAGAAGATTATTCTTTAAATCTCAGATCACATTAAATATAGTAGGGGAAATTCCCATTTTAAAAAATAGGTTTTTTTATTGACTTCAGAGTGGAAGGGAGAGGGAGAGAGAGCTAGAAATATCAGTGATGAGAGAGAATCATTGATTGGCTGCCTCCTGCACACCCCACACTGGGGATTGAGCCTGCAACCCAGGCATGTGCCCTTGACCAGAATCGAACCCTGGACCCTTTAGTCTGCAGGCCGATGCTCTATCCACTGAGCCAAACCAGCTAGAGTGGAAAATCCCATTTTTTAATAGTTAAGCAAACATGCAGGATTTTAAAAAAATAAATTAGATCAATAATGTTCTCCAGGATCTCATAGTGTAGAATTTTAAGGGATTCTGGGGTATATCTGTACTATAAGGTACCAGAATCTTTCTGAAATATAAACGCCTACTACTGCAGTGTTTAAGGATTAAACACCATGTTGTTTACTTTCATTAAGGTGGTTCGTGGGGAAGAAAGATAGATTTGGAGCAGGGTAGAGGACATAATTGGCTCATCTAAGGGTTCATTGTCCTATTCTTTGAACTTTTCTGTATGTTTGAAATTTTACAAAACAAAATTGCATAATAGTAAAACCAAGAAATGCTTCCTAATTTATTTTAAATCTGGGTCTTTATGTATTAGGCATGGGCATGCTGATACAGCACAAATTGGGCAGAACCTTCACCTTTAAAATCCTGGCATATGTACCTCACTAAGTAGATCATACTACCCCAGAAAGAAGCAGGTAATCTTGGCCTGCCCATAATGGAAAGCAAGGAGAAGAAACTTCTCTTTCAGAAGAACCCTAGGTTAATATTCCCAAGATAAATTTGATCCAGATGACTAAAAAGCAATCAGTTTTCAGTATGTTTAGTAGTGTGCAGCAAAAAATGTTATGGCTCAAAAGACATAATCACAACGCTCAAATCATTGTCAACATAGACCTTTCTGTATACATTCCTAATTTTTCTAAGATCTCATTTGTTGAGTGACTTGTCTTTTCTATCCTCCTGATTTCTTCCCCGTGCCCCTGTTTCTACTGTGTATTCTAAAAAGCATTTGTGCTTAAGTTGTGAAACTTCAGTTTTTAAAAATATGACCAGCTCTACTTCTAAGTTTGAAATTGTGTCAAGGGCAGGGGGGCAATGAGAAAGGAGGTGACAGAGAAAGGAGGGAAAAAAGGAGGTTGGATTTTTGTAGATGTTTTAAAAAAGAGAAAGAGACATGAGTACATGTATCTAGTGCTCACTGTATTGTCGTCACCATGAAAAGTCAGCAATAATGACCTATTTACTGTGTGCAAGCATGTTGAAATCTAATACACTGATAGAGGCTGGGACCAACCTGGGAAATCCTTCCTCTGACTAGAACAGGAACCTTAATGTGTGTACAGGGAGTGTGTGTGGGTATGTGTGTATAGTATCCTACTGTGAGCTCCGTCAGCTCTGTAGTTCTGAAAGTGAATAGATTTATATTTAACTCTAGAGGAAAGGGAGAAGTACTTCTGAGTTTTTACTACTTAAATAATCAATTCATAAGAGAGAATCAAAGTATTAGAAAAAATTACAAGGGTGTTTAAACTTGAACATATACAGAATCCTCCATTCCCCACCATAGTATGCAGTGTTGTGTAAGATACTTTAGGGTTGAATCGTGAGCAAGTACTAGTATTTGTTACCAGCAGGACCTCCAAATGCACTCCTTCAGCACTTACTAGTATTCTCCATGCTCTAGACCAGCGGTTGCCAACCTTCCGGACCTCATGGACCACCAGTGGCCTGCGGACTCCAGTTTGTGGCTGCTGCCTAGACTATATTAGTTGCTAAACCTTAACTTTCTAATATACCTCAATGAGTAATTCACCTGTTTTACTTTTAAAGTTGTTTTAGACTATATAGGGCTACAGAGCCCTCACTCCTCCCTACCTTTTGAAAATCACTATTCAGACACTGTCTCTTCTACTTAATTAGGTTGCTAAATAACTTTGAAATTAAAGAATCCCTAAAGAAACTTTATTAGTGTCTAACATACTATTTTTCTTTGTTTATTACAACAATTGAATCATCACTGTGTAGTATAGGTATTTCCTTCCACCACTGCCCAGCCTTGTCTCCATCCTTCCTCCTTTCTCCACTGAGGTGGGACCACTATGTTTAATGAAATCCCATTTCCTATGTGACTTGTATTATGTTCTACCCGCTAAAATACAAGAGTGGAGTGAAAAGTCACTTGGGATTACTGCCAGAGGTTGTTCAGAAGAAACCACATCTAGTAACCCTGTTATATCTGGCACAGTTCTTACTCTGAAGCCAGCACAAAAAGACTTGGAACGTTAAATTCTCCTAGTGGAACATTTTTAGTTACATGTGCTTTAGGCTTATAAAAAAGCCTAATCTCTTTTCCCAAAAAATGCTGTTCGTATCAAATAATAGTAAACTTATTTAAGGGCTTTTTTCATAGCTATATTGCTTGGAAGTCTTCAGAAGATGTAGAAAAGGAAACAGATTGATAAGCACTCAGTATTTTTTATTCATGCAGATACATTTAATCATAGGGAAAATTTTAAATTATTTTCTCTGACTTTAGTCAAGGACTCTAGAGAATTGCAGATTGTGCAGTTTTAACTGAGATCCTGATAGTGATCTGTAATTTTAGTTTGCTCTTTATAATATTGACCTTTTGTCTTTACTACGGAGAAGGGTGGAGTGAAGTACAGAACTGAAGTCAGTCTTTATAGATCTACAATTGAGCCTAACCTATTCTGATTTTTAAAATATTATTGAATCATATTAAGAGTATGACTATTAGAGTATACGTCTCTAGGTTTAAGTTAGAGCTCTCCATGTTGATCCTTGCAGGCTTCCTGAGAATTAATAGTCTAATGGAAATTATGGCAAACTGCTTCCTTCAAGATGGGCCCTATACTTACTTGCCTACACACTCACTTTGTTTGGGACAAAGCCTTTTCCTGGACTTTCATGGCCACACATATATTGATAAGTATAAGCAGACAAAAAAAAATGACCAGTTGGATGAAGAGAATCCACAGCTTGAAAGTGTGGAATGAAGCTGAACAATCAAAACAAATTTTCCACCCCCATGCAAAAAATAGGATATAACTTTTTAAAATTTTCATCAGTATCCTCAGTGAGGTTTGAGAGGATATTATTTCATTACTAAAACAAAACAGGTTATCCTTATTACCACAGAATAAAAGTAAAGTTCTTAAGTGCCCTGTAAGGCCTTAGGACAGCGGTTCTCAACCTGTGGGTCGCGACTCCTTTGGGGGTCAAACGACCCTTTCACAGGGGTTGTCTAAGACCATTGGAAAACACATATATAATTACAAATTGTTTTTGTGATTAATCACTATGGGGTTTTTTTAATATATTTTATTGATTTTTTACAGAGAAGAAGGGAGAGAGATAGAGAGTTAAAAACATCGATGAGAGAGAAACATCGATCAGCTGCCTCCTGCACATCTTCCACTGGGGATGTGCCCGCAACCCAGGTACATGCCCTTGACCGGAATTGAACCTGGGACCTTTCAGTCCGCAGGCCGACGCTCTATCCACTGAGCCAAACCGGTTTCGGCTAATCACTATGCTTTAATTATGTTCAATTTGTAACAATGAAATTGGGGGTCACCACAACATGAGGAGCTGTATTAAAGGATCGCGGCATTAGGAAGGTTGAGAACCACTGCCTTAGGGCCTGTCCTCAGCTACTCTTGTCCAGCCCACTCAACCTGCTCCAGCCACACAGGGCTCCTTGCTGTTCTTGAACAGGTGGGCTGTTCGCACGTTCTGGCCATTCTCTCTGCCTGGAAAGCTCTTGAATAGTCACACAGCTAACTCCTTTTCCCTTTCAAGGCCCCAGAATGACACAAGGTAGGTGCTCAATAAGTAGTTGTTGAAAGAATGAAATAAATAGGAATATTCAAAAGTAATCTCACTATAAGGATATTTTCCCCCTTTTAAATGAGATTGGCATCATTTTGTGTAACCGAGTCCTAAGGACACTGATTGTTGCTCTAGACCAGCGGTTCTCAACCTGTGGGTCACGACCCCTTTGGGAGTCAAACGACCCTTTCATAGGGGTCACCTAAGACCATCGGAAAACACATATATAATTACATATTGTTTTTGTGATTAATCACTATGCTTTAATTATGTTCAATTTGTAACAATGAAATTGGGGGTCACCACAACATGAACTGTATTAAAGGGTTGCGGCATTAGGAAGGTTGAGAACCACTGCCCTAGACTTACCTAAGTCAAACTCTGGTGCCTTTTCTTTTGAGAAATTTATAGATTAGGACATTTTTCCTCTTAAAGCAGCACTTAAGATTTGGGGTTTGACTGTGATTTAAGCTATAAGCTCATAGAGCTTTGGCTTTCATTTTGGCCTGGTGGGTGGGAAGGGAGAAGATGTGCATTGGGTAACTGTGACCAAGTCCAGGACCTTGGACCTGTAATGCTTCTGCTAACTTCACCCTATTTCCGTAGTCCAGGTAAGTGTCACTCCTGAATACTTAAGGATAATTCCAGCTTTTGAGTACAGTGTAAATAAACTCTTTGGAAAAAAATAATATTATTGCATCCTTCCCCAGACACTGTTAGGCCTTATAGACAAAACCAGAGAAAGCATCTCAGCCAAACCCTTTTGATTTGATCTGCCTCAGAGTTCCTGTGATTCCAAAGAGAAAAGAGTCTGCTAACTAGACAGCTTACAATATACACTGCCTTGTTATGCATGTTTATTTTGAACTTTTTAAAAAGATAATGAATTTGTGCAGTTTGCATGAACAATTAGGTTAAATCTTGCCAGATCCTCACTTCATTGGGTCCGGTGGATTGTCTTTGGGTTCCTGTTTCTAGTCTTCAGCTCCATTACCTTCCCTTCTCCCTCTCTCTCAGCAGATGGTTTTGGGGACCACCAGGGTCCCTTCCAACTGTAATAGTCTATGATATTTTTGCTGGTTTTTAAAAAATCTTAATATTTATTTATTTATTTATTTATTTTATTTATTTATTTTCAGCCAAGGGTCCCTTCCAACTGTAATAGTCTGTGATTTTTTTTTTTGCTGGTTTTTAAAATATATATTAATTAATTAACTAATTATTTATGTATTTTCAGCCAAGGAAATAACACAATCAGATTTATGCTTTCTTGAGATAACCTGGCAGCATTATATGGAAAGGGAGAGAGGGGATGCAGAGTACAGTTAAAATCATTTTACAGGGTATTATGGTTGAGGGTAAGGAAACTATTTCTGACTGAAATAAAGGGGCTAGAGGTCTGAGGAGGAGAGGTTGGACTGAGCAGGACTGCAGATGCAGAGCAAGAATACTCAGGATCAGGAATTGATTGAAGCTGGGCCACAAGCAGAAGAAGAAAGAATGAAAGATGATTTTGAGACTCTGAGCTTGGGAGGCTAAAAAGGTTTGGCAGAAGAGCACTTCTTTACTAAATGCTCCCTTTTACATGCATTTCTTATAGAACTTTACTTACTGATAAAGTCTCTAGCCCCTTATGGTTCTGCATTATTTGCTGTTTGAAATGTTCATTTACTTGTGAGCAAATATGGATAGATGTTACTGTTCTGAAATCAGCATTTTTTTTCCTAGTCAGTCATCCCAACCCTCCCCAAAATAGTAGAAATTGCTGGAGGGGACACACACACATGCACACACGTACACACACACACTATAGTTTAGGAAAAATGATGTTCAATTTCTGAACATTGCAAATTAAAAAAGAAGTATGCAAGAAATAGTTGAATGAAAGCATAAAATATTATTTGAGAACAAATAGTGAAAATTGGTTTTATTATGCTGCAAGTTGTTTCTTTAAAAGATCTAAAATTATGTATGTATTTTAGGGTAAAATATCTTTTTGAGGTTTATGTTTAAGGTTGTTTTAAAGCTAAATTTTAATAACATTCAGAGAAGAGTAGACTAAGAGTACACATTTTGGACCAAATAAAGAATACTTTTCCCATTATCTGTTTTCAGATTTTTTAAAAAAACCTTACCCAAGGATATTTTTCCATTGATTATTAGAGCAAGTGGAAAGGAGAGGGAAAGACACAGAGAAATTTCAGTATGAGGGAAACACATCGATTGGTTGCCTCCTGCATGTACCCTGACAGGGCCCCAGCTGGGGAGGAGCTTGCAACTGAGGTACATGCCTGGACTCTTCAGTCCACAGGCGGACACTCTATCCACTGAGCCAAACTGGCTAGGGCTCAGATTGTTTTAAAAATGCTATTATTAAAATCAGATTGTAGTCGCCACTGGTTTAAAGAAGAATCTCATGATTATAATGTTCGATAAGTGTTAAAAACCTGGGCAAATCATATGATTAAAGATTATGCAGTGTCCTCTTATAATGTGAAGAAGCATTCTGGATTGGAGGAGGAGAGCTCATAAAGAGAAAAAATAATTTTTGGTTGTTTGACACTCACTTAAATCAGAGAATAGAAGCCAAAAGTGTAGCTTGGACACATTGTCGGGTATTTCTTTTCAGAGGTTGAGATTCTAAACCTGCAATAGCTTTTAATGTATTAGCAAGGTGCTGTCCAGATAGAGTCAGCAGTTTGCTCTATTGTTTAGTGTTGATTCTTTGTCCAATGCCTATAATGAATAACAACCTACTGTATTAGTTGTATATGTCAGGACTTTATTCTTGCAGAAGGTAGTGCATTACATTTCAATTTCAAGAATAAATTTCAGTAAGAAGGATAATTATCCAATCAAGTTATAAAACACCATCCAAAGAATAAGTCTTTAAAACACTTTCATAAATAAAGAATATTTTATCTGCCTCCCTCTCCCAATTTAGGGATTCACATTCTTATTTTCTTTTATTCCTTTGTTGTTATTTTTACTATGTAACTGCAGGATAGGTAAGGTGGAGTAAAGTTGAAATACTTTAAAAGCATTCTAGTGGCAGTTTGTTGTTTTTATTTCAGGTGCACTGTTGGAAATGACAGAATTTACTGCTGTGTTTTTAGGTTATATTTAAGGAAATACAGATTAACAATGAAGACAGTGAGGAATTTTTTGAACCTTAGAGAACCGAAGGGTAAAGACAGTCTGTTTTCAGAACAGTTACTTAGTTGGGCCTCTAGAATGGAGTAGAATAGAGTATTGTTTGGGGAACCTATTATATAAGAAAAAATTCAACTCAAGTAATTGTTAGATTTTGTGAAACTCAGTGTCAAATAGAATTCATCAGTGAAAGAACATTAAGTGCAAAAAAATGTCCAAAGATTATGGGACAAGAAATTTTCATTGACTTCCTGAGTTAACTTCTAATCTCCCCAAGTTTAGTCCATGATGGCAGATATCACTCTTTTAGGAGCTACATTTTGTTTTGAAAAGATAAAGTTGCACTATGAGGGAAGGGGGTGTGTGTGGGGGGGTAAGAGATCAACCAAAGGACTTGTACACATACATATGAGCATAACCAATGGACACAGACGGAGGGGGGTGTGCTGGAGGCCAGGGAGGCCAGGGAGAGGTCAATGGGGGGAAAAGGACACTTACGTAATACATTAAACAATAAGGAATTTTTAAAAAGATAATGCTGCAATTAACATATGATTGCGTCAACTTGGATTTTCGGCTTAATTTGGAGATCCCAAAGGATTGCAAGTGTGTCTGACAGTCTGTCGTCATCCTGTGTTCTTCAGGGGTATATAGCTATACATACTTAAGCCAATGAAAAATTAAAAACACCTTTAAAAGGCAAGCTTTTAAAGTGTAAAGAAGCATTTTAACCTATGGATTTTAATGTGAGCATTACAATAAATCAGGAAGCCTTAAAGTATAAAGAAGGAGAAATACGTTTTCACAAAAATAAAGTAGATAGTGTAATTATTATTCTAGTTAAAAAATAATATATTTTATTGTAAAACCTTCAACTAATTCAGCAAGGCAAAAATTGCCAGTAAGCTGATGTATTGTCATTTTTATAGAAATTAATGTGAAATTGTTCCAAAAGAACCAAGACTTTCCAATTAAAAGTTCAGGGACAACTGAATGTACTTGAAAAATTAAAATAATTTTGCATTCTGACACCAAACAAATGCTATAAAGTTGAAGTTTTCAGGATAACAGAATACAAGTATAGTTTTTCAAATCCTTTTTGGTTGTATCCCACAAAGTTCACCCTTCAAAAAAAATTTCCTCACAGATTTTCAATTCAAGCATTTAGAAAATGAAATCCCAGCCTATTAAATAATTCCAACTGTAGTAAGTAAATGCTATCCTGTTTGTAGTATTAGGCTGAAATGAATTCCTTATAGCAAAATAAGAATTATAAACAAGAATAAAACATTGGCCACTTTGCTTATTAAGTGTCTTCCCAAGGTGGATTATATGCTGAAAATTAGAGAGAAGACAGGAATCATTCTTTAGAAGGGTCCTCTGAATGCTGATTTCTGAGGAAGAAGCTTTTCCATGTGGGACAAAAGGCATCTCCTTATAGCTGTGGCTGTTAGTCCTCATGTGGTGGAAGGTGAATTGGTGATGTCTTTAGCACTTGGGTATTTTAAAGATCTTATGCAGTACATTTAGTTGATAGGTTTGCTTCATTCTTGAAAGAGTTGTATGCATTAAAGACTTCATCAAATTGCATTGTATTTTGTGTGTTTCCTGTGCAGGCATCTGCATTCAGGTGTAGGTAGTACTGTTTTCCAAACCCAGGAAGGGCAGAGTGCTCAGTTGCCTTTATAAAGGCAATTTCTTGGTTGACTGCGATTGAGTGCAGAATTATAATACTGAGGGCCTAATTTTTAACAGAAAATGCAGGAGTGCAAACCTGTTAAGCCCCTTATACATGTATAAATAAGGTAAACAATGGCAGATTAGTATGGAATATTGTTTGATGTGGATAATCTTAAAAACAAATTTTCTTGGCCTGTGCATGTTTGTACCTGTTAGCACAGAGAAAACTTGTAGAAATCTGTGCATCACCTTTGAAATATAATAAAACCAGGGAGCAAAAGAGGAGCGATGTGAGACAGCTGCTGCTCTGATTGGCAGCCTGTTTATAATCTGGAAGGCTCGTAGCTAGATTGCTGTGCTGTGTGCTGTGCTCTCACATGTCAGATAGGAATGATGATTTGCGTGCATGTGTGTGTGTGTTCTACTCTCAGACTTTTAATTTTTCAGAAAAGGTTTCTTTTTCCTGCATAGAAATGGAGCATGCTAGCAAAAGCATATTTTCTTCGTTCTAAATATTCAAGTCTCTCCCCAGGACCTCTGGGCATTTTTCAGTGCTGGGGAAAGACCTGTGGTGGGCCAGGCATTTGAAGATGAGAGGCCTCCTCAGCATTCTTAGTGAGCCTGCCTCTGCTGAATGAGTGAGTCATGTGGGACAGAATGTCGCATTTCAGTACCTTTTGGCTATCTGTGCACGTTAGACAATAACGATTGCCAAGCCAACGTGTCTCAGGTTTTTTAATTACGGATTTAAATGCCCACAGGAGCTCTGCTCATATGTTAATTCCACTGTTTGACTTTAAAGGATTTTTTTTTTGCTTTTTCTAATTCAGATTATAAAAGGCAGTCAGCCATTCAGTATGGAGACAGCTTACCACATAAACTTGTTTGAGGGGCAAGCAGGGTATATAAAGCTTTTCCACAGTTTTATATTGAAAAGGGGGGAAAAAAACCCTCCTCAATACTTTTTCTTAGATTTATTTTAAAGGGCCAAAAAGAGATATATTAATAAAAATAACCTTGACACCTGTTTTTGCAAAGGATCACAAAGCATTGGGACGGCATTATTAAGGCCCTGTATTGTCCGTGTGCACGCACCTTGTGCATGCTATCTACGTCATAGATTGTCAGCAACTGAATTTTCCACCCAGGGCAGTTTTCTCCAAGGTGCACTTTACCAAAAATCACTTTCTGTGCCACTGAGCTTGAATGTTTTCAGAACATTATATTGGAATTTTAAAACTCAGTTAAGACATAATTATATAAATATTCTAACCCCAAAAGGACTGGCAATTTAAAAGCCATACTTGCCCTGGCCGGGTAGCTCAGTTGCTTAGAGCATCATTCCAATATGCTAAAGTTGCGGGGTCGATTCCCTGGTCAGGCACACACAAGAATCAACTAATGAATGCATAAATGGGTGGGACAACAAATCTGTCTATCTCCCCCATCCTCCCTCCCTCCCTCCCTTTTTCTCTCAAATCAATAACAATTTTTTAAAAAAAATCAAACTTAACAGTTTGGGATATTCGGATATTTTGGTTTATCCTTAGTCCAGGTCTCACATAATCATGAACAATCAGAAATCGGACTTCATCCAGTCCTCATCAGAGAACTAGAGAAAACAGGATACATTTAAATAACTTACAAGTCATGATCTGGAATTTTCTTTTAAAGGACATTATTGGTACATTGGCAAAAACTATTTGAATAAGATCTATAGATAATAGTATCAATGTTGATTTTCTGATTTTTCCCCTAACATTTTATTTTAAAAACTAGAGGCCCAGTGCACAAAATTCTTGCGTGGAGGGGGTTTCCTCAGCCCAGCCTTCACCCTCTCCAAACTGGGACCCCTTGGGGGATGTCTGACTGCCACAGGGATCAGGCCTAAACTGGCAGTCAGACATCCCTCTCGAAATCTGAGACTGTTGGCTCCCAACCGCTTGCCTTCCTGCCTGCCTGATCACCCTACCTTGCCCTGATTGCCCCTACCTTGCCCCCCTGCCTGATAGCCTCTAACCTCTCTGCCTGCCTACCTGATCACCCCTGACTGCCCTACCCTGCTGGCCTGATCTTGCCCCCAACTGCCTTTCCCTGCCGGCCTGGTTGCCCCCAACTGCCCTCCCCTGCCAGCCTGATTGCCCCTAACTGCCTCTGCTTTGGCCCCCACCACCATGGCTTTGTCCGGAAGGAAGTCGGACGTCTGGAAGATGGCCAGCTGAACCGGTCTAATTAGCATATTACCCTTTTACTAGTATAGATAGATTATATAGATTAGGATTGCTTAAATGGGGGGGGGGGGGGCTTTTTCAGCAGGAGGAGACACTCTTGGCAGACAAAAACACATAATTCCTATATCTGGACTGATAGCCAGCCATATGCACTAAACTGCCAAACCGGTCATTAAAAAATTGAATCACTTTCTTACATCTTACACCAAACAGCTGTTGCCCTTAAAACCCCTCCTCAGCCCTCACCTTAGGTTCTGCCTTTGCAGTTCACCCAGAGTAGGTTCTGATTGGTCGGTTTCTATGCCAGTTAGCATCTGGGACTATCTCCAGGCCTGATCATAGAGGCAGGGCTGATCAGCAGCTGCCCTAGGCTGCTGGCCAGCGGGCTGAATTGCTGACCTCTGGGGAAGAGAGAGAGAGGCTTGGCTGCTGGTGAGGCCCAAAGAAAGAAGCAGGGTCTAATCACCCTGCTTCTCTGATCACCCTGCTTCTCTCTCCGGGCCTCGCCAGCAGCCACTGCCACTGCTGATCAGCCACACCTCTCTCTCTGAGAGGTCAGCAGTTCAGCCCGCTCACCTGCTGCATGCGCGGCCTGGCATTTGGTTGAGCCTTTGGTCGTTTTGGATGTTATGGACACTGGCTCTTTATATATATAGATGTTTAAATATACAATAAAAGTGGAAATAATTTTTTTAATGTTTTTATTGATTTCAGAGAGGAAGGGAGAGGGAGAGAGAGAGAGAAACATCAATGATGAGAGAGAATCATGGATCTGCTGCCTCCTGCACACCCCCCACTGGGGATCCAGCCCACAACCCCAACATGTGCCCTTAACTGGAATCGAACTCGGGACCCTTCAGTCCGCAGGCTGACGCTCTATCCACTGAGCCAAACGGGCCAGGGCATGGAGAGAATTTTTAAATAAACATCCAGACAATCATTTGTCCATCACCTATACTTGCTTTATCAACATATTTTTCCCTGAATCCATCTGATTGATTTACAAAATAGTAATAAAGGCATATTGTTCCTTCAACTTATTCTCGAATGGTGGGGGGTGGGGGGACTGTGCATTTGCATGCATGCATAGGAAGAAAGACAGAATAAAACCAATGTGGCAGCCGAAACCGGTTTGGCTCAGTGGATAGAGCGTCGGCCTGTGGACTGAAAGGTCCCAGGTTCGATTCTGGTCAAGGGCATGTACCTGGGTTGCGGGCACATCCCCAGTAGGGAGTGTACAGGAGGCAGCTGATCGATGTCTCTCTCTCATCGATGTTTCTAACTATCTCTCTCCCTTCCTCTCTGTAAAAAATCAATAAAATATATTTAAAAAAAAAACAATGTGGCAGAGTTAGCATTTGGGGAATCTGAGTGAAAGGTATATGGGAACTCTGTGCCATTCTTATAACTTTTTTGTAAATGAAAATAATGTCAAAATGAAAATGTAAAAGAAAAAGTAAATCAAGATCATAAGAAAAACGTCAGTAATCAATCAGACTGTTCTCAGGATATCAGAGAATCCCTCCTCAGATAGAAGGATTTTTTTTTTTTTTTTTAGCACAGAGCTACAAATGAGTAGGGTTTTATTATTGTCTTATCAAATGGATGACCTCTCTACTAACTTAACCTGTTATCATGGAAGGTCTAGATTTAATGCTAAAACAGGAAGAAAGAGCTACTTCATTAGTAAAAATGTGACTTTTATCTAAAAACCATCTGAATTCTTCACCTGTCTAATGGCCATGTCTTAGTGAAGGAGAGACAATAAGTTTGGGCAAAGAAGAAACTTAGTGGTGATAAGATATGAGAATATTCCTTCCTTTTATAACCATGGTATAATATTGTACTCTATTGAGAGACGGAGAATTAAAAAAATAAAACTATACAAGTGCCTTAGAGAAAATTCTTCCCCTTCAACATACCATGTCAGTGTTAACTCTTTCAGAGAAAACTCCTTGTAGTAGGCAATAGGTACTTAATTTCATAGTGTCTATACCACCATGGCAGAGCTAATGAATAGTATCTAACAATGACAAGCGTAAGATGCAAGAATGGAACAGCATAGCATAATGATGATCTTGAACAACTTCCCATGAGGAATTTTTTGTTGGAAGGGATGTTCAGTAATAAGGGATGATGGCCCTAGCCGGTTTGGCTCAGTGGATTGAGCTTCACCCTGCAGACTGAAGAGTCCCAGGTTCAATTCTGGTCAAGAGCACATGCCTGGGTTTCGGGCTCAATCCCCGGTGGGGGCATGCAGGAGATAGCCGATCAATGATTCCCATCATTGATGTTTCTGTCTCTCCCTCTCCCTCTCCCTTTTTCTCTGAAATAAATAAAATATATTTAAAATAAATAAATAAGTACATATCAATGGAAAAATATCCTTGGGTGAAGATTAACAAAAAAAAAATTTTTTAAAAAAGGGATCATGGTTTTATAGAATAGTCGAGAGAGAAGGAGTCACTGTTCTGGAAAAAAGGGGAAATTAAAGAATCGTTAGAATATCAGGTTCAGCCTTAGAGAAGTCCCAAGTCTTATACAAGTAAATGAATGTATAGAGGAAAAATAGAAGAGAATATGAACTGGATGGTTACATCAGAGAAGCTTTATTAAGCGAAAAGCAGTGACAAACATTTTTTAATGGAAGAAACAATGTTTCTTATTAACAAGTAGAAAGCAAAAGAAAGCACTTCTATGGAAGAAAGAGGACTACCAACAACAAAAAGGAGAAGAAAAGAAGGAGGTAGGGAGAGAGGGAAGGGTTTTTTGGTTTTTAAAGGTCAACTATATAATGATTTATCAATTCTTAAAATATGTTCTTTTAGTTGATTTTTTGGAGAGAGAAGAAAGGAGAGGGATATAGAGAGAGAAACATCAGTGATGAGAGAGAACCATTGATCAGCTGCCTCCTGCACGCCCCGTAGTGGGGGTTGAGCCTGCAACCTAGGAGGCATGTGCCCTGACCGAAATCGAACTAGTGACCTCCTGGTTCATGGGTTGACACTCAACCACTGAGCCACACTGCCGGGCAAGGGAAGGTTTTTGATAGCCTAGACAAGTAAATGAGAGAATTAGGAAAAATCATAGAAAATAATAATTTAATGGGAGATAGATTTATGCCTGGGTAAGGCATAAATGAGGAGGAGAAAGAAAGCAGATCAGCATCCCAATTGGCCCAATACATAAAATCATAAAGTTGGGAGACATCCGGAGACAACACCTGGTCCTTTTCTGGCATTCACATTCAGTTGCACCTAAACCAGCATTTCCCAAACTGTGTTCCTTGGAACATTAGTGTTTCAACATGTTAACAGGTTGTACCTCGAAAAAAAAGGTATTCTGTAATTAGAAAATTTTAAGAAATACTACATACTCTCTGCCTCCCACAGATACTTAACACACATTAGCAATTAAAGACTGAAATTCTATAGTAAAAAAAAACAACTGTTTAACTGTATTTAACTTGGTATTTGGCAAACTTACTAACCTCTTTTCCAGGAACGCCACTCATAGTTCAAAGGACACCACTATTTCTCATTATGCAACTTTGGTAATACTTACCTGACTCTTTTTAGAAGAGAATAGTCTTCCTTCTTAATCCCCTCACCTGGTTTGGAAAGGGAATTTGGCACTTCCCAAATGTCAGTGTAGTTTCAACATGTTGCCTAAATCCTTTCTGCTTAGGCCTGCATACTCTGCTGGGAGGGACCTGAGTAATTATCCATCAACCCCCCTCTGCTGGCCCCTGTCTTGCCTTACAGAAGGCCAGGAAACCAAAGCCAGGACTTGCATTGCATCCTCTCCTAAGTCACTTGTTGTTTTTAGACTAAATAGTACAAATTTCTTTAGATTTTTCTTCTGTTGATTTTCTTTTTTATTATTATTATTTTTATTATTTCTCCTGATTGTCCACATCATTTAAGATAATGAGACCTCAGCCTAGATGTGCTACAATATAAACTAGCAACACATGGTTTTGTTGTACAATAGGAAAATTACAGAATCGTATGCATATGATGAATTTTCAGACCTTTCATGTCATTCTCTCATTATAGCATTGCATCTCTTTAAAGAAGATGGGGGACATCTGCAATAGTGTCAACAATAAAAAAATTAAATAAAAAAAGATATCGTTGACTTAACAGTTATCTGTGTTTCACTAGAACACTACACACACACACACACACACACACACACACACACCCCTTTTCTATTCCCACTTAGTTTGATGCCTGCATTGTCTATTCTTGTCAGGTGTGTTTTTCCTTCCAAAGTTAATTATTCTGCCCCTCCTCTACAATTCTTGAAATGTGAACTCAAAGAAAATAAAGGTCTCTGTCTTTTGACTATTTTCTGTGGCACCTTCTGTGATGCTCAGCTCAGCATACCATTCACAGATTCACTATACTTGTGGAGGTGATGGTGTATACTGGTTAATAGCTAAAAATTTGGTGAAGGTATTTTTAAAAATCTATCTAATGGTCCATTTTGTGTATTTGAAGTGCCTAGTTTAGGGATAATGTTTTTCAATGACAACTTTCATGGGTTTAGCACATCAACATTCAATGTAAGTTACTTTTGAATTTGGAGTCAGTATACTTGGTGAAGGTCCCAAGAGATAACTTAAAATATAGGCAGCCAGGAGTCATGTTCATATTTGAGAAATTTCATAGCTTCTGGAGATAAATGGGACCAACGAGGATATTTCATATTTTAGATCATCAGATGGTGTTAGAGACAAAGGGAGCAGAAAAAGTGAAAGTGGAATTCAGTCGTGTTGGGAGCCTGCTGTAAAAGGCACAGCAGTAATACACATGCCCAGTGAGGACTCTCCCCGACTGCCTATGTGCAGGGTGCTCCCTCCCGCTGCTGCGTGAAGACCAGCCCAGCAATGCCAGAGCCGCTCTCCTGTTTCTTGGTGGCAGTTCTAATGACAAATCGGTTTGCTGCAGGATATCAGCAGCCACTTCAGGGAATTCTAGTGTTGTCCCCAAACATGTCGCAGGATCTTACTCTGCGGATACAATATGTGTGAATGAAATGCCATGTCCAAGAATGTCAACAGGGAGCAAAAGAAGACACTGGGAAATGACACCACTGATGCCAAAAAATAGGGACCAGTGTGGCTGAGTTGGTTGAGCATTGTCCTATGCACCAGGAGGTCACCAGTTTGATTCCCAGTCAGGGTACATACCAGGGTTTCAGGCTCAGTCCCCAGTGGAGGGTATGCAGGAGGCAGCCATTTGGTGTTTCTATATATCTCTCCTCTCCCTTTCTATCTCTCTGAAATAAATAAAAATTTATTTTAAAAATAGGGACCAAATCCAAGAAAAAGTAATCATATTCCCAGTCAGAGTGTTTTTGAGTAGTAGAGTTGCCCTGGTAGTAAATAACCAGGGTAAATAAAATAGATTAGCAGAAAAACCTGCTTTCACTAGAGAGTATTGTTGCCTCTCAGAGTTGGCCTAAGTTCCTATTGTTCAGGTCAAGCAGTCCCTTCAAAATGAAGGTCAAAGGGAGTTAAAATGTAGAGAGAGGCGATACGCCCTTCAAAGAAAAGGCTTTAAGATGCTATGACATGATGATTGAGATTATTAGGCACCCTGAGAGTCAGGCATGCTGGTTTCCTGCTTTTAATGGTTATGTGGTTCTATTCTACCTATATTTAGTTAAGGAGGTTTCATTTGCCTTTATATTTTGGTGTTATGCTATCATTTCTAGAGCAGAGTTGCTTTTTAAGTCTCAGGCAGAAATACAAAAACAATGGAGCCAGGCAAATCTAAACAAACTGATAGGATGCAATTTCATGCTAAGATTGGAATGTAGTCTGCCTAAGTTAATACAAAGTAAAACATTTAGATTTTGTTTTGTTTTTTGTTAGTCCTTACCCAAGGATATTTTTTCCATTGATTTTTAGAGAGCATGGAGTGGAAGGGGAAAGGAGAAAGAGAAAGAGAGAGAAACATTGATGTGAGAGACATTAGTTGGCTGCCTCCCGCACAAGCCCCGACTGCAACCCAGATATGTGCCCTTGATCACGAATTGAACCCACGACCCTTTGGTGTCCAGGCCAGTGCTCTAACTACTGAACAACACTGCATACCGTGACAGCTTGATAGAGTATAGTTTGTAGCATCAGGAACAACGGGATACTCTGTAATACCAACTCCAGAACTTATTCAGGAGTGAGCAGTGTCTTCTAACTATGTTCCTCTGATTTCTACTTGCAGCACACTGTACGTAGGGGCCTGGTTTGTTCCTACTTAGTTTGTTAAAGGCCATCTTATTTTTTGGTGTGGCGTGCATACTTACCAATAAAAGTTAGCTTCTAGGTTCATCTAGGTCTCAAGTGGAAAAAAATTAAGATTGACTTGCTGTGATGCTTAATTTTGATAGGACTATTTGAAACTCAGATCCCGTACTCATCAAAAAGTATCTTTCTACCAAGTTAAAAAACTGACAATCTTTCCTCCTATTTCCTAGAAAGCATTAAAAAGCACTTCTTTCTTTTCCTCTTCAGGGAAGATAAAGCAAAGACCATTAACTGAGAAATTAGCGTTCACAAAAGTTCAAAAATGGGGTATGTGATTTTAAAAGGCTCCAAATTATATGTATATTTTTTAAAAAAATAGACTAATCTTCTAGAATGAGAAAGGTTTATTTTATTCTCCCTTTTTTCTGGCCTTATTTTTGACCAAATGAGCTTGTCTTTAAACACAATTTTACCTTCTTACATGATTTGTGTGTTCTGCTGCTTACGGTGATGATACATTGATTTTGTCATAAAAAGTCTTGCACTAGGTTGCATTACTCTGAGATGTTATTTTAGAAATTGGTGATGTGCATCTGTGAGAGTGTGTCACGGTATGCAGTAAGCGGTGCCATTAAGCCAGTTATTGCCATCTGCTCCTACCTGCAGTCATTCTCAGTACAGCATCATCATTTTTCCTACAAACATCAATTGCTATCTCAGTTTTTTTTTTAATTTGGTGTCCATTTCAGTATTTTGTTTCTACTTACCAAATTGTCTTTTGCCAAGTCATGTGATATATACTTGTAATTGTACAGAATCCCTTCCATAAGAAATTGAGTCAAATAGGTTAGTGGGATTTTTAAAGGCACTTGAATGGGCACATAAATTAAATTATGCACAGACAGCTATTTCAGGATAGCTGTTTACTCGGAATTAATAAGCGTTGAAGTCCTCAGTTTTATTTCAATTTTAGGAAGCCTCTTTTACTTCTCCCCCACAGATTGCCCAACTGGCAAAGGTTAAATGGTAATAGTATGCATTTTTCTGAAGACAGTGATGAGCTTGAGCCCAGACCTTCAGGGTATCCAACTAACAGGTCATTAGGCCCTCCCAGGTCATCCTGGGAGGTACATTTTGATGCTTTTAGAAGGAAGCTTTTAAAGCATAGGACACTTTTTTAAAACCCCTACAGCCAGTTAGAATAATTTCACTTACTAAAATAGAAAAAAAAATTTTTTTTGCACCAATTGGGATTACAGAGTTGGAAAGGAAAAGTACAACAACATGCAATTTGGGCAGCTGATTGCATTGTATTTTGCTATTTGATAGTCTTTTTTGTTAAACCCTAGTTTATCTTTAAGGAAAAGATTGGTTTCTTCTATCAGTCTGCATATTTACAATTAACAGTTTTCAGGGGCAAAACCATTTGCATTTTGATTTGTGTAATCTTTGTTGATTTTGTAGAAACTAGGAAGGAAACATTATAGGAAATGTTTTCCAGTGTTTTGTTTTGTTGTTTTTAAGAGCAAATCGTTAAGTGTTAGATATCTGGAGCTCTTCATTTGCGAGGATTTTCAGCTTACCAAATAAAGAACATGTCTGCAGATAGACAGAAAATAGTCACATCAGGGCCAAGAAGAGAGCACAACCAAGTCCTATCTGCAAGGAGTGGTCTGCAGTCTAGATAGCTTTCAGTATACTCTGACATACTTATGCATTCTGTGTGCTAATAAAAATCTCATCTTTTCATTGTAATAGAGCTGTGAGAAGATAGCAGGTGTATCCTTTACAAATTAACAAGTACACATTTTGTGAATTTGAAGTCTACTTAATTTTTTTCTCTACATGTACATGTTTACATTTTTCTGATTTTTGTAGGCATCATGATACTTGACCCTAAAGACTTCAGCATTTATCTCCAACATAACCACAGTATAAGTATCACACTCACAAAATGTAAGACTGGTACATTATTGTTTTCTAATAGAGTACTTCTCAAACTATCCATGGTAAATGATCTGTTTTTAAATTTCCAGTCCAATGCTGATACTTGCAAAATACTATACAATGAATTACTAGAAAAATGAGGTAAATAGCACCTATACAAAGTATATTATTAGATTTAACAGACATAAAATTACTTTGTCACATGTCTATAAAATGTTTCTAAATGTTTACTCTCAATTTTTGTAGTTATCTCACTACATATTAGTAACCATTTACAGATGGTTTGCATGGGTTTGCTGGCTATACTTTTGGTTAGCACTAATCGCATATTCATATTTCCCTACTAGGTGACCATTATGTACTTTAAAAGGCTTTTTATTTTTAATCCAGGATCCAATCAAGGATGACACATTGTATTTGGTTGTCATTTCTCTTTGACTTTATTATTTTTTATTTTTTTAATATATTTTTATTGATTTCAGATAGGAAGGGAGAGTGAGAGAGAGAAACATCCATGATGAGAGAGAATCATGGATCGGCTGCCTCTTGCACACCCCCTACTGGGGATGGAGCCCACAACCGGGCATGTGCCCTTGACCAGAATCGAACCCGGGACCCTTCTGTCCACAGATCGACACTCTATCTACTGAGCCAAACCGGTTAGAGCTCTTTAACTTTAATCTGCAACCGTTTCACAGCCGTTTTTTGGGCTGAAGGTGGGGTGTGTTTCACTTGACATATTTTAAGAATCCAGGCTCGTTGCAGTGGCAAGTGCCCTGAAGTTTTATCCAGTTGTTTCCCCTGATTAAATCCACATTAAATGGTTTTGGTAAGAATGAGTACATTGTGCCTTCATCACAGCAGCGCACTTAGAGTACATTGTGCCTTCATCACAGCAGCGCATTCATGTCCATCTGCCCCATTTTTGTGATGTTAAATTTGATCATTTTGAGGAAGTGTCTCTTTAGTTTTTAAAGTGCAGTAGGTCTGCATTCTAGATGATAGAATCATATAATTATTCTGTTCCCTTTAACAATCACCTGTGAGGGCTACCAAGTTCCAGGTGATGGACAATGGCCTACGAAAACGAGTAAGACCCAGTCTCCCTTGTTCTTGCACTGCCAGCAGAGTGGAGGAGACAGATATCTAAGCTACAGAGGGAGGTGTAAATAGGTTATGGTGCACGCCATTATAGACTTATCAGCAGGATGTTCTACAAATACCGAGAAGGGAGATATTAATTCTGAGTAGGAGATTAGAGAAGGATTTGTGTTAAAAATGGTATTTGTTCTGGGTCTTCAAGAATAAGTGAGGTTTAGACAGGTAGGAGGAATGTTGGGTGGGAGGGAAGGAGGCAGTAATTTAAACCAAGGTACAGAGGCAAGAAAAAGCATTTTGAGTTCTGGAAATAGCAGATAATTCAGAGAAGTTGAAGGAATAGATATGGTGGGAGATGAAGTACAATTGTTAAGGGCCTTTAATGCCTCACCTAGGAGTTTAGGCTTTATTCCATAGTTACTAGGGAGAAGACACAGGAAATTTTAAACAGAGAAATGACATGGTGAGATCCTTTTTTGAGAAAGACTATTTTATCAGCAAAGGGATCTGTCTGCTCTAGGTGGGAAAGATAACAGTTAGGAAGATATTATAAATTGTCCTGGTAAGAGGCCTGAATTACAGCAGTGGGAGAGAAGTACAAGACAGTGCAAGGACTAATTAGATGTAAAGAGTGAGGGGGATGATGGAGTGAACGTACTTAGGGTTCCCAGCTTGAGCTTTTAGGCTCTTATTAAGATAGGAAACTGCAAGAGGGGGGAAGCAGTGATAGGTTTGTCTGGCATAGTTAGAAGTGTAGGTGTGGGGTTCCAGGAGAGGCCAGAGCTGAGGCGTAGTCATCTCTACTATGTTCCAGGCGCTGTGCTAGGTACTCTATATGTGTTACTTCATTTAATGTGCACAGCAGCTCCCTGAGGTAGATACTGTTATTCCCATTTAAAAGAAGTAAACTGTAGCTGAAGTTAATTGCCTAAGGTCAACCAGCTAGTCAGGAAAGCCAAAATTCTATCCCAGTTATGTGGTCTTCCATTGTTTCATGATGGAGATCATTGCAGCATTGAGACTGAATGTAGTCACCTGGGGAATGACTATAGGGAGGGAAGGAAAGAGGGCCTGGGATAGGACCCTGAAAAGCATCTGATTATGAGAGGATCTAAACTTAAAGGAGCTTCCAGGGCCATGGAAAAGAGAGTTAAGGAGATATTGACTGGTGAGGGTGTCCCTGAAAGAGCATGGTCAACAGTGCAGTTGCACAAGGAGATCAAGAAGGTCAAAGATTTAAATAGCTCTTGAAGGAAATTGATAGATGAATGATCACATATCGGTGAATAGAAGAAGGTGAGGGTAAAGATGACATGAACTTCGGCAGAAGTTCGGACCTGGTTAAAGGATTCTTTCCAATAGTTGTAAGCAGCCCAGGGATAGAGTGTCAAGGTCATAAGGAAGGAGGGTGTCTAGTGGGAGGGAGAGCACAGTGGGAGTACTGGAACCATGATTAGCTGAGAGTCTGGAAGTCTAGGCAGAGCAAATGACTTTGAGGGTGCAGTTTGCTTCTAATTCTTGTGCATAAAGTTTTAAAATTAGTGTTATACTAAAGAAACTATTGGTTTTTCCTTTTTCTTTTGGTGTATTACATATACAGTTCTAAAATTAAAAGAAGGGCCCTAGTTGGTTTGGCTCGGTGGATGGAGCGTCGGCCTGCGGACTGAAGGATCCTGGGTTTGATTTCGGTCAAAGGCATATGCTCGGGTTGTGGGCTCCATCCCCAGTGGGAGGCGTGCAGGAGGCAGCCAACCAATGATTCTCTCTCATCATTGATGTTTTTATCTCTCTCCCTTCTCCCTTCCTCTCTGAAATCAATAAAAAAAATTCATAAAAAAAAATAAGGCAAGAATTAATAAATTTCATTTTGTTTAATTCAATCAGTAAATAAAAACTGCTCTAAAACTCCTTTGTGCCAAATTCATGGGCATCCCACATTTTTTTGCTTTGGGGAATTTTGTTAACTAAAGACATTGCCTAAAATAACATCTCTATTTTGCAGAAGTCAGAGATAAAAAAGGATCTCAGCCAAAACTCTTTCATGAATTTAGAAATGAAGAGCAATACTTAGTACCAAGTGAAAGATGTCACGAAATCCTAGACTTCACGAACCAGAATGTATCTTAGAAATCACCAATCTTCTTATTTCAACAATTGATTCATTGAACACTTCTTAAACACCCTACCACTAGCCAGGTTAAAAAGTGAAGTTACCAATTAGAACAGTTTATTCTTGCCTTCAACGAGTTCATAGTCTAGTGGGAAGATCAGAGTCCAGTGACTCCATTAAGAAGTTAGTGAAGGTGCTCAAATATTTGTTGAATGAATGAAAATAACCATACTTTAATTGATATTCTCAGACCACAGTTTTAAAATTCTAACTGACTATGTAATCTAATACAACTATAAAATGCTTTCCTTAATGAAATTAATACTTAAAAACAGCAACAAAAAAGGTTTAGTGATAAAGGGAGAAGGGAATTATGATATCGTGCCCATTTTCTTTTGAGCACTCTACTTATCACACATTTCATTTTCATCTCTCAGCAAAGAGAAGGAGAAAGAATAGTGAGAGAGAGAGAAAGGCGAGGCAGGTAAGGGTTAGTTTAATACAGAGACTTGGACATGCTTATTTATAATTGGAAGGGAAGGAGCTGAGAAGAGGGAGGTACTGTTATTGTCTGGTTACTTTTATTGCTGCAGTACACCAGCAACTCAGCCTTACAAATCAACTAATCATTACTACCCCCAGTTCACTGGAATGGGGTGTGGGTAGTTAGAGGAGGGGGACAGGAAACTTCTAAAATAAAGGGAAAAGAGAGGACAGACATATTTATTTTGACTTGTTCTTCTCAAACTTCTGTATAAGCCAGGGCTGTGCACACTGACTTAAAAACCTGCCGTTTCTTCCAGAGCCAAGACTGGTTTTCTTTTTGTTTTATGGCTGTTACTGACTTGCAGTATTATGAATTCCAAAAAGATGAGGACTCCCCCCAAAAGAAGAACATGCTCCAGCCAAAGCCGGTTTGGCTCAGTGGATAGAGCGTCGGCCTGTGGACTGAAGGGTCCCAGGTTCGATTCCAGTCAAGGGCATGTACCTGGGTTGCGGGCACATCCCCAGTGGGAGATGTGCAGGAGGCAGCTGATCGATGTTTCTCTCTCATCGATGTTTCTAACTCTCTATCTCTCTCCCTTCCTCTCTGTAAAAAATCAATAAAATATATTTAAAAAAAAAAAAAAAAGAACATGCTCCAAAGCCAAATATAACTTAATTTTGAGTTATCCACACTACTATTCCCAGGTGTGCACATTAGCTGAATGGGTGTGTCTGAATTGTCCTAGCCTGAGTGTGTGTGATGTGTGTTGCGATGTAAGGGTGCCCTGTCTAGGGTGGGTTCCTGTGCTCTAAGCTATAGGGAGAATAAGCGGGTTGGTAAATAATGATCTTGGGTTTTATAACTTAATCTTAAATATATGTATAGCTCACATATATTTCAGTGTTTAATATTAGAAGTGTTTTGGGTCTTCATTCAGAAGTTTGGTTATGTTTTTGTGACCAACAATATACCATAGGAATTAACTCTTGTTTGTATCAATTAGCCTATGACAGCGGTTCTCAACCTGTGAGTCGCAACCCCTTTGGGGGTCAAACGACCCTTTCACAGGGGTCGCCTAAGACCATCGGAAAACACATCTATAATTACATATTGTTTTGTGATTAATCACTATGCTTTAATTATGTTCAATTTGTAACAATGAAAATACATCCTGCATATCAGATATTTACATTACGATTCATAACAGCAGCAAAATTACAGTTATGAAGTAGCAACGAAAATAATTTTATGGTTGGGGGTCACCACAACATGAGGAACTGTATTAAAGGGTCATGGGATTAGGAAGGTTGAGAATCACTGGCCTATGATAAAAGGTCGAAGTTTCCAGAAGCCTATCAACGACGCTAAGTGAGGACTTAATATAATTGTATATCTTGGACTGGTACTATACCTGGTCCTAGGTGACTTCATAATTGAATTATTAAATCTTCATTATTAATTTTCCTTACAAATGCGCAAAAGACTGCTTCATGGGTATAAATCAGGAGAGAGCTTCCATTTTTATCTTTAAAAGATTATTCATATTCCTGCAACTAACTCTCAAAGTAGGCATATTTTCCCCCATTTAAGAGAAATTTATTGTTAAGTAACTAAATGAATGTTCCTCAGACATCCCTGAGGTTATTTTTTTATTCTGGGCTAGAAGTAGAAATAATCTTTTATTAGAAGCTGGACAAATTAGGATATTTACTTAATGATAACACCAAAGTCTGAAATGATTCATTATAAAGTTGGACTTTTCCCCCCAAATTATCAGTGACTGATGGCCTGTCTCTACTTTCAAAGAAACACTGAGTACCTCTTATATTGTAGAGCCCAGAGAAATGCAAGGTGATGGAAGAGTTACATTAGAGGAAATGCCCTTATCCTCAGAGATCATACATTCTGGATCAAAAAGCAAAAGATGCACATAAGCATTTAGCAGCAGAATCCATACTGTAAAATGGATAAGAGCATGGGTTCTGGAGCCAAGTGGACTGAGTTAGAATCCAGCTATGGCTCTGCCACTTACTACCTTTGGAATCTTGGAAAGGGGCTTACCTTTTCGGTGCATCAATTTTCATTCTGTAAAATGGGATACTAACAGTACCTGTCTCATAGGATTGCTTTGAAGATTAAATTACATAATATGTAGTTAATGTGCTAAGAACTGTGCCTGCCATAGTATGTACTATAGAAGTGTTTTCAGCTGCTGTTATGTTATATGTTTAGATGTTACATTTAATGAATCAGACATTCTGTGTAATAGGGTTTCACACAGCATTCTAGGCAGATAGTGTCAAAGAAGGTTATAGAAGAGGTGGGGCTTATCAAAACCCTCGAGTGGATGGACAAACAGAAATGGAGATGAAAATGAAAGGGACCATCATCAACAAAAGCTTAAACATGGGAGCCAATTTAAGTTCACTAAGCAGGGCAGAAACCAAGCTTACCAAAGGATCTGATTAAGGTGGAGGGTGAATATTGGTCAGATAAGTGGTGGAATGAGAGTGGATAGGGTAGATAAGATTATTGGGCTGAAAATTATATTTTGCAATTTGCATTCACATTTATTCACTTAAATCTAACTCTATTCAGATATATTGATGTACGATGAATACATACATTATCATGATTGTTGTTGTAGTTTCATTTTGAAAGTAAATATACTAGAACTCAGAGAGGTGTGCCTTGTCCAGCAGCATCAGGTTTTCATGCTCCAAACCCAACTCCATTCCACCATATTTCTCTCCCCCCCCCCCTTTCTCTCTTTTGTTTTTTGTTAGACACAGTTAGATTTGACAGTTAGCCCAGCCAGTCAGGGTAGGCTCTCTTCCCATTTGACATGGAACAGCTTCCAGGCCATTTGCACTTCTCTAGAGATGCAAGTCTGGGTCTAGATGAGATGGATGCTACCCATTTTCTGACTCCTGTAGGAGAGGAAGAGAGACGTTTGGATTAAATTTTGCTAGTCTTTTCAGCACCGAGGTCATATATGGCTCCTATCGGCCCGGATATGCTTTACAATATGGATTTCTGCTCTATGATCTCTTTCTTTAATAAGAATACACACACCAAGGGAAAAATTTGATACCTTTGAAGATGCCACAAATGTTGCTAAATTTAATTGAATTATCATCTGAACATTATTAGCCTAATGTTTGACATTCTGGAATGTATGAGTGTATGTGTATAAACAAATACACAGTGTAAAGGAAAATGCTGAAATGTTAAACTTAACATTCCCACATAGAAAATGGAATAGTTTGCAGTTTATTATTTTGAATTTCACTGTGTTAATTAATGCCCACCTACCAGTGAGCAGAAAAACAATGAACACATTTTACTTGAAGTTCCTTTCTATTATCTGGAGCATGGTCATCTGAAAAAATACAAAGAAAAGTAGAAGCAGAATGTTATTAGGAATGTAAATAACATAATAGCACTATCGTGATATATCCTGTACCTTATGTGAGAATCGGACAGTCCACTGAGGAGTGAAGTGGAGAAGCCTATTATCCTAAGACTTGCAAATGATAAAAATAAATCATGTTCGTGGAAGTTAAAGAAAGACTATTTTCATTGTTAGGTCATGTGAAGGGCACACATCTTACTTTTTCTCATCAATTTTTTATTTAAATTATGTAACTAAATCACAATCATGATGGATTTAAGATTCATGCTAGCAGTTTATTTTTAATGTGAAGAAAATTAGCAGTAAAACTATGATAAAAGAACATTGTAAATATCTTCTGTAAGGTGCCCCTGATTCCTGGCTTCAGAGCTGTGCCTGAGCTTCTTGAAAAGCCAGGGCCTTTCTTCATCTCCTAGAACCTCAGTATCACTTGGCACGTTTCTGGGCGCTTGTTAGACAGAGTGAGTATTGGAGATGGGGCATTCACATACCAGACAGAGGGAAGGAAGAGCACTTTTTTGATTAGTCACTCTGGATTTAAGTGCTTTTGTAATGGAATTGTCTGTAGAACTATAATGCAAGACAGCTTTATAGCTGAAAACTTTGTGAAGTGCCTGGGATAGTCTAAGTATTTAATAAATAAATAATATTCATTATTGTTATTTAAAAGTTTTTATAGCCCTGACCCGTGTGGCTCAGTTGGTTGGGTGTTGTCCTGTGCACCAGAAGGTTGCTGGTTCCATTCCTGGTCAGGGCACATGGTGAGCTCATACCTTATGGTAGGGCAGTGATGGCGAACCTATGACATGCGTGTCAGAGGTGACACGTGAACTCATTTTTTTGGTTGATTTTTCTTTGTTAAATGGCATTTAAATATATAAAATAAATATCAAAAATATGTCTTTGTTTTACTATGGCTGCATATATCAAAAAATTTCTATATGTGACACAGCACCAGAGTTAAGTTAGGGTTTTTCAAAATGCTGACACACTGAGCTCAAAAGGTTCGCCACCACGGTGGTAGGGGGTGTGCAGGAGGAGCCAATGGATGTTATGCTCTCACATCAATTTTTCTCTGTTCTCCCTTCCTCTCGCTCTAAAAATAAATAAACTATTTTTAAAAAATAAATAATAAAAATAAACATTTTTATTGGATGTTGTAACTTTTTCTGAGATCTTTGAAAATATATGTTGTTGGTACATATTGATTTAATTTTGTTCCTTTGAAGGAAAGCATATAAATGTTAATCCCTTTGAAGCAAGGATTGCTCATCTTAAAATATTATTGTGCAATTTTTATTGTAGGCAAATTTACCACATTTTTATATAGGCATTTGAGATAGTTCACTTACTAATACAAACATATTTTAAAAAATATAGTATTTGACCAGTTGAATAGATTGTAGTAACTTGTAGTAAACTGTGGCTGAAGTCTCACTGATCCCACTAGATGGCGTTAATTCATTAAGTGATAACTTCATCCTCTCAGCCTCCTCTGGAGTTGAACTGATTTTGAGTATCTTTAGAGGGTGAATATAGCAGTACATTCTTAGACTCTTTGCTATTTATATAGAGTGATTTGTGGAGGTTATTTGGAAATATTAGGAAGATCAAATGCTGAGGCAGATTTATTCAAACTGATAAACTGTAATAAGCTATAGTATTTTGTTAGGTGCTTGTTAATTCTAACTTTGACTTAGCCTTTGCCCTAATTGTATACCCAGTTAAAAGATTCTGAACTTAATCTTTTCTCATAGTTTATTGCCCTATTATCATAATTCTTGTTTGGGCTTCCAGAAACATTGGAAAACAATTGAAAATGGGAAGCAGATACTGCTTAAAGCACATAGTTTATAACATTTAATTTTAGAATTATTTGGTTCTTATTTATAGGAACCAGATCAACAATGATCCATTTATAGATTATTCTGGTTCTTTAGTTATAAATGTAAAATAAAGTGAACATTCCAATTCTTTAATTCTCTTTTGTCTGAATTTGAATTATTTATTATCTACAAAGAGCATTTTATATTACAGATTAGCCCATTTTCAAAGTTTAAAAACTGTGCTTTTTTTCATAGTAATTTGTAGGCTCTAAATAATTAAGCTATTTTACTTATGTTTTATTTTCTTTTTCTTAAGAGTTCTGAAGGGAAATTGAAAAAAAACAATGATTAATACATTTCACGTGCAAAAAAAGTCATTTCACATTTCATTAGAAGTGGTTTTCTTTCTTTATGATCAGACTCTTACGGCTAGAAAAATTGTTTCAAAATTGATGGGATGATCCATCTTGAGCCATAGTAGCTTAATTGCACTACAAACATTATTCTTTTATTCATTGCTCATGGGGAAAAAGTGGTTGGTGCTGATGGTTCCTTTAATGTTTATTTAACTATTCCAGTGTAAGGCAGTTCAGATTTCGTAGTGAAAAGATTGCTGATCATTTCATTCAATAGTTGTAATAAAAAGCTGAGAAAAGTCTACAGTTTGCCAATAGAGTCACAATAACCTGTTTTATAAGTCAGAACAGGACTGTCTGAATATTCGGTACCCATTAATCAAATTAATACTTTCTCAAATGAGGATTTTGCTTTTTCTTATGATCTTAGAAAGTCTTAACCAAAAAAACAGCAACTTCCTAAGGTAATGTACTATACACAAGGCATAACTATTTTGACTGATGAATTTTTTTTTGCGTGACTTAAGAAAATTAGTTCATTTTGTTCTAATCACACCTTATACACCTATTTATACTATGCGTGTCATATAAGCATGTATTAAAATTACTAATCTTCCATATTCAGAGAAATTTCTGATGATAGAGAAGAAATTCTGTTGTAAAGGAGAAACGTAAACATTGTTGCATAGCACTTGTGCTTACCTGCTTGCCTGCGTTTCTTCTTGGGAGTTGACCTGAGAAAGAAGAGGAATAATGTGAGTGCATGTACGTGTTCTGAGTAAAGTGAATGAGAGAGGGAGAGATGGTCTTTTCAGGAGGCATTAACTCCATTTTACAAAAAGATCTTTGGGTGATACGTTCCTTAGTCTTGAGGAGACACTTTAATGGAATGTTGTGCAGTCCTGACAGGACGTAGCATTCATCCACAATAAAACTTAAGTACTCTAACAAAATAACTCTGTGCAGTGTAAACCAATGTGAAGGAAAAGGCGCTTCTGTTGGATAAGAGTCAAATGAACACAGTTCTTTAAAACTGTTATGTTGAAGAAAAGGATATAGGATATTCCATTATAGCCGCTGATCAAATGTTTCAGTTCATGAAATATCATTACTTATCTGTGGTGATACTTTAGTAGCTTGTAATATAATCTTCAAACAAGGACTTCCTTTTCTTCTCTGCCCTCACCCTCCAATATGTCGTCTTGTTTTCTTTTTATTGAGGCTAAATTGATATATATTAGTTCCAGGTGTGCAACATAATAAGTTGATGTTTGTACTTTTTATTGAGGTATAATTGAAATTATATTGGTTTCTTATTTCTTATCTAATTAAAAATGAGATCCTTTACCTTTGGTCAAAAGTACACTTTTTTTTTCTGTGTCCAAGGATCTCAGGTTGGTTCTCAGTACAAAGCAGCACCATCCAGGATGTCAGAGCACATTGGCTGTTGATAACAGCTTCTGTGCATTGGGGTATTTGATTTTTATGAAGATGAATTTCTGATGAAATTTCTTACCAGTATTCATAATTTGGTGATTTTTTAATTTAAGGAAAACTTTTTTAATTTAAGTAAAATGGGATGAGAAAAAGGAAAGAAAGGACTTTAATCATTGGTATGTCTTTTTAATGTTCTACTTTGTGACTCAACTTAAAAAAACCAACTCTGTAATTTTGTAGCAGAATTCTGAAATTACCACTTTTCTAAAAATATCACTTACAGCTGAAACTTAATATAGCTAAGAATTTTAGTTTGGGGGATAATACATATTTTCACAAAGATGTATTTCCAAATGGAAATAGCACTGAGACTTCTGACATAGGGAACCTTTCCAATGCAGGCTTGTGGTTGCCTGAGTGAAGAATATTAGGTTGCAACACTCAAAAAGGAAATCCTGGCATAGGAAGCAGTTGATGAAGGGCAATATCCACAGAGCGCAGCTTTTAAAGGCGCTGTGTGGGCCTGAGTGCAGGGCCTCACCAGTACCTCTCAAATTAACTACTGATGCTCCACAGTGTGCTGAGCCATGCTTATACGTCGTCTTTGCTTCTGTTTTACATCATATATCATCCTTAATTTTAATCTGCTATGAGTACTAGTCATCATCCTAGTGAGAATTGCAGCCTTTTCTCCCTCTGCCCTTTGTGAAAATATCATCATAATGGGCAGAAGGGCAGCTTGGTGGTGTCTTAAAAATCAAGTTCATCAGCACTTTTAGACTATCAGTTTATTATTAGTCCTAGGAATACTGAGTATTCTCTCATTCTAATTTTATAAAAAGGTTTTTCTTTGTTCTTTGAGAAGGGGTGAGCGCTGTGTAGGTATTGTCCTCCTTTTGCAGCAGAGAAAATAACACTGAAGAGAGGCTGAATGATGCTCAGAGCCAGTAGAAGGGGTGAAAGGAAAGCCAGCGTCCTGGTTTGTGAAGTTTTTTAGCCTTTGGCCCAGCTCCTTTCTTGTACAGTATAGGTCCAACATAGCTATTTTTGTTTAAATGGTACTCTACATATATGCAGATTCCCTATTCAAAACTACAGGCATCTGAGTTTTTAAAAGATTCTACTAAGAAAATTATTCTAGTCCTGTTTTTACAACCTTCTCCTATTTCAAACTCTCTCAAAATAATTTTAAATGGATTTATGCCAGTTGGGGGAAAGAAAAGGTCAGAAACACCGTCAACTGATGATGGGAGTCTAAAAGCGTTGGAACTCATAGTGTTCAAGGTTTAGCAAAATTTCTGCAGCAGGCATATTTATTAAACGATTTTATTTGATTTTATTTAATTTGAGCTTCACTCGAAGTAGTAAGAAGGTACATCAGTCTACTTAATGTTGAAAATGTTAAGGTTTTGTTTTGCTTTGGCCACTTGCTTATTGCTAATATGGAATTTGACTTTTAGGAAGGAAGGTCCTGAATAATATGTGGACTCAGTGGAGGATGTCTGGTCAGGGACAGGGATGGGCAGTGTCTCATCCTGAAATGGGGGCACAGTATGCAAGTATATGTTCATGCTCATATGGCATTTGGGGGGCAGAGTCCAAAGTTCTTCATTATGATCTTAAAGGGTATGTGACACCCCCTCTCCTCGGTGGCAAGACCCAGGATCTGAGTCAGTTCCCTTGTGAGTATAAAGCATTTTATTTCACCCTCAAATGCAGAAGAATACCTTTTTTCAGAATAGTGCTTTTTAAAAAAATTCTCACCTGAGGAGGACATGTTTTTCTATTGATTTTTAGAGAGAGGGAGAGAGAAACTTTAATGTGAGAGAAACGTCAATCAGTTGCCTTCCATATGCGCCCTGACGGGGAATCCAACCTGTGACCTTTTGGTATATGGGACGGTGCTCCAACCAATTCCAACTGAGCCACCTGGCCAAGGCCACAATAGTGCTTTTGAAAACTAGAGTGATCGCTGAGGATTATTCTCAAATAAATCATAATTTACAAATGGAAAGAGGTATGGCAATTACACTTACATTCTGTTGAAAAGTTAATAAATTTCACAAGTTACAGTAAGTATAAGTTACAAATTAGTTCCTTTCTGAAACATTAGCCATTCCACAATTATTTTGAGGACTAAGTACTCTAGTTATAAAAGCCACATATGGAAACAAATCTTGAGGATAGAGGAAAGGAAAAAGTCACTCACAGGCACTCAGCTCACCATTAAAACACAGCCAGTGTGCCAGATTGTAATGATCTAAATCACTAATGAAATTCATGTTATTTGAGAGGGACTTTTTTTATTTAACACTAAGTGAGGTAGTAATTTTCCAGTAGTCAAATTTAATGAAAACATTTACTCATGTAAATTGGAGCTTTATTTTTATATATTAGTTTTACTGTTTTATTTGTTTTTACTAAAAATAGTTACTCTTTTCCTTGTATTTCCTCATGAAGTCTTTCATAATCACTTCTAGAAATGGCATCATTTTGCCATAAGTATTTTGCTTTCTCCCCCATCTAGTTTTTATGAAGTAGTGCTAACTCTGCCTTAATTTGATTTGGCATCCCTGCAATTGAACATTTGTAAGTATCTTGTATTATGGCCCATCTGGGTTGTCATAGAAACCAAAGACCTCCATCCTCTTCCCTCTAGTTAAAAATGGAATGCAAACAGGGCTTCAAAGTGACGTTTTCCTAGTACAAGTGACAGCCCTGTGAAGTGCAGAATAGAAAGGTTTCTTATTGGTTTTATTCTCTCATGGCCTATCGTACCAGTTAACTCTGATGCACACAGCTTTTCTCTTGAAAATCTGGCAAGATACTAATGGAATGTTTAAAATGTACACATCAGGGAGAAAAAATACACTTAATTGTCTTTCTACTTTTTTCTTACACAAAAATGGAATGTTAGCTAGCTATTTTTGTTTTCTCCCCTATGTTATTAGCTGGCCTGTTGGAGCTGTGGGACATGTGGCAGCAACACGGAAGTCATGACAGCTGTGGCTTTCATTATTAGTCTCGTTACTTATTTCTCAGGTCAAGCGAATGTGGTTTTATCTCATCGGAACCAATAGGCCCATTGGCTAAGTACATTGCAGTAATTTATCCTATATAATAAAAGGGTAATATGTAAATCGACTGAATGGCAGAATGACCAGTTGCTATGACATGCACTGACCACCAGGAGACAGACACTCAATGCAGGAGCTGCCCCTTGGTGGTCACTGTGCTCCCACAGGGGGAGTGCCACTCAGTCAGAAGCCGGGCTGACCGCTGGCGAGCACAGCAGCAGTGGCGGGAGCCCTCCCCCCTTCCACAGCAGCGCTAAGGATGTCTCTCCACAGGGTGCCGGCCTAAGCCCTCAGTTGGATATCCCCCTAGGGCTCCCGGACTGCGAAAGGGCTCAGGCTGGGCTGAGGGCTCCCCCCACCCCAGTGCATGAATGTCGTGTACTGGGCCTCTAATTATAATAAAAGTTTGTTGATATGGCAATTCTCATGGCCTGTTGTCAATGGACTTGATTCTAAAACATCTTAGAGCCCCATTTTCACCTGGTGGTCACAGAGTCCTTGACTTTCCCTTGATGGCTTTTCAACTGCCACATTCCCTTGGGCTTCTCTATCAGAACAATACATGACTTCTGTGATATTTCTGCTTCTAAACTAGCTATGTTAATAAGTCCCGGTCTGCGCTTTCAGTTGTGTTAGCAAAATGTCTGGGTTGGATGGTTAACATTTGTTGAACTATTGATGTGGCATTACGCAAAGTTTAGAGTGTCTATTTCTTATTTAAACATAGCTTTTGAATTTAGAAAATGGCACTAATAGTGATCTCGGACTGAATAAAAAACTGACATGTTTAATCCTCGTACAAATGTTTCAGAAGGGTTTGACTAAAATCATTAGACAATTGTACTTGATGAATTCTTGGTCACTTTTAAATTTACTGTTTTTCAAAAGGAAAACATTAAAGTCTTTAAAAAGCATCTACAATTTGACTCTGAGCTAGTTGCTGGTAATTATGTACTTTTTTAATCTTTAGTCCCACCTCTCAGCTAATAGTCATTTTCAGCAGTGGATTCAGAAGTGTTATTAGTATTACCATGTTGTGATGAAAGAGACTCTTCAACCCCCAGGAGAGTGTGAGTAAGAAGTAGGGTTTAGCTGCTGTTATATCTAAAGGTAAGAAAATATAGCTTCCAAATAACACTGTATTCCTTGGCATACAGTGTAGAAGTGAGTGATTTGTTTTCATAGCATCGTGTGGGAAATGATGTCGCAGTTTCTCATGCTAAGCAGGTTGCTTTCTTTATTAAAGTTTGCTGCCTTCTCTTACAGTTTGCTGCTATTATTTTTCTTTTTTGCAAGTATCAAGCAGTTGAGAGGGTTAACATCCTACTTTCAATTCTTCAGTCAGTTTAAAAATTAGAATCTTCCCTAGATCATTATTTCCATTTCTCAGTGTCTGCTAAAAAAAGACTCGAGATGTTGCTGGTTGTTTAGTAAATGTCATATATCTGGCAGCCTTGCAGAAGGTTGTGACTTTGCCTTAGCACAGAGGAATATGACAAGCATTTCTATTCACCACTGCAGTGACTCATCCTCAGGGGGACAGTTAAGAAGTTTGTGTACATTGCAGACAGTAGGGCCTTGAGCAAAATGAAATGTGATGAATTTCTCACCCACTAAGATACAGAAATTCTCATGTAAGCATCAATTCCTCTCATCCTGTTCTTTGTCATGACCAGGTATTTGTTGCTAAAAAGGAACATAATGTTTGAATCTTTTTCAAATCTGTTTTTAGGTATGTTTCTGCACATTATCAACATAGTTCTTCTAACCACTAATCTAGTAACTATTCAGCTCCTAAATTACACATTTTTGGTCCTTTGCAAGTACATTTTAAAATTCACTTAAAAAAAAAAAAGACTTGCATTTTTCAGGTGCATTTGTTGGAAACAAGATAGCAGTTCTACATTCTATATTCTTTTTTGTTTGTTTGTTTAAAGTATTATATATATCTCCTTTTTCCCTGGTTGACACCCACCCCCACCCCTGCCACTCCCACCCCCAAGGACAAGCCCTCACCGCCCCAGTGTCTGTGTCCATTGGTTATGCTAATATGCATACAAGTCCTTTGGTTGATCTCTAACCACCACCCCTCCTACATTCTATATTCTTAAAGAACAGTCTCCTTAAATGTAAAGACTAGAGCACTATGGAAGTATGCGCATGCCTTTTCATTGGGTGTGTATTTTTTTACCTACTAATGACCTGTAACCAACCACTAGCATCTAAACTTGCCTTACTCCATTTCTCCAAAGTAATAATTTTTCATTATTACTGACTAGTGACCCGGTGCACGGATTCATACACATTGAAAGGAAATTAATTAGAAGGTGGCTAGCGGGGTGGGACTGGGCGAGATGGGCAGGACACGCCCTGGAGCCAACCTCCCACAGTCCCTCCCTGGCTGGCCACACTGGGGTGGCACCATGGCTTAAAGGGTGTCTGCGGAGTGAGCGGGGTCCCTCCAGCAGATGGGGTCCCTCAGCCTGGCCTGCGGGGATAGGGCCCGAAACCAGCAGTCCGACATCCCCCAAGGGATCCCAGAGTGTGAGAGGGCACTCTGCAAAGTTGCTGTCCTACAGGGTGTGGAATGCAAACGCAAGTGTGCAGTAAACCAGATTTAGGGCTGACAGTGCCCCAGCAACAAATAACCCATGGCCGAAGGTGGAATCATGTGGCCCCTCGAGGAATTAGGCTCCATCCTCTCTGGTTTCAGGGTGTATCACCTGAGAACCGCCGCTGCCAAGTCACTGCAGCTCAGCAGCTCCTGCATTGAGCATCTGCCCCCTGGTGGTCAGTGTGTGTCATAGCAACCAGTCGGACACTTAGCATGTTGGCCTTTTATATATATAGATAGCCCATATTTAATTGTTTTTGTCTCAATTTTTTTTAAATATATTTTATTGATTTTTTACAGAGAGGAAGGGAGAGAGATAGTTAGAAACATCGATGAGAGAAACATCGATCAGCTGCCTCCTGCACATCTCCTACTGGGGATGTGCCCGCAACCCAGGTACATGCCCTTGACCGGAATCGAACCTGGGACCTTTCAGTCCGCAGGCCGACGCTCTATCCACTGAGCCAAACCGGTTTCGGCAAAGGTTTTATCTTGTCTTCTTTTTGTGGCTCCACTTTTTCTATTTACTGCCCTCTTTACATATTTTTTAATCTTCCAATAATTTTGCTTGTTAATACTCTATAAGAAGTGATATAGTACTTTTGCATATATAAGTTCTATCTCCTGAAATAGCTATTTGGACTTCTTAAAGAATTTAACTTTTTAATATTATGCCCCAACATCTAATATAATATTACATACTCTTAGGGTTAGTCAGTAAATATTGCCTTCAAACTTTATGCCACTCACCATCCTATTCACGGCCCTAATATCCTTTCAAATCTAAGATGAGTGACTAGCAAAATGCTTACAAAACAGCAAGCAACTTGGTAGTTGAGGGTGAATCAAAGGATGTTCTGAGAACCCTTTCTTTTTTTTTCTTTTTAAATATTTTATTGATTTTTTACAGAGAGGAAGGGAGAGGGATAGAGAGTCAGAAACATCGATGAGAGAGAAACACCGATCAGCTGCCTCCTGCACAACCCATACTGGGGATATGCCCGCAACCAAGGCACATGCCCTTGACCGGAATCGAACCTGGGACCCCTCAGTCTGCAAGCCAACGCTCTATCCACTGAGCCAAACCAGTCAGGGCTGAGAACCTTTTCTATCTAATACTGCTTTATATTTGTGTGCTAATCACATGAATAAGTTGACAGTCTTTAAAACAAAGAAGACCAGAATGGTTTGTATTTGCAACTTATGCTCTTTTCCTCTGGGATTCAGTAATCTTTTAGCCTATCTCCAAGTAGTACATGATATGCCTGGGTAGCAGGCTGATTGCTGCCAACAGCACTAACATGTTTTGATAGAAGCAAAACTGTGCTGCTGCCTTCCTCAGGAGCCCAGGGTTCAGAGATGACCTGTGTGGGCATGGACCTGTGGTGCACCATTTTTTTTTGAACAAGGGCAGTAGAATAAGGGCTGACTCTAGTTGATTGAAGCGGTAGTTTTAGGTTTCAGTAAGAGGGCTTATTGCTGGTGAGGGAGGTTGAAATTGCAGAATGAGTTTGCAGTGTGAGGCAGGTCTGCCCAGCAGCAGGTTGATTTGCACCGTGAGACAAGCAGCACACGTAAACAGATGGCCCAACAATGAGTCAGAGCGACAGATCCATGCAGGTAGATTGGCTTTGCCTGATTTTTTACATGGTTATAGAGAGTGGAATTTCAATGCCTGCCACTTTTCAAACTGAAAAGCAAGTACTTGAAAGAAATTCTGTTCATTGGGAAATGAAAAATATGCATTATTAGGCGGAAGAGAAATCTGACTATCACTGGGTCTGGACATTGAAAAAAAACAAGATTTTTGGAGCTGCTTCCTATAGGCATGGCTGGCTTTATCTCTTGGCGTGTGATCATTCAACATTATTATGCTGAATGCTTCAGCATGTAACATGCAGCAAGGAAATACTAAATTTGTTTTTGATACTGGGTTTTAAATAATTATGACTTATTTCGTTGCAAACACCAATCTGATAGGTGCATTAAGAAAAACATTTTTTAAAAGGATACCATGGTGGTGTCATAAAGATATACAGTAACCTAAGTTTGTAACAGTGTTGAATAGAAGAAAAATATTAATGGAAAAATTCTTCCATTTCATACATAAACATAGAGAAAAGGAAGGGTGTATGTAGTAGAATTCCCAGATCTAATCATCCATCTTCAAAATGTAAACAATCATTTATTTGCCAAACACTTTCAGAAGTACTAAGCAGGTCATTAATTTTTAAAAACAAAATTTGCTGTAATTTTATATCTCTAGAAAAGTGTTTTAAATATAATATTTGAGGAAGGAAATGCTGTCCCTGTATTTTAATTATCTGGTTGTCAGATTACACTTAACATAGACCAACATCCTCAATGCATGCATTTGCCAGAGAAAGCGAGTTAGTAGTGAGTAGCGTTGTCAGGATACCTGTTGACCTTCCTTAGGTCACTGTGGTTGGGGATGTGCCCAGAAACACAAACTATCATGGAAACCTATTCCAAGATGTTGTGAGGCCTATGAATGCCATTGGTTAAGGCAGAGGTATAAATATAGCTACCTTTTGTTCCCCAAATAATTGGGATCTTATGCAAGATTAATTGTTCCAGCACCTATTTCCCAAATTGCCTTTCGTGTTATCTGCTCAAGCGTGTAACACCCAACCTTTGCTCAGGCTGGAGAAAGCACTAATCTATCTCTGTGCATATGGCAAGTAGCATTCTGGGTACTGAATTAAAAACTCTGGGAGAAGGCATTATTCATGGAATAGGTCTCTTGCTCTCTCAAAAAGAGAAATTACTTATGTGGCCACTGTCAAGAAGGATAGAGATAGACTTGGGGCTAGTTCTTAACCTGTTTTCAAAAAATGAATTACTGAAAGATCCATAAGGAGAAATACTGTAGCAAGTAAATTACCTTTACAACATGCAGTTTGTAGACACCAAGATGACCTAATTGTAATGTAGATCACCCTATAACTGTATCACCCTGTCAGCTTTAGTAAATTGAGTACATTTCTTATGGGGTGCTACATTATCAAAGGTTAGAAAAATAATAATAAATTTGGTTTTAACATTGTAGAGATTATCAGAAGATTTTTGAATCACTTTTGGTTTAAATAAGCTCCCATCATCTGTTTGCTGGTTTCCAGCTTTTCGTTTTTCGTTTGTTTTTGTCTACACATGTATAATCGAGTAGAGTGGCGGGGGCTGCCTTCAGCTTCTGCTTAAGTCTGCAGTATTAAAGTGTTCTTTTTGTTGCATGTGCTGGTCTTGCAGACTCTGTAGAGCCTTATCAAATGCAGCCAGTTGGTGCTGCTGGTGTGAAAGCGCAGGGGAGCTCTCATGTGGAAGGTTAATGGAGTGTAATTATAAAGAAAAATGAACTGCTCAGCCACTCTATTTCACTCTACCTGCACCAAGAGTGACAAGTGTTCTGATCTTTTATAAACCCTGGAGCAAAGGTTTAACCATCTGAAATTATGACGGTATAACTGTCACACAAACAAACACCCTGTGAAGTATAGGTATGCACCCCTGTGTAGGAATGATTCCTTCCTATTATAGGAACCTCAGGAAAGAGCACCTTCAACCACCAAGAAAAGGTCCTTGTTAAACATTGTACTTCCGTGTCACTTCTTCTTTTCCACTCAATTTGTTCCATTTTCTTAAAGATGCTTTCTCTCCTCTGGTTAGTGGTAGGGCTGACAGCCTGCACATGAGTCGGTCCCTTCCACTGTATCCATCAGATGACAGATATCCTTGCTTTCACACTGTCCTCACTGCCCTCCTTCAGTCAGCTGGGGTTTTTTTTTAAGGGATGGAAATAATCATCTCTTTTCATCAGCAGCATTTAAGCAGAGTAGCTTCAGGAAGTTCAAGTGCTAACAGGTCTTTGTCTCAGGACCTACGTTATCGCACAGATATTACACACGTTTCTAACGATCTCAAGATGATTTAGATCCTTATTTCTTTGCTTGAAAGTGTCAGAGGAAATACTTAGTAAGAAAAATGCAGCCGCGAGGAACAAGGATAGAGGAGAACCAACGAGACAGTCAAAGGGTGTGATGACTAGACAGATCTGTGTTCCTAGTGTGTCACATTGCCAGTGAACATAGCAAAGTCATCCTGCCCAGAGCATCCGAAGGGTAAGTGGAGCTGGACTGCCGACCTGGTTGATTTAGTGCTTTTGCCAGCTCAACAGAGTTGGGATACGGTGTTGCAGAGTGATGCACCACCAACAAAACCCCTGGCATCTTGTTCTTACCAAGTCTAAAAACATAACCACTCGTGGTGAGGTTGTGCTGCCTACTGAGCTAAGTAAATTCAGCATCACAGACATTAGGCCTGTGGAGACGAAGCAGAAGTGATGGCTTGTCACTTGCACAGCAGTCTCATTGACTGAGCCCTAGTCTTGTGTGATGTGGGGGAGGGGCAGCTGACGTTTCTGGTAGCAGCTCTGAAAGCCACGAGGCTGATTTTCAAACCTCTCTGTGTGCTTTATAATGTTGTTTCCTCAGCCCCTTCGCATATGGGTTTTGATCATCTGTGTTCTATTTTATAAGCAAAATAGTTGTGTAGTTTTTATGGCAGTCAGATAAATCTGTTAGTGAATAAAAATTTTAAACCCAGCTTTATATGACTGGCTGGTAAGTAAAGTTTGCTGTGATTTCCCTCTTTAAACACCCACTGGCACTCAACATTCTTCCAGTCTAAATGTTGCCAGCATCCATTCCATTACTAAATTGGAGCCATTGTTCCAGTATTAAAGTTTTTGGCTTGAGGCTGGAAGGTTAGAGACAAAATCTTAAAAGTGGCCATGACACTCCATAGACGAGGAAGCATGTCATTGTGTTGGGTTGGCTCCAGAGTATATTCCTGCTCAGCTGCCAGAGAGAGTATCTTTGATGACAGAAATACAGTCTCTCTGGCATTTTGGAGCACGTTATCCAGCTCTGCACACGCCCTTGGAAAACATCCCAGCCCCTCCAAGTGCTCAGAGCAGTGTATAGGAACTGCACCTCAGCATGGACGTAATGGGTGTCATTTGCTCCAGACCCACCTCTTGCGCTGTCCATGCCTCATCTCTGGCTGTCCTATTTCCGGTCTTGACTGCACCCTCTGGCTCCTCTCCTTCTTGGCCCCTTCATTTTGTTGCACAAGTCACTCTTCTTCCTTGGCTCTCACAGCCTGTTTTTTTCCCTAGCTGTTTACTGTGTGTGGAGGCTGATGTCCAGCAAAGGACACCTCTCCCCCGTGGCTCGGCTCCCCACACCCGTGTACTGTACATTCAGTCAGGCCATTTGGATATCACCCAACCCGCTATCAGCCCCAGAAGAGCTGGCTCAGGCAAATGAGCTCCAGCCCTTTGTTCAGTGAACAGAGCTTCATTCAGATAGTTCTCCGGACTGTAGGGATTCCACAGTTTACTGTTAGGTAACTGCAACTTCGGATTGGTCAACAGTCACCACATGCTTTAGTTTCCTGTCTGAATCAATGGCATGACAGTTGCCTTAATCCACCCCGCACAATTGTGAGAGTCTTATTTGATAAGAGGGTGTGAAAATTTATGATTGTAAAAAGCTGTATAATCGTATGATTACTTGAGCTAAAAAAAAAAAAAAAGTACACCATGAGGAAAATACTTGTGGAAAATGGTACCATCCTGTTTCACTTAGGGTTACTCAGAAAACAGAATTCTTGAAAAATTACTATGTAATCCACATGTTTATAACATGAATTCCTTTCTTCTTAATCATGTAAAGGAAATGATTTTGAAAAATCAGAGTACTCAGAAACAAGAACCAGTTAAGTGCAGGAGATGTTTGTAGAGTTCTGGTTGGATTCCAAATCTGATGATTACATTTTGCTTACTCGAATTCCCTGGGCAGCTTCAACAAGGTAGTTTCCATTTTTCTGACCTCTACAATGCGGCTGTTTAAACAGCTGCTTTCTTCAGCCCTGGAGACAGCTGCGGTTCAGTGATGGAGAAACTGATTCCAGCTCATTCTTACGTCCATGTTCACGGGGGGAGGGTTTAAATGACCTGTAAGTACTTGAAGCTGTTTTGATAAAGTCAGCACAATTATGGAACATACTGAAATTTTCATTCTTACCTTTATATTCTATATATAGTTATCTGTCTCCCTTGAATCTTACCACAGTCTCCTCAGTCCCCATTGAATGCTTGCTTTTTATGTCTGTCTGTGCTTCTTCCCACTAAAAGTCACACCCCAGTCTTTTATGGTGGTAAATTTAGGTCAACCAGTAAGCCATTTTAATTTTCTGGTTATCTGAAATCCTTTTTGACTCACTTCTTATTGTTGAAATTTTTTCTAAGTTATGGTTGATTCCTCTCCTAGTAACTACCGTTCAGTGTAATTACTACCTAGGGGTTGAAAACTAGTAGCCCGTGGGCTTAATCTAACCAGCAAAGGTATTTTATTTGACTCAAAATATTAAAAGCAATTCTTACATTAGTGCTTTTAGACAAGGCACTGCCTCTCCAGTTGACCTTAGTCCCCATCACTCCTTGTTACCTCAGAGCTGGCCAGCTTCATTCACATGCATTACCTGCCTGATCCCTATTCGTGTGAATTCCCCATCCCTGAATGAAACCATTCTTTAATGATTTAGCTTCTTTGTAGTATTTCAGGATCATTATGAGTATTAGTTTTCAGTGCTTATTTATAGAGGTCAACCTAAGAACCAGGAGATCATGGTTCAATCCCCAGTAGGGGGTGTGCAGGAGGCAGCCGATCAATGATTCTCTCTCATCGTTGATGTTTCTATCTCTCTCTCCCTCTCTCTTCCTCTCTGAAATCAATAAAAATGTTTTTTAAAAAAGAGATTGTAGTCTTGGCATTCAGAGATTCCTATAATTTTAAGCAGGAGCCCAAGTGAAGAAGCTGAGATCAAGATCAGGTAAATTACTCAAGGTCACAAACCTAGTTTAATAACAGATATGAGACCAGAACCCATATTTCTTGATCCTTTCTATTCTACTGCATGATACTGCCTCTCTACACATTTTTCCTAAAGCAAAATGGGGAGATTATATATATATATATATATATATATATATATATATATATATATATATATTAATTAGGGTTTTTTTCTAGGTTCTTTTGTGTTTTGCTCTATTGCAGTGATGGCGAACCTATGACACGCGTGTCAGAGGTGACACGCGAACTCATTTTTTTGGTTGATTTTTTTTTTTTGTTAAATGGCATTTAACACATTGTATGCGGAAAACGTATTTATACATTTTACGTATTTATACGTTCTACCAGTATAGTAGAGCGCGGGACACGTATTAATACATTTTTTATAGACTAGAGGTAGAATGCGGGTAACGTATAAATACGTAAACTAAAGTTATCGTAATTTTACTGAACATTGCCATTTGCGCAAAAAATTAGCAAAAATGGCCCGCGCCACCTGTTAGTGCGTGATAAAAACTACCCGCAAACAATGTGTTAAATATATAAAATAAATATCAAAAATATAAATCTTTGTTTTACTATGGTTGCAGATATCAAAAAATTTATGTGACACGGCACCAGAGTTAAGGTTTTTCAAAATGCTGACACGCTGAGCTCAAAAGGTTCACCATCACTGCTCTATTGTGTAGTGTGTTGGTGGGAGTATGGAATTATCCTATGTAATAAAAGCCTAATGTGCTGTGTCTGGTGACCGATCAGCCATTCAACCAATCAAAGTGTAATATGCTGATGATATGCTAAGGCTGCTCAACCGCTTGCTATGACATGCACTGACCACCAGGGGGCAGACTCTCCAACCAGTAGGTTAGCTTTCTGCTAGAGTCTGGCCGATTGGGACTGAGTGAGATGGGCCAAATACGCCCTGGAGCCCTTCCACGGTCCCTCCCCAGCTGGCCAACCTTCCACATCCCTCCCCAGCCCTGATAGTGCACCAGTGGGGTCCCTTGGCCTGGCCTGCGCCCTCTCACAAACTGGGACCCCTTGAGGGATGTCGGAGAACTGGTTTCGGCCTGATCCCGAAGGCCAGGCTGAGGGGCCTCACTGGTGCAAGAATTCGTGCACTGGGCCTCTAGTCTATATATATAAAAGGCTAATATGCTGTCTGTCTGACTGGTATCCATGACACGCACTGACCACCAGGGGGCAGACGCTCAGTGCAGGAGCTGCCGAGCTGCTGTGACCCCAAAACCAGAGAAGAGGGAGCCCAATTCCTCACGGGACTGCATGATTCCACCTTTGGCCATGGGTTATGTTGTTGCTGGGGCACTGTTGGCCCCGAATCTGGTTTACTGCACACTTGATTTGCATTCCACACCCTGTAGGACAGCAACTTTGCAGAGTGCCCTCTCACACTCTGGGATCCCTTGGGGGATGTCGGACTGCCGGTTTCAGCCCCATCCCCACAGGCCAGGCCGAGAGACCCCACTTGCCAGAGGGACCCCGCTCACTCTGCAGACACCCTTCAAGCCACGGTGCCACCCCAGGTGTGGCCAGCAGGGGAGGGACCACGGGAGGTTGGCTCCAGGGCATGTCCTGCCCATCTCGCCCAGTCCCACCCCACCAGCCACCTTCTAATTAATTTTCTTTCAATGTGCATGAATCTGTGAACCAGGTCACTAGTATATCAGAAACTAGAACTATTAAGTCTGACTCTACCCCTTACTTGAGACCTAGGTCAAGTCACTTAGATGCTCAGAGCCTCATTATCCTAGGTGGCAGATAATATCTACTTGATATTATTGCTGTCGTTTTTATTGTAACCATTTTAGAACTCACCAGCTGCCGCATTAGATTGTATCTAAAAATCAAGAGAACTACTGTGGTACATTTAGACAATGGAATATTATTCAACACTGAAAAGAAATAAGAGCTATCAAGGCATGAGAAGGCCTGGAGGAACTTTAATGCATATTACTAAGTGGAAGAAACAAATCAGAAAAGGCTGCCTCCTGTATGATTCTAACTATATGACATTATGGAAAAGGAAAATTATGGAGACAGTAAAATGACAGTGGTTGTCAGGCTGAGGAAGAGAGAGATGAATGGCAGGGCACAAAGAATTTTCAGGGCAGTGAAATTATTTCATGTAATACTACAGTGATGGAAATATGTCATACATTTGTCAAAACCCATAGACTATATAACAGTAAGAGTGAAGCCTCGTGTAAAACTATTAATTTCGAGTGATAAAGACGTGTCAATGTAGATTCATCAGTTTTAGCAAATGTATCACTCTGGCGGGATGTTGATAGTTAGGGAGGTTGTAGGTGACGGGGAAGGGGATTTATGGGAATGCTCTGCACTTTCCACTCAATTTTACTGTGAACTTAAAACTGCTCTAAAAAATAAAGGTTGTTTTTTTTTAATCAAAGGACTGCTCTTATATTCAGTTCTGTGTTCTCTTTTCTTAAGAATCTGCATCTCAGTAATTTTGTTGGATGTGAAAACTGGAGAACAGTATAGTAAAAGAGTGAGCTACCCCTTCACTACTAAGAAGTAAGCTCAACGAAGATAAAAATAACAAATCATTTTTACTGCAGCCACTCCACATTTCTGAAGCTTGGAGTGTGTGTGTGCATGCATGCACTTGTGTAAATACTTTAAATATTCATATAGAGATTTATCTATCGGATTTAATGATTTTCATTGCCTGTGAAAAATTATTTTCTTTATACTTGAGATTTAATAAAATACTTAAAATTTTAACCAAATGTTTTATTTATTAAGAAATTGTTTATGCTTTCTTCTATTTTGCTGATTCTCTCTCTTTAATAAAATTTCTAGTACTGACCATTTAAAACAAAAAGGAAACCTGCTCTGAAATTCTGAAAGATGAATGCAGGCTTCTTCTGTCTCTGATGCAGAAAACCTAACTAAATACAGAACAGTGCAAACCATCCTTTGTCACGTGTCTTGGATGATCCAATCCCTAAACTTCCCCTCCCTCACTCATCCTGGCAGCCTATGAGGTGATGGAATTGCTCTCCCTCTTTGTTGTTTTATGTGGGGTCTTGTCAGAAAGTAAATTTGTAACACTTCATTTCTCTCTTCAAGTGATTGTAACAAATACTTCCGTGATAGATTAAACTACTGAAATAGTGAATGCTTTGTGAAATCCAGAGATTTGGAATCTTTTTAAATCTATGTGTTTATGCTTTTACAGTAGATAGTAAACATTATGTTTTTAAGTAGCAAGAGTGTCTTGTGCAGGATGTACTTTTGTTCAAATACTTCCCAATTCAAAATGTTAGTTTAGTGATTTATAAGACTTACTTTTGTTTAAATGTAAAGAAAATTTCACCATAGAATATTTTCTACCTGATGTATCCTGCTTGACTTAGTATATTGTCCTAATACCATTATGTGTCTTTTCTATCTCTTAAGAAAAACTGCAGAATTGAGATTGTTAAGCAGTATTCTCACCTTTGGAAATGATTGATTCATGTCTTAGGACATGTATTCTGTGTAGAATTTAGTTAAGTAATCTATTATGTTTGCCGCTTTCAGCATCTGATTCTGTCTCGTGTTTCTGTGAAAAGAGGGCTTCCTGCATTATCTCACATTGTCCCAGGGCTCGGAGTAAGCAAAACACTCTGTTTTATCTGAGCAGTGTTCCATAAAATGATAGGGGTTTTTAGTTTTGTTCGTCTCTTCCCATTTTAGGATCATTACTGTGCTTAAATTGTATTTTCATATCCAACTTGTCATGGACAGCTACTGTGCAGCCATTTTCAACCATAATGCTTTTGTAAGGAAAACCACAGCAGCTTCAGGGCAGAGCAACGAGAGAACCTTGTAGTGTATGGGACAGCCGACATTAACAAGGCAGTGCTGCCTTTTAAGTTGTGGGGAGAGTCATAGAATTATGAATGACAAGCTGGTGGTGTGTGCACGTCTGTAACAGAAAGTTACAGAGGGGCACGCCTTGTGCTGAACTACAGCTGAATTTATAAATTGTAGCCTCCATGTCATATCTCATTGTGTGCTACGAACAATGATTCAGGCACTTTTTTATATTAGCAAGCAGCTAAGTTATGCAGATTATAAATGGTTCTTATGTTTTTTTCTGCTGTCCTCATTACTGTACCTAGGGTCTTTGCTGGGTCAGGTTACATTTAAATTGGACATCAATTTCACACATTCGAAATCTGGGCTGCACCTGTATTTTTACACAGGGAAATATTCCCAATGTGTTTGATTTCTAAGATCAGAAGGCAACAGGTAGCTTTCTCTTTCTTAATCCTGTACTTTGGGCAATTCTCATTTTTAAAAAAGTAGTTTGAACTAACATAAAAATGTTTGACTAGATGTTAAAAATCAAGTGATTAAAATGTAATTGACATTAGAAATAAGTCACATTTAGTTAGCTATTGTTTGGTGCAAGTTAAAGGCAATGCCCAGGTTCTTAGAAGAGTCCCTCCATTTTGGTGGGAGTTTGACTATAGCAGTCCTAGCAGTCTTTTATAGCCATGCATAGGGGTTGGGGGAGAGTGGGGTTGGGTTTACCTATTACAGCGTGAATGAACTAAATAAGAATGCAAACTGCCTTTCAATCAGGCCATCAAATAAAGGGTCTCATGCCCCGTGGAGATGGAATATAAATCCCATTGATATGAATAAAGGTTCTATTGTCCTGTGGATGGGATGTTAAACCTATTGATGTAAATATCCGTGCATGCACGTGTGTGTGTGTGTGTGTGTGTGTGTGTGTGTGTGGAAGAGTAAACCACAAGAATATTTTTTAATTAAAAAAGTAAGCCAAAGTCTAATCAGTACCATGACATATGTATTCTCCACCATCTGTTAAGCATCCATGTAGAGAATTTTGAACTTTATCAAAAATAAACTGCTAATTCCAACTGCTGCTGTTCCTTAATTCATTTATATTGTACTGTACAAATTCCATGACACCTTGCAGAACTATAAAATAATTATTTATGTTCCCAACTCTCCAAGACAAAACAAATCCTCTCCCGTAGACAACATAGCAGTTCACTGCATAGAGGAGGTGTAGATACCGCTTCTGCCAAACAGGTGGCATTTTAAGGGCATATCTCTTTTAAAAGGTTTAAACATGTTAGAAGCTATTTGTTAATTCTAACCCCCAAACTGAATATTGGAGAGTTTGGAGAAAACTTTGTAGTACCTTACAAAACGAGTAAAGCCCACGTCTTTTTAACTAAGAATATTTTATAGCTGCTGCCAACAATTTCCTCCTCCTCTTCTGTCAGAATCCGGCCTGAGTATGCACTGGCGCCACTTGGAGCATTCCTCCTAGTGGCGCCAGTGCATACTCTCCCACTGACTTTCACCTGCTGCATTAGGAAGGAGCTTATTTTGAGTTTAGTGCTTTTTCCTGTGCTTTACTTCACAAAATGGTGGAATCTTCACTTAATTTATTCATTTATTTTTAATATATTGTATTGATTTTTTTACAGAGAGGAAGGGAGAGGAATAGAGAGTTAGAAACATTGATGAGAGAGAAACATCGATCAGCTGCCTCCTGCACACCTCCCACTGGGGATGTACCCACAACCATGGTACATGCCCTTGACCGGAATCGAACCTGGGACCCTTCAGTCCGCAGGCCGATGCTCTATCCACTGAGCCAAACCAGTTAGGGCTTCACTTAATTTAATAGCACATACCTTTTACTGTGGATCATAACTGTGTCTTTGTTATGCCAGTAACACATTCCCTATTCTTTAGGGGATGTTCATTGTGTGGCAGCCTTCTGAAGACTGTCATCGTGTCTCCTGCCGCCTCTTCGGCGTTGAGGAATATTGGTGTTGCTCAAAAATGCAGTGATTGTATTTCAGTCAAACAATAGAAAGTTTTTGTTTCTTTGAGTAAATTCTGACTTCATCAACAAGTGTAAACTTCTCCATGTTAGTTTTTCTGCACACAAAAATTTTAGTTTCCTTAGTTACCTTTGAGCACTTGGTGAGTCTGAAGACCTGGAAAAAATTTTCACTGCAGCCCTAATCAGTTTGGCTCAGTGGATAGAGCGGCAGCCTGCAGACTGAAGGGTCCCGGGTTCGATTCTGGTCAAGGGCATGTACCTTGGTTGTGGGCACATCCCCAGTGGGGGGTGTGCAGGAGGCGGCTGATTGATGTTTCTAACTCTCTATCCCTCTCCCTTCCTCCCTGTAAAAAAAAAAAATCAAAAAAATATATTTTAAAAAAAATTTCACTGCATTTTAGGTATAAAGATGGGTAAGGTTTGTCCTTGACTTTCTGGATTTGTGAAAAATTGTCAGTCTCTATCAGCCTCTGGTATGAAGGGTGAAGGTTATATTTTCAGATTGTATGGTTGATTCATGGAGGGGGAAAAGGATGAATTTTTAAGGCAGTACTATGCAAGAAGTCTGAGTGGGTGTGGTCCTCTCATAATTGATATAAAACAGATCATGTCAACCAGAACACAGACAAGTGGAATGACAGACTGTGTAGGAAAGCAGAGACTTAAAGCACTGGCATTCCAGAGGGCAGGGCCTTGGGCCTGGAGTTCCTTTCAAGAGAAGCTTTTTAAAATTTATGAGAGTTTGATAGAAGTAAACTGGTGCTTTGGCTGGAGGGGTGGAGGCTGTCCTTGCGTTCCTCCATCTTTCTTCTGTGCTGACCCAGGCCATGGAACGGAACGTGGAATGGTTGACTTAGGAGAAAAGGAACCTGCTTTTCTGTTGAATTAGGCCTATAAACTTGTGTATTTGGGGGGGGGGGGATCTGCCTTGCTGTCATGTGAACACGTTGATAGTATCACTGAATGTCACAATATTGGTCAACATGACTACCTGTCTCAGAAGCTGTGGCTCGAAGTGTCAGAGACTCTGTGAACTCTTCTGCCTGAACAAGCCCTGGTGAAACCTGGTGCTGCAAATGTCCAGGGAACCCAAGACTCAGAGTTACACGTGGGTTTGTGGAGCAGGTCTTGACAAATGGATTGAAGGGGGTGATGCTAGCTTGGCCCATTGCTATATTAAGGGGAGAAGATGATAAGTTATTAACTTTTCTTCCTCATTTCTGCCATCATTCTCTCCAGCTTTTCCTCTTCCATTTTCTTCATTTCCCTCCTCTTTTATTCTCATTGACTTATTAGTGAGTGACGAATGGCAAAGCTTCAGGATAATGTTCCAACATATTTAGCTGCACTTAAAGTTCTGCCTTATATATGAATAACATTGAAAATATCAAATTGTTTATGCCAGCATAACATTCATTAATGACCACAGAAGTTGATTTCTTTGTTTAAAACATGTAATAGTGGCCAGCCGGTGTGGCACAGAGGTTGAGCGTTAACCTATGAACCAGGAGGTCACGGTTCGATTCCCAGTCAGGGCACATGCCTGGGTTGCGGACTCTGTCCCTGTTGGGAGGCTTGCAGGAGGCAGCTAATTAGTGATTCTGTCTCATCATTGATATTTCTATCTCCCTCTCCCTTCTACTCTGAAATCAATAAAAATATGTATATGTAGCTTTAACCAGTTTGGCTCAGTGGATAAAGTGTCGACCTGCAGACTGAAGGGTCCCAGGTTTGATTCCGATCAAGGGCATGTACCTTGGTTGCGGGCACATCCCCAGTAGGGGATGTGCAAGAGGCAGCTGACCGATGTTTCTCTCTCATCAATGTTTTTAACTCTCTATTCCTCTCCCTTCCTCTCTGTAAAAAAACAATAAAATATATTTAAAAAAACAAGCATGTAATAGTAAAAATATAGGCTCACTTTCTGTAGAGACAAGAGTCTACTTAACAACTTTGCTGATACCACACAGCTAAGATTTACGAAATATATTATAGCTTTATTCTTTTGCTGCCACCAAAACTGGTCCTGACCCAGATCAGGATCCTGCTGGAGTTACTATGACTTTTGTGTTTACTAGAATGAACTAGAACAAGTCTGGATTGTTAGATGTAGAAAAGCCAACAAATTCGCTCAGCAGCCCCCCCGTATTAGCCAGTCCGTCAGAGTGTGCAGGGCCTCTAGACACCTGAGGAGCACCCCGTGGCAGAGCTCGCTTGACTTTAGATGGTTGGTTTTCAATCTGCAGTGAGAGATGTTTGAGTTACAGAAGGCGTCAGCATTTCCCCCAAATCTTGATTTAAAAAAAATTTCACAGACATGCACAACTACACGCTTGGTATTCTAATATTCTGATAAACAGCGCAAGGAGTGCAGCGGCCGTGCGTTTCTGAGCAGCACTCTGAAACATACCAGACCCTCTATCACGGAAAATGTGCCCAGCTTGTATGATCTGACCCATGTCTAATCTACACAGCTCTCTTTTTCTTCTGCCTTTTTTTTTTTGTTTTTTTCTCCTCTCAAGGACTAATGTCAATGTGCAAGTATTTTGAACCCTCCCTTGTCCCAGCCCCCACAAGTTCCACAGTCTTGATTGTGAATGCAGCATGACTCACTGACTCCCACCTTCTGACGTTCATTCTGATTGGTCATCACCTTGCTCCAGCCATATGGCTGCCAAGTACTCTAGCTGCGTCCCTTTCCCCTTCTTCCCCCTACTGTTCCCTTCTGCTGTGCACAGCCCTGGGAGTGGGTTCCGGGCTTTGTCTCTTGCTTGTAGTTTCCCCCAGTGGGGCAGTCAGTGAGAGAGAACACTGTATTTCCTACGGATGGCTGTAGGGGGAAAAACACCCTTTCCTTTCATGCCTGGTGTAATCATTATTTAGTCTCCTCTGCTGTTCCCGCTCAAAGTTTATTTGTTGGCAGGTGTCACATTTGTGGTGTTTGTTTTCCTCCTGGTTTCTCTCCTCCTCCTGATTTGAGCTGTTTTTTTGTGGGCTTTTTTTTTAATAAAGGTTTTTTGAGTCCCTTTCTCTCACTGCTATGTTACACTTTTGTTAGTTTGTTATGTTTGATTAATGCTGATTAATATGTTTGGTTGGGGGGTAAAAGCAACTCTAAATACTTATTTGTTTGTTAAATGTCTGGCAGTCACCAGGCAATGAAATCTATCTGTGATTCTCAGAATTATCCGTAACACCCCTGCTATTACTTTCCCCTCTCCTAAGATGTATCAGTTCAGTTACTCTGCCATTTATACTTGAGACTTGAACATTAATTTTTATAAGCATTTGATATTTTTATTAATTTGCATTTTTACTATTCTGCAGATGGTTTCTACAGAGATATTGGATTCTGCATCCTTTTTTTCTTTTTAATATTTAACTACAGAAAGAGGAAATGCTAGCAGAGTATATAGGACAGCATTCTACCCCACGCACACCCATTGGCCTTTATATGATATTTTCATTGCCCCCAAAAATAAATAATAAAAATATTTAAAATTCTCTCAAGAATGTATTTTGTATTGACTTCAAGTTTTTAAAAATCCATTTTGTAAATATTTTAATATTCAAACAACCTTAAGCCAGTAGCCTGCAGGTTTGGATTCTTTAGAGAATACAAATGAAGTTGGTTAGAATCATATGCAGGAATTTGAAAATCAACCTGGCTCTCTGATTTCACTTAACTCTTTATTTAAATATTTTTATTCACTTTTTTCTCTACTCATAACCTGTATTAGAAAATAGCAATTATTTTTGTCAGAAATAACAAACCTCAATTGATGAACTCACTTGAAAGTATATGAGAGAGGAGCTGCTTATACTTCCAGCCATGAGGGCAGGAAGAGTCAGAGCCCAGATCTGGCCCCAGATGGTTGTTATATATTTTCTGAGCCTTTTGCTGGTCTTTGGAACCATCACTTTACGTGTCATGTGAAGATTATGAGGACCATTGACTTAGCCACAGAGTATAGTTGTGAGCAAAAGTCCTTTCCCTCATGCAGCTTACGTTCTGTTGAAATGTATTCTGTAGTAATGAAGGTTTCCAAGTACACATTTTCTTGGATTTGAACAGGTCTAGAAAATTCAGCAAATGTTCATTCATTTAAAATTTTCATCCCATGTAACTAAATCCCTACTCTGCATAAACAAACGTATGCATTTCTACAGATCTTGGCCCAGCAAAGAAGTCCAGCTCATGAGTTACCCTTTTCAGTGATTTAGAATGCCTGTCATTTATATTGCATATTTCTGAGATCAAGGTTTCTTTGTTTAAAAGTCTTTAATATTTGAATCTTTGATAGATAGATGATATTTGATTAATTAACGAAAATTAATATGGCTAGTATCTGTGTAGTCAGATGCAAAAAGAAAAATGACCGTCAATGTGCCAATCATAGTTCTGAGAACTTTACAACTAGCAGCTGGTTTGGTACTTGTAAGAATTCTAAGGATATTGTTAGTCGCCTCACTTTACAGAACAGGACATTGATCCATAGATAGGTTAAGGAACTTGCCCAACATCATGTGACTGCGAAATAGCAAAACTGAAGTTTGAATTGAGGCAGCCTTTCTCCAGAGTCGTGTCTCCACTGCTATGCTCTGCTACACTGCCCTCCCAGCCTGGCATGCTCAGCTAATAACAGTCAAGAAAGCTGAGCTCTGCTGCATGACCTCCATTAGCTTTTCTTCCCACCTGCATGCTTCAGTTTCCCTTTATAAAATGTTTCTTATGCCATAGGTTCTCCTCATTTGTCGAATCTGTAAATTTTAGATGTAACAAATTTTAAAGATGTCAGAGGCATATAATTATTGCATATTTCTATACAGCTGGTAGGACAATACAGTAGGTCCTTGCGTTACGTCGGAGATCCGTTCCTACAATGCAATGTAAGTCGGAACCCACCTACATAAGGACCTACATCACTCACATGGAGCACATACACCGCAGTAATGAAATGAAACAGTAAAAAAATTTTTTAAAGATAACAATTCCTGACCTTTACTTGTGGTAAATAAATAATAAAAAACATAAAGCACATATGTACATATGTCGAAATGACAGAACTTTTTTTTTTTTAATAAATACTGTAAATGGGAGATGGTGACGTAACCACGAAACAACGAGGGTCTGACTGCCCGAGGACTGCCTGTATTCTGATAGCTCTTCTTTCTTTTTTCTCCTTTGGTAGAAAAGAGTCGTTGAACAGCTTCGGAAGAACCTGATAGTAAAGCAAGAACAACCAGACAAGTTCCAAATACAGCCATTGCCACAATCTGAAAACAAACTACAAACAGCACAGCAGCAACCACTACAGCAGCTACAGCAACAACAGCAGTACCACCACCACCACGCCCCGTCGGCGGCACCCTCTTCCAACCTGACCGCTTCACAGGTAAAGTGTGGGAGGAGCACTGCTGGCTTTGGGTTGGGGATGGATGTGCTATTGGTCATGTAGAATGAGGCCCTGTTTCAGGCTGTATTAAGCTCAACCAGCCCTACACAAAAGTTATTCTGGTTCCTTTTTTATATTATAACTGATGGGAACCTCTTGAAATTGATTTGCAGGGGGAAATAAGATTACTAAGGAGCAAAAGTTAAATCGTTTTCCAGCTGTCCAAAGAAGGAGGGATAGGTAGTGGGTGACAAAGAAAAATTGCTTCTCGGTATAAGAACAGAAGTAACGTCGTATTTTCAGTTTCTGGAAATATTTATTTGAGCTTTTTCTAAAAGTTTGTGTGATATCACCTCACCGCCTCTGGAATTGTTTTTCTGGAATTCTTAGCAATTAGGCGTAGAGATATTACAGGATCGGGTAGAAAGAGCATTTAGAAGGGTGATATATTTCCATTATTCATAGAAACCAAATATTCATTTATAAGTCCACATTCATGAGAATATGAATCTGTTCTAATACTCAGAAGGAAATCTAAAGTGGAAGCTGCAGGTCAGAACTATCACTAAGAAGTAGAAGCTTAATAACATTCTGACTTGGTGACTTGGTGTAGCTGTGTAAATGATTTTACTGTAAAGGGCATTTAAGCTACAATAAAATGTAAGGATAGGGAGGCAATCAAGACACACACAAGGACATATTTGGGAACGCTACTCAGTTAAGAAAATTATTCAAGTTTGATCTCCACACACTTAGATGTAATATGGGCACAGCTTTTTTAAATATATTTTTTATTTATTTCAGACAGAGAAAGGGAGAGGGAGAGAGGGAAACATCAACAGTTGGAGAGAATCACTGATGGGCTGCCTCCTGCATACCCCCTACCGGGGCTTGAGCCTAAAACCTGGCCATGTGCCCTGACTGGGAATTGAACCATGACCTCCTGGTTCATAGGTCAGTGCTCAACCACTGAACCACACTGGTGGCACAGCTTTTAAAATGAGCAGGGGTTTAAATGAGCAGGGACAATTGAGCAGGGGTTCTTGATCCCTGGAGGTCACAGACCCCTTTAAGACTCTGTTGAAAGCTATGGATCCCCTCCCCAGAAAAATACACATTTATAATTAATACACTCATTTTTGCACATGATTTCAAGGACTTAGATCTTTTGAATCTTAAGTGTGGATATCTCTGACCCATCAACAACAAGTCTTCACTGTATCTTTATATGTAAAGGAAAAGGTTTATGTACATTTATTTTGCAAGTGAAGAATGCGTTTCTTATAAAAATACTAAAGATTACTAAAGATTGTTAAGTTTAATAAAGATTACTATATATTTGTGCGCTCCTAAGTGCTTTAAATATATAATGTACACAATCCTCATTCCAACTCTAATAGGGAAGGTGTTGTATTATTCTCTCTCTCTCTCTCTCTCTCTCTCTCTCTCTCTCTCTCTCTCTCTCTTTAAGAAAGAAAACTAAGACGCAGAGAGATAAGTAATTATCTAAAATCATGTAAGTCGTATGTAGTGGAGCCAAGATTTGAACCCAGATATTCTGGCTGAAAAATCTATTCATCACTCTTCTGTACTGCCATATAATACCAAAAAAAGAAATTATATAACATGCCAAAAAAGGAAAAGAAAGAATCCCTGTTGTGAATCAGATAATAGAGCAGCCAGCAAAATGTTTACCCTGATCTCCACCCCAAGGCTATTTGAAAATTAGATATTCAAACTGACTTCTGAAACCCCCGGACCAGGTCTTGTATTTCTTCTGAAAGATTGCTTACCAGATTACTTTGTTGGACTTTTAAATAGAGTCGGATTAGGTTGTTCTCTTTCCAAAGTACAGTTTGATCAGAAAGTGTTTATATGGAAGGAAAGTGGTAGACTTCATTATTTCTTGGTATGTAGGAATTTTCTCTCGTGATCCATGAAAACTTTCTGTTCAAGTAACATTCCATGTCGCACAACTTAGAGAAAACACTTAAGTAATACTTATAATAGCTATTCCCTTCCTGGTATGATCTGAGTTGTGTGCTGCTTTGAGGTGATGATAGGGAGGGGTGTAGGGATATCCCCAAAACAGTGTGTGTGGCATCTCTCCATCCGAAGCCCACCTAATATAGTTGATTGGTTTGGTTAAGCTTGTTTTATATTATTTATTTTATGTAATGCAAATGTTTAATGTTAAAAGCCAAAAGATCCTCTAGGTTTTGGGGTTTTGTTTTTACAATAAACAATAAGTATTTATTGGGTACTCGCTCTGTGCTAGATTCTAGTATACAATCTAGCACATAGATTCTGGTCCCTGCCTAGAATCTGATATATGGCAATTTTCATTCATTCTCTAAATACGTATTGAGTCTTTACTATATTAGGCAATGTAGAGGATAGATTCACAAATAAGACAGAATTGCTGTCTTCAAGAATTTAAAAACTTTAGCGGAGAGGAAGATGAATGAAAACACCTAACAAAGAAGAAAATGAAAGAGCTGAGAAAATACCAGAGGACAAGTGATTTTGAGAAGAGGGAACAGGGAGTACTTCACAAAGGAGGTGGCATTTGAGTAGGACCTTGACAGATAAGTGAAATTTCAGTGATGAGCAGCGGGAGATAGAGCATCACAGTGTAGGGTGGAGTCAGAAAAGTAAATGCATTCCCGGGGAATAGAAAGGAGGCTGATGTGCCTGGAGTGTGGATTCAGGAAACAGTGGAGAGGGAGATAAAACCATAAAGAGAGGAAGCGATTAGCTTGTGGAAACCCTCCAATGCATGACAAAACTTTTGGGAATTTGGCAGTTATAGAGTCATTAAAGGTTCATGAGGTCAAGAACAAATGAGAAGTTGTATACGGAGTATATTAAATACCTAAAGTTCTTTATATTGGTACTCCTCTACGTGTTTTACACAATTCTGGTAACTGGTAAGTAGCAATCACAGCATAGGCAGGAAGAAGAAAGTGTTTTATTCTAAATCAGGTTAGCAGGTACCAAAGTATGGGGGAGTAGGAGAACCAGATCTCTTAATTAACTCCAACTCTAAGTTCTGATTTGTGCATTGGAGTCTCTGAGTTTTCAATCAGTATCTCAGGCTTTGTAGGTATAGAAAATAATAACTGAACAAAAAATAAAAAAATAAATGGAAAGGATTTTGCAGTTAGTGCTTCTTGCCATGTATTTCTGTATTACCTTCTAGTTCATGCAGTTTGGGTTTTGTCAGGATTGAAGAACCCCTTCATGAAATTTTGGGGAAGCTGCATCTTCTCTTGAAGGCAATCATACTTGGATTGCATTGGCCGGCCACAGACAGCATCCATAGAAATAACTTCCTTTGTTGTTGGATACCTTTCCTCTCTGTGTCTTTTTTCCTCCTGCCAGAACAGTTCAGAGGTTTTCATTAGGTTTGAATTTCAAAACCCTAGATTGTCTTTGTCATCTAAACTCTAACACTCCAAGATTGGTTTATGCTCTTAATACTTAGAATAGAAGAAGCACTAGGGCAGGAGTAAATATCCAGATAATACCTGTGTCAATACCTGGTGTCAATAAATAGAAAATACATTCTCCAAAACATTTTACTTGATGCATATAGTCCTGAGTCTTGTGCCTGTGTATAGAAAGAATTATATAGCTGCTAGAATACATATAGTAAAATGAGCCACCACCATATAAAGTAGAATAAGAATGCGAACCTAAAGATGTTTTTTATGTGTTGTAGTTGATGGTATGTATGTAATTCAGGTGAGTTTGAGATTTACTTGAAACAAGGATGTTTCAGACGAAAGTATACTAACCTCTTTTAAAGCAGTAACAACATGCACTTTAAAAATCTCATCAGTGAGTTCTGATTAGAGCAGCGGTTCTCAACCTGTGGGTCACGACCCCTTGGGGGGTTGAACGACCCTTTCACAGGAGTCCCCTAAAACCATTGGAAAACATATATTGAATATATAATTACATATTGTTTTGTGGTTAATCACTATGCTTTAATTATGTTCAATTTGTAACAATGAAAATACATCCTACATATCAGATATTTACATTACTATTCATAACAGTAGCAAAATTACAGTTACGAAGTAGCAATGAAAATAATTTTATGGTTGGGGGTTACCACAACATGAGGAACTGTATTAAAGGGTCGAGGCATTAGGAAGGCTGAGAACCACTGGATTAGAGCTTCACTTCCATAGCCCATTATTAGTACTAAGATGGGACTTGCTCACCACTTCAAAAGTTTTTTGTATGTAGATGTTTTAAATTGAAAGGCAGAGCTAACATCACACTGAATTAAAAACTTTTATTACGAATAGCTGGCAAAAACAAACAAAAAACCCCACAAATAGCTGGTAATGTAACGTCAGTCCTGCTGCACTACTGTAACATTTCTAATGATAACTAGCAGTTAGCTTTTCTTTGGTTTTCATCCCTGATAGAGAGTAGATGGCCTGCTAACTCCTAAAATAAATGAGTATTCCCACCCTAACTGGTTTGGCTCAGTGGATAGAGCGTTGGCCTGCAGACTCAAGGGTCCCGGGTTCGATTCCGGCAAAGGCATGTACGTTGGTTGCGGGCACATCCCAAGTAGGGGGTGTGCAGGAGGCAGCTGACCGATGTTTCTCTTTATCCCTCTCCCTTCCTCTCTGTAAAAAATCAATAAAATATATTTAAATATATATATCTGAGTATTCCCCTTTCACTCTCATTTCACATTTCGCATTTGAGGAGGCAGTGGCAAGCGGAATAAGCCACTCCTGTGTTGTTGACTCAGAGAAGAGAAACAGAGATTTGGGTGATTTTTATGACAAGGATTAATCAGGATTGCTGATTAGGCTATGATGGGATAGATCAGGCCAGATCATTACATTTTTGGTTAAAAGGAAAAAAAAGATGTTAAAAGATTAGGTCATACATATATGTGTATATGTGTTTAAGGCAGAAAATGGAAATAAAGAATTGCCTGTAACCAAGCAACTTAATACACAAGTAGTTACATAGACACTGAAATAGAAATTCACAAGGGAATTTGTCCAGATCTGATTCAGGGAGAGTGGAGTCCTTCTCACTGAGCAACGTTGTCCAACAGAACTGTCCGCACGGGCGGAAATGGCCACCACCCCGTTTGGTAGTCACAGGCCACCTATGGCTGCTCAACACTTGAAATGGGCTAGGTGACTGATGAACTGAAGTTTTAACTTTATTTTGTTTTAATGGATTTAATTTAAACAGCCATATGTGGCTAGTTAGCTACCAAATTGGACAGTGCAAGTGTAAAGAAGAAAAAGGTGGGGTAGTATCAAAGTCAGAACCAACAAGTTGGACCAGAAAAACTTCATGTTCCTGAGATGTCTGTACCTTGAGTGACTGACTGGTAGCACTTAGATGGATGTGTGTGCCGGGTGCCTGGCTCCTTTACTCCTGTGGGAAGCATAGAAGAACACAGCCTCACAGCTGCAGTAGCTGTCATGGAACACCAGTCAAGCCCTCTCACCTCCATCCGTCCTCTCATCTACGAGGCTTTTTGAAACTCAGGTGCTTGTTTCCACCTTGTCACATTTCACTGGATCTTGGCCACTTCTGCAGCAGTTCTCCACAGAAAAGATTATAGGTAGTGACACAGATCCCTTTGGTATCAAGAGCTGGTATTTACTATACTAGTTGGTTTTATTATCTGGTGCTTGGGATTTACTGCCTTTGAGGCAACAATTACACTAATCCTCATATGAGGTTCCCTTCCACCTCTCCAGGGTGACACTCAAAAAAAAAAAAAGAAAAGGGAGAGATACTGTCCTTTTATCCCTGCCTTTTGTCACAGATGGCAGATAATCAGAATCATATGATGGCTTTCTTCCTATTGATGAGATTGTAGCAATTAAGGATAGTGATAGTGTGTTCCTCATTGATTGGAAACTTCTACAAAATTTAAATTAATTGAGAGCAAGCTAAGAATTAGAAAAGCCAAAAGATACACTCATATTCTGTATCTGTAAACCCACCCCACTCGTTATTGAAAACCTTGTGCCCATATTAGTTGCAGTTATTACTATGAGCTTAACACTAAATTTGAGAACGCTGGCAAACTAGAAATCATCTTTCTCTGTAGTAACCGTGTGCTCTGTGTACACAAAAGAAATGTTATACTGAGGAACTTGATTGATTATGAGAATTAATTGCTTTGTTTTCTGCTGGGGGTTAGCAGGATATTGTTTAATAGGATCACAGTTCAGTGTCCTAATATCTCTTCTCCGTGTCTCCTAGAAGACTGTAACTACAGCTTCTATGATTACCACAAAGACACTACCTCTCGTCTTGAAAGCAGCAACTGCAACCATGCCTGCCTCTGTTGTGGGCCAGAGACCTACCATTGCTATGGTGACCGCCATCAACAGTCAGAAGGCTGTGCTCAGCACTGATGTGCAGAACACACCAGTCAACCTCCAGACGTCTAGTAAGGTCACTGGGCCTGGGGCAGAGGCTGTCCAAATTGTGGCAAAAAACACAGTCACTCTGGTAAGCCAACAGCTGCTACTCATGTGTGCCCACATGAGAGGAATATGCATTTATAGAATATATCCATTTTATGCTCCTGCTGGATTTTTTCATCTCCATCACTCTACCCTTTGGGGCTGACTAGGGAATATGGCTTTCCCACTGTCTATTCAAAAGTAACTATAGAGGTATCTTGACACCAAAGACCAAAACCCATTCAGTGCATAATTTGAGATCAAAGTCTGGCTTGACTTGAGGGGAAAACACCCTTCACAGAGGCATGCACCCCTTTGCGTGTTCCTCTCCCTCCTGTCCACGGCCCTGCCTGTGAAACTTGAGTGCTGAGACTCTGGTGCCATATTACTGATTTTGGGAAACTCCCTGCTGGATTCTTACAGTTCACTATACCTTGAAATTATCACCCACGAAGTACTGGACAAAATTGTTCATGAGATTTCTAGGATAAACCATTTGGAAACTGATGTTCTCAGAATCTTGGGGAAGGATATCCAAATTGTGGTTTAAAAGTTTGCTCCTGAAATGGCAGCTAAGAGTTCGTGGTGGCTTTTGAATGATGACCAGTGATGAGTGAAACTAGAGCAATGACAGGAAGCTTCTCCACTTAAACCCAGGAATCTTTAGAGAAGCAGCCAGATAACTCAGCCAGGTGCTGAAGTGAGAAACTTCTCTATGGGAATAAAGGCATTCTCCGTTAGACAAAGCTCTATGTTAGGAAAGGGCCCATTTGGCCAGGAGGCAAGTTTGATTTTACTTTGGATCCAGTCTTGACTTTTAAAATACTTAAGTGCAAAAGTTCTTGAGTGTCAAAGGAAATTGCCTAAGCTTGCTGAGCCTGCATGTTCCATATTAGGTATGTGAGGGAACAAATGTGATTAGTTCACTCTGTGGGGTAAAGCATGCAAGTGGGAGAGTGTTCATTCAGGTGGTTAATTCTATAGTGAAAGCACATAGAAAATATTGTCTGATGCAGAGAACAGTGATGCTTTGATATGGAACATTTATTGTCCCCTCTGATTTACTTATCTTTCTCATTTTTTAGCAGGTTCAGGCAACACCTCCTCAGCCCATCAAAGTACCACAGTTTATCCCTCCTCCTAGACTCACTCCACGTCCAAACTTTCTTCCACAGGTGAGTGAACCACTGACAAGCCAATAAGGGTTAGGTGGACAGAAATCCTTGAGGGCCTGTAATGCTCTTGTCAGATCAACTGTAGACAGATCCCTCTTAGCTAAAGATTCCAGCTGCTGATTTCTATATCGTGACGAAGCTTCTTTTATCATTGCAGTTTCTTAACAGTGACCAATGACAGTAGCAGGGGGATGTAAGGAAAGGAAATTTTCCTAAATTTAATCAAGACAACACTATTTTAAACCTTACAATGTTAACTTACTGGAAGAAGTTAGCCAAGACCTACCTGCCAGTGGGGAAGGAGTATAAATACCACTTTCCCTCCCTATTTGCCAAAGAGAGCAGGGAAGGAAACCACAGCCAAACTAACTAGTAAAAACCATTCAGTTCTACTCTGGAAAGTGATAGCACTGAACACCACACTTAAACACAAAGCCGTGCTTATGAGAATTTAGACTTCAGGTCTACAGAGCTTGCCCATCTTCTCTTGAGAGCATTCCTAGCAATTGGGCTGAACTCACCATTCTCATGGCAGAGTGTCGGGATTGCCCCAACTGGGTCTTGGGGGGAGTTGATTTGCCTGATGGAAAGGTTGGGAATTCCTATCTGAGGCCCCAGGTTTCAGGCAAAGAGAGAAGAGAAAGGAGTTTTGTGGTCAGTTGCCATAGGTGATTTCTGAACTGCCTATATGATTTTAATCATTTATCAGATAAATTCTTTTTATAAAACTGTTTTCTTTTTAATTGATTTCAGGGAGAGGAAGAGAGGGGTAGAAGTATCAATGATGGGAGAAAATCAGTTATCAGCTGCCTCCTGCATGCCCCCCACTGGGGATCAAGCCCCCAACCCGGGCATGTGCCCTGACTGGAAATCCAATCGCGACTTCCTGGTTCCTGAGTTGATGCTCAACCGCTGAACCACACCAGCCAGGCTATCAGATAAATTCTTAATAAATACCTTGTGTTTCAAAAAAGGCACTACCAGTCAACACTATGGATATGCCAGTTTTCAAGACAGCCAGTTCCCTGCCCTCAGAGAGCTTCAGACACATTATGGGCAGTTATACTGTCTGTTATGGAGGGATACCCAATTCCTTCTTAAGAATATTACAGAACGTTGCCTTGAAGAGTTGACATTCTATCTGAAACCTGAAGTCCTAATAAAGTCAACCTGACAAAGTTTTGGGGGAAGAATAAAAATGCTCCAGGCTAAGAGCAGAACATATGCGCAAGTCTGGGTTGGAGAAATGTATGGAAGCTTTAGGAACCAGATGCAGTTCGGTGTGGCTGAGACAGTGGGCCTCAGGCTAGAGTAAGCAGTAGGGCTGGAGAAGCCCATTGGGCCAGAGCCTGGGGAGCAATACAGGCTGTGTCAGAATTTGGGCCTTATCCCAGGAACAGCGGGGAGCCATGAAAGCACTTTCAGACAGGTACTTGGCATGATCAGATTTTTGTTTTAGAAAATTCCTCCTTGCCACTGTGTGGAGAATAGATTAGAGGTGGTCAAGCCTGCAGAAGGAAGAACAGTTAGAATACTGTCAACAATAGAGAATATTGCTACCTGCCACTGACTGTAGCACTGTACGTGGGTTATCTATTTTAATCCTCACAGCAACCATATGGAAGTAGGTGTTGCTCTTTTTTAGGTGAGGACTCTAAGGCTTAGTCCATGTTTTTTAAATGGTGGATTATGCCTCATTAGTTGGCTGTGAAGTCAATTTAGTGGATTATATGCAGTTTTTAAATAAAATGAACAAAACACAATAGAAAATACTAGAGTACATAGCCCATAAGGATTATTTCATGAAGTTTTTATTTTTAGAGACAGAGATATATGTCTATGTGTGTATACTGGTTACAGTGTGAAATGTATTTCCTACTATATGACTACAGCACCTACCACAGGGTCACCTTAAATTAAGCTGAACATTCAGACTCGCCAGGGGCCACACTTGGCAGCAGTCTACTTAGAACGATGCAGGACAGAAACCAGCTCTTTCTCAGCATCAGACATTTTTCTTGAATGCGCGTCCCTACAGTAGCCCATATGCAGTCTCCACACCTGCTCAGGGGCGGGGAAATCAGGGCAGTGGGAGAGCCACTCCGCCATAGAAACCTGATGCCTCACAGAAGCCAGTGTATCTTATAACAATTCCATAGGCATGGTTTTCAAGGTCCCTGCAACGGACATGCCCAGTTATAAGCATGACCCCACTTTGGGAAACCCAAAATATGGTGTCCCAAGTATTTATAAATCTCGCCATTAAGTTTCGATTTAGCAATAAGGGGTCATTTTCACCATAAGCAATGCTGCCTGGTAACATAGTTGATATTCTTATCTCTATTGGGTTTTCAGGAAAACAGAACTGGAGAGTTACCTAAAGGTCGAACTCTAATACATAAGAGGAAAGGATTTTGCCCATAAGGTCACAGTTTAGAAAGTTTGAAAAATACTGGCTTAGGAAGATTAGGTATGTTGCCTAAGGTTATACAGCTAGCAAGTGGTAGAACCAGGATTTGAACCCAGGCAAGGCTGTCCCATGTTTTTAATTAAATTTCTGCCACTGTTTAAGTAAGCCAAACATAGGGAAAAGTAGTGGCAGTGAGAAGAGAAAGTAGGACATATTTGAGAAGGATTTAGGAAGTTGAGATGGAGGAGGAAACATCAAGAATTGTTCTGAAGTTTATTTAGGAAAGAAATGAAAATTTACTGAGGTGATGATTATAAGAGGAAGAGAAGGTTGAAGGAAGAAATTAATGAGTTTTAGATACGTTGATTTTGAACTTCTTGTGAGATTTCCAAGTAGAGATGTCTAGCAGGCAGTTGAATATGATTCTGAAATTTAGGAAATGTCTGGTTCTAAGATACAAGTGCGGACGTCTTCAGTACATTGATGGTATCTGAAGCCCCAGGGTGGATGAGAGCTCCCAGGAGGAGTGAGGACACTGGGAAGAAAGGTTCCAGGACAAAATCCCAAAATACACTTACATTTAGTATTAGACAGAGGAAGAGGAAGCCCACAAAGGAGACTGAGAGAAGGGGTGGCCAAGATGGGGAGTTAGAGGGTCAGAGATGGGGGTGAACTGAAGTGTGGATAGGAAGAAATTTAGAATGTGAATTAAGGCCATTGGCAGCATTATTACCATACTCTGGGCACAAGTTCTGGGTGAGACCAGCCTCTGGATTGGGCATTTGACCTCAGCCTGAAGAGACGGCATATATAAAAGAAGGAGCTAGGTTTAGAATCAGAAGAACTGTGTTCGAGGGTAGCATTTGGACCCTCTAAAGAGCTGATGAGTATTTTATAAGATTATGTATCCTGAGTTCTATAGAAATAATACAACCAAAGTGAACATTAATATTTGTACTAAATAACATTTCACATATATAGTGTGGACGATCTGATAATTACTTAAGACTTATAGGAAGCTTCTGTAAGTAACATGGTAATTGTTCTCTCTTTCCCCATAGGTTCGACCCAAGCCTGTGGCCCAGAATAACATTCCTATTGCCCCAGCACCTCCTCCTATGCTTGCAGCTCCTCAACTTATCCAGAGGCCTGTTATGCTGACCAAGTTTACCCCCACAACCCTCCCTACCTCCCAGAATTCCATCCACCCCGTCCGTGTCGTCAATGGGCAGACTGCAACCATAGCCAAAACGTTCCCCATGGCCCAGCTCACCAGCATTGTGATAGCTACTCCAGGGACCAGACTGGCTGGACCTCAAACTGTACAGCTTAGCAAGCCAAGCCTTGAAAAACAGGTACAGGCAAGAGTATGCACCTGCTTTGGGCATTAGCCTTGCCATTGAAGCTAGGTTATCTCTAAATACATCTTCTCAAGGGCTCTTTACCTCAGTACCATTGTCAGTGACCTGTTGCTTATCATGTGATAATTTATTTAAAATGCAAAAGGGCCATTCTTACTGAAGAAAGTTGGATTGCTTTTTCCATTATACCCTTATAGATGGATTCATAGTTCTGTGTGAATGAGCTCCCCCTGCTGGTTGTGAAGCAAAAATTCACAGATGGGTTCTGCTACTGTCAAGTCAGGAGGCACAGAGGAGATAGTAAACAGAAAATCCCATATTAGTTTTGGCCCAATAAGAATCCAGATGAAGATGGGACTATGAATGTCAGAAAGAATAAATTTCAAAGTTTTCTCCTGGTTATTACAGATAATGAAGAGTCAAATGAAAAAAATTGCATTTTCTAAAAGGTATTCTTTTAACTCGAAAGGATTTTAGTTCAGATATTTTAGCCTTTAATTTATATTTCTAAAAACAGATGTTCTCTTAAAAACATGAGGCTAGAGAAATACAGGTAACCTTCAAAAATACTAAGGACTCTATGACAGAAAGACTTTTAAAAACAAGAAAACAGATTTATTTATAGGCAGTCACCATATATTCTATTTAAAGAAAAACCAGTGATGATAAAGAAGAATTTTGCAAAGAAAAGCATCCTCTTTCAGAAGTTGATTTAAAAAGTCATCTAATTGCTCAGGCTTGAGTTCTCATTCACATGAAAATAGTCTCTGGTGATCCTGAAGCTTGTGCGTCTGGGGGGCTGACTGTGGTTCAGAGAGGCCGACCAGATGGCGGGGCTGAGAAGGCTTCCTGTTGCCTTGCCTTCTTGAACAGGAACCGTGCGCATGGAGAGCCCATCTTCCTACCCAGGCAGCTTATCACTGCAGCAGACGTAAGAGGCTGGGTACCAAAATCTTGTGCTCAGACAACACAAGAAAGAACATACCTCTATTCCTTGGTAGCCTACTCAAACCCCAGGAAATGCTTTGAGGAACATTCAGAAATAAATTACTTGCACATATTTTAGGTCAGAAGTTTTCAAACTTATTATCAGCGGAACTTCAGCATTAAAATCTTGAATGTAGAATGCTCAGCTTAGGAGTCTGGGCAGAGGCATATTTGACAGTCATCTGGCCTTGTGTACAGGGATGGCTCTCAGAGTACCTCTGAGGACCCTTAGAATTATAAAGGGTGTGGTTTCAAAACACTATTTTAGATTGCTAAATATGATTTCTCTTTGACCTCTTTTTTCATAAAGAAATTTTTAGGAGACAAGAATTTTTTCAGTTTTATTTTTACACTTCTTTTTTTTCTAGTTACAAAGATAATACATATTCATTGTAAAAGAAAAATTCAGACATTACTAAAATATATGTTGTAGCAAGTGCATCCCCCATAATTTATGAAGAGAGTAAAATTTGCCCATAATTTACCCCTCCCCAAAGTTGCTATTAACAGTATAGGTTACATTCCTCCACATACTTTCTGTGTGTATACTAATATTGTAAAAGCAAAAAAAAAAAAAGTCATTATATATTATTTTGTAACTTGCTCTTTTTCTTATTAGAGCTTGAATGTCTTTTCGTTTCTGGCCTTACACATTGATAGAGATTTTAATTTTAATTTTAATATCATAGAAAGGTATCCATGAATTCTTTTTTTAAACATTCTTTCCTAGTGGTAAATTCAGTGGTTTACCTTCTTGTTGACCTAATAGAGGACTCCAGTTCATTGCTGTTTAGTAGGATACCTGGCATAGCAGTCTTACTGGTTAACAAGCTCAGCAAGGATGCTCTTTGTGTTTTTTATCCAGTTCTGAGATACTTGTACTCTACAGTGTGAGAGAGAGAACTTGGACCCTGGATAATTCCTTGGTGGAGAGGAATTGGTTTGTCCTCCCCTGGAGTCATTACCACTCCATGCTTTTGCAGCCTTAGAGATGGGAGTGAGAGACCTCAGGAACTTCACAGTCTCAAGTGGAGCAGCAACCCTTCCAGTTGACCTTCTTGTCTCCCTCCTCTCTCAGACCTCTGTCCTTCCACATTAAGAGAGCTCCGGGTACCCAAGACCTTTAAAATGTCATTATAAACTGCTTTCCCATGTGTTCCCTTGTAGGTGTGTTTGGTGGTTTGTTTTGTGGAGTTAGTGTGTCCTTTTTGGTTCAAAGTGAGTGGTATGAGAGAGAGGAGGCACAAGTGGCTCTCCTGGGGGTCATGTTCCCCACAGGAGATCAGCGTCTCTTTACAGTGCACCTGCTCTACGTGGGGCACTGTACTAGGCACAAAGCGTGCAAAAGTGTGTTGAACAATCCCTGCTCTCAAGAAGCGTGTAGAAGAGGAGGAAATAGGACAAGACACTGGTAAAAAAAAAAAAAAAAAAAAAAAAAAAAAAAGACAAGGCAGTATTTGTACCCAGAAACAGATGCTTACACTTTCTCAAAGTAATATGAGAAACAAGGAAGATATGAAAGTAGCCAGGAAAGAACGCGAAAGACCTTTCTGATTGTGTAGAATGTTTTACAGCATAATGGTTTTTGAGAACTTCTGATGTTATGCCTGTAGGACTGAAGTCTTTCATTTGGCTCCCGCTCATCAATAATCAGTTTCATTCTCACTTATTTAATTACTTATTGTTGCCATATAAAAAGACCATTGGCATCTGCTTTTTTAATTTTGAAAAAGTAAATTAGGTGTGTGTTTAGTGTTTCACCCACTGTTCTAGCATTATTTCAGGGTTTATAGAGGGCTTCATAAAGTGAATTAGCCATTGGGTCATGGTAAGAATAGTAACGCAAGCCCCGTCTACCAATTTGCTAGCTGCCATCTGTGTCTGAAGATGATAATGCTGCTGGTGTTTCTTTTGTGTGAATGGATGCCTTTGGAAAATGAGGTTGCCAGTAATCAGGATGTCAGCCTCTTGTGAGATGACCTTTCCTTGGCAATTGCATCTCCCTAATGGGTGATGCAGACGGGTTTTAAACATCCCAAGTGAGGGTACTTCTGCAGCCTCTCTTGGATTGTAATTAGAAATGTTCTGAAATAGCAGCGTGTACATGTAAGAGGTTTTTTTTACATCACTCAGATCTTAAGCATGCTGTGGATTAGAGCTTGACCCATATGTAACAAGAGTGTGCTTGCTTTTGGGAAACTGCCCCTACATTCTAAAATGCATTAAAATCAGAGAGAGCTGCCTATATTTTATTTTTATACATAGGAATTAAGCCTTGGCTTTTTCTTTTTCTTTTTTTAAATATATTTTGATTTTTTACAGTGAGGAAGGGAGAGGGATAGTTAGAAACATCGATCAGCTGCCTCCTGCACACCCCCTACTGGGGATGTGCCCGCAACCAAGGTACAAGCCCTTGACCAGATTCAAACCTGGGACCCTTCAGTCCACAGTCCGACTCTCTATCCACTGAGCCAAACTGGTTAGGGCGGCTTTTTCTTTTTGTATAATTTAAACGGTTGTATTTATAGATTCATATTTACTCTAGTTATACAATTTAACCATTTCAACTGGGCCTTACATTTTACATTTCTTCCAAAATGAAATCTATATTACCTCCTTTATTACTGTTTCCAGATTGAAAATGTTTTTCTTTCCTTTCTTGTTGACTGCAGTCAAACTGTGTTTGTTTTCATTCTTTAATACAAAGTAAATTCTGAATTCTCATTTAATTTTCTTCTCCTAGACAATTAAATCTCACACAGAAGCAGATGAGAAACAAACAGAGAGCCACACCATCACTCCACCTGCTGCACCCAAACCAAAACGGGAGGAGAACCCTCAGGTAGGTCCAGCTCTCCACAGGCGTGGCTCAGTCTAGGAGACTGGCTTATTCTCACACACCAGCAGGGACACTTGCTCCTGAGCACTTTGGCTTTTCTTTTGCTTTCTCACTATTCAGTAATGTTACTTCCAAGTTAGGTTGGCCTAGGGCAGATAAAGAGTATGGCCTTGAGTGTCCATGAGCTGGCATACCGGCATTTTGTACACATATCACAAATTTGAAATGTAAGATTGGGGATCATTTTACCAGCTCTCCTATTGCACTCCTAATAATCACTATGTTTATTTGTCTCAGCCAACATTTATAAGCTGTTCTGTTCACTCAGCTAAGGTCTATTTACGTTATCGATTACAGTTGTCACATTTGCTTTTTGTTGTTACTGGTGTATTGCACTAGATTTCCAAATCCCAGGTGAACCAGTAGCTGAAAAGTAGTTCATCGAAGCATAGAAGTAGGGATGAAAAGAGTAACATCTGTACCACAACTTAGGATAGAATTCTAAACTTAAATAGCAAACAAGACTCTGGTACAAACATAGAATGTGAATTCATATGTCCTTAGACAAGAGAATTTTTAAGTTTGATGATTTAGCATAAGCAGCTATAAAATAAAAATTGGACCGGTGATCTGATGATGAATATCTGAAAGTTGGATTTTATTAGACTGGTGGTTTTCTTCTGTCCTCAGTGCATTCTCTGTAATGAAACCCTGTCAGATAGTGGCATGAAGCCATCAAAGCTGCATGTCATTAAGAAAAACAGAACTATGATTTATTAAGCCAGTAAGGTTTTTCTAAAACAAGTATAAATGATAATTTTTTCTGATATGAAATGGATTAATTTTTAATGTATCTTAAAGGAGGAACCAAAACTTGAACCAAATTGCTGAGAAACTTGTAAAAGCATCCATAAAATTTAAAAAGTATAATAATTGGAGAGAAAAAAAAAAGAGTAAGCTGTTAGCAGAATTTCCTTATCAAGAGAAATTAAAGAATATCTTATGTCAGTGCATGGTGTAGGCAAGCAGGTACCTGCCATCATAGGTAGCAGCAGGTATTTTACCTTCTGGTTGGGCAGAATTACTGCCATAAAGAGGCAGTTGGTTCTTGGCACATGTGTGATACATAGATGAGACAAAAGTTCTTGACAACTTTTTGTTTTGTTTATCACTGAAAATCTGTTCCACAGGAGAGGATTTTTTAAATTTAATAATTCTTTCATGAACTGTCAGTCTAGACTGGCAGAGATGTTTTGGACGTGAGCGACCAAGAAGGGTGCAGTCACGGGATTAGAAGAAAGTGCATCTGAATGTCAGTCCTCACACTGCTTTAACAGAGAGCAGTCGCTAGACAGCCTTCTAATCTTGATTACGTTTTGAAGGAATAGTGGGAATTAGGAATGTAGTTATTTTTGGCAGCCATAACATGTATGCCGTTTCAATATACAATGTGGGAAATGGGCAGCGAGTCCAAGACTGCTTTTCCTGCCAAAGAACTCTGGCTGTTGGAGGGAGAGGTGCCCACCTAACTTTGGAATAAGAAATAAAAACATTTCTTCAAGATTCTGAGATAATAGTAAAGGGCATTTCTGTTCTCCAGTGCCTGCCTCAATGACTGTATTTTCATAAAACGCTATCTTGGGTAGCCTGAACCTGTCACATCTGGCCAAAATACCATGATATTTAATGTTGAGGATGAAATGTCAGGGTTTTTTAAGACTGAACTGTGGTATAAATAATTCTATAAGAGTATGTCTCCTAGCAATGAATGATATTCTTTATTCACCGGCAAAAAAAAAAACAACAATTGATGATGCACTCTTTGGCATGTATAGCGCCCACATGCAGTAGTACAGTGGAAAATGGAGACATACTTTCCAGACCTCATGCAACCAAAGAGCAAAGTAGGCATCAATTTGTTGCTTTCTCCCACTTTAAGCATCTGACGTGTCAGCTGTAAGGTGCAGTGTCCTAATCAATCTAGTCAGAGAAAAATCGCTCCATGTTTTTAGGCCCATGTTTGAATGAAAAATCATAGTGTTAAGCAGAACACCTGCTATCATTCCTGAAACTCATTTAGCTTTGAGTTAGCGTTGTCCAGTCAGTGGTAGCAAAAGTGTAAGAAACCCTGACTTGACATGACAAGTAAAGGCCTAGTCATGACAAGTAAACTACTTAGAATTTTTAGCTTGTTTTATAGGAGGCTCTGCACGTTTTTCGAATATGAAATCCTCTTCTCTCTAAGAGGATTTTAAAAAATATTTTTATTGATTTTTTTAGAGAGAGAGGAAGGGAGAGGGAGAGAGAGAAACATCGCTGTGAAAATGAAACACTGATTGATTGGCTGCCTCCTGGACACCCCCCTACCAGGGATCAAGCATACAACCCGGGCATGTGCCTTGACTGGGAGTTGAACCGGCAACCTCTCAGTGCACGGGATGACATGTAACCAACTAAACCTCGCTGGCCAGAGCTCTAAAATGATTTTTTCTTATGAAAGAAAAAATATTGGGCCACTCAAAATGCTGATTCCTGCCATTGAAGAAGTAGAAGATGTAGACCCTTGTCCTTCTCTTTTTGGTCCCTGTGAGACAGGAAGCGGTGGAGTGGCTTCATAGCTGTTAGGAGTGGAGGATGCCCCACTCTTTTTCACCTGAACCTGGCCTCCTTCAGGCCACCAGCCCGTTGGGCTGCCTTTCTCTAGAATTCTAGTTGGGAACATGTGATTGGCTTTGTGAGAACCCAAACTGAAGCATATTCATCTTTTGTTTCTCTGGCACAGAAACTTGCCTTCATGGTGTCTCTAGGATTGGTAACACATGACCATCTAGAAGGTAAGAGAGGATATTCATAATGTTGCCTTGCTTCTGGCCCAGAGCTTAGTTCTTGAAAGTGGTGTTTTATTGCTAGAATAGAAAGCTGAAAACAAATAGAGCATCATGTAGTCAGTGTGGACTTTGTTTCCTTTTAGAGTAAAATTGGCGAATGTTCAGCCCTCCCCTTCCTTTCACTTTGTGTCACACTGCTGTCCTGGGCAGACCACCCAGTTGCCTGGATTCAGGTGACTTCCGCTCACTTAGGGAACTTTCTCCCCCAGACAGCGTGGAGTAGCACATGCCCCCCTGACTGTATTTTTCAGTCCTCTTGGTTATTAGAATCTTAAGGACAGTTGCAAAGCTACACCTGTGTTGGTTACTTAACTGAAGAATGGTGAACTATGGTTGCTCAATCTAGGTCTGTGGGTAAAGTTCACCCACACCTATGTCACGGTGATCTAAAAATAAACCAGGACAGCTTGTTCAGAAGCGTTGTCTACCATTAAGCATGCGGTCACAGAGAGCCTCCCAGGGGACAGCGTGGCCTTGCTTCCCGAGAGGTGAGAGTAGACGTCCTGCGTGTGTGCTCCCAGCGGTGTGCTTGCCTCTGCTGAGGCTGCAGTGAAACAAGAGGCTGGCCCCATCTCTAATTTGTCTGGGAAAACCAATAGTTAAAATAATGAAGTTACGTTGTTGAGGTTCCCGATACCTCTCTTCTAATTTAAACCTTTTGCTTTCCCAAGAAATCCAAAGTAAGAGGCAAGAGCGAAAAAGAAGAACAACAGCAAACCCAGTGTACAGTGGAGCGGTCTTTGAGCCAGAGGTACTCCTGGCCAGCGCTGGCCCTTCCCTCACCATTCACTTCACTTACGACTTATTCAGCACCTCCCATTGGAAACCTGGTTGTACTTGCCCAGCTTTGTAAAGTGATGATTTTTCTCTGGCTGATCCCATTATTTCATTTTTATTATTCATTGCTTTCCCCTTAGTTTTTGCTTACATTTGAACAGATACAAACCTTCCTTAAAAATTTAACTCACCCTGGCTTCAACACAACTGTCACCTAGAGCAGAGGGAGACCTCCCTGGAATATATGTAATAAAATACGTTAGCACTGATACCTTCGGTGACTGGCACTAACTAGTTGGCATGTTGACAGGCATACTGTGCTTGGTCTTTAGCTTTTGCCAGTATTAGTAGTAACCATGCTATTCAACCATCACATTTCCTTCTTCAACCCTCAAAGCGTAAGAAGAGTGCAGTCACCTACCTGAACAGTACAATGCACCCTGGGACCCGGAAGAGAGGTGAGTACCTTTTATATCTCTCCCTTGCCTCTTGCCTTTGCTTTCTGTGTTGTGTTTCTTCCCTTTCCCCTAGAAAATAGTTTTGTTGTTGTTATTCTCTGAGAAGGGGGGAAAAGAGAGAGAGATTTCCTATTAGAGTTGTGTATACTGAGTCGAAAGCGGCCTTTCCTGGGATTCCAGCAAAGCTGCCTCAGGGGAATGGCTTCCTGCAGCATTTCTGCCCCCGGCCCACCGGGCTGTCCCTGAATACAGCACAGTGACCAGAGCACCGTGCAAAAAAAGCATGTTAGCGTCACGAGCAGCACCGAGCCCGCTGTTGCCAAGGTGCTCTTAGTCGTGCCCGAGTCATCCCTCTGCAGGAGAAACCGGAGCATCACTTAAGTTTCCGTGTGCTGCAGGCTTTCCAGGAAAGAGAGAAGTAGCCACACTGAACACTTAGAATCTGTGAGAAGAAAGGTCACTGCCAAGCAGGCTTTCGAAAGCAGGAGTTCTTAAAGAGCTTCCTCCGTGTTTTAGACCTCCCCAGGGCAGGGCTGCACCTCCTCTTAGGGCCGAGAGGACAGCAGCAGCAGTCTCACTGTGCGGGTCTAAATAGGGCTTAATAGCTCAGAGTTGGAGCTCATAAACAAGGTTCTGAAATTGTTCTTTGATGTCAGTAATACATCCCAAGGTCCCTTTCTCTGCATGATAATGTGTCCCTGAATTACAGTCCAGGCTAGAGAGGTTGCAGCGAGTGGAGGAGCATACTAATGTTCGCGTCTGCACACACAGCCTCAGCTGCTGGGAGCCTAGGAGGTCATCCCGACCCTTTGTCTGCCTTAGGGAGGCTGCAGCCACACCACGGCCGCCTCCGCCCGCAGAGAGAGCATACCCACCCTGAGTGACCGGTTCTCATGCTGCACCCGCCCCGTCCTTCAAGTGGTCAAAATATGTAGTTGAGAAACCCGAAGCCATTACTTCATACTCGTTCCTGGGCCACAATAATCAGTGTCATGGATTATTTTTTGTTTTTAGCAATTTTTAGTGACCCCTTACACAGTTCTCAGAAAGGAGCCCCCAGCCAGAAGCCACAGTTAATTGGCCTGCTGGTGGGCTGGTTCTGCTAAAAGAAAAGGGGCTAAATGAGCCAGAAAGACCTTGGCATCTCTTGCCAAGGTCAGAGGATGAAAGCCTGCATCTACAAGCCTAGGATATGCCTTCTGTGGGTAAACAAAGAGCATTCATCTTCCACTTCTCCCCGCAGCACTAATTCCCCAGGAAGACACACCAGTATGACCTGTCTTTGTACTGCAGACATCCCCAGTCTAACACACATAAGTAATGTTTGTGTATGTCTGACAGAATCAGAATTCCTGTGCGTGGTTTTGATATAAATTGTAACTGTTGGCAAAGTCATGATCTGCCTGCCATTACCAGTGCTCGGAGGCAGTTGTGCACCTCTCTGGCTCTTTTTTCCCTGTGGTGGTCTAGGCATTCACTTTGTTCACTCACAGCTTCGGAGTGTGACCCTGACTTAGACATGTCAGGCAGGAGTGGTTGGCCTGGACTTGCCACACCCACATGGGCCATTTATGATCCTCTGTAGCATGAGGTGTGATGCAGATGCTCCTACTCATATCAGGCCTCTCAGTCAGCAGTGTTGCTGATGACGGCCTTCCTGAGACTGGATCAGCCCAGCCCTGAGACCTGTGGGTCACCAGAATGTGGTGGAAAGTGGGGAGACAATTCTCGATCAACTAGGGAGAACACTTGAGTCCAGACCTACTTAAATTCATATTTAAACTCAGGACATCTTTTTAGCTCTTGGGTTCCAGCTACCCCTTGAACATATCTCTCGCTAGCTGGAGCAGCAAGGGGGAAGAGTAGTTAACTTGAATTTTGTCTCCTTGCTTCACCTTTCTCTACCCTCATAGGCAGTGAAATGACCAAAATGTAGGCAGGTGAGAAAAGGAAAAGCAGAAATCCTAAATAAATCCACTTGTGGGAGGCGAGAATCATTAATATAGGAAGAATGATGGTTGCAGAGAAACATTAGAGAACAATATGCAAAAGATAATGGGAAAGTAAAGTCGATTCATATTTCTGGCCTTGGCTCCCTGTAAGCTTTGGTTCTCGCCTGAGAAATCAAATGTCACAGTCCAAGAGCCTCACTGCTACCTGCCAAGGCAAGGCCCTTTAACACGACCCAGCGTCTCTGTCATTCTGCAGGTCCTCTCTTCTCCTCCCTTCTTTTGAGATTCAGGCAGTTTCTAATGACATTTAAATCTTAGCTTCTCTTCTTGTCTTTGGGACTGTTGTATTAACCTTCTGTCTGCTACCTCACTTCCTTTTCCATGCTAGCCAATGAGGAACACTGGCCAAAGGTATGTAAGATCATTTTCCCCCTCTCTTCTCCCCCCCCCCTTTTCCCCTTTTGTTCCCTTCTCTTGGCATATAGGTCGTCCTCCAAAATACAATGCAGTGATGGGGTTTGGAGCCCTTACCCCAACATCCCCCCCATCCAGTCATCCTGACTCCCCTGAAAATGAAAAGACAGAGACCACATTCACTTTCCCTGCACCTGTTCAGCCTGTGTCCCTGCCCAGCCCCACCTCCACAGACGTAAGTAACGTGGGAAAAGCTCCCTGTCTTTGAGAGCCTCGCTGGGGAAACATTGTCTGTGTTGTCTCCTCCAGCAGCATCACCCTGACTAACCCGGGAAAGCAGGGACCCCGACAGGACGCTATGCCGGGAAGGCAGCTCTGCTGAGGCCCAGGTCCTGCTGTGTTCTTGGGACTCATGCTAAATGTCAGGAGGCTCAGTAGTTTCCGGAGGCTGCATCTGATGTGCCGTGAAGGAGTTCTCAGGAAGGTGTGGGGTGGGAAATCAGCTCACGTCCCTGCAAGGTGTACAGGTTTCTATCATCATCCCTGCAAGGTGTACAGGTTTCTATCATCAGTGTTCTGGAGGTGGGGGAATGAGCAAGGTGGACGTTCCCTTAGCAGTTGTTGCCTGCTTCAAGTGGAATTCAAGAAGTGGAAACTTTGCCGTAGAGCAGCTGTATTCAGCAGAGTTGGTTAAAATAGGTTCCAGAAAGAGTGTCAAATACTCAGTAGTTCTTCACCCAGAAACTGCAGGAGTGTCACCAGTGCCCTACATTTTTAAATGAGCATTTCCAAAGCAGTGACTTCACTCAGCAAGTACTTAGTGAGCGCTTCTCGCCTGAGCAGGCGCTGTTCTTGAGGCCGGGACAGAACAGGAACAAAACCAGCTTCCTGCCCTCGCGGAGCTCATGTTCCACGGTGGGAGGCAGGTGATCAGCAGATGAACATAGACTGTGCCAGGGAGTGATCAGGCTGTGGGAAAAGTGGGACAGGTGAGGGGCATAAGGGCTTATGGCAGGAGGTTGCTCTTTTATGAAGATGCTGAGAGGGTGTGGGGAAGAGCACTCTGTGAAGAGGGAACAGCAACGCAAAAGCCCTGAGGTAGAAATGTACATGCACGAAGAGAAGAGGCCAAGACGGCTGGGCAGTGAGCAGGTGCGAGTGGTGGGGATGCGACCCCAGAGGTGGCAGGGTTTTTGACTTTTTATTTTGAAAATTCCAAACCTACAGAAAAGTTACAGTAACAGTACAAGGAATAGATGTATACCCTTCACCTAGATTGACCAGTTATCATTTTGCCACATACGCTTCTCTCTCCTTCACACACATATACATACACTTATACATACGCACATACACACACACACATATATATAAATATATACACATACATACACACAAACTTTTTAAACATCCTTAACCAAGGATGTGCTTATTTAGAGAGGGAAAGAGAGGTGAGAGAGAAACTTTGATCAGTTCCTCCCATAAGTGCCCCGAGAAAGGATTGATCCCCTGACCTAGGTATGTGCTCTGACCAGAAATCAAACCCACAACCTTTTGGGGTATGTGATGACATTCCAACCAACTGAGTCACTCTGCCAGGGCCACACTTTTTTTTTTTCTGAACTAGTTAAGAAATTGCAGGCATCATGAATCTTCACTCCAAATGCTTTGGTTTGTATCTCCTAAGAATAAAGATATTCTCTGATATAGCCACAATACAGTTATCAAATAGAGGAAATTTAATATTGATAAAAGGTTATTATACAATATACAGTTCATATGCAGCTTTCTCAATTTATCTCGATTATTGCCTTAGTGGCATTTACGTTTTTCTTCTTCAGGATCCAATTCAAGATCACTCTTGCATTTCTTGTCTCTTTAGCCTCCTTACTCTGGGCCAGTTTCCCATCTTTTCTTTGTCTTTCATGGCATTGATGTGTTTAGAAAGATAGGCCAGTTGCTGTGTGGGGTGTCCCTCCATTTGGATGACCCGATTGTTTCCTCAAGAACACATTGGAGGCTGCATTTCTGTAGGAACATGAAGTAAGCGGTGATGAGTCCTCAGTCTCCCCTTGTTGGTGATGTTAACGGTCATCCTTAAAATAGATCCCATCGAATGTCTCCACTGTACAGGCACCTGTTTCCTCAGCTTTGAGTCTGTAAATATCCAGTTCCCCAGAAACTGCTACCCAGTGGTTTTAGCATTTTTTTGCTGGTTCTTGCCTGCAGTTATTATTCAGAGGTGTTTGCAAAATTGATTGGGATTTTAAAAGGACCGATGTGTGTAAAATATGGAGACGAGACTGTGGGAGGATAGGACGGGAGCAGGGAGATCAGTGAGGAGGCTGTTACAGTCGTCTGATCAGGAGCCAATGCTAACTTGGCCTAATATAATAGGTAGAAATGGAGATAGAGAAAAGTGATTGAGTCTGCATCTTTTTGAAAAGCCAGTAGAATTGGATAATGGGGTATGAGAAAAAGAACAGTCAAAGGTGAATCCAAAGTTTTTGGCCCAAACAGCTAGGAGGCTGGAGCTGCCCTTTCCTGGACATGACAGGAGAAGCAGGTTTGGCATGTCTCATCTCTCTCGTGAATGACAGAGCTTGTCTTTAGGGCCACCTTCAGGTAAAAGATCCCTTGCATTACAGGCTCTTAGTAGTCTAAAGTCTGCCCCTCTCCAAAGAGCAAAAGAATACCATCTGCACATCCTGAGTCAAACTTCCAGAAACGACAAAGGGAGTGTCACCTGTCGAGGACCAGGTCACGGAGGAGTTCTGTTCTCTGACAGGCGTCCTTCCGTGAACATAACTGGTGGCTTCAGACCCAGCCTTGCTGTCAGAACCAGCCTTTTGTCCAGCTTTCCTTTGGCAGGAGTCATTGATTCAGGTTTCTGCTTCTCCTGTTAACTGGCACCAGGCATCCCTGTGGTCACCTTGTTTGGTGGCAGTGAAGATTGTCTCAACTTCTTTGAAGTTAAAGCATTGCCCAGGGCTGGACAGCTCTTGGTGGGGCTGTCCCCCAGGAGTTCTGTGGTTCTGCATGTGAGTCTCTTCCTTAAACAGTGTTGTTTTTATTTTTGTGACTTTGGGCTGAGGGGGTTTATAAAATGGTTTTCTTGAAAGGATCCACTCAGCTCTAATCACAAACTAAAAGCTTCTGCCAGGTTTTGTGTTAAAATATAAACACTGTTCTTCTTAGAAATCTAAAGATAAAAGGAAGCTTTTCTAAAACCACTAAATAATGTAATTGACTTCTACTTTTACATATCTCAACAGTGGCAGTTATTAAAATCGACACACAGGGCTCTGTATATTAGCTTCTGGGTGGCATAACCCCAACAACATTAATTAAATAATAACAGCTGAGAGGCAGGCATTTCCTGGAGATCAATACCATCTAGAAGGACTTGGTACAAGATACGGCTGGGCGCTAATCCTCAGGATGTAACTTGTTGCCACTGTCATCACTTTTATGAGAAGGGAAGATGAGTTGACATAATTATACAATTTTTTTAGCAAATGATGAAGTTGCAATTGATACAACCAGGGTTTTTTTTTTTTTTTTTTTTTTTTTAAACCTATGGCCTCAGCCCCTAGCAAAGAATTGTGGGTCAATTATAAACTTTTGAACAATAATAGATACAGAGGCAGAGCTGCCTCAAACAGATTGTCAAACTGCAGCGGGAAGGCCGGTGAGGGTTGGGGGGCAGGAAGTAGGGGGGTAAGAGATCAACTAAAGGACTTGTATGCATGCATATAAGCATAACCAGTGGACATAAGTCACTGGAGGATAGGGGAGGCTAGGGGACTGTCTAGGGCGGGGGGATAAAATGGACACATATGTAATACCCTTTGTAATACTAAATTAAAAAAAAATAAAAATAAAAAATAAGTTCAATATACAGTTTTTAGAAATAGGGTAAGAGATAAGATTTCTCAATGCATTAATTGTAATTTCTCATAATTAAACACCTATATTTAAAAGGAAAAAAAAAAAAGAATTGTGGGTCAGACATCTTTCCACATCCCATTTGGTTTATGGTAATAATTCGGTCCTTCACCAAAGCCTAAGCTTTCTGACCTGGTGCAGCACCTCGTTGGACTGCCTTTCTGTTGAAGCAGAGAACCAGTTCTGTGTGGATGAAATACATGACTTACCATTTCATATTCATTTCTATGGGTAGTAGTTCTCAAGTATGGCCTGGGGGTCCCTGAGACTCTTTCGGGGGTTCCATAAAATCAAAACTCTTTTCATGATCATATTCAAACACTCTCTTCCGGTTTCATTCTCATTCTCTCAAGAGTGAACAGGGGAGCTTCCCAGATATTACATGTCATGATGATATCATCACTCTGATGGCTAATGGGCAGTGCACCTGTGTGTACTGGGGTTCAAATTTTCCAATACATATTTTTATAACTTCCTGGATTCTATAATTATTTCAAACTTAAAATGTTTTAAAACTTCTAAGTAAATATCAATGTATCTAACTCCCATAAACAAAAGCTCTTTGAGGTCTTTAGTAATTTTAAGAGTATATGTCTCAGTGGTTAGAGTGTCAGCCCACTCACCCAAGGATCGTGGGTTCGATTCCCAAAGACATGTACCTGGGTTGCAAGTTGGATCCTTGGCCCCCAGTTGAGGCGCGTGCGGGAGGCAACCAATCAATGTGTCTCTATCACATTGATATCTCTCTCTCTCTCTCTCTCTCTCTCTCTCTCTCTCTGTCTCTGTCCCTCTCTCTCTCTCTCTCTCTCTCTCTCTCTCTCTCTCTCTCCCCCCCTCTCTCCCTCCCCCCCCCCCCCCCTGCACTCCCTCCCTTCCACTTTCTCTAAAAATCAATGGAAAAAATATCCTTGGGTGAGGAGTTAACAACAACAACAAAAAGAGTGTAATGGGGTCCTGACACCAAAAGATTACAAGCTACTGCTATGAGCTATATAAAGAGGATACAATGTTGTTTTTTTCCTTTAGCAACTGAAATAAATTAGTTAAGTTTTATTTTATGTACTCTCCACCTTCCACTTCTTGATGTTCTCCTTATTCAGGATAAAAGGAAAGTGAGCAGAACTCTTTACCCAACAAATACCTCTGAATGAAATGTGCACTTTGTCTAATATACTTCATCACTGCTAATTCTATCTATGGTTCATGAAGAAACTCTCTGAAACCCTAAAATTTGTATAAACTTCATAAAGATGCAGACTTACAACATGGGGCTGAGCTTTAAGAAAAACTAACCCTCTAGAGAAGAGCACTCTCAGCCTGATTCTAAGAATGAAAAGCAAGTCACGGTAATCGAGGAGTGAAACTTACCTCTTCCGGTGCCTGGAAGTTGAACTGTTGGGCATTCTCATGTAGTGTTTTTGCACATGCACTGGGTATCTTTTCTATTGCCCAGAGGTGACATTTTCTTACTCAGAAAGGTTAAAACCCACCCACACTGATTATCGTACAACTTTCCAGCATCTTCTAGCTGCTGGGTAGCCTGCTGAATGACATAGGAAGTCTCCATTCCTAGAGGAAACACGGGCCTGGGGAGAAAGGCCTTCCCAAGTGGTGGAGGGTCTATCATGGGAGGAAGACCTGCTCTCTGAGTCATTGCTTCCTGTGCACAAGTTCTGAGTTAAGCCTTTTGGCAAAATAGTCTAGAACCTAAAAACACATTGGCAGGAAAGGGTCTGGCCCAGGCCGGGCACTGCCTTTGTTGGCCCCTCCAACGCCCCCTCAGCCTTCCCTGCCCTGGATCCGTTCAGCGGCATTAGTCCTGTTCAGAGGATGGGTCAGGGATTCACTTGCTGAAAAATGCCTCTTGCATACTTCTTGCTCAGTGCTCTCCTCTCCACGTTTTAAGTAGATGGGCTTTTTTCTGAGGGTGCCTTCTGCTCAGAAGCTTCAGCAGCCCTACCTGAGAACTCACTGGTGGGCGGAGAGCGCACAGAGGCCCTTCTCGCCTCACCTGGCCAAGTGTTTTACAGCGGGGGATACAGCCTCCAGAATAGAATGGGCCATTGAACAGCACATGCCAAATGCTGGTTTAAGGGAGAACATTGTCAGCTGTTACTTTGGCTTTTAAAGTCTTCATATTAGAAAGCTCGGTTTAATCAGTTTAATTGGCTCCTGACTTACTCTTTTCCCATTTGAACTTTCACCATTATCTTTTCTCCCTGAGCAAGCAGAGTTTAGTAAAATTCCATTTCTTACCTGTTGTCTTTCCCAATCCTTCTAAGTTTTCTCCAAAACTGATAGTAATGAGAATGTTTATATCTTTGGTCTCAGAACACGTTGATGAATGGGTTTCAGTGTCTTCATGCTTTCCCATTTGTGGGTTAGACTCTACCAAAATGTAACAAATGCTGAGCTCTCACCCATGAAGTTAATTTTGGCCTAGAGTCCCTGTGGTCGGCAAACTCATTAGTCAACAGAGCCAAATATCAACAGTACAACATTGAAATTTCTTTTGAGAGCCAAATTTTTTAAACTTAAACTATATAGGTAGGTGCATTGTTATTAACTTAATTAGGGTACTCCTAAGGCTTAGGAAGAGCCACACTGAAGGGGCCAAAGAGCCGAATGTGCCTCACAAGCCGCAGTTTGCCGACCATGGGCCTTGACGACGACAGCTTTCCCATGAAGTCTGCTTTAAAACGAAGAGTACTGCCCCTGCCCAGGGAACCTCAGCTAATGGGGCAGGTGGGGGCTTGCGAATACCCCTGTAACATGTTAGAGGGGGCACAGCTGCTTGTCCTAAAACATGTATACGTATCCAGAATGTGCATGTTAACATTCACATTTTACCTTTTTGTCCTCTCTCTTACCTCTCTTCTCAATTTCATAGGGTGATATCCATGAGGATTTTTGCAGCGTTTGCAGAAAAAGTGGTCAGTTGCTGATGTGTGACACGTGTTCCCGTGTGTATCATCTGGACTGCTTAGACCCTCCTCTGAAAACGATTCCCAAGGGCATGTGGATCTGTCCCAGATGTCAGGACCAGGTAGGGGGACAGTGGTCAGACAGAGGGCGGGACCAGGGAGGAGCAAGATGACATGGTCAGGTCTTCCTTCCCCTCTGATCTGGGGATGGCAGTCTCTGCCCTTCCCAGTTCTCAGGCCATGTGAGCCCTGTTCACAGCAGAGCACTCGCCTGCCAGCTTCCCTCCCCTCAGAGACACTGTCATACTCGTGAGGCAGTGACTCGGTGTGCTGGTGGAGAGACCCTGATTGCTTCCCTTTATGTGAAATGACTTATTACGTTGACCCTCAAAGTCCGTAAGATTTTCTGCCTCATTCTCTAAGAATAGTACAAACCTAGTATATGTTTTTAAAACTCTGTATTGGAAATAAAATTCTTTTTTGTTTGTTTTTGTTAATCCTCACCTGAGGATATTTTTCCCATTGCTTGAGTGGAAGGGAAGGAGAGAAGGAGGAGGAGGAGGAGGAGGAGGAGGAGGAGGAGGAGGAGGACAAGAGAGACATTGATGGGAGAGAGACACATTGACTGGTTGCCTCCTGCACACGCCCCAACCAGGGGTAAGGAGCAAACCGCAACCCAGGTACATGCTGTTGACAGGGAATCAAACCTACGACCCGTCAGTGCCTAGGCCAGCGCTCTAAACACTGAGGCACGGGCCAGTACTTCCTTAAATGAAAGTATTCAGTCGGTTGTTTCATTCAAATAACAGCTTCACTTTTAACCTATGTTGTCATCAGGATCAGAGAACTAACTGTACAGTGGTATCAATATTCCATGGACTTGAAAGGCAAGCACAGAATCATGCGCTACTTAACGACAGGGATACATTCTGAAAAACGTGTCATTAGATGATTCTGTCCTTGCGAGAGTATCACAGAGCGCATTACACACCTAGATGGTAACCTGCTGCACACCTGGGCTACAGGCCTCTGTGTCTCGTTACAAACAACACGAGAGTAAGTCAGCGCAAGAGAAAATGACGCCATCGAGAGGCACAGTTCACATGAGATGTATGAGGCTGTAGCCCACGTAGCACAGAATATTGCTTTACAACGAACTTCCTGTTTTTAATCAATAGAACTGTATACTCTGAAATAAAAAGTATAGTATAGCAGATACGTAAACAGTAGCATAGTTGTCTGTTACCATTATCAGGTACTATGTACTGTGCAGAACTGTGTGCGACACTGTGTGTGACGGCAGGGCAGTGGGTTTGTTACACCAGCAGCACCACGAACACGTGTTCTGTGATGTCACTAGGCCATAGGAGTTTTTTGGCTCCATTATAATCTTTTTTTTTATATATATATATATTTTATTGATTTTTTACAGAGAGGAAGGGAGAGAGATAGAGAGTTAGAAACATCGATGAGAGAGAAACATCGATCAGCTGCCTCCTGCACATTTCCCACTGGGGATGTGCCCGCAACCCAGGTACATGCCCTTGACCGGAATCGAACCCGGGACCCTTGAGTCCGCAGGCCGACGCTCTATCCACTGAGCCAAACCGGCTTCGGCAACTCCATTATAATCTTACGGGCCCACGTAGTATATGTGGTCGGTCACTGATCAAAGCATCGTACGGCACGTGACTGTATGGTTAGCGACCCCAGCTGTCCCTCCTCTACTTCGTTTCTGATTCCCTTTTCTCACATACCCATGTATCCTAATGTTGTTATTATAGGTGGTCTCATGTCGCTTTTTTAGAAGTAGGCAAAGTATAAACAAATAAGGTCAGTAGCTCAGCAGACATTGGGGTGCTGCTCAGGTCTTTGGAATCTGGTCTGAGAGAATTCTGGTTTTTCCCCTTTAACCTTGGTCCTCTTCCTGCTGTCGCCTGATGTAGTGATAGGGACAGTTCTCTCCTTGTCCTCTTCCAGTTGCTGCTTTGTGACCCTCTGATCATTTGCCACATGGGGTCTGGATTATATGCGGTATCAGAGCTGAGACGGCATTTCCTTGGCCAGGCTGCCTTTCAGGGGCATGGAGCTAAAACTGAGCCAGGCAGCCCGTGTCAGGTCAGGGACGAAGCTGCCCATGGCTGTGGCCACAGTGCCGACCTGCCGCTGATGCTGGTGGTTCTGCCTGTGGGACTCGTCAGGAGCCTGTGACACGAATGAAAAGATAGGAGTGCCCAGCTTCTTTCTCACTCAGGGCTCAAGTAGCTTGGCTGTCCCTGCTTTGTACCTCATTCTCTCGGGCTGGTATCTGGAACTTTACAGTCCAGAAACTGTAGAACAGCATTTTGCACCACTGCCCTCATAATCCTGCCTGGATTTGTATCTGCCCGTAGCTGCAGACACCCTTGCTGGTCATTACACAGGGGATGTGTGTTTACCTCCTCCTCAAGGTAAAATTCTAAACATCTTTCCAGATGCTGAAGAAGGAAGAAGCAATCCCGTGGCCTGGAACTTTAGCCATTGTCCATTCCTACATCGCCTACAAAGCAGGTAAAGAGTTACCCGTACGCGCTCTGTCATCTTCTCTGTTTAAAAAAACAAAAAGAGTACTGGAAGTATTTGCTTTGTTTTAAAAAGGAAATTTAACGTTAAAAATGAAAAGCTTCTAGTGACTGAAGTGGAAGATTGTGTAGTACTTTCTTGGGAGGAAGAATGAGAAGTAGATCTTGTTCATATGAAGCCAGGCTGAAGCCCCTGACCATCTTCCTAGCAAGTCTGTGCATGGACAGGGGAAGGGGAGTCCTGTGCACTGGCTGGGGGCTCGGGGAACTTTGGGGAGAATATCTTCTTTGGCAAACATTCTGAACACTGGCCTTTTCGAAGAATGTATTGTTAAAAACAGTTCTTTTTTTTTTTTTTCAGCTAAAGAAGAAGAGAAACAGAAGTTACTTAAATGGAGTTCAGATTTAAAACAGGAACGAGAACAGTTAGAGCAGAAGGTGAAACAGCTCAGCAGTTCTATAAGTGTAAGTGAGCCTCCTGCCTTTGGCACTAAAGCAGACAGACCTTCCCGTGCACATAGCAGCTCCTGCGGCTCCCAGGGCTGGTTCCAGTCCTTTAGCTCTTAACACAGCTGACTTGGGCAGAAGGAAAGCTTGCCTCCGGTTAGAGTTGTCCCTCAGGTACAGGGGGCCCCTTGGTATATGGTGCCTTAGCCACGCTCTGGAGCAGCCTCTTGGTTTTGGTCTGAGAGCAAGCATTTTCAGTCTCCTGGCCGCAGAGGTAGATTAGCAGCTGCAGCCGTGTAGCCACCACCCCTGTGCGTCCTAAGCATGTTTGGGGGGAGTGTGGAGCCTGACCTGACAACAGACAGGTGCAGACCAGCCCCGCATCTGCGTCCTTCTAGTCGCCCAAGCTAGTGAGTCCGTCCACACGGCCCGTCTCTTCCACTCTTTCTTCCCCACCGTGCTGTTTGCGTTTCCAGGTCTTCCTGACCAGCCTGAGGAAGAGGGGTTTCTAGAGACAAGTTTGGAAGTAAATACTGCCCAGCCTGCCGTGTCCAGGTGGGAACGAGAGTTGTACTTGTAACCGAGATCCAGAGGCTCCTACCGGCGGGCAGGCTCTTTTCCGCTGAGTAGGTGCCTGTTGGAGCGAGGTGGCCTCAGCCCTCAGACACTGGGTGGTGTCCCAGACTTGGTGACGGTTGAGCTGTCCCACTCACCTGCTTTCGTCCCTCCCCACCGTCCTACCCATGGCATGCAGGTCTCACTTCTCTTTCCCTGCCTAGCGCAGAAGCCAACAGGTGTGAGAGGCTGAGGGCAAAAGACTACAGGTGACGGGCAGGAGGGGTTCTGTTGGCTGAAGTCTGATTCTCCTAACATCGCGGTCCCGCCCAGGCTCTGCCTCTGAGTTCTTGCCGACCGAGTGATCCTCGGGAGGCCCTCCGGCTGAACACAGACACCCCTGGCTTGTCTTCTCCCCGGAAAAGCTCAGTCCGGTCCTGACCATGTTAGCACCAGCAGCGCGGTGCAAACACCCGCCCAAACCAGCTTCCGCGCGGCTGTGGGAACTTTGTTCTTGTTGTTTTTAATTCTTACCTGAGGATGTTTTTATTGATTTTAGAGAGGAAGGGAGAGGGAGAGAGAAGCATTGATGTGAGAGAGAAATATCAACTGGTTGCCTCCTATATGCTCCCTGACAAGGGATTGAACCCGCAACCTGGGTATGTGCCCTGACTGGGAATCAAACCTGCGACCCCCCCCCCCCCCCATGCTCTAACACATTGAGCCACACCGGCCAGGCAGAATTGTGCTTTTAAAATTACTTATTTCATAGGATTAGAGCAGTAATTCACCTTTGGTTTTAAGTCCCAGTGTCAAGTAGAATTGGCTTTTGAACCACTCGTTTGCCCTCTGTCTCTTGCCTCTGGGGCCTCCTCCTTCCTTGGGTGGTGGCTCCCACTCCTGTGGAGCAGAACAGGTCCCGGGCTGCACACTAACCAGCGAGGATCCTTGCACCTGCAGAGGCTGGCAGGCCTGGCAGCAAAGCCACAGGCTCAGTGCCGCCGCCCTTCTCGTTTGCTGCAGAAATGCATGGAAATGAAGAACACCATCCTGGCCCGGCAGAAGGAGATGCACAGCTCCCTGGAGAAGGTGAAGCAGCTGATCCGCCTCATCCATGGCATCGACCTCTCCAAACCCGTAGACTCTGAGGCCACTGTGGGGGCCATCTCCAACGGCCCGGACTGCACGCCCCCTGCCAACGCCGCCACCTCCACGCCAGCCCCCTCCCCGTCCTCGCAGAGCTGCACAGCGAACTGTAACCAGGGGGAAGAGACTAAATAACAGAGCCCGGCCAGGAGAAGCCACGGGACCCCGGCGGCGAGGAGAGCAAAACACTGAAGACTCTAGAAGAGCAAAGCCGGATTTCTTCTGGAAAGTACAGAATTCTTTTGGTTCTTTGGTTCCAGAGAGAGAGAAGATGCTTGTGCCAGGTGGCACCAGAGTTTGCCAATTGATCCTTCTTATTCTGTGTGTACATGCAAAGATTGGACCATGTTACATGAAATAGTGCCAGCTGGAGGTTCTTTGCCAGCACCATGCCAAGTGAAATAATATATTTACTCTCTCTATTATACACCAGTGTGTGCCTGCAGCAGCCTCCACAGCCACGATGGGTTTGTTTTTGTTTTGTTGGGTGGGGAGCAGGGACGGGCGGAGGGAGGAGAGCAGGTTTCAGATCCTTATTTGCCGAGCCGTTTGTTTAGGTAGAGAAGACAAGTCCAAAGAGTGTGTGGGCTTTTCCTGTTTCTAAACTTTCACTACTTAAAACCAAAAAAAGGAAATCGAGATTTCACCAACCCCAGTGCCCAGAGGAGGGATGGGGAGGGAATGGGAGGGAGCCGGGGTGGGAAAAGTATATCAAATAAGCAGTATTTCTTATCGTGTGTGGTGGGCCACTGTGTGCGGAGAGATGGGCACCAAGGAAGGCCGTCGGGTTCTCGGAGCACGCGCTTCCCCGCCGTGGGCGCCCCACCGCCCCCCAGGTTCCTTCCCTGCTCTGGCAAATGGGTGTGCGCCCCGTGGATGGTGGGTCCCTTCCCTCTCCAAGAACAAGCAGAGCCAGGCTCAGTCAGCCCTTGCCCAGGGCAGGGAAGAAGGGTGTGTGTGTCGAGGAAGGAAAAAAGGTGGATCAGTGATTTTACTTGAAAACAAGCTCCATCCCCTTTCTATATTTATAGAAGATCCTGAGCGTAGCAGCACGCGACCAGGTGTGTGTGGATTGAATGGAGACGTCTCTCTTTTTCTTTTTTTAATTTTTGTTCTTTATTTTCTTTTTTAAAAAGTTTTATTTTATTGTTTCTTTTACTTTTTTGGTAACAAAAACTAAAATAAGGAATAGAAAAGCTGTTTTTCAGGCTGACAGTCCAGTTAAGGGTAGTCGAGACCTTGCATGGTAGAATAGGAGCCATAGTGTCAGTGAGGTCCAGTGAGTCTGTGTGAGTCCTTGTGTCATCGTCGGGGCACTGTTTTTTATGCAAGGGCAAAATCTTTGTATCCGGGGAAAACAACAACAACTTTTTTTTAAATTAAAAAAGAAAAATAAAAGATATTGAGGTCTTCCTAGTGTTACTTAAATTAAGATCAAGGTAAGAAACATTGTAAAAAAAAATTACAAAAGTGCTATTTGTTTCCTAAAAACAGTGATTTCTATTAAAAAAGGTGTCAGAACTGGAGAAAATGCTGTGTAGTTATAATTTTTTAGCACAGAACCTGCTGATCATGATGCCATTTTGCTGTGTTTGTGTCTCAAGACTGGTGGGCTAGTCTCCATGATTTCTGACCTGGGATGGCTGCCGGCCTGCGGGCAGGGGCGGAGCTCTCCTACCATCCCCTCCTCAGAGAAGACTGCCCTCTCTTCTTGGTGCAGGGATCTGGGCTCCTGTTTTTGAAGCCCAAATGGAGTGTGGATCGTATTGAGGTCCTACCCACTATACCCACAGATTTTGCTAGAGCAAAAGGCTGGTGCCTGAATAAGATCCCTTCCTTTGGTGCTGCTCTTGGTCTTTCAGCCACCAGCATTTCGAGTGCCTGGGGGACAGCTTGGAAGGAAATGGCCAGGGAAGCTCCTTGGTGCCTCTGCACCCCAGCCCTCTGGGAGGGGGCAGGGGGCAGGCTGGCTGCAGCAGCCCTTGGTGCTTAGAAAGAGCAAAGGAATGTGGTTTCTCAAGGTTACATGGTGTGTCGGAGCCAGAGCCCTGGGTGGCCTTTGCATCTGCCTTGCCTTTGAAGAGAGGTCTAAATGTCCAGCCCTTCTCTGCCTGCTGGCTCCAGGCACCGGAGATGGACTTCACTCCACTTTGCCCACCCACAAGCTTCCTGGGTAACCTTTGGCCACAATCTCTGTGCTTGCCTTGGCTGGCTTGTCTCCTTAAAAACCAGGGTTCTGAAAGGCTCGGACATTTCTGCCGTCTTGCCTGCGGAAAATAAATTTTGCCAGGTGTGTGCTCTGGCTGGAGTTCTTGGCCCAGCAGGAGGGAGGCAGAGGCCCCTCCCAAAGCCCCTCCCCAAAGCCCACCCTGTGCTTCTTACTGGCCAGAGCCTAGGAGGGACAGGAAAGGTCCCATTAACTTCTCCCTCATCCAGTTAGACTCAGAGAGAAAAAGATGGATCCTGAGAGCGAACACAACAGAGAGACACTTCTTAGGTGAAATGTCTCACCTCCACCAGCGATTTCATCCATCTTCCAGGGAGGTCCCAGGAGGAACTCCGAGGCAGGACTGAGAGGTTGCCTGAGGGGGATGGAGAGGAGCTCCCTTTCCTCATGCAGAAACCAAGGTGCTATGTCTCGTCAGGGAGTTTAGGAAGTGCCTGGACTAGTTGGAGGAATAGCTGGCGGAGGTTCAGAGCCCAGTGCCAGGCTTACCACCCCCCCCCCCCCAATTCGGGGCCCGCCTATTCGACTTGTCTGGGCCCAGAAGCTGGGAAACCATCATCACAGAGGCCTCGCTCAGGAAGGAGCTGCCTGAGGATTGGGTGGGGGCAGGACTGGGAATCGGCGGGTGCCTTGCCTGCTGCTGTGAGCAGTCCCGCTGACTTTGCCTCGGGTCGGGGTGTAGATTCTTCCTGAAGTTCAGATGTGAGCCATGTGGGGAGTCAGCCAGTACAGAGTACAAAAATGCAACCCTGCCCAAGCCCCCATTCTGGACTCAAATGTTAAGACACCCCTTACCGCAAAGAAAATGCCCTAGTCACCCAGTCTCCTCCTCCTCTGTCCCCCAGGCCTGTGACCACCTGAGACGCACTCATGACTGCCCCACCCGAATGGCTCCGCCTCTGCCTCCCTCCTCCCCTTCGCTCCCCACACCTGAGCTGCTGGGTACTTCTGAGACCAGCTGGCTTGGTAGTCACTTTAGAGGCCAGGGACCCGCTGGTCTGGGACCAGGTAGCTGCCCACCTGGCCCTCGATCGTGGGGCCCATTGTCAGTCCTGGGGTTCGGCGCGGTGTCCTGGAGGCAGTGAGGTCATGCTGCTGTCATCTTCCCGCTCAGCTCACCTTCTTGCCAATGTGGCCTGCAGGTCCTTTTTCTTTCACGGAGCCTGCCCGGTCTTGTCTCCCCTCTGCTGAGCTCATCCGGAGTTCTGCTTTCTTCCTTCCTTATCAGGCCCTTGGGGCAAACCTGCTGGTTGTGCCTGGCAGGGAGGCCCATGTGGGGCCTGCAAATGGCCATGGCAGCCTCCAGCCGGCAGCATCTGAATGCCCGGTTTCCCTCTAGGAACTGCCTCGGGTCCCTGTTGCTGCTTGGCTCAGCAGGTGGCATGAATGGGTGCAGTTGCTTCCCCCACACCTCTCCCATGAGGACCGTTTCTGCTCACCTGTCTGAGTGCACTTGCCTCTCTGCCATCTCCTATTCTTCCTCTCTGGGGCCAGCAGAGCCTCCTTGGGCTCTCGCTCCCGACTCACACAACACACCCTAAGCGGTTTCCTCCCTTCACTGCCTCTCAGGGTGTGGTCTTCTTATTTCCCCAAGGGCTTCATAGGAGACTTTCACTCCAGGGGCAAAAGGCTCTTGGGGTGGTAAGATGGGTGGTGGCCCAGGAACATTTTCCAGGCCCTGGGTTCTCGATTCCATGGCCTCTGTTGGACAGAGGCAGCTGTGCTCTGTGGACATGACTGGGCCTCACCCCACCCCTCAGCTGGGCACCGTTGGCAGGAAACAGGAGGCCCATTCTCACCCTGACTCACAGCCATCCTCAGGGTCAGCGCCTGGCCAAGCAGGGAGGGTGGCCGAGAAGACAACTGACCCTCCCACAGATGTGAAGGGGAGGAAGCTGGGAGTGACACCCTGCCTGGAACTGGGGTGGAACTCTTAAAAACAGCCCTTTTCAAGGGAGAGCAGGGTTCACCAATCCCATGGGCTCGCCCTTTCCACAAGGCCCTCTTGAACCCCGAGGACACCCTGTCCCGCACCGCAGCCTTTGGCCCCTGCCCGCCCAGTGTCGTTGGGTCTCAGCCCAGGGTAAGCTGCAGCCAGGAGGACAGAACAGGCAGCCAGAGGTCAGCACGCTCTGGGCAGAAGAGCCAGCCCCCACCTGTCTTTGTCCACACACTTTGTGATCTCAGTCTTGGTAGAACTTGTATTTGGAGTTTTGTGCTTCAAAGTTTTTGTTCGTTTGATTTTTGTTTTGAGGGGGTGGGGGGGATTCAGAGCAGCTGATCAATTTGTATTTATTTATTTTAACATTTTACTAAATAAAGCCAAATAAAGTCTCTCAGCCTCATGGTATTGGGTTTGGGGCCAGGGAGGGAGGGCAAGACACACTCCAGTCACAGCCTCTGGGGGAGGCCGGGCCCTCCTATGACTCCAGCAAGATTCAGGACCTCCCAGGCACTCCCTGGGCTCATGGATGCCCTCATGCCCCAAACCAAGAAGAACATAAAACAGAGCTTTTAAAACATTAATTACGAAAAAGAGGTGTACAGTTGAGGAGGGGGGAACCAGCCCCAAACCAGCTGGGGCAGAGGGAGAATAGACCCCAGCGACCGAACAGCAAAGGGAGGCCCCAGGCCCCACCCCAGATGCTCCACTGCGGCCCTTCCCACAGACTTTAAATAATTTAAATAACAGAGTGAGTGGGAGCCAAGGCCAGGGGCAGCGGAGAGCCACACAGGCCCAGCCTTGGGAGGTCAGGGAGCCTCAGGCTGCTGCAGGGCAGTGAGGTATTTGAGGGCAGCAGCCCCATAGTGGCGGGACAAGTCCTGGAGGAACTCATCCTTAAGGGCCTGCAGGCAGTCTCGATAGGTGGTGCTGGAGCGGAAGCGGGAGATGTCGAGACTTGGGGTGTGTGGCAGGTGGATGGTGAAGGCCTCTGGCAGCACCAGGAACTCGTATTCCTGCAAGGGTAGGGCAGAGCAATGGTCAGTGCCTGGGCTGGGGGATGGGGAGCAGGCTTACCCAAGAGCCTCTAAGAGCCAAAGCCAGGCCAAAGGGCGGATAATTGTAGTTCTACACAGAAGGGTGGGACTTCCTATAGTGCTGCCTAATGGGGTGGTGTGCCATGCTGAGACATGGCGAGCTCCCCGGGCCTAGAGGTATTTAAACCGCAGCTGGAGACATTAAGGATCCCCCTCACCTGTGCATCCAGCTCCATGATGTGGGCCACCTTGTTCCAACCAAAGCCCACAAAGCGGGGGTCATAGCGGGGACAGTCACGGGGTACCACCACGTAGGGCTCATAGTCCACAGCCCATTGCACACGGTATGGGGCCTGAGCCTCCCGCCAGCGGGCATAGTCTGTGGGCGCGTGACCCCGGGGCCACTCGTGGTACCTGTGAAGGGGGACAGGGCAAGGAGCCAGGCTGAGGCTAGGAGCTTGTGGGTGGTGGGGGCTGGTGTGGGCAATGGGGACAGAGCAGTGTCCTCTCCTACCTGAAGGTGTAGACAGAGCCAGCGTCTAGCAAGGCCAGCAGTTCAGCCTTGGAAGTGGGGAAGCTGAACTGGTAGTGCAGGGTCTCGAATGCTGGCACCACCAGGGCCGCCTTCCGCCGGCTGCCCAGCTCCAGCTGCTCAATGGAGGCCCTGAGGAGGCAGCACCGTGAAGGAGGGACGGCTCTGCCTCCAGCACTGGACCAGTGATTCCCTTGCTTTCGTTAGCCAGGGGCCCGACTCGGAAAAGCTAGCTCACCCTGACACGCACTAGCAGACAGGCATGAGTGGGCTTGCTGTGGGGAGCAGCCCATCCCCACCCCGCCGCCTCTCCTATGGCAGCCCGGAGAGAAAGTGTGACCCCGCCCTAATACACACCCCATTCTGCAGAGAACACGGGGCCCAGAAAGGAGCAGGGTTCGGACCCCAACCACGTACCCCACCCACCTGAGGTAGTCGTAGAGGGAGTAGGCAGGCAGGAAGTCAATGTCACTGAGGAAAACGTAAGGCGTGAGGGCCTGGGCCAGGGCCACATTGCGAATCTGGTTGATGGGGTAGCGGGGACCCTCACGGTACACCACGTGGTAGGCCACATCCTGCCGGACAGAGAGCACCTCCGAGGCCTCGACGAAACGCAGGAACTGCTGGGCTTCTGCGTCTGTCAGATACAAGGCCAGGCTCATGGGGCCCGGCCAGTGCCTGCACAGGGCCTCCAGCATCTGCAGCCTGGGGTGAGGCGGGTGGTCAGCCAGGGAGGGCTGGAACACCCTCCAGGTGAGCTGCTACGGACACCCCTTCCAAGCACTTTTTGAGCTGGTCTTACTTAATCTTCACAATTACCCCACTAGGTGGGTCCTTCTCATTGGACAGATGAGAAAACCGGGGGCAGATGTTAAGACCCGCCCATGGTCCCACAGCTACAGAGGAGCGTCCCCAGCGGTCTGAGTGATTCCCAAAGCCCATGGTCTTCCCGCCATATCCTGAGTGTTTCCAACTTCGGGAACTCCTGAAGTGCCACGCCCTGAGAGCTCTTCCTTCTACCAAATGCCACCTGCCTCTCAAATGCCCAGTCCCAGCCCACGCCATGCTCTCTGGGGCTGCCTTCCGCATCCTCACCGGTCCATGGAGAGCTGAGCCACAAGGGTGACATCGTGGGGCCGGGGAGGCGGTGGCTCATGGGGCAAGAAAGTGATGTGCACACGGTGCACAGTGAGCTGCTGCTGCCGGAACTCAAAGCAGGCATCTTCCTCGTTGAGTTGTGCCAGGGTCTGCTGCAGCTGAGGGGGTCGAGGGCAGAAGGACCAGGCTGGGGCAGGAGGACAAGTCCCCAGACCAAGCTGGGTCCCACCAAGGCAGAGAGGGACAGAATCTCCCTAAGGCCAGGGAAGGCAACTCCCTCTCACCTGCTCGGCCTCAGGTGGGCGCGGGCTGGGGCACCCAAAGAGCTCTCTCCGCAGCAGGTTCCCATCGTACTCCAGGAAGGTCAGGTAGAGGTTGCGGAAGAATTCCACATGCTTGTTCTTCACACGCAGCTTCTTCGGTGAGTTCCAGTGGATCGCCTGGGACCGGGAGGGTATCAGTGGGGAGATGGGAGCAGGAGTCCCCATCCTTGGCCCACTACCACCACTCAGCCCCCCTCAACCGCGCTCACCTTGATGTCAGCCGCCTCCAAGTAACAGCGCTCAGCCAGCGTGTGGTCAGACAGCTGCACATTCCAGACACAGGGCAGGGGCTGCACCAGTGCCGGGTGCCCCTTGATTACAGCATTGAAGATGTCCTGGGCAGAGACAGCCATCTCACCTTGGCCCTGAGCCTGCCCCACCCCTACCCAGGGCTCCCCCGCCCCAGACCTGGTCGGCCAACGAGGTGGCGGGCAGGGTGAGGAGCTCCTGTGTAGCGGTCAGCTTCCACATCTGCTCCCAGCCAGCCAGCCGCAGCCGGTCCAGCCACAGGAGGATCACACCTGCCCACAGGGAGAAGAAGTCACCCCCACCTGGGAAGGCCCGGCTTCCAGAGCCAGGGGCATGACGGACTCTTTGGAATGTTTATTTTTTGACTTGCTGGTATTTTCTGTCAGACAGGAGCAAGGACAACCTCTATAAACACTCAGTCCTCTTGGGGGTGAAGGAGTCACTGCACAGCTTCCAGAGCATGTCCACAACCATCTACTCACATTCAGTGATCCGGGGGCTGGTAAAATCCCCATTTAATGGATGTGAAAACTGCGCCACAGAGAGCCCAAGTGACTTGGCCAAAGTCATCCAGCATGTACAGCCAGGGTTGGCACTGTCTTCTGGCTCTTCTCCCCGTGTTCTTTCTACAGCACTATTCTTCCTTTGGGGCTTCCTAGCATCCTGTGCCCTGCCCAGTCCCTGGAGTCCACGGGCCAGTGGCCACCACCACCACCACCACCACCATCCCCACCTGTGTTAAATCCCCTGCCCAAGGCAGGCCAGGGCTTGTGGTTCCTCCAGAGGTTGCCCAGGTACCAGTCGCTCTGATTCTCCACAAGACCGATCACCTGCTCGTCTGGGAGGGGAGGGCATGAGGGAGCTGCTTGAGGCTCAGGGCTAGGCCACAGGGGGGCTTGGACGGGCCAGGGAGGAGGTTTGGCTGGGGCAGGTCGCAGGCCTCTCACCAGAAAAGTGAGCGAAGAGTGCCCAGAGCTCGGCAATGTCGGAGGCGAAGGTGACATCCGTGTCCAGGACAATAACCCGGGCCAGGTCAGGAGGCAGGGCACCGGGCAGCACTAGCTTCATTAGCCCGTAGAGGCCAGAGTAATGCTTGTTGGGGATCCAGGAGACCTGGGGCTGTGGGTGGGAAGGGCAGGGCATGAGCCTGGCAGAGAAGAGCCCATGAGCATCAGAGCATACTCAGTGTGACACCAGGAAAAGAAGGCTTGAGCGCCGGGAGGGGTGAGGGATTTGAGCTTGGGTAGGTGTGACCGGAACTGTTCCAGGCAGCTCTAACCTCTCCTCTCCTCCCCCCAGGCCCTGGGAGGAAGGGGAGGGGGGCAGGCCGGGGAGGAGGAGAAGGGCCAGGGCTCCTGCCTTGAGCTCATTGGCGTCATAGAAGCTGACGCGGACAGCGGGCAGCATCCATGTGTGAAACAGCGTCTCCAGAATGTTCCTGGCCACGGCATCGGCCACCAAGTGGAGGTGCAGAGGGTTTTTCCTTTGGGAGGGACGGGGAGGAAGGCTGGGGGGCCCAGAGGAACAGCACGGGCCAAGCCCCACCCCAAGCGGCTCCCAAGTGGAAACACCAACTTCGCAATCCGGCTCAAGGCTTCGTTCCGCCTCCACTCCGGCCGCCCCTCCCCCTGCACACCTGGCCGTACCTGTAGAAGAGCAAGGACTTGACCAGAGTGACGACGTCTCGGCTGGTGTGGTGCCCTGCACACACGATGGCCACGTGCAAGCGCTGGGGGCGGGGGAGACACTGAGGTTGGCAGATCTCGGCGAGGACCCGCGGGCTAAGGGGCTGGCCTGGCCTAGCGCGGTGCGGCCCCGCCAGGCATCGGAGCTGGGGAGGCGCAGGGGGCGGGAGGGGGCGGCGTCCACCCCCGTCATTTCAAAGTGGGGAAACTGATCCCTGAAAGGGGAAGTGCGAGGCCCTGGCGCCCCAAGCTGGCTGGCCGCAAGGCCAGGTGTGGGGATTCCCACGGGTGGCCAGGTGGCCGCGCGCGGGGTGGGGGGCGCGCCCCCGGGTCTCCCCCCGCCAGGGGCCCTGCACACCTACCTCGCACCTGGGAGGCAGCGGCCGCGGCAGGACGCAGTCCGAGCGGTTGTGGCCCCCGGGGTCCGTCGGCGGGTCTCGGTCGAGGGCAGCAGCCCCCCGTGGCCGCCCGTCTTGGGGGATCCGTGGCGCCAGCGCGCAAGGGAAGGACCCCGCGCCGCCCCGCGCGCGGCGCGCACACTCCAGGTCCCCGCCGAACAGGAGGAAGCCGAGCAGCAGCAGCAGCAGCAGCAGCGCGGCGGCCCCCAGCGCCCGGGGGCGCCCTCGGGGCAGCATGGCCGTCTGCGGGGCGCTCAGGGAGGGGCGCGACCCCGGGCCGCGGGCTCCATCGCGGGCCCTAAGGATCCGGGAGGGAAGAGGAGGGTCAGGCGTGGGCGGCGGAGCCCCGACGGCCGCCCGTTCCCCTCCCGCGCTGAGTCGCCGCCTCACCTTCTCCTGCGGCTGGGGGACCCGGTCCTTTCTCTTCCAAAAGCCAGGCGGGGTGCCGGGGAAAGGGGGGTGAAGGCGCAGGCCAGCCCCGTCAGAGCAGGAGCCAGCCCCGCCCCCAACCTGGGTTCAGGTTTCACCTCCGCTTGACTGAACCCGAAGGGGCGGGGAGACCCCCGGGGCAGGGAGGCCTGGCCCCGCCTCCGCCCCGGCACCCGCCCCGGCACCCGCCCCCCACCGCCAGCGGGGCAGGAACCCAGGAAGCCTGCCCCCCCCCACTCCCCCATAGACTGGAGGAAGTGGGGGGCCGCCGCCGGGGAAGGCTCAGTCCCAGGTACCTGCTCTGAGCCCATCCCCTTCTGGGCTGCTCTGGGGCCCCACCTCCTCCCCTTCACCTCGCGTGGGGGTGGGGCCTTGACCGGGGCCCGGCATGAAAGGGGCTGCCCGAGTAGGGAGGCTGGAATGCCGCCCCTGGGTCAGGGGCACCTGCCCCGGGAACAGGAGGCGGGGACACCTGCTGCGGGGACTGGAGGCGGGGCCGGCCGAGCTGTGCCCTGGAGCCAGGGAGCACCTAAGTCCCTCTCTCCTCCCGGATCTATGCGCTCCATCCCCCCCCCGCCCCCCCCCTCCCGCTCAGACCAGGTGGCCCGGCCAAACCCGGTGGGGGCTGGGACCAAACGGCCTCGGGAGGGTGGCCTCTTGCCCAGGAACTGGCGAGAGACCTCAGTGACGCGGGGCCTGGATTCCCCGGCGCTTTCCTGGATGAGGAGCTTGTGCGGGCGCCCGCCTGGGTCTCCTCCTCTGCTCCCCACCCCGCACCCCTCTGCAGGCACCAGCCTGGGCTCTGCCCTGAATTGGGGAGGGGGAAAGGAAGGGGGGCGCTATGGACCACGAACCACAGCCGCGGTTGACTGAGCGTATTACTCCGAGCCGGGCTCTGTGCCGTGGTTCCACAAGCTTCATCGCAGTCACCCCCACACGAGCCCTGGACACGGGCGCTCTCCTCCCCGAGAGTTAAAGTGACCTGTTAGAACACCGGGCCTTCTTCCCCAGGCGCCACCCTGCAGGCGGGTCCCTGCTGCTGCTCCCTGAGGGCTTCCTGCCCCAGGACTTGCCCTTGAAGTTCCTTCTGCCTGGATTCTGCCAGATTCCCTAAGGCCTGCCCCTCCTACCACAGTCCCTAGATTTACTTTGTCTCTGGGACCTCTGGAGATTGGGCCTTGTTGATATGTAGATAACCTGTCTCTCCCATAGCTGCTGTCTGCTCAAGGGTCTGGGTCCCAGCACCCAAGCAGAGCCTGGCACGGACCACGGACCACGTACTCAGTAAGTGGTGCTGAAAGTGGATAGGACCCACTGGGCCTCTACCTGGCCTTGAAAAGGGCCCAATCTGGGTCTTTTAGCCCAACATCCAGCTTTAAAAAGTGAGGGCCTGGGAGGTCCCAAGTCCCCAAAAAGCTGTAACAAAGCACCCCAGCCTGAGACCCTCAAGTCTCCTCTGAGAGGCCAGGATGCCTTTCTCTGGGAGATGGGGGTCTTTGGGCCTTTGGAGGCCAGCGGCAATGGTTGTCATGGAGATTGATGGCAGCTCCTTGTAGATCTGGGAATTGGGAGATGAAGGGTTGCAGGGGCCACCCAGGCATCTGGAGCTTTGAGCCTCCAGCCCCTCTGACTCTCATCTCCAGCCTGGAGCTGGGTGGGGAGTGGGTGAATCCCTCTGCAAGACCCTCAATAGACTCTCTGTGGGGGTTAAATGTGAGGGAGCAAGTAGGGTACACAGTCAGGGCCTGCCAAGGGAGTTTGTGGGGGGAGCTGAGTCAGCACCTGGGACTGAAAGGGACTGTGGTCACTCACAGTGCTGGCCCCACCCCTTGCTCAACCTTACCATTCAGGGGAAACTGAGGTGCTGAGATGCCTGCCGGGCCTCCAGGAGATTTAGGGTGTGGAGGGGAAAGGGAGACGGGTATGAACATATAAAGTATGCTGGTCTTCCAGGCCTGAGACCGGGTTTGCCCAGCACCTCGCTGTGTGACCCACTCTCTGGGCCCTCAGTGTCTTTTTTTTTTTTTTTAAATATATTTTATTGATTTTTTTACAGAGAGAAAGGGAGAGAGATAGTCAGAAACATCGATGAGAGAGAAACATCGACCAGCTGCCTCCTGCACACCCCCCACTGGGGATATGCCCGCAACCCAGGTACATGCCCTCGTCCGGAATCGAACCTGGGACCCTTCAGTCCGCAGGCCGACGCTCTATCCTCAGTGTCTTTATCTGTACCTGTTGGTCCTCTGTGGCTCAGGGCAGAGTTAAGGAGGGGAGACCTGGCCCAACCTGCTCAGAGGCCCTTCCAACCCAGCAAGGTGATCAAATCCAGGCAGTGGCCCAGCAGGGAGGAGCTGCCCCGGGCGCCGCCAGCACACAGCCACTCTTTGTCTCTGGGACCTAATTAGGCCCAGAATCTGGAGAGGAAATTCAGGCAGCCCTCCTGCAGTCAACCTGGCTGGGTCCAGGATCCCCTCCCAGTGGTAGAGGTGTTGTAGGCAGTTAGACTGACATAAGCAGAGCAAGGACAATGGGCCAGGTATAGAAGATCTTCAGGGTGGAAAGCCCCAGGTGCCTAGCAATAATCAATCAATTGTAGAGCGGAACCTTGCCCCCAGGGTGACCTTTCCTCTCCTAGCATATCACGGTCAAGGTTGGAGTCCCCTGACCTTTTCTCCCTAGAGATAACACTTAGGTCTTAAGTTGTATTTCAGCTCCAGGTTCAGATAAGCATAAAACCAGCCATGGCTGACCAGCTGCATTGAATAATGACACCCCCCCACACACACACACACCTTCCCGGTGCCAGCCAGTCAATCAATAGAGACTACAACCCTGAATGGACACACCTGGAAAGCTACTGAATATTCTAAGATCTTTTCCTGAGACCTCCCCTAAAATATCTGCCCTTAAAACCCTTAGGACAGAGAGCCCAGTGGGCTGTCCCTCCTGGGAGCACATCCATGCCTTTCCCTTTCCCTTCCCCAGGCACATTACCATTAGCTTCCACTCCCAAGCTGCAAGGGCCCTTCCTTTTCCTCCATAACTTGTTTCCTAAGCCCATTTCTTTTAGAAATCACTTTTTCTACCTCTTTAATTTACCCAATAATTGTTCTCTTAAAGCTTGGGTCTGGACTCTGAATTCTTTCCTAGCCAGAACCCAAGTACTGAAGTTGCTGACCCCAGGTTTGGTCTGACCCCTCTCCCCCAACAGACATAATGGTGCTGCTCCTGCCGCCTACGACCGAGGGAGGCAAGAGAAACAGGCTCAAGCCTAAGAACCCCTCATATTCTGTCTGGAGGAGGCTGCCCCTCTATTTTCCATGCCTCTCTCCTTTCCAGAAGCACAGGATCACACACACTGTCCCTGCAGACTCTTCCACAGCCACAGAGGGTGGGAGTGGAGGTGTACCCACTGGTGAGGTTTGGGGAACAAATTCATTAAGATGGTAAGGTACAGGGAGGAAGGGAAAAAGAGCCCTACACCAAATGCCCTGAGCCCTGGTCTTAATTTAATGCCCGTTGCTAACTTGACTCATAACCAATGGCTCTTGTTGGGCTGTGAGCCATAGGAGAGAGAGCACTGCCACGAGAGACCTACACTGTTGTCCCTTTGGCCAGTGCCATTCTGTGTGACCTGGGACCAGTCCTTCCCCCTCCTTGGGCCTCTTATGCCCCATCTGTGGAAAGGACTTCCTAGCAACGTGGCAAGGTTGCTAAGAAGAGCTGAGTGAGCCAGGCATTCAGGAGGTGGTGAGAATTGTGCTAGGTGTGCCCACGCCCATCTCCTGTGTTCTCCAAGGCCTTTGCCTCTCTGGAGAGCACCGGACACATCTCCTTGGGTCTTCATTCCTTGGTCTGAGTAATCTTAACGTAAGAACATTCAAACCCCTAAGGAATTTTTGTGAGTTTATTTGAGCCAAACTGTCGACAACTGCCGGGAAGCAGTGTCTCAATGGATTGGGATAGTGTGCTGGGGAATGGCGGTTTTCATCTATTTTTACACATTGCAATCAAAGGAGGAGACGTAGGTGGGTTACATGAAATCCATTGGTGATAGAGCAAATGGGAGAAAGCAAAGCAGGGAAACCTCTGGTGCCCAGGCACATTAGGTTGTGCCCCAAGGGGTCCAGAAAAGGGGGAGTTACAAGTTACCCAGACATTTCAAGGATATCTCTCTATATAAAAGCCTAAGCGATCAAACGACTGAACAACCCAACAAACTGTGGACCCTCTGAGCAAACTGACCACCAGGGGGCAGATGCTCAACACAGGAGCTGCCCCCTGGTGGCCAGTGCTCTCCCACAGCTGGAGCACTGCTCAGCTGACAATTGGGGCCCAGAGGCAGGGCTCACAGGTGGAAGGCCCAGCTGCAGTGTTGGAGTCTCTCCCGCCTCTGTGGCAGCAGGCACAGCAGGGCTGGGATGAGTGGGAGCAGTGCCCGGCCTGGGCTCAGGCTCCTCCCCAGCCGCCTGGCACACTACATCCTCAGGGGATGTCGGACTGCTGGTTTTGGCCCGATCTGAAACTGCAGTCTGACATCCCCCAAGTGGTCCTGGGTTGTGAGAGGATGCAGGCCAGGCTGAGGGACCCCACCAGTGCATGAATCTGCGCACCAGGCCTCTAGTGTTATTATAGATGCAAAAAGACAGATAGGCTCAGTTAAGGTAAAGGTTGGCCTTGTCAGTGAAGATACGGCCTAGGAGGTGACTACCCACCATAACTGCTTTCGTGAACGTTTAATTTCAGACCATCCTTTGTGGTTACTGTAGGTCTCTGCGTTTGCAAGACGGCCATGCAGGCCTCCCCTGAGCTTGTCAGGTCAGCATGTGGCCCCTTTCGTCCAGTCGGGAGGGCAGCTGTGATTCCTTGCCCAAGATAGAAGAAAGTATGCTGGGGAGAAGGCTCGAGGGAGTGAGTGCAAGGAGGGGCTGTGGCTTCCTGGTGAGGTGTGCTGCTTAAAACACCAAATGGTCAGATGAGACCAGGATTCCAATCTTGACTGGGTTCTTCTTCTTTCTTTTTTTTTTTTTTAATCCTCACCCGAGGATATTTTCCCATTGATTTTACAGAGGGTAAAAGAGAGAGAGAAAGACAGAAAAATAACAATGTGAGAGAAACGCATAGATTCGTTGCCTCCTGCAGGAGCCTGCAACTAAGGTACATGCCCTTGACCCAAATCGAACCCGGGACCGAACCCGGGATCCTTCCACTGGGCCCAACCGGCTAGGCAGCCGTGGGCAAACTACGGCCCACGGGCCGAATCCGGCCCGTTTGAAATGAATAAAACTAAAAAAAAAAAAAAAAAAAAAAAAAAAGACCATACCCTTTTATGTAATGATGCTTACTTTGAATTTATATTAGTTCACACAAACACTCCACCCATGCTTTTGTTCCGGCCCTCCGGTCCAGTTTAAGAACCCACTGTGGCCCTCGAGTCAAAAAGTTTGCCCACCCTTGGGCTAGGGCTTGACTGGGTTCTGAAGCGGATCCTTCCCTGTCTGGAGATGGTATCTGGTGGAGGGGATTGGCTAAAAAGACGTATTACCGTTCTCAGGTACCACACCTGCCAGCAGCCCCGCCCCCTTCTCCGCAGCCAATCAGCAGCTGCCCCGCCTGAGCGTTTGTTACCCGCGCCTCTGGCCACTCTTCTCCGGGCGCTGCCCCTTTCTAGGAGGCTACTGGGAAGGGATCCCCAGGATTTGCCTCCATCGCTTACGGAGCAGTTGAGCTCCGGGAGGTGCGTCGAGGCCCGAAAGCGAACCAAGTCTGCCCGCAAACCATTTTACAGATGGAGAAACCCGAGGTCCAGAGAAGGGAAACTCCCCAGCCGAGAGCCGAAGCTCGGGCCAGGGTTTCTCCACGGAGGTGGGAGTGCAGGTGCGCGCTCTTGGTGGGCAAAGTCCTTGCAGGAGCTTGGCCCGAAGCAGGACACTGACGGTGCTGTCCGGAGGAGGGAGCCTGCGTGGGGTGCAGGATCCATCGCTGCCTCCGTTTCCCTAGCACTCGACGGGAGACGTTGAAATTGGCGACACGCGCGCCTGCCGAGACACACTCCGACTATATTAGACTCTCCCGGCGCCCCCTCAAGTCTGATGGAGGCTCCTTTTCGCGCGCTACCTCCCAGCCCTTTAACACCCGGTCCCCCCGTTCGAGCCTCTCGGCGTTCTATTGGAGAGACTCTAGGCCCCTCTAGAACGTGAGGCCCAGACCGCCCTGGAGCTGGAACTGCGCATGCGCAAGGACAGCCAACCGGGAAGGCGGAAAAGCTGGTCCCGACTTTGTTGAGCTGCCTGGGTGGGGCGGGGCGGAGATTGTGTTAACCAATGACCTGCAGGAGCAAGGAGGGCGGGATTAGGCTCTCGGTTGCTAGGCGCTACCTTTGGGGGAGGCAATGTAAAAAGATGGGTGATCTGGGATTCAATGGCCCTTCACGTCACCGTCCTTCCAGACCGCGGAAGTTAAGCAACGGAGAGGCGGGCCTAGCACCGGAAGCAGGAAGGAGGGCACAGGAAGCCAGGCGCCGCCACCACTGGCACAGGCAGTCAGTGGGTCTGTCGGTCCCAGGGCAGGATGGAGAAGCTGCGGCTCCTGGGCCTCCGCTACCAGGAGTACGTGACTCGTCACCCGGCCGCCACGGCCCAGCTGGAGACGGCAGTGCGGGGCTTCAGTTACCTGCTGGCAGGTGCCACCCCGACCTTTGACCCATCCCTTTGAGGCTCTGACCTCTGACCCCACGGGTCCCCTTCCCGGAGGAGTCGGGGCAGTGGTCCCGGTGCTGGAGAAGTTCCTTCCAGGTTCCCGTAGAGCGTAGGGAGGGGACATCCAGGGACCCACGCCCGCAGGGTGGGACAGCGCTCACCGACGCCTCCTTCTGTGTCTTCGCAGGTCGCTTCGCCGATTCGCACGAGCTGTCAGAGCTGGGTGAGCGGGCTCAAGGGGGTGGGGGGTGGGGGGCGGGAGGGCCCCGAGTGCCTCCCAGAGGGGGACCTCCCCGAGTCGCAGTCCCGGGCTTCCCGTTAGGTCATCCTGTGCTGTGACCGACTGGCACAAAGGCCCAGCACCCACTCTCCTGGGCCCTCGTGTCCCCGTAGCCGAAAGACAGACCTGGGCTCCTTGACCGGTCAGGCGGCTGGACCAAGGGCTTTCCTTGCCTTTGCCCAGTTAATCCTCCCGGCCGTCATATAAGGTCAGTGCTGTTGTCCCCAGTGTCCAGTTAAGGGAACAGAAGTTCAGTGAGGTTAGAGAACAGCCCCTGATGATCCCAGATCCCAGGATCCCCGAGCGGACTGCCTCTGTAGTGTTTGCCCAGTGAGTCCTGGAGGTGATGGTGCTGAAAGGAAGAGCTGGGTTTTGAAAGGTGGAGAGGGAATAGGCTTTCAGGGACAGGCTGCGGAGAAAGCAGAGGCCAGGAGGTGAAGCCACACATCTGTGGCTATTTGGAGCACAGTGGGCAGTTCCAGGTTGGTTTGTCCCCGAGATCATCCTTTCTTGTTCCGCCTGCCACACAAGATCCTACTGGGGAGTGTGGAGCTCTGAAGAAGTGGGCAGGGAGGCAGGTTGGTTTCCACATAGTCTGTGGGTGGCTGAGCACAGCAGGTGATAGGTGATCCAGGCAGCTCTGGGGAAAAGGTGAGGAGGTGGAGGCTGCAGAGCCAGCCCCTCAAGACCACACTCTACCCCTCAGTGTACTCTGCCTCGAACCTGCTCGTGCTGCTCAACGATGGGATCCTGCGCAAGGAGCTTCGGAAAAAGCTGCCTGTGGTGAGAATTCTGCCAGGAACTGAGGGCGGGAAGCATGGGGACTCAGGAAAGAAATGGTAACAACCAACCTTTGTGCGTAGCACATGCTGTGGTCTCATAGAACACGAGACCTGCCTCTGTCCATTTGAGCCTTGAGTCATCTCATGGGGTGAAGTGTCCAGGTGTCAATGTCCCCATTTCAGGTGAAGAGACTGTTTTAGAATCATGGAGTAGCCTGTCCCAGGTGGAGAACTCAGGCCTTCACATTTGGAAAGGGGAAAATCCACCTCCTGTCAGAGGAGTGCCCTGGGGGAGGCTTGGGAAGAGGGAGTATCCCTTGATCTCTTGGCCTGGGGTTCTTGCAGTCGCTGTCCCAGCAGAAGCTGTTAACATGGCTGAGCGTGCTGGAGTGTGTGGAGGTGTTCATGGAGATGGGGGCCGCCAAGGTGTGGGGTGAAGTGGGCCGTTGGCTCGTCATTGCCCTCATCCAGCTGGCCAAGTATGTTGGGACTGTGGAGGGCAGGCCCTGGGTGGGGGTAACCAAGGCCAGCTGTACAGATGGGGTTCAACAGCACTCCTCTGCACCCCTGCCGGCTAGTCACCTCCCCCCCAGCCCTGCCATACTCCCAATCCAGGGCAGTACTGCGAATGTTCCTGCTCATCTGGTTCAAGGCTGGCCTCCAGACCTCACCCCCCATCGTTCCACTGGACAGGGAGACCCAGGCACAGCCCCCGGGTAAGCTGCTTCCCACGCTGGGGTGGAGTGAGCATGGGACTACTCTGTGGATTTAGTGCTGACCCAATGAATCTTGTCCATTAATGGAGCACATCTGTCCCCATCAACTCGTTTGTTCTCATCACCCTGCATTTTACAGAGAAGAGAGAGAGAAATTAGGTTGGAACAGAATCAGAACTTGGACACAGGACTTCTGACATGAGAGTCCTCATCCTTTTCTGTGGTCTGCATGACGAGGGGACAGAGCATCCGCAGGAGATGGGGATCCTGCCAACCTCGTCTCTGGGCCTGCCTCCGTATTCAGAACCCCAAGCTCATGAGGCAGGACAGCCAGCAGATCTATCCCTTCAGAGCTGTGGGCCCATCACCTATTGGGCTCTGAGCCTCATTCTCCTGGCCTTGAATGGAGGCAGTTCTTTGCTTCTCCTCTAGATCATGTTGAAAGCCAGGGATTAAGAAGATACAGCCCCTCTAGTGCTGTGGTTTCTGTAGATGTGGTTGGGTTCTCGCTGCTTCAGTGTCCTTGCCTCAGCTGCTGCCTTCGCACAGGCTCATCCATTCTCCCCTTAAACCATGAACCTTCATTCACTGCACACATACTCTTCGCAGGCTCTGCTGGAAACATGTCCCTCTGACAGTGTGGCCTTCTGTCTGTCCCTGCTAGATGGTGAGCTCAGCAGTAGCAGCCAGGAGCAGTCATACGTGGGGAAGCGGTCACACAGAGTGGTGCGAACGCTCCAGAACAGTAAGTGTAAGACGTAGCTGGACTGGGCACCTCAGTGCTGAGTCATCATGGGCCCGAGGGCCTGGTTCTCATCACCACCTGCCCTCCCCAGGCCCAGCCTGGGCCTGGCTTCTCATCTGCCCTTGTGTTCTAGCTCCGTCGCTGCACTCAAGGCACTGGGGAGCCCCCCAGCAGCAGGAGAGACGGCAACAGCAGCACCGGGAGGAGCTGAGCGTCACCCCCACTCCGCTGGGACTGCAGGAGACCATTGCAGAGTCCTTGTATATTGCCCGGCCCCTGCTGCACTGTATCCTTAGCATGGGGCTGCCGCCGCTTGGGGGTAGGGATTGACAGGAGTGAGCAGGGCGGGCCCCGTGCTGGAGACATCCTTGACGCCTTGGCCATCAGTGCTCAGCCTGGGTCTATGGGGGCAGCGGTCGTGGAAACCCTGGCTCCTATCTGGTGTCGTGGATGTGACCAGGTGAGCCTGGGCCTGTCTGGGGTCTCCACTCCCTCCTCCAGGCTTTGTGCTACAGGCCTGTTCCCACCTGGGCGGGCAGGCGCCCCTATTCTTCCTGTTGCTGGTCCTAACTGTGTTCCCTCATCTCCCCAGTCTGAGCCTCCTGAGTGACAGGAAGGGCCTGACCCGGAGGGAGCGGCTGGAGCTGCGGCGTCGGACCATCCTGTTGCTCTACTACCTGCTGCGCTCCCCTTTCTATGACCGCTTCTCCGAGTAAGGGCCCTACAGCGCATGGCGAATGGCGGGGCCCACCCTCAGCAAGGGAGAGAGGCAGGAAGTGGGATACCAGTGTCCCAGCCTTGTTCACGCCTTCCTCCCTCCCTCTTCCCCCTCCCGGGTTCACTGAGCACCTGCTGTGTGCTGTCCTGGGATGTGGTCACTTGTTCACTTATTGGATCCAGCCTAGACCTGCTCTCTGAGCTCTAGGGACCACCAGCCCATGGGTGCAGGAGCTTAAGCAGTTGTTGGCAGGAGACAGAGGACCGTGCCCAGGGATGGTGGTGGGCTTGGGCTTGCCACACCCTCCAGGTCACTTGCACATTCCTGTCAAGTAGTTTGGATTATCCCCACTTCTTACAGGAGGCACTTGAGGTTCAGAGAGGTTGGGCAGTTTAAACAAAGTCACCCAGGTGGCCAGTAGCAGATCCGATCCCCACAGCCAAGTTCTCTCTCGGCCTGACCCTTGCCTTGCCCCACTTTGTCACCTGTGAGGGTCCAGAGCTCTAAGCCTCATCGGACACAGAGAGGCCTGTGGGGACAGCGGGGGAGGACGGTGTGGTACCCAGGGCCAAGTCTCCCACGGGCCGGCCAGGGTGACTGTCTGAGGTCCGACCGAATCTGAGGAGGGGTCCCTGTATAGCAGTTGGGGTGTGAACAGCAGGAGGTTCCTGGGACCCCTCTGTAGGTTTTAAAAAGTACACTGCTTCCTGTACTTCATATTATGACCGTGCAACTTCTGTCTTTTTCTGAGACGGTAGAAAGCACGTTTATGTCATGTTTATTATCACCTCCGTGAGGAGAACTGTCTGGCAGGTTCTGCTTTCAGATAAGTTTGAAAGCTCACAAGGCACTAAAGCCAAACCCTCTTCCATATTCAAGAGGCTCACAGGAGCCTCATGACCTCCCCCCACCAACCCCACCAACTGCCTGCACTGTACAGAGGGAACATCACAGCCCCAGTATCTCGACAGGCATTGTGAAACAGTAATTGCAGAGGTGGCTTCCCAGGCTCCAGCTTGGCTCGCTCTCCGCTGAGCTGATCAGCCTGGCACCCTCAGAGCAGTGCTCAGACAGAAGGATCTAGAAACCAGTCAGAGAAATTCCTTGTTTCCCCAGAGGACAGGAGCAGGGTGCAGTCTGGGAAGGCACAGTTTTTCTCCCCCTTTTCCTGTTGTCACAGAGACAGTAGGGTCTCTCTGGAGCTGTGGGGCATCCCAGGCCCATGGCTGGGAGCTATGCCCGAGATCTCGTCCTTTGTACTGGGGTCTGTCCTTGCCCCATAGTTACTTTCTGTCTCCTGACGCCACTGCCTGCAGTCAGGTGGTCGGTGAAAGCGTTTTAGCATCCTCCTTTGCAGAGACCCGGACACCCCACTCAGCCTGCTCCCTGTTTATCTCCTTGCAGGGCCAGGATCCTCTTCCTGCTCCAGCTGCTGGCAGACCATGTCCCGGGTGTTGGCCTGGTGACAAGTAAGCATGGGGCGGGGTGTGACTATTACAGTGTGTTGTGGATCTCATGCATGGCCCTGTCCCCCTGTTTTCTCTTTGTCTCCTTGTAATTTGATTCTTGCCACCACCAGAGAGGGGGCGGGAGGTCACGTTAGGTGGGAAGAGCTCCTGGACATGGGCCGGCCTGGTCGGTAGCGCCTTGGGCAGCTGGAAGGAGGGTGTCTGGCGTGGGAGGAGTTAGACCTTATCAGCCATCAGCCTTTTCCCTGCCTCCATGTCCTGGAGTGACATGAGACTCTGGGTGGACACACTCTGGCGAGACTGAAGCCCACTGGGCTGCTTGCAGAGTCCACCTCAGCAGAGAGCCACTGGGCTGGGCTGGCAGCGTCGGTACAGCTGGACACACTGGGTGGCTTCTGAGCATATGCATGTAAATGGAGACAAAGATCGCTGCTTTTACTGCCTCCCGGGGGTGAAGAGGTGAGGGTCAGTCTCCAGGCCGTGTAGATGTGAACAGCTGTACTTGAGCAACAGTGGCTGATAAGGAACCTGGGCAGAGCAGAGCCAGGAGTCTGGCCCTCAGTCCTGAACTTGTGTGTATTCATTCTCTCTCTCTCTCTCTCTCTCTCTCTCTCTCTCTCTCTCTCTCTCTCTCACATTGCAGAGCCACTCATGGATTACTTACCTGCCTGGCAGAAAATTTATTTCTACAGTTGGGGCTAACAGACATCCGGGAGTGGGGCATGGGGAGGGGCAGGGGGAGCCTCGGCCCTTCAGTCCCCTGGACCCTAATAAAACTGACTCTGGCAGTATCCAAGTCTGTGGCCTCTCCCTGCCCACAGCCTGGGGCGCCTGGCACTCCCACCCTGGCCAGGCTCTGTGCTCAGCCCTGGGCACCACCACAGCCCTCTAACACCTTCTCAACTTTGACTGCACCCTCCAGTGGTGGAGCCGCTGCAGCTGTAACTCGTCGCTGGACCAAGCAGCCTCTGCTAGGACTGGGACCCAGGTTCCTCAGCCACAGAAAGCTGGCATTGAACCTCGAGCACGGGGAGCTGCTTGTTATGGCAGCTGCGGGAGTAAACTGCCTGTCTCACTGGTCCCTGGTGACAAGGCTGAACCCAGGCAGTGATGACAGCTGCCTGCCTGTCTTCCGGCCAGAGCCACTGTCTGCCCCTTCCCCCTGCAGGGCCCTGCTGCTCGCCAGCCTCTGTGAAGGAGCCTGGGGAGTGGTGGCCCAGCGCAGTGCAGTGTGGCACCGCAAGCCCTGAACTCCTAGTCAAGAGCAAAAGGCTTTTCTTCTTTGGGAAAAGAATGCCAGGCACCAGCCAGCACTGGGGTTGACGCTGGGCTGGAAAGAACAGCAGCCTGAGCAGCTCTGGGGGGAGCTGGGTGTAGGTTCTGCCTGGTCTTTCCCTTTCCTGCCCCCCTGCCCTGCCCCCTTTTCCCTGTAAACAGACCGCACTGTGCTGCTGGTTTCTAGCCAGATGGTGGTCCCTTAGGTTCCGAGAACTCGGTCTGCCTTGGTATCTGTTGTGCGTTACCTCCTAGACTCCCAGGTGAACACCCCGCCCCCGCCCCCAGCGAGGGGCCAGCCTTTCCTGGACTGCTTTCTTTTTTTTCTTTTTTTAAAAATTAAATCTTTATTGTTCAGATTACAGTTGTTCCTCTTTTTCCCCCCATAGCTCCCCTCCACCCATTTTCCACCCCCCCCTCTGCCCTCACCCCCTCCACTGTCCTCATCCATAGGTGCACCATTTTTGTTCAGTCTCTTCCTGCATCCCCCACACCCCTTTCCCCCCCAAGAATAGTCAGTCCACTCCCTTTCTATGCCCCTGATTCTATTATAATCACCAGTTTATTCTCTTCATCAGATTATTTATTCACTCGATTTTTAGATTTACTTGTTGATAGATGTGTATTTGTTGTTCATAGTTTGTATCTTTACCATTTTCTTCTTCTTCCTCTTCTTAAAGGATACCTTTCAGCATTTCATATAATACTGGTTTGGTGGTGATGAACTCCTTTAGCTTTTTCTTATCTGTGAAGCTCTTTATCTGACCTTCAATTCTGAATGATAGCTTTGCTGGATAAAGTAATCTTGGTTGTAGGTTCTTGGTATTCATCACTTTGAATATTTCTTGCCACTCTCTTCTGGCCTGCATGGTTTCTGTTGAGAAATCAGCTGACAGTCGTATGGGTACCCCCTTGTAGGTAACTGAGTTTCTTTCTCTTGATGCTTTTAAGATTCTCTCTTTATCTTTTGCTCTTGGCATTTTAATTATGATGTGTCTTGGTGTGGTCCTCTTTGGGTTCCTTTTGTTTGGGGTTCTCTGTGCTTCCTGAACTTGTAAGTCTATTTCTTTCACCAGGTAGGGGAAGTTTTCTGTCATTATTTCTTCAAATAGGTTTTCAATATCTTGCTCTCTTCTTCTGGCACCCCTATAGTTCGGATGTTGGTACGCTTGAAGCTGTCCCAGAGGCTCCTTACACTATCTTCGTATTTTTGGATTCTTTTTTTTTCATTTTGCTTTTCCAGTTGGGTGTTTTTTGCTTCTTCATATTTCAAATCGTTGACTTGATTCTTGCAATCCTCTGGTCTGCTGTTGGGAGTCTGTATAATATTTATTTCAGTCAGCGTATGCTTAATTTCTAGTTGGTCCTTTATCACAACCTTGAGGGTCTCATTAGATTTTTTGAGGGTTTCATTAAGTTTATTGGCAGTTTCTAGAAAATTCTTGAAAAACCTTAAAAGTGTGGTTTTGAATTCTATATCCAGTAGTTTGCTTTTCTCCATTTCTGTCATTTGTGTCCTGTTTCTTTGTCTCTGCATTTTTTTATGCTTCGCTGTGTTGATAGAGTGGCTTTCTGTACTAGGTGTCCTATAGGGCCCAGTGCCTCAGCCTCCCCAATTACCTGAGGTAGACACTCTTGGTGCACCCCCTTGTGGTCTTTGTGCACAGTCTTGTTGTAGTTAAGCCTTGATTGTTGTAGGTATCACTGGGAGGGATTGACCTCCAGGCCAATTGGCTGTGAGAATCAGCTGTGTCTGCAGTGGGAGAACTTCTGTGCTGGAGACACCCCTCTGGGGTAAGACTTGCTTCAATGGGGCTTTGGTGCTCACTGAGTCTGCCCCCTGAGTGTGTCCTTTATGAATCCGAGGAGCTGCAATCTGGATGGTCCCACTCTGACCTCCGGGCACATTGGCTCCTGGATCTCTAAGGAGGTGCTAATCTAGCCTCTGCCTGAGGCTATCCAGCAGGAGCCAGCTGTGATGCAATGCATTTGCCCTGGGGCCTTGGGCCAGCTGCAGTTTGTTAGGTAATTATCAGATTGCAAAGGGCCAGGCCTTTCATATGCAAAAGCCTCAGTGGCTTGGGCAGGGCAGGGTCCCAGGGGATCAGCAGGGCGGAGCAAGCAGTTATGGCTGCTCTCAGTCCTGCCCTCAGAGGCCCTGCTTCTCAGTGTCCTGGCAATCGCTGCAAGCACCCCCCGAGAGAAAGCTGCCCTCAAGTTCCAACTGATGCCAGACAGTCCAGTTTCTCCCGTATGAGTCTGGGTCCCCAGAGACTCGCCTGGAACTGGAGCTCAGAGCTTGAAACTCCCTCCCGATTGAAAAAGACAACCGTGTCCTCAGCCGCCAACCCTTTCCACATGCACCTCTGTACCTCTATATTTTACTTCCACATCACACCTCCTCTGAGTCTCGGTATGCTTTTCTCTTTCCTTCTAGTTGTAGAATTTCCACTCAGCCAGCCTTCCTGTGGTTCTGGATGATGTCCATTCCGTCTTTTAGTTGTATTTTTGAAGTGGTTGTGCGAGGCAGCAATCTCCGGTGTTTACCTATGCCGCCATCTTGGTTTCTTGGTCCAGCATTTTGTTCTGGACTGCTTTCTACAGTGCCTCAGAAGCCATCAACCCCAGACCCTGTCACAGCTTGAGGCCCACAACTTTCCCTGTGTCTACCAAGGATTGCTGGGCACTTGCTCTGTAGCAGGCTCTGCTTTGTGCAATTTGCTCAGAAATGAGTACAGCACAGTTCTTGCCCCAGCTCCCAGCAATCGGTGGAGGAGACGCATGTAAATGCATGCAGTGCGCGGGTCGCTGCAGCAAGTGCGAGTGTGTGTGAAAAGTAGTCTAGCCTCAGGGTGTGTTCTGGCTCAGGCTGACGACCGGGAAGGCTCACTGGTTAGGGAAGCCTTCGTTCAAGCAGGCTGTTAAACTGGTAAAGCTCCATCTGTTTTTTGATGACAGACTCGGGGAAGAGGCCCTGTGTGCAGAAAGCAGCATGTGTAGTGTGGCAGTGGCGTGAAGCCAATGCTGGGGCAAAGGGAAGTAGAGGGTGGGAACAGAGGGGATGAGGCTAGAGAAGGTCAGGGCCAAATCCAACAGGCCATCAGGTACCAGGTGAGAAATGGACCTGCCTCGCAGGCAGTGGGGAAGCTGCTTGGTGCAGGGTGGGCTGATGGGCACAGAGGATGGGGGCAGTGACGTTGCTGGTGGAGACCTAGAACAGTGGATGGGGCTGAATTAAGGCCATGGCAGGGCGATAGGCTTAGGAGTGACCCAGGCAGGCCTTGGAACTGGTTGTAGAGAGGAAGAGGTGGCAACTTGGGGGCAAGTGAAGGTCGAGGGGTTTGGAGTTAGAGCGTCAGGGAGCTCATAGTTCCCAGCAGAGGTGGGATACAGAAGCAGACTGTGGTGTTCAGGACACACAAGGATGGAGGTGGTCAGTGAGAAGCCAGGGGGTGTGCTCCAAGAACAGGGAGCAGGTATACTGCAGATTCCAGAGCTGCTTGGACTCGGGGGCTGGACCAGGAGCCAGGTTGGGAAACCTCTCTGGGCCTGAGGCATCTCAGTAGTTGAAGGAAGGGGTTGGACCTGCCAGCAGATCTGCTGTCTTAGAAGCAACGGAGTTTCCCAAGTGCAGACCCCCAGCTCAGCCTCAGATTCTGATCCCACAGGTCTGGGTGGGGCCCAGAGTTTGTGGTTCAACCCAGCATCATTTGGGTTGAGCTTCTGCAGTGAGCCAGGTCAGCCCCACATTAAGAGCCAACAGGAACCAAAACAGGGTCCCCCACTCAGCCACAGGCTGTTAAGATTCTCCAGGACAGTCTCATTGCATTTATTCACTCAACAAATCTTTATTGAGCACCCACTAGATGTCAAGTACTGGAGATCCCATAGTCCCTCTGGAAACTTATACTTGAGGAGCAGGTCCCAGCCTTTGCCACCAAACTTGCCTTCTGCCCAGGCTCTGGGGTGATGGCAGGGCCTGTGGAGGCCCTGAGCCAGGCTGTTCAACGCTATGGGGAGCTAAGTGGGAAGTTCCTCAGAATGCGTCCCCCAGTGGGATCTCGGAGCTGGCCAAGCTGAGTGACCGCTCTGGGCTCTCCGGCCGGCAGGACCTTCCTGGAACGACTGAGCTGTTGGAGGGAGAGACGGTGGAGGTGGCCGGTGGTGGTAGCAGGAGGCTGACTGGGAATGGGTGGGGCTCTGGGGGATGAGGATTCAGTGACTGACTTTTGCTGATGGCCTACTGTGTGCCAGACCTTGGAGACATTATGTGCCTTACCTCACAGATGAGGAAACAGGCCCACAGAGATTAGTGACGTGTCCACCTAGCAAGAGGCAAGGTAGGGATTTGAACTGAGAGCTGACTCCAAAGGTCTATGCCCACCTTGGGCAGTGGCACTAGAACAGATGTGATTTGGCACCTGCTGACCTACATCGTCAGTAAAATCCAACGAGAAACCTCATTGTGGAGGTTTCTGGCCTAGTCAGGAGCTGGTGCTGACGCTCAGCCCTGGAACTAATGCCCTTTGTGAGGTGGCCCTGGAAGTTGGCAGCGGTTCCGTCCTGCCGGGGGAGGGGCAGCAGAAGCCGGATTGGGACCTGCGCAGATGGCTCTGTTCTCCAGGGCCCCGCTGAGCTTCTGCCTCCTCTCCCTCCTCCTGGCAGCTGCACTCCTCCACCCCCAGCGGCTGAGGTAACTCCCAGGAGCACAGGGCCAGGGCTCAGCAGGGCCTGGGGCCTGGAAGGTAGGGGGCAGCATGGCAGAGGAGAGGCTGATGCCATCCTGGACCACTCCCTGCTTCACGGGGATGTGGCAGTGGCCTTTGGGGCCAGCGTTGAGCACCCACCATCTCCCACAGGCCTCAGCGATCTGTTCCCGAGGATTTTTCAGCCCCCTTGGAACTCTCACAGCCTCTGTCTGGCCTGTTGGATGGTAGGATCCCGCATCCCTCCCCTTCCCTGCCTCCCCTCCTCTGAGGAGACATGCCCTAGGGGAGGCCATCCAGGTCCAGCCTCAGGGTCGTCTTATCTCAAACAGCACCTTTCAGGGGCAGCTTCAAAACCAGTCTCCCTCCACCCATAGCCTCTTGTCTCTCTTTAGACTATGGGATCCAACCCAAGCACCCAAGGCGACGAGGGCCTCGACCCCTCCTCTCCCGGGCCCAGCAGCGCAAGCGGGACGGACCAGACATGGCTGAGTATTACTTCGACACACGCCTGTGATGGGAATCACTTATAAAGCTATTCTGTGCAGTAAAGCCGAGCTCGGGCTTTCCTGGGATGGGAATGAGCTGAGCATGGGAAGGGCCCATGTAGATACACCCACTGCAGTCCAGACAGGAAATGGCACTTTAATAGTTGTGGCCAGGGTGACAGGACCAAGATGGGGCTGCAGCCAAGAGGCCAGGCTGGCCCAGGCCAGTGGGAAGCCGCCTTTTCCTGCCAGGGTGGGGCCCTGCTGCGGCTCTCTCCTTCCTTGAGGGGCCCCACAACTGCGGGGGCCAGCATGCCAGCGAGGTTGGAGGTGGAACCAGCCAGAGGCCACACAAGTGACAGCTGGGGACAGGGATGCACCTCCACCTGCTGCTGTTCCCTTACTGGGAAGTCCTTAGGAGGTGCTGGTCTCAGCCTGAGCTCAGGGCCTTTGGTTGGGGTTGGGAACTGGGGGCAGGTTGGGCACTTGCAGGTGGCATGGGCTTCATCAAGGCAGAAGAGAGCCAGAGGCCCTGGCAGGGGAAGTGTGGCCCAGGATGGGACAGAACCCTCTGCTCCTGGATGGGCATCCTTCCTGGCCACAGGCCTGACCAGCCCTGCCCCCACCCAATCCCCGGGCAGCCTGCTCTGTCCTCCATAGATGAATCTAACCCCTTATATTACAATAAACTGCATTTGCCTCTCCCCATAACCCCCACCCTCCCACCCTCGGCCGATGGCCTCCACTTCCCCACCCTCTGGTGGTGGCGGGTGCCCCTCCTCAAGCAGTGCCACGTCCTGTCAGCAGCCAGCTGTCCTGGCCCTGGCCTGCGGGCCCGGGGAGGCAGAGGGCAGGCAGCGCTGCTACTCCAGGTAGATGTCTTCTGTGGGGCAGGTGTACTCCACAAACTGCTTGTAGAACTGCTGGAACGCTCTCCTAGGAGGCAGGAGAGACACGCTGACGGGGGAACTGGAGCCTCAGGGTCCCCGGGTGGGCTCCAGCCCCCTGGCTGCTCAGCTCTGTTCTCTACAAACTGTTTCCTAAATGAGACTGCAATTGGCGAAAGGATCTAACAGCTAAAACACATGGAAGCTACTCCTCAAGACCACGCAGGCCTCTCTCGAGGTCCCTGCACTGTGACCTGGAGGCGTGTGCAGAGCTGGGGGGGCTGAGGGTGAGGCTGAGCACCAAGATTGTGCTTGAGGGCTTGAGCCTGGGCCGGCTGGCGGGCCCGGCGCTTGGTGGGACACACACATACGTACCCCACAGATTCCGCCAAGACTTTGGTGGATTCTTCAGACACAAAGACGTGGCAGGCAAACCGGTGGTCAGCAGGGTGCTTAGTGATAAACCCAAAGTACCTGTGGGAGGACAGCAGTCTGTCTGGGTAGGATGGGGGCTCAGACCCCTCCAGGCACATTCGTGGCCCCATGTCCTGCCATAATGGCTCCAGACCCAGCCCACACCTCGGCCTCTGCTCCTCCCCACTTACTTGTTGTTCTTCGGATGGTATCCACAGAAAGAGATGTTTTTTAACTGGAAAAAGTGGCTACATTTATTCCCCTACAGGAGAAAGAGTAGAACAGGGTGGTCATCAGCCTGCAGGGGGCAGAGGAGGGAGACCCGGTGGGAGAGCCGGGATGGGGCCAGGGGGTCACCTTGGCCTCCTGGGAGTCATCAGCCTTGACGCCTATCTTCACACCCCTCACGCTGATCTCTAGGACGCAGCTGGAGGGTGGGTTAAAGTGCACGGTGAGCCGGCGGGTGGTGGCGATCTGTGGTGAGGGACAGGAACATCAGGCGGGGGTGTCCCTCTCCCAGGAGAGGATGGGGACTGGGCTGGGGGTGGGCCCCCGCTTCAGGGGAGCAGGAAGCAGGTACCTTTTGCATAGCGGCACAGAGGACGTCATTGCCCTTGTGGTAGGGAACCTGGACAGAGCCCAGGAACTTCACCCGAAACTGGTCCACCCAGTCGCTGTTTTTGGTCAGGGCTGGGAAAGCAAGCATGAAAGTGAGGCGCGGCAGAGCCAGCAGAGGGTGCCACCATCCACGTGTGTCCCAAACTGGCTGGGCTCACTTTAATCAATTGTAAAACTGACCCAAAGGCACCTCTGCTCGGCCCCGCCCCGGGTGTTGAGGTCTGAAGCATAGGCTCCCCGGGCAGCAAGTCAGGGCAGGGGAGATGTGTGGCCCGGTGGCGTCAGGCAGGGGGAAAGGAACACTACCTGCCATCTGCTCAGGCTCCTTGGCGACCTCGATGGCGTAGTAGGCAGGAAAGATGCCCCGGGCCCCCGTGCGCATGTTGTAGGCCTCGTACCAGTAGTCCTCAGCCTGTAGCTCCACCAGCAGGGGGTCGTCCACGTCCAGCTCAAGTTCATCTTCATGTCGAGGCACAAACCTGTTCTCAAAGAAAGCACGTGAGGACTTCATCGCGGGGCCTCTCCAGCCAGGCCTTCCATCGACTCCCCACCCTGCTCTGGCGTCTGGGAGCTGCACCGGCATCATTAGTTCAATAAACATTTGCAAAGCATCTGTGAGCCTGTCAATGCTAGCTCCTGGGGGAAACCAAGTCAATCAGATATGCATCGGCCATGGAGGAACTCACGGCCACGGGAGGAAGTGACCGGAGTCACTGATAACATGTGAGAGGCAATGGGAAGCAAGCACTTCCATGTGGAGGGGAGGGAGGGTGTGGGTTTGCTGTGGGGTCAGGTATCGGGTGCTGGGCGCTCCTGGGCTCTGGTCCCGTGCACATTGGGTGCTCGCTCCTGTGCTCTGGCAGCGCAGCAAAGGCCACACAACACTGAGAGCATCCGCTCCAGCACCCTGCTCACAGTTTCGAGAGGGTAGACTATCCCCTGGGCCTGAGAGGACGGATCAATGCCAGTGGCGGGGTTGGGTTTAGGCCAGTGGTTCTCAACCTTCCTAATGCCGCGACCCTTTAATACAGTTCCTCATGTTGTGGTGACCCCCAATTTCATTGTTACAAATTGAACATAATTAAAGCATAGAGATTAATCACAAAAACAATATGTAATTACATACGTGTTTTACGATGGTCTTAGGCGACCCCTGTGAAAGGGTTGTTCGACCCCCAAAAGGGTCGCGACCCACAGGTTGAGAACCGCTGGTTTAGGCCCTGTGGTGATGGCAGAGGCAGGGAGGCCAGCCCAGCTCTGTGCTCTCACCTGAAGATGGCCCGATGGGTCTGCTCCTGCTCCTCCCCGTTGATGACACAGGAGAAGAGCCCAAAGGATTCCGCACCTGCGCATGAAAGGGTCTGGCTGGAGGAGGAAGGTCCCAGCTCTGGTCGAGTTTTGAGGGGCAGGTGGAGAGCTCTCAGTCCTAATGCCTTGAACTGGATGGGCCTGAGGCCTCCTCCCAAGAACACCCTCATTTCAGCTCTTCCCACCCAGATCCCCCCAACAGCTCCCACTGCAGACTCACTGGAGGAGCGAGAGCGGCCACTCATGAAGACGTTCAGGAACTTCTTGGAGAAGTGGACATCGGGTTCGTCGGGGGTGGAGTCCTCGGAGAGGCAGGCAGAGGGCCTCGGCCGGGGCGCCTCCTCATATTCTTCCCCAATGGCCGACTCGTAGGGCGAGGAGGCAGAGGCGCAGTTGTCATAGACGGTGGCCGAGTCACTCTCGTCACTGTAGTCTCCGAAGCACGGCCGCAGGCTCACCAGCTCCAGCTGTGCGTGCTCATCCACCACCAGCGTGTACTTGACCGAGTCGTAGGACAGCGCACTGGTGTCCGAGCTCAGAGAAGCCCGTGGAGGCGGCGGCGGCTCCCCCAGGCTCCCCCGCCACCCTCCACCTAGTGGCTCGGCCCGCTCCGGGGAGGACAAGCAGTCGAAGCCCTCATCCTCCTCACTGATGGAGGGGTGTGGCCGCCCTGCTGTTGAGGGGTAGGCAGCAGGGTCTGGATCGGAGCTAACCGACATCCGGCTCTCAGCTGGCGGCAGGAAGGCAGAGGTGGGCTCTGCAGGGTCTGGGGGCCTCTGCACTGGTGTCAGGTAGATCTCCTCAGTGGCCTCCAGCCTCACATCTGCCTGGTAGTGGATGCGGTCTCGATGCGAGTGGCCCCGGCCACCAGGTGGAGCAGCCTGAGGGACACTGGGAGGCGCCATCTGGGTGGCAGCACTGCGGCGGCAAGGGCTGTCGGTGGAGGTGCCTCGGTCTGTGGTGGGGGCGGGGCTGCTCTGGGGTGGCAGCTCATCGCTCAGGCAGATGTGTTCGTGTGCAGGTGTCTGCTCCCCTGCAGAGCAGGCAGGTCAGAGCTGAAGGCAGGTGCCCTCACCCTTGGTTCCCAGGCTACCTGCTCCTCACACTCAGCACTTTTACTCAGCATGTCACACAGAAGCAGGCAGGGCTGGCTCTGGAGCCAGCCCTCACTCGTGCCACAACTGACCTCAGATGGACCCACTCGCAGCTGTGGGATAGGCAGTTTACCTCTACTCACAAGCTGGAGACTATTGGGTTTGTCTCTGCATGGGGACTGAGTGAGGGCAGGTAGGAGTCCAGGAAAGGGTACTGACTTACCTGTCTTCAGGGGTGAGGATGACCGAGACACCCGATCCTGCCAACTGTGCTTCTTGCCTAGAGAATTATTATTCAGCGTGTCCTGTGCAGGAAACAAAAGGCCCTTGTGACAGAAGCAGTCAACAGTGCCCGGCACAGAAGGCCCTGGCCCTCCCCCAGCAGGCCATCCCTAGGCCCTTTGCTGCACCCTACCCCCCCCACTTGTCCAGGCCTCACCCAAACCCTCTCTGGAGCAGGCAGGATGGGTGGCAAGTTCCAGCCCACCCAGCCAGGCCTACTGGCTCTAGCCAGCCCTTCCTCCTGGCTCAGGGAAGCTGGCCAAGCCTTAGTGCAGTGGTTCTCAACCTTCTGGCCCTTTAAATACAGTTCCTCATGTTGTAACCCAACCATAAAATTATTTTCGTTGCTACTTCATAACTGTAATGTTGCTACTGTTATGAATCATAATGTAAATATCTTTTTTTGTAATGTAAATATCTGATATGCAGGATGGCCTTAGGCGACCCCTGTGAAAGGGTCGTTCGACCGCCAAAGGGGCCGCGACCCACAGGTTGAGAACCGCTGCCTTAGGGAGATGCTCTTATCAGCCTCCATAAAAGAGGTGATGGCCAATGTGTGTGCTGGTGAGTGGGGGAGGAGGTGGGGAGAAGCAGGAGCCATCTGGGCACAGAGTCAGCCCCCTAGTTCCAGACACTGAGGATTAGGTAGCATGAAGACTCTCACGTCCAACCCAAGTCCCTGAAGCTCAGGAAGCTATGGCCTAGGGAAGGGGCAGAGGCAGCTGCAGAGCCTGAGAAGAGCAGGAGGAAGGGTCTCCCGGCAGCTGGCCTGGGGGCTGGGGCTGCATCATCCACATGACGACTCCACAACGCGGTTCCCTCAGCCCCCCCAGGAGCACATGACTGAGGAATGACTGATGTGGTTGTCAGAGGCCCTTCTTGCTGGATCTGCTGGGCTGCCCATGCCACATTCTCAGCCCCCAGGAACCCCCTCCACGATGCCTGCGTACAAGGCTCCCTACACGCAACTCAGGCCCCCTTCCCTGGGAACACCCTCACAGGCCCTCACATTCATGAATTTGGCTGCCAAAATCCACCCCTGAGGATCCTGGGAAAGGAACCAATCCCTCTCCCAGCAGCCCCTGCACTCTCCACCGACAGCCCACCTCCCTGAGCTCCTCCAGACCCCTCCTCACTGGGCCTGGGAGACAAAGGGCCACAGCCACTCTCCCCCACCCTATCCAACCCTCCTTGGCATCCAGCCACCCAGCCCTGGGGCCCTAGGCCCCCAACTCAGCCGAGCAGCTCCACCTCCCATCTCGCCTCCTGCCTTCTGGGAATTCCCAGCTGCCCACATGCACACTGGCTGCTGCCTCTGAGCTCCCCATCCCCAACTCTTACAATTCCCATGACCTCCCACCACACCGGCCGCTTCGTATGCCCGTTTCTCCAGGCCCTGCTTCTTGTCCACCTTACCAGGGACCCCATACCCTAAGCAGGAAACCCTGCCGCAGCCTGAGGTCCCAGGCTCCAAACCCTTGCAACCCCTCAAGCCAGTTCTCTTAAAGCCCCGCTCTTCTGCTTGCTCAGATCCTCTCCTTGCTCAGATCCGTGCCCGGTCCCTCTCGGGGCCTTCGCGCCTCCTCTCCCTACGAAAGATCTTACCTGCCCCCGAGACCACTTGCCCAGGGACCTGCCCCCTGGGAAGCCCTGGAAGATCTCACCGGCCGGAGACCTCTCCCCGCGCCAGACCCGCAAGTTCCCGCTCGGCACCTCCTCGCGCGCCCACCTCCCGGGGCCTGACCCCGGAGCCGCCCCTTCAGCCCCGCCCCACGCCGCTCGCGCCCCACCTGAGACCGCGGCACCTGCGGGAAGAGGTTGAGCGTGGTGGGCCGCTTGGGTCGGTACGTGTCCCCGCCGCCCTGGCCCTGGCCCTGGCTGCGGGGCGCCGGCTCCTGGCGAGGCTCGGCTTCGGGCGGTCCGGCTCCCGGACGCCGCGCCGCGCGCTCCTCCTCGTCCTCCTCCTCGTCGTCCTCGGCGCCGGGAGTGTCCCCCGCCGCGTCGATCAGGTCCATCTGCAGCATCTCGGCCTGCAGCCGGCTCCCCGCGCAGCCGCCGCCCCCCGACAGCAGCCCGGCACGCGGGGGCTGCGCGGAGCAGACGGAGGGGTGTCAGGGGGCGGGGCCCGGCCGGGGCTGGGGCGGGGCCGAGGCCGCCGTGCCCCGCCCCCCGCCCCGGCGAGTCCATTCCGCGGCCGCAAAGAGGGGGAGAGAGGGAGCGGGGCAGGAGCTCGGGGAGAGGGGGCCGCGCCCTCCCGCCACCCGCCAAGATGCGTGAGGCCGCTTCCTCCCGACTCCAGCGAAGCCTCTGACGGTCCACACCTCTCCCCTCCCCACGGCCCCCCGCCTCCTGACTCTATGCACCCTCCCGTTCCCTTGGCAACAGCCCGTGACCTCACCCGGCTAGTAAGCGGAGCCCAGAGTGAGGTCACCGCTGTTGCCATGGGGAGGAAGGGTCGCCTAGGAGTTCGCGCCCCGTAAGGCATCGGCTGGGGGTTAGTATTTGGAGAGGGCAGCGAGGAAAATGGGGAAAATAGTCTCAGCTAGGCGGGGGGTTGCGGAAGGGAAGGGCCGCAGTGCAGACCGGAGGATCTGAGCGCGGCTGCAAGAGGGATGCTGAAAGGGAGGGGCAAGTGCGGCCTCCGCCTGGCCGGGGCAGACCCCGCCCTGCCGTCCACAGGCCTTGGCCTCGCCAACCTGAGATTTCCCCTCGGCCAGTCTAACCTTGAGAGTTCCGAATAGCTTTTCCAGTTCCAGCTCTACCACTAACTCCCTGGCACCTGGGGCAGATCTCCTGACCCTCCAGAACCCTCACCAGTTAAACTGCCTCCCAGATTCCCAGAGAGGTGTGAAAGCCCTTTGGAGCTTTCTAAGGCTCCACAGGGTGTACCCCAGGGCCTTAGGGCGCTAGCTGGTTGCAGGACCACCCTCTGCAAGGCTCTGCCTGTGCATGTTGGGGGAGAGGGCATTGCGGGAAGAGAATAGGTGTATGACCTTAGAGAAACTATGTCAGCGCCCGGGGACCATTCCCCAAGCCCGGAAGAAGTGACCTCAGCCTCCATCCCTTCCTGGCCTGGCCAGAGGGTGGAGGGTTGGGGTGCAGGTACTTGAGGGTCATCCTCCCCCACCCACTTGGTTTCTTCCTCCTTGGCAGGCTTACAGAATCTCTTGGGACAACAGGTCAACACAGAGACAGGAACCCCATCCCAGCTCTCCTTTGCTAACCGCTCTCCTAGCACCATGCCTGCTTTGGCCAGCCATCCTCCTGGGGGCAGCGAGAAGCTCTGGACTCTGCAACCAGCCCCATGCTTTGCCTTCCATTTCCTGACTAGTGGCTCCTTCTTTCTATTCTGAAAAGATACAGATCTCCATCGGATCCCGGTGCCCCAGTGCTGAGGGCCTCCTGGCGGGATTCAAAACTTTAAGGACAGAGAGAGCCATCTGTCCTATGACAAAGCCACGGGGTCAAAAGCAGTAGCAATGCTGGGTGAACCCTCCAAAGGGGCCTGTAGGACTGCGGGCCGGAGAGGGTCTGCGAGGCCACGTGGTGTGGTTTGGTGCAAGGGCAGCAGAGGGAGTGCTTGCCTCCTTCCTCCTGCCCCAGAGCACTCAGACTCCACCCTGCTCCGCCTCAGGCCCTCTGCCAAGGCCACTCCCCACAGGATTTAGGGTCTTTCTGAGCTTTCCCTTAACTAAGGCCCTCACTGTTACTGTCCTAGACCTCAAGACCTCCTGCCCTCTCCCTTCTTGTGGGCAGTTGAAGGAGCTACCTCCTGCCTTAACTCCTGGCCAAAAAGAAAACAAAAATTCGGATGGAGGCTCAAGATGTGCCAAGCATTGTACTGGATGTTTCCTGAAATGCTCTTTCATTAATGAGGGTGCCACAGAGACCCTGAAAGCCCCTTAGTAGATGTGGGGGTGCCCTCAACCCTGTCCCTACCCATCCTGCCACTCCATTTGGGCTTCTGGGAGCCCACCCTTACCCGTAAGGACAGGGTGTCTTTGCACTGCAGACTGATGCCACACTCATCGGTGATCTCTGAGAGGTCTTCATCCTCAAACTCCTCCAGGCTGATATCATGGGTGAGCCTGGTGGGGACAGGAAGCCAAAGTTACAACCCAGGGGGACTGCTCAGCCCACTGATGTCTCCCTAGTACGTCCTCCAAGGGGCAGCCCCTCGAAGGCAGATCACAGCCCCCAGAGGATGGGACATGGAGTCCACCGGTGCCAATGCAAGGGGTAACCACCAGGCAGGGGAAGAGTTGTGGGCTCATGCCAAAGGCAGTCTTCCTGGGGTGGCAGTGGAAGGGGAGGCTCCAGGTCACCCCTGCTCCCCCCAGCTGGGAGCTGTCCATCCTGTTGCCAAACTAGAGGCAGTGCCTGGAAGGCCCAGCTGCTCGGAGCCTCAGCTCTGCCAGAGAAATGCCTCCCAGGGTCAAGGCAGGTGCCAAGGCCAGTTCACCCATGGAGAATGCGAAGAGTGGAGAAGGGACTCCCAGGGATGCCCTGAGTCGGGGCTCCCTGTCCAATCCCTGCAGCAACAACACCCCAGGCGCTGGCAGAGCCATCCCGGTCCCAGAGGAGTGCGCCATTCCCCCAGCCCAGGAAGACGCACGCTGCTTGAGCCACAGAGCAAGGAAGGGAAATGTGGTGTCACTGTGGGTCGTTTCCACCCGTTCCAGGGCAGACTAGGCCGCTAGTCTATGTTCTTGGTCTCATCTCTTCAACCACAAAATCACTTTGCCCAGATATGGACCCTGAACAGGCTGCACAGATGGGGTCAGGAACTGGGGCTGGAGGGATGGTGAGCTCAGGAGACAGCACACCCCAGCACCGGGAACTAACCAGCTGCACTAGAACCCTCTGCCCCAGGCCAGCCCTGTGCGCCCGCCCACTGCGGTCCCCACCTGCCCCAGCCCTAGGCTCCACCAGGTTTGGTGGGAGTGGGACATTTTGGAGAATTCTGTGGGGAAAGTTGGGAACAATTCTGAGCCTTTTCCCAAATAAGACCAAGGGACTGAGGCTTAGAGCGAGAGACCCACAGTCCAAGGTCACCCAGGAGAGGGGGTGGCCCAGCCCCCAGGGGAGCCTAGGAGGCCCAAGCCCTCTGCCTCTCACCTCAGTCAGCCCCAAACAGAGACTCAGAGCTCAATGGAGCTGCCCCCCCCAAACTTCCCCCTCCCCCCGGCTCCCACTCCCCTACCAGTGCTCCCACTGATCCTCCAACCAGCTGTCATTGTCTGGGCTCGAATCCATCTTCAGGAAGAGCTGCATGGAGAGCCCTGCCCGGCCAGGGGGCTTCGGGGCCCCAGGACCGCCCTCTCATGCCCTGAAGGGTTGGGGGGCCAGGGCTCAGGGCAGGGCTGGGGCCACAGGCCTGGGCCTGCCTTTCCGCATGCTGCCCGCTGCAGAAGCCTGGAGAGCTCATTAAAAATACATGGGCCGGGAGAGGAGGCAGCGGCTGCCGACCCAGGCCCCAGCCCAGCTCTTCCTGGCCCAGCCCTCAGCTGCAGGCAGCTTCCTCCCCCTGTGAGGCCAATGCCCGCTGTCGCTGCCGCCTCCCTGGAGGGATCAGGTTACTGCAATCAATGCTACCAGCTCCACCTGCCCTTCCAATGCCCCTGTCGGGGGCTGGAGTGGCCCCCCTCCCTGGCCCAGGCTTGTAAGCAGATCGCAGAAATCTGGGCGGTTTACCCCCCAAAGCCAGCTCCTGATCTGCTTTAAAGGGCCAGCGCCACACTCAGGGTGCCTGATGACCAGATGGGGGTGGGGGTGGGGTCCTCTGAAAATCTCCATGAATGGATGGCCCACAGCTACATGCTCAGCCCCACACCTCATGAGGGGGGCTTCTGTAGGCCCAGGCAGTATACAGACAGGGCTGACGGGCAGCTCTATTGCCCACTGAGTGCAGCAGAGAACCCTGCCCCCTAAGGCTCTGTCCTTCAGCACCCAGGAAGTGTCTCTGGGCACACAGGCTCCACAGCCAGGGAAAGGGCAGACCCTGTGTGGGCCCTTCGTCATGGGGCTGGAAGGGTGGCCTGGGAGGTAATGAGCCTCTGTCACTTCGAAGTGACATAAGCAGAAACTGGAAGGCCCCTGGAGGGAATGGCAGAGAGGAATTCGGACCAGGGCAAGGGGGCCAGGCAGACAACTGCTCTTTCCGTTGGCAGCCCCAGGGTAGGTGTGGGAGTGGGGATGTGAGGACAGCACAGCCTCAAAGCCAGAGCATCTCTGTTCAGCCAGGCCTGCACAGGGTGGCGTCTCTGGCCCTGAAACCCGGGTGGCTGGCACTAAGTAAACGATTAATATACATGGGCTGCCTGGACAGTCACAGAGAACGCACCCCTGGGACTCAGCCAGCATTAGGGAACCCTGAGATGCCCTCAGATTCTCCCCGCTCTGCTGGTGACCCCTGCACACATCTACTTCCCTCTCTCACTGCCCAGCCCTGGTCCAGCTCCTGCCCCTGCAGACCTCCCCACTGGCCTGCCTGCATCAGTCTCGCCAAGCCTGCACCACTCCACCCCACCTTCCACTCTCTGGCCAAGCTGTCCGAAACACCACCCCTCTGCCCTCCACCCAGGGGTCCCTGCTGGCAGCTGACTCCTTGGCCTGGCATCTAGGTCTGCAGCTCCTCTGTGACTCCTGCAGCTGCCCCCCCCCCCCCAAGGGTCTAACGTAGAGCTTGTGTGCAGCACATGGCAGGCTCTCACCTGCACTTGCTGGAAGAAGACTCAGTTAAGCCGCTCCTCGGAAAACCCCCTGCTTCCCCCCTCCCCGTGCTAGTGCCTTACAACCCTCCGGGCCACACTCACTGGTCCGTCCTCCTCCTGCTTGTGGTAGGTGTCTGCCATCTGTGTGGGCGCAAGACAGTGTGGTGGAGTAGACAGGACACCCCCTCAGACACTCCCAGTTTGCTCCAAAGGTGGGTGGAGCTCACACCCCCCACTCGGTGCCCAGCAGGTGATGACTGCAGGTCCCCTCCCTCCCAGCTGCATCTGGACGGCATGCCCCTGAGGGCAGAGCGGCAGGTCCTCTTGCAAACACTGGTACTGCCAGATGCTTGTCAATGACTTCCTCAGCTGGCTCCCCAGCTCATCTCCACACCCTCAGACCGCTGATAGTCCCACTTCCGGGGATGGAAGGGCTGGGGCCGGGCAGGGACAGCTGTTTCACCCTTCACAGAGGAGGAAGCTCTGGGGGTCAGGAGAACCTGCACTTGATCCCCAGCTCCAGCGGGCGGGTTAAAGGAGCTCCTTCTCTTTCTTTTCTCTCATAAGCCAGGCAGGATGGTAGAACGGTCACCGTATCAGGCTTGGAGGCCAGAGGCCTGAGATCAAATCCCGGCTCCACTTACAAGGAGCGGCGGCTCCATCTCCGGAGCAGCAGCCGGCCGGTCGTGCCCTGCCTCTCCCTCAGTCCTCACTACAACCTTGGGAGAGGGTCCATTTTGCCCACTTTCCAGGTGGGGACTCTAGGCTCAGACATAAGGTGTCGTAGGTCCCCATATAAAAAATGGGGCCGCCCACACCTGCCCACCCACCTCCAGGGGGCTGGCGAGGATTCACAGAGCAGAGTGTTTGTGAATTGCAGCGCTGTGAGGAGGTGGGGACCAAAGATCAAGGATGGACTGGTCAAGGAGCCCCCTTTGCAAGCCACCCCTCTCCCCACCCACCCTGGCCCTGGCCTTTTCTCCTGCTCCTCCAGGCCCCTTCCTCCAGGCTCAAGGAAGGCAACTGTGGGCAGGAAGGTGGAAAGAAAAGATGGAGGGGAGGAGGGAGCAGAGGAAGGGAAGAAGGAGGGAGGTTTCCTCTGAGCCCACTATCCACCATCCCCATGGAAACCTGAGCCCTGAGCCCCAGGAGGCGGCCTCAAGCTGAATCACACGCCCCCTGCAGGTCTCCATCCCTGGCCTCTAGACCCGCAGACTCAGCAGCTTCCCTTCACTCAGCCACACGGGTGGGTGAGACGTTCCGAGGTCTCATCCATATTAACCTTGGTGACTCTGTGTCATGAGTTTGGTCTCTTGAGACTGCCCTGACTGGGATCTATCTTTATATTTGAGCCTCGCCTCTGCGTTAACCTTACCCCAGTCCAGGGCCCAGTCCTGCCTTCTGACCCAGCGGTCCTGCCTTCTGACCCAGCGGTCCTGCCTTCTGACCCAGCGGGCTCCTCGCTGCATTCTGCACATGCCGTTCTCCACACTCCCACCCTCCCTGAGCCGAGTTCTGACATGAACATGCCTTTTGTGTTCTGATGTTTATTTCATGGCCTTTCTCCTTGCCATGTGCAGTCACACCACCCTGTTATCCTCCTTCCACCCACCGCAGCCCTAGCCCTTTCTAACTTGCTGCTTCAACCCACTAGCAGGCTGAGTTAGAACTGTATGCAAAGTAAGAGTTAGGTGGTGAAGGGCTGAGGCTTTAGCTGAGCAAGGTCAAAACTAAGCCAGGCATTTGACTGTCCAGAGGCCATTCTTGTCTTCCTGCTCCTGGCTCTGCTGGAGTGAGGTAAGGATGCTGCTACCTGAGTGACCTTGGGTCCTGGCCATGGTGCCCCACGGGCCCCTCTATCGACAGAGAGCATGGGTGGTCCAAGGGTCCAGCCTCTCTCTGCCTTTTGAGTGCTGTGGCTCCCAGTGGTTCTCAGGACACCTGAGGATGGGCTGCTCATTTCCCTCTGGCCCCCCTACAGGCCATTCTCCCCTGGGCAACCAAAACCAACATTTGAAAGGCAAATTTAGTCTTGTCACCCCTCTCCAGCCAGCGGTTCTCAACCTATGGGTCGAGACCATCGGAAAACACATATAGCATATCAGATTTTACATGACGATTCATAACAGTAGCAAAATTACAGTTATGAAGTAGCAATGAAAGTAATTTTATGGTTGGGGGTCACCACAACATGAGGAACTGTATTAAAGGGTCGCGGCATTAGGAAGGTTGAGAACCACTGCTAGTAATAGCTTCCCCTGTCCCTTAGGGAAAGGGGCCAACATTCTCACCTGGGGCTTGAAGGCTCAGCAGAGCCTGCTCTTCCCTGTAGCCTATATCATCCCACCCCTAGCCCAGGGGTGGGCAAACTTTTTGACTCGAGGGCCACAATGGGTTCTTAAACTGGACCGGCATGGATGGAGTGTTTGTGTGAACTAATATAAATTCAAAGTAAACATCATTACATAATAGGGTACGGTCTTTTTTTTCAATAGTTTTATTCATTTCAAAGGGCCGTAGTTTGCCCACGGCTGCCCTACACCCTGCCCTACACCGTACCCCTTGTCTCCAACTTCCAGCTCTCTAGCCTCCTGCTCCATTGGCTCCCTCAACAAAGTCTTCTCTGACCTCCCTGACCAGGCCAAACAGCCCTGCTACTGGTCATCTTAGTCCCTCCTGCTGGGTAGTCCCGATCACTATAATTTCACCTTTGGGTTCCACAAACTCTGGTGGGCTCCCCTTAGGGGCAGTTGGTCCATAGGGTGGGATCATGTCTCTCTTGATGAACCATGTGTGGTGCCCAACAGGTACTTAATAAATGTTGAGTGAATGAACCACTGGAGTCCCAGGTCTTTCTAGATTTCCCCCCCTGGAAATCTCTAAGTGAGTTCTCCTTTCAACTCAACTTCCTGTGTGCCCACCCACATCAGAGTTGGGGTAGGATGTGTAGGTCTCTGGGAAGGCAGGACTGGCTGAAACGGTGCGGTGGGGGCGAGCCAGGCCCAGCTGCACCCTCAGAACCTTCTCTCCACCCACCCCCAGCTCCGGATGGACACAGGTCGGGCTGGGTTGGTTCCTCTGATCTGGAATTCCCTTCCCAACCATGTCCACATGGGGTCATCTCCAGTGGAAACTGAATCCAGCCCAAGAAACCAAATCCAAGTAACAACCCAAGAAACCAAATCCAAGTAACAACCCAAGAAACCAAATCCAAGTTACATGTCTGATCTGGTTAAACTCCGTGGTGCAAGGACTCTGGGATTTGACTTTTGGGAAACCCCCTGAGAAGACAATCCCACATGTGGAAAGCCTTGTACACAGCAAACCGCGGAAAACAACCACCACAGCCCAGCACCAGGGCTGGCTAAACCGTGCCCACCCAGTGGAGGGAACATCGCATAGCCTTTTGGGTGAACGTTATGTGTATTACTGTGGAAAATGGCAACCAGTATGGTGAGCAAAAAGCCAGAATGCGTGTCCTATGGTTTCACGTGATGAATCACACACAGGAAGCACCTGGAACAGGAACGTGGTGGTGAGGTGTGCTGGGACCTGGGGAGCGATGTCCTCTCTGAGGCGTCAGTGGCCATCTCTCTCTCACTAAGATGAGACGCCCACAGTCTTTGGGCTCAGCCAATCCTCTCCAGCCCCAGACCCCAAACCAGCTGCTTACTTGAATCCTCCTTTTGGGTCCCCCAGTGACCACCAACCTAGAATTCAGCAGGTCTAATAACAATTTCACCTCCCTGCTCGCCAAACCTCTCCTGTTGGGCACCACATCCCCAAGGCACTCAGAAGCAGCCAGGACCCCTGCCTCTCCTCACTCCTCACACCAGATCCCTCACCAGCAGCTCACCGGAAGGATGGCCAGCGGTCCCCTGCTTCCCCATCCACTCTCTACCCAGCAGCCGGGGTGATCTTCCGCACACATGGATCCGATGTGGCTGTTCCCTGCCTAAACCCTGCTGTTCCCACTGCTTGTCAGTGAACAGGCCAGGTCCCTACATGGCCTTCGAGTTCTGCATTCCCTGCTCTCTACACTCGTGCCAGACTGGGTGGCAGACACCGTGCCTACTCTCTCTGATCTTGGGTCCATGCTATCCCCTCCCTCTTCACCCCTCCTCCTCTTGGGTGACACCCACAAGGCCTGAGCTGAGTGAGAGGACCCTTTCCTGACCTGCTGACTCCCAGACCCTGGACCTTAACTTAACCATCCACCCCTAACAGCCTGTCTAGGAAGGCCTTGTCCATCTGTCTGACACCACCGCCTGCATGACGACCAGGCCCTGCTGCCTCTGAAGGGACGCTCTGGGGAGCCTGGCAAAGGGTAAGCATTTGTTGAGTGAACGAAGGACAGCCAAGTGTGTCCCCCTTGTGAAGAGATAAGTAAGGAGGTCCCTGCACCTCCCGGTGTCCTGTCTCTCATCCCTGAGGCACTGTGTTGGGGTCAGAGCGCCACCATCCAAGGAGTCATGAGGCCACTATCCCAGCTCTGCCACTACTTGCTGTGTTTTAAAAAGTTATGCTTACACTATAATGTAGTCTATTAAGTGCAATAGCATTATGCCTAAAAAAACCAAAACCAAACCAATGTACATAACTTAATTAAAAAGACTTTATTGCTAAAAATGTTAACTACCATTTCAGCTTTCAGCAGGTCATAATCTTTTTGCTGCTGGAGGAGTTTGCCCTTAATTTATAAAAAAAAGCAATATTTGCAAAGTGCAGAAATACGAGATATGCCTGTAATGAACATGTATCTCATTTTAAAATTATTGTGTAAATGACATAATTTGTTGTAAAAATAAGTTACAATATTTGTTGTAAAAATAAGAAGTCAAATAATACAGCAGTATGTACAGTAAGTACAAATCCCTCCCCCCATGTTCAGAGGCAACTACTAGTAACTGGTTAGAGAATTTATACTCAGAAAAGAGACCCCCACATATTTATTTACACCAACTACAATGAACTCCCCACCCTTACGGGTCTACAGCATGCCGACCACCCCCCCCCCCAACTCTCTGTCAACATTCCAGGGAGCTCGCTCTTCAGGGTGGTTCGCAAATCAGACTGCCTGGGTTCAAACCCCAGCTCTGCCACTTACCGCACTTTTAAAAAATATATATATTTTTATTGATTTCAGAGAGGAAGTGAGAGACAGGAACATCAATGATGAGAGAGAATCATTGATCGGCTGCCTCCTGCACGCCCCCCACTGGGGATCAAGCCCAGAACTAGGGCATATGCTCTGACTGGGAATTGAATGAGCCACGTCAGCCGGGCGTTACCTTCTTTGTGCCTCAGTTTCTTCAATTGCAGAGTGGGAATAATATGTGGCTGGGTGGGAGTGCTCTTGTGCAAAGAAAGCTCAGAACGGTGCCCAAGCAAAGCGAGCACCTCGCAGGTGCCAGTGCGCCCACTGTTATTCTCTGACAGCGTGCACTGTTATTTTCTGTACTCCAGGAGGGCAGCACCCGATTTTATCCTTAATTAAGAAACCAATAAGGCATCACTGAGCACCTGCTCTATGCTGGGCATTGTGTGAATCAAAGTTTAGGCACTGACTCCTTATGTCTTCTGGAAGCTGATAGTGGTGTTGAGGGCACATGTGCACACACCAGATAATAGTAATAATAATAATAACTATTAATAATAATAACCTATATATATAAAAGCCTAAGCGACCATTATGATCGATGGGTAGACTGGTCGCTATGGCACGCACTGACAACCAGGGGGCAGATGCTCAACACAGGAGCTGCCCCCTGGTGGTCAGTGCACTCCCACAGCCACCCTCCCATGGTCCCTTCCCCCGGCTGGCTGGCCCCGATTGGCCCCAATCACCAGCCAGGCCGAGGGACCCCAGCTGTGCATGAATTCATGCACCGGGCCAATAATAATAATAATAATAATAATAATAATAATAACAGCAACAACAGCTCTGCATGACTGCAGCTCTCCACAGTTCTTGAAACTTTCAACATGTGTTACTTCATCCAAGTCTTAGGATGGCCCTGTGCAGAAACCAAAGCTGGCATCATGGAGCAGAAGAAGCAGAGGCTCAGAGGGTTAGGTGCCCAGCCTCAAGGCACACGGATAAGAAGGCTAAGCTAGGACTCAAACCCAGGCCAGTTGGATCCACCAGAGAGCAGTAACCATCCAGGGTTAAACCGAGCTAGGCTAAGGGATCTGAGAGGCTGGACAAGGGAAAGGGCAGCGGGGACGGCTGGAGCCAACAGGGCAGGCCATATGGGGCTGGAGACACTGCTCTGATTATTCCGAGCCGGCCTTGTCTCCACAGCCAGGCCATGGTGTCCTGGAGGGCCGGCCCATGCCCCGGCCTTGACGTACTGCCACCCTTGCCCGGGACTGGACACACTCACTGGCTGACATCCACCTTGTCACTCTTCTTCCTCAAATGTCCACGATAACCTGCCTGCAGAGGGCAGGGAGGGGTGGAGAGCACTGTCACCTGGGGACCAGGAGGCAGCTGAGGGGAGGCAAAGCTGTGCTCTGGGCCAGAGGCAAGACCTGCAGGTAGAGTGGATTGAACACACAGACCTGGATTCAGTTCAGCCTCAGGCTCTGCCTTCCTCGAGGTCCTTGGGCAAGCCTCCTGCCTCCCTGAAGCTCAGCCTCCTTGTGTGGAGAATGGGTAGACCGATCCCCACGCCCAGGGCGGCTACGAGAGCTAAATAGCCAGCACTGGGAAACTGTTTGAACAGAAAGGAGCTATTTAAATGCCCGCTGGTACGGAGGGAGGGCTGACACTTGTTAAGCACCAGCTTAACAAGTACATTAAGAGACCAATAATATTGATTAGCTCACCTAGGAGATGGGACTCAAGGAGGACAAACACCTGCCCAGGTAATGCAGCTAGAAAGTGGTGGAGCTAGGATTTGAACCCAGGTCCCCCTAAGCCCATTGTACTCCCACTGCAGGGGGGCCTCCAGGTAGGAGGGCAGTGCCTGTCCAGAGGCAGCGTGTGTCCTTCCAGGTGGAGTCAGTCTCAGACCTCAGCCTTGTTACCCTGAGGTACTAATCACAAAGGCTCCCACCCTTGAGCCTTCAGGCCTGGCCTCCTCCATCTGGTCCCCTCCGGCTGGTCTTCCCAGCTCAGCTCAGGGCCTCAGGGGAGGTTTCTAGCCCTGATGATGCCATTAGAAATCCACTGGGGTCCCTGCCCACCTGAGGGCCAGGCAGCCAGCAAGCCCCTGGTGGGAAGAGGGGCTGGCGCCAGAGCCCAGCTGGGGCCTGGCTGCGGTGGGAACCCCAGGAGAGGGGAAGGCATCAGCTCATTAGATGGAAAAACAATGGGGTATGTCTAGGCCTCCTTCTCCTAGGCTCTGGAGCAGAGATACCTCCTCATCCTCCTCTCCAACTAAGGCCAGGATTATGGGGAAGGCACATCAACCCTTCCCCACAACACCCACTGTCCACCTCTCTGAAATCCACCTTCCAATTGCCTAGCACCAGATAGGGGGCAGGAAGTGGGGTGAAGAGGAGCACAGATCAGGGTCCTGGGTACTTACTCCAGCGGGGATCCTCCTCCCCCAATGTTCCTGGCTGTACCTGGGCCATCCATTCCAGTCTCCCCCTCCCCCAGCTGGGCCTAGGATCTCTGGGCTAAGACTGAGCCTTCTGCACCTGCACACACCTGCCAAAGTCGGTGCTTGTCCAAATCCACAGAGGGTCCTGGCCAGGCAGGGCTGGGGGAGGGGCCCACGACTCCCTCCTTCCAGCACCAAGGTTGTCGGCTGCCCTGAGACACTGGGACCCGCGGGACACCCAGCCTTCTCCCATCTTTACGGCAGGCTTCGGACTGGGCACAGGCAAGCCTGCCTGCCTCTCTGAGATCTCAACCCGACCCCAGGCCACAAAGTGGGGGAGAAGGCAGCCTCCGCGCCCCCTCCTCCGATTTCAGCTCAGAATCTCCCAGCCTAGGACATGGAATGGCGGAGGGCGCTGGCGGCACCATGGCTAAGCAGCGGCTGGAAGTCTGGACTTGAGGCCGAGGGGGTCCTGGGGGCTCTTTCCAGGGAAGAGACCCCGTCCCCAGGCCGCCCTCTCATTTCCGGAGGAGGTCGGGTGTGTGTGAGCTGGGGGCGGAGCGGGGTGGGGTGGCGGGCGAGCCGAGATCCGTCCCGGCTGAAGGGCGGGGCGCGGAGGCCAGGGATTCTCACCTGAAATTGGGCGGCGACGCGATGTGGAGCCCCAGGAACGGGGAGGCGGCAGGCGGGGACGCGGCACCCCCGCTCGGGCCGCCGCTCTCTCGCTCCGCCATTCCCCGGCACAGCCCTGGCCATCCGGGCGGCGCACGGCGCGGAGGCGGCGGCGGCGGCAGCGGAGGGGAAGGAGGAGGGGGCGCGGCGGGGCTCGGGCTTGACCCGGGCGGCCCGGCACCAGCGCAGGCCGAGCGCGATCCCGGACGGCACCCCGCTCTCGGGACTGGCGGGAGCGCCGCCGCGCGCGCCCCCGGGCTCTGGCGGGGGTCTCGTGCGCCCCGCCCCGCCCCGCCCCCAGCCCCGCCCACTCGCGCTCTCCGAGGTGCTGAAGCCGTGGCCCGCGCGGCCCCAGGGCTTGGCCTACTTTCACCCTAAATCACACACGGACTTCTCTGTCTCCTGCCCCTTCCGCAAAGCGCCCCTCCTCCCCTGCCTTTTCGGGCTCTGCTGGTAGGAGCGGGTGGGCCTAGCGTCCAGGTAACAGGTAACGAATTTCGGGACCAGGGACGCAGGGCCCGACTCGGTCCCCTGCAGCAGCCAAAGAAGGCGGACTGGAAAGGCGGCAAGTGGAAGAAGACAAAGGTGAGATGTCTGGAGGGCGCCCCTAGAACAGACAGGTTTGGAGTCTGGCCCCCCAAGTGAACAGGTGATGTGGTCTCGCATTAATGACTAAACAATCCTAAGGTTTGCTTTTCTCATCTGGGAATGGGAACTATAATGGCTCCTCGCGTGGTTGTGCTGGGGTTGAAATGTAATATTAATGTATTGTAAGGGGTTCAGGTCACACCCCATCCTGTCCCCTTACCTGAAGGAGGCCCTCCTAAGGACTCTTCCTAGAGGGTCTTCTCTAAAGATTGACCCAAGCCCCATTTCAGCCCCAAACGCTACTAATGGTGAACTAAACCCTTCCTCGTGGCTTCTGCCTCAGCTTCTCCTTTTCCATGTCAGGACGTTCCCAGATTTTCCCCCTTTTCTCAACATCTCAACTGCAGCTCCTGCAGAGCATCCCTCTTTTGTACCCACAGACACCCTATAGCTGTATATTCTTTTTTTATTTTTTTAAATATATATTTTATTGATTTTTTACAGAGAGGAAGGGAGATGGAATTAGAAACATCGATGAGAGAGAAACATCGATCAGTTGCCTCCTGCACACCCCCTATTGGGGATGTGCCTGCAACCCAGGTACATGCCCTTGACCGGAATCGAACCTGGGACCCTTCAGTCCACAGGCCGACACTCCATCCACTGAGCCAAACCGGTTTCGGCAACTTTTTTAAAAATATATTTTTATTTCAGAGAGGATGGGAGGGAGGGAGAAACATCAATGATGAGGGAGAATCATTGATCAGCTGCCTCCTGCACACCCCCAAGTGGGGATCGAACCAGCAACATAGGCCTGTGACTGGTAATCAAACTGTGACTTCTGGTTCATAGGTCAACGTCAACTATTGACAGCCAGGCATCGCTTCTCACACTCTAAGACTCTGGGCCTTTCCTTCTACCCCCTCCCCAACCCCAGTTACCTTCTTGTGATTCTTTTGGTGTTTTTTGTTGTTGCTGCTTCCAGCACCTCTATCCATATCAGGTTTAGGCTGTGATTTGTTTCTTCCTGGTCTTCTCTCCCCTAAGGCTAGTTCTGCAAGTTCTGTCACAGAGCATGGATTGCTGGACATGCAGGCTGCTGGCCGAGGCCAGGGCCCCAGCTTTGGTGAGTCATAGAGCTGCTAGCCAAACCTCACTGGCTTCTCTGGCCACTCCAGACAACCAGACAGGTCCTGTCCTTCACCCCTCCCTGAAGAAGGGGCGGAGCAAACTGTTTCACAGCTTGTGGAACCCTATTTACAAACCTGGACTGCCAACTGGTTAATCACCCCCTTTTCCTTCAATGTAGCACCCAGAAAAGAGCTGCAGGCACCAGGCCTTCAGCAAACAACCCCCAGCTCCAGCCCCAAGAACAGATACCCTATACATGGAGCCAAAGGCCTTGGTTTCCCTGCCCCAGGCCCAGAGGAATGGCCACTTTACCTTTCCTGCTATTGTGGCCCAGACTCCTTTCACTGCCCAAACAGTTACCACCTACTGCTATGGTGCCTGGCTTTTCCTCCCAGGAAAGCAATATTACCATCACAGCTAATGATTGTTCCTTAGAGTGTGTGTCTGTCTCAAATAGGGGGCATCTCAGGTTAAGGGTGTGTGTGTGTGTGTGTGTGTGTGTGTGTGTGTGTGTAGGAAAACTCCATCTTCCAAAACATTTTTCTCAGGAACAAAGGTATCCCTTGTTCTTAGCTCCCGAGGCTAAGCCAGGGCCACTTTACATAGAAGCCAGGAGAAGGGAAAAAGGGAAGGGGACCATCGGGGGCTTCAAAGCAGAGCCAAGAATGAAACAAGTCCCAGGGTCAAGTCCCTCCCTTTCCCCTCTCACTCTATGCAGGGCAGCTTGTGATACGCTTGGTCCTTGCCTGAGCCCCTGCCCACAGGAAGCTGGTGTGTGGGCTAATGCTCTCACTTCCATTGGTCACAGGAAAGCCCATGAACACTGCACAGAGGGGACCACTCTGGTCAGATGGCATGAGACAATCAGCATCCAGGCCCTGGTCTTGGCTGTGGGCAGATGTCAGCCACCTAACCAAAGCTAGAGGGCGTGCATCCCTTCTGCACCACACAGCTTTGGCTGAAGAGGTGGAGTTGAGGTAAAGGATGGACCAAGGGCCTGACTGATGCCCAGCTTGGGGGGTTTAAGCAGACCAAAGGCTGGGCCAATGCAGAGAGCACTCAGGAACCTCATCCTGGGCCTAGAGTGCTCCGTCCCATCTTGGCTGATGGACCCCCAACACTGACAAAGATCTGGTGCTCCAATTGCTCACCTAGGAGTCTCCCCCTTCCTCTCTCTCCCCAACCACACCTCCCAGGAGCGGTGAGAGGCTCCTGGTTCCAGCAGAACCAAGGTGGTCTGGCTTAAGGCTTCACTCAGGCTCAGCCTTACTCTCCGTCCTCGGACCTCCCACAAGATTGACGACAGCACAGCTTTGCTCAGACAAGATCAGACGTTTATGAAACAAGTGAATGTTCACAAACTGTGGGAGAAACACTTTCCCAGCAACAGAAAATCTCTATATAAAGTGCATTTAGCCTGTGACCATCTCTTCCCCTGCTGGCCCTTGGATCAGGATTTGGGGCAACGCTCTGCAAGAGCCCCCAGGGACACCTGGGCCAGGAGAGGGGAGGCACAAAGCCATCACGGAACTCCAGGCCACTGGATGCACCCTTTCCTCACCTCACTCTGCCCAGCTCCTGGAGTAGATCACTCTATTCCACTGGGAATGGGCCAGCATACCGGGGAGGATGAAGTAGGGGTATGTGGTCTGGCCAACGTATACCTTAGGGAAGAGAGCCATCATGATATAGGCAGGAGAGGGGGCTCATCCTGATATGTGAAGGTGCTGCTAAATGAATATGACCTGGCCCTAAGCCCTCTGGCCTCCTCCGTTTTTCAGACCAGCCCTCCAGGCTTGCTCTCGTCCCCTTCTGGCAACAGTCCCCAGTTCTCTTTCCTCCTGGCTGGGGCTTCGGGAAAGGTTTCAGACACACACCGTCACCGGTGCCCTGCTCCCCCACAGGATACGGGACAGTTCTAGGGAGGGTGACATACATACAACAGTTGGACTCTAGAGGCAGCTCTGTGGCTGAGCGAATCTCAGGAAGAAGCCTGTCAGTGTGCTGGGCAGCTAACGGGGATGGGCCTGAGCCCAGGGACTGGTCCCAGGACAGAGGACAGTGAGGGACAGGGCTGGGGCCCAGGGAGTTAACAGCTAGGAGGCTGGGAAAGGTCACAAGGAGGTAGAGGAGAAGGCCCAGAGGCCAGCTTAATGTTACATGTAAAGACAAAAATCCAGAGGAATTAGCCTCTCAGCAATGAGTGCGCACGCGTGCGTGCACACGCACACACGCACACACGCACACACACTCATACTTTGTGGCTCAAGTACAGGCCACAGGGTGAAAAGAAGACTTGCTGCAGCTGACCAGTCCTTCTTTCCATTATTTTTCTCAAGACAGGCCTTCGACAGTGGGAGGTTGAGGTGGGAGGCACAGGCCACTCCTGGAATGTGAGGACTTTGTTTCTCTGGGTCAAGCCTCCCGCCTGCTGCTTCTGGTGTTGGATTGGTTGCTGGGTGGGCTCTCTACTTAGACCTTAACCAACTGTGCCTGGCAGTCCCCACCCGAGTCCATCTGCCTGGGTCCTTGGCACCCAGCTCCCGGCAGGGCTAACATGGCAGCTTGGCAGCTGATCAGTCCTGGGTAGGCTGTGGAAGACTGCAGAGCAGACTAGAATGGCTCCCCTGGATGGGTGTCAGCTGGCCTCAATGGCAGCATCGTGGTTCCTGGAGTGTGGCCAGAGGAGCCAGGAAGCTGGCCTCCTCCTGGTGGAGGCCCGGGGTCTCCATGGTCAGCTCTGAGGCTGGCTCTCAGCTTCTAGAGAAGGAGCAGTGAGAGCTGGGATACTATTTCTAACCTTAGGTTGGGAGCCCAAGGTGGATGCACTTCCTAGGCTCCGTCTACAGTACCGGCCGTGCACACAGGTACTGGCGTACGTACTTCTGTATGATGGAAAGTTTACAGATCTGCCCACAGCCTTGTGCTCTGTCCTAGATGCCTGAGGAAGGGTCTGGAGGACCCAGTGACAGGGAATTTTTTAAGAAGAAAGAAACCAAGCCAGGGGACTGTGTCCAGGGTCAGGAGGAGCTCAGCAGGGCTCTGGCCGCCTCTAGAATCCCATGCTCTGGATAAGAGCCAGAAATGTTGCCCTCCTGCTCCTCAGTCTGATGTGAGGAGGGAGGAAGGATGGGCTGGGGGAGGGGCAGATGCTGGAGTCCCAGCTATGGCCCTACTCTTCTGTTTAGACAAGGCAGCTGGCTCGCAGGGACAGGTGGTGGCTGAAAATAACAGTCCTGACCTCTAACCTGGTGTCTGAAGGCTGAGGTGAAGCTGCTACAGGTACCTCTCCAGCCCAGGCAGTGTTCAGAATCACAAAAGTGTAAACAGATGCATGCACACGCAAATAGGCACACACTCCTTCCTCTGCACGCGCGCGCACACACACATGTTCGCTTGATCTGTCGATCAGCTTTTCTGCCGGTTGCTCTCTGCTGCCGTGGTGGCTGTTCGGGCACCCAGGCTTTGCTCACGGAGCCACAGCGCTGCAGCTGAAAGAGAAAAACAAGTGTTAAAAGGAACATTCAGGAGGCTGCTCAGTTGCCCAGGGACACAAGCTCCTCTGCCTGCTGCTCTGGGGATGCTCAGACTGAGAACTGGGATGAGGGAACCACACGGGCCACAGAGCCCAGGGACAGGGTTGTTGCTGGGATGCCACTGGGTGCCTGAGCACTTCCCCTCTGAGGAGGAGGAGGAGGAGGAAGAGGAGACGGAGGAGGAGAAGGCCATGTGAGGGTCCTATGAGGCCTTTGGGATACTGCTCAGATATGACAAGGGCAGTTTCTGGATAGAGGCAGAAGTGGCTGCTGCCAGAAATGGAGAGTCAGAAACAAATGGCTCGGAGAGAAAGCAGCTGGTGACAGTAATTTTGAAGACGAAGGCAATGGCTGTGTTTAGGAATTTCCACATAGAGGTAACAGAACCCTGGGACTGTGCTAGGCTGAGGGGAGAAGAGAGGAGACACAAGGACTAGGCTGATGGACAACCTCCTGGACTATGAAGCAAGAAACAGGCACTGACCTCTACAGCCCTGCAGTGTCACTGGGAACACTGCTACAGCCTCTCAGCTGGCTCGCTCCCGCCCCCATTTCCTCTGTGGGTCCCAGCCCAATGCCTGGTCCATCTTCCAAAAATGCCAGCTTTATCATTTCTCTCTCCTGTTCCAAAAGTCTTTAGCTCCCAGAGAGTAAACCAAGAAATCACCCGCCTGACATTTAAGACACTCCATGATCTGATCCACCTATAACCTTATGTTCTTTTGAAATAATGATAACAATATCTATCATCATTATCATCCTCCTCCTCCTCCTCATCATCATCATTGCTACCATTTCCTATGCAACACGTGTGTCTTATGTAACACTCCTGGCTGTGCACACTTCCTGGCTAAGAGAACCCTACTTTTGTTCAGTGGGTCATGGGCGTGGGCCTGGCAAAGACATGGATCATGGTTGGCCTACGTCAGTGAATCTCAAAGTTCAGTCCAGAACAGCATCATCAACTGCTGGGAACTTGTCAGAAATGCAAATTCTAAGGTCCCGCCCCAAACCTACTGAACCAGAAACTCCGTGGTGGAGCCCAGCAATCTGTGGCTTAACACATTCTCCAGAGGATTCCATTGCTCACTCAAGTTGAAAAGTCAATGGTCTAAACTAATCTGGACAAAAGCAGGATTGGGGTGACTTTTTTACTTAGTTCTGGCTCTTGAGACCAATGTGAAACGCCGGGGAGGGTATTCTGAGAAAGCTTCTATTTTCTTGGTAAAATGAAGAGAGGCATCCACACTATATCACATTTATATGTCTTATGCTCCCGTTTCTCACACACCTGTTGGCAACAATTTCATGCTGAATTTCAGGCTTACTGAGCAACCTTGATCTACACATTTAAGCTCTCTGTTCTTTGGTCTTCTCACCTAAAAGTCGGAATGTCAGCCTGGCAAGTTCCAGATTTGTAAAATGGGATGAACTTTGCTTAGTATCACAGGGCTAAGAGATAACTGAGAGAGCGGTATCTAAGGCTGCTGGTGCTCCTTAGAACAAGATAGCAAAAATCTGTCCACCAGCAAAGAGCCTGGTGGGGCAAAGAGCACAAACATCAAACACTTGCTGTCTCACCGCATTCAAGCCTGGGTGCTCAAACCAGCAGCCCTGCCCAGCCCTGAAGCAGAGGGGTTTGGGAATAAGAATCAATGGGCTCCATGGGGCCAACCACCCTGCGATCTCATGGTCCATAAGGAACAGCCTGAGATGATGACTCAAAGAGGACAATACTTACATTTCTCCAAGAAAGGCACAAAAGGCTCTTCCTGCTCTAGGGAAGGAGGAAGCAGGTTTGCTTTTAAAAAAAAAACAGCTTTCAGGAGGTTTCCAAGAAAGATGAATGCTAACAGGAAAGCACAGAACCAATGCCGTGAGAAAAGTGAGAATGGAGGAGTGGCTGTCAGAGGCACAGAAGAGGGGAGCTGGGGCACTAGTCCTTGGGCGGGGGGGGGGGGGGGGGGGGGGGGGGGGGGGGGCTGGGCTGGGCTGAGTGAGCCTCTCTTCTGAAGGCCAGTGCTGCCCTCCCCTGGCCTGCCTACAGAACGCAGCCTATGGGGTGATGGCAGAGGGCCCCGGAGCACCCTCAGACCCTGCCACAGGGCCAGTTCTCCCACAGCTTCACATCCGGGTCTCTGCTTTTTTTTTTTGGTTAGATTTGACTCACTTTTAAAAGTAGAAAGAGCCCCTCCTCCCCAATTTTCTCCCCTTAGCTGGCAAAGAAAGAGCTTTACTTTAAAATTTCCTTTTACATTTTAGATGGTATAGAAGTCAGAATGGTAGAATTTTTTATCTGAAATCCTAAAAAATCATGCAGCTCCCTCCCACCAACTTTTAATATAGTTTGCTGGGTTTCAGCCTTCAGTTAGAAGAGAAGTCGTTTTCCACACCTGCCCCCACCTCTCTCCCACCTTCCCTCTTGGAGCTGAACGTCAGTAGCTGCCACTCACTCTCAGACATCCCTGCTAGTCAGCCCCGCGGCGGGCAACTCCGCCACCCTGGCCCGCTTGCTGAGTTCTTCACCAGGCGGCTCCTCAGCTGCTTCCAGTTTGCGCTTGGGGGATGCTGGGCCACGGGGTAGTGGTTTGGGGCCTGTGGGGAAGCAGGTCAAAGTGTCACACAGGCTGTGTGTAGAGCCAAGATGACCTGAAACCATGTAGTGGTAGCTCTTTAGGGGCAGGAGCCTGTCACCAATGCAATGCAGCTCCTCAGGCCTAACCCCTGACCTTCCTTTCAGCAATGACCTCGCCTGGAAAGGTTCAAGGAGAGCACGACCAGGCCTGCTGGCAGCAGAGCCAGCTTTTGGGCCCCAAACCTCCGGGCTCCAGGCCTGATTTGGCCTGTCTGCTGTCCTTGCTCTGAAGGTGAGGAATTCCCTCTGCGACCCTGGATGTGCCTCCTGAAGCAGGAATGAGCAGTGCCCTGGCCCAGCCTTGCTGAGCAAACTAGAAAAGGCCCTGAAGTTCTTGCCAATCTCACCTCATGGATCTTCACCCCAGAGCCCAGGGAGGAAGATAAGAATGCGGCAAGTCTGTCTACTTCTCTCCTTTCCTGGCACCACTGGGCCATGCTGCCATCGCCGGCCGTCTAGCCTCCCTGTACTCGCTCCTGCCCGTACTGTCCCGCCACAGAGCAGGCAGAATGCGCTTTGTAAAACATAAATCAGATCACACCCCACCCTGCTGACCATCTGTCCGTGCCTTCTCAGGGTGTTGATGACAGAATCCGAATGCCCCTCATGGACACCAAGCCTACACAATGCTGCTCGTGCTACATCTCATCCTCCTCTCTCTCATTCCATCTCCTCACTGAGGACATGCCAGCCGCACTGGCCTCCCTACCTTTGTTTCTTGAATGGACTAAGCTTGTTCCTATCTTGTTCCTATTTCTTGCTTTTCCCTTTTCTGGGAATGCTCTTCTCTGTTTTTGGAAAAGCTGGCCCTGCTCACTACTTGATCCCTATTCAGAGATGTGCTCCCTGATTACTCCGCTCTAGGCTAACCCGCAGTAACCCCCCTGCCCCAGCCTCTCTCCTATCAGGTCACTCAGTTTCCTTTTCCCAGAAGCACTGATATCTGAGATGATCTGCATGGCCCTTTACTCTGTCTGCCCCAAGGGCACTAGAAGCTCCACTGGGGCACAGATTCGTTTTGGCTTTTGTCATCAGCCCTCAGGGATGGAGCTGGCGGTGGTCCTGAGTGCCCTCGGGATGGGCAAGGCCACAACAGGCCAGCTGCTACTCACCTGCACTGCTCATGCTCCCGGTCTGGCTCGAGCTGGGCTCTGCCACCGGGTTGCTGAGGTCTTCCATGCAGGACGGGACAGATGCCAGCAGACCTGGGAGAGGCAGGGGAGCCATCAAAATACACTCTCACAGGACTGCAGAGAGCTGCAGGGGTGAAAACAAGGTGGGGGGTTCTGGGCCATGACACTGAGGTTCCATCTCTCCCCTGACTACTCAGAGGCCTGATCCAGCCCAGCTGCAGTCAATGTAACAGCCTGGAAGACAGCACTCAGTCTCCCTGGACAAGTATTTGGAAATCCCTCCCTTGGCCTCCCTGCCTACAGGTGCTGCCCTTCCTTTCAGTGACCGGGGGGCTGGCAGCGGAGTAGGGGCTCCTTACAGAGTCCCCGGTAGCGAGACAGCTGCTGGTAAATCTGCTTCATTCGCTCAATGTTGAGCCGGCTGGTCTCGGCATGGTTGACGATGGGCCGTGGATAGTCCACACCGATGATGCACTTGGCTGCCTTCTGAATTGACTCTGGGGCATTCCAGGGCTCATAGATATATCGAGAGGGGAACCCCTTCAATTTGGGCAGGTATCTCCTGAAACACACACACCAGATAACCCATCAGAACACCAGACCCTCCGTCAAAGGGTCAAGGGTATCCCATCCTAGGAGGCCACAGTGGCCAGTGGCCAGAGAGCTGGTCTACATCTTCACCTGATGTAGTCGCCACTGGGGTCCGTGCGGCGGCCGAAGCCCACAGGGCAGTAGCAGTGGAAGAACTGCTGGAAGAAGGCGCTGCAGGACAGCCACATCCAGCTGCCCGCGTTCACACTGAAGTCTGCGTCCAGGAGCAGCTCGTCAAACACCTAGATGGGCGGGTGGGACTTCAGCCGACCTGAGTACCAATTTCCATGGTTCACCCCAAGCCACCACATGCCCCGTGGAGAAGAGCCAAAGCCCTTCTGCTGGACAGCCCCATCTAGGCCCTCTGCGCCTGCAAGGAGGACTTGGAGGGGATATCCTGGCCCAGGGATCCCACCCATCCCCCAGCCCAGAGGGGGCTGCCCTTGGCCGGGCCCCACGGAAAGGCACTCACCCGGACCCCGCTCTCCCAGCTGACCCAGAGGTCCCCGCGGGTGAGGAAGCAGGCCACGGCGTGCCGGGCCAGGTGGTGGATCCAGCCCTCCTGCCTCAGTTGGGTCATGATGGCGTCAATCCAAGGGAAGCCTGTCTTGCCCTCGGCCCACTTGGCCAGGGCCTCAGGGTTGCGGTCCCAGGGGATCTGGATGCAGATGGGGTTCCCCTCCATGCGGTCAAACCTGGGGTTGTTGGTGGCTGCCGTGTAGAAAAACTCTCGCCACAGGAGTTGCCCAAACAGGGAGAGGGGGGGTGAGCTGTTCCGCTTCACCTGGGTGGGAGGAGCCGGGGACATAAATGCTTGCCCAGCTCTCATCACATGTCCCCAGACCTCTCCCACAAAGGAATTTGGAGCTACCATGAACCTGGTTGCTCCAAACTCCCTAGACATGTGAGGGACTATCCCCTCCCAAGCATGTTAACCAGCGGGCCTCGAGTTTGACATGCTTGTGATGCACACAGTGTGCCCACAGGCTTAACCCAGGCCCGGCTGTGCTCTGCTCTGAGCAATGAGAATGGCTGCGTAGAGGTGGGCAGTGGAAAAGGATATCACTGCCAAACTCCACACTGGGAACCAAACTCCCCAAACTGGCTCGTAATCCTCATCCTCAGGGGCCCCTGTGTGGCTCTGCTTTCTAGAATGTCAAAGGGACTTTCTCATCACCACGTATAAAAGCTGCTCAGTCTAGATTTTGGTTACATAAGTTATATATAATAGCCTGGATCTGAGGCAATGAGGAAATTAGATCAGACCTCCAAGCAAATCATGATTTTCATAAAATCAGAAGATTACCCACTAAACCATCAAAGCCACCCTGTGCCACAGAATCCTGCTATTGGCCAGGACGGGGCAATGTGAAGCAACGCAGATGCTGAACAGTTGTGGTGCTGCCCACTCTCTGTCTGTGGGCACTACTGCAGGATCTGCCTACGGTCTGTATGGCACAACCTGCATGCAGCCCTCCAGGCCATCTCATCACTGACGGGCAGCAGCCACTCCTGAACTTCCCCTGTTGATGCTCTGGACACAAGCCCAAGAGGGCCACTGTGCTCTTCAGCTGAGGATGGACTCAAGCCTCGCCCTCCTGCCTACCCCTGCCCCCTGCTCGCCCCCGTCCACCTGCTGCCAGCAGATCTGCCACCTCTACGGACACACTGAGGCTGGCTTTCTGCCTGTCCTGTTCTGGCTGGTAGCCTGATTTTATGTGGATCAGCAGTTTGGGTTGTGCTCGGCTCCGCAGGTTCTTTTTTATTTATTTATTTATTTATTTATTATTTATTTATTTTTTTTATATATATATATTTTATTGATTTTCTTGCAGACAGGAAGGGAGCAGGATAGAGAGTTAGAAACATTGATGAGAGACAAACATCAATCAGCTGCCTCCTGCACACCCTCCACTGGGGATGTGCCCACAACCAAGGTACATGCGCCTGACCGGAATCGAACCTGGGACCCTACAGTCCGCAGGCTGACGCTCTATCCACTGAGCCAAACTGATCAGGGCGGCTCCGCAGGTTATTGAATGCGGATTCTTCCCTACCTTCTCTGACACAATGCTCACGTAAGCACCTCCAGGATCCACAACCCAGTCCCCACCCCCAGGACCAGAGGCAAGGCCCCTTTCTAGGGTGACTGAATGGCCTGGAAGGCCCTGGTCCAAGCGGCTGCAGCTTGGAGTGGACGGCTGCCCTGACTGAGTGCTCACCTTTTTGTACAGGTCCCACAGGCGGTAGTAGAAGAGGCGGCAGGAGAGGCAGCCAAAGCGCAGGTAGGGGCTGAGGCCTGTGGGGCTGGCCAGCAGGGAGTTGGCGTTCATTCGGGGTCTCTCATAGTTGGCAACCCAGGCCTGCATCGAAAGAGAAGGAGAAGAAAGGAAAGGCCTGATGTTACAGAGGGAAAAATTGAGGCACTAGGTGGTTAAGGTCACAGCACAGAAAGCCAGGAGCCAGGACTTGAACACTGCACACATTTCACCCCTTCATGATAGAATTTTCGATGGGACCACCATTAGGCCAACCAATGAGGCCCAAGTTCTCGTCCTGACTCCGCTATTTAACTTGTGGGATGATGGTGAACAAGTTTCATTCCTCAGCTACCTATCTATTAAATGAGAACACATTTCCCACCTCCTGAGGATTAAATAAGATGACAGACATGAAAGAATTCTGTAGGCACAGAATGGTCTGTGATTAGAAGAAAGGAAAAGAGGCTTCCACTTTATAGAAAAAAATATCCCACTCATGTCATAGGGCTGCTGAGGTTGTGGCTGCATTGCGGCTACCCAGGGACCAAGTCTCTAAAGGAGCTGCAGGGAGCAGGAAACGAGGAGCTGACTGCTCTGTCATGAGCACCCTGGTGCCAAGGTGGTGGGGGCCAGGTGCCAACGTTAAGGAGTGCCTCTGGGACCTTGGCCCCTCTCCTTCCCCTTGCCAATTCTCACTGCACTGGGAGGTGCGCCTTTGTTCTCTGTGTCCAAGCAAATAGAAATCCATGCCTTGAAGAGGACGCAGCAAGAGGTGGGGGACACATACACAAAAAATAATCTCATGGACTTTCCTGATCCAATACCCTCTTAGGAAGGAGAACATGTCCACAGATGAAAAAAAGCAACCTAACAAACGTTTTAGAATCACACAGAACAAGATCTTACTCTACCACTTACTATGTGACCTTAGGCAAGTTTCATAATCTCTCTAAGCCTTAATTTCCTAATCTACAAAATAGAGAGCTGAATACCTACCTCATAGGGCTGTTGAAAGATTAAAGGAGATAATGCAAGCAGGTACTTAACCCAGATGTGCTCAGCCTGGTGCCCAGCAGGTGGTACGCACCCACTTAATGGCAGCTGCTGTTATTGCTGTCCTTGCTATGGCCAGCAGAAAGACTTTTTATTTTTCAACCACTTTGAGCTAAGAGGCACCAAGAGACATGAACCTACCCCATACTCCCCACTGCATGGGTGCCAGCATCTGAAGCTCTGGGTCTCAGAAATGGGGATCATACCTTCCGTTCCAAGTGCTTGTCCAGGCGGGCCAGAGCTTCTGTCTCTCCTCCTTGCCAAACAGCTGGGCCAAGTCCTTCGGTGGGGAACCCTACGAGGGGAGGAGCAGGTCACAGGCGTGGAGGTCAGCCTTGCCAGTGTTAGCTCAGCAGGTCTTGGCACATTGGTCTGCTCTTTGAGCTTTGCAAGAACTGAACTGTGGGTTCTTGACGCTACTGGGGCTGAGGTATTTCTTAATGTTCCAGTGCTTTCTAGGTCATCCTGGTTCTCTTCCCACTGTGACTTTTCCTCTCCTCTCCCTTGCCTTCCCTTCCCAGCTACCCTTCCTCCCAGGCAGATGAGATAATCCTGGACTACTCGCCCTTTCAGGTTCACTGACAACAACTGCAGTATTCAGGTGAGAAAGCTAACTTTGTTCAGATAAAAAAAAAGGGGGGCGGGGGGTTGGGGAGGAAGAGGAAAGGGAGAAAGGGTATTGTGGTCAGTAACGGAGAGACTGGGAGAGCCTCCCCTTCAACAGAAGCAATCTCAGCGATCTCGGTATTGAAGGCCCACTGATGCCAGCACCAGACTGTGCCTCCATCATTTGAGAGGGAAAAGTACAAAATACAGAAGCATGAACTAGAACATTAGATTATTTATGAGTGGGAGGAAAAAAAAGAAAAAAAAAAAGATTACTTATGAGTACTAACAGAAAAAATACCAGAAGGACATATTCCAAAAGTAACAGTGGTTATCTCTGAGTGATGGGAAATAGTGATTGATATCCCCATTTTCATTTCTCTGTATTTTCTAAATTGTCTATAATACCATGCATTACTTTGACAAAGAAAGAAAACACCAATAGGTATTTTACAAAAAAGGAGGTGCTGGCCTACGAGGCAGAAGCACGCACCCAGCTCCTCCAGGGAGGGCACGCCGTAGGTTTCGTCATGGTTCTCCTGGATCTCGGCCGGGCAGCTCTCCATCTGATGTCTGGTCACGGAGGCCACAGGTTTCCTGGGCAGCTCCATGCGGCTGATGATGGCCTGAAAGCGCTTGTAGGTAAGTGGTGGCTTCTGTCCGTTCAGCTCGATGATCCTGGGAATCCCAAAGCACACCTAGCGTCACTCACAGGCCTTTCATTTCAGGTCCCTTCCCCCCATAAGAGCTCAGCCCTGGCTGGTTTGGCTCAGTGGATAGAGTGTCGGCCTGTGGACTGAAAGGTCCCGGGTTCGACTCCAGTCAAGGGCACATGCCCGGGTTGCGGGCTCCATCCCCAGTAGGGGGTGTGCAGGAGGCAGCAGATCAATGATTCTCTCTCATCATTGATGTTTCTCTCTCTCTCTCCCTCTCCGTCTCTGAAATCAATAAAAATATATTTTTTAAAAAAAGAATTAGAGCCCAGGCTTCAAAGGCTTGGAGGGTGCCTTTCCTTATCTGCTCATAGCTAGCCCTAAGTAGGAAGGAGAGGCACGGGCAGCTACGCCTCCATGTTACCGAGAGGGAAATGAGGCCCAGGGAGCTGGAGCAGGTGCCTCAGGTAATGGAGCAAGGCAGGGCCACGCTGGGACTCAATCCCCGGTTCCCTGGTTGACTCAGTCCCCACTAGCCTTCGGGATACTCGGTCTGGCGGTCCCAGCCAGGGGAATCCCCGTGGACCTTCTCTCTCTCTCTCTCCGCAGAGTAAGCCTTTGATAAGGGCTGCAAATGTGTTCCTTTGTGGGACAATCATTTCCTTGTTGGCCCGAATTTTCTAGAACAAAGAGGTGCAGAACAGCCTCCCCTCCCTAAACTGGAGACTGGGGCTGGGGTTATTAATAGCACAACTAATACTTAAAGGGTATTTTGCAGTTTACAGAGTATTTTTTCACGAACAAGAGAAACATAGCTGTACTCAGGTAATAAGAAAAGATATAGGAGAGTGGAGAATTGGGGCTGTTTATATAAAGATGAATTGGGATGGGTTAGAGCCAGATTCCCGGGGCTACTGTTGGCCAAGAAGCAGCTTACGCAAACCGCCTGGCTGGGTGAGTTCATTTCTCAGTCCGGCTCTCTCTCCTCCTCTAGTGGAGATATGAGGCTGGCTGCAGGCCCTGCAGTACCTCCCCACTCCTCCACACGTGGCAGGAGGAGGAGTTCCACACCCTGAGAGCTCAGCTCACGTGCAGAGCTGTGTGACCCACCTCCTGGCAGCTACCCACTGGGCTGGGGAGAGAGAGGTGGGGAGAAGCAGTGGCTGCCGGCTTGGCAGCAACAGCAACAGCAGCAGCAGGAGGGTGCCAACTCTGCCAGGGCAGGGGAGGAATCTCTGAAAGCACAGAGGCCTGTCCCCAGGGAAGGAGGCCACTCCAGTTACCAGCTCCCTGCAGGGATCTCTAAATGCCTGACCTGGAAAACCAGATAGTCGGGGGGGCCCAGGGAACTTGTACTGGGTACAGAAACTGGACCTCTAAGAACAGAGATCCTATGGGGGGGTAACATTTAGGGTCCACTGAGGTCAGAGGGCAGCCTTTGAGGAGCAGGACTGGAGTGGGAGTATGAGGAGTGGATGGGACTGGAGCATATTAGGAGCAGGTCTGTGAAGACCTTCAGTGGGGATCCTCACCGCTCCATCTCTTGGGCCTAAAGAGCCTCTTTGCATTCAAGTCAGGTAAAGCTCTTTGGGACCTGTTCTACGAACCTCACTCTGGTCCATTTTCCGCCAGCTTCTAGAAAACTCCATACGTCATGTGTTAGGTGGCTCTATTGCTACACTGCCCTGAGTTCTGCTCAGCAAGGGCATAAATCACCAACTCCCACAATTGGTAACCTGCTCCTGGGCCTATCTCTTACCTGTCCAGGTCATAGAGGGTATGAGAGTTCTCAGTCACCACCTCCACACCAGCCTCCTTGGCCATCTTCATGATGGCAGCATCCCGCTCTTTCCCAAAGGGCTCAGAGTCATATTCAAAGGTCAAGCGGGTCACCCCCCATTCCTGTGGAGAGAGAATCTGTTACACGAAACACTGTGTGGGGAGGAGGGGGAAGCTGGGTGCTGGGTGCTGGGTGCTCAGCTCCGTCCTGGGAAGGAACAAAGCAAGTCTGGAGACCTGTCAGAAGGGGCTGCAGAACACACTAGGGACAGTGACTTGAACTGGAAAGTACCACCTGAGGTTCACAAGGTGTGAGGACAGGCCTTTGAGGCGAGGCTAAGGGCACAGCACCATCGGAGCCTGAGGCTAGTGGTCTCTGCGGACAGGAGAGGTGGGTAGCCCTGTGCACTTGCTGTGTCCTGGCGGTAGGAGAATGCAGCAGGAGGCTAGAAATGCACTGCTTTCAGGGGAGCCCTGCCCCAGCAAGAGGCACTGACTCACTGGTGGAGACAGTGGAGGACGGGATTGCCTCCTCCCTCCTGCTCGGCAGGCCTTTCCCAGAGCTCCTCCCAGCCCTGCAAACTTCTGGCCTAGTTTTCTTGGCAGACCTGTACTATGTGTAGTGTCCTAATGGTTTCCACAGCAACACTCCTTAGGCCAGCAGCAAACAGAGCTAATAAACTCCAGCTCTCAGAGTCCGGAAGGAGGAACAAGCCTTAGTCCAGAGGTCACAGAAATCAAACCAGACAGGCCACGTGTTAAAAAAGAAGGGAATTCTTTTCTAAGTATTTACTTTTTTTCTGATAGAAATTTCTAGATTTTCTAGCAATGTTGAAAGAAAGCTGGCCCTATGAAAGGTTGTACAGATAGCCCACAGAGCATGCAACTAGCAAAAAGAAAACCATATTCTAACCAAAGTCTCTGGTCATGGTGTATTAAAACTGTCAACCCCTTGGGGCAAATGTCCTGCCATGCAGAGGCCGGCCTGGTCCTGACTCGGTCCTGCCTGGGGTGTGGGTCCCGAGCAGGGCTGGTTATCCTTGTCCAAGGATAACAGCACTAAACATCTATGAAGCCCTTACTATGAGCCAAGGACCAGGCTTAGCAGTTCATACAGATTACATTGTTAAATACTCATTACCTTGTGGATAACATTAAAGTCCTATTAGATGACACCTTCTCCAAGAAGCCTTCCTTGACTTTCTCCTTCAATACGATTCTGCACCTTGCCCTTTTCCATCACAGCGTTTATTAGATGGCAGTGAGGCTGCCCATTACCTGTCTGTTTACCCCATTAGAGTGTGAATTCTCAGAGCAAAAACCATGCTGTCTCATTCATCATTACACTAGTGCCTAGTATGGGGCATAGTACATAGTAGAAGCTCAATCAATATACTTTGAATGACTGATCTGTGTCTCTGGGCTGTACTAGGTTGGCCTTGGCGGTGCTGGGAGAGAGGGGGGCAATGCAGAGAGAGAGATGAGCGGCAAATGTTTAACGGTGTCGATGTTAAGAACACAACTTAGAGTCACAGAGCCTGGGCTCGAATGCTAGACCACCACTTCCTAGCTTCATGACCGTGAAGTTATAGTTTCCTCAGGGAAACTATAGGAGGGATTGCCTCTTAGGGCTGCTGTGGAAAATAAGGGAATTAACGTATGGAAAGCACTTAGTAAAACAGTGCCTGACTCATAGTCAGCCCTGAAGGAAAGGTGGCTATTACCAGCACCGCGTGCTTTATATATGCACATTTGTGGGGAGGTGCAGGGAGGTGAAGTGAATGATGAAGTGTTTACTGAGCTGCCAAACCTTTCCTCCTGTCTTGTCCCCCAGAAAGAATAGGGAAGGAAGTTGGGTGGAGGGGGGCCTAAAAACAATGTGGGTGCTGAGGATGAGAGGACCCTAGAGCCCTCTGTCATGAGTACTTTTGCCTCTGTTTGGACTTTAAAATGAGCTTTATAGCCCTGACCGGTTTGGCTCCGTGGATAGTGTCGGCCTGCGGACTGAAGGGTCCCAGGTTCGATTCCGGTCAGGGGCATGTGTCTTGGTTGCGGGCACATCCCCGGTGGGGGGTGTGCAGGAGGCGGCTGATCCATGTTTCCCTCTCATGGATGTTTCTAACTCTCTATCCCTCTCCCTTCCTCTCTGTAAAAAAATCAATTAAAAAAAATAAATAAATAAAATGAGCTTTATAAAGGGACTGGGGGAGAGGGGGAGGTGGGCTGGCTACTGATACAGCAAACAGGCCTGTGTGGTGCCCACATGAAGATGTGATCAGCCACTTACCCCAGGGGAAGCAGGGAAGCTCCCCCAGAAAGGCTGACTCTGTTCTCTATTAGCAGAGCAAAGAAAGACAGGAAACGCTCCCTGCTGAACAGGAAACCTCGCCCTCAGACTCCTGGCGTGGGAAGAGCCCTAATAAATCTTGCAGACTTGAGCCAAGGAAACATCCAGGGAAGCATCGGGGGTGGAATAACTTGCCACATCCCCATGTCTGGACTGAGCTGGGAACTTTCCAGCAAGACACTGGTTACAGTGAATTTTTTCCTTAACACAGTTTCATTCTGTCGGCAAGCTGACCAGCCCTGACTGTTTCCATTTCCTTGGTCACAATATCATCTCATTTAGTTTGGGGGAAACCCGGGGAGCGGACTCTCACTGTCTTCTCTCAGACTCTGCACACTTACCTTGAACAGCCTTGGGAACACGTCCGCTGGCTGTCCCCGGACTACGAACAGGCGGGAGTTCAGTTTCCTTAAACTTGTGTCCAAATCTTCCAGAGACTGAAGTAGGAACCTGCAGAGCCCACAGAGGCCTTGTTAGTGGTAACATCATAAGGAGTCGCTCTTTTCTCCTAACCAAGCAGGGAGACGCTGGCCCACTGTTTATGCCAAACAAGTAGCATCATTGGTACCAGGACCCAGAGGCCTAGGGCCTAGGTCAGCAGCGATATGGTCGGAGATCAATGAGATTCTGGTTTTGCCACTTCCAAGCCGCATGACTTTAGGCAGTTACTTAACCTCTTTAGCTCGTTTTCTAACCTGCAGTGTGCAGTTGATGTTAGTGCCTATCTAACATCAACTATAGAATTGCTAAGAAATGAAAATCAACTAATGCATGAAAACATATAGGACAGTGCCTGGCATAAAGAAAACCTGGGTTAAATGTGAGCTGCTTCTGCTCTTGTTTCTCTGTGATCAGAAATAAGTCACTTCTTTCCTCTCAGCCTCAGGCCCTGTGTGTAAATATACACTCATCACAGGGCTATGAGAATCAAAAGGGAGAACAGATGAGAAAACCATCAGAAAAACAAGTGCAATAGTGTGGTAGGGAAGGCTGAGGTCCTATTAGCAGAGTCGCATTAGCTCTGAAAAATCCTACCTACCCGGGTCCAACAGCTGCCCTGCCTTCTGAGATCATGCTTTGGGCTGCGTGCATGTCTACTGCCACAGCCCCACAGCCTGGGTGGGGTCCCCACTTCCCAGGGTTTTGTTTGGCAGGTGGTTCACTCTCCAGGGCTCTAGCCACCAGGTTCTCATCCAGAGGGAGAAGGCCTTAGAAGGCACCTCGCATGCTTTCGGGGATGGAGATTGGGTTGGGGTAGGGAACTCCAGGTACTCAAGTGACCTAGCCTGAGATCTGGATCATCAAGGGAAAGGGCAAGAAAATTATCATTTGTTCATGCTTTCAGTGGTTTCAAGAATGTTTTATTATTTACTTTTATTAAAAATGTATTTTTTATTGTTAATCCTCGCCCGGGGATATTTTTTTCATTGATTGATTTTTTTTCTTTTTTTTTTTTTTTAGGGAGAGTGGAAGAGAGGGAAAGACAGAGTGAAACATCAATGAGAGAGAAACACATCACTGGTTGCCTCCTGCATGTGCCCAGACCAGGGTCTGAGCTGGGGAGGAGCCTGCACAAGGTACATGCCCTTGACTGGAATGGAATGTAACCTGGGACCCTTTGGCCCACAGACCAAACCAGCTAGAGCTAAAGTTCTTTTATATGACCACAAAAATTTACTAGCTGTACAGCTAGGCAGAATCACCTTTCTGAGAAATTCCATCAGTACATTTTATAATATGTGTTTCACTTTTAAATAAAATGAAATTAACATTTTAAACAGACAGCTATGCATATAGTTCAAAGTTCAAGGCACAAAAGGGTACAAAGTAAAAAGTTCCTCCCCCTGAGTCCCTAGGAATTTAATTTCCCTCCCCAAAGGTGACCCATGTTATCAATGTTGTTATATGACTGCTTTGCGTTGTCAGTGTGTTTTCTTTTTAATTCCCTCAACACATTTTGAAGGGAAATATCCTCACTTTAAAGATGAAGAAAATGAGACACAGAGAGGGTAATTACTAGTAATTTGCTTAAGATCACAATTATTAAGTGACGAAGCTGGGATTGGAGACTACCAAACTGTTTGCTTCTCTGTCCGCCATTTCTAAGGCTTCTTAGTGGCACAAACACTGCTCCAGGAGCTGAGATTCTGCAGGCCCTCATGTGTTTGGAGTCCCTCTCTCTGACAAACACAAACTTGACTACGGGCATTCTACTGACATTCTGATCTTCCTCGGGAACTAAGCCCTGACAGGTCAGACTCCTGCTGTCTACCCCTCAGCATCTCCCACCCATCTCTGACAACAAGGGGAATCGCCAGATTTTATTTTGAGCACAGCAAAGCCCTGTGCCTCTGGGCCAGCACATCACATGCCCTAACTACAAACACGGAGACTGCTCCCAGGCTGCCAACTAGAACCCGCCCCTGCTGCTGCCTCTGATGTCAGCAAGCAACACTCCCACAGGGGGAATGCCACAGGCCCACATTCCCGCAGGAGCTGAGTCCAAAGCATCAGACAGAGAGCGCGCAGAGACGCTCCAAGGCAGTGATGGCGAACCTATGACACGCGTGTCAGAGGTGACACGCGAACTCATTTTTTTGGTTGATTTTTCTTTGTTAAATGGCATTTAAATATATAAAATAAATATCAAAAATATAAGTCTTTGTTTTACTATGGTTGCAAAGATCAAAAAATTTCTATATGTGACACGGCACCAGAGTTAAGTTAGGGTTTTTCAAAATGCTGACACACCGAGCTCAAAAGGTTCGCCATCACTGCTCCAAGGGGTTGCGATGGGAGACTGGCTGAATGGTGTGTATGCAAACCAAAAGCTCTGCCTCTGTGAATTTCTGTTTTTGAAAAGCTGACACCCTCAGAAAGGAAAGCTGAGACGAGTGACGCACTTGCATTGGCCTCCTCCCAAACCTCACCACTCCTCTCAGGAGGAAAATAAGAAAGCCATGTACACAGCCTCATGCCACCTGAAACCTGGGCCCTGCCACACAGAAAGCCGAGAGATAACTGGTGACGAATTACACAATTACACAACCCCAGGACAGACTGTCCTCCATCTGGCTCCCAGGAATGTCCTTGCCATGCGCGTTGGGGGCCTCTTCCTTCACAGTGCACCAGGTCGCATAGGACTGCCACTTGAAGCTGTAAATAAGGCTGACATGCACAGTTGAAAGCTATCTTCTAGTGCCTTCTATAGAACTTTATTTCTAAACTTCATGTACTAAAAGAAGAGATTCCTTGCAATATCTCTTAAGTATAGATAACCCCATGAAAATCCTTTTCATCTTTGACAAGAGATATCTATAGCTGAGGCAAGGAGCTGAAGGCCCAACTCTGCCAATAATGATAATAATAGCAACAATGAACATTTAAGGAGCATTTACAATAAATGAAGCACTATTCTACTTGTTTTACATACACTGCCTCATTTTACAGATGAGGAAACAGGCACCAAAGAGATTAAGTAATTTGCCCAACTCACACCTAAATAAATGGCCAGAAGTCAAACCCAGGCAGTGTGTGTCAGCATCTAGCTTCTTAACCACCAGGCCCCGCTGCCTCTTGCCAGGACTCACTGCCTGAGCACTGATGCTACGCTGCCCAGGACCTTTGCTCCCAGACCCTTGCTCCTCTGAGGATCAACATCGTGACCTACCCAGAAGCTTGGTGAAATGCAGACTCTCAAAAGCTCCATCCCAGACCTCCAGGATCAGATTCTGCACTGTAGCAAGATCCCTGGTAAATCCTTTGCACGTGAGAGTCTCAGAAGCACTGCTCCAGAAAACAGAACCTTACTCCTGGCTCTGTTTATAAGTTGACTTTCTTCTCTTTGAGATCCTGGTTTCTGCCTCTGCTGTGGCATTCTAGAAATATTATTACTTCCAACTCCCTCTCACCAAGCCCTGCAGGGCTCCTCCAGGAAGGGAGGCTCAGGATGGCCCCCCCAGGAGGCAACAGGCCTCTAGGAGCCCCGGCCTTCAGGCAGCCAGAGAAAGAGAAGCCACAGCTATAGCACCCCCTTCGAGCTTGCCAAGTGACAGCTTTGCATAACACCAAAGGAGCCCCTAGCAGTGCTGCTGCTGGACAAATGCTCATTGGGGCAGGTGTGCGCACAGAAGCTTGGGCCTTTAGTGCTCCCCTAGAGCCCTTCTCTCCACCTGGCCAGTTTCTCTTTATTTCAATGAGGGGGTGCTCTAAAGAAAACTGGCCTGGGCTGTGGAGATGGCAGTGCTTGGGCTGGTAGCTCACCCTTGGCAGCTCCGAGCTGAGCTCACATGGCCAAAATTCAGGGCACACGGTCCTGTGTGAGCAGTTAAAGCTCACCCTTCAGATCAGACAACATGTGCAACTGAATTACGTTACATAAATGCTCTGGGGCCAGGGGCAGACAGCGCTGGAGAAAACCAAATTGGCATTTCCAAAAATACAGAGAGGCCCCTGTAATTCATGACTCCATGGGGCTAGCCCTTTAGATAAGACAGGCAGATATTTAAGGAAGGCCTTCCTAGAGACGGCAGATTCTGTGCTGAGGAGTATTTTATTTGTTAATAGGAGGAGAGAGAATGATAGTGAATTCTTTTTTTGGTCCAGGTCATCCTTGATCAAGTTTCTCTGCTTTCAAGCCAAGGTTATCTAACTACGATGATATCATAGGCTCACTCAGCCTGGACACAGAGAACATTAATAGACACTAATTTCTCCTAAGTAAGAGAGGGTATTAACCCCATAGAAAGGATAACACAAACTCACAACCCATATCACGGATTCATCCCTAAGTATCACTCAGGTAAAAATACATTTATTCTTTCCTAATTTCAAAGAGAAAGATGAAGATGAATCTTTTCATCTCTTTTGGGCGAATGAAAACATTTCCTCAGCAGCAGAACCTTAAAGTGACATGCTCAGTACCAGTGCAAATGGCTCAGAGAAAAACAAATTTTCCCAGCCACGGACTATGGCTCCCACTCCCCTGCTTGCTGACTGAATTCTAGGGAGGAACCACCCACGTCGCTGACAGCCCAGCAGCATTAGGCCCAGTGCTGGGAAGAGAGACACATTGTTCTCACTGGCATTCTCGGGAATTTGCAGTTTACATCATTTATTAATTCTGAGCCATGTGGGCTGACACTTTATTTCTATCAACTCCCTCTATCCCAGAAGCTCCTGAATGCAGGTGCAGCACGGAGCCACGGAGAAAACGACTTAAATAAAAAGCGAGGTGAACTGTTGCCAGCACCTATCTAAGTTGCAATAGGAATAGAAGGTATCTACAAGGGCCTATTCTGAGTACCGATTTTTAAGTCTAGAAGCTGCTCACATCCCATCTTTTTTTCCCTTTCTTTTGTTCTCACTGCAGTACCTCCTTCCAGATGCATGGCAAAGGGCTGCCATGGTTGGGTGATTCAATTGGTCTGAGCATCATCCTGGACACCAAACTGTTTTGGGTTCAATCCCCGGTAGGGGCACGTAAAGGGAGCAACTAACAGATGTTTCTTTCCCCTCTCTCTCTGTCTCTTTCCCCTTTCATCTCTCTCTAAAATCAATAAACATACCCTCAGGTGAGGATTAAAAAATAAAAAGGCTATAAAGGACTTAGCCAACTAGCGCTCCACAAAAGAAAGTCCTGAGACACATACAGCTACAATTAGCTCATAAACTTCCCACTACCACCAAGGCAAGGAGTATGCTGGTCCTTTCCCTATACTAATAAATATACATATTTCTTGATTGCTTGTCTCGGTCTTCTTTGACTCTTAGAAAGTGCCATTCATGGTTATCTTAATCCGATTCATTTGCCCCAACATGCTGTGAGGGAGGCAGTGTAGAAGGTGCCGGAGGACAATAGAGATCACAGATTGTGCCCACCCCCGCCTAGCAGATGGTCCAGGGCCCACCCTTCCTACGGAGGCTCCTCAGAGGCAGCAGCTGAAGCATCTGCAGAGCTAGGACGTCACGCTGCAGCACAATTCTCCCAGACCACTCCCAGATCCAGAAACAGCCACCGGAAGAGTCACACACTGCAGCTATGCAGAGGTACTGCTGGCTCCATCACTCCCCCAACCCGCAACCATGTGCACAAAGCAGTCTGCAGCTCTGCCCTCCATCTCATTGTGGGAGCAGAGTGTGGTTAGGTGGGGGTAGTAGGAGTATTTCCAGGCCCAGGAGCAGTTACCAGTTCGACTTGTTTGGTATTATTTCACCTGTTTCTTCTGAATGCCCAAACTAAAGCCTTCCTGCCAATGCACTGAGACATTTACCAAGCTGTCAGGCGCAGGTCTGTGGTTCTCTAGTCCAGTGCTTCTCAGGCCTTGCCCCACAGGAGAGCCTTAAAAACCCTAGTGCCCAGGCCATCACCTAGAACCGTGGTCGGCAAACTGCGGCTCGTGAGCCACATGCGGCTCTTTGGCCCCTTCAGTGTGGCTCTTCCTAAGCCTTAGGAGTACCCTAATTAAGCTAATAGCAATGTACCTACCTATATAGTTTAAGTTTAAAAAAATTTGGCTCTCAAAAGAAATTTCAATTGCTGTACTGTTGATATTTGGCTCTGTTGACTAATGAGTTTGCCGACCACTGACTTAGAACAGTTAAGTTGGAACTGGGGGAAGAAGGAGCCAGGCATCTTTTAAGGATCTTCCAGTGATTCCCATGTGCAGCAAGACTGAGAACCACTGCACTAGTTCATCCCCTATTTTTACTTATTTCATGACATTTAGTCCTACTAAATTACGGTTGTTTACTTGTCTCCCTCCATTAAAATGTCGGCTCCGGACTCTGGACACCACAATGCTTGTTCCCTGCTGTGTCCTAGTAGCATCTAGAGCAGTGTCTGGTGCTCATTAACTGCTCAAATAACATCTGCATTGCTGCTCAGCCTCTGACTTCAGACTGGACTCGGGCATCAGCTGCTATACCCTTTTCTCTTTTCAGTGGCTGGAAAGCACAACCACAAAAGGGTGACCCACAAAAATCCATAAATACCTTATTCCTAGCAAATCTGAATTTAATTAACAAGTTTTTATTGTTGACTTTTTAAAAAAAAAAAAAGTACTTTTATGGGTTTCAGAGAGGAAGAGAGAGGGAGATAGAAACACCAATGCCGAGAGAGAATCATTGATTGGTTGACTGGTTGCCTCCTGCACCCAGGCATGTGTCCTTGACCAGAATTGAACCCAGGACCCTTCAGTTCACAGGCTAACGCTCTATCCACACAGCTAGGGGCTGTTGCTGATTTTTAACCTCCACTACCACAAAGGAGCAGGCAGTCCTATGCAATGTCCCCCACAACCCAATAGAAGAAACTGCTTTGTGACAATGTAACAAGCAGGTAGCCTTACTCTGTTGACTCTGCTCTGGCTGGCACACTGCCACAAGAAGGCAGGCAAAGTCTGAGGCTTGGTTTAATGGCCATGGTAGGGATGGCCATTTGAGGATGTTTGTCAAACCCAAGCTCCTATCTATGGAAACTGGAGCAGAGGCAGAGCAATAGAGCAGGTGAAAATGGTGTGGGCGGGCTCTCCACGGGACTAATTTTAGTCATTCCCTCTACATAAATGGGAGGAGGGGGCATTTCATAGACCCACCGCGAGGAGCACTCACTCCCTTGGAAGGGCACACACCCTGGGAGGAAAGAATGGTGTGCTGAGAGCCACTGTATCCTGGGAATAACCCTGCCTATCAGTGCACCAGGGCCACCAGCAAACATCCCCCCGAACAACGCAAACAAACCAGATGACTTTAAAGAGAGACTGGTACACGGTGTCTCAGCACTCCTTGGTTTTCAACACTGGTTACAGGGAAAATACATCTACCTCACTTACTCCTTTCCCATGATTCTGTGGAGTCATCAAAGAGGGCCTTTGATATCAGCTTTGCTGCTGCCTAATCTTAGCAATCAGTTGTTAAATAGCTAATCCATAGTGGCTTAACTGTCCTTGAAAATCAATCTAATAAGGAGAGGCAGGAGAAAGTGATACTTTGTTTGGTTCCTTTTTTTTTTTTTAATCCTCACCCAAGGATATTTTTTTCCATTAATTTCTAGAGAGAGTGCAAGGAAGGAGGGGGGAAGCAGGGGAGGAAAGAGGGGAGGGGAGGGAGGGAGGGAGAGGGACAGAGAGAGAGAAACATCGATGTGTCACACATCAATTGCTTGCCCCCTCTGCACGTGCCCCTACCTGGGCTGGAGAACCTGCAACTGAAGTTCATTTGTGCCCTTGACCAGGAATCGAACCTGAGACCCTTTGGTCAGAGGGCCGAAGGTCTAACTACTGAGCAACCGGCCAGGACTGGTTCCTTTTTTTCCCTTTTCTCTTCTTCTAGCAACCTCCTACTGCTCTCAAGCTCAGGACACACTGTGCCTCTAACTGAGCATGCCCTTGAGTTGTTTATAATAAAGGGGAGACGGCACTGGCCCTATTTAATGCTAAGCCAGAGTCTCTAGACCAGTGGTTCTCAACCTTGGCTGCACCATGACAAAGAAACAGAATTTCCGGAGGAGGAGGCCCAGAAATCAGGATTTTAAAAAGATTCCCAGGTGATTCTAATGTGCAGCCAAGGTTGAGAACCACTGCTCTAGACACCTTCAGCGGCAGGACAGTCTTGGGGGAAGGAAGCCAGGATGGTTAAAGGACAGATTCAAACAATCCAGAGGCTTGGAAATGACCGCCAGGAGTCCAGCAATGGGCTCTCTACTGGAAGAATGCAATCGTCTTTGTGCCATAGATTCAGAGACCCGACCCAGCCCTCACCCCGTAATTCATATCTCCTTTCCTCCCCTCCCTGGGCACGAAGAGCCCCGTGCCCCTCACTGGCTACAGTGCCTTGGGCAGGCAACTCCGTGTCTCTGGGGCTTAAGGTCTCATCTGCACAACGGGGATCATGACCCCTGCCCCGCAGGAATGTCTGCGGCCCAGAGAGGATGACACAGTGCGGAAGCACTTGTCGGAGGTCCAGCCCTGGGCCGCCCGGGCCATCGGTGCGATGACCAACTGCTTCCCGGTCCCGGGTTCTTCTCTGGAGACCGGCTCCACCTCCCGGCCCCACCTCCCCCAGGTGGCGTCTCCCGGCCGGCCGTGGGAACTGGCGGGCAGAACCTCTCCCTCCTGGGGAGCCCCAGAGGCTAGGCTGCGTCCCTCCGAGCCCGCGACCCCACCCCGGGCCCCCTCACCTCCATCTATTGATCCCGACCGAGGAGGAGGCCGCGAACCAAGGGTCGAGGATGTAAACGCAGCGCACACAGCGCGCCCCGCGCACTGCCGCCAGCAGCGCCGGGTTGTCGTGAAGCCGAAGCCCCTTGCGGAACCAATGCACTGAGGAGGCGCCATCTGTGCCGGCCGCCGGCGCTGGGGCCGCCGCTGCTGCCGTCACCGCATTCGCCGCCATCGCCGCCCTGACTGCACCGGCCACTGCCTCTCCGCCCAGGTCAGAGCTATGGGCCACGCCCCCACCCGCCCAGTGACCTATGACGCCGCCGCTCCTCTCTGTGTCCCCGCCCCTCGGGCTCTGAAGCATCTCTATCATTGGCTGAGAACCTCCCGCCGGGCCATTGGTCCACCGGCGCCAAGTCAGGCCCCGCCCCCTCACGTTCCCACCATGTGTCCGCTGGCCTGCGAGCGGCGGGCGGGCCGGTGGGGTGACGCTGCCTGGAGCTCCCTGCGGAGATCTGGGCGCGGACCAGGCAGAGTCTCGAGGGACAGCGGATCTCCTGTTTGCGTCCTGTTCAAGGCCTGTCGCTGGAACAAGCTGCCTGGGCTTGGCCGGCAGGGGGTGGGGTGGAGAGAGTGGGGGGAGGGGAGGGTTGCTGTCACTACGGACAATGACCTACAGAACTGACAACCCTTCGGCCTGCATCACCACGTAATCAAAGTCATCTTAATTACCTACCGCAATTACATCATCTACAATATTCTACCACAGCCACTATTTATTGAGCGCATTTTATATGCCAAACAACGTGATAATTTCCTTATGTATACTGTCTCATTTACTACTCTCATCCCAGGCCAGTTGCATTCATTCAACAAAGCACAGTGAAAGAGTTGTTATTCTCGTTTTACAGACAAGTACATTTTGAGGCTGCCGTAGGTTGAGTGACTTGCTCAATATCATAAGAGGACTCCAGCCAGATCACTCTGATTCCTAATCTTCTGCTTTTATCCAGAAAGCTATACTTCCATCTGTGCTGAGCAACTTGACATTTGCAAGTGGCCGAGTCTGAGGAGGGGAGGGGGTGCCCTGATGGGCAGCAGTAGAGGGCTGGGGAGTAGAGACTGGGAATGTGGAAGGTGTGGGCTGAGATTGGAATTATGCTGTCAGATGAACTTATTTTCTTCTAGTTCGATGTTTAGTAGACCCTATGGTACCATTGTGCACAAACACTACTGGAATTTCCTGTGGGATTTAGAGATGTGGAGGACACTGTTGCCCCTCCTGACCTGGGGGGCCAGATGGAGCCCTCTTATTCTTTTGGAGGCTAGCACTGGGCTTGCTGATTGACTGACAATGGCAAGGGAAGCATACCAACACCTGCAATGCCGTGTTGACGGCAGGCTAAAACGGTCTGGCCATGTTGGAACTCTGGGGTTATCAAGTGGCGAACAGTCTGTTTTCATTTTGGTGCTGTTGTGCCCATGCTTGGAACCCCTCCTGATCCTGGGAATGAGTAATGAAGAAATGTAGAAATTCACTGCCATTGATTGGCACCACTCTACACAAGAGTGTCATTTTAATCCTAGGCTCCCTTTCGTTTCCAGAGTTTTGCACAAGCTGTTCCCTCAAGCCTGGGTCACACTCCCCACCCCACCTCCTCTCTAATTCCAGTTTGCCCGATGTCACTGCTCGGTGTAAATGTCACCCTCTTGCTGTCTGGTCCCAGCCTGCATAGCGCCCCCATCTGGTTCTCTGCTTCTTATTACTGGTCTTAGCACAGAGTTCTAGAATTTCTTACTTGTGTTACTTGTATGTCTGTCCATTAAACTAGAAACTCCTAGAGGACAGGGACCATGCCTTATTTACAGTTTTATTTCCAGGGTCTAGCTCAGTGCTTGGCACTTAATGGAGTAAAGGTTGAACAGGGATAGAGTTTCGGGTTGGCAGGAACCTAAAGGTTTATCCTAGTCCTGATCCTGTTCTTATTTTTGAGTCACCTCTCCAAATGCTTGCTGAACAAATAGCTGCCACCTCTTATCACTTTTGAGGCTTTCTATTCCCCCTCTCCTATCCCTTTTCTTTCCACAAGGTTGATGGTCTTCTAGGAATGGAACGGAGAGTTTAAGAAGATGGTTATTCCCTGTAGCTTCAAAGATGGGTACTCATCCTTTTCTCTTCTGCACTCCCATGGTGCTTTCTCCGTAGACTGTTACCTCCATGAGGGCAGGGACTGTGGTTATCTTGCACATCGGTGTGTTCCCAGCACCTGGCTCGGCACCTGACATGCAGTAGGCTCGCAGTAAATGCTGAATACCATTTATCCCTATCTTATTAGGCTGTCGTGGGAGGCAGTGTTGTATAGTGGTTAGGCCCAAGGTCTTGCACATTTGGAATGGCTGTGTTCAAATTCTGCTTCTACTTTGACTCTGGGTGACTTTGGTAAGATAGTTAACTTCTCTCTTCCCCTCTTTCTTAACCTATACAATAAGGATGGTAATAGTAGCTAAGATATAGTATGCATTAAGGCATCAGCTATGATTATTCTGAACAGCAGAATTTGCTTTTGTCTTCCTTGCAACACCTCACCCTTGGTCTTACCCATAATGTGTGCTCTAGTAGTTGCTGAGTGAATGATAGATTTTACTCATTTCTAAGCAACACTCAAAATTATATTAATAATGAAAAATAAACAGAAGTAATCACCATCAATCCCCCAAAATAAATAAATTATTTTTATCTTTATATTGCCTCCTAGACTTTGTCCACAAATACCTTTTTATAGCTTTATTCAAAGCACAGGTGCAGTATTGCATGCATTTTGAAATATATTTTTTATTGATTTCAGAGAGTAAGGGAGAAGGAGAGAGAGATAGAAACATCAATGATGGGAGAGAATCATTGATTGGCTGCTTCCCGCACTCCCCACACTGGGGACTGAGCCCGCAACCCAGGCAGTTTTAAACAAAATACTGAGCATGTTCTATTTTGCTGAGTCATTGTCTTGAATAACGATATAATTCATCAAGTTGATAAAGATGAATTATTTTATTGAATGATTACCTATTGCCTGGGTATATTAGCAGCGTAACATTCAAGAAGCAGGAATTAAGTCTGGCACTGGATAGAATACAGGAGTGCAACGTCAACTTTTGGACTTTAAACTTTAAAAGAGACATGGAGAAATTGGAGAGACCAAAGGAACGTGTAAATTGCTGAGGATTGTAATCATATGCTAGTATATCTTTGAGAAAAATGAGAATTGAGACTTGACTCCATAGCTATATACCTCGCTATTTACAAGCATCTCTGAAGAACGGTTGCATGAGGATGCCGAAGGGTCGCTCCTTGTTTCCACTAAGTGTAGAACAAAGAATCTAGTCTATGTTGGGAAAAGTAAGAGATTTAAGGAGGGACTTTGTGTAAAGTGGTTTAGGAATGAGAGAATTTAGCAGGGTAGTGGGAAGTTTCTTTCCTTGCTGAAAATGTTGAAAACGACAGAGATCAGTTCTGTTTGTCTTTTTGTTACAGGCCTGCTTAGAAACTGGATTAGGCAACTTTTGCATTCCCTTGGCACTACGTTTTGGGTAAATATTTGATGATTGGTTGAAAGGTAACTAGGGGCGGGGGAATGTCCCTAGCGAGTCCACGTTACCCGCGCCCTCTAGTGGTGGGACTGGGAAAAAGCGGCGGCTCAGTCAGGCTGCACCCTTCTCCCGTTAGTTAAGCTGTACACTCAGCAGAGTTGCGGCAGCGGCTTCCTATTTCCAAGACTTAGGGCAGAGAAACTTGAGAACATGGACCTAAAAGCCAGACTCCTTGGGTTCCATTTCCAGCTCTGTCTTTAACTAGCAAATTACGTACTTGAGCAGGTTACATAGCCTCTCCGTGCCTCAGTTTCCTCATTTGTAAAATGGGGATGATGATGATGATGATGATACAAGGGCAGCATGGCATTGGAGCAAGATAAATAGGCAAAAATCTCAGAATTGAGAATCCAGAAACAGATCCTCACATATGTGGTATTTTATTCATGACAAAAATGTCTGTGTAAAGGAGTGGGGTACTGGTGGTTTTTCCCATAATGGTATACCAGTCAGATATACCGATGTAAAAACTTTAAACTTGACCTCTATTTCAGAACATACAAACCAATTCCAGGTAAATGGAATTGATGTGAAAGGTAAACCAGCAAAGCTTTGAGAAGGTTATACATAGAGGAAGACATCCTTATGACCTTGGAATAGACAAAAAAAAA